>NC_140909.1:31889897-33324180 GCF_045865225.1 Trachurus japonicus | reverse complement strand
CTAAAATGTGCAGTTTTATCACAGCACAGTGCCACAGATGTCGCAAGTTTTGAGGGAGCGTGCAATTGGCATGACGGCAGGAATGTCCACCAGAGCTGTCGCCTGTGAATTGAATGTTCATTTCTCTACTATAAACCGTCTCCAAAGGCATTTAAGAGAATTGGCAGTACATCCACCCAGCCTCACAACCGCAGACCACATGTAACCACACCAGTCCAGGACCTCCACGTCATCCAGCATGTTCACCTCACCAAAGAATTTCTGCACAAACTGTCAGAAACCGTCTCAGAGAAGCTCATCTGCATGCACGTTGTCGTCATCGGGGTCTCGACCTGACTGCAGTTCATCGACTTGAGTGGGCAAATGCTCACATTCGATGGCATCTGGCACTTTGGAGAGGTTCTCTTAACGGATGAATCCTGGTTTTCTAATCTACTGTACAGGGCAGATGGCAGACAGTGTAGCGTTGTGTGGGTGAACGGTTTGCTGATGTCAACTTTGTGGATCGAGTGGCCCATGGTGGCGGTGGGGTTATGGTAGGGGCAGGCGTATGTTATGGACCCTAACCCTAACAAACACAGGTGCATTTTATTGCTGGTGTTTTGAATCAGATACCGTGACGAGATCCTATGGGCTCTTTGCACACTACTTCCTGAACTTAATGCTGCTCCTTTATTTCCTGTCTTACATGATTGGACAAACTGATTAATCCAGGTGTGTCTGAAAACATCCCAGTTCTTGCATGGCCAGCATAGTCACCGGACATGTCACCCATTGAGCATGTTTGAGATGCTCTGGATCAGTGTATACGACAGCGCGTTCCAGTCCCTGCCAATATCCAGCAACTTTGCACAGCCATTGAAGAGGAGTGGACCAACACTCCAGGGGCCACAATCAACAACCTGATCAACTCTATGCGAAGGAGATGCATGAGGCAAATGGTGGTCACACCAGATACTGACTGGTTTTCTGACCCCCTGGACCCCCTAAATACAGTAAAACTGCACGTTTTAGAGTGGCCTTTTATTGTGGCCAGCCTAATACACACCTGTGCAATATTCATGCTGTCTAATCAGCATCTTGATATGCCACACCTGTGAGGTGGATGGATTATCTCGGCAAAGGAAGAAGTACACAGATTAATGCCCTATTGCACAGGATTAGTATTACCTGGGGACATCTGGTAATTTGTAAATTTCCCCCCCACGTCTGTTTCTTGCGGTGCATTCGCACGGGATAAGTGAAGTCTGTATTTTACTCGAATTTACTGACATTAAGGCTCCGATATGACGTCAAAGCTGTGCATGTTGTAACATCCGCTGCTGTCACATCCATGTGCGAAGCAAATGTAAATAAAATGTCAAAGCAGCAACGTGACTTCGCAACTGTGCAGTTGTTGTCACAATAACGGGCCGTCATGGCATTTGTATTAAGCCTGTTGAAAGCCGCATGTCATCGATCTCAATATCCTCCGAAATTTCGCTCTTTTTATGGATCTGAGCTGTTTCTTCAAATGGGTCTCAAGACTGTATTTGCATCTAAAATGGTGTCAAAATTGCTACTCATAATTTTCACCGCAGCCTCCATGTTTCAATCGGGAAAGAAGTAGAAAAGGCGTGCAATAAAAACAACAAAAACAAAAAATGCCCCTCAATTACTGAGATGCAGATTCGCACGGGACTAGTTTTACCACAGGAATTTTTACTTTACAAATTACTGACATGGCGCATTCGCACGGGATTAAGATCATAGACGTCCTCCGCAATTATTACAAATTACCAGAGGTCCCCAGGTAATACTAATCCCGTGTGAATAGGCTTTTAGCCAGATTTGTGAAGAGAACTAGACCTTTTGTGTACATAGAAAAAGTTCAAGATCTTTGAGTTCAGCTCGTGAAAAAATGGAGCAAAAACAAAAGTGTTGTGTTTGTATTTCTGTTCAGTGTATGCCTGAGTTGTAGGCACAATTTTAACCAGTAAATTCAGCCCTCTCATCATCTCCCCCATATAAATTAGAATGAAATCCTTCAGCGTTTCAGTATTCTTTGTGACGGGCCAACTTTCAGAACATGCACTTAGAATAAAAGGTGCTCTTAACATTCATGAATGTGCACTCACAGTGGACAATCCATCATTATCATGGGTGCATACTGTACATAGCTCAGTGGGCACAGCAGTCTCTTTCTATCTCAGCTGCTGACATTCAAACAAAGCACTGGCTCCCCTACTCCTCTGCAAGATCCCAATGAAAAACAACAACAAATGAATCACAGGCAACAGCAGCCCACTTTGCTCCCTTCACAGCATATAAAATGTCAATGCGCACAGCAATCCCTTACAGTGATGGATGGGTTAGAGTCACTGCTCTGCTCAGAACACAAAGCTTTGACTCCACCTTACACTCCCTACACATTTCACACTTCTTTGTAAATGTCACACGCAGGTTTCATAAACAGATGTTGTTTCACTGTTGAGATGACCTGCGCTAAAGGTAACTGCAGAGTAGCTTTGCAGGTAACAAGCAAAATACAAAGCCCCTGAATAAACCCCTGAACAGCACAGAAAGTCCCCATGCAATTTTAGCTTCATACCTTTCTTCTCAGGAACACCTTTAAATTGTCATTGTATGTCCACAGTGCTATATGTGAACGACTTTTCTCTTTTTATTATTGGCTTTTATGGTTTCGGAAAAATGAAATTTTGTGATTATTGATCTTCAAGATCCACTTGTAATACATGTTTCTCTATTTCATTCTACACCTAAAGTAATGCATTTCAGTATTAAAAGCACATTACTTTTGACGGATTACACCTGGTGTCCACACTACTCCAAAGTTTTTGAACCCCTATAAGAGAGATTTTTCAAAAGTGCTGCAATTGTGTTTTAGTTGTTTTATGTTGTAGTCGGGATGAGCAGAAACAAAGACCTAATGTCTTAGAACCGTTGCTGACCTTGTTGTCTTTGCCAGCAGCTGTTATGCAGCTGAATTTTGCACTACAACTACTACAACTACTACAACTGCCTTTAATGTTCTGTTTGTTATGCTTCCATACTCAAGGTGGATTTTGACCTTATTTGACATAATTAACTAGGAGAGGACACGTTTTTGAAGGGTATTTTCACTTAGAATCAAACACGATACCGATAACCTGCATTATATTGTTGTAAAGGAAGATGTTTCAGAATAGGGATCTCAATAACTGAACACATAAAATCACACATATCCATCTACCCCCTAACTGCTAGGTAGACATATTCATGCTTGATTCCAGAGTCCAGTATTTGTCATTGTTTAGCAGTTGCATGCTTTATTTCATACTCCATCAGCTGACCGTGCAGCTGCAGTAGAAAGTGGAGTTCTTATAGCACTAGACTTCAACGTTAATGCCAGCCATGCCACGACACATACCAGTTTGTACACTCAGAATGTACATCCATCTGATTTATATAATTTATGATACTTTGACTTGCTGTGCTTTGACTCTTGGACATTGCTAATTGCTTTGAAGATACTTTGATGCCACATGTGACAGGATTCCATAATTAAAGTACCCTTTAAAAAGTCTCCATGATGTTTTCTAAGAATGTCTTCTAGTGGTGCGTCAAGTATGTCATGGGTTTGCAAGAAACTGGAAATTAGCCCTTTGATAGAAAGACCTGCTTTTTTCTTTACAGGGTGCATGAGATGCATGTAGAGATTGTTATCTCTACATGCATCTGGAAGGCTGCTCTCCTCTGTCAGGGTTGTGATGTTCACAGGGGAGAAGGGAGGATAAGGGGCAGATGGACTTAAACATTTCACTGAGGGACACCTTTGTTCCCTGAGATTCTACGCTGAGGTAAAAAATAAATTTAAAAAATTTAAAATCTGAAAATCGTCTGGCTTAAATTTAAAGGGATAGTTCACCCAAAATTCAAATTTCACTCATTTTCTACTCACCCTCATGTCGACTAAGGGTTGGGAGAAGTTTCAGACTCATTCGTGCCTTTTTGGAGTTAGAGGGGGGCTCCGGGAAGCACTGCATTGCCATATGACGGTGGCGAACGGGGCTCACTTTTCAGTTCACGGCTCTGCCGGTGTCACTGAACTGAGACACTGGGAGCTTCCGCTACAAACAAGCTTAAAATATAGACTTGTTTAATTTTTTTCTTAACAATTTCTCATGTTGGGGCTTCAATACAAGAGGGACACAGACGAGCAGTATGGAGGTATTTGGATGTTTTTTGGTGTCTCTTTTTGGATGAAGAAGAACCGTAACTCCAAGAAGGCACGGAGGACTCTGAGGGCCCTAGTTTGCTGGCGCAGCGCAGGTGGCGCAAGGTAGCGCAGCCGGTCTAATGCAAGTTTCGACCAGCGCAGCCTAGCGCAAAGTCAGATTGGAAGATTGGCAGATCGCGCTGCGCTGAGATAGGCGTGGCCGCGCAGCAGGGGGAGGCGTCACAGATTCAGCTTGGTGTTTTGTGCGAAAATGTCCCGCCGAGGTTGCGCTGAAAGCTCGCCACCTCCAACCAGGTCTAATCTCAGCGCAGGGCGAAGCGCAGCAGGTGCAGTGGAAGTTTGGCTGACTGACCTGCAGTGCACACACGTCACCAAGACCTCACAGGCAGATCTCCACAGTTCCAGACACATTTCAATGCAATAAATATCCACAATAACCACTATTTAATGCAACTAACGGAATCAACACGTGAATTTATATCTATATAGATTGTCCCGTCACATCTGACGTCAGATCAAAGCAGAGATCAAAGGCTGTGGCACGCGTAATGGAAACTCCACCTGAATTAACACAGCAGGGACGAACTGGCACTGAAAAGCAGCTGTGGATGTCCCAAAAGCAGGACTGTGAGGGTGGATGACTGCATGTCGCTGCCATACCACTCTGCCCTTGTGATGATCCCCTTTATTTATTTATTTATTTACTTATTAATTCATAAGCGCGTGCGACCGCAACACGCAGCCGTAATGAAAAACAAAACACAAATCATTATCTCTCTTAGTCCACCACAACAGCCTCGGTATCAGATAGTCAGTATATAGCCTACTACAGTATACTCAGCATCTCTATCACAGAAAAAAAAAGAGAAAAAAAGAGACGGACAGAGAGAGAGAGAGAGGAGGACAGAGAGAGAGAGAGAGAGCGTCCTTTATGCTGATTTCATGGTGTTTGTTCATGTTGTGATTAGTGTAGCCTACACCTCTCATCTTATACACAGGGTTTGAATAAATGTGAGTTTCTTTATTAGTTTATTAGTTGTTGTTTCTTACATTACATAAACTATCACTTTAACAAACACTGTGGTGATAGTTTATCAGCAGATTTAGCAGCGTTACTGCAGGATTCACTGACCTGGAGGGCAATCAGCTCTGGTCCTTCAATGCCTTTCCTGAAAGTAATGAATGTGCGGATCTGCAGTTTCATCTTGATTCCGGTAATTAAGTTCACATTTCTCACAGCTACAGGCATTCCAGTAGACTACGGATGCCCTGATTGATTGGCCACTTATCAGTATTAGTATTTTTAATTGAAAATACGTGGCAAGTACATCAGAATTAGCCTATTGCTTCTAGTCCCCGATCACCTTAAAGTCATCCACTAATAGCTAACTCATTCACTCCCTGATTTTGGGTAAGGACCAGCTCAGTCAGTAACCCTCATTGTGTGCGCTTTATGCCCATCTCAGGTCAAGCTATTTTGACTAACTGGGTTCTAACCTGCAAGTGGTCAGCTGATAAATGGACAAGACTACAATCTGAACCTTTCTAGAGATGTTTCTTATCTGCAGGAAATTAGGACATGTCGTGGGGCAACAGGGCATCACCTATCATTCTGTAGGAAATTAAAAAAGAAAAAAAAAAATACAGAAGCCCTGGAAATTCTGTAAAACTCATTTGCACAGGACAAGCACTGTCTGCAGGCATGTCACTGCAAAAATGGGAGGTCTTGTATCAGCCATGAATACGTCTTGTAGTCTGGAATGAGTGGTGACCCGAGGTTATTTTCCCACATTGAAAGTCTCAGCAGCAGCACAAGATGCAGTGGCACCTTCTCAAGTTAGAAAAAAAAACAACAACATGCACATGCATAAACATTCAGGGCTGCCTATTATGTTTAAGATGTAGCGGACCTAAAAGCATACAAAAAAGATAAGAGTTGGAGGCAACGCCAACACTCTCTCAACGTCTCATCTGCAAACGCCTGATGAATTAAAATGAGTAAAGCCAGAGGTGGCCCTGACCTTTAAGACATGTATAGACAGACCACCAAGGCATTTATCATTTTCTAATTAAGTTATGTGACAAAAGCATATCTTGTGTGCCCAAAGACTGTGGTGAAATGGGGTCTCTATCAGTATGAAATTATTACAAAGCCATGTTTAATTAATGAAAATATGACCCTAGTGTCAGAGCTAATACATCAAAATGAACATGCTATAGTCTCAGACTGTTCTGTGGCAAAGGATGAGGGGGGATGTAATGCATTAGCTTAAAAATATTATGAGGGGGAAAGAGCTTATTTTCTAATTCCCCATTGTTTGAATTCACTGGCTGAATTTTAAGTGGGCATAATAGATTTTAAAATCTAAAAGCTTTTTGTTTCATGCAAATTAATTTTTGTGTTCTGTGACACATGCAGAACAACTTTTTTATGAAAATTGTCAATAAATTAAAAAATAATGAATAGATTAAGTTTAAAAGTACTTGATAAAATGGATCAGTAACTAACAGGTAACTACTTTTGTTTATCTAAGCCTTGGACTACGTCCCTCCCCTCTCTGCAGGACTGTGTCCACTGAGGTGAAGGATGTGATAGCTGGATGTGTGAGAATTAATGACCACATTTATTTGTATTCTGTTGTTGAGGGTGTTGTGTCTGGTCTGCAGTCTTGTCCACATCATCTTATGATTCCAAAATCCTTAACAGCAGGACCTGCATATAAATAAAACCCACTTCATGTGCTATATGTCCACTCCTGTCAAGAGACTCACATTGCCTTTTGTCTCAAATCCGAGCGATAAATCTGTCCCTTTAGTGCCGTCTGAATCACATTACTGCCGTGTTCCAAAGAGCAAATTAATCTCCATGACTTTGCCACAAACATTTGCTTCTGTATTTAATATCAGCTGTGTCTGAAAGCAGACTCATGGAGCAATCTCATTTTTATGTGTTTCTGATGAGTGAAAATTCACAGACCTGAACAAAAAGAAAAATCACTAAACATCAGTGTTTCTCAGGCAATTCTTTTACAACATAGTTGGCTTTCAATTATTAGGTTGTTTTGTTTCCGTGACTCTGGCAGCTAATTTTGTGTACAATTGTGCTGATCTGCAGGGTTGTTTCCACAATATGATTTATTTCATTTTTAGCTTGTTCAAAAAAAAAAAAACTGAAAATGTCTGAGCTTTCTTTTAGTGAGTGTACAAATGAGATGCAGGCCACTCTGCTCCTTTTGTTTGGTATGTAAGCCCACAAACTAGGTTTGTAAAGATGGGCAGTAATACACACAAGGCTACACAAAGTACAAATTTATAGCGTTACTGTTACTCCCTTGAACATCCTAGTATAAAGAAACTGGACAATGTCCGTTTATACGGCAACTCCGGTGTGTGTTCAAGACACTGTTAGCATACTTAAAGGGATACGCCAACTTTTTTTTTTCGTGCCTTGCCGGTAACGGGACGAGATCGGTCAAAACGGAGGGTTCAAGCAAAGACGGTTTATTTTGGTTCAAGCTAGCTACATCGAGGGTAGGTTAGCTTCCTATTTCAAAGTAAAAGCACAAATTCTATCGTCATGGTTTTCTGTATGTAAAGGGAAACAGGTGTTTTATTTTGTGAAAGTAACCGGATGTGCGTTGGTCACAACGGCTAGCTTGAGTAGCGCCGAATTCGTCCAAACAAAATTGTAAACAGCTGGTATTTAGACAAATTTACGACACACTGCTGATCTAAACAGCTACTTTCTCGCCTAAAATGTTTGAAATGTCGATAAAGTGATATATTTACAGAGTTTAGAGCTAAAATGAAATCAGCTTCTGACTGCTGATTTCGGCTCGGGTAGGAGGCAGGCTAACACTACCCATGCACTTCCAGCGTTTGAGCTAAGCTAATTACGGGCGATACGGTTCTATCTCCCTTGTTACTGCACACACAGTCGAAAGGATGGTGTCTATCTGCTTGTCATGGACTCGGGAGTGAGGCAAGACACGAAAAAAAATGTTGGTGTATCCCTTTAAGGTAGATCTAAGGTAATGTTCCTAAAGATCTAAAAAGGTGCTGGTCCTAGGGCGTAGTTTGATGAATGTCTAACACTCATCAGTAAGTATATAAGAAAAGCATCTAGAATAAGTATGTAGAATGGATCTGACATATCTGGTCTGCAATAGAACAGTCGAAACTAACCGAAAAAGGGAGAGCTGTGATTTCATACCTCTGATGATTACCTTAAACTCATAATTAACCCCAATCAGATGAGTGAGGGACCGGATGGGGAGCATCTCTGCAGTGCTGAGAGCAGCCTGTTGATTCTGTTAATCAAGAGGTCAGAGTCTATGACCTCTTCTCCACATGGAGAGTGCCACTCCACAGCACAAGTGGCAGTTAATGGAGAGTACAAAGTGCACTAGAATCACCTAATTTTCCCTGCATCAGTCTGTAATCATGGTAACATCACATCAAGCACAGAGAGATTATTCTACCATTGTATGATATGAAATAATAATTACAATGATAGGTTACACAACAGGAAACAAAACATGGAGAATAAAAATACCTGATTATCTAAAATGGTGTGATGCGGGAAAATAATTGCTGTAAATAAGGAGCTTGTCAAAGTGCAGACAGTCTATGTCTCTTATTTTTTTAAGTTCATTTTTAATATCCTCTGTTTTGCATTTATGGATTTCTGTTCCCATAACACACAGGAGCACTAAGGAAGAATAATTACAAGCTGAATAGTAGGGATACAGTATGTTCCCTCCATGGTTTTGTTCAATACACAACACTGGGGTCACAGGTTGAATACAGTATTATCATAATATTTCACAAAGTGACTGAAAGCTTTTTTTGAGGGCTCACTACTGCTAAAGCTCATATAAGCATACACAGGGGGAAAAAAAGACACACACACGAAAAAGTGGCAGGATAATGAGCCACCAGGAGTCTCATCAGTAGCTTAAATGCTCCATGACATTGATTCCCCAGCTCTCTGAAACTGCACTGCAGTGATGACCACCTTTCTACAACAAAAAGAAAAATACTTCCCCAAGAAAAAAAAGAAGAAATCTTCCCACATTTGACGTTTTGTTGACTGCAGTGGATCATCACAGATTGATATCACACCACTCCTCTATTGCCCTCCATGAACACATACACCTGTCATTTAGACCTTTGTGATCATCATGAGCTTTTACTTAAAGGGATAGTTCACCCAAAATTCAAATTTCACTCATTATCTCTCCATGCAGCACTGCATGTCCATATGACAGTTGCGAATGGAGCTCACCACACCATCCAAATACCAAAAAACATCCAAATACCTCCATAGCGCTCATCTGTAATGTCCCTCTTGTACAACCGAAAAAAATTAAATAAGTCTATATTCTAAGCTTGTTTGTAGCAGAAGCTCCCAGTGTTGCTCTGCCGGAATCTCGTGCGATTTGTGGAGCCGTGAACTGGGTGTCAATGCAAATCGCGCAAGATTTGGACGGACCAGGAAGAGCAGTGCTGGGAGCTTCCGCTACAAACAAGCGAGTGAGAGGACGGTTCCTGTAGAAGTTCTTACCCCCTCCTTTTACCAGGAACTCCAGCAGTGGAAACGCGGCTCAAGAGGGACATTACAGACAAGCACTATGGAGGTATTTGGATGGTTTTTGGTGTGTCTTTTTGGACGAAGAAAAGTGAGCTCCGTTCGCAACCGTCATAATAGGACATGCAGTGCTGCATGGAGCCCCGCTGTAACTCAGAGAAGGCACGGAACTTCTCCCAGCCCTTAGTCAACATGAGGGTGAGTAGATAATGAGTGAAATTTGAATTTTGGGTGAACTATCCCTTTAAACACTAGGAAAAGGATTTGTCTTAATGAACACTTCTGTAACTTTCTAACTACACGTAAAAGACTGCATTTCCTGTTCTCTTTTCCTTAGCTGGAAACCAAAATTGCAGCTTGGTTCACTCCTCACAAGATCAATAAGGTCCAACCATCTGTCGACCTATCTTTCTAAGTAGATGATAAACTTGACATTGCAGCCTCAGATTTAGTTTAACCTTGTTTTCTGTTGGCAAAGGATGTAAGTGCGTACAAGACTCGCAGCCAAAACTAGTGTCAATAGATTTGTTGGGGATTTGCATAGGAGTTTGGTGATTGACAATAATTATTAAGCATTAATAATCAATAAGCAGGTCAACTAATTTATTAATTATTGAGTTTAATTGATAAATTAATAAAGTTAGGATTAGCGGTATTGACTAATAATTACTAGAAAAAAAGAATAGTTGTATTATTAATTAAAGTGAATTAATTAATAATAACTGCGGGGCACCACCCTGAAATCAGGGATCAATGACCAAACAATCAGTCTCGATTATAGAAATCTCTTATAGAATAGAATAATCAATTAAATACGAAGGCGTAAAGTCGAGCACAGACCCTGATAACCAGCTTTAGCGTCACAATAGAATGTACACAAACAACCACAGAACAACTACTTGAGTTCAAGGACATTTATTACTAAAATCATCTAATAGTACACACTCAAGTTCAGGTAATTCAAAGGAATAAACAGTTCAGCAAACATACACTCTCAATGGCTTAGAATGAGCGTATATAGGGTGTGTGTGTGTGTGTGTGTGTGTGTGTGTGTGTGTGTGTGTGTGTGTGTGTGTGTGTGTGTGTGTGTGTGTGTGTGTGTGTGTGTGTGTGTGTGTGTGTGTGTAGCCTAAGAGGGGGAGGAGAGACGTCGAGTGACGTCAGAGGGCGTCGAGTGACGTCGGATGGCGTCACGGACGGCACGCTCGTTCGAGTGAGACAATGGACACGATGTGGCTGTTTCCACGTGTTGCTCAGGTCCACACACAATGATCACAGTCACGTCGCTCACACTGATCACTCTGATACAAACTCTCGTGTTGGGACGCGTGTTTGGGGCGGAGTCCCTTATGGCGGCCCGTTGTGTTACATAGGCAGGTATATGTGTGTGGGTGTGTGTGTGGGTGCGCGGCTGCGCACGTGTGTGTGAGTTAGTAGAGAGGAAAAAGGAGAGAGAGAAGAGGGAGAACGGCGGCTAAAAGGGGCGATCGGTTATATTAGTCAGGGCTGAACCCAATCGGTATCCAACTACCACAGTGAGAATAAAAGAGCTGACGCTCTTATATCTTCACTGGTCTTCTGACGCGGATACGGAGAATTGCGTTCAGCACGTGACTAAGACCTAGTTAATATAACTAGTAAACATCGATCGACCACTCTAGTTAATACAACTAGTAAACATACAGCAAAATCACAATCAACATAACAGGACGCGGAGGTCCTAATAAAATCACGCTTAATTCTAGTCGCTGCCCAGACAAAAGCTCTCTTACTGAAGCGTGCTTCCCAGTGCTGATGAGGTCCGTCGACCTGATGGCCTGGGGCTGCTGTAGCGTCCCACAGCGGGATAAAACTGGTCGTCCTCTGGAAGGGTGGCAGAAAGGAGGGCCAGCTGAGTTAACTCTGATGAGGCGGAATCCTCGGCGGAGTCCGGCGTCGGCGCGTGAAGAAAGGCGACCTTCACGACTGCAGCAGATGTGGGGGAGAGGGAGCGGCAATTGCTCGGAGGTCTCCCCAGGATCCAGGTGTTTCAGATGAAAGTTGAGGCAGTTTACTTGTCCAGCAAGCTCAGAACTGCGGCCTAGGTATTGAGTCCAAACGTTTGGTGCGCCCCCTTTAGTAACTTGGTTGCGTGAAGCCGGAGCTCCTTGCAGCACTTCGTTACCTGGGAAAAAGCATGGGGCTGCGCGTCGCCGCAGCATTTAAACCTTCGGTGACGTCACGGGGTTCCCTGGGGTTTCCCCCAGGTACTGACCAATGGGAGGCCAGAGTTTGAACGTCTGGGTGGAATCATACCTAGGTGTGATTTAACGGGCGTTGTCTGCTGTCGCGCATTCCTTGTCCCCTGCTGGTTTTATGGCCCCTTTGTTTGAGAACATGTGGGTTGAGGTCCCAACATCCCCCCTTTGGTCCGAAGAGTGGGTTAGAGTCCAGTCTTTGGAGCAACAGAAGGGCTGAATAATCCGCATGTTTCCTGCGGGGAAAGTCTTTAACAGTCCAACAGTTCAAACAGTTCATGTAGCACTGGTTAAGAGGCTAGTGTCTGGGCATTTATGCAGAGGCACGTCTGGGCAGGACGTCTTAACTACTAGCAACTCTTAGCAACTATGTTATCACATGTTACAACACATCATCACCTCTATCATGTAATAACAGTAGAAGAACAAAACGAAAGCAAAACACATCTAAGAATTGAAAAAGAGGAAAAGAGAACATTTGTTAATAAAAAGGGGTTAGTAGGCCTCTCTTTCACCCCTTGGGGTGAATTGGCCAGTGGTGTGTTTGAAGTGTTGTTAAGTGTCTCTTTTCCCAGAACCCGACATTCAAAACCAATTTCAGTTTATAGCTGTTCAATAACTGGTAAGCTTAAATAAACTCCTGTTCTGAACATTGTGGATAGACTGAAATTGGGATAGCACTGCCAAGGTTATCTACTAGGTGTACTTGGGAGGGCTGTACAGTCGTGGTAGTGGCAGCGCCTAAGAATCTGCTCTACCGTGGTCCGCGGGACCAAGTAGGGCGGGATCCTGCCTGCACTAAGACTCTTGCATCAAATCTGACTACGCGTACGTAGGTTATATCCTCTACCCCCCTTTTCCCCAGCTCACAAAGTAGACTTTATTAACCAGCAGGGAAGAGTTCCTGGCTTAGTTATGCTGGCAGGGGTTCTGTGTTTGACCCCCTCAAAGGGTCAGATACCACCTGACAAAGTGGCTTTATCTTACGCATTACTTCGGTTAAGCATGCATGTAGAAGGTTTGTCAGTTCCGACACCTGGCGGTCACTCCCTTGGTGACCTTGGTTCCTCCGGTCATACTTACCTTCTCGCGTAGCGTTCTTGTTGTATCCTCCCCCCTGCGGGGGGAAGTTACGCTGGGCTGATTTACCTGGCTGATCTCTTCTGTGGTTTCGCCAACCACCCTGGCGGCCGTCCGAGGCTGCTTGCCTGGCGGCTCTGTTCTGAGGGATTTCGCTGCCCTCAAGTGTCAAGTCGGTGTCTTCTGTCACCTGTATCCCCAGGACCCTGGCTTCGGGTTGGAGACCTGGGGGTTTCCAACCCGTCTCCTGACGCAATTCCCACACCATCTGTGCATGTTTGCGGATTTCTTTCATGGGGGGATTGTGGGTCCTGTACATTAGTGAGACATCATACCTAACCAGATCGTGGAGATTGCGGACGAATAGAGATTTGAAAGCCTGGTCTTCTTCTAACCCTGGTGCGTGGCGGCCTCGGAAAAAGGCTACCTGCAAGCATCGGTAGTATTCCCTCGGAGGTTCTGTCTTCTTTTGGGTGACTGCGTAGGCACCCATGGTGGCAGCGGTGGGATCATTGTAGAGGGAGTACTCTTCCCTCAGAGCTCGACAAAGAGCTGAATAAGTGTCCCTGGTTGCCGGAGGGAGAGATTCCATGAACACATGGACGCTTCTGGATGTGGTTTTCCAGATAAGCTTAAGTTTCTCTCGTGTGGAGGGGCGAGGAAGATCAAGCAAGCAGCGTTCAACCTCCCGGAGGTAGTCATCAACACTAGCCTCGGGGTCCCCTGGGTCGAAGCGCTCAATATCCCCAGCAAGGGATTCAAGTTGACGAGTCCTTAAGCCTCGTTCACTGGAGAAGCCGTAGTCTGAGTCCTCTGAGGTGAGGTCACGGTCGTCTCTATATCGTCGAGAAGGAACGACTTGATGGTGGTAAGGATCACGAGGATCAAAGGCACCAGCACCCTGGTGGGTCGGAGGATGATACTCTCTCCATTGCGACGAAGTGACTGGATCGTCAAAGCGCAAGAAAGTACGATTGCGTGCAGACGGGGGGGCACTGCTGTATGAGGGGACTCCTGGGTCCCCATAAAAGGATGTCGATGGCGGTTGGTAGTAGCTCACCATGGCTCTCGCGTTGCCCGAAGCTGTGTATCCCTGGGGGCTACTGTGGTAGTCTCCAGGGTACGGCTCTGGCAACCTAGTGGGCCCAAATGTTCTTTGACTCGCGGCTGTGGGGTAGTTTGGAGAGAATGGTTCCCAGGGCTGGGGGCCCTCCCACCGTTGTGTGTCTGGCGCGGTTTGCCTGCCTGACCAGGCTGGCTCAAGTGTCGGCTGGAGGTCACGTCCCTGCCCACGGGTCAGACTGGACCTTTGATCATGAGCCTGAACGTCTGAGTCGTACCCACGTGGGTACTCTGCCGGCTCCGTGGCAGATCTCTCAGGGGCGTAAGCTTGTGAGCTTACTGGCGGTTCAGGGTCTGAAGCTGGTGCACAACTTACCTGTACAATTTCGTCCTCTTTGTCCTGGACCTCCTGTTCCAGGCGGGACTTCTCGCCTCGCAAGTAGGCGAGTTCTTCTTGGGCTTCTCGTGCCTGAACTTCGGCTTTGCGCTGATAAAGCAGGGCAATTTGACCCAAAATGTCTGGGATGGTGCGCTGTGGCTTCCCAGTAGGATCATTAACATAGCTAATAAGTTCCTCGAGCTTTTCTTCGCACGTGTCGAGGCGGTAGCTATTCAGTCTCTCTCTGTCATCTATGGAGAGACGGATGAGTCCAGCGACCGCATCCTGCAGGGCTGCATCGCATTGACTTTGGGGAGCTTCTGCTCCTTGTGCGCGGTGACCCTGGTTATTCATTGCGCAGTGAGGGTTTACCCGTGGGTCAACTGTGTTGGCAGAAAAGGGACCAACAAAAACGTTATGTTGTAAGCTGTTGCTGATGCACAGGTGAGAGTAAACCTGTGACTTACAAACCTATAGGTTTCTACTAATTGCTCACAATTACAACCCTTAAATGTAATTGGTGGTTTAGCACCTCAGTGAGCAATAGTCGTGTTACCGTGTTAATTTCCCCCACAGTTGGATAACTTCCAACTGTTAGTAAGTGCTATTCATAAAGACAATCTACTACTCCTTATCACACACTGTGGCTGTTCACCAATTACCACTAGTTTTACTTGGCAGTACTATAACACATCCACTCTAGAGGGTGGGCGCTGAAGAATGCTGTTAAAGCAGATTCAGCTGTACAGTTCAGTGTTATTTGTGTACAAAATTTGTGACGAAAGAAGCTTTGCTGGTTTATCAAGGCCTCACACGGGGCGTCATTTATGTTGGGGATTTGCATAGGAGTTTGGTGATTGACAATAATTATTAAGCATTAATAATCAATAAGCAGGTCAACTAATTTATTAATTATTGAGTTTAATTGATAAATTAATAAAGTTAGGATTAGCGGTATTGACTAATAATTACTAGAAAAAAAGAATAGTTGTATTATTAATTAAAGTGAATTAATTAATAATAACTGCGGGGCACCACCCTGAAATCAGGGATCAATGACCAAACAATCAGTCTCGATTATAGAAATCTCTTATAGAATAGAATAATCAATTAAATACGAAGGCGTAAAGTCGAGCACAGACCCTGATAACCAGCTTTAGCGTCACAATAGAATGTACACAAACAACCACAGAACAACTACTTGAGTTCAAGGACATTTATTACTAAAATCATCTAATAGTACACACTCAAGTTCAGGTAATTCAAAGGAATAAACAGTTCAGCAAACATACACTCTCAATGGCTTAGAATGAGCGTATATAGGGTGTGTGTGTGTGTGTGTGTGTGTGTGTGTGTGTGTGTGTGTGTGTGTGTGTGTGTGTGTGTGTGTGTGTGTGTGTGTGTGTGTGTAGCCTAAGAGGGGGAGGAGAGACGTCGAGTGACGTCAGAGGGCGTCGAGTGACGTCGGATGGCGTCACGGACGGCACGCTCGTTCGAGTGAGACAATGGACACGATGTGGCTGTTTCCACGTGTTGCTCAGGTCCACACACAATGATCACAGTCACGTCGCTCACACTGATCACTCTGATACAAACTCTCGTGTTGGGACGCGTGTTTGGGGCGGAGTCCCTTATGGCGGCCCGTTGTGTTACATAGGCAGGTATATGTGTGTGGGTGTGTGTGTGGGTGCGCGGCTGCGCACGTGTGTGTGAGTTAGTAGAGAGGAAAAAGGAGAGAGAGAAGAGGGAGAACGGCGGCTAAAAGGGGCGATCGGTTATATTAGTCAGGGCTGAACCCAATCGGTATCCAACTACCACAGTGAGAATAAAAGAGCTGACGCTCTTATATCTTCACTGGTCTTCTGACGCGGATACGGAGAATTGCGTTCAGCACGTGACTAAGACCTAGTTAATATAACTAGTAAACATCGATCGACCACTCTAGTTAATACAACTAGTAAACATACAGCAAAATCACAATCAACATAACAGGACGCGGAGGTCCTAATAAAATCACGCTTAATTCTAGTCGCTGCCCAGACAAAAGCTCTCTTACTGAAGCGTGCTTCCCAGTGCTGATGAGGTCCGTCGACCTGATGGCCTGGGGCTGCTGTAGCGTCCCACAGCGGGATAAAACTGGTCGTCCTCTGGAAGGGTGGCAGAAAGGAGGGCCAGCTGAGTTAACTCTGATGAGGCGGAATCCTCGGCGGAGTCCGGCGTCGGCGCGTGAAGAAAGGCGACCTTCACGACTGCAGCAGATGTGGGGGAGAGGGAGCGGCAATTGCTCGGAGGTCTCCCCAGGATCCAGGTGTTTCAGATGAAAGTTGAGGCAGTTTACTTGTCCAGCAAGCTCAGAACTGCGGCCTAGGTATTGAGTCCAAACGTTTGGTGCGCCCCCTTTAGTAACTTGGTTGCGTGAAGCCGGAGCTCCTTGCAGCACTTCGTTACCTGGGAAAAAGCATGGGGCTGCGCGTCGCCGCAGCATTTAAACCTTCGGTGACGTCACGGGGTTCCCTGGGGTTTCCCCCAGGTACTGACCAATGGGAGGCCAGAGTTTGAACGTCTGGGTGGAATCATACCTAGGTGTGATTTAACGGGCGTTGTCTGCTGTCGCGCATTCCTTGTCCCCTGCTGGTTTTATGGCCCCTTTGTTTGAGAACATGTGGGTTGAGGTCCCAACATCCCCCCTTTGGTCCGAAGAGTGGGTTAGAGTCCAGTCTTTGGAGCAACAGAAGGGCTGAATAATCCGCATGTTTCCTGCGGGGAAAGTCTTTAACAGTCCAACAGTTCAAACAGTTCATGTAGCACTGGTTAAGAGGCTAGTGTCTGGGCATTTATGCAGAGGCACGTCTGGGCAGGACGTCTTAACTACTAGCAACTCTTAGCAACTATGTTATCACATGTTACAACACATCATCACCTCTATCATGTAATAACAGTAGAAGAACAAAACGAAAGCAAAACACATCTAAGAATTGAAAAAGAGGAAAAGAGAACATTTGTTAATAAAAAGGGGTTAGTAGGCCTCTCTTTCACCCCTTGGGGTGAATTGGCCAGTGGTGTGTTTGAAGTGTTGTTAAGTGTCTCTTTTCCCAGAACCCGACATTCAAAACCAATTTCAGTTTATAGCTGTTCAATAACTGGTAAGCTTAAATAAACTCCTGTTCTGAACATTGTGGATAGACTGAAATTGGGATAGCACTGCCAAGGTTATCTACTAGGTGTACTTGGGAGGGCTGTACAGTCGTGGTAGTGGCAGCGCCTAAGAATCTGCTCTACCGTGGTCCGCGGGACCAAGTAGGGCGGGATCCTGCCTGCACTAAGACTCTTGCATCAAATCTGACTACGCGTACGTAGGTTATATCCTCTACCCCCCTTTTCCCCAGCTCACAAAGTAGACTTTATTAACCAGCAGGGAAGAGTTCCTGGCTTAGTTATGCTGGCAGGGGTTCTGTGTTTGACCCCCTCAAAGGGTCAGATACCACCTGACAAAGTGGCTTTATCTTACGCATTACTTCGGTTAAGCATGCATGTAGAAGGTTTGTCAGTTCCGACACCTGGCGGTCACTCCCTTGGTGACCTTGGTTCCTCCGGTCATACTTACCTTCTCGCGTAGCGTTCTTGTTGTATCCTCCCCCCTGCGGGGGGAGTTACGCTGGGCTGATTTACCTGGCTGATCTCTTCTGTGGTTTCGCCAACCACCCTGGCGGCCGTCCGAGGCTGCTTGCCTGGCGGCTCTGTTCTGAGGGATTTCGCTGCCCTCAAGTGTCAAGTCGGTGTCTTCTGTCACCTGTATCCCCAGGACCCTGGCTTCGGGTTGGAGACCTGGGGGTTTCCAACCCGTCTCCTGACGCAATTCCCACACCATCTGTGCATGTTTGCGGATTTCTTTCATGGGGGGATTGTGGGTCCTGTACATTAGTGAGACATCATACCTAACCAGATCGTGGAGATTGCGGACGAA
The DNA here is from genome assembly GCF_045865225.1 of Trachurus japonicus. Classification (NCBI taxonomy): domain Eukaryota; kingdom Metazoa; phylum Chordata; class Actinopteri; order Carangiformes; family Carangidae; genus Trachurus; species Trachurus japonicus. The sequence goes on along the minus strand of NC_140909.1, from coordinate 33,305,649 downwards.
TAGAGATTTGAAAGCCTGGTCTTCTTCTAACCCTGGTGCGTGGCGGCCTCGGAAAAAGGCTACCTGCAAGCATCGGTAGTATTCCCTCGGAGGTTCTGTCTTCTTTTGGGTGACTGCGTAGGCACCCATGGTGGCAGCGGTGGGATCATTGTAGAGGGAGTACTCTTCCCTCAGAGCTCGACAAAGAGCTGAATAAGTGTCCCTGGTTGCCGGAGGGAGAGATTCCATGAACACATGGACGCTTCTGGATGTGGTTTTCCAGATAAGCTTAAGTTTCTCTCGTGTGGAGGGGCGAGGAAGATCAAGCAAGCAGCGTTCAACCTCCCGGAGGTAGTCATCAACACTAGCCTCGGGGTCCCCTGGGTCGAAGCGCTCAATATCCCCAGCAAGGGATTCAAGTTGACGAGTCCTTAAGCCTCGTTCACTGGAGAAGCCGTAGTCTGAGTCCTCTGAGGTGAGGTCACGGTCGTCTCTATATCGTCGAGAAGGAACGACTTGATGGTGGTAAGGATCACGAGGATCAAAGGCACCAGCACCCTGGTGGGTCGGAGGATGATACTCTCTCCATTGCGACGAAGTGACTGGATCGTCAAAGCGCAAGAAAGTACGATTGCGTGCAGACGGGGGGGCACTGCTGTATGAGGGGACTCCTGGGTCCCCATAAAAGGATGTCGATGGCGGTTGGTAGTAGCTCACCATGGCTCTCGCGTTGCCCGAAGCTGTGTATCCCTGGGGGCTACTGTGGTAGTCTCCAGGGTACGGCTCTGGCAACCTAGTGGGCCCAAATGTTCTTTGACTCGCGGCTGTGGGGTAGTTTGGAGAGAATGGTTCCCAGGGCTGGGGGCCCTCCCACCGTTGTGTGTCTGGCGCGGTTTGCCTGCCTGACCAGGCTGGCTCAAGTGTCGGCTGGAGGTCACGTCCCTGCCCACGGGTCAGACTGGACCTTTGATCATGAGCCTGAACGTCTGAGTCGTACCCACGTGGGTACTCTGCCGGCTCCGTGGCAGATCTCTCAGGGGCGTAAGCTTGTGAGCTTACTGGCGGTTCAGGGTCTGAAGCTGGTGCACAACTTACCTGTACAATTTCGTCCTCTTTGTCCTGGACCTCCTGTTCCAGGCGGGACTTCTCGCCTCGCAAGTAGGCGAGTTCTTCTTGGGCTTCTCGTGCCTGAACTTCGGCTTTGCGCTGATAAAGCAGGGCAATTTGACCCAAAATGTCTGGGATGGTGCGCTGTGGCTTCCCAGTAGGATCATTAACATAGCTAATAAGTTCCTCGAGCTTTTCTTCGCACGTGTCGAGGCGGTAGCTATTCAGTCTCTCTCTGTCATCTATGGAGAGACGGATGAGTCCAGCGACCGCATCCTGCAGGGCTGCATCGCATTGACTTTGGGGAGCTTCTGCTCCTTGTGCGCGGTGACCCTGGTTATTCATTGCGCAGTGAGGGTTTACCCGTGGGTCAACTGTGTTGGCAGAAAAGGGACCAACAAAAACGTTATGTTGTAAGCTGTTGCTGATGCACAGGTGAGAGTAAACCTGTGACTTACAAACCTATAGGTTTCTACTAATTGCTCACAATTACAACCCTTAAATGTAATTGGTGGTTTAGCACCTCAGTGAGCAATAGTCGTGTTACCGTGTTAATTTCCCCCACAGTTGGATAACTTCCAACTGTTAGTAAGTGCTATTCATAAAGACAATCTACTACTCCTTATCACACACTGTGGCTGTTCACCAATTACCACTAGTTTTACTTGGCAGTACTATAACACATCCACTCTAGAGGGTGGGCGCTGAAGAATGCTGTTAAAGCAGATTCAGCTGTACAGTTCAGTGTTATTTGTGTACAAAATTTGTGACGAAAGAAGCTTTGCTGGTTTATCAAGGCCTCACACGGGGCGTCATTTATGTTGGGGATTTGCATAGGAGTTTGGTGATTGACAATAATTATTAAGCATTAATAATCAATAAGCAGGTCAACTAATTTATTAATTATTGAGTTTAATTGATAAATTAATAAAGTTAGGATTAGCGGTATTGACTAATAATTACTAGAAAAAAAGAATAGTTGTATTATTAATTAAAGTGAATTAATTAATAATAACTGCGGGGCACCACCCTGAAATCAGGGATCAATGACCAAACAATCAGTCTCGATTATAGAAATCTCTTATAGAATAGAATAATCAATTAAATACGAAGGCGTAAAGTCGAGCACAGACCCTGATAACCAGCTTTAGCGTCACAATAGAATGTACACAAACAACCACAGAACAACTACTTGAGTTCAAGGACATTTATTACTAAAATCATCTAATAGTACACACTCAAGTTCAGGTAATTCAAAGGAATAAACAGTTCAGCAAACATACACTCTCAATGGCTTAGAATGAGCGTATATAGGGTGTGTGTGTGTGTGTGTGTGTGTGTGTGTGTGTGTGTGTGTGTGTGTGTGTGTGTGTAGCCTAAGAGGGGGAGGAGAGACGTCGAGTGACGTCAGAGGGCGTCGAGTGACGTCGGATGGCGTCACGGACGGCACGCTCGTTCGAGTGAGACAATGGACACGATGTGGCTGTTTCCACGTGTTGCTCAGGTCCACACACAATGATCACAGTCACGTCGCTCACACTGATCACTCTGATACAAACTCTCGTGTTGGGACGCGTGTTTGGGGCGGAGTCCCTTATGGCGGCCCGTTGTGTTACATAGGCAGGTATATGTGTGTGGGTGTGTGTGTGGGTGCGCGGCTGCGCACGTGTGTGTGAGTTAGTAGAGAGGAAAAAGGAGAGAGAGAAGAGGGAGAACGGCGGCTAAAAGGGGCGATCGGTTATATTAGTCAGGGCTGAACCCAATCGGTATCCAACTACCACAGTGAGAATAAAAGAGCTGACGCTCTTATATCTTCACTGGTCTTCTGACGCGGATACGGAGAATTGCGTTCAGCACGTGACTAAGACCTAGTTAATATAACTAGTAAACATCGATCGACCACTCTAGTTAATACAACTAGTAAACATACAGCAAAATCACAATCAACATAACAGGACGCGGAGGTCCTAATAAAATCACGCTTAATTCTAGTCGCTGCCCAGACAAAAGCTCTCTTACTGAAGCGTGCTTCCCAGTGCTGATGAGGTCCGTCGACCTGATGGCCTGGGGCTGCTGTAGCGTCCCACAGCGGGATAAAACTGGTCGTCCTCTGGAAGGGTGGCAGAAAGGAGGGCCAGCTGAGTTAACTCTGATGAGGCGGAATCCTCGGCGGAGTCCGGCGTCGGCGCGTGAAGAAAGGCGACCTTCACGACTGCAGCAGATGTGGGGGAGAGGGAGCGGCAATTGCTCGGAGGTCTCCCCAGGATCCAGGTGTTTCAGATGAAAGTTGAGGCAGTTTACTTGTCCAGCAAGCTCAGAACTGCGGCCTAGGTATTGAGTCCAAACGTTTGGTGCGCCCCCTTTAGTAACTTGGTTGCGTGAAGCCGGAGCTCCTTGCAGCACTTCGTTACCTGGGAAAAAGCATGGGGCTGCGCGTCGCCGCAGCATTTAAACCTTCGGTGACGTCACGGGGTTCCCTGGGGTTTCCCCCAGGTACTGACCAATGGGAGGCCAGAGTTTGAACGTCTGGGTGGAATCATACCTAGGTGTGATTTAACGGGCGTTGTCTGCTGTCGCGCATTCCTTGTCCCCTGCTGGTTTTATGGCCCCTTTGTTTGAGAACATGTGGGTTGAGGTCCCAACAGATTGCTAACCCTCCAAAGACATACAGTAAGAGGCCAAAGTGTAGTCATCAAGTTGAGCCATTTCGAGCATGGAGACACCGACAGTTCTCCCATGTCAAGACATTGACATCACATTTTTCTCCATTCTTTTGCCTGGTCTGAACAGTGACTGAAGCACCTGACCTGACAAGCATTGTTATTGTACTTTTCACATAATATCTGAAAATGAGTGAATTCTTCTGTTTTGTTTTGTTTGTTTCTGCGAACGGAACATTAAAAAGAATCATTGAAGCAAACACCACACAAGCTTTCTGCTGAAACACAAAAGAAACTCTCTCACAAGGTTGGCCCTTTTCCCAAAAGATTTGACACAGTAAATTATTTGTTTCTAAATGAGGCTAAAAACTGGGGTTTATTCATCAGTTCCAGTCAGTATTGAATGAATATATTATACTTGATCCAATACAGCTGAGCACAACAATAAACCACCCACCAAAAAAATAAAGCATTCATGTGTGCTTGCCCATTTAAACATAACGCAATTCTGCGTTTGTCTTGCACTGGAAACATCTCTTAATCATAGTGTACTGCCTCATATTAGCCCTGTCAGTTTGGAAACACAACAGCTATTAATAAGGTAATTTCCCTAACAACTATTTTTTCTTTCTTTCTTTTTATGCCACACCAACAAACAGACCGATGGGATTTAACAGTTCGTTGAGTCTCAACAGCTGTCAATGGGTGCCATGGTGGATTGTTGTAGGAGTACAATACAGTGTCACACTTTGGGAAATTAGTAACATGTGTAGTGGGAGGATTTTGATTCTACCAAGGTAAAGTTGGGAGGAGCAGCTGTTACTGGTGGGACAGAACCAGGTGTCTATTAATCGTAAGGTGGTTAGTCTCAGCCTGGATCATGTGAGTACGAATGACACAGAACCAGATAGTGATCCCAATGTGTGTATGTCTGAACAGTGTGTAAACAAAAAATGTAAGCTGCTTTGGACTGTCCTAATCATGTTCATTTATCTTACAAGAACATTTTAATTAAAGGTACATTGTGTAAGTTCTCCTGTTATCTATTCACGAAAATCGATTATTTCGTTCAAAAGTACGTTTTTCATTCATCAATAATTACCCCCATCAACAAACTTAAGTGTTCCTTTCAGCTCTGAATTAGCCGTTCATATCATTCATATCTACATGGAGCGGGTAAGCTCGGGAGGTTTGGGGTTTTCACGGTGTTTTGAATTGTTTTGTTTTGTTTTGTTTTTATCCTCTGTGAGGCACTTTGTGTTACACTGTATGAAAAGTGCCATATAAATAAAGTTGATTTGATTTGATTTGATTTGATTTGATGACTGAGTTGCTTGCGATCTACAACCGCACCGCTAGATGGGAGTAATTCCTACACAATGTACCTTTAAATGCTACATTCTTATAGTAAATTTGTTTGGGTTATGTAAATCTAGACAACTTCTGCAGCTCGCTGGCAGACCCAAAGTGATTGTAAAGAGCTGTCTGGGGAATAAGATGGTTATTCAAAATCGTGTCTCCAGCCCCCTGATGAATACCAAGTCCAATAGTCGTTCTCTTTATAGCTCTACTTTGATCTCCACAAACTCCTGAGATCTGGCTCTTTAGCTTTAACCGTTTCATGTTCTTAAAGAGCAAGACACCAGGTTTATCAGTCATTTGGCTCTGGTCAGTTAGCTTAAAGACAACACAAAACCCTAAAAGAGATGAAAACTCTCCGTAGACTTGTGTGGACTTTGTGGCGTTGGGAACAGAGCATCTTAGAAGGACAAAATGTTATACTGTAGGCAACCTTGAATGTCTGAATGCCAAGCCACTGCCTGGTATCTCTGTATTTTCTTCAAGTGTTATTACTATTTCATGAAATTTCAGGAGCATGCACCAAGCATGCAGATCAGGCCTTACCAATGAGGGAATGTGCGCACTCGAATTTCAATTTTGTGTGTGTGTGTGTGTGTGTGTGTGTGTGTGTGTGTGTTTTTGGTTGCCGTCATTTAAACATGACTGTGAATTCCTCTACGTGTGGAGAATATGAGCCTGAGAGGACGAGGAGAGATTGCTCTTCATCAGTGCTCTTCTCAGTTAAAACTTAGGTTCTGTGAATTACTGTCCTCACTGCCGCACCTCAGCTCTCTGCCTGCCTCTCGGCTTTAAAAAGCTGGGCTAACGGTGTGCCAATTAGGATGGTAATCTAGCTGACATTTGTATTCACTGCTCTGGGGCCCACACGGCATCGAGAGCTCAATTTGGTGGAGTTTGACGTGGTAATAATACTTTCACACTACCACTGTTTGAGCTGAGGAAAGTAGCTAGCCTATAATCCTCTCTCTCTTCTGTGTGATTTGCTTTGATGACTCAAGGGAGGAGGGCAGCCACACAACAGAGGACTGATTTCTTGTTTTCCGCACTTGGTTTCTGTTCAACCACTTGCACGGCGATTTTGGGAAATAATTTAGTAGAGTTCTGCAACGGCATGCAGACAAATAGAAGACGTAAAATCTTCAATGATTACTCTGACATTTAGGGATATAAGAATGTCTTAGTTTAGGAATTGGATGGACTATCCTCTCTGTTCTATACAGGGATTGGTCAAGGATGGATAAAGTCTTTATACAGCAAAGATTGTAAGCAGATAAAAACAGCCCCCACCTCGCTTTGAGTTGTAAAGTGTGTCAATTGACGCAAACATTTTCACATCCTCTCTCACAGAGGTGGTTTATAGGGTTTGAGCTCTGCTGTTTTGCCTATATCTCAACTTTTGTCTGCTCACAATATGTATAAGATGTAACATAAGACAATTGTGGTTATTGTCAAGCACTTTAAGTATCTGTTAAACTATGCAGCCTGCAAGACACATGGAGAACAGAGGCAGCATTGATGGATAACATCCTCTCAGGTGTTGCTCTATTCTGGGTCATGTGCACTGGACATTTTCCTGATTACCATCGTCAAACATACCCATCACTGTGCAGTTCATAGTTGTCACTTAAGACTCTCTTTGCCATTTCCTCCTGCTTCCTGTGTTTTTCAAAGTCAATTTTATGTATATGGCTCCTTTTCTACAAAAGGTGTAGACTCAAAAGGTCATAAATAAGACAAATGTAAGATGAGAAAGCATTGCATAAAATGAATTAAGGTAAGGAAGAATTATTACCAAATTATTATAATTACTAACTGTAAACAAAACAATAAACAGTAGGACCATGATGACTGAAGTGATGTAAGGGATCGCTCTGGTGTGTACTCAGTGAGCATGTCGACAAGAGGAGCCAAGCCATCCGTTGACTTACAGTAAAAACAAGGAGGCTATTTTAAAATCAATTCTTTGTGGAACTGGGAGGAAGTGAAGAGTCTAAAAAACAAGAGTGAAGCTCAAACCTTCTGCTCCTTTGTTGGTCCAGCAGTCTGCTACAAAGACATACATGGGCCAGCTTTTCAGAAAGACGGGAAGCGTCTAACTTTAGAGCTTCAGATACAGTATGTGCTTGTGAAAGTTAAGATCAGCATCCAATCATCACACCCTGTTTTGGCAGAATCACAAGGTTTTAGCGACAGGGGAGTCAGAAAAAAGTGAATCTGGTGCCTCAAAGCATTGGGACCTACTAAAAGAATCTTTTCTCCTCAAATAGCTCTAAATAAATCTATCTGGCCATTGGCCACAGCATGATGGAGATGTGTAGCGATTTTCCAGTATGTCTAGCGCACAGCTGAAAAATATTTTTAAATAAGTCTGAAGGCATTGGGTCAAAATGCATTCTGCATAACTTAACTACACCTGTCGCAATAGATGCCAGAAATGAAAGAAAGGGATCCAAATGCAGACATATGCTGGATGATGTATGGAGTATTCTGAGGAAGAAAACCAAGTCCTACACAAAGATCAATGGAAAAGCAGGAACAGCCAACCAGATACTTCACTCAAGGAACAAAGGACAATACAGCCAGGAGAGAAAAACAGACTATCTGGCTAATTTTGAAGCAGTGGTCCTCTGTGCAGCATGGTCTGTAATTTGGTATATCATTGTCATTATAAAAGTAAAATAATAATATCACCAGATAGAATGGTTTTTTAATCTAAAAAAATACAGATGGCTACTTCCCTGAAAAAACAGCTTAAAGACAAACATTACAGAAGGAGACATTTCCAATCGTCATTAATTTGGTTAAATAATTACTAGCTTCAGATATACACCAGTTTTATTTATCAATATCAACTTTGGTGATTTGTTTTTAATAAGATTTATTAAACAACACAGCCATTATGCAATGTTTTCAGTTACTAACTAAAAGAAAGAGAAATAAATGTTTTCCAAAAATCTCAGTGTCTATATTTTAAGATAATCTCAGTTGACAAATGGGCAACGGCGGGGTAGACCCTGGACGGCGGGGTACAGCCTATCACAGGGCCGACACATAGAGCTGAATAACTTCACACACTCACATTCACACTTGCATTTAGAGTCTCCAGTGCACCTAGTGTGCATTTCTTTGGACTGTCGGAGGAAGCAGGAGAATCTGGGGAGAACCCACAGAGACACAGGGAGAACATACAGAAAGGCCCAAGACCTGGGAGTCAAACTTAGAACCTTCTTGCTCAGATACAATAGTGCCAACCACTGTACCACCATGCCCTAATATATTCTATAAATTACGTTAGAAGAGTTGTTTTGATGAAATGTGGTGTGCTATAATTATGAACGTAGGAAGGCAATATATTTGAGGAAGTATAGAAAACCCTCAATTAGAGAAGGGTAAAAAATAAATCTCGGATGCAGAGGAATAAATAATGCACTTAAATCGGGCGGCATCACAAGAAATAATTCTTAGTCAGGTCCCGACGTCAAGAGGAAACGAAAGGAGGAGAACGGAAGTAAAAAATGATGAATATTCCTGAGTCAAGAAGCGGAAAGTCATCAAACAGGAGACAAGCATCAGAAACAAGTGACACAAGCAAAAGGAAAGGAAATGAGGAGCTCTGCTGAAGCAAAACCACGACAGGCAGTCTGAAACATGACAATAGACCACATGTGCGGTGGCAGCGCACAGGAAAAAAGAAGCCAAATGGATTCGCATGTCTCCATCCAAGCCTGATAATGTATCAGATCTCATGAATAAAATACTCCTAGAATGGGATTCAGAGGATTATCCACGTGGGTATCAGAATAAAGAGTCCTGCCCTGCACGCTGCAAGTTCAGATAAACATGATACCAGATGATCATACTTACAATTAATTATTTCGACTGACAGAATAATCTTCTGAACATGGAGGAAAGACTTGGGGTTTTTGTGTGATGACAGAGCTGCCTGTATTCACAAGTAAATTAATTTTAGATGGCAACATGTTCTGCTTTCCTAACATGGCAGAGCCCCCCAGTATTCTGCAAAGTTTAATCTTGTATAAAATATGACATTGATGAAATTGCTTTCCATCGTACAACATTGTAGCTTGTATAATTAGAATAATATACAAGTGTATCAGATGCTCTTTTTAGCCTGAGGACGTGCATCAGGCCCCAGATGGAGGAAGTCGGAGAGTCTCTGTCTTCAGGAGCGCCTCCAGGCGCCCTCCTCCTCCTCCTCCTCCTCCCATCAGACAGGGACTGTAAAGCCACTGGTGGGCTGAGAGCAGCTGAACACAGTGGTGAGCCTGGAAGGCTACAGCAGCAATAACCATAGTAAGAGCTATATGAAACTGGAGCCCAAGGTCTACTATGTGAACAATGAGCTAGAAATGAAGTAGAAATGCTGAGTTTGAATAGCTGGCATACGCACTGAGCAGAGAACACGACTGAAAGCCTGATTGTTTTACCGTTGGCATGTGAAGGTTAAGTACCAGAGCCACAAATCCAAATCAAGTTGTGTGAAAATTGTTGAAAAATGCTCCAGTGCCTCTAACATTTAGTGCTCATATATGGATGCAGCTTCATTCCCTAGAAATGACTATTACTGTAGAAACAACTAATTAGATTTTTATTATTGACATGCAGACTTGTTTATCAAAATGTCTGGTAGGTCTCAAAAAGTGAACATATCAGTTCATCAACAGCGTTCTTCATTTATTGTCCTCGGCAACCACAGACCAATAAAACCTTTTTTTTTTATGTTTGACTGTATTTATGTTTGTCTTTTGGCACAGAACTTGGTTAGCTGTTACCCTGTTGGTTGCCTTAACCAAATTATATTTTCTTTTAATTGTGTCGGCAATAAGAAAAAAATAATCTATTTATAATGTTTTCAAAATTAATATAGAAACACAGGGACTATCAATAGTTGGCAGACAATCCAGTGCTTTGTCATCTTTCTGTGTACACCTTCATGTTTCATGCTTTGCCGGCTGCGTTTTCTTTCACTGGGCTTCATAGGACAGGAGGGACAATCTACTGCTGCAGTGACGCTCCAGCCACAGATGCCCATTCATCTGGCCTTTTGTTTGTCCTAGTGAAAGTCCCTGTCATTGGATCACAGCCTGAGTCATTTGTTACTGTAGCGTTTTCCGTGTGAAACCATGAAGCGTGACGGGCCATCTGGACCGGGGCACAAATCAAAGAGCCCATAATACAGCAGACAGATGTTGTCCTCTGTTTGCCCACGCGCCTTTCTGTGCTGATGCAGACAAATATTTGATTCCATTCACACATTCAGTCTGTGATGGCAAGAAATAATGTTCCCTGACAAGGTTACAAATTACAAAGTAATTAGCACATTTCACACATTACAGTCAGGACCCATAATGTTGATTTCTGCAATTTCCCTTCAGGGATACAGCAATCAAATTAAATGTATGCATAATCCAAACTCTATGGAGGGTTTTCAGGTGAAAACCAACTGTCTGGCAGTCATATCAGAGGTCCTCTGCTCTTGGTAAACCGCATCTCAAGCTGTGTGCAGTTAAGCGGCTATTTCAGCATTCAGCTTTACATTCATAATAGTGTTGGAACTAGACCAACATGTCTGTTGAAGGTAGAGCAGAGCATACATCTGACTGGTGTGGGAACAGTTTAATAGTAGTTCTAATTTGTTTCTTTCAGCCTTGTTTGTCTAATCAGCGTTTAACCCTACTTATGCTGCGTTCACATGGAGTCCGGTAAACGGCAGACGGCATGCCGGACTCCATGTTAGTGGACGAGAGAACGACGGTAAAACTTGGGGGAGGCCAGCAAAAAATACCGTGGATGGCAACGGCAAACGGCTATGCCATCCCGAGTTCAAATATTTTAACTTTTGCCGTCTGCCGCGACGGCATCCTCAACCGAACGTGACGTGAGTACGAGTATGTTGACGTTGCCATAGCAACATAGTGACGCGTCTTGCCGTTTTGCCGTGCCGTCCAACAGTTTGTTTTTACCGTTCCGTCCAGCGGCATTTGCCGTTTACCGTCTGCCGTTTACCGGACTCCATGTGAACGCAGCATTAGGCTGGTTATAAGAAAAAATGATCATTAAAATATACAGATCACATACTCAAGAAGCAAAATTGTTGCTTTGTTTTGGAATAAAGTTAAATTGAGAACTTTCTACAACTACTTACTACGACTTCGATGCATGATACATTCACATGACAGTTGATCTACAGGACCTGCTCAATAGTGTTTTCTTCATAGACTGTAAAAGTGACATCACCCATTGGTTTGGGGGAAACTGTTTTGTGATCCTACTGCGGGTATAGATTTTAGTGGGAGTGTACTTTCCATATTTGGAGGAGATACTGCGGTTAGCCGGCTGAGAACCCCCACCTCCCCACCCCAGGCTGTAAATATGTTTTTTTAAGCTGTAAAGTCGGCTATTTTAACATGGGGGTCAATGGAGAATTGCCCACTTCTGGTCCCAGCCCCCAGTGGCAGCCGGAGAACTGCAGTTTTTTGAACGCGGAAGTGGTATTCACTTGTAGAACCCACAACTCCTCCCTTGGTTTTCTTTCATGATTTGTCTTTTTGTTGCTTTTTTCATGGGTTCCTGTTTTTTAACGATAGCTATACTTGCAGTAAGGCTCCATTTCATGGCACACATTTTGATTCGTTCTTAAATAAAGTTCAATGCTTCTGTACAGATGTAATGGTGAGCTGGATAATTTCTCCCTGGTGGACAATCAAAGCTGTATTCTGTATTCCTGTCCATTTCAAGCCTGGATGTACAGTATGCTAAGAGATGATGATTGTTACATTGGGAAATAGCCTTACTGGCTTTGCTGAGCGTTACAGGAGGTGAGTTAGCCTTGTCTGTCCAAAACTCCTCTAAACTAATTCCTAAACCATTTATAGCTTGTAACACAAATTAGCGTTTAATGCAGGGTTGGGCCCAGTGGGCCCAGTATAACTCCCTGGAGTTATTGCTGGTCCACACTGGACAAACAACAGTTTGTCACATAATCCTCTGTGACACAGCAATTAACACGTAAAGATTTTTAAAATACGACATACAAGGTATTAATTTGTGATATTTAGTCTGATATAAAAGAAATTACTTCATGTGATCAGAAACTTCATGAGCGCAGGGTGCAGCACAGTTGGATACAAAGGCCCTGAGCTGCTTTAAAGTATTTCTTTGATGTGTGTACTATATGTCCACTTAAGACCCCTGTGGAGCCTGTGAAACTGAGAATGAACGAGATGAAAGCCATAGACTATGCCACTTTTTAATTAATGTTGGTTAATTTTTTCGACAAAACCAAATTCACGCTATTAGAGAAATTATTATGTATGGGATCATTTCTACAGACAAGTGCAGGACAAAGCAGAGTTTAGGCAAAATTATCGTTTGTGTCCATGAGAAAATGCAAATGGTCTCAATTACTTCTAATGTACAATACCCGACCCATCCCTGTAAAACATATTGTGCCTGGTAGTGGACAATATGTAAGGCGAAATGATAACAAAGGCCATGTGACCCCAGGTTTAAAGGTCTTCTGTGCTGTAACCACATCTCCAGGTTCAAAGCCTCAGCTTTAATTCTACTTGATCCACCTCTGTGATCTGATGTACGCCCTCACTCACCCACTTCTTTCATAAAGGCAGGGCCATTGATTTTTCTCCTGCTCTGTTGTTGCTACTGAGTACCAGACCATAATATACCAGTGCCACCAAGTCAAAGAAAAAAGACAAGCACAAACACCCTTCAGTAAGGCCCTGTGCCTGGGGGAATTGGATATTGGATCTTATGTCCCTGAGGCCTGGACATAGGAAGGCTTTCACTCTGCTCCAATCAAGAAATATTGCCGAAGAATAATTCCTCATTAACTACTTCCAGTGTAATGAGCAGAAGTAAAAATAGTTGTAGTATTTCTCACCAAATGTGTGCTGTTAATTATCCAATGGAATGTTGGTTTGATTGGTAGAACAATGTGTTTCTTCTTCTTGGACATGTGAGCTTGCTAGGAAATTAATGAAAAGGTCTAACAACAAAGGAAGAAAAGCTGATGAAAACAAGAAAACAACTTTGTTTCCAAGTGATTTTCTACCATGGGGTTAATGGTGTATAGCACAGAGTGAAGTAATGATCTCGTCTAGGCTAATTAGTTTCCTACATGCCTTCCTAACAGTTATTCAGCTCATCTGTCAGTGAATCCTCTCATTGACTGCTGCACAGACAACAAATTACCCACGCAACACACACACACACACACACACAATACTGTATCCGTCAATATATAGATGTGTTTACCGTAGATATCATTAAATGTAAAGAGTAGATTATGTTTTCTTTGTAGATATCTGCCTCCATGCATTTTCACCTTGTCCAATGTTCTCTGCACTGTAAATATTTCAAACCTCTCAAAAGCATGTATACTGTTTTTAATACACACCTAAATCAGTTTCAGACAGTGGCACCATAATACTAAAGAAATCTTGTCACAATTATTACATAATTGCCTGATCCCAATTATTTGAGCTAACCGCAGTCATTTTGCAGAAATGTCATATCGTATGTCCATCACTGTTTCCTCATCGTTTTTCACCGTTTGAGGTTTGAATGGTGCTCCTTCATTGACATCATGTTGAACCCCCTTCCACTGCTATGGTTTAATGCACATGAGTGGAGAATTATCGCAACAAGCTGTTCATCTTGAGGTGCTTAATTTTTAATATTCAACGGGCATCTACTGACATTAGCACCGTAGATTTTGTTGGAAAGTCAATAAATGGTGCTTATTCTTCATAAAGTATATGCGTATTATTAAAATATGTTTTGTTTTATATAATAGTAGTATGAAATGATCAGAAACAGACAATTAAATCGTTAATCACAATTATTTGTATAGCAATAACTCGTCAAATTGGATAATGCAAGTTCAGTATTTTAATAAACAACTTTCATTATCGAAGTGTGCAGATACTTTCATTGTTTTTTACACTTTTTGTGGTTTTCTGGCACCTTGGCATACGTTGGTCACGAGTGCAGTGATTCAATCAAAATAAATCGTCAACTAAAATGTCATGATTGCGACAGCCCTATACTTAAAGCTATAGTGCGGAACTTCTGTCGCCCCCGTTATTACAACGATGCGGCCGGCACCTATGGCCCGGTGTAACCCTCCTCTCCCCTCCCCACCGCTACCCCTGTAGCTCTCCATGGTACCGCTAATGCACATCACACAGTAACCACATGCTGCTGGTCACGGACCACGGTTCACGCACTATAACACTCGCGACTCACCGCACACTGCTCGTCACAGCACACAGACTCCCCGCAGTACACAGCAACACGGGCTACACACCTTGTAACTTACTGCTCGTTAGGCTAACGCTGTGGCTAACACCAGGCTGCTACATTCATAACTGTGTTGCTTCTAGCAGCAGCGGAGCACTCTCCTCCCTCCTCCCTTCTCGTTGTCAGGTAAAACCAAGTAAAACGTGTCGTTTCGGTCGTTTCCTGTCCGTCAGCGCAGGAATGTCGCACCAGACACCAAATACAAAAAGAACAAATACTGAAAAATACCACGAGGCGTTAGAGGAGCCGAACGGCTTAATCAGCGTTGTATCATCTCCTCTTGTAGTGGCTTGGGTGAAACGGACATTTACAGACACGTAGAAGTTACGCACTATAGCTTTAAGGCTGCTTAAAAGCAACATTACTGAAATCTCTTTTTGAGGCTTTCGAACTTGTGGATGGAAAAGTGATTGGTCTTTAAAGCCCGCACAAGGAACTTTCAGTTTGTGTTGATTTTGGCAGTCCCTGTGGACAAAAGCGGGAGCATTTTTCCGGAATAAAGAATGCATTTCCCATGAGCTTTAGCGTGTATTGTCGTAAAGACGCTTATCTGGATTGCGCATCGGGGCTCCAGACTATAACTTTGAGCAGGTTTAGGCAAATTATTTTGGAAATGTATTTAAAATATTTTAGAACAGCCTCTAGCAGGACAGCAGAGCAGGCTGACTTTATATCCCAGGATGGGTGCTTTGTGGGTGAGCGGAGCGGAGAGACTCGGCTGGCTGGAGCATAAACCAGACATCTCGCTTTCACCCGCCAGCCAGGTGTTTGCAACTCATGGCCAAGGAGGAGAGAGGAGAGCTCGGTCAGCTGGCCGTGTCGTCTCACGATCGCCCGCCGCAGAGAGTGAGCTCAGGACCGCTGAGGTTAGTGAGACCGAGCTGCCCCGCCTGCCTCGGCTGTCTCCGGTGGAGAGGAGCTTCCCTCTCTGGGGCTTAGAGTTGAGGCACAACACAGTAGTCTGCAGGAGCCTCCTGCTGCAAGAAGTTACACACTGTCTGTGTAGTGACAATGGTATGCACATTTTCAGTGGAAAAAAACAAAAAACAAAAAAAAAACTTCATTCCGACTGTGCCCTGAGGGTTATTAAAGCAGAAGTAAGCGATCTGGTTGTTTTGGCTAACTTCCTGTCAGCAGATGGAGTTGGCAGTCCCCGCCCTCGTCCCTACGTCACCACATTCACGCGCATCCCTTGGCTGCACACACAGAGAGGATCGCCCCTTTATGCCGTTCTCTCTCCTCATTGGATAAAGGTTGTAGGATACAAGGAAAGTTTTCTCCTCGGCTTACAGCAGAGCAGAGTGACTGACAGACCCGTGTTTCAGACCAAACACTCTATAGAAGTGATTGCTGTCGGAAGATATAACTATTTAAGACTTACTACGCTTACTTCGGCTTTAATTATCATCCTATATATTTTACATTCCTGGGTGGACGGGACAATCTTGAGCCCAGCTGCGTGAGTAGTCTCCTGTCTGAGTGCCATAAATCGTTTCACCCATGGTCCAACCCGACCACTGCCTCCCGGTTTCACCATTTAGAAATAGCTTATCTTCACACAGATGGGCTCATTTGCTGTTCCAGGTCACACAGAGAAATCAGCAGAAACAGGGGACTTTTGCATATTCAGTTAAAAGTTCCTTGTAGAGGATTTAAACAGGGCCTGCACTACTATCAGATTTGATCTGCAGTATTTTCTCATTCTCAGGTCTGTTCTTAACCAATGAACAACAGTACAGGTTTGATATGCCACCAAGCTAACTTCTGACCAGAAGTATTACAAGAGTTTGAGTTATTTGTTTGCATCAATCCCTTACTTCCCATGCAGGCTAAAAGTAGCAGAGGCACTGTCATCTACAAGTCATTTCCTTCCAACAATTCAGACCATTGTGTATTAATTAACTGTTGTTTACTTTCAAATACAAGCACTCACTGGTGCGCTGCCAAGGCTTTTCAAGTACTGACAAAATTGCCAGCTCCAGAGAGGGAACGTTCTTGTTTTGCCAAGGCAATTTATTTTGAAAGACTCATTAAAGGATAACATTGTTATTTTTCCTTGCATATTTTTACCAAACACCGCTCATGTGGCTGTAAAACAATATATCATCATTCCTTAGGAATGAGCACATGAATACACAGACTTAAACATTTTATCTGAAGTGGCCAATGATATTTTCTGTGATTTAACTTACAAATGGAATAAAGGCCTTTAGAATTATAAAACATTAGATTTATTGAGCTGTTAGGATACAACCACTACCATTAAAAAAACTAAATCACCAAATGATATGCAAACTATTTGATGATGGTACTCTGAAAGCCATTGTGCAAGCACTCTGCTAAAAATAGATTGAGTAACTCTCTCTATCAGTAAATAAAGGAAAAAGCCTTGGGTAGCTTTTGTACTTTTACTATTATTCAACAATACTGCCTCATAATTTACACAGGTGATGGTAAATGTCTTTTAGCTTTGATTTCCTCTAAAAAAACAAAAAAAAAAACGAATTGTAAATGCGTACTATTCTAGTGGAGTGCCCCTTTAAATGTAATGATCTACCATTCCCCACTTCTACAGCTGCCTTTTCTCACCCTGTCGTAATATGTCCACTCAGAGAACTTCATTAGTAACAAGCATACTCATACTAACATTGACTATGGCCTCCACTTACTCTCAAATAGCCTCATTTCCTCGAGACATGGACTCTGAATGATGCTGTATATTGTAATCATATCAACATGATTACATCATTACTGCTGGTTCGTCAACTGCACGTTCATGCTGCCAATCTCCTGTTCCAACACGTCTCAGAGGTGATCTACTGGTTTTAGGTTTAGTGACTGAAGAGGGCACTGTTGTGTCCTTGGGAGCAGCCATTGGACAATGGTAAATTGCAGCCATACAGGGGTACACATGGTCATAACAGTACTGAGACACTGTCATTCAAACCATGATAGTAAAAAGTGTGTCAATAAAATATTCCCTACACAATTCCAAGTTCCAGTTTTGGTGAATCTGTGAACACTGCAGCCTCAGATTCATGTTCTACTGAGGCCTAGTCCACACGAACACGGGTATTTTTGAAACCGAACTTTTATGGCCCCCGGTTAAAAAGAAATCCCGGGGCATTGCGTGGCATAGTGGTTAGAGCGGGCACAGTCCTCGCTGCAGTCAGCCCTGGTTCGAATCCCGCGTCGGGCGCCATTTACTGCATGTCATTCCCCCTCTCTCTGCCTCCCCGTTTCCTGTCTGTCTCAACTGTACTATCCATAATGGCATAAATGCCCAAAAAATATACTTAAAAAAAAAAAAAAAAGAAAAGAAATCCGGTCCCCCACATGCCAAAGCAGTAGGTGGCGATAGCACTCCTAACAGGAAGGCCATTTTAGCCAATCACAAGGCTGGAAAAATTCATACAGGAAAAACTACAGTGGCTATGCTAAATGCTAAATAGCACCAGTAACAGCAACTCCGTCAGCTGGTCACGTCTAGAGTGCTCCACAAGTCTCCATGGATACAACTTACCTCAGTTTTCCTGTCCACACATGACTGCTGAAACCGGACTTTTCGAAAAAGTTCACCCTGGACTCTGGTTACAAAAAACTCCGGTTTCAGGAGCCCACAACTGCGGTTACGTGTGGATGAAAGGTCAAACCGTGCAGAGAAACACACGGTTTCAAAAATACCTACGTTGGTATGGACGGCCCCTGACAGGAGTGGAACCTGATGAGCTCTTAGGTGTTGTAGCCCATTTACCTCAAGGTCCAACATGTTGTTTGTTGTGAGATGCTTTTCTACTTGCAAAGAGTGGTTATCTGTGTTACCGAAGCCTCTGTCAGCTGCAATCAGTCAGTCGAGGATTGACTGACCTCTCTCATCATCAAGTGACTTCCATCCAAGGTATTGCACACTGGATGGCTGTTGTTTTTCACACTTTGTAAGAACTCAAGAGGTTGTTGTGCATTTCAGAAACACTCCAAGCATTCCGCCTTGAATCAACAATCATGCCACAGACAAAGTCGCTAAGGTAAAATTTTTCTCTGGATGGGTCAAGCTCCCAACCTGCATCTGCATATATTCTATGGCTCTACCATGAACAAACAAGCAGGCGCACAGATGTTCCCAATACAGTGCTTTGTGAGTGTGCATGGCCAATGTGTAGTTGTTTTTTTCCTTTCTCTTCCTCCATCTACATACTGTAAAATGTTCTTTTAAATCAGACACATGTTGCACTCACTGACAGTCATTTCCCTTTTTTGCCAAATAACAAAGCCAATCAAAGTTCTGTGGGCAGGAGTAAGAAGGAAGATGCCACTTCCTGTGCCAGAGCCACATAATACGCCAACAAAAGAAATCCAACAAAAAAGAAGCTGTACACAGAGTAAATAAACATAGAACA
Organism: Trachurus japonicus; assembly: GCF_045865225.1. NCBI lineage: Eukaryota > Metazoa > Chordata > Actinopteri > Carangiformes > Carangidae > Trachurus > Trachurus japonicus. The sequence continues at coordinate 33,286,802 of NC_140909.1, read as the reverse complement.
GCAACAACACTGAAATCAACCCCTTTCTCCAGGCAAACATGATCACAAGCTTCTCTGTTGGCTGACAAAGACAGCAGAGTGATGTATACATTAAATACGCCTTACCTGCTAATTGGCAAATCAACCTCTACTCCCAAACAAAAAATGGCTGACGTGAACTTGATGTGGGACTAAACAACGAAGTGACAAACAAAATGGCAGTTCAGTGTGATTACGGATTTACACTCTGCTACCACCGTGAACAATCCAATTAACACATTGTGCTGTATATATAAAAATCATGTCTTCGCAGCTGTGCAGCGTTTCAGACATAATGCTGTGACTGAGGTTACACAAGTGTTGTTGCTATTTCAGAGCCTGACTTTGGCAATCCTTTGCGATAGCACATGGTATCGAAGATCATTTAAACACTTTAAATCTTAAATATTAACAACCTGCTCTCCAGACTTTATTCCTGTTGAGACACTTGTCAAAAGCCTCTCAGGGACAAATGTGGACCACTTCAGAAGTAGGCTAGCTGTTGAAGACTTGTATTAAAGCTAAGATAAAAAAAAAAATGCTTCACATTTCTGTGGATTTTTAACTTAACATTGACTGTTATTGCCAATGACTGGAGCTCTGCCATTCAATTTCAGGCTGGAAGGACACCTAAGATTGTATAATTTAGTTTTGCCTGGTGAAGAAATCTTTTTAATTTGCATTTGAAGTGAGGATAGTTTTTCTTCCAATTGTCAAGATATTGCTGGAAAACACTCATACATTAAGTGACCAAGGAGCTATGTGGTATAGCTTGGCATTTTTAGAGCTGCTTTGTATTAAGACATTCAAGACTGAATTTATCTTTGTACATAGTCTAGAAAATAACAGCTTGGAGACATCATTGACCTCCATAATGACTAAAACATGCCAAGATGGGCACATCTGCACCCTCTGTTCATGTTACCAAAAGGAGGCTCTATTTCAGATTTAATATCCTCTTGTCAGCAGAGCAGGTGCAGCGTGTTGAAGGGGCTGTGTTAGTGTGTTACACACAGAAGCAGACCTCAGATGTCTGTCTTGTCTGTGTGGTAGGATCAAACGCATATTTTTAGATATATCCGACGTGCTCTGCTTTCTTAAGGCAACTCACAGGTGTAACAAAATATAGATGATGGACGTCAGCCCTAAGCGTATTTTGTAATTTCAGACCGTTTCTTCCCATTAGTTGTCACATTATTTTCAATCCAACAAAACACAAGCTAATGCTGCCTAAATACTTGTTTGAGACTTCACAGTTCACTGTCTGCACAGCTCTCCACTTCCCTGGCTGTCACATTGAGCAGTCGTGTCAATAACAAACGCATCAGAGCCTGAGTAAGCACATTACAGTCGAAACTGGAAGGTTCATCTTGAATAATGAAGCTCGCCACAACAAACATCAAAGATAATTGTTGAAATATTAATGGTAAACTTAAGATCACAAACAATACACAGTAGGAGATGAAATACATCGCATACATTCAGTTGAAAAACCAGATCATGGAATTTTAAACATATTGCCAGCAGTGTTGTAAGATAATTATATAGTAGTAGATTTCTAAGCTATATCTACAGTAAGACCTGAACTTGTTCGTTACAATCTATAACTTAAAAAAAAGTATGTAATCCAATATTCCATGATGGTTTGAATTTAAACCAATTCATTCACTTATTCCTTATTTGTTCCGTTTTATCTATTCAGTACACTTTTGCTGGGGACTAAGACATAATTTACGAATGGACAATTCCAGGCAAATTCAACCTAGGGCTATGGTTTCCTAATATTTTAGGTCTAAAAGAATGAATCTGAAGATGTTCTTCTTCTTTTATGGAGTAGTTCTGTTCTGTCTGTCCCCACATCGCCACAGCAGCGTATAATGGGAGCGGACAGATCTTAGGCTCCCATTTGTTTTCATCAGAATAATAGCCAAATTTACTTCCTGCTATGAAAACTTGTGCCTCCGAGTTGATATTCCTTTGTTAATAAAAACAAACACGAGTGCTTCAGACAACCTGTAAACATACTGAGCGCATCAACTTTGATTACAGCCACATTTACAAACATATCTGCTTTCTTGAAGTAAACAAACCCCTCAGTGTATGTTTGAATAGTCATCTGATGTTGTCTGTGGGGAAAAAAAGTAGTTTTGTGCTCCCATTATACAGTATGTTGCTGTGGCAATGCAGGGACAGACAGAACTACTGCGTAACAGGGGCAATTAAAAAGAACATTTTCAGATTCATTATTTTAGACCTATAGCCCCAGGATGAATTTGCCTGGAATTGTCCTTTAAGTTTCATCTCTCCCTTTTCACTGCTGCATTTCGAGTCAATCGTTGCTCGTCTCTATGTTAGTCATAGATATGAAGGCTTGTGTATTGTTGAGGTAACCAACAAACAGATATTTGTAAGAAAAATACTACTACTACTACTAATAATAATAATAATAATAATAATAACTAGAAAATTTCCTCTCGGGAAATTTTGAATGGGCCACGGGGCTACTGCCGGTTGTGCCATCTCTGTCAACATGGGAATCAAACCCACGATCTTAAGGTCAAGACAGAGCTGATCAGACAGACACATGATCATCTTTCTATAAGCACTGATATGGAGGAGCTGTAACCACATTAGGTTAACTGTGTGTGTGTGTGTGTGTGTGTGTGTGTGTGTGTGTGTGTGTGTGTGTGTGTGTGTGTGTGTGTGTGTGTGTGTGTGTGTGTGTGTGTGTGCGTGTGTGTTTATCTTGTGTAATAGGGCCAGGACTCAATTAAAACAATTAATCTAATTAATTAGAGGCTTTGTAATTAATGAATCGCAATTAATTGCATTTTAATCGCATATAAATATTTGACCTGAGAACAGTGAGAAGCATTTTTTTCACATGGATTTTAGTATACCATTGAATGACTGAATAGCTTAAGCAACAAAACATTGTTTTTTTTTTCAAGGTGGTACTTAACCAAGACCAACATGCAAATTATCGATTAATTCATTAATCGATATTTGATACAGATTTAAATGGTCTTTCCTGCCATACACTATGATGATTACTGTAGTATTTAACTAGGCTACATAAATCACAGTAGCATAAACTGATTTGTTGAACGGACCAGGTGATGGGCTGACTGGTCCTGTCTAACTTCTGTGTACTGGGTGCCATTGTGCAGGGTGTTAAGGCAGCCTTCCTCCACTGCAGTCCCTATGGTCCTGGACCCTCTGGCTGGTGGGGTGGGCTGCTTTCAGCTGGGGGGGACTCTATCAGCTGCTCCCACGAGAGGCATTTGACGCATTTGACACCAACAAGGTTTAACTTTAAAACCAGATTAAATCATGGTTTACGTTTAAATTCTGTTGCACGTTAACTGTGTTTTAATCACATGAAGGTGTGTGTGTGTTTGTGTGTGTGTGTGTGTGACTGTAATCACATGAAGCTGGCTCTAGAGTCTGTGTGTGTGTGTGTGTGACTGACTTGACACATAGTTAGTTAGTAGCTGCATCCTGTGTCAGTCTGATTTAGCTGTGTCTGTGTTTATAAACATTTAAACGAGCGCCAGGTGGATTGTTTATGAAGTTAACGAGCTCTGGCCTGAGGATCAAAGAGGTTACCACGGCGATAGGGGCCCCCGCAGGCTGAGACAGACAGAAACGTGGAGAAAAAGAGCCATTTTCTGCCTCTGCACCGGCCTCACATTTAGGCTTAGGGTGAGAAAACGGTCAAGACGCACGTTTTGATATATAATATGTCCTGGACTAGTAGCGAACCAAAATCAGGCCGGAAGATGAAGAAAGAAAACTAGGAAAAAATCCACACAATAACAGTAGTGCCCGGTGCGATTGCCCGTGGCCCTAATAATAATAATAATAATAATAATAATAATTAAAAAAAACTACTATCAAATATTTAAAGTAGACAGAGGCAGTACCACCACATTAGAGCTGTTTACACTGCCAACCTGTAATTCTGATTTGGGTGTTATATTTTCTTTCATAAAACCAGCAAGCAGAACTGGGATTTTGCAGGATGACCAGTTTGTGGGCTGATCGAATGAATTCACTCTGAGTTGAAAGTGGATCCTGTCAGCCTGATAATTGCTAATCCAGACAACTCATACACCTGCATTTATCTTAATGTTCTTGGCACATCAGTTGCTCAGCAGGCAGAGATGAAAAGGGTTTTAAGACCTTTTCAGACCAGACAGCTTTTTTTTTTTAAAAAAAGCTGTGGCAAATCCACATCCTGCACAGGTCTTACCAAAATTGGACAATGGCAGGCTCAAAAGCTCTGCATCTAGTATCAAGAGCTCAGCATGGTTAAACTTCAGTGGCAAAAAATGGGAAAATCTGTGCTTGTTCACACGGCAGGCAACCACCCCCCACGACCCACCCCTCCTGTGCTCCTGCTGTCAGGATGGATAGTGAATCTAATGCAAGGCATTGAGACATGAATAGATTGCAATTTGCTATGGAAAAGTACAAAAACAGCATTTAAGATTTTTTTAAAAAAATCACACTGACATTTTGCATTGATGAAAATTACTACAAATTCAACCATACAATGTATTCTTTCTGTGTGTGTCATGCCATTCATAATGCTAGAAACAAATCTATCTACAGTAGCCAAAGATGTTTACAAGTTAAACACTGCCAGGTTGTCAATGAGGCCAGTCAAGTAGCAGGCTACAGTACAACTGAAGGGAGGTATTACACATACAGTAGGGGAGAAACTACACTAGCCATATGTTTACATATAATCGGAATAAAATAGGAATAAATGCCGATCTGAATAAAACTGCGTCGTGAAAACGCGTTGATTGAAACATTTTAATCCAAACAGCCTCATTCAGAAAGAAATTTCTTTCCAATCAAGATAGGTGGTTTATGCCATGTTAACGGTTATCAAACTGATCAAAGTAGCCCTACTGCACAAAATTTACCGTGATGGCCGAAATGCAGAACCTCCTACCTGCAGGACTTTCTGAATTGCGGATTTCACTTTGGATGATGAGAACAGGGAAGGATACTCGTATTCAGTCTGTCTGCAAGATAGATTAAAAAAAAAAAAAAAATCAGATAGGAGGTTTTGCGTTTCTGCCATCACGTTGCTGTTATGTGAGGGACGTGCAGGTAGCCTAGCCTACCCCCTCGCATAGGTTGCAGGAGAAGTATAAACTGCTGTGCTTGCAGCTTAATTAAAGAGAAAACCAGAAACAAAAGTAACGTTTGCAGCACACGATAAAGATCCATTTTGATCAGAGGATAGGCACAAGGCATGTAGGCTACAAGGGAGAAGGTATAAGCACAGGGAGAGGGGCGAGTGAAGGAGTAATTTGACGGCTTTTTTTCATGGAAGGAGAAGCTTCTTCTACTGTTTTCAACAAATTTGACCGGCAAAACTTCACTGTGTGTGTATGTCACAGTGAATTTATTTTGATTCGGTGCTTGTGATGCATGTATGCACATTTTAATCGTTTTGATCATAGTAGTTATAATCAGATTGTAGAAAAAATGTACAGTAATCATGCAGTCATGTCAGTAAAACACACACAAAAACCAATATGCTCAGATATTAATCACTGTGTATAAGAGCTCAGAATGAAATATCAATGCATATTTTTCACTAACATTTACCTCATATGTATCACTCTTTTAAAGGGATAACATAGAACCTGATGGAACAGCAGCTAACCTCAACTCAACAGGTCAGCTACATTCTCAGTTAAATGTTATGCCTGGATAATGACTGTATGTCATAGGCTTATTTCAGACTTGAATTCTCTCAGTGAAAGAGTAGAAAGTATGGCAGAAGTCATTGTATCTTGATCATGAGCTGGCATAACACTGGGTGAATAGCCTGATAACTATAGCCTACTGCAGCTTCTGCTTTCTCAACAGTGCCACGTAGCCTAGCTGGGGGTAATAAGTGAAGGATTTCATGCATGTTTGCTCGGTGCCCCCTCATTAACCTCACAGAGAGTTTAATGTCTACATTAGCCTACCTGTGCATTGCGGAGCTGACCACAGGTCCGATGAGAAAATTGTGTGAAGAGTAACTGGCTTTCAGTTACCTGGAAAAAAGAAAATATGCGGAGAGAGTGAACTCATGCAACTTCGCCAGGAAAAAAACAAACAACACCGCACAGTCTATACAATAACCTCACACAACACTCACAGAATCCGTGGAAGAGTCTGCACTTCCCCGTGGTAACACATTTCAGCCAAAGCCTTCTAGTGAGATAGTTAATTAGCGGACAGGTGGGGTTACCGACTGTTGTTTACGCGCCTCATTTAAAACAAGCCCCGCTTCCGGCACATGCATTTCAAAATAAAAGCTCATAATATAATAGACAAGACAAGACAAGACAAGATAAGATAAGATAAGATAAGATAAGATAAGATAAGATAAGGTTTAATAACCTGCTGTTTACACATTTTTCATATTTGACTCAAAATTCCCTTTTTTGACTGTTCATCTAATTCAAGCAACAACAAAAACAAAAAAAAATCACAGTTTGTTTCTCAACATTGTGAGGATAGATGGACTAACTGAAGAGGGCATCAGTTGAATACCATCAGGATATTTTCATGTTCAAAACCTACAAAAAGTAGATGATAACCAAGAGTATCTTTCTTTAAGTAGCCTACATGTCACACATTGATTTCCATTACTGCAGCCCCTGCACAAAATAACCCCCACTTGTATTTGAACTTGAATGCCACCTCTGTCAACGCACAGACATTAGAAGAAAAATCACCTGTCAGATGCTCTTACAATACTCAATTTGGGATGTTTACTGGATTCAAGGAGTTATTTTGTGTGTGCTTGTTATTTTGTGAGTATTGCTGTGAGTGTGCTTGTACCCACTTTTCCACAATCTACCCAGTCTCCTTCTACTTCAGTTGGTGATTTCTTATATGCCTCAAGAAAAGAAAGAAGTGTATTGCATTTAGGTGTTTCCTCACAAATGCAGTTTGTGTAGTTTTCATCTGGTATTTTTTATTTTTTATCTTGCTTTAGGCTACACTTCTTACTTTCAAGTAGGGCTAAAGAAAGACTTGATGACAGTAGCATACTTCAAACCTTGGGCCAACAATCTGGGGGGGCTCCTTAGCCCCGGAAATAGCAGAATTTTGTGGCATTTGATTGGCCTGGCTATGCAAAACCCCAGCCTCAAACCCACTGAACACCCTTAGGATGAGTTGGAATACCTATAGTGCAAGCCTGGCTTTATCACCCAACATCAGTGCCCAACCACAGGACTTCAATATCTGCAGCCAGATCTCAAATACTGTGTAAAAGCCTTCCCTTATAAGAGAGGAGACTGTTATAGCAGCATATTAAAGCCCATGGTTTTGTTCACATTCTTGGTACGAAACATATAGAGAAAAAAAGAGGTTGAGGGTTCAGTTATGTGGGAGGCAAACAGAGTAACCATTTACCATTTCAGAGAGCAGCCTCCCTGAAATAAACAAGTTGCTTCCGTATCGATAATACTCACCTCTTTGCTTTAATATTGCTTTTAGCTGTAAAAGTGAGAACAACAATGTTTTCATTGTAACCAAACATCAGGAAATCCCTTTACCCCTTAGCAGTGTAAACACAGCATGGGATATCATTCCTGCAGGTCTACACATTAGATAATGTGATCATAGAGTAGATTAAATGGTGGCTTAGGGCTGCAACGATGCCACAATCTCTTACTCTATTCACACTTTTTTTTTTAAATTCAGCCTTGTGTCCAGGTTGGAGAATGGGTTGAACCTTTTAACCCTTTGTCTATTCCGTGCTGGTGCTATACTTTTGTCATTTACAGTTGTCTGGTAACTTGTCTGGTGTGCAAATTATTAGTCAAGACAGGTATAATAAGACAACAAATGCATCACTTTACAAATCACATTCTGTGAAGACATAGTGCTGTGATGCACAGTAATCATACTCGTCATGGACAGTATTTCTATATAGACAGGAGTAGTCTATGATTTGCCTTGAATGTAAACTGAGGGCTTAGTAACCCAGGTTATACAATAAGGTCAGTAACCTAAATCTGCATTAAAGGAAGAGGTTACATTAAGGTTATCTATGAGCACATTTTATATTTCAGTGGATAGTTTGGACTTTTTAAAGAGGTCTAACAACTTTAATTTTCAACCAATGTACTTCATAATTTAACCTATAAATCAGCAGATTAACGTTTAGGTAGTCCAAAACATACAGGAAACTGAATACCAGCCACTTATTAACAGTGTGTTTTGATTATGTTCAGGGCCAATAGTGATACCAAATCATTAGTTGTATACATGAAAGAATGTGAATGAAGGTGAATACTATGCAGACTATTCCAGCTCGCTCTGTCTACCTCAGGCTCAAGTGCACCCCCCAACTTCTCAAGCTCAAGTCGACCCTCAACTCCTCAGCTCCTCAGCTGCTCAACTCGTGAAAACTATTGTCCAGTGACAGCAGCTTGTACTTCCCTTTTAAGAACCTGTGGAGTAAAAAAAAACCTTCAGAGATTACCAAGAAACTTGAAAACAATGAGCAGTCAACAGGAAGTGACAGCAGATTTGCCTGATGGTGGGGTGAATGCACCGGGTGAAGATTGTTTCAAATTATCCTGTCATTTAGAGATGTGATTGAAGATGAAGGTATGGGTGGTAGTTATGGCTTCTCACACCGTGCAGCTGCAGAGCAGAGTTGAAAACCAGACGACGGGGTAAACCTCTCTTTACCTAAAAAGACTGATATCCAGTACAGGTGAGGGAGAAGACCTACAATCAGAGACAATGAGACTGGATACTTATGGTGGCATAAATTAGCAACCAAAATGGTTGCCCCTTGATGAAACCATGGAAACTTAGAAACACACACAGAAATAATGTGCCCAAAAACAGAATGAAAAATCACTGAGGAGAAAACTCTGACAACAACTTGACACAAATAAGCGGAGTAGAAACCTGTGTTCAGGTAAGAGAGTGGTCAAGTCACCGCTCAAGATCAGGAGTTCAATCGAGTGTGTTCCACAAACCATGTCCAACTGAATTTGTTTATTGGGATATTATCTTTTATGCTCATAAAATCCAGGTTAATTCTGCTTCATTAATATTTCATGAAATATCTGTTTATTTTTGTAACTTATAGTGCTCCTGATGGCCAGTCTGATTATGAGTCTCACTGTCAGGCCATGTTGCAGGCAACAATAAAATCAGAAATGGATTTTCACTTTCAGTGCTCACTCTCATGTGACAAAAGCATAGTTACTTTTATCTTGGCAGTGCACTGTGGTATTGCACTGACATTATTTTCTATTAAATATTGAGGTGGATTGGGAAGTGTTTAGCGCGCCTGGCTGAGTGGAGCTATCCATGGTGCTGAAAGGGGGATTTAATAATGAGCATTTAGCCTTTTGTTTTGTTGTGTATGAGCATCCCTCACATGTCTGTTTGAGCAACGGACAAGGGACATTAATGGATCCTTTTACACACACATACACACACACACACACTCCACACAGTTATGTTGTAATCAGAGTGACCAGTGGGTGACCGGTGCTTCTGCTTGATTACGATATACCAGATAATAACAGTACTCCAATGCATTATAAATGACAACAGTGAGGAGGAGTATCATTTAAACCATTAATGTGATTATACAACCCACTGTGTAAGAGGAAGCTTAAGAAGATTTTTAGATTTTTTTTTCTTTCCTTTTTGTCATTGAAGTCTATTGTGAGTCAGAACTGCTTACATATTGCCCCCACACCACGAGAGGTTGTGTAACACAATCAGCAATAGAAAGGGGAGGTAATGTTAGTGCGTCTGTTGCTGAATCTGACAGCACGGCAAATTAAGGCAGTGTTTCCAGAGTGTCTCTTATGAATGATGCCCTCAAGTCAAGGAGAAGCGATTAACATAACACTGACTTTACAGAGTGTTCAGACAGGGCAGCTTTTCTAGTTCATTGCTATTTAAATACTGAACTAATAGCACAGAGTCAAATAAAAACATGAGAGTGCATAGATAAACAGCATGCCATTATCTGCAACAGAGGCAGAGGATGGATAAGAGGCTTTTAATAATCAAATTTCCTCTTCTTTTGTTTTTGTTTGTTATCAGTGTTTTGACAATAAGCCAATATTAAATACTCTACTGAAAGCATTAAAGCAGAGTTCACAATGAGAGGCAGAGTCATTATGTATGCCTCATTCAGCATTCATTAACATTCATTTTAATTATTAGGCTACATGTCTTAATTCCTGTTTTACTTTCCCCATGTGGCACTGTGAGAGAGGCTGTCATGAGCTTGCGAAATTCAGGATCATTCATGTCTTCGGCCCCTCATATCAGAGCCAATGTATAGGGGAGAAAAGTGATGATAATTCTAGGGGCCCAGCACCCAGTGGGGCCCACAAAAAAACCCAGTCTTTTCTTTGTATGACTGAATTATTCTGCATAAGACCCTGACTAATACTCATAGTAATGCTGCATTAGCATCAAAACAAAGTAGGCTAAATAAAAAATGATAATACATACTGTACGTGGTCTAAGAAAAAAAGTGGAAAAATCAGGGGGCAGGGCCCCACTTTAGTATTCTTTCAGGGGGCCCAGAATTCCTAGCAACGGCCCTGCCTCATATGACCTGCTACATCTACGAACCAACCAAAATGAACACAGCATGAAATGAAACATGTTAATTCATATTCATTGATGTAACATTATGGGCGATTTAAAGTCATGTAATAATGCTTTAATATTATAGTTGTGATGTTTTTTGAATTTTCAAGGTCAGCCCACTTGCTGCCTTATCTCCTCGGCTCTCATCTGCTGATGGGATAAATCCTGAAGGATTTTCTGGTCATCTGAATACAGACAGGAAACTATTGTGCTGCGTCTTCAAGTCAAGACCCAGGAAACTTTTAACTGATGGTGAAGTAAACAAACGGGCTGTCGGGCAGAGAGCAGGCAAGACTGCCACGGTCAGAATGACAAATGTCTGGATGTCACCACCTTAGAAAGAAAGACAAAAGTGTTCTTGAACACATCAAACTTTATTTTTCCCCTCTTGCAGATCCTTTTGATCATTTATTAGAGGAGAAGGACACTTCTTCAAAATAACTTCCCAGGATAAGTGCTTTCAAGTGACAGTGAATGATGCTACCTCAAAGGCTCTGGAAAGAGTATGATTTTAAGCACTAATATAGCAGCAAACAACTATCCTTATGTATAGTATCAATGAACAGAGAATTCCATCACACGCAGCAGCACATACATGTTAGTGTATGCCAGTCACCTGTAAACTGTTAAACTGTTGGCCCTCCCCATGTGTATGAACACTCAGGCTCCTCCTTGGAGGTGATTCACTTAACTGGGAAAAGATACGGTCCCTGGTGGTCTTTGCTTCTAAAAACCCATATCCACAGGACCTATCTCACTTCAAGGAGAAACTTAGAGGCTTTTGGTGCTACTTTAATTAATGCACTGAATATATCTGTGCCGTGGTCTCCCATTGTGCTACTCCACCACACTAAAGTTGACATGTTGGAAAAGGCGTATCCTCCTAACAGGCATCACTGCTGCCGAAAAGATGCTGGCTTATAGACCTACTGGAAACCTCTGCATACAGTTACTAAGGCCCAGTGGATTAACACATACAATGACACAATAAATGTGGCACTATCAGTGGCAAGACGACACGGTGCTGGAGCTGATAGTATTTTAGCATGGCAAACGATGGCAGGTAAGATTAAAGAATCGCTGTTATCACTATTTTCACTTTTATTTGCTATGTCTGCTTAAACTTTGGTGTCTCATGTCCTGCACATGTTTAATAGAGATCCGGGGATGAGGAGTCACCACTCGTATTTTTTCATATTTGTTTTGTTTTTCTGTTAAGTTTTTTTCCCCCCTTCCATTGTCCTGTACTTGTACGAGTGTCGGTCTGTTGTGCTTGTTTACATTTTAAAACAACAACAACAAAAAAGTGGTTCACAAAAAAACACTCCTACTACCAAGACAACACAGAGATCTTCATGACCTTCAAAAAGTTTTCTTGACAGCAGAAACCAAAGCATGTTTTTCAAGGAGCCGAACTACTTCTACAAAAGTCCAAAATGGTTTTGTTCTCTGGTCGCCCTACAGTGCTGTATAAAACAAAAGGACTGTCAGGAAGGAGAACACAGAAATAAGAAGGTAATGTTGAATATTTCCTGCTTGGTGCTGGTTAAAGTTCAGCACCAGAATGTACATCCAACGGATCTTTGGAGCTTATAAAGGAGCAGTCACCCAGCCACAGATGGACTGACACTGTGGCTCTTCATTTTTAATGTGCCCTCATTTTGACTGACATGAGTGAGAGGTGTGATCACTCTCTTTTGGCTGTCAACTGGTAATTCACACGGATAGATGCACCGCAGTGGGATGAGAGGCTGCAGGTTCTGCAGGCCACATAAGGCCATGCTGCTTCATAAGATACAACTATTAGCAAAAACTATACTTTCAACTTTTCATCTACGTCCATCATCATTATCAACATCATCATCATCATCACTATCTGATGACTGAAACCAGTGCGGTACAGCAGCTTCATGGGGCCACTGGCATGTTTTGTTTTAGGCAATGCAAATCAAATATGTTGTATTAACTCAAATGATAAATGTGCATTTTCACATTCATTTTTGCCCCTACACTATAATGTTTATGCAAATCAGTGCTAGCAATATTGATTGATATTACTTAATTATACAGTATGAATTCATTTTATTAATACATATTATTTTACAAATCAGCTGCTGTCGCCAGATCCCTGTTCATAATAAATCAATAAGCTTTGATGCCACTGAGGCATTAAATTCAATAAACTTCTATAGTCTTTCTGCTCATTCTCGGCATCATTACTGGACTTATTTCTGGTGTGCATGATATACTGCTACTAACTGGTGTGCCGCATGCAAATGAATTTAAATTGCAAATCAGGTTTACATGAAATATGCAAGCTAGTCTGCCACAGTGAGTGGTGTTGCGCAGCACATGGTATGTACCAACAAACAACACGCCTGCAGGAGTGTTCAAATCTTCTTTCTCTGTCTAATCTCCTCCTCTTTGATCATGATTTCCCAGTAAACAACAAACAGTATGTTACATTTTCGCACAGCTGTGATGCCTTCAGACATGCAGCAGCTGAACATAATAGTTGATTGACAAGTTAAATCACAGAGGGGACTCATTGTATTAACCTCATTTCCTTGTCACTATTGTTATAGCTGCACTATCGCAGTTGAAAGCTTGTCACAAAGAAACCAGCGACAACAAAGAAAACAATAACATTTATTTATTGATTCATAGGTTATACATCTCATGATATAATAGCGATATATTATTATTGGCAAAGATACTATAATCCAATTGCATTTCTATACATAAATACAAAATCTGAGGTAGGGCCTCAAAGATTGATGACATTGAAAATAAATAAATGCATTTGACATATATGATATATATCTTCTTTCTTTCTTTTTTTTATCTCACACATATTTTAAAACATATTTCTTATATATCTACTCTATTTTCAAATCAAAGGATGTCATGGGCTGTTGGAGGCACATATCTATATCCATAGGCAGCAGTACCTCACATAAAACACACAGAAATATATGACATTACTCAAGTAATTAGAAATTTAACCTATGCATTCATAGGTCACACAATAAAGTGCCCAAAAGACACAACAGACATAACAATAGGAATACTGGTACCATATGAGACAGACGATAAGCTATTCTGTGGTATTATTTTTGAAATACATACAATATTCTACCATTAGAGGACATCTATAAGGCCAATGGTTACCTGAAGATGTTGTGTAACGTATTGGCAAACATCAAGGAACACTACATGGGATATGAATGGCAGTATCTCAACCTCCTATACGCAGATGACACGTTCCTTTTTTCTTCTAACATTTGTTTTTCTGTTTACACTAAAACCCTAGTTTAAGTATTCTTTCTTTGGTTACCTATACTGCCCAAAGTTGACTTGCAGGCAAAGCGTATCGACAGTTACTTCTTTTTTTTGTTTGTTTTTTGTTTTCTTCTTCCTTCCTCTGTCAGAAGGACAACAGCAACCCTCTGTTTTGTCATTCAGTAGAACAAAAAGCTCCCTAAAGTAATCATGCATGGACTTATACTATTGAGAGAGAAAGGACAAGGTTTACTATACATGGACATTGAGTTACAGCAACACAAACTGCACATGCAAGCTCTTCAGTGTTATACTTTATGAAGCAATGTAGTTTCAACTTAACCCCCAACTTGTTTTTTTGTTTTGTTTTGTTTTGCTTTGTTCTTTTCTTATCTCAAAACAAAAGCAGACAAGCCGAGTAGAAATGGAAACACAGGGACACAAAACGCAAAATTGTATAGCTATTTAGTTGCAGCCCTGAAGTAAATCATTAAAATCAATCTTAGGGCATGAAAGAATTTTTTTTTATCATTCAAGTCTTTCTACAAAGAGTGAAGGTTCCACAACATCCAACACATGATTTAAAATGCCAAACTGCTCCTTTGGCCTGCCCTGCTCTCAAATGAGCGGTTGCCATGGGATTGAACCTTTTGAAGCTTATCAGTGATAAAAGTTTGTTTTACCCAGCTCAAGTTCACAAATGTTGGTCTAAGATCCTCGTATCCATCAAAAATGACAGAGGAGCATCAGGCCGAGGCATTCTGGGAAAAAAAAAAAGTCCTGTAAAATTTCCTCGGCCTCGTTTGACAGTCTACTCGGAAAGTGGCCATGCAAACATCTGACTGACAGATACGTGGACTTGAGTGAAACTAATACATAGAGAAGACAAAACACACACGCACAAGCACACACACTTTTTTTTTTATTATCACATTTGACCAATAGAGCTTATTGCACTAAGTCTTAACAAAAGCAACGCTGTGGAGCAAGCAAGCTATTTAATAACAGGGCTTTTGTGCTCATTAACTGATTATGTCTTGTTTTCAAACCATAAAACCTCTAAAATCGTATCTGTGCTATTATCATGTCAAGATTATGAAAGGACATGGCTTAGAGAGATCGTTAGGGAGACCCTTGAACTCAGAGCAAATGTTATTGCATCCATACCTGCAGCCTCCATGGAAATCACTGAAGCCACTCAACAATTAAAAGACTGCAGTGCGATAAGCATAATAAATAGGGATTTTTTGTCTTGTGTCAACATCAAAATGCATAACCGGCTGACCAAAGCTGGGAAAGGTTTTAATTGCAACTGAGTTGAAACATGGCATTACTTTGAAGGTGATTGGCTGACGGCCCACAGACTGAGAGCAGGCTGCCCGTCATGTCACATTTAAAAAGGCTACACAGCCAGTTGGAAATTATTCTTACACCCTCGAAAAAACGCACTCACAGTAACTCATTTGTGCTCATGTTCTCATAACAGCACGACTTAAAGGGAACCGTTCTATATTACAGTAATTCAACTAAATCTGAAGGATCACAGTGTGAGCAAGGCGACCATAAAGTTGCTGACAGCCTTTCATTTGCTGCATATGCAAAAAACAGACCAACCACGAAAAAAAAAACAGTTAGGTGTACCGACAATCAAGAAACAGGAGGAAATCATTTACATTTCTAGCTGATTACAAGGCATTCTAAATTAAATTTATTTTAGTAAATCTTAACTAATTATTGTTTCGAGCTAACTACGGTATTTTACAAACATAATGGATAGCAGGATCTTAATTTAGCACTGCACAGTTAGTCAAAAGAGGTTAATTCACTCACGCCCTGTATAATAATCGCAAGGCGCATTTAAACAGCAGTGAGCAAAACACAAAGTGCTGCTGCTTTGAGGTCATCAGGAAGTGATGTTTTGATTCTGATCGTCCGCAACACACTTCCTTTATACTGCTTCCATTATAATTTAGCTTTAGGATGGCTCTACTCTCTGTTTCCTATGTACTGAATGCAATTGTTCCGACAACTACCGGAGTAGTCTGGTGGAATCAAGTATACCTGAGACCCTGTTTTCATGAAGACACACAGAGAAGCAAAGAGGCATAAGTCTGAAATGGTAAAGAGGTCTCCGGAGCTCTACCACAAACAACAAGAGACGAAGTACACTTCCAGGAAAAAGGAGGCGGCCATTTTCTAGTCTACTCTTCATCTACTCACACGAAGCAGCTGCTCCTAATATTGTGAGAACGCAACAACACACACACTTACTACTTGAAGATAGCTTTTTTTTTTCGAGAGGTGTACACTTTTACACAGCTAGCAAGAGAACCATGGCACACACATATACGCTCTGTCAGTATCTGTCACGCTAGCTCTCTCCTCTGCTCGAGGCAATACATAAATATATATGTGTGTATATATATATATATATATATATATATATATATATATATATATGTATATGTATATATATATTTACACATTAAAATGGTTTCCACAGATGGCGAGACAAGTTCACAACACATACAGTGATAAATACACCATCTAAAAGATATCTACAGAGTGACTATCAGGTCGGATTTTAGAGACTTAAAAAGGTCACCTACTAAAGGAAGGATTGGCTACACTAGTGGTTTCCTACGTTAGGGATGTGCTACTTTATATTCTAGGATAATACAGCAGGAATACGACTTACTAAATAGAGAAGGAGAGAGGGTATCACAAATGGTCCCTCAGGTTCAGAGAGAAAAATAGACCCAAGCCTCGATCGTACTGCAGAGTCATCCAAGGCCAAAATGTATCTACTGAAAGTGGTAATCGGGATGCATTCGCTACTCTACTGGGACGTAGGAGGCACAAATTGCAGATCTTGTAATCTATTTTTGACAAACCAAGAGCGACCGAGCAGTAGCTAGTGGAGGATATACATATGTACTGCTGAAGAGGAACTAAATGTGATAACAGTGTGCATACTGTGGGTGTTTTCCCTTTTTTTCCAAGGCAGTTGGTATTATTTGTATTGCCGATGGAATTTTGTACACAGATGGAACAAAATACAGATCCCCGCCGAGCTCGTTCAACCGTTGTTTCTCTGTTGCTCAATTTTCTTTTTTTTGTTTTCCTGTGTCTGCTTTCACCAAGATGATTCATTATCTCTACACAAAAGTATGATGGCGCACACACACATACGCACACACATACGCACACACGCACAACACACAGGTACACACACGACTCCATAGGGAGCAGCCATGGTGAGTCTAATATTGCAAGTGCAGTCTGAGCTGTGTCATTTTATGGCACAATTTTTCTCTTGGAATAAAGATCCCTGGGAAGGGCTCTGGAGTAATCAGTGGTCATGTGTGGGAGGCAATGATAGCCCATTAATTGAGTACGAAGCAGCAGCGGAGGAGTAGACTCCACCTGGGCAGCCACTCCTCCCTGAGAGAAGAAGGGAGGGAGTGGTGAAGGGAAAGAAGAGGAGATGGAGTCTGTTTCCAAAGCCAGAAAACAGTGAGGGGAAAACAGGAAGCTAAGAGGATCAAGTGCAGGTGGGAGAAAGAGAGGGAGGAGCAGGAGGAGGGGGAAGAAGAGACATGGACCCACCCCTCCCTCCTGGTGGCCCCCCCAGGGTGGGGGTCGGAAGTGGTGGGTGTGTTGCTGGAGGGATGGCTGCTACTGATAGGAGCCCAGCTGGAAGTCCTTTGGGGGCAGTTTGAGGCCCAGGGAGTTGGTTCCCAGAGGGTCGATCATGTTCTTGTAGCGTTCTCCGCGGTGCTTCATCAGGAAAGGACCCCAGTCGGGCTGAGGGGAGCAGACCAGCTTCATACGCTGCAGAGAGGAAAGCCAAGACACAGCGGGTTTACACAGGCAGAGCAGATAAAGCGACATTTCTGTGGTGACGGAGGGGCACTGAAGGCTCTCCCTTGGAAAAACCTTGTGTCTGTAGGGCCTGTGTGGCAGACGGCAACACATTCCACTAAAGACCCTACGTCTTTCGTGGAATGTGTTGCCGTCTGCCACAGTTGTCTGGCGTTGACTCCTCGTGTTAGTACAAAAGCAAACATTTGAAGATATTGTGGCATCTCTTCTCTTGTAGGCCACAGCCTTCAAGGGATAGTTCAACATTTTGGCAAATTTTCCTTTTGCCATAATCCCAGTAGTCATAGGAGTAGGTTCATTGCCTTTAATTATTGGTGCATGTTGTTTTGAGATCCGCGGGGCAGAGACGCCAGCTGCTCAGTGAACACAATGGAGGTGAATGGTACAGGTCCCCTGTCCCTCATCAAACACATGCACCTGCACATTCACCGCGCTATGAAATAATCATGTATAATTTTGTAACATTACGACAAATGAAGCAAATACTCTGATTTTTTTCATAGTGTGGCAAATGTGCAGGCCACAACTTCTCCATGAGAGCGTTTTGGAGTTGTTGGATTGTGTATTTGATGAGTTTGATGAGGGACAGGGGACCTGTACCATTCACCTCCATTGTGTTCGCTGAACAGCTGGTGTGTCTACCCCACGGATGTCAAAACAACATGCACGGATAATTAAAGGTAATTAATCTACTCTACTCGACTATTGGGATTATGGTAATAGGTGAATTTGCAAAAATGTTAGTTTGCTATACCAATGCTATATAGATGCAATCACCTAACTTTTATAAAACTCTACATTATATTTAATGAAGTGTATTTCTTACAGCCCTGCTGTTTGTGCCTCCCTTTTCTTCCCTGTCATTGTTAAACCTGTTGCTCTTAATAGTTCCCGTGACCCTGATATAATGTTAATATTAATTAAATGCAATGTACAAAGCCTGGGTTGGGAAGTCATTTTGTAGAAATCCCATACGGTATCTCCCACATGTAAAAGTGAACATACTGATAATTATGCATTTATGCAGTCAAGAAAGAAAGGAAATTAAAATGTAAAGTCGGAGGACAGAGTGTGATTGAGGCTGTCGTCAGAGCCGCCGGGGGAAAGAGACATCAGGACAGAAAGTCACAGTCATCATCATCCATTCATCTGAGTACAGTATTTAAAAGAGACCCATCAGACTTGCAGAGAAATATCCAAATTAATACTCACCCAGCAGCCCGCCTCTCCCTGCTAATGAGCGAATGATGAGACTATTGATTTCTCTGACAGTGTGTGTGCGTGGGGGGCATTGTGTATCTGTGTGTGCGTGCAGAGGAGACAAAAGCAAAACATACGTGATGCTGTCTCGTCACGCCTTCGTCTCAATTATTACCTCGATTATGGAGCCGGGGGCGAGGTGCATCTTAATGACGAACATGATGGGGATCCAAATGACGGAGCAGATTACCATGAGCCATCCCATAACCATGGACCAGTTGGGGTAGGTGTAGTCCTCATACGTCATTGGCTTCCACTGGTACAGACTCAGTCCCAAGATGCCCTGCACAGACCGGGAAGACACGTACTGTAAATGAGATGCATACTGCTGCAGTGTGTCCATGAGGAAGACATGCTGTTCAGTATAAGTTTGTGGTTTTGTGGTTTTATTAGTCTACAGCATTTTTTACATCAAGGACCCCTAAAATGACACAAATTAGACCACGGACCCCCATTGGACAAAATTTTGAAGCAAACACCAGAAATACACAAATATTTGTTCCGAGACTGAATAACGTTACTTTTTTTAGTCAATATATGTCAAATTACTGCAAAACAATGTAAAACAATGTAATTTTCTGTAAAAAGAAAAAAAAAATTGGTAAAATTTTGAAAAAAGTTGGAAAAAAGTGGAGACCCCCTTGAACCATCTGAAGGACCCCTGGGGGTCCCCGGACCCCACTTTGAGAACCATTGGTCTACAGCTAAAAAAAAAGACCTAACAAATGTAGTTGTGTTTTAGATTGTTACAGAAAAACACTGATGTTTTATATAAGCAACACATTTATTTTTCGTTAATTTGTTACGTGCTGCAAGAAGACACGGGTCAGTGCAGTTTACAGAGTCAACAAAGGACAGCCTGTGGAGCTAAAGACCTAATCTGTGCATGCTGCCTTGCATGTTTACAGCACAACCTGCACATTTACAGCATATTTGAAAGTAGTAGCCATATTTACTTGCAATGAAAATGTCTTTAAAAAAAGGTTAAAACTCCAGCAGCACCTGCAGCATACAGAAAAACTTGTAAGCTGCTTCTGCCCTTCATCAGGGTCATCAAGCCCAAACGTCTTCATCTAATAATAATAATAATATTCTTCTGTTTACTGCAAGTGTTGCTGGATTTTTTTTTACCCTTCTCTATGCACCTCAGATGCAGGTGAAGCTGTGCCAGAAACCTCCTCTTTGCTTTGACCCCAAAATACTTTGAATAACATAATTATTATTATTCCTTTTGAGAGTCACTGAAAACATTTTCACCTATTTTGGGAGTTTCTTCCCACAAAAAACATCTGTGGAACATCTTTGTAAAGTGGCAGAGATGAATTTGACTTTCATAAATCACTTTCATCTATGTTTCCATAATTGGGGTACAAGTCTGCAAGCTGTGTTGGAACTTCATGAGCCTTCATACTAAAAACACTATATCTGCATTTGGAATCTTTTGCTTTTTATTCCCATGGATAAAAATGGGTGGATAAAAAATATCCAGGTATCAGCTGTCAACAGATGCTCAGTGTTTGAGTTTTGTTTATTTTTTTTGGTGTTTTATTTATTTATTTTTCATTTATTTATTTTTAATGAAAGACTGGTTGTGAGATTTTGAAGTTTATCCCTGAGCTCCGTGACACGTTGTGGTGTTGTAAGTAAACACTGTAAGCTCTGGACACAAACCTAAATTTTACTAGTTCAATGAAAAGAATCAGTGAACCTTCACTCATTGGAAGCTAGAGTGGTGATAAATGATAAAAAAAATAATTTAAATATATAGACTGAAATATGTGTAATTTCTGCACCTATTAGGTTCAAATCCTCATTGCTACTGTATCAACAAAATAATTATTTTCTCTGCTGTTGCTGCAGCCTGATGTTGTTGAGCTACAGTATGTAATGATTTTCCACACTGAGCAAGGACCCCCCACCCCAATTAAGTGCTCTGATTTTAAGGACACATGGCTAAAGCCGGTGCACCCTCCCTTATAAACAAGGCGCTGGATGATGAGAATTGAATCCTCCTTGTTTTAGTATGTGTGACCAGACCTGAGGAAAATCCTATCCGTTTCCTATCTTCACAGGAATTTGGCTGAGAATGACTCCACTGAGAAGTAAAAGAAAAGGAAAAGGAAAACAAACAGAGAAAAGGAGGCAGACGGAAATAGATTGGCCTCGGGTTGTGCATCAATGAGCTCCTGAAGGAAATAGGATCTCCCTCGAGAGCAGCAGGATGGCCAGCCGGCCTGAGTGCTGCTCCATTTGTCATCGTCACCCCTGCTTTGGAGCTACAGTGGTTTCCATTAGAATTACTAACATTAACGCTGGCGTGTGTCCAGTGTCCAACGCTGACATGCTGGTAAACACTGGAAGCCGGAATTTACAGCTTCTGCTGCACAGCGCCAGACCAGTAAGTGGCCGTGTCACAGGAAATGTTTTCTCTAAAAACAAATGTCTGTGTGTGCGTTTGCAGCAGCTGAACTGACGCCACACTAAGAGTTGTGACATTTTTGTGAGACACATACAACTTGAGACTTGGTGACATGACAGGAATTGGAAGGAAGAAATAATTTTCTATTTCAGCGTAACAGGAGCAATTTCTCCCCTGTTCCCTTCCTATTGCAAATCAATGAACCTGAGAGGCGACAGTGAAAATGGAAGCTGCAGATGTCCATGCATGCACGTCTGTGTGTGTGTGTGTGCGTGAGATGAGCAAAAAACAAACATGCCGTCAGAATAGTTGGAGTCACAAAGGCCCAGCAAATTCTCCAGAATCGGTTTGGCTGGAAACCAATCATCATTTCAATGTCCTCGCAAAACCTCTGCAGACCTGCAAAGAAAAACAGAAAAAAGAGGGGAGAGAAATCAAATAAAAGTAGAGAAATGGGAGAAAGTCAGAAAGGAGGAGACACAGAGAGTGACCTGGGTTTAATAAGGTCTCTTCAAAAGAGGGATCAGCAAATTCAATCCATCCATATGAGTGTGTGTGTGTGTGTGTGTGAGAGAGAGAGAGAGAGAGAGAGAGAGAGAGAGAGAGAGAGAGAGAGAGAGAGAGAGAGAGAGAGTGTATCAGTTTCTGTCGTCCCTGAGAAAAGGCGAGGGAGCAGATGGCTTCATTCCTCTGCCTTTATTGACGGATAACAGTGAGTGACATGAAGAGGCAGAGTCACAAAATCATTTCAATATGTCACCTGTACTGATGCTCTGACAAAACTGAAGGAGAGCCGCTGGCTCTGCTCCTTGGTAACAACAGCCTCCTGACACACACCTGAGCTCTTGGTCCGTGCGAGACACTTACATATTACAACAGAGGCACCTAGTGGTCACAGTCGGAATAACAGCCTATACACAACAGAGGAAAGGGTGAGAAAAGGATCTAGAGTTTATGGCAATAGGTGAACTTGCCAAAACCTCCATTGTGTTTGCTGAGCAGCTGCCTGCTGTCTGCCCAGCGGATCTCAAAACAAAATGCACCGATAATTAAAGGTAATGAACCTACCCCTATGACTATAAATGTTGAACTATCCTTTTAACAGTCAACTGCTTTTAGACATGGGCAAAATCAAATTGTTGTGTGTTTCACATGTTTTTATATTGCAGCTGTGGCAACTGGTATAAAGATGTCATATTGTATCAAGGTGAAGAGAGATTGTAAATCAGGCCGAGGCTCAAAATTAATTCTGAGAAAGAATTGCAGTTCTTAGACCTTAAAATGAGCCATTAGTACTTCCTGTAACTCTGTGATGTCACAACTATACAGTCACTACCCTCAGTCATGCCCTAAACCTGCCCTATCCAAACCCACCATCCAATTAAACAATTTTATTTGATTGGTTTGATTGTTTACCCAAAGTCTGTTTTACTTTTATCCTATCATTCAGACAACAGTCAGCCAATCAGAAGAGAGGCTCAGAGCCTCCTCTCTTCTGATTGGCGATTGGCTTTGAAATGAGAGGAGCCTTTAATGGGAACTTTAATGAGCATATATTCAAATTTTTACCTTTTTTACAATCCGAAGGAAAAGAACTGAATGTTTTGTGTGCATTACTTTCACTTAAGAATAGAAACATCATTCAAATCTGAGCTGACACCTGAGTCCCATGAAGGGCCTGTGAAAAAGGATATACCATGTCTTATGTGGCTCTATAAAGGAGATTTGGCAAGTCTGATAAAATTACCCCGGTGCCAACAGACTACAAGTTTTTCAATAGTAAGTCTGCAACAGGAACTTGGGGTGTGGAGTTTGAAAGCATCAAGGGGCCCTTCAAAAGTTGCTATTGAGTTGCAATTCAGTGTTTTTGTGGCTTGAAGGACGAAAAATGAAAACATACAACAGCAGCCTTCATGCCTCCACTACCTCGAACTGGAAGAAACATGTGGAGCACATAAAGACAAATACTCCTAATTTAATTAAAGAAGTCACTTAGAGGAGGTATTTCTGTAGCGGTGGTCACGGAAACTAGAAATAGAGATTACAGTTACTGATATTTGATGTTAGGTGTTAGAATTCTGATCCTGGAAACAAGACAGTTTTAAAATCCAGCCTATTTTTTAGGCCTTTTCTCGAAAATTGCATATCCATAATAAAATGAGTATATCTCTGCAACCACAAGGTCTATTTGAATACTTTTGGTGTCATAGTAAAGGGAAAAAAATGAGGAATTGCTGAAATGTGTAAATTTCAGTATATCTGTTACTGGTGAAGAGTAAATGAAGATGACACACAGAAAAAAATTAATAAAATTAATATTTGCCTAAAAAAAAAATCATATTTTTGATGAGTGCCCTTTAGAATAATGCTGATGAAGCTCAAACTCTCTATAAAATCATTGTACAACATGTGAACATTGTCTCTGCAGTGGTTGATTCTGATTAATTGAAGCAGGACAAAATGATTGAGATTTTACTACAAAATATCCAGGCGAACTTTCCAAAATGTCCATTTTTGGCACAGCTTGGAACCACCTGCTACTATAAACTATTGTTTAATCTTTATTTTCACACAATTTGGATAAACTAACTGAAAATAAATCTACTGGAACCGATTGGAAATAACTAACATAGTGGATTCAGTGTCTCTGCGCCCTGCTGCTGAGAGCAGCTTATTTGGGTGGGTTTGGCTTTAAGCCTCTATCTCTGCAGCGGAGTGGTCGATTCGAGTGAGTGGCGGCTCATTTTAAGGGTTGGAGAGGACAAGTCCATCCTGAGCCTCAAAAAGATATGTTAACAAAAGCTTGGTTTGTCTGGTATGAACACCTACAGTGTGTCGAGTTTGACTTTGGGGACTTTCTGATTTTGGTTCCAGAGTTTTTACAGTAAAAAATTATCTGGCCAAAATGTTCCTCTGATCAACACTTCATGACCGGCAGCATTTGATATTGATGATACCCATGACTCCTGATAGTTACAAAGAGCTCTCTGATCTTTTCTTACCACCAGGCGTACATTTCCATTCACTGAATGGGCAGATTATTAAATATAATAGTTTGCTGATGATATCTGTGCTTCCCGCAGACTGGATATTCTCTTTTTTTTGTCTCTTTTTGGTTTTTAGATCTCTTACTTTTATGTATTTGACTATCGCACCAAGTATCATGTGCTATCTCAATTCTGTTATATTGTTGTCTGACCCTCAATGCAATCACAATAAAGCCACTACTACTAACAAAAAACACTCTGGTGGGCAAGTTGTGACCTGAACAATCACCTTACCTATGAAATAATGATGTAACATTACGAGACAGAGTTGTTTTCAGGGCAAATGCATAGCCAGAACTACATTCCAGACATGGCTGCTGGGCGGAGTGATTTCAAAAGCACATGTAGTTCCAAGTATTTGCTTCATGTGTCGTAATGTTACAAAAAAATCATACATGACTATGTCATAGCATGGTGAATGTGCAGGTTACAACTTCTCGACGAGAGCGTTTTGGAGTTGTTGGATTGTGTATTTGATGAGTTTTGAGGGACATGGGACCTGGATGCTATTAAATCCTCTGAAGGGAGCTCTTTTTGGTGTGCAGATTTTTTCTTTTATTACATGGGACCTGTACCATTCACCTCCATTGTGTTCACTGAGCAACTGGCGTCTCTGCCCCGCGGATCTCAAAACAACATGTACCGATAATTAAAGCTAATGAACCTACCACTATGACTAATAGGGATTATGGCAATAGGTGAATTTGCCAAAATGTTTAACTATCCCTTTAACAGTCTTGTGTTTTCTTACCTCTCGTGGTTTAACTTCTCATTTGTTGCAGTGACGTTTAGCTGTGCACAGGGACAGTGACACCACAAGTGTCTGACTACACCCATCAGAAAAAGAAATCAGTTTCAACCAGACGTGGCAGAGAATTTATCCTGGTATGCTTTTTGATTTTAGCCACCTCGTGACCTTCCCTCTAATGTCAGCCTCAGGACTCTTGCGAGAACAGAAGAGGAAGAATTGCAAGAACAATACTATGGGATGTAACTAAGATTAGAGCCTCTGGTGAGCCACTAACAGGGCTTCAGATGTCTCATTGGCCAAAGGTCATGAGACCAAACGGGATCAGCTGTACTCACCATAGAGGTAGGAAATCCCCACCAGCTCGAAGATAGCGATGATCACCAAAGAATAGGAGGCGGCGAATGTGTCCACCAGCTGCAGCATGTACATCCCATTCTGTGTCACACACACACGCAAATAAAATATTACAATACGACAAAAGCAATTCATTTCTTCATCTCACCCCTTCCCTCCTCCCTCATTTTCCTCCACCTCTGACTTGTCTGTGGTCACATCGTTCACACTGACTTGTACCGGATCATAAGAAATGACATGGATGAGTCCTACTTCAGGCTGGATTTTGCCCTCTGAAGCTGTCTGCAGGGATTTTAATGAGACTCAGCCTTCCCTTGTTCCACTCACTGAGTCTGTCCTCTGAAGGCCGCGACTTCACTTTACATGCAGAAATCTGTCGGCTTATTCAGAGAAAGAGTTGTGGAGCATGGGGAGGATGCTCGAGTGCTCCCCTCGCCCACCTTCCCCACCCTCCCCCCACCCGACCGCGCTGTGAGACGTCAGAGCGTAAATACATAAGATTCTGTGTGTTTCTGTGTCAGTGCCGTTACCTCTGTGATCATGGGGAATCCCAGGATGAAGAAGCAGGCACAGCAGACCAAGGTGAAGAGTGGCTTGTGTTTCCTCAAGTATTTGGGGAACTCATCCGACACTGAGGTTACAATGGTCTCAATGGTGGCAAACTGGGAGGAAAACAAGGGACAGAGAAATGTGAATAGAAGGCAGGGGGGTGGAGGTAGAGTGAGTAAAGTCTTTTTTTCTGTTTAACAACACAACAATCTGGACAATGAATATTTGATTTTACCTTAAAGGGATAGTAGCATTTTTTTTTTTTTAAGTGGGGTTGTATGATCTACAAATAGCCCCTAAGTACTTTAATTGCAGTAGAAGACTCTCTGCACTCCTCCCGTTAGCAACGCCAGCCCATAGCCCTGCTCAGAGATTTACAACATACATTGTTGTGAATGGACCCAAAGAAACGGCCTATTTTCACAGCCTAAAAGAGGTTTACCTGAAAAAAAAATACACAGTTCCATTGTTCGCTATAATAAATGAAAACTGTGTTTTTCCTGCACTTTGAAGGGCTGGAAAAAATTATATTACTATAAAATTATATTATATACTGGGGCTATTTGTAGATCATACAACCCCACTTTTAAAAAAAATGCTACTATCCCTTTAAAGATGCCACAAATTAAATCAAATTATTAATGATAGATATATTTTTGGCAGGGGTTTTCAAAAAAAACAAAAACTCCTGATTGGCTGTCTCCACTACAGAATTACAGGAAATTGTCCTATCAGGAGAGTTTTCAGCAGCATTTCCACTCCAAATCCTCCAGTCAGCAGGTTCACCTGATCTGAATCAGAGCAGCAGCTGCTGACAGCGCAGCAGCATCCAGTGTTCATCTTCAATTCATCCAATAAACCCATTTTTATAGGATTATTTATTTATTTTCAAAACAAACAAGGAACGGAACAATATTCCGACGCGGAGCCGGAGAAGATTTGAAAACAAATTAGTATAAAGAATTTAGACGACAGTGGACGGAGCTGACGGGAGGAGTCTGTCTGGAGATTAACACATGTAACATGATGGTAAAAGGGTCTAAGAGCCCTGAGGACAGCAGTGGATGAATATACAAGCAGACAAATTGAGGGAGGGTGGTAAAGTGCGTGCGTGCGCGTATGATAGAAACCCACTGGCGCACAGTTATCTGCCACTTCTCCTTCCTGCTGAGCCCCCAAAACTAATTTCCCGTCAACATCCCAAGCCTATTACCACCGAGCTGCTTCCTGCAACAAAGCCACCAGCTCGCTCCTCAGAGCCGCTGCTGCCAAAGCAAAGTAACATCGTCATTTACTCCTACTGTTGACTTGTGTCTTAATGCGCTGCTGTGCCTTCTGCTCGGCTCACCGTCACCGCCGAGCACTTGATGTTTTCTATGGAATTGTTTACAGAGGATTGTACCTGGAGATGCTTTTGACTTTAAGAACACCTCGGGGCCCGATGTGTTTGTTCAGTGAATTTACATCAGGAATGAGCTGCGGCAAGTACGCAGCTGTCACAATTACAGTGTTATGTATGGCTTCTACTGAATAGGTGTCACTTTAAAGCTGCATTAGCTGATTTATGTTTTAGCTGCTTGGGAAAATTCTAAAAAAAAAAAAAAAATTAGATTACAACGGCAAATATTTTGTATTCAGACATCCAGCAGACAGAGCATTATCACTCATTCGCAGCAGTTTCTCTCACAGTCACTCTCTTATCATCTCCAGTTCGGCCTCTGCCAACTCCTAAGAGGTAGAGATCTCACTCTTCAGCCGCCAAATGTTGTTATTCATTAACTAACTGTTAACTTTCTGTGTCTGCCATTTCTAAGAGTCTGTAATCATCTCGATTAGTAATCACTTACATAGAGTGTTTGGACCGAAACACGGGTCTCTCAGTCACTCTGCTCTGCTCTGAGCTGAGGAGAAAACTTTTCTCGTATCCTACAAGTTTTATCCAATGAGGAGAGAGAACGGCATGAAGGGCTGTGTGTGCAGCCAAGGGATGCGCGTGAATGTGGTGACGTAGGGACGAGGACCAATAGATCCATGACAAGGGCAGGGGCAGGGGCTGCTAACTCCATCGGCTGACAAGACGTTATGGTGCGTTCAAGGCAACCCGTAACTCGTGTTTTTCCGACCTGTGAAGTCGTACCAGTTCGATCTGGTACGAGTTCACGGGTCGGAAGTTACGAGTGGCCGTTATAGTGTAGCCTCGTAAACCAGCCTCTCGCGGAAATGCATTTCATTTCATTTCTCGGGAGAGTCTGGCCTCATCCCCCCTCTAAGCGTTTGGGGTGGGCGGGAGCTGGGCGGGAGTAGTAGCAAAGACGGTTTAATATCTTTGGTAGTAGCGTTGACAGACAACCCCATTCAGCCAATCAGCAAGTTGGTGTAGTGACGGGGCGTTGCACCAGTCGGTCCCTGATTGGCCAACGTGCTGTGTCAATCACAGCGGTGACGCTTCTGAGGGTTTCAGTCCAAACGCTTAGAATGGGGATGAGACCAGACTCTCCCTCAGAAATGAAATGAATTGCATTTCCGGGAGAGGCGGGTTTACGAGGCTAGTTATAGGGCACTTTCACAAGTAAAGCAGGTCGGAAAAACACGAGTGGGTTGCCTGGAACGCTGCAAAGTCGTAAGTCGTGACTTGAAGCTGTAATTTACGGTTTCAAAAGCCTGCCTGGAACGCAGCATTAGCCAAAACGACCGGGTCGCTTACTTCTGCTTTAAACTTAGAGTTACTTCAGTGTTGTTGTTCCTAATCTTTAAGGACAACTTCATTTTATTCACTCCAATCAGACAGCCCCCCACACACACACACTCAAGTCCCTGGAGGGCCGCGACACTTTCGCTGAAATCAGCTTCAGCGGGTGGTGTGTAGGGTTATTATGTTAATTGGGTCAACTTTTGCAGCGTTTAAACATGGCTGAGTGCTGCCGCCAAGTTGAGTGTTTACTCTGGAGCAAAGTAATGTCAAGAGACTCTTGTTTTCTGATAAAGAGACGGATGATGATGTTGTAAAACTTGAAGATTTTCACCAACAGAAACAGAAACAGAAAAAGGCCATCTTTAAATCTCTGTTACTGACTCATATTTACACTGAATCAAAACAGTCACTGATTCTAGTATTCTGACTTTTTAATTGTTTTTTTTGTTAACCCTCTGTGGGCATGCTTTAATTCAGTCTTAGTGCTCTGATCGCCCTCACCACCTGCAGCTGCTTTGAGAAGAAATGAACCCAGGTTAAACTACAGGGAAACACACAGATGGATGGCAGACTTCACTTCCCCAATAATCTACTCTAAAACCCTGGAGTTGTGAAATTTACAGTTACCATTTAGTAACAAGATGTTGTGGAGTTCTTCTGCCCCCAAGTGGACAAATTCTAGTAATGAGGTTTTTTTTGTTGTTGTTGTTGTTGTCCAGATTCAGAGGAAACTGATGTGACTTTCATCTCTACCGTATTGATTTGTTTGACATGCGATAAAGGAAAAATATTGTGGATTTAGGATCGATTCATGTGAACACAAGAGCTGCAGCTGGACAAACAGTCACTGGTCATTGTAACTGCATGCAGCATCAGTGCTGCCCTGTGTTTCAAAGACACAAAGAATAAATTCAGTTTCCTCTTAGATGGATTAGTGGCTTGCACGGTAGCTAACAAGACACATCATGTGAATGAAAGCTCCTCACAGTTGTTGAAAGGATTATTTCAGTGTTAGTTAGGCAGGGCATATTTTAGATTTTTTTCACTTCAACCTGATTAACCTGCATTTCCCACAATTTTGAAGTTTTTGTACATGCTAAATTCCTGAATGTCACACATGAAAGTAGAAATACAATACAATACAACAACACACAGAGACACCCACACACACACATCAAAGGAGTTGCAGTTACCATAGTATCAAGGCCAAGAGTCAAGAGCATGAGGAAGAAGATGATTGCCCAGAATGGAGACAGGGGAAGTCTGGTGAGAGCCTCTGGATACACCACGAACGCTATGCCTGGACCTAAAACACACACACAGAGAGACTCAAATGTAAATGAAAATCCACATAGCCTACACTGACTCCAGCTCAGGTTAGGAAGATGAAAGTCGTTGAGGTGTGTGTCAGTGAGTAGTGGCGGCCATGCTGCTCCGGCCTGCTGGCTCTGTGTCTTACCTTCATCGGCCACCTTCTCTATCGGCACCTTCAGCTCGTGTGCCATGAAACCAATGACTGAGAAGATGACAAACCCAGCAAATATACTGGTGGCACTGTTTGTACACGACACAATAATAGTGTCCCTGCAGGAGAAAAGAGGAAACAGAAGAAAGAGAGAGAGAGAGAGTATGAATGAGTGAGTGCTGTTGTGTTTCAAACATGAAATTGTCATTAAACAATCTTTATGCTCTTTTATTTAAAGGGATAGTTCACCCAAAATTCAAATTTCACTCATTATCTACTCACCCTCATGTCGACTAAGAGCTGTGAGAAGTTTCAGAGTCCTCCGTGCCTTCTCTGAGGGGGTCCGCGCAGCAGTATTTGTCCATAAAATGGTTGTCAATGGATACCAACTTTCTTCGTCCAAAAAGACACACCAAAAAACATCCAAATACCTCCATAGTGCTCGTCTGTAATGTCCCCCTTGTATTGCAGCCCCGACATGAGAAATTGTTCCGCCGGTCAGTGCAAATCACGCGAGATTTGCACTGGCACGGGAAGAGCAGTGAACTGAGACACTGGGAGCTTCCACTACGAACAAGCTTAAAATATAACTAACCCTAACCCTACTTATTTAATTTTTTTCCGAACAATTTCTCATGTCGGGGCTTCAATACAAGAAGGACATTACAGACGAGCAGTATGGAGGTATTTGGATGTTTTTTGGTGTGTCTTTTTGGACGAAGAAAGTTGGTATCCATTGACAACCATTATATGGACATGCAGTGCTGCGCGGACCCGCCCGTAATTCAGAGAAGGAATGGAGGACTCTGAAACTTCTCACAGCTCTTAGTTGACATAGGGTGAGTAGATAATGAGTGAAATTTGAATTTTGGGTGAACTATCCCTTTAATACAGTACATCTGCTCTTGTGTGTGCACACAGATAAGAGATACAACACTGCCCTCTGGTGTTGAGAATGAAAACTGCTCTAAAAAGACATTTACAGAAGGTTTTCCACAAGGGGGTGCCCTTCTCTGTGCTGTAAAGTGTTTATTCACCAACTGAAAATTAATCCAACAAAAGACCAAACTGCTGCATGAAAGATAACAAGTCTCCCATACAATTTGTTTTGTTTTATGTTCACACCTGCCAGTTATATGAGGAGTATGTGTGTGTGTCTTGAAGAAAAAACACATGAACTTCATACGCGATTCACATGTGAAAGATTTTACACATAGGAAACATGTGGTGAGCACATTGTGTAAAACACGTTACCACATGTGGGAAATTGGTTCACGTGGGAATTAACATGTGATTCACATAAAATTATGCCAAAACCACATGTTTCCCATTTGCAAAGTTTTCACATGTGAATCACAGGTGAAGTTCGTGTGTTTTTATGTAAGGGGATGGGGCTTTTCTGGGGGTGTTTTTGTACCTATATCTCTGTACATGACTGCAATAGAAATAGAAAGCCACAGAGGACAGTGTAGATTTTGTATTTACATCTACACATTTTCTACAACACAACAACTAGGCTTGCATTAATGTTTTATGTGACTGTGAATGGGAGATAAAAAAAATATCCACTGTCGAAGAGATGTAGATGTTTTTCAGTGCTCCAGTGTTTTGCAATGAAATATCTCAGCTTTGTGTGCTCTGATCTGATCTGACAACAAGGTTTCAGAAGTTACATCATGACACCAACCAACACTCCAGGCACAAGCATAAACTCATACTGTAAAACACTAAAGTTTTTGATCCAACCACACTTGTGTTTTTCTATATTCTTTCATTCATTTGTTGAGGGTTGCAGGTCTCGTCTCACTTTATATCTGGCCATACAGCTGTTGGGCCACAATGGCTCCAGTGTCAATGAGAGAAATAAAGAGAGTCTGAGCTGCTCCAGCAGAGACGTCCATTTATCATCCACATACAAAACTACACATGTATCATGTGCCTGTGGTGACAGTTTGAATTTGTCTGCCAGAAGCATAGTTTACCTTTTGTGTGTTTACCTGTAGCAGTTATTGTGGAACTTATTGTAAGAAGAGAGAGTGATGAGGCCTCCCCAGGCGGCCGACAGAGAGAAGAAGATCTGAGTGGCTGCGTCTTTCCACACCTGATAGAGCGAGAGGGGAGTGAGCTGCAGGTAAAGAGCAGGAAGAGGAAAAAAAAAACTTCTTCTTGCTGTTTACGGTATCAAGTGAGAAAACATCGGGCACCTTTGCATCATTGAGTTTCTCCCATTTTGGTGTGATGAAGTAGAGGATGCCGTCGAAGGCCCCAGGGAGGGTCACTCCTCTGATCAGGAGGATGACAAGCACCACATAGGGGAACGTGGCTGTGAAATAAACCACCTGAGCAGAGACAGGACAGAAATTATTATTATTTTTTTTTTACAAGTTGTTTGATTCCATGTTTGTAACACTATATACACTACTCACAAAAAGTTAGGGATATTCGACATTAGGGTGACATTTATGGAAATTGTAAAACGTTCATGCTACAGTGATACTATATCATGAAAGTAGGACATTTAAGTAAAAGTATGGAATGGTAATTTCTTCATCTCAAACAATGCATTGAAACAAAAGCTAACAACAGTGGAGGGTACCACAACAAAAAATGTCAACGCTTCAATTAGTTGTCGTGTGGCCAAAGGACGTCCACTTCTCTGCCTTTCTGTGTCTCTTCCAGTCTCTGTTCAACCTGCTGAGGACACTTTGTGACACTCTGAGCTCAGTGGACACTTCCCTCTGACAACGTCCCATATAAAGCCTCCACATGTCCAGGTGTAGTGGACTGTAAGGTGTCGTCTTGGTCTCATGATGTCACAATGTGAACAGCATGATGAAGAGGACTGTTTCAATACAAACTGTAACTGAACCAGAACATTTAGTGGTCGATTCATGGATCAGACGCTTGGGATTTTTGTGGTTAATCACCTTGTTAAAAAACAGCATGTTATGTTATAAGTACTGAAACATGTGCATTCAAAACTTTAGAGAAGGTCAAATTAAGTTCACCTGTAAAGGTTATATTTATGTTTATGTGCATTCTGAAATATCATCCCAAAGCTGAATATCTCTACATTTTTGTGAGCACTATATATTGCACTGAATTGCCTTAGGCGGTATTTTTGGAGAGATTTTTTTCTGTGAATATCAGCTCTTGGAATTAATCACCAACATTTGTTTTGTTCTTTTTAACAAAAAAAGGGCCAAATTTACATGAATGAACCACGATGAACTAATGAAGCATCTTAACTGCTTGCATGTCATGCGAATGACCAGCAGGGGGCCACACAAGACAAGAATAGCAACTGAATTGTCTCTAACTCCTGGATGTATTGATTCAGAATGAAAATGTGTCTGTCTCTCCAAGTTGACTTTCCTCCAATTTTCCAAGAGGAAAATCCCCAAAGTGTTGGCTCAAACATAGAGTGGAATTCAGGCTCTGTTTTTAGTGAAGCTATACTGTAGCACTGATCTTCTCCACTTTTTTTCTGTATTTTTTTCCTTCCAACAAGAAAATAAAAAAAGGCTCCTCTCCAGGCAGCATGTGTGTCTGGCAGTGAATTAAAAAAACAACAACAACACTACTTAGACACTATGGTGCTGCTATGGCAAAGAACCTGCCTTTGTTGTCCAAAAAGAAAATCTTATGAACATTACGTTTACTTTATTTTAAAGGTACAAATAAAATGTTGATATTCAGCAAAGCTTTTCCAGATGAGGTAAAAATAAAACCAATTTGAGTTTCTGGGTGTGGTTTTGTTTTGTTTTTTTTAATCTTGGATCTGAATCTTAAATGAACCAGTTATCAGTTAGTTATTATTATTTTGTAATGTTCTACTCGTAAGAATATTAGTAATGCATTATTTGTAGCTTAATTTGTCAATTCTTGCTGATACTGGGGCAGGACATAGGAATAAAAATTGACTAACTAAATTAAAACTAACTATTAGAAGTAAATTCTCTGCTGTTCTTGTGAGGGCTGCTACATTTAATAATTAAACATCAGCTCTTCCTTCACTGAACCTGCAGATCTTGTACATCTCCCATCTTACCACTAGGTGGCACTTTCTTCACTGAGGGAAAAAGTGAACACACCTCCAGTTTCTGCTCTGCAGCTGATGCAGAGGTGCGAACAGCAGAGATGAGAGGATTTGTAAGTGATGCGTTACCTTCCCTGATGACTTGATTCCTTTGGCTAAAGAGGCGTAGACGATGACCCAGGCCAGGAAGAGGCAGCCTGCCAGAGCCCAGCGGATGTCTCCTGGAAATTCAATCCCTTTAGAGATGTGCAACACATTGTATCTGCAAGGGGGATTCAAACAGCAAAGCTCAGTCCAACGACCACTAAACAATACACACTGAAAATAATAAAAACATGAATCTGCGTGCTGCAAGTTAATTTCAGCAGGAATTTCACTTGTTAATTTCTAGAAGATGTGATGAAGTGATCCACCAGTGCAAGAAGATTATTTCAGTGTTTTCCAACACAAATTGACTGCGTTAAATGTCTTCTTTTTCTTGATGCTGGTGCAGAACTTATTCTGCTTGTTTTAAGACACTGACTCTCATTTGTGGTAATATTTTGCATTTTGTACTGAAGTTGGAGCGTTTGTTCTTTTCAGTGGCAAATAACTTTACACTTGTTTTGGTGTTTTTCTGTGTTAAATTCAAAGATACCTCCTGCAGATCTAAAATCTACATACATGGATCTGAGGAAGCCTTAGTAGAAGAAGAAAAGACATACTCTCATTATAACTAGGCCTGGTCCTACTTTCTAAACCTTTTGCCAGATGAAGCTGTCAGACATCTATCAGAAATGATCAGAGGTCTGAGGGGACTGTCTCGATTTCTACATTATTCCTTGATTTTAATTTTTTTGTAAAAGGTTACAAATAAAATATTGCCCAAATGTTTATAAAGGCTATTTTTTACAATGACGCCTTTTTTGAAAGTCTTTGTAAAGATAATTTGGCCCAGATGCTGAAAAACTGAAGTCAGGTTTTTGAAATTCTCCATATCTTGTGAAAATAAACCTTTTCTGAAGTGGATGAATTGAACTTGGTTTACCAAAGTTTAGGTTAATAAAAAAAATAGGGCAATATATGAGTGAAATAGCCTGATAAATGTTTAATAAATGCCTAAAATGAGATTTGGTAAAATCAGAGTGGAAGCATCAACTGCTTTTTAGAGGCCTGCTTTGAGGCCTTCTGGTTGCTGCTTTGGGCCAAGTAACAACATTTAAATTTTAGACCATATTTCTATTCTATAGTATTGAACAAAGGAAAAAGGGAGAGAAAAATCTCTGCTTGAAAAAGGTCTTGTGGACCGAAACGTTGTTTGTTTTATTAAAGTCTTTTGCAAGTGATTTGACAGTGTGCGGGAGACCCTTTTTTCCTTTGTTCATATGCTCCAAGGCACCTGTTTTTCAAGTTTTTTCAGGTGTGCATCAGCCTCCACACCTATTCTGTAGTATTGAAAATATTCTAATAGAAATATCCATCAACTTAGGCAGGTAAAAGAAAAAAGAAATTTACACTTGTAACCTAAACCATACAGGTGACATTTTTGTTTCTGTAAATTGTAAATTCTACTTTAAACTGCTGTTTGTCTTCACCCAGAGCATTGACTCACTTGAAATACTCCTCACTGGGGCTGACGTAGGTCTTGTTGCCGTCCACAGTCATGTTTATCAGTTTGCTCAGGTTCCCCACAGCATTTGCGGACAAACAGAAAGTGGAGTTCTTGACGGAGGTGATGTTTCTGTCCCGCAGGATGCACGAGTCTGTTCCAATCAGAAACCAACACACATCAGCGGGGGGAGAGACTGGCAGAGTGCAGCTGTGGGACAGACTTTACTGTCCACTCAGGTTTTCACACTGAAAGCAAAGCGGGAGTGAACAGATGGATCTGATTTATAGAAAGGAGGAGTGACAGGAGGCTGCTGCAGCAGCGTGGAGCCTCAGTGGGAGCTGGAGTAGACTTTGTGCTTCCAGATATAAAGCCAGATACGCATGACAAAAATTATTCTCTGCCTCATTTTGGATGCTTCGATAAGAAAAACTACTGTGCTTTTGCCAGCACACAACTAAATTTAAAATTAAATGTGCAGACAAGAGAGTTTTTTTTACTCACATTTGTTAGAGTGTGAAAATGTGGGAAAAGAACCCTCTGCTCTACATTCAAGACAAAATACTTTAACACACCAACACGGATAAAAACATCCTGTGTATCTTGGTTCAACACAAGAATCAAAGCAGCCACTATGACAGAGAAAGACAGATGTCTCTGCAACACAGACATTTGATTCACGCAGGACACTGCCCCCCAAACATGGCCATGAACATGACCACAGAGGTAAACATCATAGATTATAGGGCGAATAAATTCCATTTTGCAGGGCTTGTGCATAATTGTTTCCAATCCACTAAACATGCAAATTAAATAAAGATAATAGGCTACAGTTTGCATAAATCGTCTAACACCTGGTATTTAATTAATAATTTGAAATGTTAAGATTCTTATATTGCACATCTTTCTTATTGCTGATTTTGTGGTTTTCCTCATTCATAAGATTGAGAGAGAGAGAGAGGCAGAGAGACTACAGTGCTGAGTGGTGGCTGTGGCAGCCAGCAGGGGTCAGTCTCGGGCTCACTGCAGCACTGCAGCAGCTCCGTCTGTACAGTAAATTTGTCAAGCAAGCAGTTTTTTGTGCTGAATTCACAGAATCGCCAAAGGGCTAAATTTTACACAAAACGAGCGCGATTTCGATTGTTTATTCGACGCAGATCGACGTCAACGCGCCTCGAGCGCATTTTCTCACATTAAATGTTGTGATTTTATCTCCAGTTTTATTAAGATCAGAGAATTGCAGACTGATCCGGCTGCACAGTGCAGATTTAAATGTTTTTTTGTTTTAAATAGAAGCTACAATCTGTCTGTATCACACAAAATAAGAGTCAATGTGGAGATAAATAAAGAAAATATCAAAGTGTCGGCAGGTTGAGGCCTTGTTCGTGTCAGCGGCCTCTGTCGTTAACAGATTAATGAGTTGCTCTGGATGGAAAGAGAGTTTGAGGGTGAAAACACCGCAGAGATCACAGGTCAGGATTCATTATAGTGCAGGACACCTCGGCTGAGGGAGGCATGACGCATTGCGCATTGTGAAGAGAGAGGGCTGCTTTTAGTGTGTAACTGTGTGTGTCAGAGT
Organism: Trachurus japonicus; assembly: GCF_045865225.1. Lineage (NCBI taxonomy): Eukaryota > Metazoa > Chordata > Actinopteri > Carangiformes > Carangidae > Trachurus > Trachurus japonicus. The sequence continues at coordinate 33,249,206 of NC_140909.1, read as the reverse complement.
GTGAGTGTGTGTGAAGGTGTGTGTGTCTTACCTAACAGCAGCATGTCTTTGTCCTTACATTCCACCGTGTTCCACTCATTCCTACAGTTAGCCCATGGCAGTGAGCCCTTCAACGAAGCGAACAGGTAGTACAGTGTCCAGCACATTATAATGTTATAGTATATGGCTATCAAGACAGATATTATCAACATGGCAATCCCGCAACCTAAAATAAATAAATGAGACGAAATATATAAATTACTCTTAAGAAAAAGTGGAGAAGTCTTGATGAGAAGACATGAGTTTTATTTGTGAATTGTCCTTCAGTGGATTAGCTGTGGCAGTTTACCTTGGAGAGCTGGGATGCATTTCCACACTGACACGGGGCCCTGGCTGGCAAACTGGCCCAGGGAAACCTCCAGCAAAAAGATAGGGATCCCAGCAATGCCCAGCATTGTCAGGTAGGGGATCAAAAAAGCTCCTGCAAGGGAATTAAACAGCAGGATGGAGAAGGCAGCTTACAGAGCCAGGACAGGCTGAGACTAACAGCAGCAAACCAAACAGTCCACTACATCACATCATCACACTGACTAATGAAGAAAACATAATTTAACCCATCTGAGCATATAATAATAACCATCATCATTATCATCTCTTATTTTTTCTGTCTTTTTTTTGTTTCAAATCAAATATTTTTTTACTTATAAATTCTTTATTGAACAACTGGTTCAAAGCCTATGAAGGGACATTAAAAAAAAACAGTGAGAAATAATTCAAAGCCTGACTTATTTAAAAAACAAAAAAAAAACAGATTTTTCGTTTGTCTCTGTCAGGAGTTAAATCTGGCCCTGAACTCTTACCTCCACCATTTTGGAAGGCGAGATAAGGGAACCTCCACACGTTTCCCAGTCCCACCGCATAGCCAACCATGGACAGAATAAAATCCAGTTTATTGGACCAGTTTCCCCTGGCCTTATTCTCATCTCCCGACTCATCGTCATCATCGTCAGCCTGAGAGGAAGAAACACTCGTTCAATCTCCAAAATAAAATCCACCAGCCTGTACTCACAATATTCAATCATTAGGAGAAACAAAAAACACACACAGGCCAAATATAATATGAAGCAGGCAGCGACAGGCCCACAGCTCAGAAAATGCTGCTTTTAGAACAGTGTAAAGACATATATGTGTCAGAGCGTCTTTTTTTTACTGGTTAAATTTGGATTTTCTCACATGTTAATTTTGTTCATAGTCACAGGAGCTCTGCACCAGCTTTCCCAAGACAAGCCTATGAATGAAACTGATCTATACGTGAATTTACAGGCCTGCTATCAGCAGTAATTTAACTGCCTGACATTACAGCCAACAATCTTACAAGCTAAGACAAAAAAAAAAAAAAAAACTTATTAAAGACCCACTGAGAAAATGGAGACAATACTAACTAAATAATTACAGCTGCACCACAGGAGGATGTTATTTTCTACACGAGGCAGCATGGAGGTTCACATATAATAATAACAGTGCTAAACAACATGCATGGGAATGTGTGTATGTGTGGGGTTGGGGGATGCCCCCGCGGGGAGTGGAAGCGATCCGCAGTCCCTGTACTACAGTGGTGTCTATCAGCCGGATCACACCTGGGCTTCTGGGCCATACCAAGTGTCTCTGCTGGGAGCAGCAACAACGAACACCGCAAACACCGCGAGAGGAGGAAGTAATTAACCTCATCTGTAAATCGTGTAAGCTATAAAAAAATAAAAAATAAAAAATAAAAATCATGCTTACAAATCAGCCAGAAATTTACTTTTAAGACACTTTAAGAGAATAAATGGTTTTAGTTTGTTTCCATCTGATTTGAGCTCCCATCACACTGATTCATAAATCACAGGCTTCCCCGGATATTTAGCTGAGATCAGCGGTTTGAAAGTTTTGGCCAGATTGGTGCAGAGGGAGCAGGACTGGAGGCTGCGCACAGCAGGGACGCCAAATAGCTCAGAGTCCACCCAAAATAACCCAGTGCTCAATACATGCAGGGATTAGTTTTTTACTTATTTTGCTTCTGGACATTTTTTAACGAATAAATTCAGTCTGAGTTTAAATGAAGCAGCGACACGTGGCCTCATGGGGACTTGAATTCTGCCCGAACCATGAGGGGGATAACTGAATAAAGGCCACATGCGCTCAGATCTCAGATAGTTAAAGAACAATTCTCTCTGAGGGATCAGTCTCTGTTCTGGCCTCTTCATGTCTGCTCCTCCTGAGGCCATAATCCCAGTGTGAAGCCACAGACATCCGCTGACTGAGCTCGGACGTATAGGCTACAACATGAACATTTTTAAACACATCTGTGCAGCAACACACGCTGCCGGGAAATCACATCACATCACAGCTCAGCAGCAGCTCCCGCACACATCAGCGGCGCTGGTCTACCGAATCTCCGCGTGGCGCTGGGAGCTCCCCCCGGGGGGGAGCAACCTTTTCCCTGCTCGGAGACAGCAGGTTAATCCAGGCATCTGTTTTTTTTACCAGCGACACACGGAAACATCCACACCGCACACCGCTTCCAGACCAAGCGCTCTCCGTTAAGGAAACGGTTCATTTAGCCGACTTACCCCCGCCACGGTGCCTGGCTGAACAGACGTGTTCCCATCTGTTCCCAGTATGATGGTGGTCTGGCTCATAGCCGTCCAGTTGCCCGCGGTGTTGTTCTGCTCCGCGGTGGCCCGCAGCGGGTCGCCGTACTGGGCGGACCCCCCGCGGGCCGAACCTGCGGAATCCTTCCTGAAGGCCGAGTTGGCAGCAACGGATCCGGGGACCGCGGGTGGTGGGTTATTTTTAAACGTCCCATACGCTTTACTGGAGTCCGGTTCTTTATTTTCCGTGGGACAAAAAGTTTTGCTCTCGTTGCAGGGGGCACCCGGCGGCTGAGGTGCCGGGTGATGGTGCGGGGCAGACGGCGGGCACGGAGCAGAGTTGTCCGGTTTGTTTGCTGTAAGTCCCGCAGCTGCGTCGGGCTGCTGCGCCGGGATGTAGCCGGTAGGCGCGCTGGCGCTGGCCGGTTGTTTGGCCATGTCTCTCTGGTCAGAGAAATCCTGGAACATGGGGGAGTGACAGATCAGCAAGACAAAAGGCGGCAGAGCGACACACACCGCGAGGAAGACGAGGAAGATGAGGAGGAGGAGTGCGGGAGGCTGCTGCAGCCCATCTCTGCTCTGGGACTCAAAATACTCAATTCTCTTTCTGCAACGTTTTTCTGCAGCATGCTCTGGCTCTGGCTGCTCTATAGTTTCAGCTCACAGTCTGCCGGGTGTGCTGGTGTGTGTGTGTGTGTCTGTATGTGTGTGTGGGTGGGTGGGTGTTGGAGGGAGGGGGGTTGCTTTGCTTCTCCAGTTCTCGCTTTCTGCAAGATTCTTTAATTTTACGCCCCATTTCCCCCTCATGTCATTCAGCCACACACATCCACTGATTTTTATGGGCAATAGACAAGCTGCTGCGGGTCTCTCGGTGGCTCCGCTCTCCCCGGCAGGCATGCAAGATCACCGGCGTTACAGCAGTGAGCGGACCCGGGGCGGCGGAATTACAAATGATTCCCTGAAATTTAGCTTTGAGGGGGGCGGGAGAGCGACTAGAAAAGCCTCCAGACTCTAAAAAAAGAACAGGGGGTTATTTAAAAAAAAAAAAAAAAAGACACTCTTGATTGATTAATGCTCAGTTCTGCTGTTAATTAGTGGGAAAATAAGTGAAAAACGGCACCTGGTTGTTATCGCCTCTAAACAGAAAAGGAATAGCTTAGATATAGAAAATAAGCTAAAATGGATTTCAATTTAACTTTCTGACCCATTCAAACCTTTCAAAATTCCCAATTAAGACATTTGCAAGAGTAAAAAAAAGGCTGAGTGGTGATAGGATGAAGTGAAGAAAGTTTCAATGCGTAGACGCAGCTGATTTCAGCACCATGGACAGAGCCACTAACAAAACAACTTCCTTAAAAAAAAAGATCAAAATACAATAAAGTATGTGAGAACAAGTTCCTAAAACAGATGAAAGTGCAAGTGGAAAAGTAAAGAAAGAGTTTTCAGACACTTACCATTTTTGCAAAGCTCTACTGGCAGGCGTGAAACAGCTGTAAAAAGACGAGGAGAGGACTGGAAGCGGACTGGCTGTAGCCGCGCAAAGCACCAAGTGCAAAGCTTTTCTATGGCTCCGTGGGAAAGAGCGGAGTTTGCGTCAGTGCGGAGCAAGGTGCCCTTCGCGTGACATTTTCTTGATAATAGGAGTTTGATAAATCATTGGCCTTGGATTCGGATTTTTAAAGGGACAACCGGAGCCAAGACGACGGGGGCGCGTGTGTACGTGGATCGTGTGCGTTCTGATTACGCACGGTGCATGCGTGAGCGCAGGACGGAACTCTTTCAAAGCTGATTAATACACTTGTCTCCAGGGATGTGTGAGATGCTCTCACACCTACACACACACAGACACACACACATGGATGCATCACACAAGGCATGCAGGTCGCCTGGGTTAAAGATCTCTAGGTATAGGCGCAGACTGGAGAGGATTTGACTGCTGCATCACTGTAAACACCGGTGCAAATACCGATAGTATTGCACTGTGCTGAGTCGTGTTTTTCTGGTACAGTTACAATTACAGTAGCTACTCCAGGGAAAGAGGCATGTGCTGCTTGGGCTGATAGTAAAACTTTTGCTTTTTTATGTAATCATCGTTTTAGACTGAAAAATGCCGAAAACACACAGAGTTAGTTGTAAAAGTGTCTTTTAATCTTTTAATTATTAGTCACCGACCTGGGTGGCGTTATTTAGGCTATACATATATCATATAGGCCACATAGACACACCGCCACTACACATGGGCCTGCAAACTATAAATTGAAGAAGTTGTAGTGAAATTGATTGTGTTCTAAAAATGGCCTGAACTATAAATAGTTTTTCCACTTGGTGGGTTTTACGCACAGCTCCTGGATCCATACGTTCCTTTGTGCGTCACCGATATAGGAGCGACGATCAAGTTTAAAAAAAAAAAAAAAAAAAACAGTGGGCGAGGTCTTTGTGAGGCTAGTCATTTGTTCAGGTCTTACGCAAGAAGGAGGCCTTTTTTCCCCTAAAATCACGTGTGACAGGAGGAACCGGAGCCAACCACTGGAGCCGGGACTGGAAGCAGTGACAGCGGACAGGAGGGGGATAGGTAGCATATACTGTAGAGTGTGAAACACTGCATTGCGCATATACCATTGTCCAAGTATCCCATTAAATCCACCATCCAGAGGCGCAAGTCGTGACTGAGGTGATTTATCCAAAAAACTGGAGACACATGCAGCCTCGTTGGTCTCATCAGATCAGAGGAGAACTTGTTGATAGAAACATGTGCTCAGGCCTCGTTAGAGGAGCGACTCGTGCACGAGCTGAGGACAAAACACACAGAGACTCACGTAGATAACACAGCCTACAAAAGACACAAATAACCAGACGCACATACGCTGGGCTAACACAAGGCTGGGGAATGGTCTTCGTTTCAGTTTTTCGCTGTGCAGCAACATTGGAATGTTTTATCTTTAATACAACTCGGGCCCACTCGTCCGACCGACTGAGTCTAATCTCACCGGCCGCGGACAGTCCCAGAAATGTAATAGCCAATCAGTTGGGCGTGCGCATCGTTGCTTAGCAACCACGTTGTTCAGCTACGCGTTCATTTGGGGCAAGCGATAAAACCAGGGGGAACATAGGCCCAATAATAATAATAATAATAATAGGCCTATTAATAATAGAAAATAATCTATGCAGTTTAGCTTTTTGTTTTTAATCACTCATCTATTTAATTGATGCTTTCATCCTATGGAAAACATTAGGAACATAAGCCTCGTTTTAGCTGTTCAGTCATGTGATCGGCCCGTGGGGCAGGAGAAGTGTCGCCCATTAAAGAGCTACATGGTTTAAAATTAGACCTTTATGTTTTTTATCATATTGTAGGCCAGTCTAATATGCCCTCATTCATAACCTAAAAAAAAAAAGAAAAATGCATAGCCTAATACAAACTAAATAATTCCTTAATTGCTCAAGTTCTCATTTCTGCTATTGTGCGGCCTCGTTAAAAAAAAAAAATCACGTGGCCCGATGGAAGCTCGGAATCGAGCTTGTGCTGATTCCTCCACAGCTGAACGGGTGTGAGGCAGCCTCCCTGCCAGGAAGAGTGTGCTCACACCGGGACACAGAGCGCCGCTCAGGGCCGCTCACTCATTATGCGCGCTGCGCTCTCTCTGCTTGTAAATCTCCGTCCGCTGCAGATAAGAGGCTGAGGCGGCCGCTGCCTTGAGTTTAATTACATTGTCAACAGAGAATAATTGTAATTGATTTCTGCTCCTCTTCCCGTTGAACACGCGGACTGACACTGCTGCGCGCACACACGCTCACACACACACGCACACACACAGAGCGCCAACACCAGATTTTAATGTTTCGTTGTAAGAGGTACAGAAAAGCTCAGAGCTTCACACGCACAGCAAAACAAATGCCATGCGTCACAGCAAAGAGTTTCTATTGGTTTCTTGGTTTTACTTTTTTAATAAATCATTTCACAAAACAAAAGGTGCAGAGGACCATCTTTACAAAACTGCTCGTTTCATTTACCCAGACTTTCCACTAACCATCTGAGCTCAGGTTCCGCATTTTATTTTCGCCAAAGTCCAGCTCGTGGAGCTCAAACTACCCGCTGACGGATAAGGTTTCAGTGTCTCCCCGTGCGCGTTAATTACGTGAGCGCGAGTAATTAATTGACCACTCCCACTGTCGCCGGAGTGATAAGAGGCCACATCCATCTGAAGCGCCTGGAAAGCAGAGATTCAGAGGAGGGCGGGGGGTCATCCAGAGGCCCCCCGACTCCCATCATCATCATCATCATCATCATCATCATCAGTCGTGGCTTGTGTTTGGGTTAATTGACGTTTTTTTTTAAAAATCATGTCTGTTCCTGAACGCGACATTTTCGTATCAAAATGTGACGCAAACGTCTCCAAACTCACCCTTTATCAGTTACAGCTTTTAAAAAAAACAAACAAAAAAACTTGTATTTTTAATCTTTTTTAATTGTTTAATGTATACTAAAATTTTAAATTACATAATTAGATTAGTTAAAAATAAAGACTATAGACTTTATATATGATAAATAGGAACTATGACTCTGCTATAGCTTTGTAAAACCAATGATCACTGTGTGCCTCAAAAACATGAGATAGTTAACATCATTCAGATATTTTAAACAAACACTGCTTATATCAAACAGTACAAAAACAAACCGTCTGAATTGAGCTGTTGTCAGTCATGACAGAACATGTGTTGGTTTATATAGCAAAAAGCTCTTGACGCAGCATGTTTGTGTTGATTCATCTCAGCTCGAGTGACACTTAAAAAAAAAGGGAGATAAGAATAGACTTTGGTTGAACTGTTGATGGGTCAGCTCTCATCTACCTCCTGTTTGTCTGAGCACATGATATTTAACTGGACTGTCTTGATACAGACACTGAATTACATAAGAAGTGACTGTCTAATCACGTGTTAAACAATCAACTCCTCCTCCTCCTCCTCCTCACAGAGGACTGCCCTTCCTCAGTGCACAGAATTCATCATCTCAAACAGAAAACGAAGGAAAATTATTTAATTGTCAGTGGAGTGTTCACTGAAGTATGTAAAGAGGCTTCAGTCAGCCTTCTTTTAAAAGCTGAGATTCATTTTACATTGTCCCAGTAAACTCATGGAAGATGGATGACACCCGCCATGAGATCCCACACAGCTCAAAGTGGGACAATAAGGAGGAAAATGTGGAGGAAGATGAAGAGAAAAAACTTGGCAAAAGTGTAAAATGTCTCTAACGAAGAGTTGGCAGCCAGACACTCTGCATGTTTTTTCTTTTATTGGACGTTTATTCAGACACATGTGAGTGGTCTCACCCAGTGTGGTCTTCAGGTAGACAGCCATTTAGGGTTAAAACGGATTTAAAAGGTGAAACATTTTGGTTGTACTGTTTTTTAATTGTATTTGACTGTATTTCAGTGTGTAGCTGGGACCTGGCTGCTAGAGATTGAAAAGGATCACAACCCATAAACACTAGTTTTCATTTGGCCTGCAAGTCACCATAATACCAAGTGAAACTTGTCATGACATGTTTAATAAAAAAACACACACACGCAAGCAGAAAATTTCATACAACATCATGTTTTTATTACAAGGCACAAAAACAATCCTAACATTTCAAGCATTAAAATAAAGTGTTTCATTCTATCCTGCTCCCACCACAAGTGAATACTTGAATGGTCAATACAAAAGTGGGCTACGTTTGTTGAATGTTGTGTCATGTCGGGGCCGGCGTTATTGCAGGCTGTAGGTCTGCTTCCTGTCTCTGAGGTCGAAGGTGACCAACAGCGAGCGGGGATCCTTCTTGTTTTTACGCACTGTGATCTTTCCTTGGAGCTCCTCCCCTAATGGGCACAGCAGAGAGAGAGGAGAGCGATGTCAGTGTCAGTTTGTTTGTACAGGGGAGGTAATCACTTCAGTGGAGAGTGACAAAGTTTCACACAATGACAATATAACATTACACACAGAAATACACATATGGCAGAGAGAGGGAATAACTAGAGTGCAGAAAACAATAACAACAAAGAAACTGCTGTCTGGAAATAACACTGTAGACCAAAAGACCGAGGTCCATGTACGAGCAAACTGTTTTTAGGCAAGCCCTGAGGATAGTGAATGACCCCTCCCACATTCTTCACTCAGAGTTTGACCTCCTACCCTCAGGTAGACGATACAGAGTCCCTCGCTGTAAACTCAACCGTTTTAAGAATTCTTTTATCCCAACTTCTATCAAATTTCTTAACGAGTCTGTGCAATAATTCTTATAGTGCTCTTACCATGGTGAATTTATGAGGTGTATGTATGTGCTATGTTGTGGGATGTGTGCAATATGTGTTATGTTATGGAATATGTGCTATGTTATGGGATATGTGCAGTGCTGTTGGATTAATATGGCTGAGGTGTATTGTTCTTTTTGTTTTTTGTTTTTGTCATTGTGGCCATTAAGGCATTTATGGCGCAGCTACAGTGTCCAAGACAAATTTCCCTGAATGGGACAATAAAGTTTATCGTATTGTATCGTATCGAATCGAAAAGGCCAGGTTTCACCCTCAGTTTTGTCTTGAAGGCTTGCAGTCGTACTGCATTTCTGATACATAAACAGTGGGAAGCCCTGTACTCTCAACAAATTGTGTGGAAGAACCAGACAAATGTTGTCTTCCCTGGCTTGCCTTCTAATTCCTACTGGTAAATACATACACATTTATGATTTTATTTTCAAACCAGCAGTACACTGTAGGTTTCACCACTGTGGATTAATAACGCAGGAATGTACAGGATTGAGTCGACTCATGAGGAAAAAACACGTAACTTCATATAATAGTGAAATAACAAAGTAAGGATATACTTTAAGTTATTTTCCCCAGAGGCTGAATTCTGTTTTCGTTCCCCACAAGAAAGTCAGCGTAAATAAAACTGTTCCCCATCTGATTCCACAGCACGATCATAATTTCTGTCCGTATATCAGACTTGAAAATCATCAAAAGCCAGAAAACAATTTCACTGAGTCAGCCATTGATCAGTGTGTTCGTAAAAAAAAAGGGAAATGAGTAACAGCTCATAAAAGGAAATCTTCCTGATGCCCTCCAGCAGCAGCACGGTGCTGCTGAGCTCAGGCCTCTGCAGCACGAGCCGAGACGCACTGACGCTTATAGAAATGATGATGTGTGTAAAGAGAGCGTGGTTTAATGTATGTTAATAAGCTGGATTGTGCACGAGTGTGTATGTGTATGAACAGACCTGCTGAAAACATCCAGATGGCGGCGAGAGGGAAGCGCGTTTACAGTAGGACGCACGAGCGGCTGGGAGGCCGCAAGAAGACGCTGATGATTATGACGCATAACCATTCTGATTAACTTCACGTTTGACTGCTTGAGGTAAATGAATGTTTATCCAAATGGCAAACAAGCATCCCCCCCCCACACACACACACATCCCCTCCACCTCCTCCAGCTCCCCCTCTCTGAGTGCCACGTGCACCTCATCGCCAGAGGTTAGGGGAGGACGAGGAGGGAAGAAAAAATGCTGACTGTGGCACTGTTTCTAGCGAGGCGTCCGCCATCGCTGCTGCTGTCACGTCTCACTTGTTACCATGCCAACGCCACTGTCGTGGAGTCCGCCTGCTGGCGCCGCTCTCTGGGTCTGTCACTCCACTGCAGAGACAGCCAGAGCGCTTACACTGAGGCCAGGGCCATTTCTAGACACCCTGGAGGCCCCGGGCAAGAGGTAACTTGGAGGCCCCCCCACCCCCAACCGAGACCACAAACATTTACTGTTAATGAATCCCAAAATCATGATTCAATTCTATATACTATGCCAGCCCAGTCTCATATAAGAACGAACCTTGGTTACGTTGGTCCAAAGTGCTATAACATAGAAGGTTTACAATAACGGCTCTTAAATTGTATGACTGTTACATTTTTTTCTTATTATTGTTTTGCATTCAAGTCACGTGACTCTCAAGTTTTCAGCCATGAGAACAAAAAACATAGCAAACATTTCTATAATTTTTAGTGGAAAATGTATATTTTGAGGCAGTTTCTGCATAAAAATGCCTTTTGATTACATTTCTAGCGAGAAATATATATTTTATTTTCATAATATTCGCTTAGTGAACACATAATCTTCGCTTGCTTGTTGTTGTGAAGATTTTTCAGATCTCGTCAGAATAATGTGAAACCAACGTTTTCTGCTGTCGCTGGGATGGTTAAATTTTTATATGAGACTGGGGTGACTATGCACCACGTTCGATGTACACAACCGGTGGCAACAACCGATATGGACCAATGTCAACTGTTCTTGGGGTCCCCCTTCCAGCTCAGGGCCCTAGGCAATTGCCTGGGCTACCTGAACCTGTTGCAACACCTCTGACTGAGGCTACAAAACCTGGAGCTCAACTCCACTACAGTGCTGGGAGCAGAGAATCAGAGGAACTCCGGCAACAAGAATTCATAATGTGGCTATGAACTATAGAGCATTTAAAGCCAACAAGCAACCAAGCCAGACACTCACACACCATCATGCACCAAACAAACAGCACAGCAACACTTTTCAGTGAACCACTCTCGACCCAAATACGACCCACTTGACTGTTGTCTCATTTAAAGGAGAACTATGCAAATCTGTTCGCTTTTCCGCTGCTTTTCCGCTGTTTTGCTAACCCTCCTTTTGGTTATGTGCAGCCAGCGAGAAAGAAATTCATGGAGCGGTGGATAATGTTATGAACGTGTTACAATGTGTATATTTGTGTATTTTTGTAGTCTTAAACATGAGATTACAGTTTACTGGGTGCATTTGTGTTGCGCCAAGAGATGCTAGTTGGAAGGCAGAGAGCCTCCATTTATTTAACCATCACAATTACTCCAAAGCTGTTTAATTAAGGCAAAAGTGTAGCATAGGTAACAATCTTGCGTAGTTCCTCTATAATTCATTCATCTTTTCCTCTTTTATTTTGTAACAACCATCTCTCCTCTCCCTTCAGATCCTTCACTTCCTGTCCTTGAGGATTTCCCGCCTGAGTGAATGCCTGTTCCGCCCTGATTTGTCTCACCTGTCCCTGGTTACCTGTCCTCCCCTTGTGGGTCCGTCTCAATGTAAGTTTGTCTTGACTTTGTACCTCTCCTCAAACCTTCCAGCCTTTCGGTCTAACTAAAATCTTTGCCCGTTTGCTCCAGTTGTTACAGTAAAGGTGCTAAAACTGTGTATAACGTGACCTTCCTTCCTAATTCCATGAGGGCCTTTTATTTGCTGTAGCATTAAATAAGTTGAAGTGAGAAATGGATTTATTCTGTCCAAAAGAATATACAGTTCATTGAACAGGTTTAATGACTATGAATAACTTTTACCAAGTTTAGCAGAAGAAAGTTTAAAAAGAAAAAGTTTTATACGTCAGTTAAGGATAGAAGGGGATCATGGTGAGGCCTCAGAACCAAACAAGACTGTATTTTTGACTGTGCTGTTTGAGCCAACAGAAATAGTTTGAAAATTAAAGCTAGGGTCAAACTCTGTAGCTGACAGAAAAAAAGGCTAAGCCTGTTTTGAGAAAGTAAAAGACACTGTCCTGTTCTGTCCCCACACTCCATCACCAACTTAATGAACTGAGTCAGGATGCCAGACAACCCAACTGTAACAGCCACACAATAAACACAAACCAGACGTATTAGAAGTATTGACCTTTGCTAACGCTGCTGATCGCATTTTATGAATCTGATGAAAGAATCCACAATCTAAACTGGAAAAACATCTCTGGAATCAGCTCCAGTTCCTTCAGCCCTCCGTTTATTATGTTTGTAGATTTCTTAGCTCTTACATCGATAAAATTGTCACTTTTACTCATCAATTTATGTTCGATGAGAAAGTGAATTTGTTTTGTTTTTTTGTACAAACAGTGAAAAAAGTATTAAGACTCAGTCCTTTGTAGAAGACTTTTCTTGGTTGAGTCTCTACAGACTTGACACACTTGGATTTGGGCCATTTCTCTCAAGCACCATCAGGTTTGAAGGGAGGTGTCTGAACCACCATCGCCACAGGTGCTCTATGGGGTCTTGGTCTGGGCTTTGGCTCGGTCACTCAAGGACAATCAGAACTTTGTCTTGAAACAACATGGAGTTTGAAATGTGTGAATTGTCCAGTTAAGTTATGTTGCCACAGCGTATCTCCCATCAAGTGACATATCCCAAGGACAAGTTGAGGATTTTGCCTGACCACAGTTTGCGCCACAACACTTTTTGAGTTTTTGATTTTTAATACATTTTCATAAGCATGATTTTACTTTTACTGATGTCTACAAGGACGGAGATTCCCACAAAACAAATTTGCTTTGCCTTCAGTTATTTCACAGGACCTGACAGGAGGGGCCTCGGCTCCTCAGTGGCTGTAGTCTGATTAGAGCAACAGAGCCTGGTGCTCATGGGAGGCAGCTGATGGCTGCAGTCAAACTCAAGTTGACAAAAGGCCAATGAAGTTCAAAGAAATAATTGCATGACCTTTGGTAACCTTTTGTTAAAACAGAACTGACAGAACAAAAGGGGGACAAAATACGAGAAGAACTGCAAACAGTCCAACTAATTCCTCATGTTTCCGATTAAACTACTGAAACGTACAAACTACCGCGATGCAGTGTCAGTCGAGTCGTGCTGTGACTGTAGCAGCGCCGCTGTAATCAGTCAGACCAACCTCCCCATGGAAGAGGGCCTCGGTGCCTTCAGTAAACTGGCCACTCAGATGCTGCGAGAAAGAGTTAACCATGTGTGGAAATGAGTCGGGGAATGGAGCCGGGCTTTCACCACTGTGTCGTACATCAACATGCCAGTGTCATTAAGCACAAGCAGACCCACAGAAACAGCCTATCTCAGCCCAACGCAGTCTTTCTCCATGAAATTACACTGGAAATACATGGCTCGCATTAGCGATTCATTTAAACTGTTTGTCATTTACATTTTAACCGTTTGGCTCACACTCCTGTAACAGTATCTGCAGTAACATGTGGCGGGAACAGGGGTGGACTACGCTGCAGTGTTTCTACACTGTGGCTCATCATGTTTAGTTCTCATAGAAAATGCCCTCGTTTGCTTCAACAGAGGGCCGACTTCTGCGTGGACTTCATGTCACTGTGAAAGAAATTATTGATCAGAGGTGATTATCAGATTTTCAACTAGATTTTTGTTAATAAACAAAAATATAGACATATTCCAAAGGTTTAATGCTCCTCCTGTCCTTGTCCAATCTGTTAATTTCCTCCATCCTTCCTTCTTTCCTTCCTTTCTCCCTTCCTTCTTTCCACAATCCTTTTTTCCTTGCTTCTTTCCTTCCTTCCTTCCCTTCATCCTTACTTCTTCTTCCTTCCTCTTTTGACCCAGTTGACCTGGTCTGTTCCCTCTCTCCATCTTTCTTTCCTTCCCTTTTCCCTTCCTTCTTTCCAGAATCCTTTTTGCCTCCTTCCCTTCATCCTTCTTCCTTCTTTTTTGACCCAATCTGTTCCCTCCCTCCATCTATCTTTCCTTCCTTTTTCCCTTCCTTCTTTCCTCCCATCGTTCCCTTTGTCCTTCCTTCCTTCCTTCTTTCTTTCTCTTCCTCCTTCCTGCCTTCCTTCCTTCTTTCTTTCCCTTCGTCCTTCCTTCCTTCCTCTTTCTCTTCATCCTTCCTGCCTTCCATCCTTCTTTCCCCTTCGTCCTTCCTTCCTTCCTTGACCCAGGAGGACAACAGGAGGGTTTTAAAACAAATGACCCTAACCCCTAATGGCATGAGTGGGCTATTCTCATACAGGACTGCTGACTTCCACACTGCAGTGATCCTTTCACAGTTTGTTCTTCACAGGCAGGAAGCAGAGCTGATGGGTTGTATATTCCGGCAAACAAAAAAAAACAAAAAAAACTGAGCCGACGGTTGAATTACAGCCCCGAAGAACGTGAAGTTTGGCTCAGCCGCCGCTGTTAGACAGCTCAAGGACCTTCAGAGTTCAGACGAGCGGTGAGGGAGTGAGGGAGGAAGGGAAGAGGTGTATAAACTAAGCTGGACGGATGAGGATGGGAGGTGGGGGGGTGGGAGGGAGGAGATTTAGAAGAAGGTACGACAACACTCAGAACAGAGGAGGTGAGTCACGGAGGTGGGTGGGAACAAAGAACGCCTGACCGTCCAATGAGAGCCCTGACAAGGACGTGCGGCCATGTTTCAGCGACCCCTCTGTGCAGGTAACCAGGGCACCGCCTCACTTCCAGGACCACGGGACAACAACAAAAAAAAAAAAGTGTGACCTCCTTTCTCCGGTGAACATTAAGTAGGTAAAACTGTGAAAAAAAAGGACCCTCCTCTTCAATACCGGAGCTACACAAACACACCGGAGCATGACAAATGATTCGCTGTTTAATTTATTACGCTGCCAGGCGGGAGGATTTGCAGGGATGTTTTGTTCCAGCCTGCTGCGCGCGTTCTCCCTCTTCCACCGGCACCTCCCACAGAAGCGCAGCCACAGAGTTAATTACTGCTGCACTCGTACAAACACATCAAATAGGATTCGCTCTCTGCCACTATAAATCACCACAGACAGACTCGGTATTAAAACAAACCACTGGATGTTTATGCCCGGCCCTCATGGCAGCCAATCAGAGCTGAAGGTGCTTCTCAGTCAACACTCAGGAGGAAAGGCCGCTCCCTGTGTCTTCTGTGTATGTGTTTTTGTGTGTGTAAGAGTTTTGTCATCTTCAAGGTGACTTTAGGAAGTTTTCTATAATAGCCAGAAGGAACTTTAGTATAGAAGTATGCGACGTCTCTTGTGAATTTGAGTGTGTAAAGGAGCAGAGTGTGTTGTAAAGTGTACCATAGGAGCATAGCAGGCAGCCAGTGAATGCTGTTAAAAACTCCGTTTCTGGTTTACGGCCCCTGGAGGAGGCCAAGGACCGTCAGGGTGCCAGGGTAGGGTGAGCACATCAATAACTGGCTGCTCATTCTCTCACTTTCTCTCTCCTGCTTTTATTTTCTTCTTCCTTTAAAGGGATAGTTCACCCAAAATTGAGATTTCAGAGTTATCCGTGGCTTCTCTGAGTTACAGGGGGTCTCGGCATAGCAGTGCATGTCCATATAACGGTTGCAAATGGATACCAACTGTCTTCGTAACAAAAAGACACACCAAAAAACATCCAAATACCTCCATGCTGCTCGTATGTAATGTCCGTCTTGTATTGAAGCCCCGAAATGCGAAATTGTCCCAAAAAAATTAAATAAGTCTATTTTTCAAGCTTGTTTGTAGCAGTTGGTATCCATTTGCAACCGTTATATGGACATGCACTGCTGCGCCGAGACCCCCTGTAACTCAGAGAAGCCACGGATAACTCTGAAACTTCTCCAAGCCCTTAGTTGACATGAAGGTGAGTAGATAATGAAATTTCAATTTTGGGTGAACTATCCCTTTAAACCCCCCCCCCCCCCTGCCAGACTGTTTGTTTCACGTATACAACACACATCTGGACACATGGAGCTCTATCGACTCTACATTAGCTTAAGCTAAACTCAGCTAGATCAGCACTGACTGTGTGTGTGATTGAGTGTGTGTGTGTGTCCTGGCTAATGTCTTGGCTGCTGTCGCATGTCACTAGAGATCAGATCCTCTCCTGACTGAGAAAATCAGGCACAAGGTTAAAAAGGACGGAGAAAGAAAGAGAAAGTGTTACATCTACAGACTAAAGGGCTGGTGGTCTCTAGATACAGCCATCCTCAATACATCACACATACAACAGCTCTATGACTCTATGATGATGTCATGGTGCTGTTAAAATTACAAAACAATTAATTCCAATTTTTTCCATTAATCCATTAAATAATTTATCCACTAGTCATCATCTGTTCCTAATTACCACGAATGAGAGGTGGAGTACACCTACACAAGTCATCGGCCTGTCACATGTAGCCTACTTTGACACCCACCAATGATTTAGTGTTCATCTTACCTGAGTGTGCAAAGAGACTGAGCTGCTGGATGTTTGGCCTTCAGCTGACACCAATGGAGGGTTCAAAAGGTAACTCTTACAGGAGCTAAAGGGCTACTGGAGCTGGATGAGCTCAGTAAATGTCATGACAACCTGACAACCTGACAATGACGATGGCTACGGTAGAGATCCAAGTTACAGTGAAATCTCAACAGTATTAATTCATTTACCCAATACAACTGTTGCATAATTAAACAAAACAAAGTCACTTTCTAGCTTAGCTCTTTCTATCTTCTCACATATTTTGTGTAATTGTTGCTGTCAATGTTTGTCTGCGAGTGTCTATATTGTGCCTGCCTTAAACCAAGTGCCTTTGGGATTAACATAGTTGGATTGTATCGTAAAGCTGCCTCTGAAAATACACTTAAAACCAATAAAGGGAGTGTATAAGCCATGCAGAGTTTTCAGACCAGAATTGGTTTTGCTGTTTATATTTTGGTTGGTTGTGGTTTATACATTGTTATCCGTCAGTGTTTGTGATATTGATTTTATCATGCAATCACTGATCCTAGGGAGTTGTTATGGGTGGTGATGGTGGCATGGGTTTAGGTTGGAGAAAAGACTCCGTGTTTTTTGTTGATAGTTTCCTTCTTATTGGTCACTGTGACTGTTCCTGATCCTAATATTGCACATCATATAACTAAGCTTGTTTGTAGTGGAAGCTCCCAGTGTTGCTCTGCCGGAATCTCGTGCGATTTACGGAGCCGTGAACTGGGTGTCAATGCAAATCGCGCGAGATTTGGACGGATCAGGAAGAGCAGTGCTGGGAGCTTCCGCTACAAACAAGCTTAAAACATGTACTTATTTAATTTTTTTCAGAACAATTTCTCATGTTGGGGCTTCAATACAAGACGGACATTACTGACGAGCACTATGGAGGTATTTGGATGTTTTTTGGTGTGTCTTTTTGGACGAAGAAAAGTGAGCTCCGTTCGCTACCGTCATATGGACATGCAGTGCTGCACGGAGCCCCGCTGTAACTCAGAGAAGGCACGGAGGACTCTGAAACTTCTCCCAGCCCTTAGTCGACATGAGGGTGAGTAGATAATGAGTGAAATTTGAATTTTGGCTGAACTATCCCTTTAATCCATCCAAAATGGCTTCACTGCCCCTTGTCACAGAGATGATGTGAGATCTACTGATGGGACAACACCATTCTTCTGAAGATATTCCCTTCTCCTCGTTGGTGATGATGTGACACCGACACACTGATCAAATCACTCACAGGTATTCATCTGGCTTCTGCCTTTGGACTTGCATTAATGTGACACTCATCTGTACATGTATGCATCTGCTGCTTCCACACAGGTGGAAGCAAAGTGATATTCTGCACCAGATACTTTCAAGTAATCCATCTTTGTTTGGCTCTGCGGTTTCCTGCCTCTGCGTGCTGTTAGCATAACGTGGCCCTCAGCCCTCAGATCCCGCTGCATTTATCTGACTCAGCAGAGCGTGAAGCCCGCGATAGCGTTTGAGCGGCGTCAGAGGTTTTGACGTTCTTATCGTCCCGGCTGCCGCCAACGAGGGCCGAGCTCTGCTAAGGGCCGCCGGACGGCGAGCGCTTCTGTCCCTCTGCAGGTCGTTTATTACAGTGGACTCCATCTGATATCTGGTCAGCAAGTGGACAGCTGGTCCCAGAGGCTCATCCATCCTCACGTCAGCAGACAACATCCACGATTCCCATTATGATAACGCAAACAGGAGGCCCAGAACTTACGGTGGCAATAAATACAGCATCATTCACACAACATATATAATGACTGTGCACATCAGGAACACAATTATACATTTGCTGCGATCAAAGTTTCATAACACTGGTACCAAAAAAGTGTTGTCCTGTATTTCTTTAATGAAACCTACGACATGAGTGCCACATTAAAGAGATAGTTCAACAGTTTGGCAAATTGGCCAACTGCCATAATCCCTATAGTTTTAGGAGTAGGTTCGTTACCTTTAATTGTCGGTGCAAGCTGTTTTTAGAACGGCGGAGCAGAGACATGAGCTGCTCAGAGCTAAGCTACGGAGGCTAATGGGATTTCTTGGTTTCCCTCATCAAACTCATCAAATACACAATCCAACAACTCCAAAACGCTCTCGTGGACAAGTTGTGACCTGAACATTCACCACGCTATGAGATAATACCGGAATGTTACCAGACAGAGTTGTTTTAGAGGTAAATTCATGCAAAACCGCTGATGCGCGTCGCCTTCAGGGACAGTTTTTCAGCAAGAAGACTCTGAATTTACCTAGAAAACGGCTCTGTTTCGTAACGTTCTGTTATTATCTCATAGCGTGGCGAATGTGCAGGTCACAGCTTGTCCATGAGAGTGTTTTGGAGTTGTTGGATTGTGTATTTGATGAGTTTGATGAGGGAAACCAAGAAATTCCATTAGTCTCCGTAGCGTAGCTCTGAGCAGCTCATGTCTCTGCTCCGCCGTTCTAAAAACAGCTTGCACCGACAATTAAAGGTAACGAACCTACTCCTAAAACTATAGGGATTATGGCAGTTGGCCAATTTGCCGAAATGTTGAACTTCCTACCTTCCTACCTTTTTTTTTACATTACAACAAACAAATATCAGTATAGCTAATTCATCGTCAAACAAAAATGGCTTCTTATACTTATGTATGAGTGTGAAAGATTCTTCAAAACTATGAAGGAATGTGGAATAAGTGTATAAAATGGCAAATTTAAGAAAAAACCATGAGTGCCTCTGCTCTTTGTTTTTAATCACTACAGTAAAAATGTTTTTGTGTTACACCCATAATCTGCTGATGACAGGTTAAAGCAATACTTACCTTTCTGGAACTTTTGCACATTTCTTTGTCTAAGTTAAAATGCTATTAATAATCTGATGATACATTAAAATGTAAGAGAAACCCAACAGGGTTAAAAACTCATCATTTTTTCATTCTCATATAATTCTGAGAAAAGTCTGACCAATAATATTATTCGGTCCGATTAATAAGATTTGACGAGCGACCGAACCTACTTAATATGTAATCACTTTGTGCACCCCTCTCCTCCTCTCCCCCCTCCCGACCAGGAAGAACGCTTATTGACAGAGCAGTAGCAGGACATGAGCAGAGGAGACTAGAGTCACAACACACAAGAAAGAAGGTTTTTGGAAATAAATAGTTTTTTAAAAAACCAATAACTGCAGCCGCAGCTGGTCGTGGAGTTTCATGTCTGATATTGATAGTGAGCAGCCCCGAGTGATACGTAAACACAGGAAGTCACATGTGTCTATAAAGCATCCAGTGCTAATGGCTAGGGGGCTAGGCTACTGTTAGCTCTGTGCTGAGTTCTCAGCGGTCCGGACCCGGTGGAACTCCGGACCGGCGCGGCTCGACTCGGCTCGGTCTGGATTTATTTTGGCCCTGAACCAGCGCATCAGATGGCGCTGGTCCGGCCGCCAGCCCGGCTCGTTGAGAACTGTAATCTGTAACAATCACTTCCCCTGCGTCTCCAGTAGCAGTAGGCTAACAACAGTTTATTATAAAACTCATCAGTCATCATCACTGAGTCCGTTTATATGGTTTAAAACTCCGGTGTTGTGTTTGTTTGTGTTGTTCCCGTTTCACTCGCGTTCCTGTTCTGTTTACCGTTGCCATGCCAACACATGCAGCGGGGAGGGAGGGGGCTCGTGGAGATGCGGCAGGAGGGAGAGGTGGGTGGGACTTGTGAGGGAGGTGGAGCTGTTGATTTTCAAATGTTTGTGCTGTGCTGAGTGAAATGCCAGATCGGTAAGTATTGCTTTAAGTGTGGACCAACATCTCTGAGGTGAAGTTCACAGAAAGTGATACACTGCTCATGGAGTTTGAACCGGCAGAACATCCACACATGTATGCCTCATAGCGAGCTGCACTAGTTTATAATACTTGAATGTGCTGATACAGTGATTTTTATAAATATTTCGCTGGTCAGTTACAAATAGCTCCTCTTGTAACGTGTCATGATTCAGGAGCCTGCAGCCGCCTATCAGATGAAGTTTTACATGCTGTTGCTGATGGCTGAATGTGATTTGTTTTGATCCCTGGCTGTCTCTGTGGGTGACAGATAACGGGTGTCAACCAGCCTGACTACATCTCCACCACAGACAGATTACCTGCCGCGGCTCGCTACGACGCACCACCGAGGGCCTCAGGAGGAATATGAAATCACGAGAGGAGGTAGCGCAACAGTCGCGCTAAATGCCGGTGTTTGTTAAGCATGGCACTTTTGTGTGGTTACTGACCTTCTTGGACAGAAATGGGCTTGTCCAGAAGGAAGACGGTCTGTTTCCAGTGCGTCTTGGTGACCTGAGGGCCTGTGGAGAACATCACCTGGTGCAACGAAACAAAAGAGCGACAGTATAACAAACTTGTTGTGTTGATTTTGTCTACAAGGCATGACTAATGGCATAAAATCTGTTTATATTTCTTTTAAACTTCTGAGCATTTTACTGTGAAAATCAAAATCACAGGTGACTTAAGCCGATGTGAAACCATGCTGGTAACACTGATGTTGTTTAATGTGAGTGGCCCTCAGAGTTCAATGCACTGCAGCCTAATGAAACATGTGCAAATAAACAAAACACAAATACGAATGTTAAAAAAAAACATTACTGATCCGACAGCACACACGTTGAAAATACTCACAACTAGAGTTGCAAAGGGGTGGAAAATTTCCAGTAAATTTCCAGAAACTTTCCATGGGAAGTTAAGCTGGGGAATTTTGGAAATATTCCAAATTGGAAACTTTCCATGGGAATTTATGGGAATTAACTGGAAATTGGGGGTAATTTAAACAAACTGTACTTTATCAAGTTTTAATTCTTGTATGAACAATCAATTCTTTTACTGAACAACAAAAACATGAATGTTGAGTAAAATATTACCCCTCCCTCCCCCCAAAAAAAAGTCCCATTGAAAATGTTAAATGAAAGGAGCCCCCCTCCCTCCAAAAACAATATATTTTCTCCAACTATATTTAAGTGGCCAACCTTCAGTTTTGTAAATTTAGGATTTATTCCCGTTTATTCTCATAAATTCCCGTTATTTCCCAAATATTTCTGTTGATTCCCATGGAAAGTTTCCAACTTTGAAAATTCCCGGAATTTTGCAACCCTACTCACAACACAACAGAAGTGTTTCCAGAGGACACAAAAAAGTGATCAACCCATCACTTTTTGTCTCCTCTGGAAAAGTTAGAATTTTTTTCATGCATCGAGTGCATTGAGCTCTGAGTTCCACTGTAAACTGTAAACAACAGTGATGAATAAGAACAATAAAAAGTTAATTAAAAGTTGAGAGTCACATTTTTCAGATTTAGTAGAGTCCTGTTTGAATTCAAATAAAGATGCAAAAAACTTGACAACATCTTTCATCAAATGGTTTCCTCTGACAAGATCATTATTAGCTTCATTTGTATTGTAAATGACTCTGGTCTTGTATTTATCGTTTCATTGTTCCAGCCTAAGCTCCACAGTGGAGATTGTATTCTTCTGGACCATCCACAGCGTGCAGTGTGACTCTCAGCTACAATAGGAGGTGCGATCAAAAGGCATGACTGTGTTGCTCACGGAGCTTGGTGCTGGCCGTTCCGACCGGCTGGCTCGGCTGGGTAAGTGCTTATATCAGCAGTCGACTAGGACTGCCTGTCGATTGCTGGCGGACGCCTCGGGGAGGGGGGGAACATGCTAAAGCGTGAACGTAATTGAGTTTCCGTTAAATGGCTTGGCTGTTGCCGCCGCTGCTTACCTTGTTGCTGCAGCCTTTGTCAAAGAAAATGTCAAAGTAGCCGACAACTGCCTGCAATGAAATATGAGAGGCGTGTTAGAATGTGACAGTACAATAAACCCCTGGATTTGTTTGACTACGCTGCAACTCCTGACGTGCCGAGCCGAGCCGAGAGAGGCGCAGGAGGCGGAACGAGTCTCGGGGTTTTAATGAGCAAAATGAGCTGCTGTGTTTGGGAATAAGGCAATAAAAGCAAACAGGGGACATTGACTGTTCAGGTATTTACAGCTCCACTTCTTCATACTGCTACCTTAAAGGACACAAAGGGATTTTAGATTCTTTTCTTTGCCCTGCATCCTACATCATTTTTGTGTGTTACAGTCTATACGACTGTGCTGCATACCCTGTTATAGATATAGCGGATATTTATGTGATTCGTATAGAACTGCACTCTGTTCTCCCATCTCCTTCCTCTCACAACCAACTTGGTTTCTCATTAAGGCTGAGTCAACAACACGTCCCATGTGCTCCCTCTCCCCTCATCTGGGAGACTTGTCACTGGACAAAAGAAATAAATTATGGAGGCACCCGCCGACCACATCGAGGCAATTTTGCTGACAAAAAAAAAAAAAAAAGAAAGAAATCCAGAATGGTACATGAAATTAGCAATGTTGGCTATTTTTGGTGACAGTGTTGCAGCTATGTGAAAAAACCCAGCAGGGAGGAGGAATCAGGAAATAAACACTAATGTGCTTTTTGGTCCAAATGAATGTGGATTTGTTCTCATCTGAATAATGCCCAACAGGGGAAAGGGTATTAGACGCCTGACAAATCTCTTCTCTTAGGGAACCCATCGTTCTGTTGATATGACTTTGTGCAAACCAGTCTGGCCTCACATGTGTGCAGAAATGAGTTTTCCTTCAAACTGTTTATTCAACTGACTGAAACGTGGCCTATATCTTTTACAATATCCTCCTGTCTGCCGGTGAGGATTAGCCGAGCCATGAGCACATCTGAGTGAAAACCAATTCATGCATTTAAAAAACAAACTGAGGGGAAGTCTAGGGCCAGAGCGCCTGTAGGTGACCGTTGTCAGATATGTGAGGTAAAAACCACCCCCCAGGCTTGTTTTCCTCTCATTTCTCCCCCCACTGGAGGAAGAGAGGCACTCTATCAATCTCAGGAGCGCACTTGTAGTGGCAATGATGCAGAACTAATAGCTTTTAATCCTGACGCAGCTGACAACTTGGAGGCCAGCTCTCCGAGACAAAGAAGAGCCGAATCGATGCGGGAAAGGGAAAGAGGAAAAGAGAAGGGCAGATGAGAGGGAGAGGAAGATGTTTTTTTAAAAAATGGGGGAAAAAACGGGAAAACACACAGGGGAAGTTTAAAGGGAGGGGAGGAGCAGGAGAGAGAGGGGCTGAAGCATTATGTAAAAGCTAGGGAGGAGGAGGAGGGTTTTGATTTGTATCACTTGGAGAAGCATCAGTACCATCTGTTCACAGCTTCTCTGAAAGTGGCCAAAATTTCATTTCAATCATTTCTGCTGGTATAACTGGTTGAAAGACTAAGAGATCCTTTTTTTCTCCATCGTGTGTCTACATTCAGTACACACACAAGCAGACTTGGTAATCATGATGCCGTCAGAAGCCGTGTTCAACACACTCCCCGTACAGAGGCTTCAATCAACCTTTATCGACTCAGACAGGCGGGGGCGGCACCGGCGGCTCACAGCTAAACCGCCAGAAAAGAACCCAAAGAGGATAAAAGAGCATGTCACCCCAATGCAATTATGGCTTTTAATGAACGCTACAGAGACGCTTGGTGCCGAGGTAATTAGGAAATTAGCCATAATTACTCATCAGGCAGAGCAGATTCACCTCTCTCAGCCGGAGAGGCAGAGATCATCCTCATCGTTCCTCACCGATGACAACGCCTCGTAAGCGAGATTGATTGTCACTTCTGCAACTTTCACACCGCAGTGAGACGGGAAATTAAAATTTAGGTCACAGACAGAAACTTACAAATAAATACAAAACTGACGGAGAAACTCGCCACCGTTTAAGAATCACATCTTACAGACAAAATGAAAAAGAAAAAAAAAAAACAGGAATATAATGGTCTCACACATAAAACACACTAGATGTGAGGGGTTCAGCTCAACAACAAAAAAGACTCTGCTGACCTGATATGGACTGTACCAGAGGCTTTTAATACTTTTTTGCTTTAAACTTGGCTGAGGGAGAGAGTTTATCAAAGTTCTCGGGGCTCTACGAAAGGACTTAATGATGGTTTTTATGATGCTCAATAAAACGGTACAGGATCCTAACTTTAACTCCAGATGGGGGCCGACAGAGTTTCTGTTCATGCTCATATTCACTTAATAAGAACTGAAACTTAAACCTTTTAAAAGGAGTTGTTGTCTATTTGGGATAGCACAACATTGTCATTTATTCACTCATCTTTCAGACTGGGTGAACTGGTGAATTAAGTCCAATATTTTGTCCTCTTAGAGTTCCATCACCTCCTAATACAAATATGTTGCTGTTTATCTGCTTCAAGATCCACTTTCTTTAACATCTGCTTGATAACTTTGTTGGTAACAAGCACGAATACAGTGGCATATTAGTTCCCTCAGGAAGGCTGTGCAGTGATATACTGGCTTCCTGACATCCAACAACTCTGCAGCGTGTCCTCAGCATTCTCCTGTCTTGTAGCTTGCTAGCTTAACAACAGCATGACCACTTGGCTGTTCATTGTTATGGAAGTTAAAAAAAAAAGTCAAAGGAAAGCAGGGTTGAGTTGGCCATGCTGGGGGCTGAGGGCTGATCGGATTTGACGTCACAAAGTTAAGGCCCTGACAGCTCATTTTAGTGTTTTGTTACTATTTGTATTAGTACAACATCTACAGTACACCTGATTCTTATATTGTTTTTAAAATGTTTTATTGTGCTTTTACTTCTATTTTTAGACTTTTTTCCCCTGTTAAGCATATTTAATAACCTCTGTGTATGATAACATGCTATACAAATAGGTTTTAATTGCTTTGGCTTTATGATTTTTTTTTTCATGATTAAAAAAAAAGAAAAGTCAATGTTAAAAATATTGGTTCATGCCATCTTGATAATAGCCCTGGGCTTAGACTTGTGGTAATCAGAAACCATCAATAAATGTGGTATTATGTACAAAATGTGTGATTCATTACTTAAATATATGGTCATTAAATCAGAACAACTCCCTGCTGTTATGTTGCACCTGACAAGTTCGGTAATTCCAGTGAGGGGGAAAGAGGAAAGGAGGGTTAAGGAAATGAGCGAGACGGACAGAGAGTCAAGGGCAAGGAAGCGAGGGAAACTTAAAGCAGACACCCACACACACACACACACACACACACACACACACACACACACATACAAACACACGCCAAAAACAGGACAAATCAGAATGAGCGCTTTTCATTTTCATCAGCGTTTAGCCTTGGGCCCCGGCTCTGTCTGTGATAAGTGATGACAGTGGGCTCCTTGACAGCCCAACGGAGGAGGCTCCGCAACGCTGCAGCTCTCCGGCCCCCATTCTCCAGGAAGAGCGGTGGGAAAATTAATAATTATCATCATGGATAACACCAACAGGGAGCAATTCATCATCGCTCCCCTTTCGCCTGGCTGCGTGTCAGCGAGCCGCGTGGCCCGGCCAGATACTATTATACAACAGTGGGAGGACGCACGGAGAGGGAGGGGGTAAGGGGAGGGAATGGGAGGGGCGCCGAGGGGGGAGGGAGGCTGGGGGTGGGAGAGGAGAGGACTAATGCGCTTTTGATGGGGTTTATCCAGGCGTGGAGGCTTCGAGCACGACCACATCGCGGACGGGTTGGTGTGAACCCCCCCCCCTCCCTCCTCCTCCTCCTCCCCCCTCCTCCCCTGCCTCTCTGGTCTGACTGCTGCCTCTATAGGCAGGTGGAGCACGGATCAGCCTCGGCTGCAGCGCACCTCCCATTGGTGCTCCCCGCTGATGTTGCCTCTCTACTGTAACAGTTGTGGAGGAAGGTCCAGAGACGAGCAGAGCTAAGTGTGTTTAGCTGCATCACTGAGCTCTGTCCATGTGATAAAAAAAACTGCTTGGGGGGTGGAGGGAGGGACTGCAGCATCCATAACAAAGAAACATTCAAATGTGTGACGCTGAAGATGCACGCAAAATCCCAGTTCTTGTTGTGCCTGCGTGTTCATCATTTTTTTCATTTTTTACTCATTGTGGCTGTTGAAGAGATTTGGGAAATGCAAATTCTACAGGAAGGAGCAGGGCCTTTTCCAAACAACATTCAATTTCAATTTAAAGGCGGGCCATCACGGAAGCTTATGTGGAGTGTTACCTGAGGTAAACACAGTGAAGACAGGCTTGTATTAGTTAATACACTGAAATTATGTAGTATTTTTCTTAGCTTATCAAATAACCAAAGCACTTTATATCACAAATCACAATTATCCATTAGGGGGCAATTCTGGGGGTTCAATATCTTGCCCAAGAATCTTTCGACAAACAGCCTGGATTAGCCTGGAATCGAACCACCGGCCTTCTAATTAGTGGATGACCAACTCTACCTCTTTTTTTGATTTAGTTTGCTTGGATGAAGCTGAACAAACAGCAGCAACAACATGCTTGTTTGTGTGTTTAGGTTTTCAAATTGCCAAAATACAATCACCAGATACACTTTGCTCCTGAAACATTGTTCTAGTATTTTGTTCCTGAAACGTTGTTCTAGTATTTTGTTCCCTTTTGTTTGGAGTGAAAGTATGACAGATTTCTGTTGCTCCGCTCCGGACCTGTCACCAACGTTTCCACACCCTAATTGGCGAGAATTTTAACCCTAATAATAGTTAAACAGTAAAAAAGAATGTATGCAGGGGTAGAAACTATCGGTTGAGACCAAAAAAACGTGCTGACACCAGGCTTTGATCATGTTTTTTTTTTTTTTTTAAGTATATTTTTTTTGGCATTTATGTCTTTATGGATAGTATAGTTGAGACAGACAGGAAACGGGGAGGTAGAGAGAGGGGAAATGACACATAGTAAATGGTGCCCGATGCAGGACTCGAACCAGCACCAACTGCAGCGAGGACTGTGCCTCTATACATGGGGCGCCCGCTCTAACCACTACGCCACGCGACGCCCCAGGCTTTGATCATGTTTATTGAGGATGTAAAGTCGGCAATTTTAACATGGGGGTCTATGGAGAATTCTGCTTTCTGACACCAGCCCCCAGAGGAAGCTGAGGGGATTGCAGTTTTTTGAACGCGGAAGTGAGCTTCACTTCTCAGACCGACAACTGCCCCCTTGACCTATACCTAATTTTAGATCCAGTACAGTCACATTAATATATGAGCTTTGTTTACCATGTTCAAATGCAAGTATATGTTATTTTGGTTTCTTATTTGTTTTGTTTGTTCCCAGACCCATCTCCCAATAAGAGATTGTGCTGTCATATGCATGCACATGAATGACTCCGCACTTCAGGTGCTGGAGGATAACACCTTGCTTCATATGTAATACAATTCCTCCTTTAAGAACAGAACTGCTGGTTAACAATTAGAGAAGTGTGAGTCAACGCTCATATGCCAGTAGTATTATAATGTACTATCCCCTTCAGTGATAGCCCACATCTGTTGCAACGCTTTTGGACAACACTCAGTGTGTCTGGGATTGATGCCTCTGGCTGGTGTTGGATGAGAAGGCGATAATAAAAGAGTGGAAGTTCTTCTAGTTGAGAAAAATTTCAGCCCTTGTTAAAAACATAAACCATATCTTGTGGCTGCACAGCATCTGCTCTGTTTTTGTTGCCGTGCGTGCAGACACTGCTCTAGTCTGTGTCTTTTCTGCAGTGGATTTTTCCACTAATAACTGAAGGAAAAAGGCTAGGATAAACTGGTCTTTATGACAATGAATGTGAAAATGTGCAAACCTCACACAATCCTTTGACCATGATCCAAACTACAGTGAAGTGTTGATACAACATAAACTGAGACATAATTTAAAATTCTTTTTAAAAAATGACTAACTTCACAGAGCATTGTTCATTATGAGAACACCGGTCTATTAACTCTGGGAAATTGTCGACCTCAAGGATAAAATGTGCTGATTCTTACATATTTTGATTAGATGAATTAGAAAACGGGTGATAAAGGTGCTGGCTGGCTTAAATCTTCAAGATATTTTACAATAAATAATCGGACACAGGCAAGTATATTTGCCTACAAGGGAGGGGAGTGTTTGATGATCATGATGCCTTGTAGCTTCTCGACAAAATACGGTAGAACAATGAAAATTTACCATATGGAAGTTTATTAATTTACCTTCACTTTCAGACTTAGATTATTACCTAACTGTAATTTATTGGTCTTTTATTGCAAAGTATGTTTGTCTTGGCCAGTTCTATGCATCATATAGTTACTGTACATCTGGTGGCTTGTGAAAGTGTCATTGCCTCACATTTCCAAGAAACAGTCACAGTATGCTCCTCCTGAACCACATGCAATGTCACATGGTGAACTAAAAGACTTGGTCAGGGATTTGGAAGTGAGTAGAGCTACTGGGCTCCTGTTTACAACAGTGGAACCTCTTGTTGAAAAACCAAGTCAATGAACAGACAGTTATACTTTTGGAATCAATAAAATAAATGTATAATGGTTGGTGTGGCATCATTCTCATTGCTGTAGCACATTTTGCAGAAATGTTATGGAGCATAATCGCATAATAATCAAACGATTTTGATGCAATTTTGACCTGGAGCTGTACTGTATCTTGGAAACTGGAGCCAATTAACACTCATCACTTAATTTTCCTTTATTAGTGACCCAATTCTGATCAAATTTCTACTTTCATTTCCGAGGCTTTTGTCTCACTGACCAGCGTTATCTTACATTTTACCAAATAAATAATGTTTGTATTCTCAATATTTGTGTGAGCAATTTATTGTGAGGCATTCAGTAAACTGTATACACTTACTCCTCATCTAAATGGTAAATGGTAAATCTGTATTTATATAGCCAAAGCGCTTTACAGTACATCACATTCACCCATTCACACACACATTCACACAACAGCAGCAACCGGGACAGAGCGGGATTCGAACCACCAACCCTCTGATCATTGGACGACCCGCTCTACCACCTGAGCCACTGCTATCTACTGTATTATACAGAAGCCATCGTTCAGCCACTACCACCTCCAAACTGAGCTGTTCAAACATGCAGCAGCACAACATGACTTAGCTGAACCCTATCCCAGTTTTTGGAAGATAGAAAATAAAATAATATTAATTCCTCCTCGCTTCATAAATATAAAAAATATTAAAATTCATAAATGTCAAAAACATTTGTCTTTTAAACATTTAGCAAACTGAAACAAATACACGTCGGTGGCACTCCCCAGCACCTACAAATAGACTGACAAAATAAGCACATTTCCCCTTTAACCTCTTGGGTGTTTACATAATCAATATGTTGAAGATCTGTTAGTAGTAAACAGCTGCAAACACAGTTCTTGTTGACAGTCATCCGACACCCCTGCTCTGACTGTTACTGCTCCACAGTTGAGAGTTAAATTTGTGAGAGTGGATTTTTTCTATTAACAGTTCTCTTCCTAATGTGCTGCGAGTCGTCCTTGAAGTTGACGAGTGTCTACTGTGTCAGTCCGGAAGGCCGCCACCTCCCCGCACACACAATTTAAATCTGATGGAAAGCAGGTTAAAGATGGATGGCTGAGACTGTAGCGCTACAGTAGCTACGTCAGCAGCGGTGACACGGAGGTGTTAAAATTAATTACAGACAGAAACTTATTCTCTCCTGCCTATGCCATCAGCATACATCACCGCTCAGACTTTAGGAGGGGTTCAGGTGAATGGATTGTGGAGGCTAGGGGAGGGGGGGGTTTAAAAAAGGCAAAGAAACAGATGCCCTGAGAGATTTTCTGATCCAAAATTAAATCCAAGTTTCAGCACATACGTACTGTATTATCTATGTGGCTCCACAGTTTGCAAATGCAGACACAATGTACGCAAGGCACAGAGCATGTGAAATGTAAAAGGGAGGCAAGGAGGGATAAAATAAAGCGAGAGCAGGAGGATTTGTCTTGTGCGTGAACGGCGCAGACGCAGGGGTTGTGCTGTTCATTTAATGCAAGGTTAGGCAGGCTGAGCTGATGAATGGACTGTCGACAGGACGGGAGCAGCAGCGGCGGCGGCGGCGGCGGCTCTTCCTCACTGATCCCCGAGCACTGGTCCAGGAACGGTTTACCCTTCACACATCCAAACCCCCTAACCCTAATGACCACTGAAGAACTGGGGCCAATACCGACTACAGATCAGTATCTTTACGGTAACTTCTCCCTATCCCTGCCGGCCAATAACCTGCTGTAAATCCTAGGACAAACAGGCTGGGTGAATGCGATGTCTCATACACAAAATACCTGCATTATAAAAAAAAAAAAACCCATGAAGGTACTTGGATAAAACAAGTCCGGGAGCACAAGCGGATATGCCACCTCTGTGCGACATGATCCCATCATCTGTTTTGCGCGGCGCACCTCTAACATGACTCGACTTACGTCCCAGAAATAGAAACTGGTTGCTTTCAATTACAGAGCAGAAAAGACAGGAAAAATGAGAGGATGTTTACAAATCCCATTAAGTCCAGAAGCCTTACCCAGGGAGCACAGGCCAGAAAATAACCACCTATTGATTATCCATTAAACCAATACACCAGACAGTGCAGTAACACTGCAGCACAACACAAAGCTCCTCCGACACAATGGCCTTTTTTTCCCCCTCTTCTTCTTTTTTTTTTTTTTTTTACAGACAGATCACTTCGGTGTGGCTGCTCTGTAGTCGGCAGGTCACTGCGGAACAGAGAAATGTGGCTGAGACACTGGAGGAGGTTCAGGGGGAGTGAGTGGGGATGGCTTGGAGGGGGAGGAGGAGGAGGAAGAGGAGGAGGGGTGGGGTGGAGGTGTTGATGGTGGCTGCCAGCACCTCACCAAATAAACTCATAAACCATTCTCCATGCTTTGGTGCCTACAGCTACTGAGGACACACGCTTCAGTTTTGTGCTTCGTTGTCATTGGTCAAGCTGACCTGCGCGCCACAGCGCACCACACCACAACCTTGGCTGGGTTTCAGACCAGTCATGTGTCGTCTTCCACGGGGACGGTAAATGATCACCATTTACTTTTTGCGATAAGGTGAAATGAAGTCAGCTGTTGTTTTATTTTGAGTCTGGGCAGAGATACATGGGTTAATAAACAAAGAGTACATTAAAATGCTGTTAAATACTTAATGCAACGTTCAAATGCACAGACATTATTAACCTGAGAGGAGAACACAAATGATGTCATTAAAGAATACTAATTCGTTTTCATTGTTAGGGTTCGGCTGAATCGGCTATCTATATCTAATTTACAGTGAGAGAAGTTTGTACAAGAGGATACAGTCGATGTTCCTTATGGAATATCTGAAAGATACCTAAAGGAGTTCAGCTCTATTTGGCTTCAAGTTGAGAGGTGGGTTGCTAAGTGTGTAAGTGCGTGTGTTTCGGCGTTTGAGAGAATGACGGGGGCAAACAGGGTGTGAACATTCACTATGTGGTATGACATGTAATTCAAAGTCACATTAGCCTCAGTGCTCTGATTCGATTTGAAACTCTATTAACTATCCAAGTGACAGACATCCTCTTAAATACAGAAACAACATCCATCAACATGACCTGACTGATGTCTTTGCTGTTTGTATTGCCTTGTTCCCCTCGCACAACAGCTCTGATAAATGACGGATGATACCAGCGGATGTCCAAACTTTTGTTTCAGGTCATTCTTTTTGGTGTAGCACTAAACATTTGGACACTTGGACTAAACTAGAAATGAAACACAGTCACCTAGGAAAAACAAAAATGACTTGCAGTATACTGTCTCTTGACAATGACATTTTAAAATGACATGCTCAATTAAATATTTCTCATTTACACAAAGTAGTAACTCAGATGTGTTATTAACTTACAATTCTGTGTGTGTATGTGTGAGTTACTTACTGTGCACACTGTGGTCTTTGTTATCTTCAAGCTGAAATCTGATGCAAACTCCAGCTCAGAGAGGCACACTGTGTTACAGTCAATTGTCTGTTGAAAGGCAAAAACACACACACACACACATCATATAATGCACAACATAAAGAAAAGACAATCCCTGATAACACTGTGATTTGTGAGTACACAATACAAAATAAGACAAAATAGCAAGCACATTACATTCAAAAAGTCAGTGTTTTCATATTTTGTTATGTTGCAGCCTAATGCCACAATAATAAAAAAAAAATTCTGACTTATCAGTTGTCACTCGACAGCGTGAAAACATAATTTTAGAAATGTGTTCAAAAGGATAAAACTGAAAGATCCCTTTATTCGGACCATTTGGTGCTCCCTCATATTTCTCTTGATCATCTTTGAAGAAGTTTCTAAACATTGCTTGGAGTCCACCACTAAGATTTGAAAAACTCCACAAGTGTCTATGTAAACTGTCAAGTGGACGACGTATATTGGTGAAAAAATGAAGACATAAGGAGGAGGGAGCTGTCTACAAAGGTCAGAAACAGGAGTGTGACAAAAACAACTGGCTGAATGGAAAGTTCCCAAGACTCCAGCAGCCTCCATAGTAACAATATTACGAGTGAGAGGAAACATTCACAGTGCGTCTTGATAGTAATTGTGAGTTGGTGTATCAGCAATCTCTGACACTGACGATATCTTCCACACACAAAATAATGTCTGTTCCTGATCGTCTGTCAGCATCGCATGAATGCAGCATTGTTGTCTCTTATAAAGAGCAGACTAAGGGCCTGTCCTGTTTCTCCACACTTGGCTCAGTGCGCTTGGTTACGCACACACTTTGGTGACGTTTTGCCGGCGGAACGTATATTTACATATAGTGTGCAAGCATGGATTAAGTGGCCAAGCGTGTTGGGGGGAGATTTAAAAGCAATCGGGACACACTTGACAAGTGCAGCCTGTGCCATTGCACACACTAGCACAACTACTCACACACACAGCACAGCAACAACTGTTTTAATCAACAGTGCTGCTGGATCACAGTCTCATCTACTCCTAAAGTGTCTCTATGCGCAAGATTCAAATCATAAATATGTAAGCCCAACTCCGTGAGTAAATAAAACAAACAAGAAAAACGAAAAAATAAAAACATGAACAGAGCATGATGAATATAAAATATGACATTAAAAGTCATAATTATGAGATAGAAAGTTAATTTCATTTTATTAGGATTAATTCAATCGCATTTCCTAAACGGGTTTGTGGCTCCCGGTGACGGCGGACTTCACCGTGGTGCATTGTGGGATTTATACTTGGCCAAATACCGTTTGGATGTGGTCTTACCATAAGTGTGGGTAAAGTGCAAATCAAGCGCGCTGCACTTTCAGTCGTTGGAGAAATGGGACACACTTGCGCACTGACACTAAGCCCATGAACGCGCACGCCAAGTGCTCAGGCGTGTAAGTGTGATCGAGTATGCATATTGGGACAGGCCCTAAGTTTTTTTCCACTAGTAGCACTGGTGCTTGTTACTGGAAAAAATGCAGCACAACATAAATCACCACACAACCAAAACAATCTTTTTTTTTCATTTTGACTGCATTACTGATTAATGCTGTGACAACTACTAATTTACAGAAATAACTGCTGCTGCTGCTGTTTTTCTTTTTAATAAGGTAAAAAAAAAAAGGTATCTCATCAGTACATACATTACTGTTATTACAGGACAAACACCACAACAAAATAGGGAAACAACTCCCTGTTACATGTTTTCATTTCCTAACTCCCTGAGGGCCACTGTGCACCTCTGAAGGCCAACTCGTACAGTTTGGCCTTCTTGCTCTTTTCCCCTGACTGCACCACATCTTACAACCTCCTTGGCATCGAACCTCTCCAGGCTAGGTACCTCAAGACTCACTGTAATCAGGTCTCCCACAGTTTTCACATCATATTTAAAGGGATAGTAGTATCATTTTTTTTAAAGTGGGGTTGTATGATCTACAAATAGCCCCTAAGTACTTTAATTGCAGTAGAAGACTCTCTGCACTCCTCCCGTTAGCAACGCCAGCCCATAGCCCTGCCCAGAGATTTACAACATACAGTGTTGTGAACAGACTCAAAGAAACAGCCTATTTTCCCGGCCTAAAAGAGGTTTTACCTGAAAAATAATACACAGTTCCATTGTTCGCTATAATATAATTTTTTTTGTAAAAGTGTGTATTTTTTTTCAGGTAAAACCTATTTTAGGCCGTGAAAATAGGCTGTTTCTTTGGGTCCATTCACAACAATGTATGTTGTAAATCTCTGGGCAGGGCTATGGGCTGGCGTTGCTAAAGGGAGGAGTGCAGAGAGTCTTCTACTGCAAAGTACTTAGGGACTATTTGTAGATCATACAACCCCACTTTAAAAAAATGATACTATCCCTTTAAGCCTAGTATGTAGAGGTAGAAAGAGAGGGCTGCTGGTGGCAGTTTTAATGATAGCAGAAAAACCCTTTGAAAGAATAAACATGTTTAATCCCTGACAGGTTTACATGTAGAGGCTTTTAAGACGCCGTTTAGAGCATCAACTCTACAGCAATGACTTTCTACAGCATTAAACTTGTGAATCTGAACATGAACTGTGTTGCATTGTTAGGCAGGATTAAAGCAGCTTCAGTTGGAAGTCACATTTTTCTCAAGCTAAGCATTCCTATCTGGTCTCCCTGAGAAGAAACTCATCTGTTTTGCCGGAATTTATAATTCCGCGAAAGGACTCTCAATTTTACGGAATAGCAGCCAGCCTTAATGGAATGTTATTGGATCGTATCAACGGGAGGCAATAGATGAGAGTCCATGTAATTTGGGCAGAGGGGCTGTCTATTTGTCACTGGAGGGGAGAAACTATCGATTAGAGGATTCAAATTCCATTATATCAAGTTCTCCCCTCATTCATCACATCCACAGATGGGTGGAGGACATGCTACTTAGCAAATAGGCCAACCGGCAAAGAAACACAGGGCGGTATGAGACACGAGAGGAAAGAGCAGTCCTGTACAGCAAGATTCAGAGGAGGCATCTATGTCCTTAGATGTGTGTGTGCGTGTGTGTTTGTTTTATCTTTTGCGTAATGTGTGTGCTCTCCCATCAGCTCAGTGAAAACTGCTCTATCCACAGGAGGCTGAGAGTAATGAAGTTTCCTTAAGAGGAACTTAAACAAGGATTAGATAGATCAATCACCCAGCGCTACAGCATCACCACACATACACACACAAACACCTACGTACGTCTCTCTACAGCTAACTCCTGCTCTCCTTCTCTGTCTACGCCTTAACAGCCTGGACCCTGCAAACTCTATTTCCCCTGTTTGTGATGCGTGTGTGTTGTTGTAGACAATGACAGACAGACATTGACTGGAAAACTGAAACCAATATATCCATCCGATCAGGTATTAATTATCAGATATTCGGCTGTTAGTGTCATCCACAGACAAAATGTCAAGTCACTAACAGAGATACAAAGACAAACAAAGGCAAAGCGGAACATGACTCATATGACTTTGTTTTTTTGTTTGTTTTTTTTTTGGGGGGGGCATGATGAAAAAACATGTGAAATGAAATTTTCAGATGTCTTACATGTTTTTGAAGCCAAAATTAAAACGGATAAATCACTGTTTTTCTTGAGAGACTCTCTTTCACAAAAATGCATTTTTCTCAGCTTTCTAGAAAAAAAGTGGTCTTTTTGGTGCAACCAGGCTCTATTCAACTTAAGATAAATCAAGAATGGAACAAGGTACAAACAAATGGTTTTTTCCCTAGTTAAATAGAGTCTCCTCTTTCCTTTGAGCTGTTTGGAGTCATAGTACAAAATATTCTCTGGGTCTTGAAATATTACTCAAAATGCCCCAAAACGCTGACACATGGCACTGACCATTTTATAAAAGGGCTGGCACTCAATGAGTTAACATAGATCAGGGAAACCTAGACCAAGATGAACCTGTTGAATTCAATACATACTCAAACAAGTTGCACTCTTGTACTTTAGTTATTATAAAAACACCTACACCTGGCTACTTGTCATGTCATGCATCTGTACGGATACAGAACTTCACCGTGACCTTTAAAGGGATAGTTCAACATTTTGGCAAATTGACCAATTGCCATAATCTCTATAGTTTTAGGAGTAGGTTCGTTACCTTTAATTGTCAGTGCAAGCTATTTTTAGAACGGTGGAGCAGAGCCGCGAATTTGTCTCTGCTCCGCCGTCCTAAAAATAGCTTACGCCGATAATTAAAGGTAACCAACCTACTCCTAAAACCGATCGGGATTATGGCAATGGGCCAATTTGCCAAAATGTTGAACTATCCCTTTAAGCATGCTTACCTGTATGACTGAAGGCTCAGAGATCAGGGTATCTGCATTCACCACTTTGACCATAGCCTCAGGTACCACTGCCTTCTTCATGCACGCCATGTTGAAGCCATACACGTCGTCCCAGAATGCAATGCGGTCTTGGTGCCTCTGTGTGTCACCCAGTGCTGCCAGGCTGATATTACAAAGGTCTGGATAGACTGTGGACATACAAGAAAAGCAAGGAGTCACCTTTTCCATTTAATAAGCAATGGAGGAAAAACACAATAGCATTTTAATTAAACAAGAATATTGCTTATCAATAAATTAATAATTAAAAGCAACAAACAGTGGTGTCAATGTCCATATTTTTTGGAGGTCATTGCAACTCAAAGTTGAGTTTCAGTGCGCTAAGCTATTGTTAAGTTTGCTCAGGTACTTATTTTGTTCCGAACAGAAGTCCATTAATGAGGAAAAGGCGGAAAACGGTGCTGAGATGTGCTTAATATCAACAAATGTAATGGCTCAAAAACCATTCGACAAATTTAATCACAAAGCTTTCACATCTTGTGGGTGTGGAGCGTTGCATCAATTTCACGAGGCTGCTGTAATGACTGTATCCATCACGTGTACATGAAACAAGGTCTGATGACCATTTTGTCCTACTTTTATACTTTACTCTGTGCTGTACTGTAAATGGCTAAAGTGAGGACACCTGAGCATTACTATGTGTGATCATTCAATATTACTGTCAAAAACGAATATGCTATTATAGCAGTCTGTACTTGTCAGAAAGGGTTTGAGGTGTCATGGAAACAAAATAAAACTCATGTGCACAACACATTTCATCATCAAGTGGAACTCTTCATTGCATTTTCAAGGGGAAAGCGAGATATCTTCTTCTACAGGAAAATTACATAACAAACAGAGCATTAAGACAAAAGCAATCACAAGTATCCTTTTATCCATTAGCGCTTTTATTAATTATAATAATGTGTACTGCGTGCTAATCAAAGACATGTTCCCATGGACTTAACTTGAGTTATCTTATTAATTTACCAGCAACACTGATGACTATGCTTTGTGGTAAAGAATGAGGTTAAAAAGCATCTATGATCGCTCACACAGATTATTAGTGTGACTGCTGAAGCAGTCACACTATTGTTCTTCTGTTTGGCCATTTTCTTCCGCCTTTTTACGGTCTTCTTCTAGTCCTTCATACTTTGTGCTATTTCAACAATTCATATATCAAAACGTGCAGCTTTTTTTGAACTTTATCGGCATTACTTTTCTCTTTTTAACTATTTATACTTTTTTCAAATATTTAACTTTTTCACAAAAAATCTCACATTCATCAAAGTCTCAACCTCTCTTCTTCACAACTCCACTGTAGTGTAGGGGTTAGGGTGGATGTTTGCCAACCCTAAGGTCACTGGTTCGAATCCAAGGGAAGAACTCTTGTTATGTTATGTTGAATTCTGCTCTCCTCCCCCGCCTTCAATTGGTTACAGGTGTTTGTTATCTCCTTGATTACTCATACCAGTTTGCAGCACATCATCACATTACAATGAATGACAACAGTTTTGAAAGCAGTGTGCTCTCTGTAGCCGAGTGGCAGAGTAAAGGTTTAGTGATCATATGGTCATGGGTTCGATTCCTGCCTCAGTCTTTTCACTTCATTGCTTGACTTTTGATTCCAATTATTCAGCTGTCATTGGACAGTCTTTGATTCCTCATAGTATAAAGCTCATTGTAACTCAGGTTCTCTGTGGCCATATGGTTAGTGCTCAGCCTGAAATTCACAGACATTTTCATTCTAAGTCATTCAAGCTTGACTCTCAAGCTTTCTTGATGTTGACAGTGTGCAGATCATTAACAGACAACAGTCTCTGCAACTGTGTGTGCACTGTGGCCTAGAGGCAGAGTGGAAGTCTAATGACCATGAGGATGTGGGTTCGATTCTGACCTTGGTCAAACATTTGTATGGTGATCACAGCTTGCACTATTTGCTCATTCTGCAACAGCGTTCAGTTGCTGTCAGCAGTCACACCATTTCCATTCTTGGAAATGCTTTTTCTAGTTTATTTTGGAGTACCTTTAATTTCCTCAGTTGTTGTGTACCTTTAATTTTATTTGTACTTTTTTCCTCTCTTTATCTACCAGTATGTATATTGTTGGTTTAATCAATGCTTTGTCAAATTTAGAGCTGATTATAACATGTGATGTTTCATACTGAGAAATATTTGAAACAATTATTTGGATGTATTTCTTTAGTTGATGTGATATATCATTTGTGCAAACTCAGGGCTTCAAAGTTGAAAATGTCTCCATAACCTGAACCCGTCACCTTAGAAAACCTATTTTAGAAGTTAACTGTCACTGGGATGAGTGTTTCCAGTTTCATTGTTTTCAAGCTTTGCAGAGGGAGCATAGACAGTGATTACTGTTGCTCCTCACATTACATAACACTTGTCTACTGAATGAACATTATCCATGTCTTAAAATGAGCATTAAACATGAGCCTTAATGTCTTTTTATTGCCTTCTCACATCTGAATGGATTCCTTTGCGTGGTTAATATGCCTGGTGATTAAGCCAGCTCTGAGCTGCTTGAAGTCATTGGTATCCCTACTGTGAAGTGACATTAGCCAACTCAGAGGCCTAGGGCCTCAACTAGAGTGTCAGAAGACACTCAACCAGATAGATCATGACAGTCAGAACCAAATATCAGCATAGCTTACTGTTAAATATACTTGACTTTGGCATCATGATAACTTCCAGTAGGACATTCATAGAGCACTGCAGGCGACTATTCAGGGCTATCAATACACATGACAATAACTCATGTATTTGAAATATTGGTGTATTTAAATATCCATCAATCAAGGTTGGAGCCCCGTTTAACGGGGTCATTCCTATGTTCCCACATCCCTATGTTCCCACAGCCCTATGTTCCCACATTTCTAACATTTTTTTTCACTGAAAATTAGGCCCTGTGTTCCCACAGCCCTATGTTCCCACAGGGGGGCAACCGCCATTCCGACATCCCACCAGTCCGACATAGGCCTCTAATTGTCTAAATGGCAACTAACACTTAATTTTCTATCAAACGTCCCGTTATTCCGACAATTCCTGCCTCCTATGGTCGGAATGACAGTATTTTTGTTCTTCTTTTTTAAACATCCTGCCTTTCCGACAATTCCTTTAATAGCGTATTTTTTCCCCAAAAAGATTTTGCACTGGTTGGGCTTGGGCAATGATGAAAGGAGTTGGTTAAGTTTAGTAAAAAGACCAAGTAGAGGATAGACAGGCCAGATAGATCGAGATAGTCCAGAGAAGTAGGAGCGAGTCCCCTGTTGAGTAACGCACATTTCCTTATATACTGTAACGCCTTGTCAGAATGGTGGGATGTCGGAATGACAGCATGTAATGTATCCATTCCCACAGCCCTATGTTCCCACATTTCTGACTTTTTTTTCCACTGAAAATTAGGCCCTAGGCTGTGGGAGCATAGGGCTGTGGGAGCATAGGGCTGTGGTAACATAAGGCTGTGGGAACATAGGGCTGTGGGAGCATAGGGCTGTGGGAACATACAGGTAATACTCAGAAAATTAGAATATCGTGAAAAAGTTCATTCATTTAAGTAATTCAACTTAAAAGGTGAAATGAATATATTATTTAGACTCATAACAGGCATTGCAAGATATTTCAAGCTTTTATTTGTTAGAATTTTGATTATTATGGCTTACAGCTTATGAAAACCCCAAAATCAGAATTAGAATATCGTGAAAAAGTTCAATGTTGTAGCTCAAATTGTCACAGCCTCGTCAGCCAATTAATCCAAAACACCTGCAAAGGGTTCCTGAGCCTTTAACAGCTCTCTGTCTGGTTCAGTACAGTTCGCAATCATGGGGAAGTGAATGAACTTTTTCACGATATTCTAATTTTCTGAGTATTACCTGTAGGCATGGACCCCCATTAACGTTA
The DNA here is from genome assembly GCF_045865225.1 of Trachurus japonicus. NCBI lineage: Eukaryota > Metazoa > Chordata > Actinopteri > Carangiformes > Carangidae > Trachurus > Trachurus japonicus. Next base: position 33,208,491 of record NC_140909.1, on the reverse strand, counting down.
GCAATACTTGATTGTAACTCCAAGTAGTTAGCTGTAGCAAAAGCAAACGAAATTAGTAAGAAGCTATCAACAACCGCTAACATTAGCAGATAGCTACAGGAAGTACTTCTATATCAGCTTCTTTACCAACACACTTTAAAGAACAAGAAAAGGGACATTTGTAACAGTGCTATTGGCTTGTTAGTGGGCTAACTTCAGTTCAAGACAAGAAATAAGAGTTATTACTGGTGCTGCTGGATACCACCTGTAGTTAGCAGCAGCAATCAAGCTCATATGTAGAACTGGCTGTATTCGAATCTATAGCCATTAGGCATGCAGCAACAGCGATTCGCAACAGAATAGCCCTTTGTATTAGCTTAGCAGATGCTACAATTAGCCATCTAACAAGCTTTCAGTTTCCTCTACACAGCACACAAGAACATGTTTTAGTAATACTTATACACATTTTGGGGAAATGTGTTATGAAAGGCAGAAAGGTGATCATAAAGTTAAGAGCTGATTGAGAGGTTTCTTTTTTCTTTTCTTTTTAGCCATTACACAACTTAACAACTAGCCTACATACAGTAGGCCTACAGCTCTATTTCCAGCAACAACATTTCTGAAATGAGAAAAATAGAAAGTGAGGGAAGCATAATAAAATTGTCCTGAGAATCAGGCCTTGTCCACACGAGCCTGGGTATTTTTGAAACCGTGAACATATGTTCCCGGTTGTATGTCCTGTCCACACGCAACCGTGCTTTTGGAACCCTGAAACCGTGGTTTTTTGAAACCGGAGTCCAGGGTGGGGTTTTGGGCCGGGGTTGGTTTCACCGGGTGCGTGTGGACACTGCAACCGTGATTGTTTTTCTCGTTTACGTCATAGCTGCACACGTGCTGATGTAAACACTGCCAGCCCTCAGAGGTTGTTTGCTGCAGTTTGCAGAAGTTGACGTGAGCTCGCAAAAATGGAGGTGACAAAGTGGATTTTTATTATTTCACTTTTCTTTTTTTTCTTTTTTTACATCATCTAAATGCTATTTGTATAGTTTTTCGATGAGAAAAATATAACGAAACGGTCGTCAGGGCGATCCTCTTGTCAGCTCCAAACCATAGACTGTAAAAAGAATGGACGTAGCGTCCGTGACGTCACCCATTGGTTTTGGGGAGTCGTTTTTGTGACTCAAATATGGCGGCCTGAACAGCGCCATGTTGGATTGGCCGGCCGAGAACCCGCCCACTGGCCTCGAAGCAGCTGTCCACGGAGCTGCTCAGACCTGTCACTCAACGTTTCCGCGCCCTGATTGGCCAGAATTTTAACCTAATAACAGTAAAACTGTAGAGTTAAAAAAAAATTCACCCCCCTCAGAGTGTGTGCGGGGGTAGAAACTATCGATTGAGACTAAAAAAAAACAAAAAACGTTTTCTGACACCAGGCTTTTAACATGTTTACTGAGGATGTAAAGTCGGCGATTTTAACATGGGGGTCTATGGGGAATGCTCCCTTCTGACACCAGCCCCCAGAGGAATTCGAGGGGATTGCAGTTTTTTGAACGCGGAAGTGAGCTTCACTTCTCAGACCGACAACTGCCCCCTTGCTCCAAACCAAGGGGGCAGTTGTCGGTCTGAGGAGTGAAGCTCACTTCCGCGTTCAAAAAACTGCAATCCCCTCGGCTGTCGCTGGGGGCTGGCTCCAGAAGGGAGCAACTCCAATTGAGCCCCATGTTAAAATAGCCGATTTTACAGCTTAAAAAAACATATTTACAGCCTGGTACATTTCATTTTTTTGGTCTCAACCGATAGTTTCTACCCCCGCACACACTCTGAGGGGGGTGAATTTTTTTAAAACTCTACCGTTTTACTGTTATTAGGTTTAAAGTTCTGGCCAATTAGGGCGCAGAACCGTTGAGTGACAGGTCCGGCGACCGCTGCTACGAGGCCAGTGGGCGGGCTCTCGGCCGGCCAACGGCCGCACCGCTCCAAATATGGCAAGTAGAATCCAACATGGCGCGGCTCAAACCCCCGTAGTAGCGGCACAAAACAGACTCCCCCAAACCAATGGGTGACGTCACGGACGCTACGTCCATTCTTTTTACAGTCTATGCTCCAAACTCACCCTCAATCACAGACCACAGCTGGTTTTCCACACAGCATCATTTACAGTAACAAGTGACGCTACAGATCAGCGGGGGCCGCTGCCGGTGTGTTTTTAAAATTACAGAACTACGGAGAAATACTCTGTTTGCCATGTACCGAGCCTTAAAAAGTTCAATAAAAACTTGAATTCCAAAAAAAAAAAATTACAGAACTACTACAGTAGCGCCGCAGTTTCTTATTCCCCACCTTGTTTGACTGAGAGTTTTTCGGGATGATTTTCATGAATGAACAGGCAATAGCCTATGTCACTGTCAGACCGGGTACAACGGGGGGGGGGGGGGGGGGGGGGGGGGGGCTATATATGCACACAGCACACAACAACACACAGCACAAGAGTCAAGACACAGCGCAGCAACATGTGCAGGCTGCTGCAGCAGTGCACGTCAAAGGGACACCGCCGAAAATAAAACAAATAGGCTACACGTAGTTTTTAAATTGTTTTTGCGCATGTTTTCATCCATAAAATGACCAAACATGAACACTATAAGCGGATTTCTTGATAACGAATTATTTATTAAACAGCATTTGTATAGAAATGATTCCGTCCCAAGCCTTTTGATCCATAAGCGGTTTCCTCTGTATTTTGATTGGTTAAAACAGCCTTCCACACGTGCATTGCGTCACTTGGTAGCGGATTCCACGGTTGCGTGTGTACGCAGTGTTTTTATTACACCACTCGTATGGACGCGGAGCAAAACTACCCGGGCTCGTGTGGACTAGGCCTTAGAATCAGTTTAAACTGCTGTGAAACAAACTTGACTTGGTTCTCTGTTAAACAAACCAAAAACTTGTGTACAGTCATTTTTTATTCTTTAAAACACACCACCCTTCAAACGAGGACATTTTATCTTTTTTGCCTGGCATGCATGTTAGCGCATATAGTGTCATATAACACACTGGGCCATAAAACGTGTGAATGGATGGTGACAGCTCAGTGATGGGCAACTCATGGCCCCTCATTATTAGCTGAAGCCTACTCGTGACCCTGTGAGTGTCACAATACCTAATGACTGTGCACACACATATTGACACACACACAGACACGTAAACAGCAGATTTGTCAGTTCATTTTACTCTGATTATTGAACCGAGTGAGTAATTATGAGGGCCAGGTGAGAGGAGGGGGGAGAGTTGCTGATGGGGCAGAATTGGGACAGGCCCGTCTGCGAGACACGCTGGAAAAGAAATAGAGACAGAGAGAGACGAATAGGTGAAGGGGGGGGTGCTGTGGTTGGTGTGGATGGAGAGGGAGAAAGACGAAGGGGAAGAAGGAGGGGGGGTACACGGGCGTCCCCAGATTCATGGCTTTGACATCTGCGTCCTTCTCGACTCGCTGCTCACAGCCCGTTTGTCATGCCCCCCCCCCCCCCCTCCCTCTCTCCACCCTTTTCTCTTGCTCTCTCCATCTCCCCCCATTGGTCGGCAGTGAAAGAGGGAAAGACAGTGTGGGAGGGGGGCATGGGACAAAACCTATCCCTTTTCCCTGGACGCTGTGCTGTGCCAGGCATGCAGGGACACATTTAAGGATGAAGGGGAGGTTAATGTAGTGGGGAGAATGAGGGAGCCGCTGTAACTCTCTTCTAATGTAGCTTAAACACACATACAGCAGCAGTGCTGCAGGGCTGGACTAATAACTCAGCACAGCCGTGTGCACACACACTTAAAAACCTGAAATACACTTAATAACAGAGGTTGATAAATGCAACGTGACACAATTACTGTGTTAAGATCAACATTCAATAAGTTAGGTTGAGGTGTGTGCCTTTGATGTGGTTGTAACATGTAGCTGTGTTAAAGGGATAGTTCACCCAAAATTCAAATTTCACTCATTATCTACTCACCCTCATGTCAACTAAGAGCTGTGAGAATTTTCAGAGTCCCCCGTTCCTTCTCTGAGTTACGGGGGGGTCCGCACAGCAGTATTTGTCCATATAATGGTTGTGAATGGATACCAACTTTCTTTGTCCCAAAAGACACACCAAAAAACATCCAAATACCTCCATACTGCTCGTCTGTAATGTCCCTCTTGTATTGAAGCCCCGACATGAGAAATTGTTCCGAAAAAAATTAAATAAGTATATATTTCAAGCTTGTTTGTAGTGGAAGCTCCCAGTGTCTCGGTTCACTGCTCTTCCTGTGTCAGTGCAAATCTCGCACCGGCGGAACAATTTCTCATGTCGGGGCTTCAATACCAGAGGGACATTACAGACGCAATATGGAGGTATTTGGATGTTTTTTGGTGTGTCTTTTTGGACGAAGAAAGTCCAAAAAGACACACCTTGACATGAAGGTGAGTAGATAATGAGTGAAATTTGAATTTTGGGTGAACTATCCCTTTAACGTGCACGACTGTTTCACAGATTTGCACATAAATACTGCGTGGGGCACGTTTACCTCTGAACAAAAAATAACAATATGGAGGACTCTCCACTCACAGAACAGACACTGGTAACAATGGTAACCAACCTCTTTTTAGTTTCTGATACCAGTGAAATAAACCATTGTACCCATTCAATAAACTTCAATCTCTCACAGTGCTTTCACACTAACCCAGAGGAGCTATAGAAACAAACGTAAAATGTCCGGAGAATATTAAATGGAGATTTCAAAACAAGTAAGTGGGCCTCATTATGACGTTTCTCTCCTGCGTCCTGCACTCTATCCTCGCCTGGAGCAAATAGGAGCATTTCCACAAGGTGAGAATATGTCTGACACAGAAAATCTCCTGTTGTGCTCTACATGTGTGAAAGGGCAACACTGGCCAATGTCCGGATCTGAACGCTGTCTGAGTTCTTATGAGAAACCAGCTGACCTTAAAAAAAATGAACAATTTTCATTTCATTCAGTCTCATCTGACTTCACAGAATAGCTGGTCAGACTGTTTATCAGGACGAACCGAGCATAGGTGAACCAACATGAGAAAGGAAATATTATTGGATTATTGGGTAAGTTACATTACGAGTATTGCCATGGATTTATCATGACATTTTGTGGACATTTGTTTTAAGACATGTAGTGAAAATCCTCAGGCTGTGTGGGTAGTTGTAGCCGGCGTTAGTACGTGTTTGTGAAATGTTTTTCTCTTGAGTTTCAAATTGTTTGTTTTTATTCATTTTTTTGTCTTTTGTGTGTTTTGATCATATACTTGTGACAAAAAAACAAAAAGAAAAAAATTATATTACACTTAAGTGCTTATACATGTTATTCCAGAGGTCTTTCAAATGATGAAGAGAGGAGCAACCTGCCGTTACGACTGTGTCAGAAATAACATGAAACAACCAAACTAGTAATCAATGAAATAATACAACAAAATGCGCAGTTACAGAACAATAAGTCATTTCTTGACACCACTATTACATTCAAATCATCAAAATACAAACAATGTACAGTTGTGTACTTTATACGCTTCCATAAAACTTCCGACAATGCTCCCTGGCAGTGACAGCAGCCCATGTTGGGCGTCAAGGTTGAAGGCTCATGATGAACCATATGGTGTCCTCTGACCTGTCACTTTCTGACTCACTCAGGTCGCACCTCTGCCTGTCCAATCTCCCTCGGCAACAGATCTGTCTCTATAGGTGAGCGTGACCTCTCCCTGATGATCCAAGGAGCCGCTAAAGGCAGTGTGGTGGAACCGTCCTTTAGTTGGGTCACATGTGGCATAAGACATTAAATCCAGTCAGTGTGGCAGGGGTGGGACGACCCCATAGGCTGACACACACACACACACAAACGGAGGAAATTCCCTGAGGAAAAGTGCACCATGCTGTAGGTTTTCATTATTTTAACTCAAAAACCTGATTAGAAATGTTTTCGTCATTATCATCTTTTTCTTTCATGGTTGCACGACAAAACGGATAAACAAGATGATACAAGGGTACAACAACATGTCAGCAGTATGAGGCCAAACCGACACTACCAAGTTGCTACTGAGGCAAAATATAAAAAGCACAGAAGCCAAACTCAACTGCTGCATCCATGTTTCTCGTCTTGGCTCATCCTTCACTCCAGCCACTCAGGAGACATGTTGTCTTTAAAACAGCTGTGTGTCAGCTTGAGGTGAGCTGCCGGGCCTCCCCACCGACTCAACCATTCCCACTCAGCTGTTTGTCGCACCACCTCTGAGCATGGCTCACATTGGAGAGCAGAACACTCTCTCAAGTTACTCCCTGTCTGTGTACAAAGGTTTTTCTCAATACATGAGTCAAAATATAATTTGCGTGATGTTTGTAAATTTGTTGTACAAAAAGCTAGAAAAGAGACTAAAAGGAGATGTATATCTGTTGTGGGAGTTAAACTATGGAATGAGGCTAACCTGGATTTACGAATGTGCAGTTCATTTTCGGTTTACAAAAAAAAGGTATGCAGGGCAATTTTTGAAGGCTACAAATGTTAATGTTTATTTGTTGTTTTTTTTCTCTGATATTTAAAAATGTATTTACTACTATATATTTAAATACTGTTAATCTTATTGGTTCTGGTCCTTTTTTGGTTTAGTTTTGCTTTTATGTTTGTTTGCTTGTTTGTTTGTTTTTCATATTGTAACAATGTTGGGTAGCTTTATTTTTTTTGTTTTGTTTTTGTTGTTTGTTTGTTTGTTTTTTCCTCTGGTTTAGTCAAGGGGGCAGTTGTCGGTCTGAGAAGTGAAGCTCACTTCCGCGTTCAAAAAACTGCAATCCCCTCGGATTCCTCTGGGGGCTGGTACCGGAAGGGAGCATTCTCCATAGACCCCCATGTTAAAATAGCCGACTTTACGTCCTCAACAAACATGTTAAAAGCCTGGTACCATTACGTTTTTTGGTCTCAACCGATAGTTTCTACCCCCGCACACACTCTGAGGGGGGTGAATTTTTTAAAAACTCTACCGTTTTACTGTTATTAGGTTTAAAATTCAGGCCAATTAGGGCGCGGAAACGTTGAGTGACAGGTCCGGAGACCGCTGCTTCGAGGCCAGTGGGCGGGCCCTCGGCCGGCTTACGGCCGCACCTCTCCAAATATGGAAAGTCAAATCCAACATGGCGCGGTTCAAACCCCCGTAGTAGCGGCACAAAACAGACTCACCAAAACCAATGGGTGACGTCACGGACGCTACGTCCATTCTTTTTACAGTCTATGGGTTTAATTTAGTATTGTTTGTTCATTAGCTTGTTTGTTTGTTAGTTGTTGTCTTATGTTTGTGTTTTATGTTTTATATTGTAAAAATGCTAGGTAGCTTAATTTGGTATGTAGGACAGGCATTAATATAAGCATTATGCTTCTGCCTGTGCCTTTTCAGTCACTATTTTGTCGATAATGTTTGTGTCGATAATGTTTGCTATTGTGTGATGTGACTGAATAAAGAATTTAATTCATTCATTCATTCATTCAAGTTGTATAAAATATCCTCGCCACTGCCCTTCAAAATATTCCTCTGGTGAGTTGTTAACACGTGCATGTACGTACATAGCATGTTCATAATTTCATTCACTGTATAAATATTCTAGCACCAACCTGCCTGATAAGGGCAGAGAAAGAACCTGCAACGCAAGATTGAAGCAGGTGTGCTGTTAAACTTCACTATAGTTGTTGTGTCTTTAACAACATATATTAAAAAGGAAGTGGCGGCGGACACAATGTTGCGGTTTCACTTCACAGACGTTTACTACAGACCAGGCGTTACCATGGAAAACAGAATGTTACAACACATATCACTACATTAAAACGGTTAGGCTACTTATCACTACTCACTACTACTTCTGACTACATAAAAATATAGTCCATACACTACAATAGTCATTATACATGTTGTTTTAAACAAACTGTGGAACTTGTCACTTGCTACTGTTCCTGTTAGTCTTTGGTGTTATTTTGTTCCCTTTTTTTTTTTTTAATTCACATAGTTTTGCACTGTAAATCTTAATCTTAAGTAAGGGTAGTTGTCCCTTGGTATTGGTGTAATGGTTTAATGTTAAATTCCCCCGAAAATATATAAGCAAATAAAATACATTAAGTATTGGCAGAGACAATACAGTTAGTTTTTCATTTGAATCATTTAGTTATATGCCACATTGCCTATGTATTTATCAATCTATATTGTTTACAGTGCTGTAAAGCATGGAGTCTTTGATTCAGGTGTGGCGAACTGAAACACACAGTGATTTACAGCACTGTAAATAGATAGATAGATCTATCTATCTATCTATCTATCTATCTATCTATCTATCTATCTATCTATCTATCTATCTATCTATCTATCTATCTATCTATCTATCTATCTATCTATCTATCTATAGTGCTGTAAAGCATGGAGTCTTTGATTCAGGTGTGGCGAACTGAGACGCTTTGTGAAAAGCCATGCAATGCTGGCATAAACCTGAGTCACCGACTGTACAAGATGTTGATCCTGGTGGAGGGTGGGTGGGTTCATCTGTCTGTGACATTGTGACACTGTAGCAGATCCACGCCCCTTGACACCCCCTCCCACTCCCACATGCCACTTTGGTTGACAGCCAACGTTTGATCACTCTCAATAAAGCTGCAATAACTGAGATCTGAACATATCTATATCATAATTAATATATCAAGCTGAAACTAATTCAACAACAACACAGATTTTAATGTAAATACCCTTTTTGATAAGGACTTAAGAATGTGTGACCTACCTGAGCCACCGTCCGCCAAGTACAGGTCTCTGGCATGCAGGACAGAGTCCAACATGGACTCAAACAGCAAGAAGTAACCCTGGAAAAGAGGAAATACACATTATTAACTCAGCTTCTTATAGAAAAAACCCCAGAAAAAACTGCTTCTCAGTCAACATCACCTGCATTCTTGTAATAACTGCAGGAGCCGCGAGACAATTCAATTATTTTTCTAATCCAACATCACCAGGGTGAAAATTTGAATTAGCAGTGACTGTGAATCGAGTGATGTGCCCACGTGATCTGACGCCCGGCATCCAGAGGCTTGACCCTGGGCTGACCTCCTGTTCTGCTCCAGTAGACGGCACATTAACCGTGGCATTATTTCATTAATGCTGAAATTGGGTTTTGTCCACATCTTGTTGGCTTCGGCCTGAGTGGCAGATACTGCTGACAAATGGCTTTTTCTACCTACCAGTCCCTCAACCAGGCGACCAACCAATCGTACAAGCTCAAGCTGCAATGCTGGCCCCCTTCAATATGTTATTTGTGAGCACAACATCTGGGCTGGTTCAGACATATGGGAGGGCATATCTCCATCAAGGAGAAAGGGGGTGGAGCAAAATCCCTACTTGTGCATTTTACTGCAACTTCTGACCCATATCAGTCCTTACAAAGCTGTGAAACTGGCGGCTTCCTCCTTCAGGAACAAAAATACCATCAATGCTTGGGTGCTTTAGGGTTTAAAATTGGACCATAAAGAAAGATGGCACATCCAGTTTTCAATCTAGACATATTTTTTTCATCACAAGAGATCAATTCGATAGCAAATCTTTGTTACTGCTGCAGTGGTGTATTTTATACTTCAATTGTAGAGATTTTTAGGGAAATGGCTCGTTACAGCATTATTTGGAGAGCTGAATCACAGCAAGGAAGATGTGAGGAGCTCTCCAGTGATACAACTGCTGCTGAGGATAGTAAAAAAAAAAAAAAAAAAAGATAACAAAATGGCCTGAGTTATGTTTCATAATCTAATCTGTCTGATTTCTCCTCAGTGAAGGCAAAGAAGGACAAGGAGAGGTGAGTGCCAGGGCGGAAGATTAAGAGCCAATGTGTGTTTTTGTTTGAGTGTGTTTGTATGATGAAGAGAATGTGGGGAGCAGGAGAGAGGAAGAGCACGACAGTGATAGAGAGAGAATGCAGTGGCCAGCTGAATAGTAATTCCAGGAGATAAGAGCCTTATTATTCAAATACAGACTTGAGAGAGGAGAGGAGGGCAAGCAGCAGACAAACGGGGGAAACAGGCCTGATTTATAACTGCAGGATCGTCACCGTCGCTGTCATATGCCTGAGCTGATAATGATGACAACGATAAAGCCGATATAACCAACTCATCCTCCGCCAAGCGATAAAGAGAAACATCCTCTCCGTTTATTGATAGCGGACTGGTCTCGAACCAAAGTCAGACTGGCGGCTCGTCTGCTGCTGACTGTTGTGGTCCAGTCGATGTCCTTAGCGGCGGAGCGGGTCATTTTTAAAACCCTCACATAGAGTACACCGGCCTCGTAATTTAGAGGCCAATTTCACAGGACACTGATTCACTTGAAGGAAAGGGGGTAGGAGAGAGAGAGAGAGGCCTGAAAGCAGAGTCACACCTCAGCTTTATCGTCAACCTCCTCCAGGGCGTAATCCCTGTGCTCCCAGAGATTTGTATTCTTGGTCTTTTTCCAAAAGCCTTGTCCCTAAGAACCCATGAAAGTGAGTTGGTTTACCTCTGCCTATTACAAGCAAACACCTTATTACCTTCCATTGTAAAAGCGGCTGTGGAGATTTGGGGGTTTTTGGGATTGATGAACTATGTTCGATTGAAAGGCTGACACATGATTAAACATAAAATTCATGTTGGTAATAAAATATGGTTTTCTATTCTCAAACTTCTGGAAACAAACAAGTGTGAACCTACCCTAATGTTCTACAAGACAAGACAGTGCCCTCTGTGCATTAAACCGCAATATCTAATATTTGATCACATTTCACTGCATTCATACCACATGTACAATCAGTCAATAACAAAAACTTCAAAAAGTTGAGGGATTCCACTAAGGGTTAAGGCCTGTGCTGTTTTATTCTCAGTATCACAAAGTGATCTTGATGTATCTGCTATCACCGACGTGTTAGTTAATCAATACCAGTGCATGAGAGAAAAGTGATTTACCTAGTTTTAGAAATTAGTGGGTGATAACTGCACAAAACAAAAACAAAAAAGAAAAGATTATCTGCCTTACTTTCTCCTTTTATCTCACTTCACTTTATCTTTATTGACTTGTATTAAGAAAAACAAGATTAAATCTGGACACCGTGCTTATTTACTAACTTTTCTGATACCATTCCCACCAATCGATCCATCTGTCTGCGGCCTCAGTGCTACAGACAGGCGGAGATGTTAGTGGGAGAAAACGGCTCCGTTTACTGTCAGGCTGGAGCAGGCTGGAGGAGGCGACACTCTGCAGTATAGTCACTGTGCATTTCCATAAAAGAGACTAATGAAAACCTAATGAGAATGGGCTGGAGCAGCTTATACACATTAACAAAATTAGCATATAAAACACATTCCCCTGAGTGGGCTTCCACACACGCTCACATACACATCTATATATACAAGAATACACACACACAGACACGCCAAATACACTTTTACAGTTGTCTTTTGTGTTTTTGTCAAGGACTTTACCTGGTTCATTGAGTTATCAGTGTCCTTGATGTTACGCAAAAAGCTATTCTATAATAAAGAACTTCTTATAATTACTGCTGCAGTGTTCTCCTGTCTTTGGTTGCTGGAGGCAGAGTAGAGGAAAAAGGGATGGCATGCTACAATTTACAGAATCCTTGTCCATCAACCCTTGAGAGACTGATTGGCTGTCAATTATAGGTACCAGGAGACATTCGGGTACAAAATCTGCATCAGCAGTTTATACTTTCCTCCACCCTCCACTTCCTCCTCTCTCCTTCTGCATTCAACACACGTGTTCCTCAATTACTGCAGATCATCATCACTTCCAGTCCCGGGAGGGCCAAGGCAAAATAAAGGAGATGGTGTGCATGCATGAATGTGTGTGTTCCCTGGGTGTGTGTGTGTGTGTGGGGGGGGGGGGGGGTTGCTTTCACACTTCACTGAACAGTGAAGGCAGCACCTCTACGTCAACATGCCTCCTCTATACTAGTCTATGGTCAGATTGCTCCAAATTAGCATAAACATATCCCAGACACTGCTGTAATAGATTTTAGTGTGTTATTGCTTCAAGTGTATATGGTGGAGGTTTTCAATATCGGCCTAATTTCCATTTTAAAGCCATGCAAATGAAAAGGCAGCGCAACAGCGATGTAATTTGCAGTATAGCTACAAGGTTATCAGAAGCAGTGGCTCTTCTCAAACCAAGGACATCCTGTCTGTGCTTTTAAGATATGTTAGAATGATTTTCACATGGCCTGCAGAATACAAAGGATGCATGAAGAATGTGCATGTACCTATAATCGTCATCATTTGTTTAATTTCGTGGTCCCACATTTGAATTCTGGTGGGTTTTTTTGCATCACATCTTTACTAGCACTAGACAGATGGCACAGATGTACAGACAGCAGTGCAGCAGCAATGTATGCACCAGCTATGTGTGTGTGTGTGTGTGTGTTTATTTGCTGTTACAGCTTCTAGATCATCTCAGAACTCACCAGGAACTCAGTGCATTATTTTCTTCTAGTTATAAGTCCCGTCTCTATACACTAATGCACTGGAGTGTTTGATTTCAGTATACAGTGCTGCTTGAAAGTTTGTGAACCCCTTGAGTATTATAGATTTCTCTTATTTTATCGTCACCAGTTTTTATATATGAAATGTTATGTTTATGTTCTATCCATCCATTCCATGTTACTTGTATTGAGGGAACTGTGTGAGTAGCCAGCAAACAACGTGAAACATGGAATCAGAGTATACGCAAAACTAAGTGAACCCCAGCTCCACTGGTAAAATCAAAAGACACAGATGAAAGAAAGAAACACATGTGGGTGCTCAAGTAATCGATTAAGCAGACCAATGAAATAAGATGTCCTTAGGAAAGGTTTTGAGCAACACTGATAAAAAGTGAGGCAAAACAAACAAACCACTGTCGTGCCAATCACCGCAACTCTGCCTAGAAGTGGACCGCCATCAAAATTTTCACCAAGAAGCACTAGAAAAGTACTGCAGACCTCTCTGGCAGCATATGGGATAAATGTATATGCATCAACAATCAAGCGAAAAATGAATAGACACGGCATGCATGGGAGAGTTGCTAGAAGGAAGCCTCTGCTCTCAAGAAAGAACAAAGTTGCCTGTTTAAACTTTGCCAGAGAGCACTTGGACAAACCAGATGCTTTCAGAACGTCCAAAATTGAATTATTATTGTTATTATAAATATAAAATTATTAATTTTGAATGATAAATCATTATTTATTGTGTGAATTATTTGGCCACAATCACATGCACAATGTTTGGAGGGTTCACAAACTTTCCAGCAGCACTGGACAGTATATATCTGCCTCAACTTGTGCCAGCCAGAAATGTGTGCATATTGCAATCTTTGCTGCTCCTATGAATCTTGTATTCGCTAACCTCTAGTGATGCACCGATGTATCTGCTGAACATCGGTATCGGCCAATATTTGCATCATTGACTGACATCGGCCATCTGGAAATACTGATGGCAGTGGCCGATGTTCATCTGTTCAGTGGCATATTGTGCTGACTCGGAGGAGAAGCCTGTTTTTATTTCTCTTTTTTTGGGGGGATGTGAGTTTGCTGAGATGCAAGGGGGGTGCATTCATGTTAAATTTGGTAAAGTCAAGTGAATGAAAATGTCGGTTGTGTGGTGTAATGAAGATTGGTTTCCTTTCCACAACAGAGTGATGATTTGCAGAGAAAAAACATCAGTACCAGCATAGACCATCGGCCAAATTGTTATTTTGAACATCGGTATGGGCCCCAAATTTCACAAATGGAGCATCCCCCCATTGCTAGAACTTCTCTACCCTTAACTGAACTAGCGCAGTATCATAATATTTTGTGCGGCAATATAGTTTCAGTTCACTGACACCAAGTAGTGATCTTATATACTGTGAACTGCAGACACAGATTGAAGTTTTTGGCACTAGAACATTTTATGTGTTGTCGGTCTTGACATTTCCATTCGCAAGAATAAAAATAATATCTTATATATCTTATTAAAATGAATGTTGACAAAGTTTTCCTTTAAGGACATAATTTTAAGTTATAGTAATAATAATAAAACAAATCTAAATTATTGTAACAAACTACAGTGTAGCACATTGTTATTGTAATACTGATGATATTGCAAAATGGTTGTTTATCTAAATACCATTGAACAAGTGAATGCATAAAGAGAGGACAACCTAATTAAATGTCTTGTTTTACAGGCTGCTGGTAGCTGTTGTAAGTACCGCCTAATCTGATATTTAATATAGGTGCAACTCATCTGTGTGCATGAATTAACCATTTAAATTTGCCGAAAGGCACCTTTACATTAAAGCTCATTTGGTTTGGTCAAAAGCTAAGGCGGCAACATAAAACATTATTTGCCTTTGTGTGTCTTTGTGATATAAGAAGTTATAGCTGTGAATTCACACATAAAATCCTAATACACTTGTATTTGGTGGTGTACTTGTCCAAGCATTCATGGGCCGTTATTAAATTCATCATTTTGAAGGAACAAGGAGGCCATTTCTCTCCACAACAATGTCATCTGAGTGATGCAGGATTATGGGTTTGGGTTTATGAGGATGTCTGTTTGAGGGATGCATCAGGTCGTCAGGTTCACGTTGTGTATGCTGCAATGCTTTGCAAACCAGAGAACACTCACTTCACTTTGGTTGTTTTCCAGAAAAAAAAAAAAAGCTTTTTGAGCAGAAACAGTATTTTTTTTACTGAAACAAATAACATTGTTGCTTTTATTATACCACTACTGCTTCACTGGGCATGAAGGAAGAGAAAGAGATGCATGGTGTACTAACATGCAACGTGGATTCATCTTTCTGATGGATTGTGTGGATTGACACATTTATAAAAATGTAAGCCTATGTGACATGAGTGATGGATGACGGATGAATGAAAAGAAATACTTAGGGAATCTCTGTGTCTCTGTCTGAATCTCTCCGTCAGAAGGAAACATGTGTGGAAATTTAAAGAAAACATACGTGAAAATCGTGTGATTATCTACACGGTACACTACACACAGAACTCTGATCACAATTCAACACAGCAACAAAAAAGCCAACAAATCAACAAACGGGACAAGTTAAAGGGATGATCATGCGCCAACATTTTTTTTTGTGTCTTGCCTCACTCCCGAGTCCATGACAAGCAGATAGACACCATCCTTTCAACTGTGCGTGCAGTAACAAGGGAGATACGGGCATCGCCCATAATTAGCTTAGCTCAAACGCTGGAAGTGTATAGGTAGTGTTAGCCTGCCTCCTACCCGAGCCAAAATCAGCAGTCAGAAGCTGATTTCATTTTAGCTCTAAACTCTGTAAATATATCACTTTATCGACATTTCAAACATTTTTAAGTGAGAAAGTAGCCGTTTAGATCAGCAGTGTGCCGTTAATTTGTCTAAATACCAGCAGTTTACAATTTTATTCGGACGAATTCGGCGCTACTCAAGCTAGCCGTTGTGACCAACGCACTTCCGGTTACTCTCACAAAATAAACGATGATATGAAATGACGATAGAATTTGTGCTTTTACTTTGAAATAGGAAGCTAACCTACCCTCGATGTAGCTAGCTTGAACCAAAATAAACCGTCTTTGCTTGAACCCTCCGTTCTGACCAATCTCGTCCCGTTACCGGCATTTGACCGCTCAAGATGCCTTACCGGAGAGTTTTGTCAGCTCTGAGACGAAGATCGGCCCGCCGGTTTCCATTTAGAGTTGCTGAAGAGTTTATCTGATGACTTTATGTGGAGGCAGGCTAACACTACCTATGCACTTCCAGCGTTTGAGCTAAGCTAATTACGGGCGATACGGGCTCTCCCTTGTTACTGTCATGGACTCGGGAGTGAGGCAAGACACGAAAAAAAAAAATGTTGGCGTATCCATGCACCAGAAGTTTTGTTACAGGGGCAGCTGGTTGAAAACACTTCCTGGAGTGTTTGAAGGTGCTAGGGAAGTAAGTACAGCCAATAAATCCTCATTAGAGGATGGACACACCTGTGGCGCTGTCACTGTGTATGTGTGTGCGTGTGTGTGGGCGTGCATCTATTTTGCTTCATTTGAGTCTCTGTCTATCTGTGTGTGTCTATCTGAGAAAGAGAGAGCGAGAGATTGTGTGTGTGTGTGACTGACAGTCAGTCAGACTGAAGGACAGGATGACTGATGACTACCACCCTCTTCTTGGGCAGGTGAAGCTCCCAGCACTGATAATGAGGCTAAAGAGGAAAGGCTGCCATTAATTTGAGTTCACAACACTACCACACACATTGTTATGGACCGTGTGTGTGTTAGTGTTTGTGTATCTATATATTCCTGGGCCATTGACATTTCTTTTGTAGTCAAACCATGTTCCCCCCTCCAGGTAAAATATCAGAGACGTGGGAAAAAAGAAAATGTTCCACAGCTGAGAAACTGAACAAGTTGAACGAAACAGACTGATCCACGGTCAATTACCACAACTTAATAAGAAGTTGAACTGTTCAAGGATACAGGCCTTTGCCTCTGCGCAGACTGTCATCAGAAATATATGATGCAGAGTCAGCATTTACAGCAAATGACTTAATATTCCTTCAAGGCATATTGAAACAGGATATATTGAAATACAAATACAACAGGCTGATAAAATCTACAGGGCTGATGAAGAGTTCAATATGAGGAAAGTGTCACCTAAGTAGTCAGAACCGCCTACTATACCAATATACTGTATCTGTGTGTTGAGTTAATTCAGCACTTAAAGACTACAATGATCTGCACGACTGAGAACCTACGCAGATATTCCCACATATCTAGCAGCCATGAAGACAAAGATAAAGGTCTGGGGAGCTTTTAACATTTTACTTTACTATAAATATTTTTCTTCAGCAAGGGATAGCACATCTGCCAGCAATGTCTCTCTGCATTAGATTGTTTGGGGCTCTTCCTGGTACAGAGCTCAATGTAATATTTCCTCTCTAATTTCACCTTAAGCAGAAGTAAGCGTCAGCCGATGGAGTTAGCAGCCCCCGCCCTCATCACTACGTCACCACATTCACGCGCATCCCTTGGCTGCACACACAGAGAGGACCGCCCCTTTATGCTGTTCTCTCTCCTCATTGGATGGAGGTTGTAGGATACAAGGAAAGTTTTCTCCTCGGCTTACAGCAGAGCAGAGTGACTGACAGACCCGTGTTTCAGACCAAACACTCTATATAAGTGATTGCTGTCAGTAGGGATGGGAACGACACGGGATTTGGATTGTCGATTGTCGAGGCCCATGTGTCGACTTTGTCGGCCCTTTTTTTTTTTTTAACAGCAGCAGCAGATATGCGGGCGGGGGGGGTTGCACACGTGCTTTTGTTGTGGTTTATTAACGCTGCTGTCGGCACGAGTGGTCGAGGCAGCACGCATTCGGTTTCTTTTTCTTTCTTTTTTTTCTTCCGTGCATGTCCGCGGTCCTCCACGAAGAATGCAACCATTGCATCCAGCTGTTTTGCCGATGGTTTTGCCCTTTTTGCGGAGCCGGACTCGTCATCAACAGCGCACCATCACCTAGACTGCAGCGAGCCCGGACAGCTGATCTCTTGACTCTGTCGCCTGTCAGCATGTGCGCACGCTCCCGTCACATGTGAAGCAGAATGAGGGTCAAGTAGCTAGTATTTAAAATATTTTATTTCATTAGGGGAAAAGTGGCCCTTTCTGCTGTTTATTTGAATAGGAAATATTGAAAGACAAAATGCAATTTACACATGGAAATCCCACAAGCCCCGCCCCCTCGACATTTCGACACTCCATTTTTTTTGTCGAGGGGAGCATGTGTCGATTTTTTGTCGATTTGTCGACAAAAAGTCCCATCCCTAGCTGTCAGAAGATATAACTATTTAAGACTTTTATTAACACAAACATTTCGCTTACTTCTGCTTTAAAATGACTAATAAACTTGAAAAAACAAAGGAACTGGTAGTCCAGGGGGACTGACAAACATTGAACACTTTAACACAACAAAAAATCACCCTGTCTTGTTTTTTGCATATCGTCTGAAGCTCATACGCAGAAGTTGTAGTTTAGCCACAACAGCTGAAACATGCCAGAAGGTAAATGTAATAAAAAAGCTGTTTTCCACAGAATTAAAAAGTGAAGTTAGAAAACAACAGCTCACTACTGCTCCTGTCAGAGTACAGCTCTGCATAGGAAACACTCGTGAATGATTTCTTTCTATCCGGACACCATTACAGTTGTTAGGTTGATCTTACAGATATCAAATCATCTGCATTATTACAGTCATCCACATTTGGAAATTCAATTCTACCAAATAGACTCAGAAATACAGATTATATCAGTGGTAGCTATTTCTGTCCAGGTTAATGTATTCAGAATGCACTTGAAAACATGAAGCACTGGATGCAGATAAAGTAAAGTTATTGTCTTGTTTGTGCTTCATCTCTAGCAGGCGACTTTCAGAGCTCATTTTTAGGCTTCAGTTTTTCATGCTGACTTGTAACTCTTAGTTTGTTGAAGCCAACTCTCCCCTGTCGACTCTCATGTCCGTTATTGTATGAATGTGCCATTAAACACTATCAAGCTAGCAGGCCCATCACCTGTGATTGATCTCAGAGTGACAATCTTTATTTAGCCTTTGGGGAGCTCGGCCCTGCTCCTCCCCATCAGCCCCCCAACCCCCCACCCCCACCAGTCTCTTATCTGCTCCGGACTGTTTGTTTTTTGGTGGTGTGCTGAGAGAGACCGATCAATGTTGTGAGTTATGAAATGACAGTGGTTCTGCTAAAGGCAGTCTCTCAAACACTGCCACAGCAGACACTCATTTGCCCTCTTCTCCTCCTCCACCAGCGCCACCACAGATACACCACATTCATCACCCAACTCTGTCTATTAGCCCTGTAACCACCGTCTGTCTGCTCGCTCCAACAACTCTGACAGCTGGACATCACTGACATTATCCTTTCTTTCTCTTCCAAAACAGCTTTTAATTATCAGGTAAGTAACTTGGTATTTAAAAATTGGACAAAAAACAACAACAAAAAACTTTTTAGATCATTGACAGAGCTACAATGTTCTGGTATAGGATAATTACAGCTCCTTTTAAAAACCCAAATCTGTTATGCCATCATTTCTGACACCTGATATTTATGAAATGCTTTCATTACATAAAAGAGTAATACAGACGTACAAGTAATGATAAAACAAATTAAAATGTCCAGCGCTATGAGCAAGTGAAACACATCTTTACAGATGTTGTACAGATGTGTTTTCAAGGAAATACAAACATTACAGTTAAAGGGATAGTTCAACATTTTGCCAAATTGGCCCATTGCCATAATCCCTATAGTCATAGCAGTAGGTTCATTACTTTTAATTGTCGGTGCAAGCTATTTTTAAAATGGCGGAGCAGAGCCGCGAGCTGCTCAGAGCTACGCTACAGAGGCTCATGGGATTTCTTGGTTTCCCTCATCAAACTCATCAAATACACAATCCAACAACTCCAAAACGCTCTCATGGACAAGTTGTGTCCTACACATTCACCACGCTATGAGATAATAACAGAACGAGACAGAGTTGTTTTTGAGGTAAATCCATGCAAAACAGCTGATGCGCATTCCCGTTGGGAGCAGTCTCGGCATTTGCCTCAAAAACAACACTGTCTCCTAACGTTCCATTATTATATCATAGCGTGGTGAATGTGCAGGTCAAGAGAGACACACAAGAGAGGGGAAATTATTAGCCTAGCTTAAAACAACTTCAAGGCTGTCTTGTTTTAATCGCTTCATGACAGCTAAAGCTAGCAATCCCTGTTTTGGCCACTAAGAGCACTATGGAGCCCTGGTGATGAACGTGTACATCTCTAATGTAAACACCTCAAGCCGGTCGGCTCTTTAGTTATACTGCATTGGTTTGCAGTCCCTCTTCAGAGCCCTAAACATTTTTCACTGGATGCCTTGCACTCAATACAGAACAACTTTTGTAACCACTATAAATCTAACAATAAATGAATGTACTGTTAAGTGTAGGAGCGGTGCATTTCTCTGCCAGTGAGCCCAAGGCTTGATCCACAGAGCATTGATTTGAAGGCATATTAATTCTACAAATTTCAGATTAATTACACTGTTCAGTGACAGACTCACTAGACTGTTACACTACAGCTTCTAACTACTAACCATCTTGAGTGTGAAAACTCTTATCCTATCAATCCTATGTTCCCATCAACAACAAAGCATGCAGTGTCTATGCACAAATGCTGGCTGTTAATCTATTCTTAGTTACAGAATTCCCCCTTTGCATCCCTGGCATTGCTTTGACCCAATTAGGCCAATCTCTGGTGGCCATAGCAAGCTTCCAATCTGTGTTAGTGTGTGTGTGAATGTATTTTGAGCAGGGTCAGATGAGACCAGAGGCGTGTATTGCAGCCATGTCAGGCGAGGCATTAAACCTTGATCAAAGTCATAAAGATGCAGCATTTATTTTGATGCTGTTTCACTTGCATTACTGGCCAAATTTACACTTGAAAAAGACAAGGATGCTTGGCCATAATGCAAGGAGGAACTAACCAACTAGGCCAAGATGAATAAAAATGACTGAAGTTGGTTACCATAATAAGAGAGAGTGCAGTTTAACACTTTTAGAGTTTTAGAGAAACTGTTGCATCTTATTATAGATCAGCAAAACAAACCTGCACTGCAGCTGACCTTTCTCCATCATGTTGTCAGTAACCATGATAAGTTGAGATGCCAGTTTTCTACACCACAGCGGGGCACAGCAATCAAAGTTGTTTACCATACGCAGGACTTGCCTGAAGCTCTTCGTCTCCCTGTGGCTGCTCCTTCTCGTTCCAGTGCACCCAGTAATATTTAAAAACTGATCTACGGCTGTGTTGAGCCATTTTAGATGAACAGCCGCTGTCTGTGCTAATGTCAGATACGTTGCGCTTCCTGTGACTGCTTCACAATAAAAGCCAGCTGCAGCAGGAGATGTTCAGATTCCATTTGCATCTACTTATAACAGCTGTGATACAGCTGCGAGAGAGTTGAATGGTGAGGCTTAATGTATATCAATAAGATAAACTCTCTAATAGCATAAGCAAAAATATATCTTGTAACAAGAATGGAACTCAATTGTTACAGATACATTCCTTTAAAGGCATCTTAAATGGTCTTTTTCACATGTATAAAGCAATTTCACGAATGCCATTATGGCTAGAAAAGTTAGCTTTGAAGATTAAATTGAAATGGAGCAGGAGGGATGAAATGTTGTTCTTATAAAATACATCTGAAACCAAATTATAAACATTTAATAAAGAGTTTTAAAAAACACTCAGCTGCTAACTAGGAATCCATATTATATCCCCTTACTACACCAACTGAAATTAGTAACTGCATATCAATATTCTATAAATATTAGGACTTTTTTTTTTCAAGTAATACATTCAATGATGTGTAAATTTCACAAATAAGAGGGAATACGTGAAAACCTAACCCAGCGTCAGTGACCTTTATGACAAAAAGGTATCTGTAGCTAAAAATGTAAAAAGTCAAATATGAGAGTGATGACATCTTCAGAGTCCCTCTGAGGTAATAAGACACTACCTGGCTATAGAACGAAACCATTAAACTTTAATACAGTCTAACGCCATTTGCTCTATAGCTAGAAAGTCGACTCCGGTGACAACTGTCATTTTTCCATTTTATACAGGCAGATTGGAGGGCAGCTTCTGAAGTCCTGGCCACTCTGAGAAATGTCTGCCATCTCCACTGTGATGAGAAGTGACTGGAGGATTCTTAGATTTATTAGCGCTCTGTGAGCCGGTGTCATCAGAGATTACGTCCCCTATCCTTCACCGTTCCACTGGCACATCACCCGCCGAATTTCAATTTCCCTGGTAAGAGGATGGGAAGGCTCTGGCTGGCGACCCCTGCTCATGACCCTGGGGTTTCACGATGGATGGTGGAGGTGGAGGGGGGACAGATACGGGATGCTCATGAATTAAGGATGACTTCAGTGGTGCGTTCAACTTTGGCCGTCCCGCCTGTATCGCCACAGAGAATCTCCCTGATAAATGGGCATCAAGGGGAAGGAAGACTGCTCTTCCTGGTTTGGTATTCAGAGGAGCTCATGGTCAAGTATAGCCGCGTTTAAGCCATGTTTTAAACATGCATCGCTGCTGCTGGCACCTTGGGTCCCGCACGCTCATTGGGAGGTAAAGGACCAATTTGAGGTTGAGTTGAGCAGCTACCTTTTGAGTTTATGCGCTTCACACGTGTGTTCACAAAGTTCTACTACTGGACAGTAAATACGATTTTGAGATTCATATCACATGTGGAAGCTCACTTGTTGGCCTCAGAACAGACCAAATGGCAGGTGCATACGGTATGTAGACAAGACCAGTAGTTTCCAAATTAAGTGCAAAAATATTTATAGTACAAGAAAGATGATAGATAAGAAAAAAAAAACATTTCGAGGTCTAATCTTATCTCCATCAACAAGCTTTTAAAAAAAAGACCTTCTTGAGAGTGGAGCAGTATGGAATTGGTTTGCTGTGGTATATTGACAATTCTCAATGAACTAAATGCATATACATCAAGTCAAACAGGTTTTAAGCTTTGGCTACGCACTGAGCTAAATTGAACAGAAACGTATAATAGATCCATCTCTTAGTGGACATTCTGACTTGTCACTATATGTTTAATATATAAAGTCATATACTGTATGTGCCATTAGTTGTGCTGGTGTGGCTTACCACAGTGTTGTTTCTGGTATGATAAGTAAATCCTTAGCGGGTGTGTTGATGAGGCCGTTATATTGGTTAACAAGTATGTTGTGTGTCCATGTCCAGGCGCTAGTGATTTGTCACTATTACCAACTTTACACTTTACACAACTTATTTCAGACATTTTTTTATACACATCACCTCTTTCAAACTGGTCGTATTGATTCATTGATTCATTAAGTGGTTTGACTCTAACACAAGCTGTCCACAGCAGTCATGCCATGAAATGCATTTGAACAAGCGACTGTAACAGGTCCAGTGCATACATTCATGCCTGACCAAAACTAAACTGAATTCTAGGGACCTAAGATATAATAACTCATATTAAAATATGTTTCCTTTGTGACATCTGAAGTTTAAACTCACATTTCACTCACAGGAGATGTCTCATATTCTCAGCCATTATGTTTGATTGAACCTAAACTTGTATGATTTTTTAAGGAGTAGAAGGTTTTGACCCCTCCCACATTCCCACAAACTGCTACATTATGTATATGTGCGTCAATCTACTCACCATCCATTCTGAGATGATGATGTCCACCTTCTCCACTGGGAGGTTGATGTCCTCTATGCGGCCTTTGATCAGAGTGATCTTGTCCTCCAACTGGTTGGACCTGTGGAGGAACATGCAAGAGTCACCCAACATCCAACAAACAAGTGGCTCAAGAGAGCGCCTGAACCAATTATGGCAACACTTGCATATTGTGACATTATAACGTTGATATGGTGAATCTGTCACAAACAGTTGCACACTTACACATAGAACAGGCAACGAGCACCATTCACATTCAATTTAAATTTTCTGATTTAGGTCCAATAGTCACAGTCCTCGTGGCTTTGTTCTGCTCTCTACCTAGCAGCAACTTCTGAGGCTGAAAAATGAGGCCACCCCTGAAGTACCAAATATCCTCCTCCCACATTGAAACGCCCAACTTTGCAAGAGATAAACATGTGTACGGTCTATTACAAAACAATGGTTTTGGTCTCCAAGGTTAATTTCCTTCATGAAATGACATGACAACTTATTTTTTATATAATTAATTTAATTTTTATCACCTGTGTGTGACATCCCAGAGGCTACATCCATCTTTACCTATGGTCTATTCTCTCTACCCACTGCTGAGATGGTTTTGCAATTCATTTCTCTATAGTGATTACCAGCTGGTTGTCGGCTGGTAAAATGCACAAAGAGCTGCCTGCAGCTTTAAATGCTGCACACGGTAAACACAGAAACAAGCTGCTAACCTGCTGTAGAGCTACAGGAACCTCACTGCCAAGTCATAAAACTTCCACATCAAGTGTCGTTATATGACCTCTTATAAAAAATATGCATGCATTGTGGCTTAAGTCACTCAAGATAAGGTGACAAGTCAACTGACAAGAACACGAGT
Organism: Trachurus japonicus; assembly: GCF_045865225.1. Lineage (NCBI taxonomy): Eukaryota > Metazoa > Chordata > Actinopteri > Carangiformes > Carangidae > Trachurus > Trachurus japonicus. The sequence goes on along the minus strand of NC_140909.1, from coordinate 33,184,333 downwards.
GTCACATTAAAGCACACACAACTTGACAAAATGGACGATGTAGACTTCATCTCTAGACATGCATCTAAACTGTGCAACAATCAATTTCTCTGCATTTTCGATTCGAGTTTCCCAACTCATCAAGATCTGGAAATCAGCATCTTCATTGCTGCGTGTATCTCCAGTCTTTCCTGAGCTGTGCAGGGAGAGTGAGAGTGTGTGTGTGTGTGTGTGTGTGTGTGGGTGGGTGGCGGGGGGGACTGTAACTGTAGGCCTGCAGAGGTGTCAGGCCCAGGTACGAACTATAAGATCAGTGCTGCTCTTTAAATGATCCTTCCTCTCAGACCGGCCAGTCTGAGTATCAATCTCTGTGAATATTCCATTATCATGACAGCTAATGTTACCGAGGACAGAACAATTACTCACAGCGGCCCAGAGTGCATTTCTGTAGCAGCGATCCTTATCTTGAACTGTCTCTCCCCTCTCTGCTGCACTGCTAACGCTGCTATCACCTCCTCCCAGAATCCAGCAGCACCCCCCCCCCCTCCTCCCCAACACCGCTCGCTCACAACACCCCCACCCACACCTCCTCCACCTTTCACAAGAGGGAAACACTGTAATCTCATTATTGGGGTAATTTAGAGGACAATGTCAGGACTCTGGGGAGAGAGTTAGTGTCTGTGCGGCTTTGTGTGTGTGAGAAAGAGAGAGAGAGAGAGAGAGGTGGGAGGAGAGGTTATACATTTCATCAGAGAGTACAAGTCTGTGCAAAACATCGAAGTCGTTTGATGGTTAATTTAGATTTTAGTCATACACATTAAGTTTTTTTTTTCTTCATTTGGATCTTTGTCCTCTCAAGTTTTCCAGAATTACGAAGATTCTCAATAACCGCCGAACTATAGGCATGTTTGGACTGAGTTTTTCTCAGGATATGGCTTAATTATGTACTGTCTTTAATTAAGAACAGAAAAAAGTACCGACAGAAAAACAGATTGAAAAGCTAAGATCAGTTTCCAAGATGACTCAGTGTTCATTATGTATACAAATTGCAATGGCTAGGTTTTCTTACGTGTAAAACAAGAGGTTGTTCTTCAGTTCTTGGAAGATTTGGTTGGTTTTCACATGAAACTAAAATTAATTAATTTACTATTTACAGACCTCTGTATTAAATGCCATATATTATGTGGCTTGTAGACATTGATCCAGTGTTTTTCAACCTTTGGGTCGGGACCCCACATGGGGTCGCCTGGAATTAAAATGGGGTCGCCTGAAATTTCTAGTAATTGATCAAAAAAAATGACTGATGAAAATATGTTTTCAACTAATTATTATTAAACAACTGTATTCTAAACTTTCACTTTCTCAAAAATGAATCAAACTCATATAAAATGGGGTCACGAGCCAAAAAAGGTTGGGAATCACTGTGTTAATCACTCTACTGAGAAAGTTGATGAAAGTTTAATATTGATGATCTGATATTTTGTTTGTCTTTAGTTCCTAGTACCATTAAAAGTTAGATTTCACGCATCTAAATTAAATATTATCTATTTTCTTTTCCGCTTCGGTGTCACAATTTAAAGCTTTCTATTGGATAATCCATCAATCCCAGGGCCGTTAAAAAAAAGTATTTAGACATTATCCATTAAGGAAGTGACTGTGAAGGAAGGAAGTCACATTCAGCTTTTCATTTAAACTTCGGCTACGGAGGGGAGACAGGAGATGGATGCTGCTGCCCAACCAACAGGAGCCACTTTAATTACAATCCAGATATTAACATCAAGACGAAGTGACGGGCACACACGTGTGTACACACACACACACACACACACACACACACACACACACAGAAATAAGAGCTTTAGAATCACAACCCGAAACAACACTAGATTTAAAAACAGTGCAAGTTTCTTTGTGTGTGCGTTGTGCGTGTGGGAGGTAGAGGTTACAACATCTTCCCTTTAGCTGAATCTTCACCGCTGGCGGACCTGCGACGCAGCCTGCATGCCAACACACACTCCTACAGCGAGTCAGTGGGCTGTAAAATTAAAACGTCCTTTTCCTTCAGCAAACCCTGTTGTTTTGCTTATACAACATTCTCTTACATAACAGTAATAATAGCAGTCATAATGGCCCCTAACTCAAAAAATTCATTTCAGAGGCAGGGGAGTGATGGAGGAAGAGGCTGCAGGTAGGCGAGGGCACACCGGAGGCTCTGGTGGAGGTAAATGGACACCACTGTGGAGAAGCAGCTGCTGGAAAACTGGAAATGCACAGCACCTGGAATTGGACTGATGAGTGTATTAAAAGGTACCAATAGGGGGTCACCTACTTGTGTGTGTGTGTGTGTGTTTATGTGACTACTGCAGGGAAGAAGAAGCGAGGGGTGAATGGGTCAGACTGCAGGTGTAAATTATGTGCATTACGGCCGTACGACTGACAGCAGTTCTATTGAAGTCAACCAGCTGCAACAAATAAAAGGTGGCTCGAGGTCACGCAGACCTCCACTTCCACAATCCCCCACTGCACATGAGGGGAAGAGGAAACCCGCCTGACACCCGCCCCTGCTGTGATGATCGCAGCACTTGGTCACGTGACTGACAGGTGGAGCTGAAACAGCGGATGGCGTGTCTCACCTGACTATGTCCATGGCTTGATAGATGATTTCTGATTGGTCGACCGCTATAACCTTCTTGGCCCCGGCTCTGGCAGCGAACATGGACAGAATGCCTGTCCCGCAGCCCACATCCAGCACAACCTGCAGGGCAGGAGGGAAATTTGTTGTTTGTTAACACTGATGAAAACTGAAACTTCAACAGATGTATGTCGAATTTCAGGGTTTGAAAATGCTCCCATGAGCCGGAGCAGGAATTAAACATGTGAGTGGGATTTCGGACCCCCTGTTATTATACATTTTACATTTTCCTTAAATTTTAGTGTTTAGTGTCAACAGTAGGCTGCATTCAAAATCAGGATCAGAATCAGAAATGCTTTTATTGCCGTAAAGCAGTAAAGGTCAGTTTACAGCACAAGGAGCTTGACGTGGTGTCAGGTGCAGACACAAAAGGTACGAAAAATAGTAAAAGGTAGTGATAAAATAAAAATTTAAACAAAGTAGAATAAAATAAAATGAAAATAGAACAAATGAAAAATATTCTAGCGCAAAAAAAAATGCATATACTATATACAATTTAGGGTTTATAAAAAACTGAATAGGATAAAGATAAATCTGTACAGAATACAGAAAAGAAAAAAGAAAAGATTCATGCTCGGTCTGAGAAGCTGTTGTATAAAGCAGGACTCAGCTTTATTCTGATGTCATGGTGGGAACCTGAACTCTGTCAGAAGCCGGAGGTTCTTCTATGATCAACAAACTCATAATGCACAGTTAACTTTTTCACTATAACCTCTCTTTTCTTCTTGTTGAGTTTTTAATCGGCTCTATTTCAGGTTCCCATAGGAGTTAATTTGTTCATCTTCCCTCCCAGCTGGTGTTAAATGACCGCAGCACAGCTGCAGTGACGCTGCACCCATCTATATGTAACACTGTGCTTATCTGCCTCTCTATTTAAAGTGACTTGAAAAATTCTCCTTAAACATCCCGCTGCCTTTATGGGTTCACAGAAGTTTCCCAACACACTGCTGCTGACACAACACAACACAACACAACACAGTGTTCCTCCTCACTCCTGCCTCCATCCCTCTGTGCTGCTCGGCCACATTTGTGCGCAACCCGTCCACCATCTCGACACAAGCTGAAACAAGAATATCCCTTTTTCCTTCTTCATCTACCGCTTCATGCGGAAGGTGACACTTCCCTCTCTGCCGACTGCTTGGCTCTGACAGGGATAATGTACGTTCCCATCAACACCAACCTCCCTCCCTCCCTCCTCTACAGCCTCATCCCAGCACTAACCAGCAGCCGCCCATGTAATGGATGGTCATGATACAGGCCACTGCTTCCTGCAACTAAAGGCAATGGAAAACAGGGGGTGGGGATGGGGGGATGGGGGGGTTGGGGTTATGGGTTTGGTGGTGGATTGCATGTGTCTGTTATCAGTACTCTGCAGTTGACACTCGAGGTGCTAATAAAGTCACACTGTGTTTTAAATCAGACACAATCTCCTTATTAATGTCTTTCCTGCAAAATGCACATGGCTATTTCTGCTGTACATGCAACCAGATGACATATACATGCACCTACATCAATAGACGCACACACACACACGCACACACACTCAAGTAGCCAGCTCACCTTGTCTTTGAACACCTCAGGGTTGCGGTAGATGAAGTCGCGGTAACTCTCTGTGCGCACTTTATCCTGTGGAGAGAACATTCAAACATAAGAACAAAGCCTAAAAGCAACTCTGATGGAAAACAAAGTGAGAACTGCTCTAAAATCCAACCGATCATTTGCCTTCTGCTGCAGCTTCTCGTGTTAGAAAGCTTCTGTTAGGTTGAAACAAAACTGGCCTTATCGCAAACCCCTCAGGGGGGGAAAAAAAAAATCTCAGAGCATGTGGTTATGTAAAGCTGTTTAGATGAAGGTGAGATAACTGCAGATCATAACAGACTACGTGGGATTCTTGCAACCTAAGAGCAAATTTATCGGATAAATACGAGTAGAGGGGGGTATTTTCCAAGTGGAGGTCAGGTCAGGACTCGCTAATTAACCTGCCAATCACATCTGCCCACAAACGCCAGAACTCCTCTGGTGGAAAAGCTACTGAATTGGTTGAAAACAGTGAGTGCGACACACAGTGAGGAAGCTCAGTCAGTACATTGTGTAGTTTCAACAAATCTGGACATTTAGAGAAAGAAAAGTCCTGTAAAAATAACATAAGTAATGTCGCTCAGTCAAAATAATTTAATTAACTGCTATATTTGTATTATTTAGCAACGAAAACATAAAGACCAGGAAACCAACACTACATGTATAGTGTGCATGGTGATTATCATCATATCATAATCATAAAAATGTTTATTATAATTGACATAACATTAGACTGTAGCTTCTTTTGCTGTGGAGTAACGCACATTTGCATTTAATCGTGTGAGGACCAGTCCTGCCTTTGTCATTTAAAAGTTGACTGAGGTTTGTGATGTCCAAATAATTTGTACTGTTGTGTTGTGCTGCGAATCTGAGATGAAAGAGTTTCTGATTTGTCTGCAGAAATATTTTAATTTCATCTCTTAAGACTTGATAAATCACTGCACGGTCAATTCTTTAATCACGGCATGTGCTGAAAGATTTATCAGTCTGAACCTGCCCATTAAGGCAATGTTGTGTAAAATGAAGGTGCTGTGGTTGGTACTTCAAAGAACAGCTTTCTTTCAGATACAGATTTCAGTATCAGTGTCTGTTTCGCCTCGCTTTTGATCACAGTGCGACTCGAAAAACTCCCAAGTTAAACACAGGCTGATTACTTTCATTTATTTTCAACTGAAGTGGCACGCGTCTAACTCAGACAACCTGACACCCTCGGTCATACAATCTCTCATGCGAACTTGTGTTAAGAGTTCGTCACATCCTACTGCAAAGCCCCCCCCACCCCCCGATCACGTGTTCCCAGCCCCTCCTGAGGTTATGATGGAGTTTACAGCCTGACGCACACACACATGACGCAAAACTTAACAGTGCTTAGCACCAATCGGGACGGCCGATAGGGATATGTGTAAGCACTGCGGTAAGTAGAACAGGAAGGGAGGAGACAGAACCCCCCGCCCCCTCCCCGTACACACCCCACTCCACCCACAAACACACACACACACACGCGCACACACCCTCCGCAGCTTGCTGACACTTTCAGGTTTCAGCGCTAAAGGAGTGTAAAACAATTAATTTCCACATTTGGAGCAGCACTGTCTCACATGAGGGCTCAGCTCTTATTGCTGATGTGTCACTTTGGAGAAAATGTCTTGTCTTGGGTATCAATGTGTGCATAAGATGATCATTTTCATTTACATGCTACATCGAAATCTTTCAGCCAAGACGTATGCTGATGAGCCCACTTTTGCTCTGCAGAGACTGCTGCATCCAGAGAGAGGGGGGGTATGTGACTGTCAAGACACTTGCAGGCCTGGTCTGTGTGTGTGTGTGTGTGTTACATGTGTGTCTCGTGTCCGTGTATCTGCAAGAACTCAGACCTTCAGCATCTCCTCGTGGATGCCGTAATGGCCATAGGAGCTGAAGTACGCCTCGTCCTCGTCTTCCCGAAGCTCGGCCACGGCGCCCAAGTTGCCAGATTTGCTGGTTCCTGCATTCAGCACCAAACCCTGAGCCAGCAGCCTGGAAAGAACCACGGAGCAAATCCACGTTTAACTTCTCATATTAGGGCACGGGACAGAAGCAGTGACCAGAAAGCACACACAACCTTCATGCAGGACGTAGCAGTAAATGGAGGAAACGAGAGGCATTCATCTTTCTAACTGTCTTCCAAACCTCCCACCCCCACAGCCTCACTCTTTCTGTAATTTTCCCTTATTGCCCCCCTTCTTACTTCCCCTCCACACTCTCACCTCCATGCTGCAGTGGAATTTTCCCTTCCCCTTTTTATCTTTCCCCTTCCTCCAAACTTCTCCCACAAGGTATTCAAGGTAGTCTGTTGATGTTTCTGCAATACTGAGCTAACTGTTGCCCCCTGCTGGCCGCCAGCATGTAGTGCAGAAGTAAAGCGACACGCTGAGGATTTAACAAGCTGTAGATTTTTTATGAATGGACCCAATGTTAACAAGGAGTAAAGTAAAATAGCAACTTTATCGCACTCTGTGCTTATAAAACAGGTGAAATTGCAGACCAGTCACTGACTTGAGTTTGTGCAGGTCATCCATGGCTCTGGACAGAGCCTCCTCTGAGAGACGGGCTTTCTCCTCAGCGGCCTGTGCCCTCTGCAGCAGTGCATCATGGGACCCAGCCCCAGACGATTGGCACGCTGATGAACTTGATCCCTCAATGTCACAGAGCTCCTCAGGATCTGCCAGAAACACACAGAAGAGGTACACAGATATAAACATGGGTTTGTTTTAAGATTTGCTGTTTTTTGTGTTTGTTCTATGTTTATGCACCACATTTTCTGATATATTATGAATGGCTGCTGATTATAAAGTTGTTTTAAAAAAAACTGAGAGGTAAAGTGTACTGAACTGAAACAGAGAGGTTAAGTGTAGTGCACTAAGGTGGGTGTGAAATCACGTAATTTTAGGAACCTTTTTAAAACAAGTAAACTCAAAGAAAGCAAAGCTACATTTTTTCCTTTTACTTACAAGTCTTTCAGTAGGTTTTTAATAATGTTTAATTAATATTAAAGCAGAAGTAAGTGATCCGGTCGTTTTGGCTAACTTCCTGTCAGCCGATGGAGTTAGCAGTTTTTTTGTTTTTTTTTCTGTGTGTAAAGCACTTTGTGTTACATGGCTATGTAGGAAAAGTGCTCTATAAATAAAGTTTGATTGATTGATTGATTGATTGATAAAGGTTGTAGGATACAAGGAAAGTTTTCTCCAGAGTGACTGACAGACCCGTGTTTCAGACCAAACACTCTATATAAGTGATTGCTGTCAGAAGATATAACTATTTAAGCCTTATATTAACACAAACATTCCGCTTACTTCTGCTTTAATACAAACTGACCCTGTAAACTTTGATTCCTTAAAATGATATTACAGTCGCACATTTTCAGCAATTTACCAATACCAATTAGAAACATCAGCGATGAATGGCTTCTTTCTAAAGTTGCCATTTTGTACAGTCAGTCAACAATAATACAAGGAGGGGAGACAGTCTGGAGGATTTTGTTTCATTAAATTTAATGAGTTACTTTACCCATCTGCAGCAGGGGGTCATCCTGTAGAACCGGCCGCAAGAAGTCCTCACTTTCCCAGGGAAGGGGAGCGTCAGGCAGGCCCGTCAGAGAGGATGCGTCACATTTCTATAAACACAGATTTGTTTAGGAAAATAATACTATTCCTTGTTCTTCCATGGTAGAGCAATTACTTGACTATCTTTATGGAAAAAATACTATAAAAGACTTTGAAACCAGATTAAGGCTCTTACTGTTGACCGTATGAAGTTGATCATTTTTATATATCCATAGTCATCCAAACCTGGGATGGACAACAGGGTGAGTCATATACAGAATCAACATCAACAGAACCAAACAGTCCTGTGATTCCTAAATGAAGCACAGAACAGCAGTGCCAACTTACTGTGTTTTCTTATCACGCCTACAAGGTTGACCTGATGCTCCTCTGTGCAGTGCTGCAAGGTGGCAGGTACAGAACTGAGCAACCTGACAGACAAAAATACACAGGGAGGAAATTCTGTTTGATTACAGTGTACTTGTAATGAATGTGCTCGATGATAAAAGCCACTGTAACATACAGAAGCAAATCTGGAATTTTGTGAATGATCACAACCCCTAAAACACTTGTGGTGCCGGTCTGGATTTACAGTGATTTAGACCTGATGTTTGTCACAGTACACTGTGGTAGTTATGAAGAATTGTCCTGAGGTGGCTGTGGAAATTTACCCAAAACAATTGAGCATTGAGAGTGCAAAATCCACAGTTGAACTTATGGTTTATAGATGTATGAACAATACAGATTATATTTTCTCTCAAAAGTCACAAATCACATTATTGGATTCCATTTACTTATCTGGAACTGCAGAAAACCTGACTCATAGGGATTATAGAGAACACACACAAACCTTTTCACGTAGGGCAGAAATACTAAAGGCTGCTATGGAAACGGTGGCATCCTTATACAGTACTTCTTCCTTGATTAAACTTTGGTTACTGCACATGCAACGCTGACACCTGTATGAAAAGCCCATGGCTCCAACATCAGCCTCAAAGAATTTGTCATGAGTAATGCAAGTCTAATTACCATTCATAAGAAAGATAAGTCAAGAATGTTGTAGCTAGTAAAAACAAGAATTTCAGGCGATTCATTTCTATTGTAAGGGAATCACTGCATTTCATTTCATTCCACATTATAATAAACACTGTTTTGTACTGTCTATTATCGCTGGGTGTGTTTAAAAAGCTGTCTCACCTGTCACAGAACAAACAGGTAACTGACTGGCTGTCCTCCTCCTCCTCCGTCCACTGCCACTGCTCTTCATCCTCTTCAATGTCGTCATCACCGTCAGAGAGATCGGGCATCTCGTCGGCAGCTCCGTCACCGTCTGTCAGCAGTAAAAAGAAAAAAACTCGTTACAACTGCATGTAGGAGCCACGAAGCCGAACACCAACCTCGGCAGTGCGGTTGTAAGCTAACGTAACTACTGCCCTCGGCTAAAGCCGGGCAAGATGTTGCTAACGCGTTGTCTAACACAACCAAACACAAAATTAACTGATTATACACGCAACAGACATTGTCGCTAATCGAAATATACGTTTGCATTTTTTTAGCAGATAGGGTGTCTAGGTTTATATTTGCTATTTACAAAACTCACGTGCGTCTGTGTATTCTGCCATGTTGTCGCCTTGGTTTCGCTGGACTTCCTGGTTACGTCAGATGACGTCAAGAAGGGGCGGGCAGAGTCAGAACAAGCACTTCCCCGTATACACCACAAGATGTCGCCAAAGTAAACAGACAAAAAACAAAGGGTTAGGGACTACCTGAATGACATAGAGGAGCCACTGACTGACCAGGCATCATTATCAAAAAAAACATAAACAGACTTAAAACGGGGCATTTTGGGCTATTACAGTGGAGTACCGAGTAAAAATCTACTTCATGCACCATCACTGACAGAGTGCTATGTAGCTCCCATTAACTTCAAAGAGGTGGCAGCATGTACTAGGCTACCTCTGATCTATTACAAGCAGAGTCTGCTGGAAAGAGGCAGATTCAGTCTGAGCTGCATTTTCACTATCCATGCAGAGCCCTATTTCCCAATTTTACTACTTATATACTAGTATTTAATACTTTTCAGTTTTCTAGTGTTGTGTGCCACCTTGTGGTAGCCTACATCAACCACCGGTTAAAGAAAAGGACCTTTTGAGTACAGTAGGCTAAGCTCACACTGAACAAATTAAAACACATAGGCTACAATTTCACACTCATTCACCCCCATACTCATACATGCACCAAGTGTCTCTATGAATATCACCAGCCACTTCACTGGACACAGAGGGTTCTGAATGTCCAAAGTTTCTTGGTACATTATTCATACAATTAGAGCAGCTAAAGTCTGCAGGTGCCAGAATTCTGTAGGACTGCATGGGCGTTTATTGGCTCTTCATACAATAGGCTATTCTTCTTTGAGGTGTAGGCTAATCACATAGATCCCGGCACCTGCCTCTACAGCTGCATGGTTCATGGGAATCCCCAACTCACTAACCAGAGAAGAGAGAGACTACCACAGGGACAGCAGGATATCTTACTATTTTTTCTAAACTCTTCTTCCTCTCCACAATCAAGGGCACACATAGCCTATTAGAAATCAACCAAACTTGCTCGTATGTGACTCTTTTTTTTTCTCAATTTTAAGTATAGCACTTGTCAGTCCTGATGGATACAAAGTTAGACATCTGAGTTCTTGTTTTTACTCATCTGAATCGTTCAGTTGTAGCAGGAAGTGTTGAAATACTCACCAATAACCAAAAAGAAGCAGAAAAAATGATTCCTCACAGAAATGTTATTCATTTGTCAGTGGTCATGTTGTTATGCCTGATCGATGTACATCTGAATGTAAACAAACCACCCAAATATGATAACATTTTTCAGCATGATCAGATATTTAGGCCTATTATTTGACTGACCTAAAAATCAAGTATTCAGAGCTGTGCATGCAAGACCATTACAACTGAAAATATTCCAATGATAATTTTTAAGGATATGCAGCCTACATAAAGTGGGACAATGTAAAAATCTGTCCTGGCTGTATTTTATGCCTGAGGTCAGAGAGGAAAACTGTAAACTTACTGCATCCAGCCTGCAGTTATGTGCTCAGACTTGGTTGACAGAGACATAGGCTGCAAGCATTTAAAAATTATCCACATTAGAGACTGCCACACCACACCTACCTACATGGTAGCCTACTTACAGTAGGTCTATGTATTGAGAGTTCTGATATTGAGCTGTTTTTTGGCCGGCGTGTTTTGGGCTGGCTTTGAGTTGTTTGGCGGCTTTTGCCTCAAGACCTGGCAACCCTCCTACTGCTTCTTCGCTGCAGGCTGCCTTTACAGTCTATGCAGGCTGCACATCGGACTTTCGACACGGTCACGGTATGAATCGTTCCTATGTTTATTTGCTCTGACAGAATTGTTCGGACTGCTTGCCATAATCTAGCAGCCATACACCAAACTCTTCTAAAAGCATTAACTAAACATCAAAAGTTGTCCATTATAAATTAGCCTATAATCCAAATTTTGAATATTTTTTTTAGTATATTTTTTTTTTTTGGCTTTTCATGCCTTTACTTGACAGGACAGCTGAGAGTGCGACAGGAAATGGGAGGCAGAGATGGGGGGAATGACACGCAGGACAGGGCCGTCCGACGCGGGACTCGAACCGGAGCCGCCCGCAGCGAGGACCACAGCCTCAACACACGGGGCGGGCGCTCCACCAACCGAGCTAAACTCCGCCCCATGAATATTTTTTTTCAAACTAAAAAAAAACACTAATACTACTAATCAGGGCAATCAATCAGTAATCCCTGGTTTACAGGTGTGTATACAGAGCAGGAGTAGCCTAGCTAGTAGGTAGGCTAACCTTACCAGAAATAATATGAGGTTAACGGCTAGCCAATGGGGCCTATATCAACCTGTATTTAGCCTATAACGTTGCATGAAACGTTGCTTCTGGTTCAGTGACATTCTTAAAAACAACAAAAAATAAAGCAGTGTCTTAAGTTTTTTTATTTGACGTCAGACTGAAAGATAAGTAGAGCTCAGGGTAGGATTGATAAACGCGATGAAAACGTTAGCATTTACAGTCCATGGCAAACTAATGCACTTGTTTTAACCATAGACTGTATAAAAAAGTTGTCCTCAAAAGGTGTACCACAAGCATGTGGCAGGTCACTCCTGCTGGTGCTGTCTCTGAGAAGAAACTGAAGTGTGTTGATTTGGTCCGAGGACAGTCAATCCCCCGCTGAACTGCTGGACTTGCCCTCCATGTCTGATGCTTGAAGGAGAGGCTTTGCATCTTTTCCCTGTTCAGTTATGGTGGTCAGCTCCCCAGAGGCCGAGGGAACAACGGTTGTGTTACCTGTTAAAGTCAAACTAGGGGGAGGAGTTGTCTGGTCAAATGTCTGACTGGCTGGTTCACTGGCCGTTGAATTGGCAATAGTGGAGGAATCACCGCTAGTGTCAAGCCTCTGGAAAGGTTTAAACTTGCCCTGGACATGGATTTGTGCTCTGTCTGGTGGTGGAGGATGCCAGTTGCTGGACTGTCTTCCTCTGTTGTCGTTCTTGTTACCATGTGTATAACTGCCTGGATTCTGATTCACAGATGCAAAACCTGTTTCCAAGAACTTACTGCCTGCAGCAGAACTAACCTGGGGGTGTGGTTTGTCAGAACTAGGCTTGAGATGCCGGACATGGGCGTATCCTCTCGGTTCAGGTGGCACATCACCGCTGTAGACCCTGGGCTTCCATGGTAGATAGGGTGTCTGTGTTTGAGCCATTCCTGCTGGATTGCTGTCAGGGGAATGTCCCTTCAAGATCGAGTCGGTGGGTTTTAAAACATCTGGCAAAGGGTTTGTTCTGGTGTGACTAAAGCTTTTGGGGGAAATATAAGTATTTCGATACACACTCACTTCAGGCCTTGTTTTGAGGGGTGACTTCTGCAGAGGATGCAAGTTGGGTCTAGGGGAGCTTGCGTGAATGATGACGGCTTTATTTGGACCTGCTCTACTGCTGTGTGAATAAATGGGGCTCTTTCTGTTGTTGGGTCCAAAGCCAATTGGAGCTTTGTCTGCAGGGACAGGTGAAAAACTTCCTTTTGACTTAGGTTTAGCATGATATATAGGGGATGGAAACTGAACTAAACCAGGAAAAGTTGCTGCTTTGTTTGCAAAGCGATTAGAACTTTGTCCTTGTGTATCTGATCCCGAGCTCAAACCAGAAGTAAAGTGGCTGGTCAAAGGAACACTGCCATGTTGTGTTTCAGGCATAACAGGGGAAGGATGGCGGATTTGAACTTGTAATGATTTAGCACCAGCGGTGTGATCTTCTTGAGCAGCATACACATTGCCACTTCGACCTTCACCCATGTTTGACGTCTTGTAACCAGCTTTGTTGCGTCTGAAAATAGGGGATTCCATCCATCTTTCATAGTCTCTGTTGTCATTGTGGACTCCAGTTGGATATTGTCCTGCCTGGACACGGACAGCATAACCTACTGAAACAAACACATATTATACAGGCTTTCTATAGCAGACAACTCATCTTTAGTCATGTTAAAATTTTATCAATGCAGATTGACATAATTCAGTACCTCTCTTGGAGTTCTCGCAATTTACACCACAAGCCTGTAGCCAAAGGCAAAGCCCAAACAGTCTGCAGAGTAAAGGGCAACACATTAGATCATGAGCTCCCAGCGTGTTTTCATAAGAGCCACAATTAAAAGGAACATTGAACAAGACAATTTACCTCAAACAGTCCACACAGGTCATTGTTCAGTTTTGCTCAAGAGAACCATAGCCAATAGTTAATCAGGCGTCAACTAACCTGTTGCCAGAGGAAGGAAAGAGTAAAGTGTATTTGTAAACTCCCACACAGTGAGTGCTCAGCTGTTCCTCATCTTGGCCTAATTGCTGCACAGCCATGGTGACAACATACAGAGCTGCAGGGAGGAAAATATACTGAAGATTCCCTTAACAATGCCATTTTCCTGCTCATTGTTAACTTCAAAACATGTGCAATTGTGCAGTAAAAATGTAGGCTAAGCAAAAAAAGTTGTCTGTAAACCATGGAAGGTATTTTATCAAAGTGCTTTATAAGAAATGGTTTGTGTAATTCAGTGATTTTCCTTTTGCCTGAAAAATTCTCTTCAAGTAAAACTAGTTTTTACTTGTATAAATTTTAGGTTTAGCTTTGTTCATAACCCAAAATTCACCCTGATTTATCTTTCAGTGTTTTAACAGACTTTTGTCACAGCTGGCATTTTGTCATAGCAAGTTTAACGATGGCTCCACTATCTGCAAGTTTGTGTGACAGCATGCTCAGTCCCAGGAACCTGCTCCTTAAACATATCTCATTTGAACATTCATTCATGTGCTTTTCATATCATCTGTTTGCCAGTTATTTAGTAAAAAATAAAAAAAGACCTTTGAAAAATTGTATTGCCTAGATTGAAGAAAGCCTGCAGGAGGGTGAATCCATATAATTGGCCTCAACAGCACGATGTGTAACCACGTTTAGTCACAAGGGGGGGCTACTAGATCAAGCAGGGAGAAGGCAAGTTTATTGAAAACCTTGTCTCACACACAGGCTGTATTAAGTGCTTTACACAGAGCAATGAAGTGCATTCAAACACAATAATGGAAGCATATAATTAAGGTAGAAAACAAAATAGACATGTAAGAACAATTAAATACATGTATGACACTGTATTCAGAAAATTTGGCATACCACATGCAACTTAAGATGATTTTTGCCTTTTAAAAGTCCCAAGAAGAATAAATACAAACAAATGAATAAGCACTCATACATAATACCTGGTAAGGCCTAAACTGGTGTCCTAGATTATAGGAGCACAGTTTGGCTGCAGATACATGGTGACAAAGTTAAGAATCAAAAAATTTTATCCAAAAATTTTCAGTTGCTGGTGTCATATTAATTCATATCATCAATGATATCCACAAGCTAAAGATGCTGTTCAACCCACAATGAACAAATAGGCTATATCATGGCATACTATAATATGGCATAAATATAGTTAAAACTCTTTCAATATAATTATGCAAGTGTAATATAACATAGATATGGACATAAGATATTCTCATTGTTGATTAAGTTAGCATCCAGCAGTATCAAGTGCAGAATAAACCAGGACTTATGATAAGGCAGTGGTTCAATCTGTTGTTTGAAAGCACAAATGGTGAACATGAAAAAGCCTGGCAACACCCCCCTGATGAAATATCATAAAAGAAATCCATTTACATATAAAGATCAGATATTTTTGCTTGCTCCACAGGGTGAGCAACAGATGAAAACTTTTACAATCCACCATTTGGTTTCCTGAGAATGAGTGTTTGCAGAGTGGAGCCATGTCAGTATGTAGGCTATCTGCTGAGAAGAGAAAATTAATAGTTTAGTGCCATAGGTTACACAAGAAATGTGTCATTCACACAGATATGGCTGTACAGTCAAAGAAATATGACTTCATACTTTTAACAATTCTTTAGAGAGTTAATCTTCTAAACTTTTACCACAGCTATTTTGATAGCTCTGCTGAAACATGAATTTGGATCATGAAGTGTTTTGAGATGAAAACAGAAAGCCTTTGTTGGGGCAGCTGCCATAAAGGGATAAGGTTTTTTTTTTCTTTTACATCAGACTAAAAAGATAAAATGATCAGGATGTTAAATCTGTCTTTGAATCCAGTAATGGTAACTATGAATATACTTATTTGTTATTAATAATAATCATTTGTTCTGTTTCTGTATAATCAAAGAGTACTTTCAACAGGATGTGGGCATTAACATGTCTTAAATATTAACAACTTAATGTCCCATGTATTCATCAGTCCAATCTGGGCCACTCTGATGTCTAGTCAGGAAACACTGTGTGAACTTCCGTATCCTATGTAGCCTATACCTTTTTTCTCACCTTGTGTATTTTAAGCTCCCTCTTAATTCCCTATTTCTTTCCCAGACTGGTGATGTCTTTGTTCTCCAGGATCTCCATCTTCTGCTCAGGTTGAAGCAGAGTGTTTGACACCATCGCCTTTGCTACCGCTTGAACAGAGATGGCCATGGACGTCGAAAACACGGCAGTGACGGCACCAAAGAACTTCCTGGCCATCCACTCGCCAGGCCGGCTCTCCTGTCTATCCACTAACAAAACTCTGTGGAGAAAAAACACAAAGGTAGCAATAAGTTTAAGATGTTAAATTCTCAACAACCAAATTTGAAAGTTTTTCTCTACCCAGGTGGTGGTTAAGTTAACAATATTCAGTATGTCACACTAGAACAGGGAACTTATATAGACAGAGTAGGACAATCAACACTTTGTATCATGTAAAAGGGTGCTATTGTATGGTTTGCATAACTCTCAAAAACACTTTGAGTTGTTTTGAGTTTGGCACATTCAAATTTCATGCAATGGTTCATGCATGATAAAAAATCACATGGTGTCACAAGTGCCCTGTTTTGGGGTACATTTCTCCTTCTGTCTTAAGGTTCAATCTGGATGTTTGTCTCACTAAAGTACTGAACTGAGTAAATGAGATCACTCACCCTGGTCTGTAAATTGCATATCTGTCAAAACCCAGCTCTCCAATTTCTGCTTCCACTTGTCCCTGGAAGAAAAATCTATGTTGATTTTACAGTGATTGTCTAATGTCACTGTGTGTTAGGAGGCACACAGTGCATGCAGTGGAGTGAGGGCATAGAATACCTTGACTTTGAGGTAGAGGAAGCTGCTGTCTTTATCAGCCCCTCTGGAGGACTCCAGGTGGAACTGTGTGCAGCCTCCGGCCTTGGCGAGCTCAGCTGATTTTAGAACATAGTCATGGTCAACACGCACAAATCCGTCCTGAAATGAGAGAATGAAGTAACAGGCATGATCAGGAAAATCCTAATTTGACAGCGTTTTGACGATGGCTAAACTACAGTAATAAATTCAGTTGTTTATAACAATAAGATTTGTAGCTGATTATAAACAAAGTATCAGTAAAATCACATTTTAGTAAAAGCATCATAGTTGGACCATGATGATTGCCGGCTGTCTGTTCGAGTCGTATTACAACAAAATGATCATTGGAGTATATCTTTCTTTGTTGTTAAATTTAAACAGATGGCAAGAAGTACACATTTTTCACAGTCTATCAAACATTTAATAAACATGTTTTACTGAACTGGACAAATTAGTTTAATGTTATAGCGATATATATATATATATTTCTTTTTTACATCTTCTCATGAAATGATTGCGACAAAGTGATTTATTCTTGATAGACAAAGTATATCTTCTTATACACTGGTAACTTGAACTCAGTATGTAGGCTAATCATTGCACCTGGTCTAAGGTGATTACTGATGTGTAATAGAAATAAAAAGAGGCATGTGTCTGAAAACAAAATTATTCCAACTTCATGGACAACAGTGTATTGTAAATATAATATAAATAACTTAAATCTTGAAGCAACACTTAATATCCAATATTTATTTATCCATATGGCCAGATATACGTTGCTAAAGGGTTTATGGACTGAGGATAAAATAATCTGCAGTAGCAATTGCTCATTTGAAATAAAGCACTTTTTAACTTATGTGTACGACTTTGAGTGAGAATTATTGCCCAACCAACACTGGATTTTAGAGGGTAATCCTCCTCCAGTGATATATGACAGCCCAGTGTTGTTATTATTTTGTTATGTAAACTTGTAAGGTGGATGGACATGTATGATGAGGACCCTATGAATTATGCAAGACATTTTACAGTTACAGTACTTGATGTCCCTTTCGTGAACAAGCCATGTAATAACATTATTTTTTCTAAATTGCCTAAAGTACAGCTTTAGCCCCCTGTCACACAACTTTCTGTTACTTATCGCCCTTCATGTAGAGATTTCAATGCATTTTAATTAGTCAATATCAATAAATACTTGAGCCTGGTCTGCATTTTAAGTTGGGCTCTAGTGGAAATTGTATTTACAAAGAAATTGCTTAGTCATTGCCAGAGTCCAAATTGCTTAGTCATTGCCAGAGTCCAAATTGCTTAGTCATTGCCACTGACTAATAAACCCATCAAACCCCAAGAGATATACAGTGCAACACTAATAAATTCGACTTACAGCCCCTGATTTTGCTCTGGTTGTTCCCAGACAGCAGTAGCCCACATCATGGCCCTTGAAGGTGGCTGCATAATCATCAAGCTTCTCAAAGTCCACCACCTCCTGTACCTGGAACAACAGATGACACAGTGTCAAGCAAAAAATGTAACTTTCAACACAATGTGAAATAGCTGTCAGATCAACCCACTAACCAGGTTTTTGTATGCTTCGTCCTCAAAGGTGAGCTGCCTCCGGCCAATGAGAGTGATCTTGGAGAAGATGTTGCGCTCCAGCAGGTCTTGGAGCAACAACCTTCCCGTTTCCCCAGAAGCACCAAGGATAAAACAGCTTTTATTTTGCTGCTTGAAGTTCTCCTCCAGGGTCTTCATGTCCTCAGCCATGCTGTGTGCCACCACAAACCAACCACTGTGTTAGCAACGTGAATGAACACAGGTAATACTACTCAAAGTGTGTCAAATGTCATGCCAGGTAGGCTAATGTGCAAACACTGAACTACATGGTGCAACAATTAAATTAAAAATATATAAAATTGGGGATGTACAGAATCCTGATTTAGACGAATTAATTAGGTGGTGCAGACAATCTAATAAACACTCCTCATTGTGTTGTACATGGTGTGTACGTTTGCCAAATGGAAAGGGAACTTTAAATTGACGTATTTCTCAATGGTATTTTGGTTTGACGTTCACTGTCTATAAACACAAATACACGCGCATCCCTCGGTCAAATCAGTTTGTCTGCTTTACTATAGTCCACATGTCCAGGACCATATAACTTAATATTAAACATTAGCTTGGTTACATTCGCCTTTACGTTGTGTATCTAGTTTCATACAGCGCCTAGATAAACATTTGATCGCACCGAGCGTCAGTGAACGTTACCAGAGAGTGAGACCCCCGCTGTACGTTACCTGGAGTATTTAACGGAAACGGAGTCGTCGAAATAATTCAAAACCAATGCAATTACAACAACTGCGAGAGTTATAAACCCGGTCGCTTTTCCCAGGGTGGTGACCACTAGTTTCATAAGGGACATTGCCAGGAGCAACGGCTAAATTGCTGGAGCACTTCCTGGTTGCTTCATGTCTACGGAGGGAGCTGTCCTTCCTGCCGCCTTGATAGGCTGAGGAAAAAACAAGACGTTATCGTCACCGGCACATGTAGCTGGATCTGGGCTGCGGGTTCACTGCAAGAGTGTTGATGCTAGATTTTATTTGTTCACTGTGATTTTTTTTTTCTGAATCCTGGAGAAAGACGATGAAGCTCAAAACTCCACATGCGTCGGCCCCATCCTTAATCCCAGCACAGACAACGCTGTGGTTGGCGCATGCGCATTTACGCTCAAACTATAATGAATTTTATTTTACAGGGAACCTCTCAGGACGTGAATTTCACTTTTAAAAAATCAGACATATTAATTATACACTAAAAGAAAATAAGAATCAATAAAAGTAAGAATAAATGGCAATAATCAATAAATGCAGTGGATATTTACCATGGGGTCCACACTACATAGCTATTCGTCTGTGGTGCTCAGATTCGTCATTGACCCCACACTAAACTAAACCAGTATAAAGGGTTTATAGGCTAATCATTATCAACATTTTTATTTTTATGTTGAATCAATTCAACATTGTTAGCCATGTGATAGACTGGCGACCTGTCCAGGGTGTACCCCGCCTCTCGCCCTGCAGCTGAGATAGGCTCCAGCTCACCTGTGACCCTAGTGAGGATAAGCGATATAAAAGATGAGTGAATTAATTAATCAATTAAACATATAATTGGGCAACTTACAAACATGGAAGTGTTGAGTGGTGGAGAAAATCAACAATGGATAGAATTGAGAAAAGAAGGCAAGGCAAGGCATCTTTATTTATATAGCGCATTTCATACCAAGGCAACTCAATGTGCTTTACATAAAGACAAAACATTAAAAAAAAGAAGCATAAGACAGAATAAAAACAAACAAAACACTAAAAACAGAGTTAAAAGCAAGAGCAAATAAAAGTAAAAGAAAAAAAAAATAGATAAAGTTTTAAGTTCTCAGCTATAAGCACGTGAAAATAGATATGTTTTTAACCTGGATTTAAAAGTGCTTACAGTTGGGGCTGATCTCAGTTCTGCTGGTAGTTTGTTCCAGTTGTGTGCAGCATAACAGCTAAATGCTGCTTCACCATGTCTGGTCTGAACTATGTGCTCCACTATCTGACCTGAGTCAGTAGATCTCAGAGCTCTACTGGGTTTATATTCTACTAACATGTCATTCATGTATTCTGGACCTAAACCATTCAGTGATTTGTAAACCAGTAGCAGAACTTTAAAATCTATTCTGTAGCTGACTGGGAGCCAATGTAAGGTCTTAAGAACCGGGGTGATGGGGGCGGTGCGCGGCGCAGTGGTTAAGGCGGCCACCCCATGTAGAGGCTACAGTCCTCAACGCAGGCGTCCCCGGTTCGAGTCCCGCGTCGGGCAGACCTTTCCTGCATGTCATTCCCCCTCTCTCTGCCTCCCCCTTTCCTGTCTATCTCACTATGTGCTGTCAAATAAGGGCAAAAACGCCAAAAAAATATACTTAAAAAAAAAAGAACCGGGGTGATGTGATCTGATCTCTTTGTTCGGGTTAAAACTCGAGCTGCAGCGTTCTGAATGAGCTGCAGCTGTTTGATGCTTTTTTGGGGGAGACCAGTCAGAAGACCGTTACAGTAGTCTAGTCTACTGGAGAAAAAAGAAACGTGCTTTTAACCTTTAATGCTTGCAATTGTAGCCTATACCTTGTACAAATAGTTAGTTTAGTTTAGTTTTTTTGTACATTTTTTTAAGGGTTAGGGTTATTGTTAAGAAGGCAACGATAACTTCTTATTGTCTAAAAACAGTAGTTTAATTAGCAGACATAATGAACTTACCTACTTGTACAAGTAGTGCCAGTCTCTACATTTCTGTCTGTACAAATCTTGCTGTAGCCTAATCCTCTCTATGATATTAGGCCTATCTCTACTGTTCAATGTCTATGGAGAGTTTTTAAGCCTATGCCAGAACTAAGCATGGTCAAGTGCAACAACCTCCTCTGGTCTAGCCTGTATCACAACATCTTGGGGATGGTGACTTTAACGAGGATATTAGATCAGGAAACAAAACAGCAACAACAGTCTGTTTTCCTTGATTTCTAATACCAGAGACGTTCTATTACACCAGTTTATGCCCCATTCATGTGGTGTAATTTATATTGTAGCCTACACTGAACAACACAATGTTAAAATGCAAATTTATATAAAGCTGGGAACCACTGTTCTAGACAGTTGAAAAGGTATGTGTGTGAGTGTGTGGATGCTCATATCAACAACAAAGCTAAGAAGATGTACCTGTACCATTTAACATCAGACAGTACTCTTATTATAGAAAACAGGGTCCTGCAGTCATGAGGCGGAAAAGAAAAGCTGTTTGTTTTTCGTCTATTTACATTGTACAAACCAGTAATGACAATAATTTAACTCTTTTTAAAATCTGGACATTTCCTTTCCAGATCATTTTAAAAGTTGTCCAGGACGGCAGCTTCGCTGTGTAATTTGGTCAGAAAATCCATCTTGAACCTAGAGTGCGAACCAGACCTTGAAAAAATGTCTTTGCCTTTTGTCAGACCTTCAGGGGTTTTCATTAGTCAAAACCTCCACACAATGAAAGCAAGTCCAGTCACATGCAATGAATTCATCAACGCCCCATGTTTTTAACACCCCTGCCACTTCCAACACAAGGCATCGATCCAATCTAATAGAATATGATGGAGCCAGGGATGATCCTTTAAAGATGTCAGCAGTAAAAGACAGAAAGAAAAGAGGCTGAGGTTGAGAGAAGAGGCCTTAAACTGGCACTCTGCTGAAATGAAATGTCGCCTCTTTGTTCCTTAGCCGCGGGTGCTAATTGGGCCTGGCGGTGGGGAGGAAGGCTGCCGCTGGGCTCCTGTCTGTCGCACCTGTTGAGTCATTGTCTCTCACATTGATTAGACAGGAAGTTGGAGTAAGAAGGCTTATGCCTCAGTGGGTGCGTGGCAGAAACGTGGTTCAATTTCCTTTTAGAGCTCCGCTGCTGGAGATGGAAATACCAATGGTGGTCAGTGGTCAATTGCGTTTGACCATTGATTACCTTGCACTAAAGGACATATGGATCATAAAGAGTTGGCTTTCACTGGCTTGTTCACTTTCTTTATACTTCAGTCACAGCCCATCCTGCATTTCCTCAACCTCGCATAAGTTTGGTGTCTGTCACCGCTGTTCCTCTACACTTCACCTGAAATCCAATTAGCAGACTGGAGGAGCTGTAAGAGCAGTGGATAGGAAATTATTATACGCTTGGGAACTATTGCTATAATATGTGTGTCAATAATGCATTGATGTTGTTATTTGAAGTTCTTATCAATATCAATATCAATGTTTTCCCACCTGTACTCACAAAAACTGATTTGACTACAGGTGTAGGTGAAGAATAGAGGGATCAAAACTGATTAATGACATTAATAATCATATGTATTATGAGATTTGCTACAAATTATGGACAGTTTGTGGCTCATTGCAGATTCTGTCTAAAATCACCGATAGGACGTTTTATTTCAGTTATTTATTTATGCCTCTAAGATGATTGAGGTTGTCAATGTTGAGATACACATAGTTGAAATCCAAAACAGGACTTTGTTTTTTTTGGAACTTGGTGAAAAGATTTCCACACTTAGGTGAAGTGCTTTGAGATGGTTGTCATGGTGTGGTACCGAGTATGTTGATCTTGAGAGTTTGTTGCAGGAAATGTTATGCGTTTGTTCAACAAAATGATTATTAATAAAGCAGCATTTACAAAAACTATCCAGGAGAATAAAAGTGTGTGGAGGAAAACATATTTGTCCAGGAAAAGATCAAATATCTGTCTTCAGATTGCCGTAAAAAACTGATTTAAAGTCCATGGCATGCACTTATCACCATTTTCAGACAGTTCAAAGTGTTGATGATGTTTGATGACCCCCTCTGGCAGACTTCAAGAGTCACCACTGATCAAACAGTATTGCTTTTGATTTATTTTTAGCTTTGATCTACAGATGAAGGGCAAATTGAAGGAAAAACTGTAGTAACAGGATGACACCGGGCACATGATTGGCATATGATTGACATATCAGACAGCGCTCTCTACCATCATGTTCAAAACACCAAATGAGGGAGTGTAATTTTAAAGAACAGTTTGCATCCCTCCAGTATAAAGTTCAGTGTTGATGGCTTGAAGTGGCCTAACACCATACTAAGACACTTTATGCAGGTTTTTCAATTAATTTGTACATGGAAAAATGTTTATACTATATTTAACCTCATATTATGTTGAATCTTAAAGAAAATGCTGAAATTCAAATTAAAAATGTCTCAAATGACAGATTATGTTAAAGTGGAAGTTATGAATGGGACTGGTTGCATATTCCTGAATGAACTGTACACATGTATGCCTACAAAATACACATGTCACATGCAGACAGACAGACACACACACACACCACACAATCTCTACACAAACAGAGCTTAAGGTTTAGGACCCCGATCCCACAGACTATCAAGTGTGATGCTAATGATGGTAATTAATGGAGCCTGACAGCACAATCTGCTGCCCATTGTCTCCCAATAAACAGCTTTACAGTCCACATGAGCCACAGAGGGGACGGGAGGTTTAAGCTGAGAACTGAGAGACAGTGAGAGCAGGAGACAGGCAGGGTGGAGGGTCAGACCTCAGGGGACGGCACTGATCCTGAAGTGGGGATTAGCTCAATTAGGGAGGCACTGTCTGATCAAGATGCAGGGTTCGATGCTACCTATGATGTGCCTGTGCTTGTGCTTGTGTGTGTGTGTGTCACAAGAGAAGCGTACATCATTAGAGCTGACTGTTGCCATAATTTGTTGCTGTGTCTAGCGATGCAGCTGGTGTGAACAATAGTCAAGATGATGCCTTTTGCTTTCCTCTGACCCTCTGCTCAGATATCCATTTGTTGTCATACATGTCAATGGTAATTAATCTCCAATGTGTTTTATCGTCCAAATGATAAGAGATCCATGAATTTTTCAGTGTGCATAAAGTCAATTTGTTACAGATCATTTTTATGAGTATAAAGAAACATAACATTCTTAATCTTGATTTATTTCACTGAACAGAATATACATTTTGTCCCTGTAAAGATTATGATCACAGTGGTTTGGGTTTTCAGTATGTTAAACATGCATAATATAATATAATATAATATAATATAATATAATATAATATTATATAATATTATATTATATTATTTACATATTTCCATTAAAAAAATCATTTTCATAAAGTGCAGAGACTGGTTCAATCACATGATGTCAAAATGTCTTTAAATGAATCCAGTTCATCCACCAAAAAGTCAGCTCTTTGAAATTAATCCCAGCTGCTCTAAATAAGCATTGACAACTTTTACATTTTTTTTTTATCATTAGATTTGCACTCAATTTTAGTTTCATTTTCTCTTAAGCTGATGTTCCCATGTTGGATTTGTTCAAATTTCCTTTTTTGTTTATCTAGAGAAAAAACAAGCTCTGCTTTCTTCTTCTTTTTTTATATTAAACAAAAAAAAAAACTGTAAGGCCACTGTGGATGCAATTTAAATTGACCTCATGAATTCAGAGGGAAAATCCGAAGTGTTAGGTTCAAATGGCCATACCAAGTAGCCAAAACCCTCTGATCATCTGAAGAAAGCAGTACAATAAAGTCACTCCACAGTCGCACAGAGGTTCAGAGTCTTCCTCTGGCCGGGCTTTGTCGCAGGCTCAGACTTCAACAATGTGTTTGCAACAGAGCAGAGTGTCATTTGTGCTCAGAGGAGCTTTCCTGCAGCAGCTAAGCAGCAATGAGACCTGCTTTTTCCTCCTCTGAGGAACAATGTGCTCATTAAAGGAGCAAACAGATTATCACTGTTTTTCAATAGAGGGTCCTGAAGGAGTCTGGGAGACCTGGCAGCTGGAGATAAGACGGGACTTGCACATCTGGCCAACCTGCTGCTAAATGCTCCGCCTTAAATGTGTTAGCTTATCTTTACCTACCATATGACAACATATTAAAAACATGTGCCTATTCAAAAAACACAAACTTTGTATAAAGCCAAGCCTTTAGTATACAGTTTTAATGCCAAAAATAAGAGGGTCATGAAAGAAGTTTGTGACTTTAAGTGGATAATTATTATGTTTGTCATGACTTCAGTGATCAATAAAATTAAAACTTTATTATCTGCATTTGAGGTGTTTATCAGGCACTCATTTTTTTTCTATATTTTTTTTCCAGGATTCCAAGCCTCCATATGTTATCTGCAACTACACTGACTGTGCATTTAAGACTGGAAAGTCGTCATTATGTCAAGGTAAGTGAAAAAAAGCCTCTGGGCTTCTGGATTTCTAAAATTAGGCTATCTGAAGCCTAAATTAGACTTTCTGCATCAGTGTGCCAAGAAGAGTACACCCCGGTGACCTTGGATGAATTAGTGCTTCATGAGTTGCTGAGTGGGAGCCAGGTCTAAACTGCTTGTTGGATATGTTTAAAATTAGCTTTCCAATTACAGATTAGAGAGGTCTGTGTCGAATGTTTTCTGTGACTTCACAAAAAAACTGTGAATTTCTGACATTTACGCCAACTTCACATTGTGAATGTCTTCGAGGAGAGAGTCTAAAGATGTACCTGTTTATACGATATTATACACATTAAACATATATAAACATTCACTAGGTTGTGAACAGAAAATGAAGGACAAGAACATGTGACCAGTTTAATTGAAATCAAGGCAGATAAGGCAGCCATGGCATCCTCAGGTACTTCACCCAACAGGTCTTAAACTAAACTCACGCTTCACGGACTTACAAACAGGTTGTTACCTATCAGATATCTGTCTATCTGCCATAGTTTTAATACTAAACTGCAAACCCTCATCAAAATCGATGTACTGTATATTGGCCTTTTCATTTTTTTTCCATCAACATGGCTTCGTAAGAGTTGACAATTGAGGCTGAAAGTTGTGTTAACATGAATCAGAATTCCCTTCGGCCTTGTTAGACAACTTTCAAATAGTTCATGTTATCTCATTACAAAGTTTTATATTTTTATCTCATGAAAGCTCAGTATTTGTCATTGTTATCTGGTTTTTACTTATCAGTGTCTGAATGTGGAACATGAAAAAGACAGTCGATGAAGACAAGTTATGATGAGACTTTCCCAGGAGAACTTGAGACAGTTAAATCCGTATGGACTTCTGTGGGGTAATAACAGCATAATACACCAAAGCCTCTTAGTAGATATTTGTGTTTGGCTTTGAGTTTTCACTATCAGATCTATTTGCTGTCTTAAATCTCCCTTTTGTGGTAGGACGGTTGAAGCTTAATGACTCCTTTGAACTGCCGACATCCCCAGCAGAATTGGCTTCGGGAATGTCAACCAACTAACCTTTAGTCCTTTTCCCACATCCAGCAATAGTGCAGGGCACGTAATACCCATCTTTCAATTCCTGTCCACCTCCTATATTCATAATCAGTTCAGTCATTTTGTCCAGCACACATGCAAACATGGAGCAGTTGTTAATGGCACATTACACACAACCTAACACTGTTTATCCTTTTGCATCTATCAACTTAGAACAAAACCTTTATTTGTCTGGATGACAAAAAGCAGAAGATCTCATGATAAAGTAAAGGGTGAAGAATATTATCCAACATTTAAAGGCAATTTACTGTAGCAACCTTTGAAGTAAGATGCAGTGTATTTTTTTTATTTCTTAGAATCGTGCCAGCTTGCCATGATATTTGATATTATGGCTTGTGATATCACATGCATTTGTTTCATATAAGAAAAATAACTCTAATCTCCTGGTCCATTACATTGTAGTGGTCATCCATCAAGTAAAAAGTTGTGATAAACTGACGGCCTGGTTGTAACTTGTTGACTTTATATTACTTTATACATTTCTATCTTCCAAATATCCAAAAGTCAACAAGGTTTTGAGTTTTGTCTAATCATAAAAATTAACATTTGACAACATTTGTGTAATTTATTATCTTTATTTAACAGATATTATATATTAAATATGAAAAACATCTGGTTAGTTTTTATCAGTGTGATCTCTGGTGTTCTTTATCAAGTCTGGCCTGGATGTACAGTACTTTACTGTGCTTTAGTTGTTGGATGATGGAGGGAAATATTATTACATGTCATGAGTGCCTTTTGCTTAAAAAGGCTAATTGCTGGGCTGCCACACTGATACTCAATCAAGTCAAAGCTCAGTCAACAGAAACAGAGAGATCTGTTAAAGGACAATTATTTGCTCATCAAGTTCGTCCGTGTGTGTGACAACTTTGCTAAAAACCTGACCAAGTTTATAAAGCAGCTTCCTGATTCATCTTTGAGCTGCTGTTACCTACTGTACTGTAACAGTTCACAGTTTGCTTGTGTGTGATGGATATCTTCAGGTGTGCAGATGTGTGTTAACAGTGATGCCTATGATTACTTAACAAAAACAAGTAGTAGAATAACTGTGTACTGTGTGATGCGCTGTACTGAGGGAGTCTGTGAGCCTGGAAGTTTGCTTTTGAGATTTATAATGATAGATAGATACAAGACAGTTTTGGAAATGTCAGCTGCCTGGAGGCGAAAAACTGAGAAGAAATAGTATCTTCTAATCTTCTTGATGTGCTTCGTCATAAACAGTGTCTCAGTAGAGTCTGGCTCTCCTCTGTTCCCTCCGTCTTGGCTTCTGGCTCTTGTTGAGTCTGTCTCTTGAGCGGGCCCTGCTGCCCAGTGGCCCACGGGGAGCGTGAAAGAAGGAAGAAGGGAGATCATGTCGGATCATGACGGACCCACCACAGCACAGAGACCTCCCTGCCGATGAGCAAACACCGCTACAAATGGCAGAGCTGGCTGGACAATCACTCGGTGAATGGAAGCTAATTAGCTAGAGTCTAATGCCAGTTTACTAACACCTGTATTAGCGTGCTCGCCCAGCAGGGAAGCAGGGTTGGCTAACAAGCGCTAATCCTTCATAAGCCCAAAGTACTCCTCCTAAGAACTGGCATTAGCATATTCTGCTTTAGCCAGCTGTTGCCAACCTAAAAACCACAGTGATGCGTTGATGGAGAGAAGGAAGAAGATTTGAAAGCCTTTGTATTGAGTTACCTGAGTTCCTGTGTCTATTACATTCCCCACTTAGAGCCCAGAGACTGACTTATACTGTAGGTGCGAGCTGTTACTTTGTGAAATTCAGCGATTCGCTTGACATTTTTGAAATTAACATACAGTATCATGACAGCGTCTTTCCACGAAAACCAGAAAGAACAGGTGAGATGAAAAGCCAACCACGAAACAAAAGGAAAGTTTGAAACCTTTTATTAAACCCCAGGTCGGTTAGGTCAAACCCCGTCCTAGCCTGGACCCTCTCCTTCTTGATTCTCGTTTTTCTCACATCTCACAAACCTGCAACTGTGTTCAAGGCCCCTGGGAACCCTGCCATGTGCACAATGTTCACTTTCAGGCTCATTCCTTTGCTCCTGCGCTCTCCCATCTTCTCCCACTGCCTGGGTGGTGAAGTGATTAGCCAGTAGCCGTGTGTGTATCAAGGCAAGTGCGAGGCCGGTGTGTGTGTATAAGGGATTAGCGAGCTTTAGCATTAACATTATGACTGGACTGGCTACATTCCCTCGCTCCGCTAATAATTTGAGGGGAGGAGAAAGCGGTCGGTCCATTAGCTCAGTGTGTTTGTTCAGGAGTGGGCCGACTCTGATCCCCTAATTTCTCTCACCGATTCCAAGAGGATCTCTGGCTTTTGTGACAGAGGGATGAGAAGATAAAGGATGGGACCGAGGGGCACATTGATTCAGAGATCACCGTTCCTTGGGACATTCTGTACACTTACCAAACTAATCAGCGTGTGTAAACACAGCAAGACATGTTGAGGGCTGGCGGCTAAAAGGCCGGGGTCTCCAGGGTTGATTAGGAAGAGCTGTTGATGGACCACACTCGGTGTCTGCGCTCTCTGATCTGCAGACCACATGCAGACAAACTGGGAGCAGCTTGGCTCATTCATGGCTCTGTTCTGTCTGGTTGTGGGTGGTTGGAGCGTCTTTGACTCGATCTGTTGCGGATCTGTGAAGTTTTTAACAGATAAATCGGGTGTCTGTGGCTGTGCCAGTCATATGATAACTATATGTGTTATCCTAGTTTGCAACACATTGGAAGAACAAACTGTAGGGAAATCCTACAATACAGCAACATAACATTTCCTGCAGACGTTTTTCACGTTTTCGCCTTGTGTATTTTCTCCAGAATCCATTGAAATGGATTGGAGACACATGGTGCTCTGACACCACAGTAAAACAGACAGCAGCAAAACACACTACAATAAAACAACACTAAACACTAAACGTACAACACCCTATAAAAGGACATTTTTCTTGTGCAAATTACAAGAGCAGGTGGAGCTTTGTTCAGTGTGAATGAAGCACAGGCTCTTCAGTAAAAAAAAAAAAAAAAACACATCACAAATGTGTTACTGTGATTTTCATTTAATCCACGTATCCAGGAAATAATCAAAAGGCAGAATTTGAACTCCAAAAGAGTTTATTCCTCCTCCTGAGGGAAATGTGATGCAGCTGTAATGACGGCAAAATCAACCAAGCTACAGCTACAGCTACAGTAAATGACATGTTTGAGAGA
Source organism: Trachurus japonicus (assembly GCF_045865225.1). Lineage (NCBI taxonomy): Eukaryota > Metazoa > Chordata > Actinopteri > Carangiformes > Carangidae > Trachurus > Trachurus japonicus. Next base: position 33,154,661 of record NC_140909.1, on the reverse strand, counting down.
TTTGTAGATTTGGAGAATTGTATGTTTATTATTTTTATATGAAGTATGCAAATTGTGCATACCCAGTATTTATAAGAGAGGTATTTTACAAGTTGTGAGGGGGATCTCAAGCTAGTCTGGCATCACGAGATGTCACATGTTGTAGGTGTAGTGTTTTATTTATAGTAAAATAAAAAATAATAATTTGGGGTGTTTGCAGTGCTCAGATTTTTTTCATTATACACTAGACTCACACTAATATTCAGCTGTTTCCGTAGTTTCAGCAGAGCATCTACCTATTCTGACAGGTGAGCAGAGTTCCTGTTGAAATAAGTTGCTTCATATTGAACAAGTCCAGATTTTGTTTTCAGGCCAACCTAACTTTGATAGTTCAGAATAAACATAAACTAAAAATGTGAAATGTTTCACTGTACTATAGAACAAAGAAAATGAAGCTAAGGTCAAATTGGTCTTGACGCAGGGATCTTGTATTATAATCATCAGATCCTAAGCTGTGTCCCAAGGCAATTCTCCCCTGTCAACACACTATGACTCAACATAGTCTTCATTTTAAGTGGACATCAGATCAGATGTCACTATCAATTCCCTGAAGCCACGACCTCTCCTAATACCCCTCACAGCCAATTAGGGCAAGTAATGGTAGCAAACCTTCAATGGCAATGTGCAGTAGCTGGTTAGAGCTACACATGCTGCCCTGCTAGCTGCTGTCAGTAGGGACAGGGGCTAATGGGCAATCACAGAGAGACTTATGTTGCAAATCAGCCCGATCCTCGGGACTCCACTGGGGATTCCTGTCCAGTGTAGCCTGATTCTGGAGCTTATGATGCAGTAATGGGTGCTTTGGTGGAGATCTGAGAGGGCCCCATGGGAATATAGTGTCAAACTGGCCCAGGCTTCCTCAGGCTATAAGGAGGCTTTGATAGGCAAAGCAGCTCTGCCCACAGAACATAGAGGAACAGGTCCCTGCTGATAGGATGTGTCACTGCTAACTTGTAGAGAAGCCGTTGAGCCCTTTCTTATATATTTCAGATTTTTCATTTGCAATAAAAAGAAAAAAAGTGTTACATGTTTCACAGTATTGTTTCATAGACTCACTGAAGTGAGAGTGAAGTGAATTAACACTGATGACTGTGTATTGAAGTGTAAACATACATTATTTTTCTATTCCCTAACTACACACTGTAGTGTACAATTTAGAGGTTTGTGTGTGTGTGTGTGTGCCATGTCTGCCATGTCTGCCTTGTCTGCGAGTTTGCAAGATACATAATTTTGGATTCAACTGAAATATGGACAAATAATGTTAAAGGGATAGTTGGCAAATTGGCCCATTGCCATAATCCCTATAGTCATAGCAGTAGGTTTGTTACCTTTAACTGTCGGTGCAAGTTATTTTTAGAATGGCAGAGCAGAGCCGCAAGCTGCTACGCTACGGAGGCTAATGGGATTTCTTGGTTTCTCTCATCTAACTCATCAAATACACAATCCAACAACTCCAAAACGCTCTGGTGGACAAGTTGTGACCTGCACATTCACTACGCTATGACATAATAACGGAACGTTACGAGCCGCAATTGTTTTCAAGGTAAATTCATGCAAAACCGCTGATGCGCGTTCCTGTTTTTGGCAAGCAGTCTCTGCATTTATCTCGAAAACAACTCGGAAACCAAGAAATCCCATGAGCCTCCGTAGCGTAGCTCTGAGCAGCTCGCGGCTCGACTCGGCTGTTCTAAAAGTACCTTTCACCGACAAATAAAGGTAACGAACCTACTGCTACTGCTAGGGATTATGGCAAGGGGCCAATTTGCCAAAATGTTGAACTATCCCTTTAAACCTAATTATGAGCTGATTTGATTTCATTTGGGTTTCATTATTAAACTGATATTTAATCCTACTCTTTTGAAGATTTTTGTTTTCCTGCAAAGGAGAAACAAACAACACACACTGTTTTGATGGCTGTAATTGTATTGATGCTATTACTTACCTTAGTTCAGCCATTCATGAAGTCATACATTAACTAATTCATTCGGTCACAAAAGAAATCAAGATGTTTCACAGCCAGACACTGATTAAAACCATCACAGATAATTAAAAATATGAATGAAAAAGTATCTAATGAAAAAGAGTTCAGTACATCTGAATGCAGCCAGTACAGCGGTAGTTGTTCTGAGGGCTTTCCCAGCTCACCCATCCTGATCTGGTGCAGCCATGGTTGGTAGCTTTCATCTTCAAGAGAGGATGTCACATCTGTTGGCAGTTTATAAGCGGTAATAAGTATTAGTATAGCCGTGCTCAGTGGTGCTTGGTGAGAAAGGTAAAGACAAATCTGCTGTATGATTCATACATGAACCGGTTCAGAGCAGTCGCATGTGTCTCCATCACCACTCAGCAGAATATTGACATGATTGAGAAATTGACCATGATGGTCTCTCATTGCTCCTTATTGATCACTATAATCCTCTAAAAGGCGACACCGGGAGCTGCCGATGGGGTATACTTGTGCAGCATGTATGTGTGTGCGTGTGGGAGGGGCGTTGAGGCTGCGTTACAGGGGTTTATGCCGTCTGTTGGTCCTGTCAGCGGATGGGTGGGTGTGTGGTGAAGAATGGTGAAGGCAGGTGGTGTGACTAAAGCGAGGACTGGACCGAATTGGGCGGATGCAGGGCTTTGGCCGAGGGAGGAGGAGATGGGACAGGGGTGTCACCAGTCGACAGGGCCTGTCCCAAACAGTGCCGCCGCACCACACCCACCCAACTGTTCCTCTTTCAGCGCCCTTCTGCCCATTTTCTCCCTCTCTCCTTCTCTCCCTCTCTCTGTCTCGCTTTATCTCTCTCCTCCTCTTTTCTTTTCTTTTGGAAAATGCATTGTTAACAAAACGGTTTACAAACCCTGGCTGGTACATTATCCACGACCGCCTCCTGTGAGATTGATTTAAGCAAATGGATTCAGAAAGGGAGGGAGGGAGGGAGGGAGGGAGGGAGGGAGGGATGGAGAAGGGGGGAGAGGAGGAGAGAGGGGGGGGGTTGCATGGAAAGGACGGAAAAGGGAGAAAGTGAAAAGGGGTGTGTTCCTCGGTGCAGCAGCTTTACAAAAACCCACCACATGGGCCACGTTGAATATTCCCTTTTCTCTTGCATTTTGAGAAGCCATACATTAAACGCTCATTATACAGCCTTTATGTGCAGGAGGAGGCTCCCTCTCTGTGAGGGCAAGAGCGGCCGAGGATGCACTATGATCTTCCTGCATATGCATGCATGGAGCATCTTTAGAGGCTTTCTGACATGTATGATATCATCATGACCGAAAGCTTTGACTTTCATAAAGCCTGACTCGGGGAAAAGGGAGGGTGTGTCTGCCTGCAAGGGCTAATTTTTTACGGTGTCTGCAATGTTTAATAAAGTTGGCTTCTTGGAGGCGCTGGCTATTCTCACGTGTCGTCGGCGTAAGAGAGAAGAATTCCCCATTCAGGTCTTTCAAAGTCAGATGTGTAAAATCTAAAAGAGGAGCCTATTTGGCAATGCCGGCAAAAACCATGTAAGAGAAGGTACCCGCTTCTTTTTTTAAAATTCTTTTTACAAGTTTCTCTATTAAAACAATACAAAAAGCACAGAAGAAGAGCGTCTCGGTCCTCACACGCTCTCAGAAAGGACACACTTCAGCTACGGATGAATTTCTTTCACTTTTACTTTTCATTTGACTTTTTAACTATATCATTTCACTTTCAACTGCACTTTCACAGTCCTCACGACTTCTTCCAACAATAGGATCCTTTTCTAGAGATGTGTGTGTGTATGTATGTATGTGTGCATGTGTGTGTGCGTGCGCGCTCGCAAGGAGGGAGGGGGGGAGCAAAGGTTAAACTGGGCATCCCATCATGATAAATCACTGGTTAATGAGGAGTCCATTGTGTCTTCACACATTGTGCCCCCCCTCCTCCCTCCTCCACCTCCTCCTCCTCCCTCCCTCCCCCTCCTCCTTGTGTCCCTTAGACCGCTACCTTCGGGTTGTTAAGCTGACACAGATAATGAACTGGCCGCTTTGAACTGTCCTCACAATATTGACTGGTTGCACACAGCAGATGTCTCCCTGGCAGAAAGCAACTGGTAAAAGCACATTAGGTTAACAAAGAGAGCTTTGCTTTGCAGGGGTGGGGACTGGAGAGGAGGTGGCAGAGGGGTCTGTGTGGGTGTGTTGCGAGGTGGTGGGGGGGGGGGGGGCAGAGGGATGATGGGGTGGTGGTGGGGGTGGTGGAGCAGAGGGCAAGCTTCAGAGTTGACAGATCTGGGGGATTATATCAAAACAACACTTTTGTCGATTATGTGACGGAGAGAAGAAGCGACAAAAGAGGGGACACGTTTTTGAAAGAGAATATCTTCACAGGCCCCGCGCGTCGCGTTGTTGCGTGTGCTTCGGACGATAATCTGTTTTTTCATTTGCAGTAGATAAACAAGTGTGAAAAGTGACAAAGAAAAAGTATGTTTAGACTCTAAAATACAAAATAGAAGTTGGAAAATCTGGTGGAGGATGAGCCAGTGTGTCACTTTAACTGCTGCATCCGGCTACAGAGTTTTACATTTTTAAATATTTTGTTTTACACAGTTCAAGGTGCCACTGGTTTTTACTGGTTTTATTTGTGTGGACATAAATGAGGCAACTCCAAAAACATGCTTTAGTCACATAAGTAACGAGTAAAGTCACAGTGGAGTTCAAGTGTATATTAATGTGGAAAGTCTGCTCTGTTTTAACAATAATTTCATTTTTATTTTAAATTTTTACAGACTAAACGTTGACTTTCACAGTTTTTTTTCACAGCTCTCTGACGTCTGATGACCGCTTGCACGATTTTTTTTTTTCTCCAAAACTCGCTAACGGGGTTCGAGAAGTGGCCATTTAGGATGTGATGTATGCAAAAGCTAGAGCACTGGTTCGGCCCTTTTTTTTAAAGATAACAATCTGAATGGCAGTTTGGTGAGTTGATTCATTTGGTCTATAGATAACAAAATGATTAACTTGATTTTCAGTCTCCCCCTTCGTTATTGTTGTGGAGTGAATGCAGCGCGGCCTGTGAGCCGACTGGTTTCTTTCTGGCAGTGGGACGGGTGTCTAATGGGTCAATAATAAGCCGTGACTAACCGTCTCCCTGAGGAGCAGCTTGGCCAGACACACACTCACAGAAAGCAGCAGAAAGGTATGAGCCACCAACACTGATTACCATATAATTGCAGCCATTGTATTTGACATGGAGAATTAGTAGCCCGCTAGGTGGCTAACTGGCCTTTTATTCAGCTTTGGACTGGACAAAAAAACACACCCACACACAGACAGAGACACACAACCAATACTGGATGGAATATGCATTTATGTGCACACAATTATTTGCGTACAAATCTCAATGCAAATCTCCCAAAATTTGCATTTGATAACGATGCGTTTTAATCTTACCTGGGTGATTTCGCATTTTGTCTTGACCATGAAGCAGCTGCTAGAGAAATACTGTCACATTCTTTGGTTTTCTTCGGTGCGCTTCGCAAGATTCAAGATACTGATTCAGTGGTGGAAAATCAACATGAAAGAGAGAGGTTCATTTCATTCAGGCAGTCGGATAAATGAAATGAATACTTCTCAGCGTCTCTTAAGATTAACCTCCAGCCTTTGTCAGCTCTCTCACACCTGTTTTCTGTTGAGCCCACCACACGAAATCAAACTGGAAATGCGCACAGAAACATCTTTCCTGTTTCGGCGACGGCGGTGGCGGCGGCTGCGTTTTAACCGTCCCGAGTTCAAGGATCAGTGTTCATACACACTGGATAATCTGCTGTGGCCTATTCAGATTCCTCCTTGCCACTTTGAAAATTACACACGCCGCCAGTTGTGAAGTCGTGAGCTTTTCCCACAAGGAAAAAAAACGCCACGTCCCCAGACTTTGAGGCACGGAACAATTTGATTTGGTTTTCTGGCATACGAGTCAAGAGGGTTAACAAGACCCACCGCCATGGAGTCCCTTCACCCCACGTGTGGCTAAACGATCACTTCCCTTGCGCGCCTCACATCGCAACAAATCTCCTTTCATGATCACTTTTCACTCTTTCTCTTTCTTGCCTGACTGACTCTTTTTAAAGCGAGAGGGAGAGGAGAGAGAGAGTCAGGGAGAGAATTTCTTTCCCTCTTAAAAGTTTTGTGTGAGGACGGCTGAGTGAGCGTCCATTATAGAAAAGGCCCAGACCACCACTGGATGACCCTGCTTGGAGCGACAAAACCCAATTGGTCACGGCCGCCAGCAGCTAATGGGCCAGAGAGGAATAGCCCTGGGTGGGTAATGACTGTATTCTCTGCCTTTCTCTTTACGCCCTTCTGGTGCCCTCGTACCCCCCACCTTACCTCATCAGCCACCAGCCCCATGCCCTCCCCGTATACCCCTGCACCCAACCCCATGTGTGCCCCCCCCCTCCCCTGGCCTCCTCCTCTTGTGTCACTTACACTAACACACACATCTACACAATACTGTTGGTCACAGTGTCTGTCTGTGTGGTGCGCTTGGCAACAGATGCTGCAGACAGATCAGGCAGAGAGAATCAGAGGACCATATGTTTGGATGAGTCATGGTCGTGCTTGCCTTTCCCACACAGTGGAGCTGGACGGAGGGGTCTCCGTCAGACCGGACCATTTAACGCAAGAAGTTGCAAGAGTTGTGATGACGCCTCTATAATGCAGTAGCACTGTGTCCAAAATGAAGCCCTTTCACAAAATGAGTCCACTGCATTGACAGCCACAAAATAAAAAACGATTGTCCCATTGGTGCCTTCAAAAATAACTACCGTAGGTCTGGTTTGAGTGGTCTGATGAAATAAATGCAGTTGAAGCTGTTTGGTTAAGATCAGGGGGAAAACCAGGTACACACTCTTTTTTTCCTCAACTTTATTGAAAGTTGCAACAATAACAAACAATTCAGTCATTCCAGCTCACATTTCCGTACAATAGTAACAGTACAGTTACACATACTATATGACAGCATAACAGGAGTAAAACAAAAGAGGGGAACAATCAAACTAACAATAAAAAAAGACATTTCTTTTGGTAATGTCTGGTGACAGACCTCGTAATCCCGTGAGAATTGTAATTATAATTGTTGTGACAGATTATTGGTTGAACATTTCTAATATTCATTATTGATATACATTACATACATATACATTTATAATTAACTTAAGAGACTTAAAATAATAATCAGCTTCAACCACCACACCTTCATGGCTTTGCACACTACTTCCTGTTTTAACTTTGAACACCAAGACTCTGGACTTTACCCTAATTTAAACGCAGTGCTTTATTTGCCAAATGCTAAACCCACAACAATCATAATAATTATTTTCCATCCCACAGGTTGGGTTTTGCAGATCTCAGGTTTTGATGAAGTGCTGCAAGCATGAAGCTGTACACTCTCACTTGATTATAATTGTGACCTATGAGTTTATAGCAGGCCCCTGTGTAGAAAAACCAAAGAGAATGCCTTTCAAAGTTAATTTTCAAGTCTGAATGTCCTCTTTCATAGGAACTTATAAACTTTCAAAATGAATTGACAGGGTCAATATTGCTTTTATTTTTTACTATAACATGGAGCCAAAAATTTTTTGTAAATAAGGAGCCTGGAGTCTGTTCCATGTATGTTGGCAACTTTGAAGAATGCAAAGATGGAGCATCTTTGTACACTTTTTTTTAATTATATGTGACTATCAGATATTTGTGTCTCTGAAAGTTGAAGTGTATTTTCTAGTGTAGGATGTTTGGTGTTTAGAATTGACTGCAGTGGGTAAAAAAAATCATGCTATTTGGCCATGGCCATTTATTTTTCCTTGCACAAACTGTTTCAACTTCCCAACATCAGTGGAAACTGACATACAAGAAGTTATAAATCAAATGCAGTGAATGCCGTATAATTTTGTTGTAGTGATTTAGAAGGTTGAACTGAGAGAGTGGGAGAGCTCCAGTGATATCTTGGAAAACAAAGCAAGGAACCAAAATAAAACACAATACATTTTTCAAAATTTAATTTTTTTTTACTTGTGATTGTTTTTAAATTCAAAGTTGACCGCTACGTTCCAAAGTCACACACTGATTGGCCACTCTCAGCCCACATCTTTGCATCACTTCCTGTTTGTACAAAACTGCATATATTAGCGCATTAGTTAGCCTTCGTAGACTTTGCAAATGTTGCAGGAAATCTTAATCCACTATTTGATTAAATATACATACAAGTAAATGTGACTTTTTTTACATGCTATTAATCTGAATCCTGGCTGGCAGACACAGTCTCCTGTTTGTGAAAGTGAGGTTGACGATAAGGCACTTTGTGTCGGCACAGTTTAGGATGCTGGGTGGTGGTTGGCAGCAGATAGGAGGGGTAGTTGGAGGAGGAGGAGGGGGGGGTGGTGGTGGGCAGGTCACAGTGGATCTATTCAGGCCCTAAGACAACACCACACAGAATGATAGACTCCTCAGGATTGTTTGTCCCTCAGGGGCCATTCTCTCTCCTGTCTCCCTCAATGGCACCCTTAGTCGCACATGAGAGGCTCTCTCAGGTACCAGAGAGAGAGAGAGTGTGAGCGAGTGTGTGTGTGTATGTGTGTGTGTGTGTGTGTGTGTGTGTGTGTGTGTGTGTGTGTGCGTGCGTGCATGCGTGCATGTGTGCGTTTGAAGGGTGGAGCGGGGTGGTGGAGGTGGGGTTGTATTTTAGAGATAAAGCCTCCTAGTCCTATGGTTGATTGCCCCGCTATAGACAGTCACTCAGTGGCCCTGAAAGGCTCCCTCAGACGCCAGTGAATAAACTCTTACTCTTACGCTTCCATACATCACCCTCCACCTCCCATCCCACCCTCCTCCTCTGGCAGATCCACCCCCTCCACTCTCTCACTTTGAATTTTCCGGGGATTTGAGCACTACCCCTCGAACCTTCCTCCCTCCAAAAAGTCTCCACACTTCTCTGAAAAAAAAGAGGAAAAAAAGTCTTTCTCTCATCCTTTTCGCACTTACAAACATTCAATGGACAGTCAACATTTCCATACTGACCATTGTTGGCACATGGCATTCATTAATCAATGATCTTAAATTAGATGCTCGATATTTGTTGGCAGTGCTAGTATAGGCATTGCTGATGATTCTTCTGTTCATATTGCTCTTACTGCTGATATATAAGCACAAAGTGTGTAATAGTCAAATTTGATAGGTATAGTGACAGTTGGTCACGTCGAGCAGTGGCAGGAAACAGAAGTGCTGTCCTCTGTCTGCTGTCTTCCTTCCTTGTTGACAACATGAAAGAGACAGTTGCTGAAACTGCGATGTTGTGCTTGCAGGCCAACCATTAGCCTGCGCCTCTAAAGGCCGTAGTTAGCACTGTTGTGGCTCCTGTCAGCAGCTTCCTGACGGCAGAAAGACTCCATGTGACAGTGATTGACACAACAGGATGAGCTCACTGATTAATCCAAACAGATCAGAGGTGGGAAGTTACTAAGTACATTTACTAAGTTACCGAGTACTGCTTATGCGACCAAAGCTTTAACGTACTGATACTCCTGCATTTCGGAAAATGATACTGAACCTTTTATGTTAAGGCTTTACTTGGTAGTCATCTTGCAGATTGAGATTTTACAATCATCATATAATACAAACTCGTCCTCACTGATTGTCTGTGCCTTCTAATATCCTGTTAGAGACCAATCTAACACTGCTCTGGTGAATCTGTGTTTAGGTTTAGGCAGACATAGTATTAAAGAGGGACATTTGTCATCATGATAATAATAAACCACATCATTATGGTTTGGGATGTTGCTGTCATGGTTTGAAGAGACGGGTTGTGTTTGTATCTTGCAATCTGCTGTATTATAGTTTGTTTTGTTGACTAATTCATCCACGCCAACACTCTTTTGCGTCATCCACACTAAGATAAGATAAATGAGAAAATAGAATAAAATCAGATAAGATAAGACAATGTAGTACAAGGAAAGGAAAAAGTAAAATGTCTATATCTTTTAGATGATTGATAATGATATAATATATAATCAGACATAATGATATAATTTCAATATAGCAAAAAAAAAGTGAGACTGCTGAAAAGAAGCTGACCCAATTTAAGTAATATAAAGAGAAAAATGTGCAGGAGCAACTCTAACAGGCTGCCACTTGTGTGGCACCATCTTGGAGCAGTATTTTGCACTATTTTGATTGTTTTCTAACTATATTACAGTAACTTCTGCCAGTACTTTACTCTTACCTATTAAAGTGACTGCAAGGACTTCCAAGAAGTGGAAGTGTTTTCACACTACATTTCCCATGAGCCTCTGCGCGCAAGGTGAAGTTCTTGGACCAGCGCAAGACGGACGAAAGCAAAAGCATTTGCCAAGAATATTTTCAATAACCAAGGACGAAAGTCGGAGGTTTGAAGACGATCAGATACCGTCGTAGTTCCGGCCATAAACGATGCCAACTAGCGATCCAGCAGTGTTATTCCCATGACACGCTGGGCAGCATCCGGGAAACCAGGAAATGCTGGGTAATAATAATATCAAAATAACTATAAAGACAAAACAATATATTTATCAAAAATGGATACATTAACAATGTAATGTAATTGTAATTCATTCACATTTTATAACCAAAAGCAAACTTCTGGAGGTATCTTTAAGATTCACAGGACTGTTAGGGCTAACAGAGCATCTCACCATATTGATGTTGATAACTTTAATTACTGCAGCCAACCGGCAAGCAAAAGAGTTTCTAGAGACGATGGAAAAAAATTAAAATGAGGTTCACAACAAAGTAATTGTTCTTGTGGATCGTGGGGTCTGCAGAGTAAGACAGAGGAAAAGGCCAAATGGTTATTTTGAATGCAGCTCAGGTCCCGTGCAGTGTTCACTGAGAACTGTGCAGTGAAGATGAACAGAGAGTCAATGCACTCTCAAAGACCTGGGCGGTGAGGCTTTCCACACAGCAGTTTGATTGACACTGTCTGTCACAGGCAATGAACTCAACTCTCTCGCTCTGTTTTTTTTTTTTTCTTTTTTAACTCTCCTTCCCCTCCCCTGGGTGCATGAGGGGAAATTTCTAACAAAGTTTTACAGTTATTCATTCACGGCTTTTAATTAGTCTTCCTCTTTCTCAACAGTGATACTACACAAACTCCCATTTACATTCTTAAAACCCTGACTTCCCAGTCACTGTCATACATTTACATTTTCAAACCTTTCTATGTAAAGCCAAGTGGCCAGCGGAGCTGAATGTTGCCTCCTTATGGTGCAGCCTGGTTTAAGCCATTCAAATTCAGCCTCGGTGTAGAGGTGCAGGGCTTTGCATATTCCTCAGTCCTCGGGGACCTCAGCACAGGCAGGCCCACCTTTGTCTGCACCTCAGCCTGTGGACCTCTGGGAGTTCTTTACTCTGATCAGGCCTCCATTTAAACAAGTGAAACAAAAACAGCATTTAAACCAACCAGGTTCCCTCCATCGCAGATTTATTTTCAAGCTGTTGCCCTTCTGCTCCTGCTCCGATTGTAAATGCTAATTCCTCGGGTCTTTACATTATTTCCTAATCTGTACTTTCACCACAGAAAAAGGGGAAAGAAACCATCCAGTGTACTTGCTCTTGTAAATTCTGAACTCAAACTGTTTGGTGCAGTTTTGAATTTTCTAAATGGAGAGTAAAGATTTTATCGAAGTGTGTTTCTTGCTGGGAAAGTAGGCCATTTTATTGGTTGTCTTTTTTTTCTCTCTCTCCAACTGTTATTTTCTTTTTAATGACACATTCAGGCACTTCAAGATCTTCTTCAACAATAGATCTAATATAGGATCCCCTCCAGCCCTCTCCCTCACCTCTGTTTCAATCGTCTCATACACTTGTGAGGAACTATGGCTAAATTAGTCTGCTTAGAAACGGAGAAGTGCCTTAATTAAAACTTCATCCTCTGCCCAAATCCCTCTTCTCTGCTTTATTCTCCTCTTCTCATCCTCCTTCCTCCTCCACGGCTGCATCTCATCCCGCAGACAGAAGGGAGAGGGGGGGGGGGGCATCGTTGACTTGCACTCCTGGGCTTTCACTTGTTTGCCGGCCTCAATGGAAACTCCCCGTTAGATACAATGACCTTGCAAATTAAAGGAATGACTGTCCAAATTAAATCAAGCAAGGCAGCCCCATGCAGGCAGACGGGCTCTCAGTCTGAGCTTAGCCTGCTCTCTGCTCGCTCCCCCTCTCTCCAGCCCTTCACTCTTTCTCATAAGGGAGAGGTAAGCACAGAGAGTGAATGGAGGTTTTCTTCGCCGTCCTCCTTGAGATGCTACTTCTTGCTAATTAACTGGTGCTCTTTGTCATCTCCTCTGTGAGTATGAAGGACCTCGGGGGGACTGAATAGAGCTTTCTCAACTGGCAACCTTTGCCAACTGTCTCTTGCTCTCATGCGCCCCTCATTCTGATCTCTTTGTCAGATGTTGCAATAGCGAATGAATTGATAGTGCTTTTATTAATTAGTTTTTTTGGCACACTACCGTCGGTGCCGTGGCCGTGGCCAAACCCTGTGAGTTTTTGGAGGGAAGCGGCTGATTGGGATCAACATTTCTCTGCTTGCCTTGTCATTAAAAATTAATTTTCATATGAAAGAGAAGTAAAAACATGGACTTCAAAGTGCTTGTGTGTGTTGTCTCTTTGCATGTGAATGCAGCCATGATCCCTGGACTCAAGAGACGGCCTATCATGGCCTGTCATCTCTAATCCTTGAAATATTGTCCCAGTTCAATGAATGGTGTAAAATTGGAACATATGTGTCATTATTCCGTAAATCTTTCATTATACCGTGATCGCCAGCTTGTCAGCTCGTCCGCGCCTCCTTTTCACAGTCAGTTCCCCGCAAGCTGCAAACATCCCGTTTAACAGTTATTATTTGCAAATAATGCCACGTTTTTTTCAGCAAACGTGCATTAAAATTTTCAGTTTCTCAGATTGCTTGGATGATCGCCGTGGATTTACTTCAAGGAGATGCATGAGCGAAAGTATGCGTCTGCCTCCGACAACAAATGGTAGCTGTGATTTCCCATCCGTCTGCTGGGATCTTGGAGATTGTCGGAGATCTGGCCAGGCTGCGCTGGTTGGACACACGTCGTAAAGCTAATAGGGTTGGACTCCCAGACTGTGACACTGAGATTTGCTTCTCCCTTGATCAATTAGTCTCCGCTTGTCCCACTGTATCAGCCTCAGAGGAAAAGACTGTAAAGATCCATCAAACTGTGGATACAAAGGAAAGGCGATGGGAAAACATTCAAGGAGAACCACGGCCATAATAGCTGGAATCACACACACTATCCCATGAAAACTAGATGGTAAAACAACTGGAACCAAACGCTCTTGTCTCTGTGTGTGGCAGGGCAAACAATAGGTCACTCTTAAGTTTTTACATCTTCCATATTCCCCAAACAGAAGGCAGGGTGTAAGAGGTCATCAAGCTCCTTCCGTCGTTGACCTGGCTCATATTTTGCCAAATGAAGGGATGACATCTCTTTTCAAAGCTTCACTTCAAGTGATTTTCTGAAGGCAAGTGAAAGTTTCAAATTCCTGCTCCGCGGCTTGTTGTCTTTGGAGTGGACCCTGTCTCAGGCCATTGTGCTCCCCTTGACCTTAAGTGTCTTATCATTTGGCCTGGCAGAGCAGAGGTCACTCTGCAATAGGTGACCCTTCCCCCTACCCGCTCCACTTTGCTTTTGTACAAGTACAAGAGGTCTCTAGGAAGACTCTCCAGCTGAAGATAATATACAAAGTGCTCTGAGATGAAACACGTGGTGCTCTGAGTAACCAAATGGAAAGAATCAGAGAGTCCTGAACAAGATTTACACATTTCAGCGGGCAAATTTTCTCGTCGATGTTGTTCGTGGTCGACTGGTTTTTTAACCTCACATCCTGGTAAGGACTTTATCATAAAAGACCAATCGCAATCCTCTTTTTGTTCACTCGGCTGATAACTGGGAGAAAAAGAACATGAAAGTGCTCCCATGTCTCACTGTGTCTCTGATTTGGATAAACTGAGCCATTTCTCGCTCATTAAGCTGAAACGGTTCTGAGCTCAACATGGCGGCTAAACCTGAGGAGAGAGGAGGCGTGAAGAAGAAGAAAGGGGGAAATGGACTGCAGGAGATGGTGAAAGGGATAGACCGGTGATGGTTTGGAGAACTGACAAGCAGAAGGGGGAGTTAAAGACCTGGTGGAGCAAAGGTCACCTCACCTAGGGCCTATTGGATCCCCCATAATGCAATGATGGGATCAGTTACAGACCACACTGTGTCAGAGAACCAGCACAGATCGATGACTCCAAATGGTTGTTTGTGACTTTGAGTTGCAGGACTTTGACTGCTCTAGGAATCAGACCTGTGGGGTCTGCTGTGTGGAAAGTCAGTCAGACCACATTACTGCTGCCTGTATGACTAAAGACCCTGACCGTCCTCATGGTCATCATGCCTCACAAAGTTTCAACGGGGTAAATGGACCGGCTGATGGTCCACATCCGGGTTGAAGAGAGCAGCAGCGGCCAGAATTGGCCACCAGCAAACTGCCACCTCATACTGAGGCTCACAGATGTTTCAAACCATGTGACCACTGTCATGGCTTTATCAGGGATCTAGAAGAGTCTTGAGCAGCCACGTCTACAGCTGATTACCATTTCATTCTCTGTTATTGTTTTTTCTTTTAATTCATTTCCACTAGAACCAAATGCTCCAATTTCAAATTGCTTGTTTTATCCAATTTGCAATTGTATTGCAATTACCTAACAAAGAGAAGCAACAATTCCTTACAATAGAGAAGGTGGAACAAGAGATTTATTGTATTTGTGCTCAATAAATGACCCCAACCCAACTTGTGGAAATTGGTGCTGATGGATTTTCTGTTAATTGTATTTGATGATTTTCATACAAAACAGTTTCAAGTGTGTTGTTGATGGCTACACTGCACAGCTTCAACAGATAGTGGACTAAAACAGCACATCAGCGCTTAATACAGGAATTCAGCTTGAGGGAAGTAAATTCATCCGAATATTCCAGTTGTGTAGCGTCATAAAATGCATCTGTTGAGTGATTTTCTAAAGTTCATATCAGTCATTTCCTTTGAGGCCAAATTCAACAGGAGACTTGGCTGAACATTGGTTTCAAGTCCAGCATCTGAAAAGACTCCCACTACCAACTCTCCTTGAAACCTCTCAAATCAGATTGTGCAGAATCTGAAGGTCGGCAGTGTTTTCTTTGGTCGTGTTCATTCGTGACAACATAAACACTGAACTCTTGCTCCCCGCTCTGTTTTCTTTTTTCCCCTCGACGTGAAAGAAGATGAGTGGAAAAAGCTAAATGTTCTGTCGTTTTATTGTTGATCTTCGATTAATCATGAGAGGCCAAGTGCAAGAACCGTGTCCAGCCTTGTTTATGCAGGGCTCAGCTTGGACCCTTGCAAATACACACACACACACACACATGCACGCACACACACACACACACACACACACACACACACACACACACACACACACACAGTGGCACATGCAAACACACACTTGTGCAGCAGGAGCAGCAGCAGCACTGAAAAGATCACTGGTTTCCTCCTGTTATGCAAATGCATCAAAACGCTTGAGTGAGAATTATATATGAATCCAATGAGGCTTTTTCTCTCTTTTAGAAATGCTTAGCCACAAGTACTGAGAGCCCTCAATGGCAAGCGTCCGCTTCACTCCCTGGCCATGCGTATTATTCAGCTTGACGAGACGCAAACTGACATAAGCACCCGGGCTCACTTTCACCCACTGGCAATCCGATTATATGGCCAACACGGCATCAATGCTGCAGGGCCAACAGGCAGTGAAGTCCGTCAAGCATCCCCTCCTCCACCCAAGCCCCTTCTTTCCCCATTCATACCTTCTTCTGCTTCTTCTTCTTCTTCAACTGCCCCGCACAGCCACCCCTCCCACACACACTGACACACACACTTCTCCAAGCCTCCAGTCCCAGTAAACAACAAAACTCCAGTCCAGAATCCACAAATAACAAGTTACAGTCCAAGCAAAACTTCATAAAAAAAAAATCTTGTAAAAATAATGAAGTAAAACTTTTATTGCTTGTATCGAAGGACTTGTCTTTCACTCTGCATGACTAAAACAAGAAGCATTTGCTCATTTCATAATCATCCCTGGTGCATGTAACTGTGGGAAAAAAAATTGAAAACAAGCATTTTATTACATTTTTTTTGTCCATCTCAAGCTTGTCACTGCCAGCTGTGCTGCTCTGTAGAGCACAAAGAGGGCATTATACAGCTGCATGTGGTGGCCCTCTGAACTCTGTCTAGAGCCTGTTCATTCCATAATAATCAGATATTAGCAGCTATATCTATATCAAACAAGTGGTGCAGGTCGGGCCTGACCAGGAGAGTCACCTCCAACGTCACAATGGGGCTCCTAAGCTAAACTGGTGTTGACAACCACACAGCCTGGCCTTCTTTTCCGTGCTGCGCGCTGACGCTTGGGTCCTCAGACGAGGGCACCCGCTGGAGCAGTGGCTGTTTACATGACGCTACCCGATAAGACTGCCAGGTGCTCGGGGGGGGTTTGGAGTGGAGGCTCCCCTCGCAAATCGCCCCGCATCCGTGAAACTAATGTAGAGATGAGATTAAACTTGCAGAGAGATACATTTGCAATTGATTAACGCTGAGCCACTGTGACAAATTGTATATACTTTTGAGGGAGTGTGTGCAAGTCTTTGTGTGTGTGTGTGTGCGCGCGTGCATGTGTGAGTGTGTGTTTATTAATGCCAGATTATTGTTAAAACAAGAGAGGTTGGTTAAACAGCTACTTACACATGACACCTGATTCTGTGCATTTGTGGGCAGCAGATGCTTTTATAAAAAAAAAAGTAAATAGTAAAAAAAAAGTAAAATATTTAAATTTGAATGGATTCTAATAATTTCGGATGGAGTGTAATGAGCCAGTGGAGGATGTTCCACCTGCCTGCCTGTCCCTTCTAAAACAAGGATTTAGAGGACTACTGTGCTTCCTCTGCACCCCTCTGTTTTGTCTGGTATTAATGAGCAATTAACTTTGCATACAAGGTCACGGACAATGGTATTGGTTGTCAGATTATGCTAATGCTCTTGGCTGTGGCTGCACTGAAAGAGGACAGGGAATCCCTGTGAATAGAGAGGGTTGTGGCCTTTCTCCAAGATGAGAAAATGATATGCAAACTGTACCAACATGCGCTTTAAGCGGATTAGGACACCACTCGACATCCATACTGACAACTGCTAATAAATGAGCAGCAGAAAGGAGAGAGGCAAGTGTCCCGGTCTGGACCAGACAGAATAGTCCCAGGTCTGAAACTTTCTGCGGTTGAAAGTGAAACTTGTGTGTATCTGTTTTTTTTGGCCTGTTAAATGAAAATGTAAAACCTGAAATGCATGATCTTAATGATCCGATTTGATGAGTGAATGTGGGGGGTGAAGATGAGATCAAAAATGATGACAAAGGCCCAACTGAAAGAATTCAGTGTGGGGTGAGGCAGATGAAAAAAGAGCCTGGGGTGAAACTAAGAAGTTGAACTCCCATGACCAAGTGAGAGGGAACAGGTGCAGCCAGAGTTCATATAGAGCGCTTTGTGCGCTGATATGGCTCCAGTCCATTTGGGGAAGAGGGAGGGGCCCATGTTTAATACAAAGTTAATATCGATTTAATGCTTGTCACTGCTCTTCTGAATCTTGTGGCATTGCTAATTCGCTCAGTGTTGAGCAGGGCTTTTACGCCGCCTGTGCCAGATGCTGCAGGGACCTTCAGAGCCGCCGGTGAGCTGAGGTGAAGCCGCGGCCAAAACACCCCAAGTGGGAGCCGCCGCCGAGGTGAAGCACGGTCACAAACTGAATCGGCTGAAATAGATGTTTGGTTAACTTCACATGGCAGGAGCGAGGATTCACTGCAGCTTCATCCCAAACCTGCACAAACGGTCACAGTTAGAGGCGCCAGGGGCTCAAGACGGAGGCAGAAAGTAAAAACAATGCCACAGTGGAAGATATGTCATTGAGTTTCTGGTCAGTATTAGACATTAGCTGCAGGATTAAGCATTAAAAGTAAAACTCTGCATTGTGGGAGTTTATTTTCTGCATTATTATCCAAACAATATTTTAATAAGTGGTTGAGGTGGAACTAATTTGTGTGGTGATATATATAACAGTGTTCAGAAAGCTGAATCTGCAATGTAATTTCAAATAATGAAAAATATAATATCCTTAAAGTGTAAGTACCTCTTTCCGCAATTGTTAGTTTACACAGATGCAGGATTATGTTAATGTCAGTCAAATTCATCTTGATGAACTTTTTCCCATTAATAACATTAGTGTTACAATTTACCTGTGCTGTATTTTAAAAAGTAAATTTGTATATGATTTAATGGCAGTAAATGAATAACATGTAACACCCACACACTGGCTCCCAGTGGTCTTGGTATAACGTGTGGCCCTCGTTTGCCATGTGCTGACAGAAAGTGGCTAAATGGTCAGGATGGATGTGTTCACAGAAATAAAGGCTCTCATTTGCCAAAAAAAAAAAAAAAACCCTGATGGAGTTGGATGCGGGCTTGAAAGGCTGCGGGGCTGAGATGGATGGACTGGTGACCGCTGTCATATACGAGGCTGCAACCAGTCAGCACAATCTGTTCATCCTGAGTTAAGTGAAAAGATGGGGAGTTCCCTTTCCTCGGTGCGTCCACGTCACCGATAAATAATGAGGGAATAATAAACAGTTAACCACCTGTCGGACCCGCGGCACAATGGGCCAGCCCATAGAGAGCCCCTCATGCATGGGTAACATATTTACTCAGCCCCTTTCACTTAACGAAGCAGAAAGAGACTCAAGACAATAGTTAAGTTCATCTATTTAGTAAACTGGCATGGGCCTGTCGGAAAGAGCCCGACAATTCTTTAATATTTCTATCATAATTTCCCTGTAATAGCCACAGTACAGCAGACATATGGAGGCGCATCAATTAGTCTAGGCATATTTTTGGTGATCTAGTGATTTATACATAATCCTATTGCCTGAAGGGATATTATAAGGGCAAGTGATAAACATCAGTAGGTAATCCCTATGGGAGAATGAACCTATAGGATATTATGAATATTATAGGCAACCTATATTGAATATTATTATTATTATTATTATTATGATAAATATAGCTATAAATGACTCTGTCATTTGTAATAAACATATGTATATCGGAGCTGGTGATAAGAGGCTCCTATAAATGATCCATATAATGCCATGTAAATTTTAACTTGAGATGTTGAATCCCTGCAGGATAATCACGCTACAGCGATGGGACCTCGGTGGGCTCGAACAGGGGGAAGGGGGGTGGGGGGGCTGCTGGTTGGTAATATTTCAGAGATGTGCTTTTAATGGCTTTAATTCAGCCGCAGCCAGCTGTTTTTACTCGGCCTGGTAAAGGAGCGGGGACGTGGCAAGCTTGCAAAGCTCGTAGAAATTAGTCTCGGTCAGCCAGAGCAGCCTATGCTTCCTGCTAACCATCTGCTTACCGCTCACAAAAGGGGGATTTCGGGGAGCCAAGTAAAGGAATATGGGCTCATAAAAAAGCATTGAAGGTCTCGTTACTTATTGGAGGTGTAGCTGTGGTGGCGCAGCGCTGTGTTAACGCCTGTTTGTGCGTCCTGCGCTCATAAAAGCAGACGCACCTCTGATAAGCCCCGACTCTCTCCAAAGGATCATTTCACGGAGGCGTTCCCTTTTAATTATCGGATTGTGGCCAGTTTATTTTAGATTGATGTTAAACTACTTATCATCATTTGTGCTGATGCCAAATGATCCACACTGACTGAGCTGCGTCTGTCAGACTCGTGTGTCTTATTTAAATTAAGTCAAACTTTGTTTACTCACACTTTTAATTAGCGACTCTCTTTGTGTTACTGTGCAAATTATTTAAAGTGGGCTAATCATAGTCATAATTCATTTTATTTGGTTCTTAATTTTACAAAAATATTATAAACAAAATAATTATGAGCAAACTATATTTTCCACAGGGATATTTTGTTTTTCCTTAAGTGAATAAAAATGAGATAAAGGATGGTGTGTTGCTTTTAGGCCCCATGTAAAGCTACAGGCCTCTAATAATAAAAGTCATGAGTGGAAAAGAAATCCGTATCCCTAACCTTATCCGTAGATAAATACAAATTCAGATTGATAAAATAAAATTTGTTTATATGAAAAAAGTTTTTTTTTTTTCGTTTCTTAAATTATTTTAAATCTAAATAAAGTCCATTTATTGTTACTTGGGTTTCAAACTGGTAACAATTAGGCGTTTTTTTTTTCTTCCCCTCTTTGGCTCTTCGACGCATTTTCGCCTGATTACTCTGCTTTAACTGGTTTTCAGGGCAAAGCTGACAGAACACGACTATAAGGCTCCAAGTCGCTTTAATAAGAGTTTTATATGGGGTCTCAGTGTCCGCTCATATGAATGCGTTTTAAATCAAATCACAGATGCACTTTTATTCAGCCGGTTAAAATAGCAGAACAAAACCGTCTTTAGAAATAAAGCTTTTTTATTCCACTGGGCTTTTTTTTTAAAGCCATGAGAGGGAAGGAGAGAAAGGCCGAGGGGCGCCTCCTCCGCAGCTGAGGGTGACAGTTAGTTCATGGTTAACAGGATCATGAGCGCACGGCGCAGGCCGCACACTTCTCCTGTGCGCTCTGTGCCGCGGCTCTGCGCACTGAATGAAGCCTGTGCAGAAAGAGTGATATTTAACACATCTGTTAAAGCGTTTTGATAGCAGAAATCCGTTTAAGACATTATTCCATGACGAGGGCCAGATTGAGTGTTGAGAATCCTATGAAACCCTAAAACTGATTTACATTTGAGATGCTGCGCATGGCATCTGCGGCCAACACACAGTGTAGATTTAACAATAAACACAACCTGCTCACTTGTTCTCTTAATAGTATTATAGAGTTTAAAGTCTAGTTTTTATCTACCTGTGATTCTGTTTATTTTTCAGCTCCGAAAATGGAATAAAAGAATAATTTAGCATTTTTAAGGAGTATATTTTATCTCCTGCATAACAGAAGGACTCGGTGAAAGGAGAAGAATAAAGTATCTTTCTTTAAGTGCTCATTAAAAGTCCCCAATAATGAATGAATCTGCAAAGATTGCTCTTTAATTAGGCCGCTTGCCTCTGCCAAACAAAACAAATTGAAAGGAAAGTGGTCAACATGCAAAATTGATGACTGAGCCTCTTTTGTGGTCGCTACATTGTGTGTTGCTTGCTTATGAAGTCTAATGCAATCATAAATTGCGTCCTCTGGCCAATCAGCGGGCCGGGGGATAGAGCATGAAAGCGACCCATGTGGAGAACTTTGTTGAGCCCCATTGTGGGGCTGTCAGCCCTGAGAGGAGGGCCGGGGGGGTCGGCCGCTATAAAACTGCTCTCCCCAGAGTGAGGAGAGCAGAGGAGTTAGCAGCCATTCACACGACTGATTCTCTCCCAGCTGACACGAGGAGTACTTCACATTTCACGCACTCTTTTTAACCCGGGACCATGATGATCCCAAGCGTCCTCGCGCCTCCCGCCCTCTACCCGGGGCTGTACCGCCCCGCCGCGGCGCTGCCGCTCCACCAGACGCTGCCGTCCGGCTTCCCGACCCACTCCAGCTTTCTAGTGGAGGACCTGCTGCGGATAAGTCGCCCCGCCGCCTTCTTTAACCGGACTGTCCCATCAGCCAGCGGCTCCCTACCCACTCCCACCACCACCTTGTCCTTCAGCTGCGCGCCCGCGGAGCGCGCCTTTACCACCACCACCGCGGTGACGCGCGAGTCGTGCTCGCCCAAAACGTCGCTGCCGAGCAGCAAGGACCCGACTTTTCTCAAGTTTGGAGTGAGCGCCATCCTCGCACCTTCACCAAAGACCGGTGAGTTGACAGACGGTGCCTGCACCTGCACCTGCGGTCACGTGACCCTCTCAGACTGGTTGTGGTTATGTGTGTGTGTGGATGATTTAACACGTGTGATGTTTCCTCCACAGCGTCCTCACCGCCCACAGTCCAAAGCCTGCACAAGACCTTCCCCTTCCCCTGCTTCGACGGAACCTTTCACCCCATATTCAGGACGCCCTATCTACCAGGTAGGCGCCGCTTTCTCTCACTCTGCCTCCACTCATTCATGGACTCTGTCCAGCCTTTAGAATCCAGTCTGAACGAGCTGCATTTAGATGTAAAACACTTTGAACCGCTGTCATATTTTACCCGGGAGAGCGTCAGGAAAGGGACAAACAGCCAGAAAGAAGAAATCACTGTCTTATTAATGGAAGCGCTGGCTCTGGCCCCTGGCCGGACCCACCCATCCACCCCCTAATTAACCAATTATCCCAAATCGTCACGCTCTAAATTTGAGGCGGGGTGGCGAGTTATAGTCCCCCCCTGCTTCCCATTGGGGGGCGTTGTGGCATTTTCCCGGCCCACGTTTTCCCACAGCGCCCGGGGGGCCACCGGGCCGCTGTGGCGGGCAACAAAGCCTTCAGCACCGTGACCAATTTGGTCAGCTCCCACCGGGCGAACCACCCACACACCCTGGAGAGTGACTTTTACCAGGCGGGCCAAAGGCGTGAACCAGTCATGCACTAATTTCCCTATTAGGCGCTATTGAGAGTTTTCAATATTCTCACAAGACCACATAGAGCGTCCTTGTTCCTGATTCTGCGGCGGCCACAGGGCAGCTCCGTGTCCGGGGACAGTCCGGCCAGCAGAGCGCGCACAGGACGCTGGGATGTCTTCTAAAGTAAAGTGAATATGTGAAACTACAAGCAGCGCGTCTCAGCTGTGGAAAAACTCTTCTTCCCGCAGGCTGCACGGCCCATAGGATAGGTTACCACTGACCTCCAGTCCTCTCTCTCTCTGTGCCCTAAACGTTCCTCTATTCTCCAGCCGGGCCAATCAACTGAGTTGAGATAAAGAATAATCTCTTAGAAAAGTCTATAAAGTCGCTAGTCCTTGCTTTCATTCAGACAAATCATAATGGAGATGGAGCCTTTTCATGGGCTCAGCTGAATGCCTCAACAAAACAACTCCAGCGCCCTGAATAGCTTTTCGTGTTCATTTAATGAAAATGATTTGAGGGCATGAAGAAAAAAAAAAAAACCCTGCGCCTTCCCCTCCACTCCCCCCTCCCGCCATCAGTATTCTGGTATGCAGTTGTGTTTAGTTTGAAAGTGTAAATCTCCTTTTGTTGCGATAATATATGGCCTTCGCCGCCTGTCCAGAGTCTTTTCTGCGTTAGTTCATTACTACACAATTACCGTTCACGGTTTATTAACTCCTCTATCCGCCCTCACAGGGTTCCTTAAAGGATATGCTACCTCTTTACCATACCAATGCGGTTGGGGACCGGCCAATGTGCTAATTAGTCACCTCGTGCCATTTCACTCAAAACAGAGACGTATTGCACAGTTCCAAGGGGGGAAACCTTCCAATAATAAGCGCTTTAAAAGTTTGGCCTGACAGAGGAATCATTATAGTCATATAGCTCCTCTCTGATGTCACAGGGGATCATAAAGCAGTGAGATTATTTCCCATGATGCAGCTGCTCCCTCTCTGGCTGCCAGGATAAACTCTCCAAGTGTGCACATATTGTTTCTCTCTGAGTGAACGACTCTAACAGGTCCCTGCTTCTCCTCTGTGTTTGTCTTGCAGCATCTTCTTCCGTTGTTCCCATCCCCGGGACTTTCTCTTGGCCCCTGGCCGCCAGAGGGAAACCGCGGAGGGGTATGCTGAGGAGGGCGGTGTTCTCCGACGTGCAGCGCAAAGCCCTGGAGAAAATGTTCCAGAAACAAAAGTACATCAGCAAACCCGACCGGAAGAAGCTGGCCTCCAAACTAGGACTTAAAGACTCACAGGTAAATAAACAAAACCAAACAAAATCGCTCACGTTGTGTCCGTGCGTAATTTTACGCACGTACACGCCGTTACGCATCTCCAACTGCTGCACCTGACGCAGAACCCCGCTCACTCCCCGTCTCCTCCTCTGTGTCCGCAGGTGAAAATCTGGTTCCAGAACCGGCGGATGAAGTGGAGGAACTCCAAGGAGCGAGAGCTGCTGTCGTCCGGCGGCTGCCGCGAGCAGACGCTGCCCACCAAAGCCAACCCGCACCCGGACCTCAGCGACGTGGGCAAGAAGTCCTCAGCCGAGGAGGAGGAAGAGGAGGAGGAGGAAGTGTTCCGGCGGGAAAGAATGAGATCGGGCTCCAGCATCTCCTCTCCTTCTCTCTCCAGCAAGCACTCAGACTTCTCAGAGTCAGATGAAGAAGAAATAACAGTATCTTAATTTATTATATTAAAAAAAAAGCCAATATATAGATATAACCCGTGTTCTGTTTTTCTATGAGACTGTGACCACATTTGTAAGAAACAAACCCCATAAATGTTAACAAAAACAACAACTAAGTTCCACTCCAGTGTGTTGCTTCATCAGGATCTGCTTCTGAGATACTGAGATTTGCTGTTTTGCACAGCTTTGTTCAATTGTACAGTATTTTGTACAATTTTGTATGGAAATTTTATGCCAAGAATATTGAGTTACTTTTGCCTCGACCTTGAATAGAGTTGTTTATTGAAAAATGTAGCTATTTCGTTAATAATTTATATGAATCTGTTTAATAAGTATGTTGTAATATGCGCTGTATATATGTTTATTTCACATTTTTTTGTATAAACACCAAATAAAATTGTAAACAATTCCAATGGATGTGTGCGTTTGTTTGTGTATACAAAAAAAAGGACCAATTTCACCAAATTAAATCATAAATAATCATTAATTTTATTGAATCACAATAACTTAAGACTAGTACAGTGATATCAGATTTAATTCTCGAGCCCTGGACAGACCAGTGATGACAAACAGCATCAATCTGCTCTGATGTAAAGAGACTGTACACAAAATACTCCTTTTTCAAGTACTGTAATAAATCAGCTAGAAAAGAGTCCTCAAAATGCTGCAGAATAACCAACTATTTACACAGTTATGTTACATGTAAAAAAAAAAATGTACATAGCAAAGAAGGCTAAACATTCATTGAGTTTGTGAGTAATAAACACACAGACTGGTCAAATGCTTTCAACGACACCCACACCTCTGACACCAGAGCAGGCTTTTCACAAGACTAACACAGTCTGCCTCTTTGTGCTCACTGTAGCAGGAGAGCCTCCATCAAGTACACAGACATACATATGGACAAAGAAAAAAAAAAAGTTTGCCACAAAGTCTTCACAAATCTGGTTCCATGCTTTAGGTCTCGGCAGTGCTGAAATCTGCTCGGGGTGGAGGGCAGGGGGGCACAAACCGACGTCAAGCTTTTGGCTTCCACTGGGAGATCAGAATGAATGTTGCATAGCATTGGTGACAAAAACACTGAAAGTGATGGACGCAGGCGCTGAACGACACCACCCCAGTTTTTATAAAACGTCTGCCTGCCCTTCCCAGAAGGCAGGCTGGGAGGTTGCAAAGAAAAGAAAAAAAAAAGTACAATAACTTTATTATCTTTTTTTTTTACGCCATAGAAATGGTGTTAAAACTTTTACATAATCATTCAACCACAAGTACCTTTATACCTTAAAACCTCCGATTAATTATATCTATAAACAAAGCAGCATATACACTAGTTTTTACTTAATTAGTTCAACATGTTTCTTATGACAGTTTCAATCATCACAAATCACATAATCAGAACAGACAACGAGCGTGGCGAAAGCATAGTTGAAGGATGGGGATGAGGTATAAAATCAACGCATCTTCTTAAACTTCCTTCACCCGATCAACCTGCAAACGCTCCTGATTTCAAGCACTGAAACACGTCTTATATGTTTTTCTCTCCTCTCCTGCTAGTGGTCCAGATATTTACACCAGTGTCTCAGCACTGGGTTCATACATGCATACAACTTTAATTCAAAACAAAAACAAAACAAAAAACAAACCCAAAGTACTGCTTCTCATTCACGTCTCTTCAATCCAACGGCATTGGTGTTTGATATGATGCGAGGTCAACCACCTGCTCCAGAGAGGGCTCAAAGGGGGGAGAGTTGACTCGGAGCCCTGTTAAGTTTACAGCCATTTAGACAAATAAAAGAATCATTTAATGCACGTAAGTCTGTTCCAAAAAGAGTAAGGCATTGTTTGTTAATATTCAGTCCAGCACCAAAAAGAGAGTTGTGCTACAACAGCCTGCTTGGGCCAATGTGCATGGAGATCTTTAAGGGTTATGAGGGTTAAAGCAACAACTTTGAAATGGTCGATATTATTGTACAGATACGACGGATAAAAAAAAAAAAAACAGGACAGTAATTCAAAACACAAAAAGTGATAAATCGAGCCGTGGTGAATGTTAACTTCCTACTCAGCACCATTTCCTCCTGGAAATACTTATTTGCAGTGAGAACTATAGGTCTTTAGAAAGATTTTACTTACAAATAGCTGCAGATGTTTTACTGGATAAAATCACCTTTTTAAATTCAGCGGGTCTGCCGCACGCACACTCACTATTTTATTCTGCTCCATGTCAAAGGAACTATTTCTCTAGTGGAACAATGGCTCGTCGGCCACGAGGCGGGTTGTCGCCAGTATGTCAACTCTGCATGGTGAGAATTGTCTGGGTGACTTTGTCTTATTTGTCTCTGTCCCATGAAGATGTTTTCCACAGAGTTTGACATTGTACTGGTGAAGAGTGTTTGTCACCATGTTTATATCATGGATTCCCTCATATTAACACACCAGTTCAAGACGTGTATCTGGTTGGAACTGTTAACTTTCAATTATTTTTCTTTTAAATTTTTAAAAAATCTTTTTCAAGTTTTTTAATGAATGACTTCAGAGGAGTTTTGTGAAGTGAGTGGACACTTAACATTCACTTTGGCTCAGTTTCTCCTCCAGCAATAACACAAACAGCTTCAGTTGCAAAGGAGGAGGAGGAGAAGCAGAAAGTGGCTGGCTCTTCATCCATCCATCCCAACAGGCAGCAGCCTCTTGTTGTGCTCTCAGCAGCTTGTAGCTCAGGCTCCGTGACGCTCCAGAGACCAGGGCCTGTGCTGCCATCTGCAGGCCACACACGTGCACTGCAGCTGGGGCAGGACTTGAACGTCTCAGCCTGAGGAGCTGGAGCTGGAGCTGATGCTGCGGCTCGGCTCAGTGAAGGATGGATGACTCCTGGCTGGTGTTCACATATGCTGATGGCTGGATGACGATGGCCATGACGATGCCTCACTAACAGTGACAGGCTGTGTGCTTTTATTATTTCTGTCTGAAGTAAATGTCAGGCTCCTGACAGGAGCCCCGGGCCACAGCGGTGAAAAAAAAAAGGAAAAGAAAAAAAAAAAGACTAAAGACAAAATGAAAACAGCACAGTGCAGTAGAAACTTGTGTTGCCCGTCTTCTGAAATGCAATCTTAATCTTAATCTTTTTTTAAATATTTGGGTTACCTGCACCCAAATTAAGGTGGCTGGATTTTGTGGCATGAAGTTACTACGCTCTCGACGAGAGGTCCTCGGGGGGGTGAGAGCATTTGTTATAAAAAGTTTCTCCTGAAAACTGATCCCAGTGCTGCGTTTTGACGGCATCACAGGGTCGACTCCAGCGACGAGTCCAGGATGTCGTCCTGGTGGCTGTTGCTGTTGGAGTCGCTGTCGTAGCTCTGCGGGCTGGACGACGTCGCCGCCTCCTTCAGACGCATCAGCATGTTCATCTGTTGGCAGAAAGAGAGTCGGTCTGATGGAGCTCCACAACCCAGAGGTGGGAGAAACTTCTGTGCTAAATGTTGGATTATTTCATTTCTATTCTCTCAATCTTCCACTAAAATTCTGAACTGCTTGCCTCAACTCAAGTTCCATTCATTTGCTAAACTGAGGAGTGGGTAACCCTTTAAAGGGGAACTATACAAGTCTGGTCACTTTTCTGCTGTTTTTCTAACCCTCCTCCTGGCCATGTGCATTTGTTTACAACAAAGCCGGCGAAAAATCAATACGTTATATGGATAACGTTATATAACATTTACAATGTTACGACGTGTGTGTGTGTAATCTTAACTGTCATAAACAAAAGATTACGGGTCATGGAGCGTGTTTGTGTCGCGGTGTGCAGAGACGAGAGCTGGGACACCGGGACGGCGGCCAGGTACTACACTGGTTGGTTTTCAGCCATGAGACGCCAGGTGAAGGCAGAGAGCCTCCATTCTCACTCGTAACAAGTTACAAGTCATGTAGTTAACTATCACAATTACTCCAGTGCTTTTTAATTAAGGTAAAAATGTAGCATAGCCACAGGAAAAATCCTGCCTAGTTTCTCTTTAATTTACAGGTCGCTAATTACTTGATAATGTCAAGAAATAGCCTAGAAATAACAGTCAATTTCATAGTAATGTCATGTTTTTCATTAAAGCAAAAGATTACACATGCTTTGAATTTTTGGGGATTTTTGGGAAAGGCCAAGGCAATCAATCGTTATTTATTGGCTATATTTCTCGACATAGAAAAAGCAGGGTGGTTGTGCGCACATCCAATGCCTATTTTAGGCCAGGTGCCGGACAGTCAGGATAATTGCAAAGAAAAAAGGGAATATCCGCACACTGAATTAAAGCTCCCATTTATTGGATAGCCTACTTGCTTACAACGTTTCGACCGATGTGGTCTTCCTCAGGCAAATGGCATGACAAGTGGCAGGCATATACATATATAGGCTGAAGGCCTGATGACACCACACCTCTGTCATTAGTTGGATGGGCTTCAGGTGAGCCAATTATAGGCCACTTAGTGTGCCCAGAGGTCAAGAAAGTACAATAAATCTTAACAAACACAATACACAATATACACAGACACACAGGTCAAGTGTTAAAAAGATGTACACAAAAACATGAGATTATAGTCAATAATCAGCAATAAAATAAATGCACAAAGTCTAAAGAACACTAATATGGAGATTTTTAGACACCAAATACCAGTTCACAAAAAGGGCCTAATGTCTAAGTCCTCATTAAGGCCATTAGGTGACATGGTATTGAGGGAGTAGATCCAGTAGGTCTCCCTTTGAAGGAGTTTTCTTTCAATGTCACCACCTCTACGCTGTTTCTGGATCCTCTCTATTCCCAGGTAACGCAGTGCGCTGACACTGTGGCCTGCCTGCTTAAAATGGGCGGCCACAGGACTGCGCTCGTCCCCTGATCTGATCTTGCTTCTGTGTTCACTGATCCTGGTACGTAATTCCCTCGATGTTTTTCCAATGTAAGAAAGGCCACATGGACACCGGATCATATAAATCACATGTGTGGTACTGCATGTGATGGCCCCCTGGATAGAGATGTTGCGACCGGTATGTGGGTGGGTGAAGGTTTTACATCGCTGTGTGTAAACACATTGGGTACAGCCCCCACATTTGTAATTGCCATCTGGCAGGTTAAGGGGGTTAGATGTGTTATGGGGGTTGAAGTCAGATCTGACCAGGCTGTCTCTGATGTTGTTGGGGCGTTTAAACACCAATTTTGGTGGCTCAGTGAACACGTTTTTTAGTTTGGGGTCAGAACTTAACCTGCCGGATGGCAATTACAAATGTGGGGGCTGTACCCAATGTGTTTACACACAGCGATGTAAAACCTTCACCCACCCTCATACCGGTCGCAACATCTCTATCCAGGGGGCCATCACATGCAGTACCACACATGTGATTTATATGATCCGGTGTCCATGTGGCCTTTCTTATATTGGAAAAACATCGAGGGCAAGATCAGACCAGGTGACGTGCGCAGTCCTGTGGCCGCCCATTTTAAGCAGGCAGGCCACAGTGTCAGCGCACTGCGTTACCTGGGAATAGAGAGGATCCAGAAACAGCGTAGAGGTGGTGACATTGAAAGAAAACTCCTTCAAAGGGAGACCTACTGGATCTACTCCCTCAATACCATGTCACCTAATGGCCTTAATGAGGACTTAGACATTAGGCCCTTTTTGTGAACTGGTTTTTGGTGTCTAAAAATCTCCATATTAGTGTTCTTTAGACTTTGTGCATTTATTTTATTGCTGATTATTGACTATAATCTCATGTTTTTGTGTACATCTTTTTAACACTTGACCTGTGTGTCTGTGTATATTGTGTATTGTGTTTGTTAAAGGACAATTCCGGTCGAATTCAACACGGGGGTGTATTTTCATATCATTTTAGGTCTAAAAGAATGAATCTGAAGATTTTCAGTTTAATCGCTCCTGTTTTGCGGAAGCTGCGTCTGTCCCTGCATCGCCACGGCAGCAATGAATGGGAGTGGATGTAAGTTCCGCTGTTTAGGCTGTTTCCAGCCCTCAAAGCCGCAATTTTTTTCCACAGACAGCGTCAGATGGCTACTCAAACATGCACCGAGAAGTTTATTTACTTCAAGCAAGTCGACATGTTTGTAAAAGTCGATCTAATTCAAAGTCTCCCGGAGTCTCGCGCGAGCCCGAAGTTGCAGTGCTGGTGTATTCAGGCGCAGTCGGAGCTACCGCTTGTGTCATAAACACAGTAATATCAACTCTTTACTTGCTTGAAGTGTACATTTTTTTCCACAGACAGCGTCAGGTGGCTAATCAAACATGCGCCGAGAAGTTTTTTTTACTTGAAGCAAGTCAAGAGTTGATATTCCTGTGTTTATGACACAACGGTAGCTTTTCCTACTGCTCCTGAACACACCGCGCACGGCAACTGGGTCTCGCGCGAGACTCCGGGAGACTTTGAATTAGATCTAGTTTTACAAACATGTCGGCTTGCTTGAAGTAAATAAACTTCTCGGTGCATGTTTGAGTCGCCATCTGACGCTGTCTGTGGAAAAAAATTGCGGCTTTGAGGGCTGGAAACAGCCTAAACAGCGGAACTTACATCCACTCCCATTCATTGCTGCCGTGGCGATGCAGGGACAGACGCAGCTACCGCAAAACAGGAGCGATTAAACTGAAAATCTTCAGATTCATTCTTTTAGACCTAAAATGATATGAAAATACACCCCCGTGTTGAATTCGACCGGAATTGTCCTTTAAGATTTATTGTACTATCTTGACCTCTGGGCACACTAAGTGGTCTATAATTGGCTCACCTGAAGCCCATCCAACTAATGACAGAGGTGTGGTGTCATCAGGCCTTCAGCCTATATATGTAGTATATGCCTGCCACTTGTCATGCCATTTGCTTGAGGAAGACCACATCGGTCAAAACGTTGTAAGCAAGTAGGCTATCCAATAAATGGGAGCTTTAATTCAGTGTGCGGATATTCCCTTTTTTTTTAATATTTCTCGACATTACTATGAAATTGACGATTAGGCTATTTCTAGACATTATGACGCAATAAACTGTTATTTATTTCTTGGCTATTTCTTGACATTATCACGTAATTATTGCCTGTAAAGTAAAGGGTTACCGAGGAGGCTTTCGACTGAAATCAACTGCTCAGTAAGAGATGTTCTTCTTCATTTGCTCACCAGTGGGTCTGCGTCGCTGTCGCTCTGTGGTGGCTCTTTCCTGACTCCTTCTCTTGGGGCGGAGTAGCCATCGAACCCTACATCCTCAGGTCGGAGCTGCAGCAGCGGGGGCCATTCAGATGGAGTGGGTGTGGCTGACCACGGGTAGGTGTCGGTCACCCAGGCGGCCGGGTCCTCCCACGCAGCCCTGCGGCCGTACAGCTGCAGAGACGCAGGAAAACATTTCAGAGTGACCACAGTGTGGCTTCTCCTCTAAACTACTGAGGCAGATTCCTTCTCTGAACTCACTTTTCACAATACTGATTAGCAGCTGCCTGATTAAATCTGATGCTAATTAATTGAATCAATTTAACTTTGATGAACATAATTCTATCCTGCAAGAGGGCAAATCTGAACAAGTCTGTCTTTCTCAGTCACTGCACATCACCTCAGGATGGCAAATCAAGTTTTTAAAAAAAAAATCAGTGTTGTTAAATACCTGCAGCCCCTCCCGTACGGCCTCCAGCATGTAGGGGATGATGGAGTAGTTCCAGAGGTCAGTGAACCAAACCCTGGACCCCTCCACGTCCATGGGACAGGACAGGAAGAGACGAGGTCCTGTACAGCACACAGCAGAGATGTTAAGACACCAGGCAAGGCAAGGCATAGCATCTTTATTTATATAGCGCATTTCATACCAAGGCAACTCGATGTGCTTTACATAAAGACAAAACATTAAAAAAAGAAGCATAAAACAGAATAAAAACAAACAAAACACTAAAAACAGAGTTAAAAGCAAGAGCAAATAAAAGTAAAATAAAAGAAAATAGATAAAGTTTAAAGTTCTTAAAAGAGCTCAGCTATAAGCACGTGAAAAGAGAAATGTTTTTAACCTGGATTTAAAAGTGCTTACAGTTGGGGCTGATCTCAGTTCTGCTGGTATTTTGTTCCACTTGTGAGCAGCATAACAGCTAAATGCTGCTTCACCATGTCTGGTTTGAACTCTGAGCTCCACTATCTGACCTGAGTCAGTAGATCTCAGAGCTCTACTGGGTTTATACTCTACTAACATGTCATTCATGTATTCTGGACCTAAACCATTCAGTGATTTGTGAACCAGTAGCAGAACTTTGAAATCTATTCTGTAGCTGACTGGGAGCCAGTGTAAGGTCTTAAGAACTGGGGTGATGTGATGTGATCTGATCTCTTTGTTCTGGTTAAAACTCGAGCTGCAGCGTTCTGAATGAGCTGCAGCTGTTTGATACTTTTTTGTATCCAGCCGTCCAGCCGTCCCTGGACTGACTGCTACTGACCGATTGTGCGACGTCCTCTTACCAATGGTGACGTCGGAGGAGCTGTGCGTCTCCAGGAAACGGTTGAGGTGGTGCCAAACCCGTGGGATCCAGTCGATGATCTTCACCAGCTCCATGTTGCGCGTCCGGCTGCCGATCTCCGTCTCGATCAGCTTCCTCCTCAGGAAGCGACCGAGGAAGCCTTTCACCGGCTCCATGTGGTTGGCACACAGCACCCACCTGGTTGAAGAACACACAGTTGTGTTGAATATACAATGTGGTAAACAGGCAGATATCGTAGAAATCTTTTAACATCCAGCCGCGAATAGTGGGGGAGGAGATCAGCAGCAGCTTACCTGAAGTTGTGGTGAAGCTGCAGGTTGGGGGCAGATGATGTGGCTTGGCTCATGGTGCCGATAATGTAGGGGCTGCAAGGAGAGAAAAACACGTTTAGGTTAAGTTCATCCAAACATGAACTTTCATCATGATTGTGTCGGACAAATGTGTGTGTGTGAACTGACCAGTGCTGGTAGTTGCAGTTAAAGAGGCCGTTGAAGATCTCTCCCAGGGAGCTGACGTGGTGCAGGTTGTCCAGAATGACCACCAGAGGGCTCTCCACACCCGGCACGCCGCTGCACTGCTCGGCCAAACCCGAAAGGTACTGACGCAACTCCTGCAGAGAAAGAGAGCATTTGAACTTTGTGCAACCTTCAGCAGTTTGTTGTTATCTTCTTGGAGCAGCAGAGTCGACAGGTTTATAGACAGAAGGTTGAAGCTGAGCTCTTTGTCCTCATGTGCACAATTATTCATGTGGTGCTTTATTTTTCCAAAACCCTCCAAAGGCCAAAATGTTTTTTTTATTCACTATTATATATTCTTACATGATGTCTGTTCATTATTTTGTATTGGATATATTGCTCAAACTTTGATAAATATGCTGAACATTTAGCTCTTAATATGATTTATTAGTTCATTTCAGTTCTATACACAATTGTGCTGCTATAAAAAGAATCACGCATCTAAATTTTACAGCTTTGTAATTTAACACTGACACTGAGTGAGTTTGCAGGTTTTTGATCAGGAGTGTTTTATCTTTTGTTTACAGTTGTCATTCAATGTTCGAAAATTTAGTTAAATTTAGTTCAGTTTGATGTCTCAATACTGGAGAACAGAAACCAACGTCCGTGAGGTTGACGCATTCAGACATGATCTGTAAAACACACAGAAGCTGCCAGTGTGTTTGCTTTTAACATTTAGGTCTTTGTGTGAAAAACACAATAGCGAATTTGTGTGTGTGTGTGTGTGTTTACCTTGCTGGACTTGTGGTCCACGTTAAAGGTGACCACGGCGTGCGGGGTCAGAGGTCGGCCCTCCAGCAGCAGCAGGTGTCGAGACAGCTGATTGGCCAGGTAGGTCTTCCCCGTGCCGCTGGGGCCCGACAGGATGACTCGTCTGTGCTCCTTCAGCAGGGACACGTAGCGCTGCAGCATCGGCTTCGGGATCAGAGTGTCGAACACCAGAGAGTCCACGTTCTCACTGCTCACACCTGGACACACACACACACACCAGGGTATTAATATCAGAGAGGAAAGCTGGGCTGTAGAGGATGGAGTGGATGAGTTTCTGGGAATATCTATTGCTTTTATTCACCAGCACTGTGAAATTAGACTTTGTTTTATCCCTCTCCATCTACAGTATCAACACTGTGCTAATTTCTGGAGGCAGCAGCACAGTCTCTGTACCTTTGAGCTGGATGCTGATGGTGTTGCTGTCTCCCACCAGGTAGCCACAGGGCAGCAGCTCAGGTGTCTGAGCGGCCTTGAGGCTGCTGTGCCGGTGGATTTCTCCGATGTTGTATCCCTCCACGCTGTCTGAGCTGAGGCCCAGCTGGCTCATAGGGTCCACGTGGGTAATGTACTCCTGTCAGACACAAGGTTTCTACATTTAGCAGCTTTCAAAAGGCTTCAAAGTTTGTGTTTGTGAATTAGATTTATGAGTTAATACCAGTTGTTTTGTCATCATAGAAAAACCTGAGCTGTGGCTGAGCTCAACATTGACAAGATGCTTAATACTTTATGAGATGTTTTCTGACATTGTGTCTGCATCTGACTCTGTTTATCATTTTTACCTTGAAAAGGCGTCGCACTACTCCGTCCAGAACGTCCCACTTGGTTTTACCACTGACGCCGATGCAACCAATGAGAAAGTGGCGAGGCCGGCCCTCCTGTGATGGAAAAATATGAGTGGTTTTAGAGACCTAGAAGCAGACAGGCAACATGTAACACAACTGTAACCAAAAGGCAATAGTGTCATTGTTTTCTAGTCTCACCTCTCCCCACTTGCTGTCTTCGTCCAGGCTGACGACGATCTTGACGTGTCTCCCCTCCTTCCTCATCCCTCCCTCTCCACCGGTGTCATCCAGCAGCATGTCTGACAGGAGGGAAGAGTGAGTCAGACAAGGGTTCGGCATTTCAAATCAAAACTTGCCATCAATGTGGTTATTAGTCAAAGGGATAGTTCAACATTTTTGGCAACTTGCCATAATCCCTATATATACCTTCAATTATCGGTGCATGTTGTTTTGAGATGCAAGCTGCTCAGTGAACACAATGTGAATGGTACAGGTCCCCTGTCCCTCAAAACTCATCAAATACACAATTCAACCACTCCAAAATGCTTGCAAAAAGTTGTTATCTGCACATTCACCACGCTATGAAATAATAAAGTAACATTACGAGACGGAATTGTTTTCAAGGCAAATGCATAGCCAGAACTACATTCCAGACACGGCTGCTGGGCCGAGTGATTTCAAAAGCGCAAGAAGTTCCGAGTATTTGCTTCGTGTGTTGTAATGTTTCATAATTATACATGATTATTTCAAAGCGTGGCAAACGTGCAGGTCACAACTTCTCCACCAGAGCGTTTTGGAGTTGTTGGATTGTGTATTTGATGAGTTTGATGAGGGACATGGGACCGGCACCGTTCACCTCCATAGTGTTTGCTGAGCAGCTCGCAACTCTGCCCCGCTGATCTCAAAACAACATGCACCGATATTTAAAGGTGATGAACCTACAGGGATTATGGCAATAGGGAAATTTGCCAAAATGTTGAACTATCCCTTTAAATATTTGAGTTAATGCTTGTGAATTCACACTGTCATGATTGCTGTCTTACCCAGGCTGGTGGATTCACTGGTGGTGAGATTGAGGCTCTGCTGGGACAGTCCAGGTCCTGGAGCCTGGCTGTTTGTGTGTGGGGGAGGAGAAGATGATATGGAGGCCTGGGAGCCCGTTCTGCTGCCCTGAGTCTCCAACTTCAGACGGTCATTCTCCGACTTCAGTTTCTCGATCTCCACCTACAGACACACATACGCCGAAAGGAAAATGTAGGAAAAAATGATCCTATGTGTCTGTACCATCCGTCAAAGTGTCATCACAGTTAGCCCAGAGCTGGAGCAAGTCAAGGAGAGTTTCTGTCTGTGTGTGCAGACCTGCATGCGGTTCATGGCCTCCCTCAGCTGGTCCAGCTGATGGGCGGAGCTGAGAGCCTCCAGGCGGATATCTGTCAGCTTCATCTCCTTCTCCCTGAGCTCACTCCGCAGCTGCATCACCGTCTCCGCCTCGCTGTCCAAACACTCCGACAGTCTGCACACATACAAGCAGGACGCCACGATTTAGCAACGTGAAAGTTTGTTGAATGATTTCAAGTGGAGATCTGATTTTATTTGGATATGTTTGCGTAAGATGAACTCTGGTGATGACGATGTGTACGTACAACGAGTTGGAGTGTGTGTTCCTGAGCATGTGGCTGGCGGCTGAGGTGCCGTTGTGGGGCAGTTTGGGGGAAGAAGGCAGCGACGAGTCCGTCATCTCCTCGATGTCGGAGTGAGAAGAGGCCGACTTGGGAGATTTCTTCTTGCTGAACGCCTGCTTGAAGGAGCTTCGCAGCTGCAGGTAGAGAAACACAGAGAGAGAAACAGAGAGGTGAGGAGGCGAGCAACACGCTCCCAAATACACAAGGCTGAGAGGGAGAGGAGGAGTGTGCCGGGTGGGGGGGGAGTGGAGGAAAACAGCTGTGAAAAAGTGCAAGTGAGTCAGAGAGAGAGAGGGAGATGGGTCAGCTGTCTTATGACCTGAGCTGCAGCTCTAAACACAAACACTTCACATTATACACACGGACAGACAACCTGTGTCTCTGTGTGTGTGTGTGGAGTGATATGTTCTTTTCCCAAAGAATTGGATTAGAACTTCCATAGAGAGTTTATGATGTAATTAGAAAACATCATTTGCAAAGTTTGAAAGTTTTCTAAATGTGTCCTCTAATTTTGGATGAACTCTTTAAATACCATCCTTATTTGAGATTGTGTTTAAGGCAGAAATCCACCATTAATACTTGTTCATCACAATTTCATGAGTCCTCTGTATAACATTTTGTGTGATTTTGTTAATGAGTGTCTTTGGTAGTGAGGGACCTTCAGCAGTTGTCACAAAATATCTCATATAATGTGAATTGTGTTTGTCTGGTTCAACAAAAACACAAAATGAATCGACCCAGAGTATTTTTCATGTGGATTCCTCCTTTCAGAGCTGACTCGAGTGTCATAAGAGCAGATTTCCGAGGGGAGCAGTGTTGAAGGGGGGAGGAGAGGCACTACAGTGGCAGCAGAGAGGGAGAGGAGGAAGAGGACAGAGGTTAGTAACCTAGAAAAGGTGCGGGGGTTAAAGGCAGCTTTGGTTCTTTTATTTCTCGCAGCATACCCATTCTTACCTCATAGACCTGCCACATGAAGCGAAGCAGAGGAAGACACAGAGACAAAACAGCACATGTTCATATGGGTTTGGGTGTGTTAATGCATTATGGAGGGACAGAGATTAAACTCGGGCCCCTACGAGACTGGAGCTGATTTCATTAGACTTCCAGGCAGCTGCCGACTAATTCTACATCACAGCCAGCATGACACGGAAGCTCTTTCATGATCCATTATATACTCTCTCCACACAGCCCCTATACACTCCACATCACACACTGAGTGAGTGGCACCTGCATGGTGGAGCCCTCTGTGGGGTCTCGTCTGCACAAAGACTGACAGCCGGAGGCGCAGACACACACACACACACACACACACACACACACACACACACACACACACACACACACACACACGCACACACACGCACACACACACACGGAGGAAGCCCATTTATTATCACTGTGACCTAAAGCAGGAAACTCTTTAACAGCTACCAGACAGCACCGCACTGCACTTCCTACAAATCCAACAACATCAGGATCAGATAGGAAAACCACAGGAGGCTAACACGTCAGTCTACAGGACAGGGAGGAAGAAAAAAAACAAAACTGCGTACGTCATCGTCTCTGACTTGCCCTCCGCTGCAGAGAAAAGTCTTTCAACAACAAAAAAAAAAGGAAAAGTTGTTGAGTGAAAGTATGTGAGATGTTTTGTTGTATGATCACAAGTGAAACGCAATGAATGAGCTGACAGTTGGACTACACACTATCCAGTGAGCACTGAGCTGGTTATTTGCAGGTAAAGAGACGACTATTACAGGAAAAGCAAACACGTTTCTCTTTTCTTTCTTTTTTTTTGACCTGCAATTCACCAAATCAGTCACATCAGGACTTCATACTGAACAGGAAGAGACTATGGAAATCCAATATGTATTCACCTTTTCTCCAGTGAATGGCGCCTGAGGGGGCAGAAACCCAAACATGTCACACCAGCACACACATGCAAATACAAAAAGAGACAAAGACTAACACAACAAACCAACAGGCGTGCTTGTTGCCCTTTTTTTTTATAACTTATCACAATCTCAAAATCAAGTCCGTCACACCTCATTTTTAATTCTCTTTCATCTTACCCAGTTCTTCTTGTTCTTCTTCTTGTTCTTGGCGTCAGTGTCCAGATTGGAGCCCACACTTGAATGGCTGGTTGCGCTGGCGACGCTGCTGACGCTGTCGGAGGAGTGCTGCCTCCTGATGCGCAGATCCGGCTGCTGCTGCTGCTGCTGTTGCTGCTGTGGGCTGCCGTTACTGCCGGCTGAGGAGAGACAGGCACATGTTTGTCTATGTATCAGGCTGGAATACAGTCCGTCCTTTTAGAGGTTTATAGAGGTTTTCCTTTGACTACAGATTCTGCAGTGCAAATTCTGTAATTACCTACAGAAGTGCAGATAATCCCATAAGAGTTAGAAAACTTTCTTTCCATTTGACAAAATGAAATCCTTGTTGCATCAATGACTCTTTTTTATCAATCAAACGTTTGGCTCTAAATGTTGGCCTTAAAGATCCCATATTATACTCTTTTTACTCAATTTCACTCAGCTGTCAGATGTCCAACTAAACTGCATTTGAAATGTATTGCCCCAAACTGATCCGTGGTCCTGAATGTCGGCTGTCTAAAAGTCGCTCAAATGAGCTCCACTGAGAACAAGCTGTTTCTGTGCCTGCACCTTTAAGTAACATGGTTACTGTACACGGCAAAGATTATTACCACTTTTTGACTTAAAATTGGTCGGTATTTCATCAATATAGCTCAGGAGTTTCTTGCTGTACACTGCAGCCATAGAAATAGACGTGGTAGGCGTTTTATGGCGCTGAGGGGCCGGCCTCACTCCCGTCGTGACATCACCACAGGAGCTGAGTCTGAACAGCCTGTATGAGCACCGTTTTACCAGTCGATGCAGGACCCGTTTGCTTTCCTCATTCTAGGAGTTGGTAGGCTCAGGGAGGATCAGTTTATGTATGTAGAGACCAGAAAAAACCTGTTTTTCATAATATGGGACCTTTAAAATTCAAATGACAAAAATTCTAATATCCTTTTCCTTGTGTAGTTTTGCCCATGTTTGGTCTGTACCTGTCCTGTCTCCTTTGGGTACGAGTTCAGGTGTGTTGATGACTCCGTTGATGGCGGCCTGAGCCACGGCGTTCTGCTTCTTCAGCAGCTCGATGGTCTTCCTCAGCTCGTTCAGCTCCGAGTCCTGTGTGGAGAAAATGACCAGAGGATCAGGTCGGCCACAGGGAGCGTGAATGCGCACTTTGATTGATGTGTTGGGGGAGGGGGAGGGCTGCTCTCACCTTCTGCTCTGCTGTCAGAGTGAGACTCTTCAGTCTAATGGTCATGTTGCCCAGACTCTGTTCAAACGCTGCCACCAGGTGAGCCTGCAGGAGAAACAGACAGGTTGTGGATGTAAAATGTGGTCGATGCATAAAGATGCTGAAAATGTCTCCTTTAAATTTTGTCTTTCACCAAGACAATACCCTCATTCCAACTCATAATGACAGTAAAACAGTTTCCTCATGAACCTCTTCCACACTGACAGGAACTGATCCTGAATCTCTGAAGCTACCAGAGCTTACTGGATCGCTAATGACCACATGAATGTGGACTGAACTTGTTGAAGAGCATGAGGAGTGAAGACGTCTTCAATGGGCTGTAATGACTTCGCCTTGAGCTGAGAACATGAGACAGTCGAGTGCATCTGACTGGACATGAAGAGAAAAAAAAACTTGCCTCAAGCTTGGCACAGAAACCCCAACATGATGTCAGTGGAAGGATCTTCATACCGAAATGAAAACATAACCAAACCCCAATAATCGTAGAGTAGAAATAATAATAACATCCTGTGATAAATGATCACACCCCTGTGTGATCGGTCACACACTGAAGCCAAGCTCTTACATCATCTTCACCAAAAACTGTCGGGTCCTTGAGCAGTCCTGAGGACGGCATGAAGTCATCACCATCTTCTGACCACAGGCTGAGGCTGATTTTCATGTCCTAGCTTGATTTGATGGATTTCTGGCTGAGCTTGTGTAAGATAAAACTGACTCGGTCACAAAGAGATACCAACACGAGGCGTCAGACGAGGTTTGGGAGCAAGTGCTGCTGATTTTGCAGGTTTAAACAAACCAGTTCATCTAGCGAGCATGGTGATCCATCACTGTGCTGCATTGGCCTTTGTGCCGCAGATAGAAATGATGTGCTGCTGACTGATGTGGGATTCAAGTCTTAGATTCTCGGCCTCGGGGGCCTTCGAGGTGTGTTGAGATAATTCATCAACTGTCTGCGGCGAGTAATCAAATATTTGAACATAAAACCCACCACCCACCCCCAGCTACCAATCCCCACTCTTCTGTATCTGTGTTTGTCTTTCAACGCTGGCACCGCTCCCTCCTTGTACCCGGGCGTCATTAGCTGTGAATCTTGAGTCCACATCTGGGACAGTCCCTCAGCCGTGTGCAGAGACTTGAGTCCCTGCTGTAATCTAACACCTCTGCCTTCGCTCCATATCTCTAATCCACAGCCGAACCACCGGCGTGCTCTGACTCAGACAGCAGATTACGAGCGAAGCGTGGTGAGACTTGTGCAATACAGAAGCCGGGGTTAGCAGAAAGGATCGTGTCTGGAGACGCTCAGAGAGATTTTCTGATGCCTCTGCCAGATGTAAAATTACACCTTCGTCTGAATAAAGTGCTCTGCTCAGTATCCGATGAACATTTGGGAAATGTTCAGGAGGTTGTGATTGCTCAAGTTTCTCTGAGTGGAGATGGTTGCTTGCCAAAATATTTTGTATTTACACCAATCAGGTTGATCACATAGAGTTTCCCTAGAAATTTTAAATAGTTGGTATACTCAATTAGTTTCAAACTGGGGATTTCTGTATCTTTCAGTTCCTCTCTAAAAAAACATAATCAAAAATAGATTGGGATTTGCTCCTGAGACACTATATCTAACTGATAAATGTCATTTAAAATCAGATTCATATATTGTTTAATTGTGCAATAATTCACTATGGTGATATTTGATAAACACTACAAAACAATATACATGTCCAAAGAAGTTTCTTTAGAAGTGTGTGTGTGTGTTTGTTTGTCTGAGTGCTTGCTCTTACGTTGGCGCTCAGCTGTGTCGTCAGGGCGGAAACCTTTTCCTGGGAGGCATCCAGCTCCCGGCGCAGCTTGCGGATCTGCAGACGTAAAAGAAAGCACCACATCAAAAAGCGCCTGAGATAAAAGCATACAGTATGTAGTGGCTCCATAAAGGCGTTCAATAGCTAACACACACACACACATATGCACGCACAAATGCTGCAGCGACAAACGAGGGAGGCTCCCAGATCTGAGCTGCGATATGTTCAGATTAAGAGATGAACGGATGCAGCGGATGCATAAAAGACGACATTCAGGTGAACACAGGTGTTGGGAGAGGAACAAGAGCCTGTTACAGGGTCACTCACAATACAGTTACACGTGTAACTGGATACAACTGTGAAAACAACTCCGTGTTCCAACACGTCCGGCCACTGCACACAGAAAATTAAAGAGGGCAGAAGTGCTGTGGGCGGGTTGACACTTACCTCCGACTGAGACTTCTCCTCGTTCTGTAAAAACAAACATCAGAAGAAGAGAAAATCATTACAGGACAAACTGACTGAATCCTGACATGCTTCAAGAAAAAAAACAAGAGCAGTTCAAGCTGCAGGGGTGTGTGTCAGTCTGCACATGTACCAGCTTTTTTGATTTATTAGCTGAGCTTCATAAACTGTGCAGGAGATTGTCTGGTGTAATGTGTCTGGAAAGCAGAGATGTCCTCCTGAAGGCATTTCACTGAGACATCCGAGTGTGTGTGTGTGTGTGTGTGTGCGAGTCCCATTGTGTTTCACGGACGCCACAGAGGACAATAGTAAGAAAAGACATACAGAGAGCACGCTAAACAAATGCTCGCACGAACCCAATGCAACGCACCCTCCTCCTCCTCCTCCCCCTGCCGCTGATCACCAAAACAGTGAAACACGCAACACCCACATTTACATGTGAGCAGGCTGCAACCGTTTCTCTGAACAGATCCGCTGATGGTGAAGTTTACGGTCTGAAATTCTGGTGTCAGATCATTTGAAGCATTTAACATGCAGTATTTATTATTTGGTGTCAAAAAATGCAGCAAAACAACAAACTATCAATTCATTGAAGCCATAATGTTTGTTTTTTTATGGAGATATTTTGAATTTCATGTTCAGAATTGACATTATGAAAGATATTTTTGCACATCTGGCTCATTTATTATTGCACAACTGTTGATTACTAAGTATTAATATAATTTAAAAGGACTGGCAGTTTTCAAAACGTTTTTCTTTCATTTATTTTTAGGACATTTTTAATCTTTTCTTAAATGTTAAGGTTTGTTTTGAGGCCTGAATGCAGCAATTGTGTGATAGTTAATGATTTTTCTTGTGGCTCCACCCACAAACCACTCATCATAATCATAAACAGGCTTCAACAGCATAATGTGTCTGTGCATGTATAGCTGTGGCGAGAGTGGATGGATCACAAAGTGTCATTTATCCGCACATCTGTCTCCACACCCAAACAGAGCTGTCAGTCTTGCGCACACACATGACCAGCTGATCCTAAACACACAAACACGGCAGCCCGTCCGTCTTGGAGACACAGACAAAACACAGAGATCTCACACTGATGCAAAATCCCAGAGCAGCTTCACAAACAGAGACAGAGCCAGGAGCTATGGACATCATCGTAGCAGCAAAGGGGGTTTTTGGTGGAAAGACCGAGCGGTGAGGAAAATGAACAGAAGGAAAAGTAAACGCAAACTTGGCTGAGGCCGAGATGGATTTCATTGTGTTGATGTGGAATTTCAAAACATTAGATTAGTTTTACAGATAGAAGCATCTGAGACTCCAGCTTCAGCCTGACAAGCCACAGCCATAGAGCCATACATACAGTCATCTGCTAATGTATGCTCTGTGTAATTATACCTTTGACTTGCAGCTGTAATTAACTCCAACAGGGCACAGAAAAACAAACAGAATGAAGCACTCCTGCCCCGTCACAGCCCTCCTCTCCCCCCCTGTCCCTACCGTTTGCTGCCAGGACGTGACGGTGCCCGTCAGGGATAAAGTCGCCATCATTTTGCCTCCACTCTCTGATTTCAAACCTCTGATTCTCTGACTCAAAGGACCAGCCGGAGCCGAGCGGGGGATACAGTGTCTGAGAGTTGAACTGCTACACCTGCACAGGTGAGTAAACCAGCCCACAGAGGGAGGAGGGGCTATGCTATGTGACTGCCCACAGTGTGTGTGTGTGTGCTTCGGAGCTGTGTCTGTGTGTCTGCAGACAGGCGTTTCTCTCAACAGTCAGACAGTCTGGATGGACGAGACAGTAAATGTGTGAAGGCACATTTGCCAACTTCAAATCCTCAATATAGTAATTGATAATCCGACAGGTAGAAGGAGAAACTGGCTGCTCTGTTCTGAACCTGAGAAAACTCACTGGTAAAACTTTCTAAAATGACACGTGTTTGTTCAGACGCCCCAAAAATATTCAGACTGTTTACAACACACATTTTGTCTAGAATAATTACACAGAGCCAGACCAATTTATATTCCTGCTTTTTAGGCTGAACAAATGTTGATATTTTAAAGGAGAGTTGTTTTCGAGGCAAATGCAGAGACTGCTTGCTGAAAAACTGCCCCCAACGGAAATGTGCATCAGCGGTTTTGCATGAATTTACCACAAAAACAACTCTGTCTCGTAACGTTCCGTTATTTTCTCATAGCATGGTGAATGTGCAGGTCACAACTTGTCTGTGAGAGCGTTTCGGAGTTGTTGGATTGTGTAT
This sequence comes from Trachurus japonicus, assembly GCF_045865225.1. Taxonomy (NCBI): domain Eukaryota; kingdom Metazoa; phylum Chordata; class Actinopteri; order Carangiformes; family Carangidae; genus Trachurus; species Trachurus japonicus. The sequence goes on along the minus strand of NC_140909.1, from coordinate 33,110,211 downwards.
TTGATGAGTTTGATGAGGGAAACCAAGAAATCCCATTAGCCTCCGTAGCGTAGCTCTGAGCAGCTCGCGGCTCTGCTCCGCCGTTCTAAAAATAGCTTGCACCGACAATTAAAGGTAACGAACCTACTCCTAAAACTATAGGGATTATGGCAATGGGCCTATTTGCCAAAATTTTGAACTATCCTTTTAAGTTAAAAAATACGCACATTTGTTATTTAATAGTGACTTAAACATTTTCATAATTGTTTTCAGTCCCTTTTAACTTTATTAGACAGTCTACATTTGTGGAACTAAGCCAAAGACGTTGCAGTGACGTTCTCTGTGCCCTAATCACCGTGACACCAGGAAGTTGTTTGTTATCCAATAAATTTGGTTATTAAAAGGTTGTGACCCTAATTTGTCATAAAGGGTATATATAATATTTACCAGTCCTCCCTAGTGGAGAAACTACGTAATGTTCCTAAATGTTATGGTTAGTATGCATTGAAAATTAAATTATATTACATCATGTACGTATTTACCCCTAATTATGTGTTGGTTTGACCAACTCACCGTAGAGTAGATGGAGGAGGTGCTGGAGACCAGAGACAGGGATGATCCATGGACTGAGGAGACAGAAGTAAAAGTGTGGATTAGAAAGTACATCTGTAAACACAACAGTACTATAATTACCAGCAGACCCCCCACAGAAGCCACCCACCCTGCTTCACCCCACAACTGTTCCTCCCAGCGCTCCCACCTGCCCCACGTCCCGTGGCTTTGCAGTCATAAAAAGACTTTAAAAAACTACGCTCTGCAGTTGCTGTTGCGCTGTGGTGCAACTAATGACAGCCTGAGCAATTCTGTGCTAATGACTCAGCCGCTAATCATACATCAGAGGCCAAGACACAACGCCGGCACTGTTTCCCGCCTGGGAGCAGATCAGAGAGGAGATCAGGAGCGTGAAGTCATCGGCTGCACCGAGAGGTCGGGGCTGATCTCAGCAGATTGGTTTAGTTACCTCACGGGGAGCAGACGAGACTTTAATGAGGGACTCGCTCTTTTATTCTAATTTGGTTGAGACAGGAACGTGCAGACGGAGCCACATGAAAGGCAGAATTCGCGTCTCCCACTGTCGACTCATTGTCATTGTTTCAAGACCTGACTGGACCAGAGCTGCAGGCTGCGATTGATTCCCCAGCACAAAGTAAAGATAAAGCAGGAGGTCTCTTTCTGTTTATTCTCATGCTTGATTAATGCTTGGGAGTTGTGCAAGAGTATAAACCTCCCCCCACAGTGACTTCAACTGTGCTGTGTGGGAACAGAAAGTAAGAACAAATGCAAACACTGTTAATCTCTTTAAAGATTATGTTCATTTACCTCTCAGTTTGAGTTGTAGATTATAAATTGTGTCTCTCAGCAAATGTGGTTTTCTCAGACATGAGAGCTAAGTGGGAGGGTTTGTGGGCAGAGTATGAGGTGACAGTGTGTAGTGGTGTTGCTCTCCATCAGGACAAAGTGTTGGGTGGATGATGTGACTTTTGTCCTGTCAATCTAACAACGGTCGGGTAACTCTACCCTTAAGGAACACACACATGTTCACACAAATGGCATGTACACACACACACACAGATGCAGGCACAGAGAGAGGGAGAGAAAGTTATGTTGGAAGTTTCTTGTATGTCATCACCTCTCTCTCTCACGCCTCTCACTGTGATCCCTGTAATTATCTCCTCAACTGAAAGGGAAGACTGACTTGTGAGGCTGGGAAACGCGGCGACACGGATACGACTGGGCCCAGTGGGGGAGGGGCGCAATAATAATAACTCTGAGTTTGTGTTACTGTGCGTTCGGCGTGTGGTGCGTGTACATCTGTATAAACGCTTTAAAATATCAAGGTTGAACTGGCATTTCCTTGAGCCACATGTCCTGAAACAAACACCTGTTATTAAAATTAAAGTCTCTGGTGATTTGATGGTGTGCTCTGAGCTCAGGTGTGAATGCACTCAAGACACATTGACGGCACTTTTAAGATGAACATTTGAGGCTGGCCTGGGTCATATATTGATGTCTTCTTCCAGGTTCAACATTTATAGTTTTTCCTGTACACAGATTTGGCTAAATTAACTAACCAACTATTGATACTGTAGCTGTTTCCTATTTAATCAACTTTAACAGACATGATTAGACAATTACGGTGCTCAGTGGCCATCATCATTATCATCATCATCTTCATCATCTTCTGTCTTGGCTGGAAAACTTTCCAGAATATCCAACTTTGATAATAAATAAATATATTTAATGTAATATTTTCCTGGATGTACCATTAATTTGTATTTGTGCATTTGCTTATTCTTACAGTATGAACTGCCCAGTCTTGTAGCAGTGATTTGAAACACCTTTCCTATACGCTTTATATGTTGACTCTTTATTCTGAAGAAAGCAGCATGAATCAGAATCTGGTTAAGAGAAGAAAAAAAACCCCACTGAGCTCTCCAACAGGTGTCTGAATTTCCCAGGTTTCCTAAAGAACACGCACACAGCTGATTCCCCTAAGGGGAGCCAGTTTCAGTGTCACTGGGTTTGATCTCCAAGTCTTTGTCCGTCTCTTATGTTGCAACTCTGCAGGGCAAAAACTACCTTCACATTTGTGATTTTCATCTGTGACGCTTCAGTTATTCATCAACTGTCAGGAAAAGTGACTTTATTTGCAAACATTTGTTGTGGCTGCATTATGAAGTGGTTGAATGTTTACACTGTGCTTCACTGAAATGCAAGTTCACTGCCAAAATCCCAGAGCTTTTTAAAGCTGGATTTTTCCATCAAGAGAACGTAGCACAACACGTTCCTCTCCCTCTCCCGGTCTAAATCAAAGCTCTGTGTTTCTATGGCTCTGAGGATTGAGCAGACTCCAATGGAGAGAGCTCTTCTGAGCAGGGAGTCTGCCTGCTGGTGGGAAAACCACTGCTGGGTACTTTTCCCAATAAACAAGCTTATGAAAAAAACAAAGTCACACAAAAGCTGATTATGGATTTCTAAGGGGATAGAGAGCTTTTCTTGGAGGAGCGGCTGTAATCCCTGTTAATGTTCTCTAAACAAATGGAATAATAACTCTTTTGGCACGGGGATGTGGAATAAGGAAGGGAAGGCTTCAGCGTTCCGGAGAGACGGGGCCACGCAGGTCTCGGAAAAGGATTACACCTGATTACATATTTCACCAAAGGTCTTAAGAAAACATGGCCGAGACTCACACCAGGCTCATCATCCATCCGCTTTTTGTCTCCTCTTACCTTCCTCGAAGCCGTCCCTGAAGGAGCCTGAGCGACTCATGGTGCGAGTCTTCTCGTCGAGAGACATGCAGGAGTTTCTCAGTCGATTGTCGCCGCAGGGGTCATAGGAGCCGTCCTGATTGGTCAGGCTGTTGTTGCGCAGGCCAGCGAGGTTGATCTGAGCTCCTGAGGTCGGGCTGGATGCTGTTGATGTGAAATGGGAAATGATTGATTAGCTACAAGCAAGGACAACTTTCATCAGCGATGTCGTCTAGTATTTTTTTTTTTTTTTTTAAGTATATTTTTTTGGCTTTTCATGCCTTTATTCGATATAGTATTTTATTAATAGTTCAGTCTATAAATATTGAAGATGACATCTTCAATTTGCTTGTTCTGTGCAAAGTGTCCAAAAGTCAAAGATATACATTTTACAGCCATATAGCTCAGAAAAGCAGCAAGTCTTCACATTTGAGAAACTAGAACTAAAGAATATTTGAAATTCTTCCTGGATAAATAACTGACATTTGTTTTGTTTCTCTTAAAGGGATAGTTCAGAATATGTTGAACGGCGGAGCAGAGCCGCGAGCTGCTCACAGCTACACTACGGAGGCTAATGGGATTTCTTGGTTTCCCTCATCAAACTAATTAAATACACAATCCAACAACTCCAAAACGCTCTTGTGGACAAGAGCGTTTGCACATTCACAAAGTTATGAGATAATAACGGAACGTTACTGTAGGATAAAGATTATAAAGGTAACAAACCTACTCCTAAAACTATAGGGATTATGGCAATGGGCCAATTTGCCAAAATGTTGAACTATCCCTTTGAAATGACCCAGTAATGGTTTTTATGCTCTTGATGGTTTTAACTGTTTGAAATGCATTGATTTGACTGATTTCATATTTCTGCTGTTGCAAAGCACTTTGTAACTTACTTTTGCAATTACAGATACTGTTTCCATAGACCTGAGTTTGCCTAAGGCCACAAAGAAATACTAAATCCTGGGTATATAAATGTGTAGTGCTGTGTTTTGGTCATGTGTGGGGCGTACCGAGCTGGCCGAAGTTGAAGCGAGTGCCGGAGGGGGAGGTGAGGCTGGAGCCGGGGGAGAATGGGGAGTTACTGGCTGACTCCTGCAACCCGCTGGTGGAGTGGGAGCGCAGCCAATCGCGGCTCTCCTCATGGCCTCTCAGCTGTGGAGATGGGCCATACCTACAAGAAGTAAAAGAGGAGGTTAGAGTGGAGGTGAGGACAGAAAGAGAACAGTTCTTCATTTTTACAGGACAAGTTGATCTGGATTCTGATTTTTCAGACATTTTATAATCAAAGAGGAGGATTTTTTTCTCTACTGCAGCCAGATTAGTAGCTGGGATCTAAACATTGGATGAATCAGATGCTGAAACAAGAAATCACCACAGCGTGAACACAGATTGATTCTCAGCTGTGAGCAACACAAACTGGGGGAAAAAGCAGAACAGAAGCCAAAGAAAATCTGACCCCAGGCATCGAACCCGCTACAGCGTAACACAGTGACAGCTCTGTACAACGACAAGGTGACATGCCTCTTCACAGAAGCACAACACAACAACACAAGTGCCAAACAAAAACACCATAAAGCTTTTTTTTTTTTAAAGCGTGAGCACAACAAGCTTCGAAGAAGTGAATGTAGACGCAGAAAAAAAAGGGAAACTAATAATCAGACGACAATTTGGTGAACCAGTGTGCAAAAGTTCAACATGTCCAGCAGGAAGTGAATAAGTACCTGAGTCCCTTCTTAGGCAGAGTGTTTCTACCACAGTGTGGCCCGCTGTGGGAGAGAAACACTTCAGAGGAGCAAAGAAAAGGAAGCAAGGAGGCAAAGAAACATGTGGCTGCACCACTCAAAGGCTAACTAATACTAATAATATATCTTTTTTTATTCACAAACTTATTCACTGCAATAAATCTCTATCTTGCATTTTTATTTATTTATATTACATTCAGTTCTAAAACTTAAATAAAACATTTTCTTAAAAGAAATAAGGCAACTGTAGTAAAATAAAGAAACAGACATTTGATCACTGATTATAGAAAATGCCTAAAACATGTGTCTAATCAAACTGAATAATTATTTTAAGAATAATAATTTCCAGTGCTAAAAATAGGACTTTTACAGCTAAGAATAGCAAAACATTTCCTTAAGATGGAGATTTTTGCAGCACATACTCCACAATAAACATCCTAAGCTCTAAATCTGCACATACAGTATAAACTCTACCACAAGGTGGCAGTGTGTCACAGTCAAAACAGACTAGAGTGAACCTCTAAACAAAGGCACTGGAGCTGCGGGCATCCACACAGACACGGCCTCTCGTTCGCACTCTGTCATTCACACAGGAGCGAGAGGTCCTAAAAATAACCACTAACTACCACACAGAGCAAAAACACGTACACAAACACACAAAAAAAGACACAAAGTACAGCAACAAGCCGACACACAGAGCTACCCTCTGTGGTCCTCTGTGATTGCTTTGTGTGTGGCAGCAGGTGGTGGTTTAGTAGGAACCTCCACAGCTGTTTCACCAGGGAGCCTAACACTGCACACAGGTGCATTTACCTGTCCTGTTTCCGAGGTAGCGTGTTTCGGCTGAATATAGGGCTAGCGGAGGGGGAGGAGAGGGGACTGATGGACGACAGGAAGGAAAACAAACACAGACACAGAGAGAGAAGGTTTTAGAGAATAAAGTGGAAGAGGAAATCCTTCAGAGCTGCGAGATTCTTCACCAATGCTGTTAATAAGAAAACTCTGCGGAGGAGGAGGAGGAGGAGGGTGATGTCATGGCCCTCAAAGCTTCGACTCCAGATGCTATTAAGTTTCCTCCGAGACATTCCTGTCACATTACACAGTCAACCTGTCAGGATGGAATCTGCGACAATGACCACAATTACTGTATAACAGACCGAGGACGCCGAGGGGATTTGGTTCCCGCGCTGGAGCGCAGACGGAACGGCAAACAAGAGGCGACACCTCGCCGTGACGAATGCTTTGAGCATCACCTCGGTTCTGGATCCGTTAAAAGGAATTAACGTCAGAACTCAGAACTGGGCAGGATTTCAACACAGTCAGAGAGAGAAGCGTTTAGATGCTTTACCTGAGTGACAAAAAACATTCAAAATCTTACTAAATCAAAAATACAGATGTTTTAGCAGTGAAATGCACTTCAAAAACATCTGTTAATTACTTCAGGCAACTTTTGGAAAGTCAGAAGTCCTTAACAGACTGTGAAAAGGACATGGAAAGATAACTGTATAACTGACTAAAGAAGGAAAGCTGACATTGGAAAACAAATGACGACACTTCCAAAAAAAAACAAAAAAACTCAACACCTCTGTGTGTCCTCACCTCTCAGACATGCCGGTCTTGACGCTGCCGGCGCGGCCCAGTGCAGACAGAGTGTCCTCCTTGTGGGCGCCGTGGCCGGCGCTGCCCAGGCTCATGTCAATAGACTCGCTGCTGGTGTGCATGCTGCTGACGGAGGGGTAGCCCACGCTGCCCGCCCCGCCGTGCCCGCCCAGCGTGCTCTCCCTGCTCTGAGCCGAGGAGCTGCTGAAGGTGGTGCCCCACGTCAGGCTGTTGGAGGGCCCAGTAGAGGAGTAGACGGAGCCGGGGCTGGAGGCCTGTGGACCGGTGGAGAGGGTGTTCAGAACAATTAGTTACTTCATCACTGAAGCAAAGGTCATTTCTAAAAAGTGAAAATGTAAATTTTCCTCTCACTATAATACAGCGGTTCCCAACCTTTTTTGGCTCGTGACCATTTTGACAATTTCTGGCGACCCCATGTGATTGTGGCCGTCATTAAAGATGCTCAATTTATATTTGAGAAAGTGAAAGTATAGAATACAGTTGTTTCAGATTGTGTGCGGTGTTTTTATTTATTTTTATCAGTAATTTCATTAAAAAATTTTTTTATCAATTACTAGACATTTCAGGCGACCCCATTTGAATTCCAGGTGACTCCACATGGGGTCCCGACCCCAAGGTTGAAAAACACTGCTATAATAACTCTGTAATATCATAAAACTGTAATTCTTACTTCATGCTGCCACGAGCGCTTTGCACCTTATTGACTACAAACAAACAAACCAGCACTTTATCTAAGCACATTTCTACTTTGCACTTTACATCAGGCCCCTTGGATTGTCATTTGGTGTTTTGTTTCCTTACAATGTTATAATAACTCTGTATTTTTTTATCTTTTGTTATCTGTACCTCATGCTTTCAGAGTTCTTTGCATTTCAATTGCTACAATAGTATAATTCTACAAACAAACCAGCACTTTACCTATAAGCACATCAACATCGCATTTTACATCAGAAGTAGCCTGTTGGAATGTCTATCTATGCTCTATGCATTGTTTATGTTGTATCAATGTTATATATGACTATTTTGTATTGTATTGGGGTCCGGGATGTCTGAATTTGTGTTCTATGTAATAGACTACAGATAGAAATTAGCTCTCTGCTAAATCTGACACATCTTTACATTCTTTTGTTTAATGTCTGTGTACACTGTCCATAAACATAGTAAAATAAAAAGGTTTTGGACTGTTGGACCATGGGCTGTGTGGTATTTTTCACTATTTTTTGACTTTCCGCCAATCACGATCAAGGAAAAAGACATTGATAGATTTATCAGTGATGTCACACAATCATCGGCTGATTTATTACCCTTGAGTGTGATGGTCCGATTGCTTTGAAACAACTGACTGTTCACACTGTTTGTAAAGAACACTGCCCGCTGTGTCACTTTATGATTCATAACACGTCTGAAAAAGCTTCATGAATCATGTGAGAACATGATGGAGGGTTCAAGACGGAGCACGCTCGCGTCTTAATGCCCTGCGTCGGCATGTAGCCTACAGTTTGTCAAAGAGGAGTCTACACTGTCCGTCTTGTGCTTCTAGGGAAGTTTGTTGCATTAGTCAGGTGAGAAGAAAATGATCCTTGTGTCATCACTCTGCAAACACCTCCCCACATCCCACACAAACACTTGCTTAATTGTCTCTAAGCTCTCGGGCACACAATCATTTTAAATCTTAAAAGCAAACTTAACCGGCTGGTTTGACGCTCGACCGCAAACCATTCAGCTGACGCGAAGACAGTAGCTCTAAGGATTAAAAGTGGTGAGTCAGTTCTGTGGAGGACGCGTACTGTGACATGAGGTGACATGAAATGAAAAGTAATCAGTATGCTGATAAATATCTGCACCAGATTTCATCACAATGTCTCTCGACTCTGAACCGCAAATACCAACCTCACTGCTGAATGAAATAACCAGTCAGCAGGTTTTTCTTCCGCTGGGCACAATAAAAATATCTGCAGAAAAAAGTTTATTGCAATCCTTCCAATAGCTGTTGAGATATTTCAGTCTGGACCAAAGTGGTGGACTGAGTGACAGACCGACACTGTCATAACACGGTTAAAAGGAACTTGCATACAAGTCCAAAATAAACACACACACAAAAAAAAAAAAAAAACGCTTTCTCTCTTTTCATGCTAAGTAGTGGGTGGTGGGCAGTTAGAGAATGTGTGCAGTGTGACAAATGAATAAGCGGCTGCTCCTGGGTCACAGATCTAAAAATAAACCAGACTACTTTACTTTAGCTTTAGTTTAAAGCACACGTTTTTATCTTACAGTTTGCAGAGAAGAATAACACATTAATACTCTCCCAGGATCATTTCTCTTCCCTTTTTCCATTAACACACCGATAACCCTCACCTGCTCGCTGCCCAGCGTCCCCATCCCCGTTCCCAGCGCTCTGCCTCCATACAGCGGGCTGCTGGTCTCGCTGTCTCCTCCTCCCAGCCCCGCATCGGGGGACTCCAGCACCGTGGCCACGTGGTTCATGGTGGCGTGGGGGTTGGAGATAACGGTGGAGTTCTTCATGTTTTCAGCTGTGGTGACCGGTTTACTGGGCTTCCCACCAAACAACCTGAGGAAAAAATCACAGAGTGTTGAAAGAGTAAATGAGAGGCCAAATGGGGGGGCAGCACACATTTAAACATTTACAACAAATTATAACATTTCTGACATTGTGACACATCACATAATCCATTCATGAAGGGAAGTATAAACAAAGAAGAAGAGGTGGATTATCTGTGAAAGCCATTTGGACCTCTAAAAGAGCACTCGGTCTTTTAAATGTAATAAAAGACTGTCAACATAAATTTCTTTGTGAACCCATGTTTCCTTGTGAGTGAGTGGAAAAAATGAATCTGATGTTAGGATAAGAAATGTAGGAGGGGGGGGGGGGTCACTGAAATCATTAGCTCCGGGGAGTTAGAATATTAGCAGTAAATTTAACAACACATTTCATGTAAATATTCATGACTGTTCTGGATCAAAGCGCTGAGCAGAGTGTGTTTGCCACTGGTGTTTTTCTGTACTCTGCATGGAACAAGAAAGAGAGCAGTGGGCCTGCAGCAGTCACTGAAGGTAGAGTCAGTGCTCACATCTGACTCAAGGCCAGCCCAACACAGACACACACACACACACACACACACACACACACACACACACACACACAAAGAACTCCCCCTTGGTTCTCTGCTAATCCAGAGTTAGAGTTAAATGGCAGGCTGTGATGACTGCAGCCGTGGTGGGCGATAATGGCAGCACACAGCCTCTTTGAAGAGTTATCACTCCCTCACATTAATGAGGGCAGAGCGCTGAGGTAAGACTCAGCTCCCATTACCCTGCTCCACCCCCCCCTTCCCCCCCTGCACCACCACCACCACCAAGGCTGAGGCTTGGCAGCTGATCAGCCCAGCTCAAGGCCTGCATTCACCATGGCCTGATTTAACCTCACTAAGTGTGTGTGTGTGCGCAACAAGTCCACACGTGTGATCCTTACTCACCATTTCTTATCATTTACTGTGACCACGTGATTACTGTCTTTTATAATGGTCTTCTGTACATGTGTCTGTGCTTTATGTGGGTAAAATCAAGCCCATACAAGAAAAGAGCCACTCAGCATGGCTCATCTGGTAGCCGTCACTATGTCTACAGGATTACTGACATTATAAATGGTGTTCTGTAAGTGTGTGTGTTTGTGTGTGTGTGTGTGTGTTTGTGCTCACCTGCGTAGTGTAGGTGAAGAAACCTGCTGTCTTCCTGTCAGAGGAACAGTCGCTGCTCCTCCGCCCTGCATTGAGACTCCGCTCCTCAGGTTGTCAATTTCAGAGACGCCCTTCTCCCGATCTGTCTGATTGGCCAGCAGGCCTCCTACGCCGTTGCCCTTGGCGATGCTGATGGAGTTTTTACCATGAGAGGTGACCGAGAGCACGGCGGCCTCGATGCTGCTGGTGGACGAGCGGTTTCCGTTGCGGGCGGCGGCTCCTGAGCGACTCGGCCTGGGCAGGCTGCGGTACTGCAGAGTGGAGCGGGCGCTCATGGGGAGGAAGCCGTCGTCGTGGTGACCCAGAGCCGACCCTCCGTCCTGACCTCCGGCCTTGAGACCTCCAGCCAGTGAGCGCGCGCCAGATTTGGGCATCTTCCCCAGAGTGGCTGAACCGCTGGTGATGGTGGCGCCGCTGGCCGTGACCATGGTTACCATCCCGTGGCCCTGCTTCTTGAAGCCGAAGGTGCTGGTCGGGGTGCGCGAGGTGAGCGAATGCGTCCCGGAGTGGGGGTCTGAGACGGTGTGCGTGAGGGCGTTTGTTGTAGGCGTGCGGCCGCTGGAGATGGAATGCTTCTTGGCCTCGTCACCGCTGCTGCGCCCCGCATCTGAGGGCGAACGGTGAAGGCCATTAGAACGAGGAGAGACGCGTCCTTTCTCTGACACCTTGACATCATCTGTCTTTCCTGCAGGTCACACAGAAGGAGACATCAGCAGGGTGGCTGGGTAATTTCATAAGGTAAACTAGAAATTATTTTATATTTATACTGTAATGTAGTTTAAAGCATTTTGTGTGAGTTCAAATATTAAAGTCCCCCTGAGGAGGGACTTTAAAATTTGTAAAAATGCTCTGCTATGACTATTTTTTGATTAAAGGGACAACGAGGAGTTTCTATTTGGTTATAAAAAAGTCTCACGTTAATGTGGATGAATCTGCGTTACCCACACTTGTTAATGGGCCCATTTTCAATAAATATATCGTTTTGTCTCTATCGTTATTTTGTTATTATTAGTGGTGGCGGAAATGCTGGGCGAGCCGACCAGCCTTTCCTTACTTTCGGTTTCGTGGCGAGCCATGAGAATAACGCCGCTGAGTCGCCGTTTATGGTCGGAACTACGACGGTATCTGATCGTCTTTGAACCTCTGACTTTAATTATTGATGAATGAAAACATGAGTCTGTCTTGCGCCGGTCAAATAATTTCACGGTGCGCACGGAGGCTCATAAATGTAGTGTGAAAACACTTCACTTTTCCAAAACTCCTCGTTGTCCCTTTAATATTGCCTTCCCACAAAAAAGTTGTTCAAAAAACTCTCAAAGAGGCTAAAAACATGTCTACTATTCCTCCCTCATTGAAAAATCCCAGTTCTATGAATATTCATGAGTATGTAAATACTTCAGGGCTTGCACCCGCCCACCGCCACCGGGTTGCTTGGTAAAGTCGGTGCGCATCAGCGGAGGCAGGGGAGACGGGAGGGCGATATCAAAACATGAGGCTCGCACTGAGATTCTAACCGTGGTCTCCCGCATTTAAAGCAGCAGTAACGCCTCTCGGCCACGTCAACCGATGACACTGTTATTGAACATGTAGCTGTATAAGTAGATGTGAAGTGTCACCATCACAGTGAACAACAGATGAGATGCAAAAAAAATTAACGACATTGGTTGCTAGGGATTCTGATGTACTAAACCTGACTGGGTGCTGAAAAACTGAATCTAACTTTATCAGTCTTTGGCTTTGAAACTGCATTTTCAAAATGCTCAGTTATGGCGTGCATTGCGACTTCGCTGCTGAAATGTCTTGTAGCAGAATTCAAACACTACACTGACATGTTAATAATTTCAAAAAATCAATTTTTTGTTTAGGGGGTCTTTAAGTATGGAGACAAAGAGTGAAAACATTAGCCAGTTGTCCTTTACCTGAACTGTGGGTCTTGAGGCTGATGGAGCCCGTGGAGCCCGTGCTACTGGTGCTTTTAGTTCGGGGGGATGTCACCCCGACCTGAGTGCTCATGCCTCTCCTCCAAGAGCCTGTGTGCGACACAGAGGGGGTCTTTCTCCCTGAGCCGCCCTTGTCGGACTCATCAGAGATGTCGGAGGGGTTCCGGCGGCTCCACTTGGAGCCTGTCTCCATCCTGACCCCGCTGTCTGACCCGCCGTCTGGCCTCTTCACCTCGTCTCCTGACCAGGCCTGGTGCAACGCGGTGGAGGCCGAGTGCTTCTCTGCATCCGTCACAGGCTGGGAACACACGCACACACGCACACACACACACAGAGACACACACACACAGATTTATTACTGCTGAAGAAAGCGTCTTTTATGAGACACTGCCAAGTGGTTCCAAGTAGCACTCCAGTTTACGACCGCAGTCATCCTGCTGGGTAATCCTACCAGCATCCTCACCGCCGTCACCTGGGCAGTTTGTCAGGAGGCCGTTTGACCACATTAGAAAGAACTACGCTGGTTGTGACGTCGCTGTTTTAGTGACTGCACCACGATGCCTGAGCAAAAACAACTTCTCCTAGTGCAACGTGACAAGATTCTCATGTTTTTTAAGAAAAACTAAGAAAGACACTTTCAAGATCTCAGTCTTTTAGGTATTTGAATAATAAACATCATAATGTGGGAGATATTTCCTCTTCAAAGTTACAGTATGTTAGGTGTTTTTATACACTGATAATTGCAAGCCCTCTCTAAGCAACAGGAATAACATTAAAGCATTTCTGTTGTGTGTTAACAACATACCTGATGCTGTTCCTGGATATTTAGCTACTTGGGCATGGACTACATCAATATTTTTCTTTTCATCCTTCAAATAAGTTTATACTGGCAAAGTGAAGAAACAGCGGTGGTGTCTGCAGCTGAGTGTTATGAATGTGTTTAAAGGAAATGTATCCTACTGCTTCACTTAGAACTTCATTGAACTTTTTGTGAAGATTTTGCTGTTTTAAACAAAAGTGTAACATGACTAGTCTCCCCCCACACAGCCTTTAGTTACCGGTAACTATCACAGTAAATTACAGCTGTTTAGGGGATGACGACTGCTTTCGGGTTCTGCAGTCGTCCAGGCAACGCTACAAAAATGCAGCACGGTCCAGCCAGTGTGTGTTATTACCACAGGAGAGATGAGGCAGAGTTTATTAAGCTTCGCCGTGTCAGAGCTGCCGTACTGAGAGAATGGCTCCTTTGTACTCTCCTTTGTTTTTTCTCCAGCACCTTGACCTCTGCAGCTGTAATCGACACACATCACATGATGACTGACTCCACATCAGCCACAATGCAGTGTGTGCGTGCACGCGTGTTGAACTCCAGTGAGTCAGCTGACAATATTATCGTCTCACCGATCACCTTACTGAACCGTAGAGGCTCTTAATCAGTGTTTAGTGATTTGAGGCCTGAGTCAACATCAGCTTTAGCTCTGTGAGTCTCACATTCTTTGCTGAATGCACAGGAATGCAGGCGCAGACTGGGTTTAAGAAAATGAAGCAAAGGAGAAATGACCATGATGCATAAAAGAGGAGTTTGCAATTGTCTGCTTATAATTTATATTATAACTAACTTACCCGGTCCCCTTTTGCAGTGTTTTGTTTACCTTTTTTGTTGTTGTTGATTTATTATCACGAGGTCGTGTTTATGGCTCTGCTGTTATTGTTTGTAGTGCACCTGCCATTGTCTAACCAAAACAGGAGGGGGGGGGTTCTGTTGGCCGTCGGAACAGTCGGAGACAAGGGATAACTGTGAAAACAACACGGTAAAAAAAAAGAAAGAAAGAAAAAAAAAGAAAAAGCGGCGACGTTGGCGGGGGCAAAGAGGGAGATAGCAAACCAATATCGCGGCCCAACGAGCTTTCTCTCAGATTCAGTTCAACTACCGGTACTTGGAGAACTCGGAGCGGGTTGTAGACCGATTCAACTGAGCTGAGTTGAAATTGCAGTTGATACTTAGCAAAGAGTTTATAAACCGTCTTTGACAGTCGCCAGGCTGACTGCAGTAGCAGCCATGTGAAACGCTGCCGGATTCCGCGGTCGCGGGGAAACCATTACGTAAGCACGCAAATCACTCCCCGTGTTTCGTTCTTTATCAGCGTCAACCATGGATGTATTCCATGGCGTCAACGCGAAAAACACCGGTAAATTGGCAACAAAAAATATGTTTTTTGTGCTTTTCACATTTTAATTTGATGTTCAAGAACATGGGCAGCCAGGGAGGGACTGTAGTTAATCATTTAGTCAACTGTCAGAAAAATTATATTCAAAAAGTTGCAGATAAGCAAATTAATTTTCAATGTGCTGGAAGGAATGCCACTGAGGTATAAAAGAAATCATGTTCGAGTGAACAGTTTTTTTTTTGTATTACTTGTGGTTGTTCTTGAAGGCATCTATTAGGCTAAGTGACAGATTGTGTATTGCAGTGCTGATCATTGTTTGCAAACAAAGAGAGACTTAAACCCCTGGCACCAGAGGCATTTCATCAAATCTGAATGCACAAGCAAATTCAATAGATCCAAATCCCTTTCAATCTTTGACTTAATCTATTAAGACTTAACCTCCTAAACACTGAGTATTAAAAGAACTAAAACTCCAGCAGCCTTACCTGTGTGTTGAGGCCCTTGCGCTGCGCCGCAGGCGTGTTGGCGTAGGAAGAGATGGAGGAGCTGGTGTTGATGTCATCGGTGTCAATGTTGTCACTGATGCCGCTGCTCACAGAGCTACTGTCATCCCAGCTGAACATATACAGACACAACAGAGGACAGAGAGAGGCTAGGTTAGTACTCTGAACAATAAATCTGCTCTTTGGCACAGTGGGAAGATGTTTAATTCCTCATTATAGAGACACTACATTCACGCAGCAGTGAGGGATGATGCTTCTCGTGTCAGGAAAACCCAACACTTCTCTGCATCAGTCAGCTCAAGTCAGATTGTCAGTTTTGCAAATTAAGCATAAAACTTTCCCTCTTTCAGATTTGCTGGAGTTGTGATCGTGGATGTGTCTACACGTAAAACACCCTGTAAAAGCAAGTATGAAGTCATGTGTCTGATAAATGTATGCCTTTGTATGAAGAGAAAAATAATCCTATTAATTACAGAATTAATGCAAATGGAAATAATCAAACAAACATGGATCCGGCGTCTGGGCGGCTGCCTGGTGATTCTCTTCCTCTATTCTCCGTCTGAACTGACTTCACACACACACAGGCTGAATGGGGTTGTCTATCACGTGAACAAAGGCTCGACAGAGGGGTGACATCATGGTGTGTTTGTGTGTCTGTGAGTTGTTCAAACAGATCCATCTGAACACAGCAAACACGCTGGGAGTTAATGCAGGATATTTGTAAATATGTGTGTGTGTGTGTGTGTGTGTGTGTGTGTGTCCGCTGGGAGTCTGTGGGGGACAGGAAGCCCAGCCAGTTGGCAAACATTACTCTGAAAGGGCCAGAGGGAGGCTGATGGTGATGGCCAGTGCAGGGTTGGCTGCACCAGAGGATATACACACAATCACACACACAAACACACACTGACACAGAGTTAGTGTTGTCAAACTATCTGTGATTTTAGTGTCACCAGAGGACCATTCACTTAAGACTATAACATAACAACCTGTCACATGTCTTGTTTATGATGACAAAGACATGTTAGGCCTACAGACAATAACAACCAAGGTTCCAGTTTTTAAAGATTATTTTCATTATTGATAAAGCTGTTGATTATTTTCTTTACCAATAAATCAACCAACTGTTCAGTTGATCAAATGGCCTTCACATGTTCTCAAAGCCCCAAACCTGACGTCACCAGCAGCCCAGAACAAAAAGAAAATCAGTCACACAAACAGAGGGAAGCAACAAATCCTCATGCTTCAGGCTGTTTGCCTATTATGTTCATTTTTAACTAATGAGCCAATTATCAACTTATCAGATCATCGACATAATTTGACACTGATACCAAACAAGACTTGTTCCAATACCTTACATCAGTTTGAGCACTATTTATACAAAATCTGTTTTTTTTTACTTAAAATAAACCAAAAAACCTAGAAACATCAGATTAAATATTGTGGTAACACGAGCAGCCAAGAGGGACTTCGCCAAAAATAAAATACTGTTTAGAATGAGGGAAGTCTAAAGCATCTGACCAAGAGTTCAGCTATCACACACATGATTGAGTTTATGATGCAGAAACTTTCTCTCAGCACTGACGCTCCAGTCCCAGCGCTACATATCAGATCCCATTCATCATTCATCTGTCAGGTTAGATTTTCAGACAGAAAAAGCAAGTCAACGCAGCCTGAGAGTTTCCCACCAGCACTTGAACACAACATCATAATTATGGCTTTAAAAAAAAAAAAACTAAACAAAAACAAAGAACGTTCAAATGGCTGAAATCCCAGATTCAGATTACCACAGAAATCTAATCAGCCGGTGCTCGGCAGAAACAAGAGCCAAGCGCACATTTTGCCGAGCAACCTTACAAACAAGAGACTTGAGGGGAACCGCATCTTCGTCTGCATTCGACCAGCGGACTGAATCAAACAGCAGCCCGGCGGGCGGCGCGCGCACACACACAAGCTCCAGAGTTGAAAGCATCCGTGCAGCGGACGAGTGGAGAGGTGCTGAGAGATTTAGAGTGACCACAGTCGTCTCAACTCGTCCACACACACACACACACCCACAGGGGAAAGTCCCACACACACACATACATCCACATGCACACACAGAAGGAAAATAAAGATACAGAATGTGGACAGCCGAGGAGAAACAGACATACACAAAGATCACAAAGCTTCCCCAACACAAACTAAACCAAAGTCATTGAAGTTATTACTTGAAAGACAAAAAGTCTCCTGAAGACACACACACATACACACACACATGCGTCTACCTGGTCAGGGTGCCTGGGTTGCCGTGGGAACCAGAGCGTTGCGGGAAAATGCTAAGCTGGACAGAGAGCTTCATGACTCCATGCCGCTGAGAGTTCACACAGACAAATATCTCTCCCGCTCTCTGTCTCTGTCTACCTCTCTCTCTCTGAGCCTTCTCAGTGTCTCTCACCCCCCCCCCTCTCTCTATCTCTCCCTCTCTCTCTCTCTTCCTGGCACTCTTCCTAGATTGAGCTCTTTTGTCACTGGTTGCACTGATGCTTCATCCCCCGGGCACTGTTGGGCTCTCTCTGGACTAACAGACACAGAGACCGAGGTGGGGGGGGGGGAGAGGAGAGAGAGGAGGGAAGGACCTGCCCTGCTGCTGGTAACATGAGCCTCCCCCGGGACTGTTAACCACTTCACTGCTGCTGCTGCTGCTGCTGCTGCTGCTGCACCACTAATAGAGGCACACTCAAACACACACAAACACACCCCGAGCCCTAAATAAGCCACTTCAGCCTGAGAAGAATCAAACAGCAACACAAGTCAAAGCCACATGATCATAGACAAACTCTGTGAAACTCAAGGACAATCCCTCATCCCACTGTTGCTTTATACTGTGTGTTCTCCCCGGCTATGGTTTGTGTGTGTGTGTGTCTTGGTTGTGCACAAGACTACAATTTCCCAGACAGATCCACCCCGACTAGCTGACAAGCCAGTGCTAATTAGAGATCAGGCCAAGCAGCGTGGCCCTGCCCACAGCCTCCCGCTGGCACAGCCAACCCGCCAGTTAACAACCACCACCGGGCCCCTTTACGGCCAATCACAGGAGACGGGGAGACATCAACCGCGCGCTGCCTCCACGAGGAAGCGGTGCCAACTAAGCGCTGTCCGACAAAGCCGGCATCTAATAGATCATCATCATGCAGAGGAAAAGAGGTGAAGTGCTTCCTCTTTAAAGGGTCCGTCCATTACGGCTAACGTTATTTATTTGGGACTTTGAGACTACTACCTTGGGTGAACTGAGCCTTTAAATCAACAGGGTGTGCAATTAAAACTGTGTGAGGTACTGTAGGTTTCCATCCACTCTCCCTTGAAAGAGGAAGAGTGACCCACATCAAGACATGCCAGAGAGAAACCTCTCTTCTAGCCAGGTCGCCTTCTAGAGCTTTTTTCTGCATCTCCCAGAGAGGTCAGAGGTCAGAGGCCAAACCTCCAAACTTTCCTTAAAGAGAAGAGCAGAGTGGGGGAGGCCGCAGGGACAGGGAAAGAGCTGCCTCGCCGGTCAGCCAATAGGAGTGACCGGTGGTGTCCTGAGAAAGAGGCTGTGGTTGTGTTTGTTTAACTTCTCTTGTGTGTGCCCTCGGGGACTGTGGTTGGTTGGTCTCTTGGTCGGCCCTGCAGTACAGTAACCCCCCCTAACCCCACCCCCCCTCCTCTCCTCTCCTCTCCTCCTACTCCTCCTGAAAAACCCCGTCCGACTCTGGCACATGCTCACAGGCTCTGTGCCGCAGAAATATACACACAGACATGCGGCCATAACAGAGCCGTGAAGCAGAAGTAAGGGGATTTCCTGTGTTTGAGGGGCCACGACTCGGTCCTCATACTGAGTCTGGATCATATAACCCCAAATGTCTGTCTCTGTCCAGACAGACAGACAGACAGACAGACAGACAGACAGACAGACAGACAGACAGACAGACAGACAGACAGACAGACAGACAGACAGGCAGACAGGCAGACAGATGGACAGACAGGGGGAGGAAGGAGGGAGTACATTGACTTACAGCCCTCTGGGCTGGGGGTGCACAGATGTGACACCATGGACAAGTTGATAGGTGAGGTCTACAGACACAACATCAGAACAGAGGAGCCACTGTTGTGACTCATGATATCAGCTCCATCACAGACCGCACTCCTATCAGGAAAAACACTTTGCATAGAGGCACAACATGAAAACAAGCTTTTCTCCTGAAGTGGGCCAACACAACATGACTGTTTGCCTTTCTTTCTTTTTTTGTTTTTTTTACTGAAGTCATAGCGTGATGATTAGAAGATGATATCATTTTTTGGATACAACTGCTGATACAATATCTGATCAATACATTCAGACACAAATATGACTGTGTTTCTCTGCAAACCTCTAAAATTGAAATCAACCAGGAACCATCTGATCAATATATGTAAACAAGACTATTATTATTATTTCACAGAACTGTGTGTCCTGAATAAATGGTGCAAACTGCATAAAATGTTTTGATTAATTCATACTGTGACACTTCAACTGTTCACCTGTTTGTCGCTGTAAAATATCTGTGCTTATCTTTAAATCATTGTTTTTCTCATCACTGTACATTACTGTTCTACAACCGTTCTATATAATCATGCAAACAATAGACACAGAGAGACATGCTGTTTAGTGGGAGACCAGATGAAACAGATGAAAAATGCAAATGAGGCTGCAGACAGTGGAAATGTAAAACAAAACAGAAAAGACGACTGCAGGTGTTTCTCCAGGTTCCAGTTCAACCAGTTTTACAATTTCAAAGGAAAACCATTACAGTTTCTCACATCAGCACCTGAACCGCTGCTGCTCTTCGTCTCCAGGTTCATAAAAATGTTATTTCAGTGTTTGAAGGTTTATTAACACACGTAGGCTCTTGGCTGGTTAGATCTGAGGTATGACATCACCACCTGCACTCAAATGATTACATGTCTAGTTTGTTTTTTATACTTTTCTGTTTATTTTCCACCCACAGAGAAACAGAAAAGCTAAAAGCTGTTTTTTTTTCTCTCTCTCTCTCTCTTTTGTTTTGAACATTTTCAGGACTAAAAGTGAGACAGTGTGAGGGAGGCAGTGAAGGGGCCGCCGGGACGGGACCCGGCACATTCCGGGCCGGAGCCCAGGAGCCGTGTGGTACGAAAATGACACAGCTGTCCCTGCAGTGACGAGAAATGACAGGACTGAACTGGACAACACACTCAGGAATGTCTCCCTCTCTGTCTCTTTCTCTCTTTCTCTCGTGTGTCTGGTCCCATTGTCTCCTGTCTTGGGAAAACATTTGCTATCTGCACTCAGAGAATCTATCAAAGCATTTAGATCCCTCTGGCTGCCTCTCTTTCACACACACACACACACACATACATCCTTTGACTCGTCTTTCTCTCTATCTCTTTCTGTGTTTGATGTATAAACACACACTCCCTTAGACTCGACCGACTGATCCGGATCTGTGGAAAAAAAAAAACACAGCAAAGTGTGTCAACATGTGACACGCATGACTAAGCACAGGCACACATCTCCTCCGCCGCGCCGCGCCGCATCCTCCGCTGCAGCAAAGAGCCATGTTTATAAAAATGCTGCAGGAATTCCTCACGTGTGTGTGTCGCCACGCTGCGTAAACACACGCCGCACACAAACCGACCTATTGTCGCCTCGCCGCTAGAATGAAGCAAATGCGGTCACTGCCTCTATACCTTCCTTCCACCTGTGGTCCAGAGAAACTGCTCTGCTTTTGTCGGGCGCTGCCACAACTGCGCCCAGGATCTGTCCTTTCTCATGCTCATCTGGTTTGAAGTGTCTCCAGATGACACACGATGAGCCACTTTAAGGAAAGTTTCCTCTGTAAACGTGCAGCCACATTTTTATCCCCACCATGCTCTCAGTTCTTTTCTCCATCTGAGCTTAATTTGTTGTGTCACAGTGCAGAAATGTGCATTAAATAAAAGTTTACGATTGCTGATTTAAAAGAAAGAAACAGTATTCTAAAATGTGGAAAACTATCCAATAATATAAAAACTCCATAATTATTCAAGGATGGAAACGATATAGATCAATAAGAAAACAGTTATTAAGCTCATAATGATTTTATAATATCAACCTCATATTGACCCCATAACTTCAACTCCAAACACAGCTCAAACCCACAGAACTTCAATAAAAACCCATGTGGAGACACAAACTGTTATCAAATATTAAAATATGTCAGGCTGAATTTGGGGGGAAATGTTAAAAAAGCTGAGTCAGATTTTTAAACATTTCATTCAGTCTCAGCTATGATGAAAAACTGGAATTAGCAGATGCAAAATAGTTTTATGGTCCTTTTAAAGCGTTTGGAATACGAGGATCTTTCCAACCTTAAAGCTACTGAAGGGGAAATAAAATGGGAAAGCTGTGAATTAAAGGGTTAAAATGTGAAATTAAAACAGTAGTTTTCACATCTGACCCATTCAATTTGAGGCTATTGGGACAAAACCTTTTGACAGTATATTGTTTAGTAGCCTGTTTCAGTTCCATGACAGGAAAGGTCTGGCATGCAGACTTCTGTCCCGGAGCTGTTCCTGCAGCTCACTTGGATACTCAATATCATCCAGTTACTTAAACCTGCACGAACCTGCTGACTCTCCAACTTCACACCTGCACCAGACCTCATGGAAAATGTCAGTCAGGGGAGGTATAAAGGATTAAAACTTACCCTGTGCTGAGCGCTCCACAAACCACGAATTAAAAGTCCAACATGCTCTGCTCCTTGCTCTGCTCTCTCCACTGTTTCACTCCTGTTCAGATTACACACTGGACCAGAGACAGTGGACCGAGCCTCTGACCTCTTGTGTTTCCCTTCAAAAAGCTGCTGGCTCTCTGGACAGTTTAGCTCGGCTGAGGCTCAAGTACTTTGCAATCAAGACGTCCTTTCCCCTCCAAAGCTTTTTTCCCTCTCTGTGGGTAAGCGCTACATCTCTGCTTTCAAATGAGGAGTAAAACAAAGAAACTAGGCAAAAACACACAAACACACACAAACGGCCTGTAACAAAAACTATGGAGCACAACGGACGGAGAGAAAAGCAGTGGATCTTAGAGCTGCAACATTTGGTATAAAAAAGAGAGTGTGTGGGAGAAAACCCCTTTTTTACCTGAGTGCAAGGCAAGCCCCACCCTCAGCAGTGTGTGTGTGTGTCTGACTGTGTATGTGTGTCTGACTGTGTGTGTGTGTGTGTGTGTGTGTGTTTCCTAGGGCGAGGCAGGTGTGCTTGTTAAAAGCCCAAAGGGGGGGAAGTGGTCTGCTGATACAGTATCTATGGCAACCAAAACATCATTCCTCTTAGGACTCAGTCTGTTTCTCTCCCCTCATAACAAACCTCCTATTAATTTTTCCCAGTCGACTCTCTCTACTTTCCCTCTTCATGTAAATCAGGACCTTCAGCTTTAATTAACACCACCTCCTCCTCCCTCTACGTGTATTAAAAAAATCCCCATCTTCCTCCTGTTACTAAAGTCTAAATCTGTGGCTTTGTTGATTTGCCTCTGCCTCCATGGCAGATTTGCCTCTGCCTCCATGATCCTGTTCAACACCTGCTCTATAATGTAATTAATAATAACAAAAAGTATTATTACTATCACGGTATTTTCATCTGCTCTCTTTCTATCACTACCAGCCAGTTGAATTACATGGATACCCCAAGGTTTTTCCTCACCACTGTCATCAAATGCTGCTCTAAGTGAGTCTCAGTAAATGATGTGTTAAAAATAAGCTCTACACCTCTACCTCTGTTTGAAAAGTGCCTCAATTATAGGATTATGAATAAAGGTTTGGGCATAATTTCTTTCAAGAATGAGTCACTGCAAAAGCTATCTAACTGTCAGTTAGATAGCTTAGCTCAGCTGGTTACAGGACCATAAGGTTGTGCAATTTATTCAAATGTGATATTTGCATGCAAGCTGTTTCTCCTTTGTGGAGGAGTTCATACTCTAAGAAAGGCACAGAGAACTGATACGGCATGTTCAAATAACTCTCTATTTTGGACTTTCTGGCTCTCTGTTGGTTTTATTCAAGTGTCAAAGTAGCCTCGTAAACCAGCCTCTCGCAGAAATGCATTTCATTTCATTTCATTTCGACGGAGAGTCTGGCCTCATCCCCGTTGTAAGCATTTGGGGTGGGCGGGAGCTGGGCGGGAGTAGTAGCGTTGACAGACAACCCCATTCAGCCAATAAGCAAGTTGGTGTAGTGACGGGGCTTTGCACCAGTCGGTTCCTGATTGCCCAACGTGCTGTGTCAATCACAGTGGCGATGCTGATTGGCTCGGCCTTCTGAGGGTTTCAGGCCAAGCGTTTAACAGCGGGGATGAGGCCAGACTCTCCCTCAGAAATGAAATGAATTGCATTTCCGGGAGAGGCTCGTTTACGAGGCTAGTGTCAAAGGGCAGCAAAGTCAAACTATTTGTGGAGCACTTCTGCTTCCAATGATAAATGCACTGATTCCACTGATTCCAGTAAAAAAAAAAGATTTTGCATGATACTGAGATCTTCCTGTAAGTAAAACGTTTCACTAGAATAAAAATGTTTGTATTGGAAACAGATTAAAGTGTACTCATTTCATATTTTCTTTTCCAAGACTAAAATGAGTAAGATGTTGGGTTTGTGTAGCGTAGGTGGAGGAGCGCTCAGCAGCAGCTGGAGCATGTGGGTGTGTGGGAGCGTCATTAGCTCGGGGAACATATTTGGCCTCACTGCTTACATGGAGTAGCCACAGATTGTGGGTCAGACTGCTCCAGCGTGCCCCAGAAGGCCTCGCCAGCATGGCTTCATTACAAACACACACACACACACAGACTGCATGGACAGCTTGAACATGGCTTGGAGGCATTTATAGTATTTAGTATTCCAGGGAAGTCAAAGGCTGTGAGAGTCTGGCTTTCTGTGGAAAAGTACTTGTCTGAATAGTTTGTGCAGTAGATAAAGCAAGGATAAAGCAGACAATGGAGTATCACAAGTGGGATGTTTACCACATCTTTATCTCGATGAGAGTATGAGGTTAATGACTTGGTTTATTTTGATAAAAACAAAATCTCAAAGTGCTGTGTATCTGCTGTATCCTAGATGTCATTATTCTTTTAGCTTTAATCAGATACACCACATTTTCAGCTCACAGTCATTTTAGCTTTGTCAGTTAAGAAGTTAAATTTCTTACTTTTGTCCCACTTTTGCTCATCCAATACAAAGAGATTTATTTTCCAGCATGTGAGAAGCTCTCAGTTGAAGGGAGCCAAGTTCTACATCATGATTTCATCTCTGGAATCTCACTATCAAGCAAAGTGAGTTTACGTCTAAACAAGAAGATTCAATTTCCTCATTAAAAAGGGGGTGAATCTGAGCTTTCAGGTCATGTCGTTTACAATGACTTCACTGTTTCATTGTTGGAATTAATTGGGAGGAAAAAAAAATCATGTAAACCGCAACGACAGCTACAGATGGTTTAGGTGTGTTCATCATTTTCCCCTGGTGCCACTGATCCTGGTGGTAACCCAAAACTAAGTGGGCCTGCACCCTTCTTCTGCCATCATTAACCAAACACTCCTGGTATTCCAGAGTGGAGCCGAGGCCCCACACAAACACACACACACACACACACACACACACACACACATACACACACAGAAGAAGAAGTCGTGAAACAGCAGCTGTGATCAGCACTGACAGTTTGATGTTGTCTCCAAGTAGGACAGGACCAACCAGGGAGAGCATGAGTGTGTCCAGGGGAGACGTTGGAGGGTTAAAGTGCAGATGAAGCATGTGCCCCCCCCCCCCCCGTTCCATGTGATTATCATACAAATAGAGTCCTGGTTGTACAGGGAGCAGGACTGCTGGCTCATGAAACGACAGGAGCAGAGGGAGGGGGGGGGAAACCGATCCAGTGATTATTATTAAAGCAAGAGCCTGGGGGCAAACCACAACATTCACTCTGCTGCACCGGGGGGGGGGGCAGGTGGAGGTGGGGTTACAGAGGACAGACGGAGAGAGACAGACAGGTACGAGGGGGAGACAGGTGGAGCGCCAGGTGTTGTTGTTGGTAGCTGAGAGAGGAGGGAGAACCTCTCTTTCCTCCTCCCTGAGGCCACCGGGGAACCTGCTCAAGTCCAGACAGATGAGATAACACACACACACACACACACACACACACAGAGCTCAGGGCATGTGTGTGTATTAATTACAGTGAGTGTGTGAGTGGTACAGTATAACATGATCTTAGCATCTTCAGTTTTGTTGCAGGTGGGATTAAAACCATAGACTGTAAAAAGAATGGACGTAGCGTCCGTGACGTCACCCATTGGTTTGGGGGAGTCTGTTTTGTGCCGCTACTACGGGGGTTTGAACCGCGCCATGTTGGATTCTACTTGCCATATTTGGAGCGGTGCGGCCGTTGGCCGGCCGAGAGCCCGCCCACTGGCCTCGTAGCAGCGGTCGCCGGACCTGTCACTCAACGGTTCTGCGCCCTAATTGGCCAGAACTTTAAACCTAATAATAGTAAAACGGTAGAGTTTTAAAAAAATTCACCCCCCTCAGAGTGTGTGCGGGGGTAGAAACTATCGGTTGAGACCAAAAAAATAAAATGTACCAGGCTGTAAATATGTTTTTTTAAGCTGTAAAATCGGCTATTTTAACATGGGGCTCAATTGGAGTTGCTCCCTTCTGGAGCCAGCCCCCAGCGACAGCCCAGGGGATTGCAGCTTTTTGAACGCGGAAGTGAGCTTCACTTCTCAGACCGACAACTGCCCCCTTGATTAAAACCCTCTTGAGAAGAGACAATGCTTAAAGGGATAGTTCAACATTTTTGGAAAATTGGCCCATTGCCATAATCACTATAGTTTTAGGAATAGGTTTGTTACCTTGTCGGTGCAAGCTATTTTTAGAACGGCGGAGCAGAGCCGCTATGAGATAACAGAACGTTACGAGGCTGAGTTGTTTTCAAGGCAAATGCAGTGACTGCTTGCCGAAAAACTGCCATCGACAGGAACGAGCATCAGCGGTTTTGCATGAATTTACCTCGAAAACAACTCCATCTCGTAACTTTCCGTTATTATCTCATAGCGTGGTGAATGTGCAGGTCACAACTTGTCAACCAGAGTGTTTTGGAGTTGTTGGATTGTGTATTTGATGAGTTTTATGAGGGAAACCAAGAAATCCCATTAGCCTCCGTAGCGTAGTTCTGAGCAGTTCACGGCTCTGATCCACTGTTCTAAAAACAGCTTGCACCGACAATTAAAGGTAACGAACCTACTGCTATGACTATACGGATTATGGCAATGGGCCAATTTTCCAAAATGTTGAACTATCTCTTTAACACACACACACACACACACACACACACACACACACACACACACACACACACACACACACACACACACACACACACACACACACACACACACACACACACACACACACACGCGCGTCTAAAGTAGGACCTGCCTTAGACAATGAATCATGAACATGCACTGTACTCTAAGTTATATACAAAACGGGGGCAGTCAAAATAATCTTTACCATAATAATGTAAACATTTAATCAAAAAGGGCTTTCACTTTGAAGTACTTCAAAGTGAAATCACACCTGACACTGTCCACTGCCTGCATGAGACTGGGGAGTGTTTCAGTGTGTGACCCGCTGTGCTGCCGTATATTAGCGTCCACTCTGATAGAAAACAGCTCTGTGTTATAAATCTTAGGGGGTTGTGGACGGCTGGTTTGAGTTTATCAGATGCCAACAGGCTGAACAATGGTTCATAATAAGAGGGAAGTTATCGCAGTAGAATTACTTAGTCCACACTGCAGAGTAACCTGTCAGGAATGCGAGCTTCAATGTATTTGATTGGCCAACGCAGCGCAGTGCCAGATGATGTCACGTAACGTTCCGTTGTGGTAAAAGCAGCTGACCCAGGTTCACTTGATGTTTCACTGCCGGAGCATCGCTGAAATGAATTTATATGCAATGCTGCTGTGGGCCAGCCAGCACAAACACACACACACACACACACACACACACACACATACACACTTATAGGAGGCTCAGCACCACAAAGACCAGAGGAGGCATGGCAGCTTTATTTACTCTCTGCCTTTGAAACACAACACAACTCAAAGTAGTTTACAAAAGGCAGTAAATCTACTAAATAAAAGATAATGAGATGAGACAATAAGAAGTGTCAGGATGAACGACTGCACCTGCTGATGAGAGGTGTTCCTGTCACTGGAACATGTTGTTTGTTGTGCGAGAAGCAGAAGAGCAGTTAAATAGGTTATCACGATTCTCTGTTGACTGTAAGTTGCCTAAAGGTTTATGACCTCTCTGTTTTTCTACCTCTGTAATGGCTCCTGTCTGGTTGCGGGTTGGAGTGACTGGCCTTAAGGGATTATCATTAACATGTTATCATTATCCCTTTTTAAATTTAGTTTTATGTCATGTCTCTCTTATTCTTTTCTCTTGTAGATCAATCAGTATTTATGGAAAACTCTCTATATAAAATGTTGTTTTTTATTTCCTTTAAACTGTCTGTACCTGCAGCTCAGGAACACTTGTGTGGTGTCTGCAGCCTCGTGTTGATCTAAACCCTCTCACATCGAGCTGCTTACCGTCTGACCCTTTAATAAAGATGCGGACTGGCCTTCACCTGACGTGACATTAAGTCTTGTTATTTATAGCGCTGATCTCTTTGAGTTGTAGTAAGTCTTTTCACTTACACGCACAAAACAAAATGAAGACTGTCTCTTTTCTGCACTGAATTCTCTTGCATTTGCTATTTTTTCCCCCCATAATACACATTAAGTTTGTCTGCGTGCAGACACCAGCAAGACAGATGCAGCTGAAGGAGACAGATCATTGAGAGAAATGTCCAAAACTCCAGCCCGCCACCTCATTATACTGATTTATACACTTTTTTCATGTGAGAGCATCCGTCATCAGAATCGTGTGGTGCACTGCTCGCTCATCTTTGTGTGAAATTATATCTTCCAACGCCCGAGCACGAAGGGGAGGGGCTGGGGTCCCTCTCACACTCAGCTACAGTGGTTTCACACCACAAAGACCTTTTTCTTTGTCTGTGTTAACAAAGAGAATTCAAATCACAAGACGGACCATTATAGATAGCTTCCTCTTTCTCCTGCCGCAGAGATAAATGACAGGGATAAGCGTGCTCACACATGCACATACACACACACACACACACACAGTTTCTACTCTCTATTGTCTGTCTCTTTACTCAGCCTTGCAGGTCCTGTTGTCCCGTGACTCAGAGTGACCCTCTTTTGCTCCATTGCTCTGCTTTACATACATTTGACAGTTGGCCAAACTAGTTGTTTGCATTTCCAACAGTCAAATTCTGTCTTAGCTCATGAGGTGATGTGATGTGATGTGGAATAATATACTCTGAGCCATCTGACATTGCGGTTTTTTCTGGCTACATCTTTCACACTCCTCATTAGTCCGGGGTCGGTCTGACTAAAAGGTTTTCCTAAAGCTCCCGACTGTGAACGTCGGCCTTTTGAAGCTCCTGACCTCTTCATCCAGAGGTCGTGAGGTTTTCGGCCCAATGCCACAGTGACACCCAACACCTCACCCCTCCCCCACTTCCTCACCGGCTGCATCTTGAACCAGAGAACATTAAAAAAAAAAAAGCATTTAAACTCCAGCAGGTTTATAGATGACTAACACACCCAGAGAGCAAACAAGATGCTGGACACACCTCTGACAGCAGCAAGCAAAGCAACAACATGTTGGAGACACATACAGGGAGAGAGGTTCACCCTCCTCCACCTGCACCAATGGCAACATTAACCCCCCCCCCCACCCCCTTATGTATTAAATTAGCCCCATCTTTTACAACAGATAGCCAGTCCCCCTCCAGCTCCTCCACTTTGGGTTTATTATGCTAATGCAGGTATCAGCCTCTTCCCTGCTCTCCTAATTAATCCCAAACTAAAAGCAGTAAGCACATTTATCAGACATTCCTTCAGGGTGGGAGGTGCAGTTGTCGGGTAGGTGGGTGGTTGGGGGGTAAGGGGGGGGGGCACCTCATCCCCTCTTCATTTCAAGACTCTCCTTGCCTTTCTCTCTAATCTCTCGTGAAAGCCATAATGAAGCTGTCTGAAGATCATGAAAGTAGAAATGAGAAGTTCATAGAGAAGCTTTACCTGCCGAGCAGTTGGTCAATTAAACCTCACAGAGAAACATGAAAGCACAAAATCAAACGAATAGAAATAAATAAAAAAAAGGAGAAATCCCCCCCCAAACTCGTATCATTTAATTTCCTTCTGGTTTCTTACTTGCTGCAGTCTCTAATCAAAGCAAGGTAGAGGGGGGAAAGATGGGAGGAGAGGGGGACTCCGGGGGGGAGAGATGAAAGGTGAGGAGGAGGACAGTTTGTGTTTAGCCCCATCTGAGGGCCAGGAGGAGTTTATTGTGAAGGACTAAATGTGTGTGTGTGTGCAGGGTAAATGCCAGCAAGGGGGCAAAGGTCAAAAGTCTGGAAGACAGGAAATTAGCCACACCTGAGGGTTTAGAGGAGAAAAGCTGCTTGAAGCACTTGAAACTACTACAGCACGTCTGTCTGTGTTAACACCTCCCTTCCAGAATCAAAGCTTCTCTTTGAATTTTCATTCTCTAAAACACAACAAAAATGCCAAATATCTTTCTTTTACATTTTTACCCAGTCTATCTTCCTTTCATTTATTCTTGTAGCCATCTCCAGCCATTCTGCACTCCATCTTAATATCATGCTTGTTCCTTCCCCCCCTACTCTGTCTCTCTTTATGCACCCCCCATCCTTTTATTTTGTGACTCGGCCTTCATCCATTTCCGTCTGTCACTTAGCCAGGAACTAAATCCCTCTCCATCTCTGTGACAGGACAAAGACGGCAGCATCTCCGATCGAATCACTCATGCCGATGCTGTGGAAAGTCCCACAGACACGGAGACGCTCAGCCAGCCTTCTCTCTTTTCTACATGTTGTGGCCTATACATCCTGACAACACCAACAGAAACACTGGGGATCTGTTTGCACATCAGCAGTGTGGTGCAGGTCACAGAGCTCTTCGCTGCTGTAACATATCATCTATAGTAGTAGTATTATTATATTAAGTATTATATAGTAGTATTAAACCAATGCTCTCTTCACTGGCTGCTCCTGAGCTTTTTGAGCATCTGATGCCTTTATTTGACAGGACAGTGTAGAGCAGTGACTCCCAACCTTTTTTGGCTCATGACCCCAATTTCTGGCGACTCCCTGTCAATCAAGATGCGCCCGCTCAGATATTTTTATGCTGCATTTTATATGAACTTGATTTATTTTCGAGAAAGTGAAAGTTTAGAATACAGTTGTTTAAGATTGAGTGTGTGGTGTTTTTAATCATAATTTAAAAAAGAATAGTAATTAGTTAAAAACATATTTTCATCAGTATTTTTTTTTTAATCAATTAGTAGAAATTTCAGGCGACCCCATGTAGGGTCCCGACCCAAAGGTTGAAAAACACTGGTGTAGAGTGATGGGGAATTGAGGAACAGAAGGGCTGTGACATGTTGCAAATAATCCAGCCAGTTAGGGATCGAACTGGGGACCCGCACCTGCCCTCACGTAACATGCAGCCCGGGATCAGGACACATTTTACACCTACAACTGACAATCTTTTTTTATCTACATGCGTGAATTCTGCAATTCAACTCAGTCTTCAATGTTCAACTGTTCAACAGCTTCCAGGAAACAAGATGAGACACCTTCACTTCCAATATGATAAAACTGACAAAGGCAGGAAGTGGACCAGAAAGCATCTCAAGCTCATTGGCTAACTAACTCTGCCCAAACTAATGGGACCGGCTCTGCCACATGTGATCAGACACATAAAGTTCAGCATCACCATTGTGACACTTTTAAAGTTTTTTTTTTTTTTTGTGGAGGGTGTGACATGCAGCAAAGAAGCAGCCACAGGGGGAATTGAACCGGGGCCGTTGCTGCAAGGACCACAGCTCTGACTGCAGATAAATTGGTTCACATGGAAAAAATGGACACAATTGCAAATTCACATTTGCTGCAGCTTTCTGGGTTCCTGATCATGCACAGATTACGTGAACCATTTGTCTTCTGTATCACAAAAGAATATGGTGTGTGTGTGGATGAGTTTAGTTTCAGCTGGAAAAATAAATAAGAAGTGGAGGGTCGACCTACCTGTCAGCATCTCCCTGTCCCGACGACGTGTTGCGATGGAGAGTCTCTCGGACGGCGCTCATGCTGTCGGGCAGGCGGTTCAGGCGCCGCGTGTACAGACCCAAACCTCCGTCGGTCATATAGCTGCAAAACACAACAAAGTACATTACACACAGGCACCGTTAAGCACGTCTGAGACGCACAATTAGAGGGCTGAGAGGGGATGATTTGAAGCTGTGCAGCACCACACTTTGTTTAAAGACTTTGGCCGGAGTTGACACACTCGGTTCCTCTTCTCAGAGCTGCTGTTGTTGTATATAGAGCAGGAGAAGCCCACATCCAACCGGTTTTCCGGCCGAGGCGAAGCTCTCATCAATCAGTTCCTAAACGGTTGGCAGAAAGCTCCCACACAAACACCGAAGACAGCAAAGTGTCTGACCGAAGACACATTTCTCTCATGTGGCCAGCAGTAAACAGCAGTGGTCTTTAAGAGGAGCGGCTCAGTTAGACAGGGGATGAATCTGTTCTTTTATTCCAACAGGAAGCACGTCACCATTCATCAACCAACACTGAGTCCATCATCCACTCCAGCCTGGGCTATGATGATGAACTGAGTAAATGAACATGAAGAGAGGCTAAAAATATACAGTATATATGCAAGTGCGGGATAAGTAGGTCGTTCACTTCGTTTCATAATGGAAAGTTACATTTCAAGGGACTTGATTTATTGGTTGGTAGAGTCAGAGGCCGACCGTTAGCAGCAGCCACAGTCCGAGGCTGAGGCCGAGGCCCTCAACACTCAACACAAACATTCCCATTCAAACTGGAACAACACTAACTAATTCTCCAAATATTTACCCGTGGAGGAGACTCCTATAATGGAGCTAAATATTGGCTCGTATAGGCCAGGTGTAATTCAATGAAATGTTTGCTGATTTAAAGCCGAGGCTGGGTGAATGCTCTCTGTGTGGGACTGTGATGATTCTGTTTGTGCAGTTAAGTGAGTAGAAAAATAAACCCAGCGAGGGTCTGACCACTAAAACACTCTCTGTGTTATCTCTGTGTGGATCTCAGTAAGAGAGAATCCAGCACACATACACAAACACACATTTATACCTACATGTATATACAGTATACACACAGTACAGTGTTTCCTATAGACAGAGCCCCTTTGTGTAGCCTGCAGTCAAACAGAATCAACATCTGAGCTGTGACACAGCAGCAAGAAGGCGCTCAGCAGAGTGAACTGTGCAGATGCTGAACAAACTGCAGCCTTTGTAACATTTACAGCTGCATCCATGATTGTGAATTCATTATTAAGTTGAGCTGACTGTTTTTTTTTAAAACTTTGGGGCCACAATACAAAGTGGAAGCACATTATGAATTAAATATAACGACACCAGAGCAACATTAGCATTAATCTGGAGCCGTCTGATGAATTTCAGTCCAGTTTTCTCACGCTCTTTGAGCTCTGGATTTGTCGCCATCAGCTTTGCTTTTAGCTATGAGATGTTAGATTTCTGAGAGTGCAGGTTGTAAAACTTCAACAATGAGCCAAAGCTCTGTAGAGATGTAACAATGGGTGATAACTCCTTGTGATACCACCAGACAAAGAAAGCAGCACATCCTCATATCTGACAACCTGAAGCCTGCAATCATTTGGAACTTTTACTTGATGAATTACTTGAATGATTCATTATCATGCACGCACAATTACTGCCTTTTGTTGAGCCTAGAAGCACAAGAGCACAACTGTTTTAGCAGCAAACCTGAAAATAGCAGATGTTGCACTTTCTCATCAGAACATGAATGAGTGGCCACTCTCTCCCAGGTCATCTGGGAGCACTCTGCTAATCATTTCCAACGGCCCCAAACTCCAAACTACAGAGGGAGATTCAGCATTTTTGTTTTCGCTAAAGAGTCTGGAACAAACTTCCAGATGAGAGACAAGCTGCCTGATTTTTGACAGATAAAAACAATTATATTTGCAGCTGCCTTTTTCCAAGTATTCATCGGTAATTACAGAAAATGCTTTCTGGCATTTTAATTTGTGTTTGTAAAGTCTCATGCTTTCAGAGGTAAGAGGGGAATTATAAATAAACCGTCCTCATTCTGCAGAGTTACAATTAGAAAATCCTGACGTCCGCCAAGGATGGATGTTTTTGGATCCTTTTTTGGGGGGGGAATCACAGAATCAAGAAGATAAATCGTCATTTAGGGATATGAGACTTGCTGTGTAGCAGATTTCACAATAACAAGCGAGACAACAGACAATGAAGACAGTGGATGTTCAGACAGAGGGTCTGCTCCGAGGGGGGTTAGCTGTTCTTTATAGAAAGCATCCATCATCCCAAAACAAAGTCACCTTGAAGATCGCCGGACAGTCTCACACACACACATACACACGCACCTATACATATTACTCGTTCACACTAATGAGTAACTGCACCTCCCACTCCCACTGCCTGTTAACCTGTAACCTTCTGCAGCAGGAGAAACGTGTCCAAACAAGACATTTTATGAGCTGAAACTGAACAGCTTTCCACAGCCGTGCAGTTAACACAGGCAAAAGTTCTCAGGTGAATAAAGCTGCAGGGATATTTGACTTGCAAACAATGTGTCTGCACTGTGGAGGGAATTCACAAAAAAGCCTGGAGAAAACAAACAATCAGCCTTCGGGGCTTCTGATTTCTATCGATGGGTTTAAAAAAACTCTGACCTACCTTTCTGCCTCAAACATGGTATCACAGTTAGTCCCAAGCAAAAATAAACAGGTCCGGCTGAGGGTTGATCCCTGTTGATAAAAATCTCCAAAGCAGAGGTTTCCGTTTTTCTTTTTGTTTGTTTTTTTTTTCTCCCCCAACTGTCTGGCTACTGTCTGTTATCACGTCTGAACCTGCGAGCGATAGCTGCTGAACAATATTACCAGGTGAGAGCGTGTTTCACCATGGTGATATCAGCCAGTGCGCACTATCAGTGAACTCTCCGTGTACAGATTATGCGCCCATGTGTAGCAGCCTGAATACGTGTGAGTGTGAATGTGAGTGTGAGTGTGCGTGGCTCTGTGTTGGTATGCAGCTGCTCTCCTCAGCCCCACATGCTCTTCCCTCCAGGTTGGAGGTTGGGTCTAGTCTGCCAAAGGTAGAGGTGGAGGAGGGATGGGAGGGAGGAAGGGAAGAAAGGAGGGAGGGAGGGAAGGAAAGGGAAGTGAAGGGAGAGGCAGAGGGGGTAGATTGGGCAGCATACCCCCAAGCCAAGATGGTGGGGAGGGTGGGGGGGTGGGAGGTTCCTGGTCTCCATGGGATAGGGAAACAGAGGAGGGGGGTTGGAGCCTGGAGAAGATACTAAACGTGGTGTCATCAGTCATATTGTCTATTGTTGGGTTCACGGAGTAAATTACCGCTCAATTATCTCTCAGTTGATTTTTTAAATGAATTACTCTATAAAATGTTGGCATCTTCAAGTTGGTCATTTTGTCTGATCACAGTCAAAAATGAAATAAAGAATTTCAATTTATAATGGACCTACAGAAAACACAGAAAATCAGTAAAACTGCACATTTAAGAAGATAAAAACAGTGAATGTGACAGTTATTTTTTTTCTTAATGAATGACAAATAATTGCTCAGTTATCAAACTTGTTTCGATTAATTTTCTTTAAATCGACGTCTTGATCTAAGTGGCGGGCTGCTTTAGATAGATAGATTATAGATATACGTTATTGATCCCAAGCTGGGAAATTACAGTGTAGCAGCAGCAGCATTACACACAGTGATGATAACAACATATAGGATAAGAATAATAAAGAACAAACTATACATAATAAAATAGCAAAAAAGCAATAGCAAATAAAATTTCAGTACTAAAGTGAATGAAATTTAACTTGT
Source organism: Trachurus japonicus (assembly GCF_045865225.1). Lineage (NCBI taxonomy): Eukaryota > Metazoa > Chordata > Actinopteri > Carangiformes > Carangidae > Trachurus > Trachurus japonicus. The sequence continues at coordinate 33,075,090 of NC_140909.1, read as the reverse complement.
GATGCTCATTGCAATGAAAACTCATTCTTAAAACTGTCTCAGTATTTATTGAGGTGGGTCTGCTGAGCTTTAAAATGCAGGTTCACTACACCTACCTACCCACCCCCTACCTCTGACTACCTACCCACTACACTCCATTGCAGTGGGCTGGAAGCCAATACTGTATCTGAAAACTGTGGGAAACCACAACCTAAATTGTCTGCATGTACGGATCCACCTTCTATAATATGAACATATACGAGGGAGTGTGAGTTTTGTGTTGTAATCCAAATGTCAGCTCCTCCTCTTTAGGTAAATATCCCACCTCAGTGTGGAAGAACCAGTTGGTGAGTGGATGCTGACGGCCTGTGACAGAGCAAACTGCTCAACGGCCTGAGGATGCAGAGGAGGAGGGGGCTCATCCGCCCGTGTCAGTTTTAAATGGTTAACCCACAGGGCAACTCCACCCACCATACACCCACCCACATGCTTTTACCCTCACACACATTTCCTCACATGAACACAGACATGCTTCGTACGTATTGCACCCCCCACCATCACACGGAGCCTAATCGAGTCAATCCGCTCCCATTTGAATAAAAAAAAAGCTCATTTTTGACAGACATCTATCACCTGGTCTCTTGGGCTCATGTAGCTGAAAGCATCAAGTATACACACACACACACCAAGCATTTCCTGTACACACATACGAAACATGTTGCAACACTGGTTACAATGCAGTTTCCATCCAGGTCTCCTTTTCAGCCATTTAAATCCAGCTCAAAATACACTCTATGTCATAAAATCTGCTGAATCTGAACATATATCAATCATTCTAGTCATTTATCAAGCAAAAATAGGCCTACAAAAACATTTCCAGGTTCCAGCTTCTTCAGTATGAGAATTTGCTTTTTATACGTCTGAATTTTGACCGTGATTGATTGACCGTGTCAGTTTATCTTAAATTTCAGTCGGTCATCCAACACATTTCTCTGTGGGAATTTTCTTTCTAAATGTGTTGTGCGTTTCTTCTGCTCCTGCCTCTGATCCAGCCTGGTTATCAAGTTTTCAGAGCAAGCAAACGCCTCTGCTCACCTGTTCACGTCACTCACCTGTCCAGGTGTGGCTGTGGCTCGGCCTTTGTCTGTTCAGACACACCAAAGTACTTCAAGAACCCTTATAGCTTCCTTGAATTCTACGGCCGCCTCCAGGCTGCTGAATAAGTGCTTTTACACTGGGGGTCAGAGGAAGTAATTCCCACTCCAGAGAGAGAGGGGTGTGTGTGTGTGTGTGTGTGTGTGTGTGTGTAGCTGCATTTTTTAAAACCCTAAAATCTCTTATTTGATCTGAATTGAAACTGATCATTGAAGCAGCTCTGCAACCAGGTCCTGGTCTCTGTCTCTGGGTTCTCGATGCCATCTGAGGGCGAGTTGGCGCCGTTCACAGCTTCATCTGATAATAACGATGACAGCCCAAGTTTAAATTGCACAGTGTGACAGCCAAGGTATGCAGGGGGCCTGTTACAACATGGACACTGGCTTTGAGAGAGCAAATAAACAGGTTATCACCATATCAGTGTCTCTGCAGCTGCAGACTGGGAGATGGGATACCTGTGGGATCTGAGCTGCACTGAATAAATGTTACTCCTGCTACTGAGGCTAAACTGTGGGATACGGTGAACTTGGAGCACAGGACCATGAGCAAAGTAACTCTACTGCCCCCTTGTGGTAGACTGAATTCACACAGTGCTAATCCACTAACGGAAGAACTCCAATTATAAACACCTTGCAGAATAAATAAATTATATGGAAAAAAAAAAAAAAAAAAAATCAATTCAATAAATAGTTAGTTAGTTTAGTTTATTTATTTAGCACACAAATTTCAATGGTGCAAGGAGGGAACGAAGCCGGTTGGCTTGTACATAGGTTTTGTTGTACCTCTTCTCTCATTGTTTTTAGTTGGATTTATATAGGCTGCTATATCATGTGTTTTTTTTTCTCTTAAGCACTTCCTTCTTTCTGTCCTGCTTTTGTCTGACCAAGAAATGTTTGCAGAAGAATGATTTGCATTTATAATCATAGTCATAGAAAAAAGTATGATGAAGATAATGTATTCTGTGGGTAACGGGGGCGGGACTAGATAAGCTTTTGCTTCTCCCGCTTTCCCTTTCGGCCATGTTATTGTATTATTTGAACTAAGATGATGTGTGATGATGATGATCTAACTGACATGCCCAAAATAAACAATATAATCTTAAAAATTCATCATTTTTATAACTGATAAATCTATTCTAATCGAATCAAGTCACATAGTTTTTTTCTGAATTAATTGTCTTTAAAATTAGAAATCTGAAAAGTTCTTAGAGACTGGTGTGATGTCTGTAAACCTTGTTTTATATAAGCACCCTTAAAACAGAAAAATTGTAAAATCTCTGTGAAACACTGAAGAAGCTGGAATCAGCTCATAAAAAGTTTTGAGCTTCAGTAAATGAAAAACCTGAAACTGAAAAATGTCTATCGTCCACTTACCCGCTGGTGACATCATCAGTGCGTGACGCGTTCTTGCTCAGCACGTCTCCGTCGCTCATGTATCCGGTGACCTCCATGGCGATGCCGTCCAGGTCCATGTCTTCCCCGCTTCTTCTGTCCTCCAGGTCCACGCTGCAGAGGGCTCCTCCCCTTCCAGCCAGCTGCCGCCGCAGGTGCCCGGGGTACAGGTAGCGCCCCCCCTGGCCGCCCGCCGCCCGGCCGCCGTAGCCGTTCCCCATAGAGGGGGCATCGCCCGCCTGCAGACGAGGGCTGGACTGGCCCAGTCGCCAAGACGACAGGGAGGGACGGGTAGACGTGAGGCTGAGGATGCTTCGACCCCCGCCGCTGTTATTGGTGGCACCACCGCTGCCGCCGCCGCCGCCGCCACTGCTGATGTCTGTTGTGACGCTGCCATCGAAGGTGGTTTCCAAGGTGCTGAGAAGGTGGAAAAGAAGACAAAGGGGGGAGGGACATTAAAGGAACAGTCTGTGATCACATCTGAACAGGAGAGACCCATTACCTAAATCAAAACACTACATAAAAATATACATTTGCAATCTGCAGAGAGAATAACGACACCTGAGGAACTTCAATAAATCCCTTCATGACTTGGTATTAAATCTCAGCCTGTAGTTTCATACACTCTTAGAAATAAAAGTGCTAATAAGAACCATATAAGGTTCTTTGGCTTGTCCTCATAGGAGAACCCTTTTTGGCTCCTGGTAGAACCTCTTATTTCTAAGAGTGTAGTTACAAAGAGCTATCAATTGTTAACTGTCATAATAAAGAGTAAAGTACAGTGGAAACTATATAATCTCCAGTTAGACCCTCAACTGAATCTAGACGGCTGGGTCAGTGGCGAGACACAAGGCCGGAGCAGAGGTCAGGATTCTGTTGGGGGGTTGGGGGGGGGCGTGATTAGAGCTTAAACCTGAATCAAAGACGACATGAAAGACACGCCCGGCGATCAAAGTAAAAAGTCCCTCAAAAGGAGGCTGAGAGGGCAACAAGAAGAAAGACAGAGGGAATACCTGTAACCCTTAGACAGACACAGTCTGCTGACCATGAGGCACTTCAGTCACTGACTCAAATCCCCACCGGTTAGCCTGACTTAGCCTGTTTACCGCTCAGCCGTAGCAGCCATTGTAAGGCGCTTCACTTTGATGATCCCCAAACAGTAGAGTTTTGTTTTCCGCTGGAATTCATTATGTACACGACGTCTGTGTAAGCAGTTGCTCTAGAAAGTCACTTTTAGAAGTATTTTGTTTTACTCATAGTTCTCCATTCACTGTTTCTCAAAAGCAAACCTTTACCTGCCTGCAGTGTTACAGTGAGTAACACGGCTTTGTTTGGTTATTTCTTCAATAATAAGATTTTATTTTTTTAATTTCTATTTTCTAAAGTAGCTGATAAAGAAATAGAAGTAATTCTTCAACAGGTTTGTTAGGTTACCTGTGTGTGACCTGAGTTCCTCGCAGGCTGGACATGGTCTCCTCCAGGTTTTGTCGCAGGTCTGCTATGTTTTTGACAGTTCGTAACCTCCTGGTCTCTGGGTCTTCACCTGAGTCAGACGACAAAAAAAAAAAAACCCATCTCAGATTTACCAGAGGGATGAGGAGCAGGTTATGTATCTATGATCAAGGAGGCGATCACCCACCTGATAGGTCCTCGATGGACGGCTGGCTGGTCTTGGTGAAGGAGCCGTCAGTGTTTGCTGGTCCCTCGCCGTCTGTTTGGGATCTGGGGGAAACAAATTGTGCGAGGGATCAAAGTGGTGAAATCATCGATTCTGAATTATGGTGCATTTAGTGGGAACCTAATATTCAGCAAATTGTCACGAAAGAGGGATAAAAATGATTAAGAATTAAATCTGCTGTGCTTCAAGTCTTGTGACCAGGATCCAAAATGAGCACCTGCTAATCCCCAAATGCCTGTAAAGTTTATCTTTGAAGGATAAAAATCAATACAGCGCAGCCGCTGCGCCGGCCGGTGGCTTTCTGAGACGATGACGTTTGAAAGCCGTGGTTATACACAGCCTTTGGTCTTTGCCTGATCCCAGACTTTGTCCTTATTGACTACTGTACACACTCTAAATCCACACACTGCCCCACATGAATGACTGCACTTAAACTTCTGGTGAACTGGTTTTTACTTATTTGTACTTTTTTTTTTTTTTTTTGGCTTGAATTCATTTTTTCAAGTAGCTTTTATTATTTAGTTGATTCAATGAGAGAAAAAACACTGATTGCATATTTCTATTGTCTTTTATTTATGATCAAACTCCAAATGCTCTTTCTGACAGCTGGTGTTTGAAAGGTAATGGTATTTGACAGGTATACAGCGGAGGAGGAAGCTCCTGAGCACTGAGGATGGGGGTGTTTTGTGGAGGTGGCATGGTTAGCCACATGTCAGAGTGTGTAGAGAGGTGGGGTGGGGGGGCAGCGGCAGGGCAGGAAGTGTCAGAGGCCGAATGAGTGGTGGTTTAGAAAGGCCTCATTGAGAGGCAGAGGGGAGCTCCTTCCTTATCACACTGGGACCAGGACAGAGGTCAGAGGCAGGCGGCATCCACACATATTTGCCCAGATACTGTGCACACACTCACAATATACACACAAACACAAACACACTCACACAAACAAACACAGATGTGACATTCTTGGCTAACAGTTCACAGATGGGTTATATCCAGATGCTGTCAGGAAGAACGTGTGAAGACTTAAAACAGTTCTCATAAACTCTGACTTGTACATTCAGTGCAAACAACACCAGTGTTATCATTTTTATCATAATAATTAAAAAGCTGATTAACAGCTTTCTTAAATCCATGTTAACAAGTATAAGACAGAACAAATTAGGTCCTGTGAACATTTGTCAGCTTTTAATAGCAGTCACTGCTGGAAAATGAGCTGCATAATGAGGATGTGCAACATGCAGTGATTTACAGACTTTGTTTCATCTCTTTTTTTATGAATCTCTCTTGCTGTTTTGTGAAAGCCCAGCTTGAAGATGTTGAAATTACAGCACTTGAAGCAGTATTATTAGATGCTATAATGCAGTACTTTCTGAGGACACATATACAGGAGCAACACCTCCTGTGGACATTCTTTAGGTAGGGGACCACCACATGAACATCTGTGCAGTATCTTCATGTACTACATTTTATTTAATCTTTTACTATCGGCTCTACATCCTAATCTTCTCAGTTCCTGGAGATGTAGAAGTGTTTTCGTATGTTTTTTTTTGTTTTTGACAATTAATTATCTGGGCTTTACAACGGAGTATTAGGGCCATATTGACAAAACATGTTGTTGGTTCTTGTTTGTGTTTCTCATTCCATCTTAGCACAAACCCTGCTCTGGTTCTTGCATTGCTGCACTCCTATTTCATCTATCCATCCTTGACAGTTTTTTTGCGCACTGTAGCACTTTATGACACTGTATTATATTTGGTTTTGTTGTGTTCTCAACCCATCCTAGCACAACTCCATCAAGAAACCCTGTTCTGGTCTTGCATTGTTGCATCTCCTTTCCCATCGTAAACAGCCCATCTCACCTAAATTTACTAAATTGCACTACACTTCCTGTTTTTTGTTTCTTTTTTTGTTTCTTCGTTTGTTTCTTTGTTTTTTATAGTAGTGTCATGTTAACTCTCTCTCTTTGTAGTTTTATTATCTGTTGGTTTCTGTTTGGATACGTTCAAATTTGTGTACCGATTTTCTGTGTTTTTCCTGTCTCTATGAATTCTGTTATTATGTCCTTGTTGGTCATTTTAAAGGGATAGTTCACCCTAGAATGATATTTCGCTCATTATCTACTCACCCTCATGTTGACTAAGGGCTGGAAGAAGTTTCAGATTCCTCCGTGGCTTCTCTGAGTTACAGGGGGTCTTGACGTAGCAGTGCATGTCCATATAACGGTTGCAAAGGGACACCGGAGCTCTTCGTAAAAAAACACACACAAAAAAACATCCAAATACCTCCATGATGCTCGTATGTAATGTCCGTCTTGTGCTGAAGCCCCAAATTGCGTAATTGTCCCGAAAAAAATTAAATAAGTCTATATTTTAAGCTTGTTTGTAGCGGAAGCTTCTCGAAGCTCCTCTTCCTGGTCCGTCCAAATCTCGCGTGATTTGCGCCGGCGTCAGCATGCGTCAGTGCGGTTACTGCGAATCACGCGAGATTTGGACGGACCAGGAAGAGGAGCTTCGAGAAGCTTCCGCTACAAACAAGCTTAAAATATAGACTTATTTAATTTTTTTCGGGACAATTACGCAATTTGGGGCTTCAGCACAAGACGGACATTACATACGAGCATCATGGAGGTATTTGGATGTTTTTTTGTGTGTGTTTTTTTACGAAGAGCTCCGGTGTCCCTTTGCAACCGTTATATGGACATGCACTGCTACGTCAAGACCCCCTGTAACTCAGAGAAGCCACGGAGGAATCTGAAACTTCTTCCAGCCCTTAGTCAACATGAGGGTGAGTAGATAATGAGCGAAATATCATTCTAGGGTGAACTATCCCTTTAATGGCTTTTAACACCTTGCCAGGTGGACTACAGTCTGAAACTAGCTGTTGGCTAACACTGGCACCTTTACATTTTATTATGTTCATTGATGTGCAATGTCCCCCTTAAATAAATAAATAATAAAAAAAAAAACTTTGAGAATAAAGTTGGAAATTTAGAACTTTATTCTCATAAATTTATGACTTTATTCTCGTAATGTTATGACTTTTTTCTCGTAGGACATGTATGACTTTATTCTCGTAAATTCACGACTTTAGTCTCGTAATGTTATGACTTTTTTCTCGTAGGACATGTATGACTTTATTCTCATAAATTTACGACTTTATTCTCGTAATGTTATGACTTTTTTCTCATTGGAAATGTACGACCTTATTCTCGTAAATTTATGACTTTTCTCAAAGTCTGTGTTTTTTTCTCAATGTGGCCCTAATACTCCGTCGTAGGGCTTACTGTCATTATGTGATATAATATGATATGTCAGGCCGGCCCACGGGTGTGTGATCTCACCTGTACATGAAAGGTGCGACGGTGGCCATGTTGGGGTGGCTGTGGTGCTGTTGGGTCTGAGGTAGCTGCACGCTGACCGTGTTGCTGGCTGTGCTCTGTGTTGTGCCTCCTCCGGCCACAGGGGCGGCGCTGCTCTTCCCCTCTGTGGAGGCCAGGCTGGAGGTAGAGCTGGAGTGTCTGCTGTCCCTGTCTCTGTCCAGGGGCCCGCGGTGCATGGACAGACCTCCTCCTAACCGCATGCTCCGGGGCCTCTCCCCCGCCTCCTTCACTGAGGAGGCCTTCCCCCCGACTCCCGGGGCTTTGCCTCCTGGCTTTGGTATTCCGCTGTGTGCAGGGGTGGAACTCTCTTTTTTTGCCACTTTACCCCCTTTGGGAATGAAGCTGGCTATTTTAGAGGTCCTTTTGTTTGAGCTGTCTGTGTCTACAGCAACAGGTGATACTTCCTCCTTAGGCTCCTCCCCCCTGAGCTCTGTCCTGTCGGGCACCGAGCCACGTTTCCCCACTTCCTTTCCTTTCTCCTTCTCCTTCTTGCTCTCCTTGTCCTTGTCCTTGTCCTTCTCGGGGCCTTTGACCGAGCCCTTCTTGGCAGTCAAAGCTCTGCTGAAAGTGCGCTGGGCGATGCCCCTCAGGGCGATTTTGGGGCTGCTGGCAGTGGTGGAGACGGTGGTAGCTGCGGCGGGTGCTGCTCCAGAGGCCGTACCATTGCTGGTCCCGTTCATTCCTGGGCGGACGTTACCATCGTCTTCCTCTGGGAAGTCGGTGTTGGAGCCGGTCTCGGCTTTCTCCACCTGCCTGGTCGGGGCTGCGTTGTCGTTCTGGGCTCCGACCCCATTGGAGGAGGAGGAGGACGACGAGGAGGTGGATGATTTGGAGCCTCCTTTGCTGTTGAAGAGCTTGAGCTTCTCCAGCATCGACTTCTGAGTGACGGCCTTCGAAGGAGCTTCGGTCGGCGGAGCGGCTTTGGAGGAGGCGTCTTTCTCCTGCTTGGCCGACTGCATGGCGGACGAGGCGGCGCTGGAGGAGGAGGAGGGAGAAGGAGAAGGAGAGGAGGCGTGCTTGGAGCTCATGGACTTGCTCCTCCAGGGCTTGCTGCTGTTGCCGTTGGGCTGGGGGATGGCCGTGGAAGAGGAGGGCGGAGGCGACGATGAAGAAGAAGATGAGGGAGGAATCAGGGCGGAGGTAGCGGCGGGGATGCTGGTGGAGGAGCTGACGGTCACCGCAGATGATGGAGCATGCTCAGTCATCACCGAAGGCTGTGAGGTCGTGCCCTCTGAGGAATCTGCAACAGAATAGACCACATTTTATGAGACACTGAAGATATGAAGGTGCAGATGAGGAGGAAAAGTCAAGCAGAGTGGAGGAGGATCTGGAGAGGGAGAAGAGAAACCAGATGCTGAGGGTGAGTCTTCTTTGACCCCACACAAAGTCGCCTTATAAGGGCCGGGAGGTGGCCTGTGTTGTTGATACAGCCAAACGTGCCATTACTTTGCTTCGGGCTAGTCACCAGAACTGTTAAAAACCCCTTAGCACTAACAATGAGAGGAGCCCTTCACAAGCTGTTTATAAAAACAATGAGGAGCAGGCTCAAGTGCTTTAAAGTCTTGCCAAGCAGGCCAAGTCAAGAGGCACTGCTGCTGCATTTATAAAGCTTGGACTTATAAGGACCGATTTTGATCAGCATCCTTCTGCCTCACAAAGAAACAACTGTCTGGTCACATCTGGTTACAAACGCTCAGACACTCATAAATCCAATTCATTAACAGCTTTAAAATACAGTTTGAACAAAACTGCAGCAGCAGCAGCTCAGCAAACAGACTTACCAAGGACTGAATGAGCAAGGGAAGAGATGAAACTCCTGGAGTAAGTCACTATGAAAGCTATAGAGTGTCCTGAGGGGCTGCTGAGGTTGTCAGTGTGTGTGCAGAGTGCAGCCACCAGCAGCACAGAGCTCAGACCAGCTACATTTGAATATTCAAACTGCAACGGCCAGTGAGAGAGAGACAGAGAGAGAGAGAGGGGCCGTGCAGGGAGCACTGGGTGGAATGAATCATAACAGTTCCGTTGCAACCTACCCACCAACACACACACACACACACGTGCAAACACACGCACACACACTGTGTCTTACAGACCTGTATTCATTCTCAGGCAATAAATCAATGCTGCTGCTGTGTTCTGCCCTCTCTCTCATACAACTGAAATCACCTCAGACTGATCTGAACTCATTTGTGTTACGTGTTGACTCCTTGAAGACATGTTTTCTCAAGACAAGACAAACTTGTTTTCCTTCGGCTGTTTACAGTTACAAGTCTAGGACATGATGCAGTTTGTTTTTTGAGACTTTTACCTGATGAGGCTCTAAGGAACAAGTGACTACATGCTTGACCAGATCTACTCTATGAGAACCTTTGAGCCCTGGGGCCCCTGAGCAGAAAGGGCTCCTGTGTGAAGGTCAAATGTTTCATATAGGGTCTACATCCCCTGCATGAACATCCAAGCCACACCAGATATTAGGCCACACCAAATGGTTGCCCATGAAGCTGGAATAATTTTGTTTTCAGACACATTCCTCCTTTTATTGCTATATGATAAAGGTTTAATTTTCACAGTGATATGTTTGGAAGAGATTGACCAATGAAGTTTTTCAGAAGATATACACTTAATCTATCAAGAATAAATCACATTGTCACAATCATTTCATGAGAATCAGAGATCATGTATTCCAAGTTTCTGGGCAACCGTGTATATACAGTATATATATAAACATAGAAATAACAGATTATGAACATAGAAATAACAGATTATAAACATAGAAATAACAGATTATTAAAAAAAAAAAACTACTATTACTAATAAAAATCAACAAGGTTCTTAGAAACGGAGAAGGTGTCAGTGTCTAATAAAAATGAATTCTCTCACAACATTTTATTCTTTTTTTTTCCAAAGAAAAGATTATTTTGATCCTCAACTGCACATCAAACTAACAGAAGATGGTTCCTGAGTCATTCTGTCCAATGCAAAATGGTCTTATACGTCAAACAGCTTTAATTCACAGGGGCTACATTCAATCCATATTTATTTGTCATTCATATGGTCTAATTAAGTCCGCGTTTACATGGAATATTAAACACTCAGCCCGCCTGTTTACCCCCTTTCTCATCTGGCTCTCCACTTTATTTCATTTTTTATGGCAGCTTTCATGCTCTAATTGGAAATAGGCACCCGCTCGCCGCCTCTCATTTCTCTCCCTGTTTAGCATTTAGTGAGAGCAGCCTGAAACAATGCAGCCATTAGGAAGTGATTAGGGCCCAATTAGCCGTGCTAGCAGTTAGCAATCAGAAAAGTGGGTCAGGTTGCTAATAGCTGGCTTCCTATTGGAGGCGGCTGAATGAGAGGGGGACCTGCTGTGATTATGGAGCAGGCAGAGAGAATGAGGGGGACTGGGCCTGCAGGTTTTGGGGATGAGTGAAGCTTTGATGTGGGCCAGCAGGATGGATGCTCTGTGCTGCCCGTGAATGTGGGGCAGCTTGGATTTAGGGTCAGAAAGGAACAGAAGAGGTAAGAGAGGACATGGAGAGGCCCTGGACACCGGGACAGCCGGCCGTTGTCATCATGACTGGACCCAGTGACCGGGACTGACACGCTCCAGTTAGGTTGCCCAGGGTGAGGGGAAAGTGGTCAATATTCAACACGGGTCGGGTCAGAAGTGACACTAGAGCGACGGACTTGGACACTGTTGCATCATAAACTCAACTCACCACTTTGTGAGCTTAGAATTATAGGGTTCCATCTCCGTTTAGGGTAGTTCCGAGATATTGAGCATCAAAGTTCCAACTCAGCTTGTGTTTTGGTTGATATAACCTTTTTATTTTATGAATAACTAATTAAAAAAAATTTTGAAAATTTAAAAATAACACCACACAGTCATTAACAGACCACTAATGCATGATATTATGCAAAAAAACTCAATTTTGAAAAAAATGGAAATAGAGCCTTATAATTCTAAGCTCACGACTTTGAAATACAAACCTGCCACAAAAAAACAAACTGAATCTGTGTTACACTGCTGCTGCTTTCACACTGATTGAAGCGTTCATTTGTACATTTAATAAAGTGACCACAAGGTGGAGTAAAGATTTCACATTGATGCATCAGACTCAGCACTGTAGGACAGAAATCCCCACTTGTGAAAGGAGAAAAAAAACACTCTCACACCACACAACAACAGCATGAGCATCAGGTGGATGAAATCCTGGTGGACAAACTACTCCTTAGGAATATTGTGATCATGAATAAACACATAAGATGAATTCATCATTGCCTGGCTGCACTCACAGAAACTTTTTACAAGCACAACTCGTGGAATCCCCTCTCCTTCAAAAATAAACAGATAATTGTCTGAGCATGCCCTGAGACCGGGTCGCTGACCTAATGACCCTGTTCGGCCTTGGGCCAGGTCCTGGAATTAAACAGCTCATTTGCCCCTCGTTCACTGCACCGGTCCAGCTTGAGAAAACATGCTGAAAGAATTTTCGTATTTACAACTAAATTGCTTAATTACCGCAGTCATTACAGATTAAAATAAAGAGCAGTAGAGGATAAACCCCACGGGGAACAGACTCACAGACCACCCTTCTACTTCATGTCTGCCATAAAAACCTGTCTCGGGGGTCCTGTCCAGCTGCCTGCTCCTCTTAGAGCGGTCCTGATAACATCAAGGCCTTTTAGGAAATCAGCCTGAGTGGACTCAAAGCTTCGGTCACGGTTTGTCACACTCATGTGCACTGTGTGTGTGTGTGTTTTAATGCCTGTCTACAACTGAAGAAAAAGCATGTAATTTCACACTTTTCTCTGTGTGTGTCTTCACATCGGTGGGTGCATGTCAAATTTAAGAGAAAGGAGGATGTTTGTTCTCCTCTGCGACTTCAAACGCTCAAGTCCCTGCGTGGTCTGCAGACCCGGGTGAGCCCATTTGCACACGCACACACACACACAGAAAAAAAACAAGCAGTAAATGCATTAAGGTAGCGTCGGCTGACACTGTTTAGACATCACAAGCCTCTCTAACCCCTCTCATGGCTGCACCGGTCACAAGACATTGAACTAAACCTTCTCAGTCAGTCGGCCACTAAATTGCTGACCTGAAAACGGCCTCATGTACAAGTCACTCACATGTAGCACGCATGACTACAATGTTATCCAGTATATTCATATCTGCTGCAGTGGGAACACCTCTCCCCTGATGAGATTTATTTCATTTACAGATAATTGAATCTGTTAAATCTGCACCAATTATGCCAGACTGGCACAACAACGTTTGCGGCTGCGGGGTCTTTGCTTACTCATCATGTTGTGATTTCAGCAGCCTGCTCTCTCTCTCTCTCTCTCTCTCTCTCGCTCCCTCCTCAGTCATTGTGCACCTAAAAGTGAGAGGGACAGCCGGCTTTTGTGTGGAGACTGAAACTTTTTAAAGTTTCTCCACATGAATACACTCAAACAGTGACGCTACAGCTCATCAGAAGGCTATTCATTCAGCGAGGGCACTGGCATAGAAACACACACACACACACACACACACACACACACATATACACACATAGAGTAGCAGGGTAACAGAGTTGCATGTGCACCAATACACAACCACAGGTTCCCCCCCTGCTCTCGCTGTCCCTCTGCTCTGTGTCACTCGGTGGACACCCAGACGCTGTCACCTTATGTTAACACAAAGCTGAGGAGAAGATTCAGGTCTTGTTTCCTCACTGTACGGTCCGTGCAGCAACGTGATTCCATTCTGGTGTCACAGCACATTGACACACAGCAGATCTGGCCTCACAAAAGAAAAGTGCAGGTGTCTCTGGAACCATCTCAACCTGCAGCAGCACCGTGTCACAACAAGCATAATGTGGATAAAATAGGTCCTAATGGTGATTTTTGTGGTTGCAACAAAAGGAAAGTCTAATTCAGTGCAGAAAAGATGGTTAAATTGTAAGCCAATATCTCTACAATCCAACTGCTTTTAAAATGCAAATTGTTCAAAGGAAGTAAGTAAACTTTAGTGAAGAAAAGTCTTTGAGTGCATCCCCTTCAGCAGCTCAAAAAACTGTAAAACTGTCTAAATCTGCTGCCACATTTTCATGTATCAAACGCATATAGCTCAAGGTACTCATTTGAAAACTATGACTGTTATGATATGCTATATCCAGGTGATCTACAAGTGCACGGTGACAAACCTCATAGATGCTGCAGACGTCCAGGAGGAACAGACAGAGAGAGAGAAGGAGAGGTGAGGAGGAGATGGACAGGAGAGGAGAGGAGAGGAGGGAAGAGTCCAAAACCATGGCCAGTCGTCCAAAGAGTGCAGGAGGTGGAGGAGGAGGAGTGTAGTGTAGTGCAGACAGGGGGGGAAGGAGGGGCTTGGCTATATGTCAACAACGGGGCAAGATATAGAGGGGGGGGGGGGGGTCGACCAGTGATTCTCACCCTCTCTGCTGTCAGTCATATGGCCTACTGCTCCCAAACACACAGACATACAAACACCTACAAGCTGAGACTCCAAATTAACTTTGACGATGTTTTAAAGGGTCACCTGCTTAAACTAAAAAACACCCTGTAATCAACTCAACTATAGCCATTAATGCTACTGCTACAGTTACCACCACTGTTAGGCTCCCACTACATCACAGGAGTAGTTCAACTTTTGGAGAAACATGCTTATTCAGCGATAAACGTACAAGACACTATGGCATGAATGTAGAATAAATATAAGCTGTTAGCCATGAATCAGGAAGTCACTGGCCAGGTGAGCAAATCTGCCACATAACCCACCCACAAAACCACAACATGTTTTTTTTTTTTTCCCCCATGAATCAGACAAACAAGACTTTACTTATTAATGAGGCTGAGTTAAAGGTGCTGGTAAGTGAATTTTGTTACCCTCAGCTTTTTCCCCTTGTTTCCTGTTTTTATGCTGAGCTAAGCCAACAGGTGGCTAACGCTAGCTTCATAGAGAAAGCATAACATAGAGAAAGCAAATAAAGGTATTTTCCATACTCTCCATCCTTTTACACTTAGGTTAACACTTCTTTTATTACAACCACTACCACCTTCTTAACTGATAGTAATACTGAGGACGTGTTTCATCAACACTATGGAAATTCAAGGGCATTTGCTTCCATCATGTTTGTCTATATTTCTGTCACACGCACGTTCATGAATGCACATGTCCACAAATATATGGCCATCCACTTCAAACTCTGCCGGCTTAAATGGAGCTGTACATCAGAGTAAAAGCCCCACAGTGAGACGTTACTGTGTGGCTCCCAGTTAATTTGTCACTATTTAAACACAACTCTCTCTCTCTCTGTATGTGTCACTCGTTGGTCCCGTCTCTCTCTCTGGGCGGTCAGATTCTGTGTCTAAAGCTGGGTAATGAGTTTAGACTGTGAACACTAACACAGTCTATATAAAGCCTTGGCTCACTGAGTAGCGACAGAGGCTATTTCAACACTGGTTTAACTAAATATACTGCCAAACACACTCAGTGTGTATTCTGCAGAGCGGTAACACCGAGTAGAATGAATTAAACTGGGTCAGGCCAGTTTGGAATAAACGTGTGAACGTAGAGCTCTGACTCCAAGCCAAACATCTGACGGCAAACAGGTCTATTGTCAAACAGAGAGTGAAAGTAAACTATATTTAAATGATATATTTTATAGATTTAGATAAAGTTGATGCATTTAGCTGTTCCACATCAACAAAACAGCAAAGTCGGAGGAGTTACTGCAGGCGTCTGTTTCCACAACTCATTTTCTACACACACACACACGCACACGCACACGCACACACACACACACACACACACACACACACACACACACACACTGTTAGCTGGCAGTTACAGAACTGCATGGATGTAGATGGGAATGAACAGAGCAGCTGTGGTGGACAATACATAGTTTCTTGGTTAAAAGTCAAAGGTGGAAGCCGCTGTATGTCGAAAATAAAACCTGTGCAGACTAGTAATCATTCAGTGACTCCCAAGGAGGATTCTGGGAAGACACAGTCACTGATAAAGATTCAAACTGTGTTGCACGCCCCGAGCGATCTCTCCACCTCTGCTCAGTGCTCCATCACAGCGGCGGACTGAAGGTCACCATCACATCTTGCTGTGCACGTCCAGAGGAAGAACTTCATCTAACAACTTGTTTGTAAAGGAAAGGTTAAAACTCTCTCCTGCTGCAGTGAAATACAGCATAAAGTCTTAATAAATGCACTGAGCTGACTCGACCCTGGTAAACATTAAAAAGAATCCAATGAGCGCTCATTTACTGAAAGCATCTTGACTTTATCCTCATGTATCCTTCATTATTCAGCACAGCGGTGCGTGCTGAGGGCTATGCAGTATTTTCTGGCACGACTTTTAACACTTTCTCTCGGTCTCAAAGCAACAGAGCTAACTTTCATTTTTAAGTATGATAACACAAAAGCCCCGAAAGACTCATAATTCACCTCAAATGATCCTTGACGCAGCAACACAAACTTTTAAGAGTCTATTTTGTAACTTCACTCAGTACAGCAGCTATTATAAGATCTTAAGGATATCTCAGTGTTTTCATCTTATGATGGTTGTATTAATAACCGTCTCAGGCTAAATTTAAGTGTGTGTGTGTCTGTGGTTGTGTAAAAAGGCCTACCTTTGTTCAGATGTGAATTGGCTTTGGTCTTGTCACTGAAGCCCTGGCTGCGTCTGTTCCCAGCAGCACTGACCGAGCCCCTTGGAGGGATGTCACCGCCGGCAGTGGACACCCTCGCCGTGGGGCCGGGAAGTCTGATGGAGAGAGAAAGAGAGAGAGAGAAAGGAAGACAGACAGACAGAAAGAAAGAAAGAAAGAAAGAGAGAGAGAGAGGGGGCGTAAACAGGCCAAAACATTTAGTTTGCTTATTAGTCGGTGGAGGTGATGAGATTAGGGGAGGACATCTGTGCTATAAAGCATTTATCTGACATGGAAACACAACAGGTTGATTTTCTGCTCGGCAAAAACACGTCACACAATTAGTCCACACAGCTTCTAAAACCAAACAGGAGGGGGTTAAGGTAGGTTAGGGTTAGGTGGGACTGTGAGCACAGGGGCCATGCAGGCAGGTACTGCACTGTACAACAGACACTGTAGTTGCAAGATATGTCGCACTCAGAGACTAAAGGATATCATTTCACACTGCTTTTCTGTTATTTGTCAGAGCACTGTGCCACCACGTTAGGAAGGGTGCTCCATATAAAGTTGCTAATCTTTATAATCTGTTTAAAGGGAATAAGCAGCCAAACCAAAAAAACTGACAGGCATAATAATCTCACACAGGAATCATTCTGTCTTGGTTTTCCATGTTGTGAGCCTGAGGAAACTGATGCAGCTCAACATCCATGCTGCTGTTACTGAATTCATAACATTTGTGATTTTTGAGCTACCGTATTGATTTCCAATAGAGACAAACTCTCTTCTTGCCCTCTGGTTGGGCAACAAGGCCAGGTCTACTTCAAACGGATGACTGCACTATAACCACACGGCCACAGCTGTCGACTATTTTAGACCTTTTTGGTAACAGTGACTTCTCCATAGACAAATATTTACATCTGGTTCATTGTCAGGCTGTGGCTCAGATGGGAAGCCACTCGCTGTTTAATAAACGCACACTCAGCTATAGTTTGCCCCAGTTCTGCCTTTCCCATATACACCTGCAGTAAACCCTAATGGAGACAGATGAGCTCACAGCAGCAGCATGTGCACGTGCGTGGCGGCCTGGACCATCTGACGGGATCCAGGTCTCATGAGGGCTGTGTTGAGCTCAGCAGCCTCAGATTACACATCCTGCTCCTTTATTTCTCCACATGGATTAGACAGGATACAGCGGCCTGGTGAAATTTATGACACCTTTATTCCGTGTTGTAAATTGATCTTTGGTGAGGTCTGCGAGCCGGGCTGTAATCTAACCAGGCGGTGGCACAGAGGCTGCTAATGAAATGCTAATTCATCCAGTGGCGACATCATCATCGTCCTGGGACTGTGAGGCGGATGCTGATAAGAAGATTACAGCTCTCTCTTTCAGCTCTCGTATACATTATACAAACGCTCATTTCCTCCATGCCATTCACTTTGACTGACCATTACTTATCTTGGCCACTGCAAGGTAATAGGTTTTACTATATTATTTAGCCAAGAGTAGCCTAAGCTAATTTGACTTTCAATCATGGCAGGAGCAGTCAGTCTATTGAAACAAATGCTTAGTTTGACGGTTTGATGAATTTCAACATAAGTGTGTCATACACAGCCAATTAAAATATTGCCTTGAATAAATAAGTGATTAAGTTCTATTACTGTACTACTCAGGCTTATTCATCCTTGACGAAATAAAGGCAATATCAGCTGCTCACAAAAAGCCAAAAAATATACTTAAAAATTTTTTTTTTTAAATCAGCTGCTCACTCACGACAATAAAAAAAGGAAATTACCTTATAAACTGTGACAAATTCATATATTTAAAACAAATTATTTGATTCCTTTGTTGAAAAAAAAGAGAAAATTGTGATATTTCTCGTCTCACCTTAACTCCAAATGAAGCAGCTTTTCACTGAAAATTGTTTCCTCATAACATCAAATTCAATGTCACATGCTGGACATTTAAAAAACAGCTCAATCTGATGGAGCATATGCATTATTTGACGGAAAAATGCCATTAAAGGAGAACAGAAGAGAAAAAGTCTGCAGTAGTTTAAGTGGAGGGCACCAGGTGACCCCCCCACAACCCCTACAGCTCTTCCTTTTTTTTTTCTTTGTTGTTACAGATGCTGGCCAGAGGGTGGGGCCATTGCATTGCTCTGAAGAGCAGCCGGTGTGGGGGCAGGTGCAATGCAAACAGAATCTGGGATGGGCAGCATGCAAAAAAACCACATCGTAAAATCCAATTTCAAGGTGCATCATCACAGAGTGTAACACTGCATGCTAAAGAAGAGGCAAACGTGAACGCAAACAGATTTGAAGGGGAAATGCAGACTGAAGCTAAATTTCAGTGGCATATTGTCATATTGTAGATACACATTCCAGCCACAGAATCCTCCTGTGTTAATTATTAATGCCACATTATATGGTGGGGGGGGATGTGTGCTTGTCAAGCAAACCCACACAAACACACACACACACACACAAGAACACACACTTACTTAAGGGTTATCTAAAGGTCTTTCACAGCCCATTTAGCAGGCTTGCCAAATGAGGCGCGCTGCCAGACAGACAGGGCCGTCCGAAAATGGAGCCTGGAGCTTTAGTCCCTATCTGCTCAACACTACCACTCATGCATATTAGATAGTGCTTGTAGTAGAGATTGCCCTTAATCACAGACAAAGAAACAACATGAGACTCATTACAGTACAAAAGAAATGTTATCCTTGATTAGGGGCAATTTCTACCCTCCTGTTTCCTGGAATGGGACGGGACAGGAGGTGGAGGTGGAGGTGGAGGTGGAGGAGAGAGAGGGAGGAGCAAGAAAAACAGAAATGCAGAAGACGCTGACCTAGAGGTCTTTTTCTGACCAAGGGAAAACTTGAGTAGTTTACTCTGAGACCCATCCCTAGAGGAAAAGAGAAGAAAAGAGGGATATGGAAGAGGACAGAGACGGAGAGATCAGGTTTACAGTTATAAATGACAGGAAGTGTGAACAGGAAGATAGAGATGACAAAATGATGGATTAGAGCAGCAGAAACGGCAAGAGAGAGCGAAGAATACGGAGACAGACTCCTGTTCACCCAGTTTCAAGGTTATACTGTACACTCCTGCGGTGTTTCCACGTTACAGGGTTTTTTTCATAAGCGAGCCCGCGAGCCTCACCTGGACTGCATCTCGGCCTGTGCTGCTTTCTGGGCTGTGAGGGCAGGAGTCCCATGCGGAGAGTGGCCGAGCTGGGCTGGGGCGCTGCTCTGCTGGCTGAGGGGGGGGTGGGCGCTCTGGGACTGGGCGGTGGGGTGGAGAGAGGGCTGGGAGTTCTGCCGCTGGGCCTGCTGCTGCTGCTGTTTGTAGCGGGACAAGCTGAAGAAGAGGCCGAGGATGGCTTTCAGATTACCATTGCGGATCTCTGCGGGTCGGGGGAGAAAGAAAAGACGAATGATGAGGAGGAGAGATGTCACTTCAGCCTCGCTAAATAACAACATGCTGTGCTGAAAAACTAAAGCTAAAGATGCTACTTTTTACTGGCTGTCACCTCCCTTTTTTGTATATAATATTGTTGTGACAGTGACTCATCCTTTTATTGGCTTCACCCACATGCTGTTGCATATTCTCAGTTTAATTACATACTTACATACACTATTTTTACACCAACTGCTCCTTACTTTTCAAAGAAACACACAGGCAATAACCTGACTTAACCAGTTCTTCAACTGGCATTGATGCAGTTAAGCGAACAGTGAGGAGTTGTAGCACCTATTTAACTTCAGCCTGAAAACAAACTTTCACAAATTCAATCCAATTTACTGTTGTTAGTTCTCCAATTTATCTAAATTACATGTTCCTGGACCGCAAGATGAAAGTCACAAGAACACACTGGAGTAGAGTGACCCTGTGTCTTTGTTGCAATCAGGGGATATCGCTACTCACTGACCCACTGCTCTGTCCAATGACAACACTATCAGTATTAGTACAGTTACTATTATTGTTCCTTGGTTTCCTATGTGAGGAATAAACACCATTTTTCACTGTTAGTTTTAAGGTACATTAGTTTTACCAGTGATATTATCAGTCTCTAGCAACCCTGTGTTTTTATGTACTGTCTATTATTAATCTAGTGTGCCCTTATGAAAGGGTCTGCCAAAATAAATACCTCTCTGACAAAGTGCCACTCTTTTTATAAGTATAAAGGACCTTGAGTTGAGTATGTAGCCTGGCCTGGCCCAGCCTGGCCTGGGTTTTTATCCACCACCCATTTTCCAGTGAAAGCAAAAGTGCAGGAGTCCAGAGCTTACCTTCTGCAGACAGACCCTGGATGTTGACTCCTTTGGCTGCCAGGAAACTGAGGCAGGCATCAATGTTCTCAATCTGGACGGAGAGACACAGACACAGCTGTAAGACACTACATCCTGCACATTTCCATTCAGATTTGCATATTTGTATAATGCGAGGAAGCGTGTTGGTCTGTCTTTTGCACGCTTCTCCTGAGAGCATAATGTCAAAACTGTCTACAGATTTCTCTAGGAAGAAAAGTTGGCAGCACAACATGTACTAATTTGTTAGAAACTTCAGAAAAGATGTGCTGGACATCAAAACTGAAATGTGAGAAAATACAGATCATATACCCTTCAATATTCATTGACTGAATAATGTTGGAACAGTGAACAACAGGCTGCTATGGTGGGAAACCAAATCTGTGGATGTTTACCGCATTTACTTTGGCAGCAAATACTTACATGTTTTATGCCAGTAAGCATACATTTGAAATCTAAGAAAGCTCGATAGAATCAGTATGCTGATGCTAAGGCCTCACAACCTGCATCTGGATGCACCTCTGCATCAAAATGCACGTAACAGACAGACAATCCCATGATTGGCTGATGGTAGCAAGCAGTGTTTGAATCTTGTTTGCATTAAAACTTTATACAAGTTAGTTGCGCAAAATTTCATGTGACCCAGATGTAAGACCACACAAATGCATGGAAAGCATCAGAATGTCCGTGGCAGATGTGTTTGACTGGCTGCAGCAATAACAAAGGCTATGATAGCAAAATGGTACGGGATCAAAATAATAACATCATTCATTCGAATGTCATTCTGAGATCTGTATGAAAAGCTGTGAAATGACTGGTGAGTATTTGAGGAATCAAGCTGTGAGACAAACATACCAGAGTAGCTTTAAAGTGGCTGGCTGATTGACCTGTGATGTGCAAAAAGCTCTGAAAGTAACTATTGACCACATGGTGACTTAGTCAAAACAGGATTCAAAACCAAGCAGACATGTGCCCGCGGAGCTACAGGGAAGCTAACCATCTATCCCGACTAGGTTGCTATGACAGCAGCCGTGGCAACCTGAGCAGACTGCTGAGCTGTCACCGGACTGCGAGAGGATTTGATAGGCAGACGGGCTTTGTTCAGGGCCCACGTGAGCCCATTATGCAGCGGGGCCTGCTGGCTGGCTCACGTAATCACAAAGTAAACCACATAAAACAAGTCATCGCTGCAGATGAATGATTGTCCGATCAAAGTTTACCAACTGTTGTTTCCAATGAGCAAACACAGCAGGTACAACACAAAGGATATCAATGTGGCATGGCCGTTTGTCTCTCATGTTACATACAGTGATACTGTAAGCAGGGTGATTCACTAAAGGCTCAACTGTGAAATGGGCATTAAAAAAGCATTGTACAGTATGCACAAAGGTTAAAGAGGTGATAAATCTTCTTTAGCATGACATTTATTACAAGCCAGAGTGGATTTACAACACATTGAGGCTGGTGTGCAACAATACTCTCACACCATTTGAAAGCTATAACAGGTTAAACGGAATCTCACAGGAGAGGGAGTAAAGATATAGAGCAGTGATACTCCAGTTGCGTGTGGTTTGTAAACTAAAATACATATGAACTGTGTCCTTTGTAAAGCAGGCCGGGTGCGGGCTGCAACCGGGAGGGTCCCGCTCTCGTAAGATTAATGACATGATTACACTTAATATGCAGTGACTAAATATAGCCTGACCTACAGCTCCCTCTGTGCTGCTCCTGTTGGGAAGTATCCGGCTGTGAGGTGAGAAGCTGAAGTAGCAGCTCATTTACATCTGCCTCTGTTCAACTCTGCCAGCGTCTCCAGTCTGCACTCACTGTACAGTAGGTGATTCTGGGAGTGTGTGACTGAATTCATTCATCTACATAAACAAAGCCACTGCAACCTGCAACCTATACTATTTGCTATTACCCACTTCTCCTGTTATATATTATGTACAGTATTATATATGATTGTTATTACTACAACATTGCATGGTACTATTGGTGACACCCTCCACCATGATTCAAACCTGTTATTATTTTCAAAAAACTGCTATTACTTGCACTCACTACTATATTATCATTGATTCCATCACCTCACAATGACCAATTGTTACATCCAAAATTATAATTGTATAACTTATTTAGTTGATTGTCAAATCCACCACCCCAATATTAATTATTACTACTACTACTACTAATTGTCAAGTACTGCAAAAATGAATAGTCAGAGCCTTTACCATAATAATATTAGTGATATTCACACAACTATAAACAACTAACCACAACTTGCTACATTACCACCAGGTCAACAAATAATATCTATTGAAAAAAGGAAAAAAATCCAGAGTGCTCAGAAGGTTCAAAACATGTGACGAAGGTGCTCTTTGGTGGGAACATTGGTCAAAAAAGGAAAATCCAAGGCACTCTTCTTCAACAATAAAAAGCCTTTATTTTACAATGGCTATATCAAGTAAAACATTGGAGTGGGTTACAGCCCACGCGTTTCAGCAGAAGCCTTCTTCAGGGTGTGATAATAATATCTATTACCAGATTTAATGATGCCTCGATTATTAATAACTACATCTACTATTAGAGTTGAGTCCATCTCCAACCAACCCTTAGTTACTGCAGTATATTGGTATAATAATTACTTTGTTACTACTTGCTACACCTGCATCTGGATTACAAGACTTCCATCATATTATTGTTATTCATGAAATCACTAATGAATCAACCCCCAGATTAAACTCCATGTCTATCTGAGTGTGGGAAGCAGCCACAGGACACAAAGTCACAGATTGAGTCGAAACAGCAGTGCTAACCCCGTTGTCACGTCCGTGACCCCGTGACCCCAGAAACAGCTGTTAGAGGGGCTGACACATGCTGCCCTCCTCCGAGGTGATACGGCACAAAACATGGGAACAGGAGGAATGCAGAGTGTGGTCCTCTCCGGATACCAACACAGCATTAAAAATAAACTCTGTCTCTAATACCCCGGGCCTAAACTATAACTTCATCTGGGTGACTGAACCCCCACCACCACCACCATCACCACCCACCCCACCCCCCAACCACTGCCCCAAATTCCCTGGTAGAGTTGTTGCTTAAATAGCAGCAGCCTGCAGAAAATATGCTTCATTAAGATACCCCATCACAAATGCCAGGCCCGTCCTGCTGAGATGCACCCGGGCCCCTCCTCTCAGGAAGTATAAATACTGAAACCTCTCGCTATTTAAAACCTGTGGAGACCAGAGCTCAGAAAAGCCAGAGTACTGTAACACTATTCTGTCACAATCTACCATCAGCTCCAGAGCCCGAGACCTCTCTCTCTGTTCGAAATAGAAAGATCAATAAACGCCCTCCAAGTTTAACTTGTGCACAGAGCAACGTTTTATCTTCGGTCTGAAGACACTGGACACAGGACTCATCTGTGTGTGTGTGTGATTCCATTAGTTAGGTTCGGTGGATTGAAGATTATAATTTAGGTTTTTTGGGAGGGCAGCCTTGTGGCTTCAGAGTTTAAGATGCTGTTCAAGTAATCACAGCTTCCCTGGTTCAAGTCTGCCCAGGGATCTGTTACTGTAAAACTCCTCTCTCCTCCTAGTTAAAGGTTTACTGAGACGTCTTTCGCTTGACGTCATATTGTTCATCACATGTTTGCATAGTTATCAGCATGAATGATAAAACTATAACCGGACAAAAACAGGAAATTAGAAACACAATATGTGTCTGTTTAAGTTTAGCTTTTTCGGCTAATTATGTGATCCATTAATCTACTGTTATCCACTGACATGAAAGGCAAAAGAGTGAGCAAATCAACAGATAGAAAATACTAAATATCTTTAAAAAACGTCGGAGAGAAATCCACACATTAAACAAATCACCTGTAGCTCTGGGTGACACCCGCAGCTGCACACTATTGGAACTACACCTTGATCTGTATGGACGTCACGCTCCTACCTGGCTGGACGTATGATCTGTTGCTGCAGTGTGACTGCCCTGCCCGGCTTCACACCTCCATCCACGCCACCGTCACCTCCTGCTCTGCTCCGGCTCCCGGCAGCAGCATGGGGCCAGCCAGCCACACAGCCCTCTGAACAAACACTACCTCCCATCACAGGGATACTATTGTTGTGTGTGTGAGTGTGTGTGTGTATGTGTGTGTGTGGCAGAGAGAGAGAGAGCTACAGCAGAGAGAGAGAGAGAGGGAGGGAGCGTGACCACGAGTGTTGTGTGTCTGAAGCAGGATATGACAGATTGAGGCTTTTGAAGACTGATACTGAGGCTGATATTTTTAAACCAAAGTTGCTGACAGACAATCTTAAAGAACCATTTTCCATATTTAATTTCGACTGTTTTCACGTCAAAACACCAAAAGTGGTGGGATCTGCTCACTATCTTATTCTGAAAAAGCCTCTGAAACAGCATCATGAACAGAGTCTAAACTTACTGTATGGGGACTGTTGTTGCTGTAGGTCTGTGAAACACACTGGGACGAGTCTGTGATAATGAGCTATAAAAATAACCATGACTTATGTGAGACGTCAAGTATTGAGCAGTTTTTTTTTTGTTTTTTTTTACCACACCACCACAGCTATTCAATACTTGTGATCTCTAGGACTCACATCTGCCCTATAAATGATAATTCTGGTTTATTACAGCTTGACACATATTTTTGTACTTGCCTAAAGTAATAGTTGTAAATCTCAGAAACAGGGTGACAGTTTAACAACATCACCAAGTCAGATGGGATGTTACACAAAGTTCCTCAAGGATGATCTTTTTGTATAATTTCACAATTTCTCTTTGTTTTCACTTTGTTGCACTTGGAGGATTAGGTGAAATCTGTCAGCTCATCTGTTCAGTGGTGTCGACGTGCCCCAAGATCTCAGATTCTCATTGGGTGAGATTAATTCTATCATTACTGATAAATGATAGGCATATCTACAAAAAATAAATAAATAAAAAAGCCCCATTGTCAGGTTCCATGTTGATGTCCATGTGTATTGTGATTATAGAGATATAAATAATGTTAAAGTATTAAAGCCTCAGTCCTCAGAGAAATATACACAGTCAGTCAGTATTCAAAAACTGAGCCTGAAAACAAGCTGTCGGGAATTCTGCCACTTTGTGATGTCACAACAGCGCAGTCACCAAGCCTTCATGCTACACTTTAAAGATTTGGTATCTCTGGTTGTTTTACCTGGAATCTACTCTATTTGCATCGGATCACTCAGAAAACAGTCAATCACTCAGAAGAGGGGCTCAGATCCTCCTCTCATTGGCTGATACCAAACCATTGTAACTAGAGCTTCAAAGAGAAGACAAAAATGTTTTTATTGCTTCTTAATACCACAAATATATCTTCTCAACACTTCAGATAAAAGCAGAAGAGGAAAACATGCATCTTCAAAAGATAATTTAATGAAAAACCAATATGTCTGACCTGAAGTGTTGTCATACAGTCTGGCTGTAGCGTAACAACATCAGCTTCTCTGCCAAAATCTCCATCATTTCACTGTCTGAGTGTTTAAGTGTTGAGGAATCCGGTCACGTAACGCTGCTGTGAGACAACGTGATGTGTATCTGTATCTGTAGATGTGTCTGTGTGACTGTGATTACATCTGTCAGAGCCTGCCCACACACACTTTCAGTCTCACAGGAGGTTTCACAGATTACAGCAAAAAGCTCATCTGCACAACTCTGCCATTCACTCCAGTAATTCTCACTTGCCTGCAAATGTAGGCACAGGTTTCGACGCCTCAGTGAAGTGTTGCTTTTCGCTGCTTATTGACAAATAGGATGCAGCAGCAGCATCAGCGGTAGCAGCATCTATGACAGACGCACAACGATCCACAATCACACACGTCCGCTCCAGTCAGTGTCGTCTGTCTTATTTCTTTTGCAAAAGCATGTTCACCAAATTAGTGCCGTGCATCTTTATTCATGTTCATGTAATCATGTTACGCCCACAGTGTGCACTCTCTCTATTAATTTGTCGTCTCTAAAATGTTTTATTGTGGTGTCTTGATAAGATTTACTAATCTTATCAACTGTGTTGTTTAGTTCTTGATTGTCCTATTTTTTCACATGAACTGCTCTCACAAACAAAAACAAAACTCCCCTCTGGCTACATCACCATTTCCCCGCTGACCTGTGTACAGAATGATTAAGGCAAATCTGTTTTAATTTGGTGTCTGGATGAAAAACAACCTTTGAGCTGTCTTTGAGTTTTGCAAAATCATTTTTTATTTTCCTTTAAGAAAGGCTGTTTTTTTTCTCCAAGGTTGAGGTTTCTTGTGTAATTTACAAACCGTTCTGTCACATCTCCTATGAATGCACTAACTGTTGTTGCAACAGATGACTACCTCATGTAACAAATGAGCACAGTTTGTCAGTGCGTATGCATGGGTGGGCAAAATAACGTGAACACTTTGCTGAGCATCGTGTGATTGCCTCCGTCACAGATCGTCATACGCTCCACAGCGACAGCTCAAGTAACCAGGGAGATGTATAGGCTATACAGTATCATACTGCATTGTCCTGCCAAGTGTTTCTATTATTTTGTCCACCCCTGCAGGTTCTATGTCTTTGTCGCCCGTGGTTCAGACAGACAAACTACCTTCACGATCAATAAAAAGCATGCACGCTCTGAAATCATATTTAAGGGGGTTGGTATATTTGGTTGCTTAGAAACAGTAACTGTGATTGCTCAGTTGCCTTCAGTCTGTCATGTGATCACCTGAGTTCTGACCAGTTGACGCACGCAGTGGGGATTTCTCTCTGACACACACACACACACACACACTCACACATACACACAAAGCACCTCTCCCTTTGATCAAACATTAACCAGCCTGTTGAATCATTAATAAAAAGTGGATTTGGGACATGTGCCTGCAAAAAGTTTCCCCCCATCCACAGAAATACTAAACTTTATCTGTGTCAGACCTGCAGCCATCGCCCCACCAGTCTGAATCTGTCTGCACTGACAGACGGATTGGTCTCTAACACCGCAGAGACCCATGGGACTGTGAGCACTCGGGTTAAGAAGTGGGTGTGGTCTGATCAACTTAGAAAAACTTGATATGCGACACCTTAAGGTGATAAATATAAGGGCTCTATTGTCAGGCAAGTGAGCTGTATCTCCATTTAATGTTCAGCTGGGGCCCTTGAGCTTTTCTGTTTTGTGTCAGCTCCATAAAACACCTGTTCATGCTGGTTTCTACCTGTGTGGCTGTCTGTCACTCTGACTCACTCAAAGTGACATGGAGAGGTGACAGTATTCCCCCTCAGAGCCAAGGTAGAAACAGTTTAACAACTACACACACAGACTCTTTCACTTTCTATTTCAACATCTATTTCTGTACAGCACTGCATATATATATATATATATATATATATATATATATATATACACACACATATACTGTCTGTGTCATGGGTTATCATTACATTTTAACAGATAATAATTCATATAGATACACAGGGCAATTAGATAACATAAGGAAAAGAGACATATGTCAGGGTGAGATAATCTAATGAGTCAGTTCATATTGCATTAAACACATTTATTTTCTCATTTGTACCATTTGGATCTGACCATCTGTTTTATTTGCCAATGTTCTGAATTACCTGTCTCTTCAGCCCCTATATAGTGGAGCTGAAATTGATTTAATTTGTAGTGATTATATCAACTTCTCTTTGAACAGGGCAGAGACTCAGATTCCTTAGAGTCTTTGTTTGATGAACAATGAAATAATCACTTAAAGTGACTTCAGCAACATCTGAGGTAAAACACAGATGAGGATGATATGATTTTGTGTTAGGCCTGGTTTCATTTTTCCAGCCCTGGGGAGGTTAAATTTCCTTTTCATTTCTGCTGCTATAGCATGCAAAGCTTGGACGAGACACCCCTATGCATGTTTGTTTGTGTGTCTCTGTGTGTGCGTGGCATCCCGTGTGTGGTTTTAGCAGCTCAGTGTCAAATCAACACTCTCGCTCTGGGCTGAACCCACGGAGACAGACACAACCACACACACACACACAGACAGACAGACACAAACACAACACTGGGTGGCAAAGGAATGACCCGATGATGGGGGTCCGTTTAACGAGGCTGTGACAGTTGTAAAAACAGCCAGTCAGTTTGGCCCGGATAGCCTGCATGCTAATCACTTAGCATGAATATGAGGTGAGAGCGCTCCAGTTTATTCCAGCGATGGAGCTTATTTCCATGTTTATTCGTTTAGAGACCGGGGTTAAGTTAAGTGGTGGTAATTGGCAGCAGCTTTGAAAGCTTTGTGGGATTGAAAGCAATGAAATCAAGTGCGGCAGAAGTGGGCTCTCGTGCTCCTTCATTCCAGCTGCCGACTCCACACTCAGGAGTTGTGTGTGTTTGTTTTGACAGTACTACAAAACACAAAGCAGACATTTGCATAATGGTTGAGGTTGCACCTGCCCTTACCACTGCTTCACTGCATCAGATTTTTTGCTTTAAAGCTGACAATCTCACTGAAATTATACACAGCCATCCAAAAATAATCACAAACACACACACGTCTGAGCTTATCCAGACAAAATAAAAGCAGATTTTGAAAGCTGTACTCCAACAAATCCAACTCTTACTAACTGAATGGACACGAATCACCATCTCTGAATGCTGACAATCACAGTATATTTGAAAGCACTTGATTCGTCTCAAACATATCCAGCAATCTTCTTGTCTAACAAAAAAAGAGAGAGGGGACACAGAATGCTGATACAGTAACAGCACAACAAAACCAAAGAGAGACGCCCAGACCACTGAGACCAAAGAGCACAAAACGCTCAATTACTGGTGACTGGAGGGGCATAAATAGAGCTAATGGGAAAGGACTAATTGGTAGATGAGTGGGACAGGAAGTATGGAGGGAGGGGTGAGCCATACTCATGTTAGTATATGAATGAATGAATGATTTTTTTTATTTTCGTGTCATGCCACCACTGTGGCCCATCCCATATGGGATTACAAGACAGATTTATTGACAAATACAAGGAAAAAAAAGACTAGACAGTCCTTCCTGTTGGTGTTATCTGCCACACAGGTGTGACATAAATAATCAATTTAAGATTACTTTCAGTATTCAACTATATATATATCGCTCTTCATCTCATTGCCCAAGCCTTTTCAAGAAATAAAGAAAATGCTAATATATTCAACTGAAAAAGATGTTTTAGCTTCTCAGCATCGTCTAACCACACAAATTCGTTATTTGGATCAACCGTACTAAACAATTTTTGTCTTACAGAGTCATAGAAAGGACAGTAGAACACAAAATGAATTTCATTCTCCACCGCTTGGATGTCACATTACAAATTCTATCGTCTTCTGCTGTGCCAACATATCTGCCTGTCTCAAAATGAAGACCAAGAATACCAGCTCTCAGTTGAGCACACAGGGATCTTTTCTTTTTAGACAAATTATACAAAACATACTGTAGTTTTCTGGGCCAAATACCTGTTTTATTTCACAGTAAGTACGCAGTTTTGGTTTACCCCAAACATCTAATGTATATTTACTGAATTTGTTGTACTTAAGTGGTAAAACAGAAAGACGATCCACAGCAAATCAACATTCTGCAGAAGAGATGCAGGTCCATGTGTACTGTATGTTTGCAGTGAAGAAGGAGGAGGGTGTGCAGGGATCAGCTGTGCCACCACCACCTCCTCCTCAGTTGTTAGCTCTGGGTGTGTATGTCTCTCTCTCTCTCTCTGGTGCTTTGAAAGGCTTCAGCAGTCTGGCACGTTGCCAAAAATAGCCCCCTCAGCTGGCACACTGGCCCAATTTATGACCCCTGCACATTCAGCGGAGGGCAGCCCTGCCCCGGGACTGTTGGCTCCCTTTTCCCACAACACTGTGACAACACTGAAATCCCACCACCAGCGTTTTTGGAAGGAAAATCCCACTTACATACCTGCTAAATGTCACTGCAAGACAATAACCCGTCATAACCGGCTATACTCTTTGTCACTGCTGCTCTCACTCCGGGAGATGAGAGGAATGCCGTCTGCGCTGCAAGTGTAATAAGATGAGGCAAAGCTGGCCCCAAAAACCCAAAGCCCGCGACGCTTTCAACTGAGCGCCAACTGCCTGAAGTCTGAGCCAGAGGTTTTCACAAACAGCAGCCTGCGCCGCAAGACCACAAGAGTAAAAATAAATGGACTTAACCATCCCCATCTACAACTGTTCACCAGTGACTTTTGTGCCACAGCTCCAGGGGGGGAGGGCCCCCACGAGGCGGCGGGACGGGACATCGGGGAGTGTGTTACTTCACACAGAGGTAAATTTCACAACGTTCTGCCAAAACAAACCTAGAAGGTCACTTACCATCTGAGAACGACTCTTGGGACAGCCATTGATATCATCAATCTTCTCATTGGCTGAGGAGAGACACAAAGAGGAGGCAGAGACAGAGAGGTAAAAGAGGAGAGAGTGAAAACTCTTGTCAGTTGTGTTTGGTTAATGTAATCCTCTCTTTTATTTCCACTGGAGATCCCGATGTGTGTGTGTGTGTCCCAGACAGTTTCTGGCTGAGTGAGGAGAGCAGAGGTGTTCATACTGGTGACTCTGACCCCCCCCTCTCTCCCCTCCCTCGTCTGTCCACCCACTGAGACATGAAACACTATCTGGTCACAGCAAATGGGGACGGGGCCACTGAGGGCCCGACCGGGATGGGAGTGTTGTACTGCATCTTTTCAGAGGGGGCGTGGGCATGTGTGTGTGTGTGTGTGGTGTCAAAGATTCCTCCCGTTCATTAGAGGCCCAGCCCATGGCAGCTGAGACACTGCCGTCAGCTCACAGCTGACAACTGTGCCAAAAGCTGGGCCAGTGGGGCCCACGGTGCAGCTCCACCTCAGGACCACGTATCTCAAATGCTCCTCCTACTACTACTGTACCTCCTGGTAAACAAACTTTCTGGATTGTGACCTCTCCAAACAAAGCTATTAACGTGTGCATATTTAAGGTAGTTTAAAGGGATAGTTCAACATTTTGGCAAATTGGTCCATGGCCATAATCCTCTATAGTCATAGCAGTAGGTTTGTTACCTTTAATTGTCAGTGCAAGCTGTTTTTAGAACAGCGGAGCAGAGCCACGAGCTGCTCAGAGCTACGCTATGGAGGCTAATGGGATTTCTTGGTTTCCCTCATCAAACTCATCAAATACACAATCCAACAACTCCAAAACTCTCTTGTGGACAAGTTGTGACCTGCACATTCACCACGCTATGAAATAATAACTGAACGTTACGAGGCTGAGTTGTTTTCTAGGTAAATGCAGAGACTGCTTGCCGAAAAACTGCCCCTGTCGGAATGCGCATCAGCGGTTTTGCATGAATTTACCTTGTATTTGATGAGTTTGATGAGGGAAACCAAGAAATCCCATGAGCCTCCGTAGCGTAGCTCTGAGCAGCTCACGGCTCTGCTCCGCCGTTCTAAAAATAGCTTGCACTGACAATTAAAGGTAACGAACCTACTGCTATGACTAGGGATTATGGCAATGGGCCAATTTGCCAAAATGTTGAACTATCCCTTTAACCAAAAATGTAATTTCTTTTCCTTCACTTAATTTAAAGTTGTTAGTTGTTGTTAAATTTAGTTTCAAAAGGTAAATTAAACTGAAGAACATCCCTGCCTGTTATCTTTTCTATAGAACATTTGTTTGTTAAACCAAATGTGGAAGGGAGATGTCAGTTGCTTGGCAACAACCAAAAATTTAATAAACTGGAAACTTGTAATGAGGTGTGGTGGCTAAGTGAAGATGCGTTCAATTTATTTATTTTTTTCTGCACAACACATTCCGTCTGTTTACCAGGACCTCGTGAAATAATGAAGTGCAGAGAAGATTTAATGAAAGTTTTAATGATCCCTGGGAAACTTTACCTATCATCATCATCATGACTGAATATATCTGCATAAACATGGCAAGTAGCATTTCATACATTTAAAAATAGACTCGGCAAATGTGTTGACACAATAAAATGATGGCTGATTTGTGTGCTTCCTGAAAAAATGCACCGTGTGGTTATGACACCCATAAAGGACAGCTACTCTGTAATTTTGAGATACACATTTAAACCAAAAAAAAAACTGAATGTTGTCAAAATAAAAAGGACAATAACCAAACCAGAAGCCTTGCTGACTCAAAGCTGGATTTGAGTAAAACATTAATCCTCTGGGTTGATGATGACCTGGATCTGGAAGTTTCCCTCCTCCAACACCCTGACCCTCAGTGTGTAACCGGGCAGACAAACAGGTGCCATAACCGATCGGGCCTTTGTCCCAGTGTGGCTGTTCTGACACCAGTCGGCTGCTCCTGTGTCACCGGAGAATGTGTGGTGTGAGGTTTCCCCAGCGGACAAGAGGCTCCAGGCATCAGGCAGCAACAGAACAGGTGAACAGACGGTTCTGGTTTGTGTAGTTTTAATGTGAGGGCAGTGCCTCCGTAGCGTAGCTCTGAGCAGCTCTCGGCTCTGCCCCGCTGTTCTAAAAATAGCTTGCACCGACAATTAAAGGTAACGAACCTACTCCTTCTGTAAAACTATAGGGATTATGGCAATGTGCCAATTTGCCAAAATGTTGAACTATCCATTTAACTCCACACAGACAGGCCCCAGGCATGGGAATCGAACCGAGGACCCTGTTGCTGTCAAGCAACATTGCCAGCGGATCGTTGCTACCTTGAGGACAGGTGGATATTTATGTTTTCTACTTTCCTGTCCACATCTTAACATTTCCTTCTCAGGATAGTTTGACGAATCACAGCACTTTACAAAACTCAGCACTTTGTCTTTTAGTTGATGAGTTTAGTTCCTGGGCCACTGCACTAACCTCAGTAACTTTACAGCCCTTTTCCAGCTGTGTGGGACGGAATAGCCAGGAAAACCCAAACAGCCACCATCATCTGGAGCCAGTAGCCACTCAAGCGTGTGATGTAAATACATGTCAGTACATTACATTTTTATGAAATGCCCTATGATGCCTAATATAAGTGAAGAAATGCATCACATGTAGCAGCTGCAGTGTGAGAACAGTGAGACTCTTCATAGCGGAGGTGGGATGATCTGGGTCAGAAACACGGAGGAAGAGGCTGAGAGCACACAGAGTCAGCGCTGAGTCACTGGTCAGCTGGTGTCGTCTCGCTTCAGCCTCGGGGCCGTCAGCGGAAGAAATGACAGACTACAGAGGGGCCAGACGAAATGACAAGACTGATGATGCTGATGATGATGATGATGATACACACCAGGGTGAGGGTCAAAGACAGAGAGAGACGGCCCACTTTCACAGCCTGCATTATACAGTAGGTAGAAACCCTCCAGAGCCCCACTGTCATGTGGTTATGCTATACAAGTGAATGTATTTTAAATAGAGAGAGTGTTATACACTTTGAGCACTAAGAGATTAGTCAAGAAAAAGGCCCTTTTGTCTCCTATATTTCTCACACTGTTACATAATATGTTCTATTTCTAATCAGTCTACACTTTGTTGGTCTGTCCATGACTGTATTTCAGTGTGAATCCCCAAAGGGAAGGGGAACTAAAGATTTCTAAATCAGATCCCTCTGTTTTTTGGCTTTATTTCTGAGAAGAAAACTTTTTTTTGGAGCAAACAAGCATCTTACTTCTCTCAAGTTCACTTATAACCCTGAGGACCAACCTGGAGAAGGTAAACTCTATCAGATATCCAAGGAAGAAATATCACTCTCTATCACTAAATAAGCTCTTTGTAAAATTCATACTTAACCTGACGTTACATCAGATAATAGAGACAGAGAACAGGGCAGTTCATTCAGCTCTATGCTGCAAATGAACAGATATTTAATGATAAGGACCCTGTCTGTGAAAGAAACAGCAACTACTTGTTTGGTAAAGGTCAGACAGACCTTTAAACATAACTGGTGACTTTTTTTTTCAGCAGCCACATGATCCCAACTAGTTTCTTGTTGCAGAGTCAAACGTGTGCCTTCCTTACCTACGACTTGGATGATCTCAGCCAGCAGCACTCCGTCTGTGACGTCTGTTTGCAGGTCCTTGATCAGACGCTTGTGTCCTGACTTGGCAAGGTAGTGGTTGGCCCAGTCCGTGTAGATCTGCAGGCAGACACAAACACACACCGCAGCGTTCAGTGACGAGCCAAGTGAAAATAAAAATCCAATCCAAAATAGAGGCAGCCCCGTCGGGTCGTCCACGTGTTTCAAACTCCATAAACACTTGAAAACTACAAAAGGTATAAATGGTTGAAGCAAATTTACGACTAATAAAATAACAACATGGTTGAATGGGAGCAGAGTAGCCCTCTTTCTTTTGTTGGGGCTCCGATCTGGCATATATCCGCGTGGTATTCAAATTGGGGCCATTGTGTTCAGCCGGGGCATTCATCTCACAGCGCACGGCGGCTGTTTTCAATGGGCCATGCTGACATCACTCTCTGGGGACAGAAAAGACCCTTCACTGCCTGGGGGGAGGAGAGGAGAGCAGGGGCAGAGCAAGCATCTGAATAATCTGAATAGCTTCCTTCATAATTAGTTGCCAAACTCTCTCTTTTACTCTCTCGCTCTCTCATCAAGAGAAGTGAGTTTCCATTTCTGAAGGGTTTTTTTTTTTTTAAAAGGGGGCATTCAAAGGTTGAAGAGAAGTTTCACACAACTTTCATTCCTAATAAAAGAGGAGAAGGAGTTATTTTTAAGAAACAGACACCTCATGGATGGGTCTTGATTTGCAGCTTTATTGAGCCTGTGTTTAAACTGCAGAAACTCTGTTTGACAAGTGCGACTCCAGAACAGCTTCGCCCCCCGCAGGGATACAAAACATGCACGACAGCTTGGCTAAATAAAGACACCTCTCCCTCTGTGTCTCACTCCCGTTTTCACACAGACTCAGAATCTGTTACTGTATGCCGGTGTGGTGAAAAGATGACACAGGAGATGCAATCAGCGAGTCTAAGTAACCGGGTTACCGTCAGCGTTCAGCTGCAAGCTGATTTCCTCAGTGTCATGAAACAAGAACAAGAGATACAACTTGGGTGATAATAAGGTAAAGGAAGAGATTTCATGTTTTCTGATGCAACTCTTTTTGTATTTCTCTCAGCTTCTCAGAGACAATTTGAACAACTCAACTAATGAAACTTTTATTCACCACACTCACATCTGTCTGGAAATTACCTGTGCCTTTTAATAAAGATCAATATAAATATGACATCATTCACATTTGACTGGAGGAATGTAAAAGATGCAGCAGACGCCAGCGCTTGGGATCATTTGAACAAGGATCCAGGCCAGTTGCATCGAATTGAAAACACATTAAATTTTCTCTTTTTCTGTCTCAATGTGCATTAATTTAATCAGAATTGATCCATGCACAGCTATTGAGTTATGTACCTTAAGTCAAAATAGCCATAAGTCATCTATTTAATTGCTTATGATGAAGAGGCAAATAAAACCATTAGGGCCTAACAAATCGATTCCCCCCAAAACCATGTTCTTTTTTTTAAATTCTCATATGCCTTAAGACAAGTAATGTTGTCTATTCTGAATGTTAATGTTGGAATATGCAATCATGTCATTTGAAAAGACGTAACCAGGGAGGAGGAGAATCTCTCAACTGGCCAGTTAAACACTGACTTTACAGTTACCGGGTTACTACTACACTTCAGGTCAATGTTTTGTTGGATTTCTGGCCTAACCTGATTTCTCCCAGTAACCCGTCTTTCTCGTGTGCATGTAAACTTTCTCATAGCCAAGTGGAAGCTAGAGCATTAGCCTTTCTCTCATTACTGTGAAATTCAAGTGCATGTATTAGTGCCGAATGAGCGCGCTGCGTTGTTAAGGTCGAGCCTCAGCTCAAAACTTGACACACAACATGCAGGCTGAGGTGAGTGTGTGTGTGTGTGTGTGTGTGTGTGTGTGTGTGTGTGTGTGTGTGTGTGTGTGTGTGTGTGTGACACAGTTGTGAACCTCGTTTCTTTGTGTTTGCACTGTCAACAGACCTTGAGCTTTGCTGCCACGGTGCTCATCGGGTGAATCACTGTTCTCGTGATGGCTTACAACAGGTGTGAGCACTTCAAAGGCACGCATGCACATGCACGTACGTATAAACATCTTCACACACAAGCTCAAATGCAAAAAGGTTTATGAGCGTACGCGACCACACGTTAAACACAAAGACCCTTGGAGCAAACGTTTAAATCACACCGGCTGTGTATTCAAACACAAACACACAAGTTATAAAATGAGTCTTGAGTGACACACGGAGCTGGAATAAGCCTCCCAGCATCAGGATTAGGTTCTGAGCTTTCAATTCACACTCTCAGCTGCTCGTGGAGAACAGGAAGTGCAGTGTTCAGGAGCTTTTGTGTGTGTGTAGGCTTTCTTTGAAGTAGTTTCGGGCAGGTAAATTGAGGGGTTGGGAGTGTAATTAAAAACGAGGTGAAATGGGTAGCTGTCAGTCACAGAGCTGGAAACCACAGGGGGGTCAAAAAGCTTGAAGGAACACTGGAGGGAGTGGGCAGGTTGAGAGAAAAAGACATGGGGTAGTGGGCAAGTCACAGCAGGTCACTGTTTAAGTCCTGAAAATGTAACTTTTCAAAACAAACTTTGCGTCTCTGATCTTTTCTTCTCAGACAAAGCACCAGGCTCAGATATTAAATGTGATACGTAGAAACATTTTACCTTCTTTTCATACTGCTCAAAGAATGATAGAAAAGCAGTTCTCATTGACGCATGAGCATCACTAAAGTAGTACTGATTAATACTTGAATTTATCATAATACATCATCATTTAAGAGTTGAATAGGGTTGAATTACTGCACATCTCTCTGAAATGGAGGGGGGTCCAAGTATTAAGTAACTGGAAGTGAAACTAGAACTACCTAGTAAGGTAGAAGCACCTCAATCTTTTCTATAGTACTCAGTATTTGATGCTGTCTGAGTTACAGAGCATCCTGATCAAGCACAAGAGCATTTTCAGGAAATTATTATATTTTCCCAAGGATGCAACAAAAGGAAGTGATTCCTGCCAACGGCCATTAAACTTTACAACTCGTCCCTCAGAGTGTCCAGCAGCACTCAGCACCAACAGACTGGTTCAGCTGGTCTTATCTCACCCCAGTCAGCAGACATGACCTCATGAGTGAAAGTGCAATTTGAAATATGAATTTTGACCTCAAATGCCTCCATATCTGTTTAAATGTTTTTATTTTTATTTACAATAAACAAGGACATGCTTTGTGTATACATTAATCTTTAGTTTTATCTTTATAACCTATTTCATATTTTCTATTCTTTGCTGAAGGAGCAACTGGAACTCAACCTACAGTAATTTCTCCCCGGGGATCAATAAAGTCTTCTGATTCTGATTGAGTAATGTAATGTTTGCACAATCCATTTTCACACCAGTCTCACTTGTGGTTTGTAAATGTATAACAGATGTGAAACATTTGTGTCTCTAAACAGTCTACACTCACACAAAGCAAATATAACGTTGCTGTTTTCAAGTCAAGACAGATTCTCTGTAAAACTAACACTTGATGTGTATTCTGAAAGCTTTTGCTTCCACCAAAAAACTCTTACCTAACCTATTTTGGTTTGTTTTAGGTCATTGTTTT
The DNA here is from genome assembly GCF_045865225.1 of Trachurus japonicus. Lineage (NCBI taxonomy): Eukaryota > Metazoa > Chordata > Actinopteri > Carangiformes > Carangidae > Trachurus > Trachurus japonicus. Next base: position 33,036,892 of record NC_140909.1, on the reverse strand, counting down.
TTCCCCCCCATCTCCCTTGGTGAGCCCATTTCCAGCAGCAGCAGACAGCTATTTGCAGAAAACAAGCTCTGATAAACCCACTGTACTGTTAACTGTACGCATGGATGCCCAACACCATGGTGACCAATGTTGTCAACTGGCTGGTGGAGGAAGTCAAACATCCAGCATCTAAAGAATATGGAGCTGGTGGAGACCAAAACAGAGATAAAGGAAGTAGATAATGGATTTCTATTGATCAGTTGTAGTTAAACGTGTCTGTTGATAAACACGTTACAATCTTTTAAGGCTTAATGTGTCTGCTGCCTCCTAGTGGCCAAAAATATGCTATTAGTCTAATTAGGACTCCAGTTTAAAGTGAGGAAAAAATAAATCCTCTAATCTTATTCCATATTTCTTATTAGTTCAATATAGTTTCAATATTGTACAATGTCTTATGGATTTCAAGGGTGCCAATCAAGTGGCGGCAAGATGTCTAATGTGGATGCAATATAAAGAAATTAATTAGTTGCAACCCCAATGAAAAATAACTTGGACAAAGATCCATCCCACCTCAAAGCAAACATGTAAGCAACAAGAGTCAGATACAAAGGCCATGTTAATAATTGAAAAAAAAAATCATTGAGAATGCATTAATGTGAATCATGTGTGTTTAACCACAGATTTATTGGAGGTTCTGTGATCTGAATATTGCTTGAAGGGCTGAAGGAAAAATGAAGGACAAGTGGGGGTGATGAGAAGCAGGCATCTGATCCCACAGATGTTTTAATAGGCTGTATGGTTACTGAGGAGTATCTATCTATCTATCTATCTATCTATCTATCTATCTATCTATCTATCTATCTATCTATCTATCTATCTATCTATCTATCTATCTATCTATCTATCTATCTATCTATCCATCCATCCATCCACCCATGGTTTGAATCTAATGGATCTAATGGATAGGAGGACGCCATGCAGGCTGAGTGGTCACCATTGTTACTTCACAAGCTTGCACCAAATGTGGTAATGAATGATTGGTTATATTGTAGTTCTTCATTTACATTTTCTGTGATCAGATATTTCCTGATAAAAACCAAGAATTATTGAAAGTTAATCTTGCATTTCTGCTTGTGTTACAGTGCTATAGCATCAAGCCCTGTTGTGCTGCCTTGGGCCTTGGCAACTCATTGCAATATTTCTCTCCACTACCCACTTCATTCGCATCCATATGTCAACACAGTGAGAGTCGGGGATCCACCAACACTGTGACTGTGTGACTGTGATGCACGTATGTGTATGTGATATTTCAAGAGGGAAAATCCCTCCGTTCCCACAAACTGGGACCCCTCTCCTGATGGGATTAAGGGTCTTTTTTAGGAGCAGCAAATCGGTGCTGGAGTCAGGGACATTCCTGTCACCACAGAGAGCAACATGACACGGACTCATTCACACTGTCAGGGACATGTGGAAAATGTCATGTGTGACCTGTCCAGTCTTTAGACTTCCTGCTTTGTTTGGGAATTTGTCACCTTCAGGAATAAAGTCTGGCTCCAGGTCGCATCCTCTTTGGCTTTAACACCGACCACTGACACAGTGCACCCTGGTTGGTTAGTATAGTTCTTTCATTAATTGAATGAGATTTATATGTTTTATTTTTATTTTTCACTTTGAGAGGGCTGAAACATTTGGCAAACATTTCACAGAAGCTAACGAGGATCCAAATAAATAGAGAACGGGCGGTCCGCACAGCGCCCACTCCCTCTAATACTGTACACACAGATGAGCCTGTGCAAATTAGGAAAACACCAGATCATGTAAACAACTGACCACACTCCATCACGTCACAAAGACACGCTGCATGAAAACAAACTTCAGTCCAATTTCTGCCTCCAAAAAATGACAAAGGAGTCCTTCAAAGCTTGTGACAAACAGTGATGAGTCACTCCTTCAGATTCAGACAGCTGTGTCTTTTTTTTCCCTCTTAACATGAACCACACACACACACACACACACACACACACACACACACACATATCTACTCCACATCCAGGATCCCCACTGCCTCTGCTTGCTGAGTCACCAGGCTGGTGTGTGTGTGATGCCTACAGAAGGGCATGACGCACACAGGCCATCCCCGCAGCGCCGGGTCAGGCTGGGCGGGGAGATGCCGAGGGCAGCCAGGGCATCACACTGAGGCGCTGAGAGAGTGCCCTTGAGTTGAAGGGGACTTTCTGAGGAGGGGAGGAGTGAAAAGTGTAGTTCTCTGTTTTTGGCTGCAGCTGCAGATGGCACACACAGGCACGGGGTTTTGCCAGTGTCACGACATCTCATGACGGAGGCTGATTATAGTGTAGGAGGAGCGCAGCAGATGTGCTTTTGTACTTTGTGTGTGTTTAGGTGTCTCTCAAACTGTCAGTCATCTGAAGGAACTACTTCCGACTTTTACAGACTTTGCTCTTTCATCTCGCACTAACGCTGACTTGTTAAGTGGTAACCTGCTCACTGAGCAAACACTGCTGTGGAGTAAAGCTTTTTAAAAGTTAGTTTTTAGATTAAAATGAGTGGATATTTACACTAGGCTTTACTTTCCTCCATGACCCCTGCATTCTGACAGACAGTGCAGGACTTTGACATTTTAAAAGACTCTACGGGACATTTTAAAGGTGTACAGAAAATAAAAATGAATTTGATTCCACTCTCATAAAATTAGTGTAATAACTCATCTATCAGACGATGTAGCCCAAACTTTCACATTGGATAATGCAGGCGCATGATTTATGAATTATGCGTCACGCTGCTCACGATTCATCAGCCACTGATATTGGATCCGTCATCCGTCAATCAAATGTCTGAGACACACACACACACACACCAAGCTCGGTCTCGCCCCAAGCTTTGAATATCCCGCCCGCTCGATAACGACCAATCAAATTTGTTTTCCTTACTCGGGTAAACTCATGCGGCAACTCGTGGAAACTCATAGAAGGAGGCGTGACAAACAGGACAAACGGCCATTTCTGAACACCTTTAATACAGATGTTTAAAATGCCACCAGTCCTCCAAACTAAACAACCATAATGGTCTTTTTTTTTCAACCCTCTGATATGACCCAGTGGAGTGTCTCCCGAAATAGTCCATCCACTGAACTTTAGTCGTCATGGTTACCATAATACACACATGACTGAGGAACTATATTTGCTTCAGATCACAGCTTTAAAACAGGATCTTTCTTCTGCCTGTTTCAGACTGATGACGTAGATGACGCACTGTATTTTCCATGCATCCTATAGAACTGCTGTATTGCCATTGAGGACCATTTAAATCCTTAATTGAAGCAGAAGCGTGAAAACCACAAAGCATTAGCAAAAAGTTTTACATTTTTACAGCATCAGTAACACGCAACACCTCAGCTCTGTCCATCGGAGTGCATGCAGTTCTCACATACGTTGACGACATGGTGTTTTCCAAAAAACAATTATGTTGATAACTTAAGGACTATTAGCCTTATTACTTCCAGGGTTCAGTGAGCGACCTGAAACGCGCTGCACTTAACACACCATTATGAACTAATCTACTGACATGAACAAGAACTATAAACAGAACACAGCAGGACCAAAGCTGCTATAAAGTGCTATCTCTCACGAGAAGCTTTCAGAGGGAGCCAGGACTTAAACAGCTCTCGTTATAATTCAGGTACTGGCACTGAGCTGGGTTTGCTGAGTCCACAAAAGACATGCTCCGATAACAGAGCTTTCTTCTACCTTTTCAAAGGAGATCTACCTTTTGAACGTTAAGCGCAGAGCCGGCTAAGATGAAGGCTTCTTGTTTAGGACATCCAGGGGTTTATGAGGTAAAGCCAAATCCCAACAGTAAGATCTCATTCATTTGTTGAGCCCACTGTGGCTGTTACCTGCTTCTGACAGGGAGGGGAGAGGGAGGCTTCTAAAATAATTCTTGGCTCCTCCTGGAGATTCGACTCTGCCCCAGACATTTCTATTTCAGGCTGACCTTTCCTCTTTAGTCTGTTTCTCTCATAACTACCAAGTCCCCCTGGTTGATCTCTGCGGTCGATACAAACACTTTAACTCCACCGTGGTTGTGGATGGTCTGTCCACTTCAAAGCTGTCGTCGGGTTTCAAAATGAACAAATTACTGCAAAGTAAAAAAAAACAAAAAAAACAAATCCCTCTCAGTTCATCAGCAGGTTGGGTTAGGCCCTCTCTGGTTTCTTACCACTTTGTAGTTTTTGCAGGAGAAGCGGCTGTAGCTCCTGGCCGGCACCCTGAGCCCACCGTGCACTGCCATGTGTGCCATATCGACCGTCGCCTCGATAATCCACTAACTGGATGATGCAAATAAGAGCTGGGAGTCCATAAACATCCAGAAATCCAAAAAGACAAGCGCGCTCCGTTATGACGGAGGAGAGGAGGGGATGTCTGATGAGGCTCCTGTCCCGCTCACATCTCTGTCCCAGCTCTGTGTGTCCCAACAGGACATGATTTACTCCTCTTCATACGTGCTCCTCTTTCACCTCTTCCCTTCACTCTGCTTCATGGTGAAGCCTCAGACATTCTGACACTGTTTTAACCCCTCACTCCCCCTTTCTCTTTTTTTTTTTCTCTCTCTCTCTCACTCCCTCTCTCTTTCTGGGTGTCACTCACCCTGAGTCAGACGACCTGACTCAGTTTTTTCTTCTGCTACTGGTAAAGACAGATTGGCAACAACGTCTTTGAAGCTGATAACTACGGTGGCCCTGAGAGCTAAATACACTGGAAGTTACGAAAACATATATATGCAAAGACACAAATGTGTTACAAATTCAGAAAATAACAACACATGCAGCAAATGACCAGCACAAAGGGAGTGTTTCTGGGGATAAAAAAAAGATGGACCCTGAGGTGCTTTAGTTAAAGCTTAACTTTAGACATTGTGAAGATGGTGAGTCTTCACAATGAGTTTGTTTGGTTTATTATAACAGCAGTATCACAATTCATTTATTATTGTAGGTCCGTCGCCTTTTTGTGTCCCCCCAGAAACACTTCTGTTGTGTTGTGAGTTTTTTTTACAATGCATGTTTTGTAAAACCGATGAAACACGCACTGTTTCTGATTTTAACTGAATTGTTCCAGTCTGACTATATAATAAACCTTTGACAGTAAACTTCCAACCTAACTGTGTCATGTGCTACACTGGCTCCTCGTTACACGTTGTGGTCGTCTAGGCAACAGGAGAGAAAGCACAATTTGAAAAAGTTTTCCAGTACTCACGGTGGCCTAAAGCTCACATCCGCCAGTTTCCAAGACATATGGAGTAAATATAATGGATGTTACTATCAGACAGAGCGGTTTAGTGTCTTCCTCCCGCACACACACACACCTGGTGCTGTATGTTACTGCAGGCGCCCACACACACACACACACATACAGATACACAGGAGGTCTCTGATCTCCCTTGTGGGCTTGAATCGAGCCATCCTCAACATGTCATCAGGTGATTTCACCTTGGACATACTGTAACTTCACACCTCCACCAGAACAAAGCCCGCACTTCAGACTCAGCAGACCTCAGAGCAGCTTCGCCGACTAAAAAATACATTGGTGGCATTTTGCCCAGAGACAGACACAATTTGTACCGTGGTACCAGAAAGGATGAAAGAGCAGAAACGCTGAAAACCACACATGCAACACTAATAAACAGTGGTGGTGCAAATAATTTTTCAAGGGCAGAGGTGAAAATAAAAAAGGAGGCAATTAGAGGAGGAATGGATTATTTAAATTAAGTGAGATTAGGGCTCAGATTAATCCTGTTCAAATAATGGCTTTAAAAAAAAGGGTAGTGGCATTGTTGACAAGGCTTCAGATGGTAGGAAACTGTCACCATGTCTTATGAAAACAAGTTTGCCAACCTTTTTTCAACTTACTTTTTAAAAAAATGTTTATTCTATGTAACATGCTGTTTTATTTGCTTTTATTTATTGAATTATTATCAACATGTCTATTACCATCTGTCGAAGGGACTGCCGATGAAAACCAGCCCTCAGCTAATTTGGACACATTTACTTTCTGTTAAGAAATGTTGACCAATGTGCACTGTCGCTTTTTAAAAATAAGGAATTTGAATTTGAAAAAAAGGTTTCTATTTGGCCTTCATAATATGCAAAAATATCATATTATAATTGTTTTGTCAGATGGTAGTAAAGCATAATTCCTTCACTCATAAATTCTCCATTTATTCCACCATCTTCAAAGTTTTTCACTGCAGTGGTTGTAGTTTCGCAGTAGGATCACATATTCCTATCAGTGACTGATCATGCCGCCTGGCCATGAGGAGTCACATCACTAAGGACTCTGCAGCTACGCCACGCTGCTGCAGGCTGAGGGTGACATGTGGCACCACACCCCCTCTGACCCAGTCTGGGCCGGCTAGCAGATGGCTGGTGGGAGAATGATAGATGAACTGATGGATCCACTCGCACAATGTACTCCAACAGAAGGATGCAGGGAGGGGACACAGTGATACATAGGTGTGTATGTGTGTATGAGTGTGTGTTATTTTTCTCCATCATCTTAGGCGTTAACACGTAGACTGAACCAAGACACTAGCTGTGAGTGCAGGAACCTCCCTGTCAGCTCAAATAAGTCAACAATGGGTGAAGAGAAGCATCGTCTGCACAGCTCTCAGTGAACACTAGCAGACACAGACAGATGGCTTCTGGGAAATCAGTGTCCCTGGTCGGTATGATACGACAACAGAGGAGTCTGCTCGGCCAGCTGCTGTGCTGCTGTGCTGCTTTATGCAGGACACAATGGATCCAGCCCTGTGATATTTTCAGTGCTCGACCACAACCTGGACCGAAGCAACCTGGAGGCTCAGTCGACTGAAATGCGTGACTTTTGTCCTGCTGATTCTCTAATCTCTCCATCAATGTAGCTGCATGAGATAAAGACATGGAATACTTGAACATCCATAAATGCAAAGTTCATCTGTTTATCTCCCCTTCTTTACTCTTCCATAAGATTATTTCTTTCTTTTTTTAAAGGTACATTGTGTAGGAATTACTCCCATCTAGCACTGCAGTTGTAAATTGCAAGCAACTCAATTGTATTTTCCATGCTGCATTCACGTGAAATTGGGCAGACGGCAGACGGACCGCAACCGCTGCACGTAACGGCATAAACAAGCCTCTATGTAAACAAGAGGTCCGTCAGCATGAGGCAAAACAATACACGTGACAATATGTTGTCATGGTGACGTTGTATTGTTTACCTGACCCACGTTTTACCAGCTTTCTCTCAACTTCTGTGACTAAAATGACATCTGGTTTGTTACCGACAGCCGTCTGCCCGACTGCACCTGAATGCAGCATCATTGTAACGCTCCATTCCTCCTCACTGTGTTACCGCGGTGACTTTTCACAGACGCCAGCACCGAGCTTACCCACTCCATGTATATATGAATGATATGAACGGCAAATTCAGAGCTTACCGGAACGCTTCAGTTGGTTGATGGGGGGGATTACTGATTAATGAAAAACATATTTTTGAACAAAATAATCGATTTTCGTGAATAGATAACAGGAGAAGTTACACAATGTCCCTTTAACGCTGCAGTGTTTAGCTGTGCAGCATATTATTAAGCATCACCTACTGAGTAGTGAATAAATTTAATTCAAGCAACTGGTCCCACAAACAGCTGGAGATTAATGCAAACGCAAGCTGAACCTGTGGCAGCACTGATGCATTACACGATGTGGAGAAGAGCCGTCTGATGTCAGTCACTATTCTGTTATCAAGTGAGATACAAAATGAGTGACAGTGTGAGAAATGAATTCATGTGTATACACGTGTTCTTCATATAGTAACCATATGGACCCGCCTGCAGACATTTAGCATCTCCCTACTCTCTCTCCTCACCACGACTGCTGCAGCTGGAGCTGCTTCTCCTCCTCGTCTGCCTCCAGCAGGATGCAACATGGATGGTTTTTGGTGTGTGAGGCCCCCTGGCAGCTACCCCCCCCTCCCCCCACCACCCTCTGCTCTCAGTTGTACATACACCAGCCTCTCAAGTGGCTTTCACCCGCAGAAAGCTGAAACAGGCCAGCTCCAAATGAGCCCTCGTGTCTCTGCTTGCTCTCCGTTTGGCACATGAAAGACGTGTGGCTTTGTGAGGCATAGAGGCCATACCGGGCACATGGCAGACAAAACGACTTGGCCAGACCTCTGCAGTTTAATGTATGGGAAATAGAGACATTCATCAGGAAGCCAAGAGGCCGAGTGCACATGCCATACAGTATATCAACCTACTTGACCCTCTTAACTGCAAAACATTCACTCCCAGTACAGGTAGAGCACAGTGCACCAATTTTTCATGACTACCTGACAAAGTCCAAATATTCAAAGGTTAATCCAGAAAATAAGAAACTTTGGATCATGAATACTAGACTTCTAAATCCCCTTAAATTGGTTTTGGCTGCTGCACACTTGAAATGGCACAGCAGTATCTGCCACGCAACATCTGATCAGGACAAATCCTGATGCACATGACGGCACATCAGCACTGCCAGTGTTTATTAAAGAGGTCTTATAGCTTGTTAGCAGAACTGTGTGAGTGAACAAGCCATATGCAAAGATAGAGGAGATTTCCCTCAGGCAGCTGGTCTACAAACATCAGCAGCTCCTCACTCTCTGTACCATTGACACATGTGCATGCCATACTGTAACATAATCTCAAGATTCAGCAGGTTTCACCCCATCGTTTGGCATCTTATCTATTTCCGAGCTCCGAAACTCTACATTGTAATTGCTTTTTGACTGGGCTATTACACACCCACAGATGACTTTTACAACCATTTAAAGAAAATGCACCTCTTCAATTGCTGTAAATTGCTCTCTCTGCAGGGGGGAGGCTGCTGCCTCAGAATTAATTGCACCTCCTGAATTTTGCTGCAACATGTGAATTTGGCAAGAGACTCGTTCTGCATATCGGTTCTCTTCTTGGCCAATGATTTGATAGTGGTTAAGTTATATGTATCTGTGACATCTAGGGTTTGATTCATAATCAAAAACTATACTTCTTAAAAAAATAAATCATTTGCACGAACTACAAATTACTGTTATTAGTCTGATTAGGACTCCAGTTTAAAGTGAGGAAAAATTAAATCTTATATCATATTTCTTATTAGTTCAATACAGCTTCAACAATGTTTGATGGATTTCAAGGGTGCCAATCAAGTGGCGGCAAGATGTCTGATGCGGATGCAAAATAAAGGAATGAATTAGTTGCAACCCCAACTACAATCTAATACACTGAACTGGTTTTCAAAACTTTGAGCTTTCTCATGTAAAGCGCAGACTATGTGGTAATGATGACTAATGCCTTAATAAAGTGGCCTGGGGTTTGAGTCTGGCCCGAGCTCTTTCCTTCTCCTATGACTTCCCTGTCAATCTCTACTGTTGCTATAGAAACTTAAGCAGTAGTGGAAAAAGTAAAACCAAAACACAGCGCTATCACATATGTCATCAAAAGAATAACTGAAAAACAAAAAGCGGTTGCCCACAAAGACACAGTGAGTACCACTGTGCACCACACCAGCCTCAACTAAAAACAATTACGGCTCCGTTCATTCTTGTCTCTGCTCTGCGTACGCTGCTGAGTCTCTGCCCGGGATTAAACACATAAATCATGCATTCTGATTTATGCCGTATAGGTCAGATGTTGACATCAGAACCATGGCGATCAAATAATCAATAGAGCTGTATTAGAACAGAGAGGGGTCGTGGGCATCGACTTACACTTCATAATAAAAGAGGAGGGTCATTTTAATTTCTGGAAGTGTGTGCACACAATATGTTCAAGTGTGCATGCCTGTAATCCCTTTGTCATTCTCACACACACACAAATACACACAAACACACACTGTGATGACCCTGTGGCCCACCGGCCTCCTGTCAGTCACGCTGCGTTGAGGTTAGCGGTGTGTAATTAAACTAGCATCCTTATCAGCTCATCTCTAGACTGGTAATAACCTCCTCCGCTTCCATCTCCCCTTCCTCTGTGGGCTCATAGCAGATCCAGATAAGAGCCACAGCTGAGAGAAAGAGAGAGACACACAAAAGGACAGGCAGAAAGAGAGAGAAGAGAGAGAGAGAGAGAGAGAGAGAGAAAGAAAGAAAGAAAGAGAGAGTGCCCCATCCACCTGTGTTATGTGTAAACTCAACAGGGTGCTCATTATACAAAATTGACTTTTATGAAATCGACTGCTTCTTTTATCATACACATCAGCTATTACAAAGATCTTTTTTTCTCATTTGTTTGCACCACATGGCCTCGCTTGCACCTGACCGCCGCTGTTTTTTATCACAGCGCGCCAGATCCTGTTGAATATTTACCATCTCCGCAGCATTGTACTTAACGGCACATCACACCACACAGTGGGCAACAAAGCTGAACCACAGACTCTCCCTTTCTTACAAATGCTTGAAAGGAAAACACACACAAACACGCGCAGATACACACACATACACACACTCATGGATGCGCTGCAAAACTCTGGTTCAAGTCCTCGCTAAGCCTATTTTAACTTTCCATGCAGACATCAAAGTAAAACTAGTATCAGGTGAGGGGAAAACCGAGATGCATGCCTTCAGCACTTTCCTCTGATATTAAAACTAACCGCCACTAATCCATTGGATGCCTGCAATCCAACACCACGGTTACTGTAAGGCTTTGGGCTGATGAGACAAGCATTTCAAGCATTTTCACTGATACATAAACACACAATAGAGAAAAAAAAGAAAATCTGAGTGAGGCATGTCTTGAAGCTGCAGCGTCATCAAAGACAGGCAGGATAAAGATGTGACTGTGTTGCTATAGAAAAAAAACTATCAAGATGTGACTTATGTTATATATGCATGGAAAAGAAAAGGAACGGAAATCCTGTCAGATTTAACTGCCCCATAGTGTTTGACCTCTGATGACCTGGAAGTGTCCAGCCTACCAGTTTCATGGTGAAATTGTTCTGCTCCCAGCGGCACAGCATCAAACTCATGTTGCTTCTTGCAGCTTCCTTTCTCAGTGACACCTGCCTCACACTGAGGAGGACTGCTGGTTGTCCAGCCAGGCCCAAATATGAGCCATCAGAACCAGGTCCAGGTCAAAGTGGACCCAACAGAGAGAGCTGCAGCAACAACAACAAAAAAACTAAAAAGAGAAAAAAAAACAATAGTAGGCAGCTGCAGCCCTGAGAAAAAGGTCCTGAATGAGAGCACCATGTAGATCCAGAGGAAATAGTAGAGCTGCTGCTTGCTTGAGCCCCAGCAGGTCTCTGTTTGCCTGAGGAGAGGGGGTGGAGGGTGGGAGGGGGGTGGGGCGGGGGGTCCGGAGCCTCCAGCTTCTCTCCACCCACTCTGGGACACGGAGGAGGGAAAAATAAACGCAAGAAGACGAAAGGGTAAAGGAGCTCAGTGGCCTCTGCTGCCGCTCTGAGAGGCAGCCAAACCAAACGCACTGAGGGGAGCAGGAGGAGGAGATCCCCCCACTTCCCCTCCTCCCTTGCCCACGGCAACACATTATGCCATTGCTCTTCAATGGCCCGTCGGTCATATGGGGAGGAGGAAAAAAGAGAAAAGGACAGACCTCTTAACCTGCTAACCACCCTTCCCCCGACGGTTAAACAAAAAAAAAAGTGAGGAAGAATGACAAAAAAGGGGGATGATCAGTGCAGCCTTGATAACAGCAGAGGGACCAAATAACAGGAACCTCAGAGCTCAGAGGCCAAACCACTCAGAACTCAACGCTAACCGTCTCCTTTCTATTTATTATTTCTTTAACCAACTCCTCTGCTGTCTGTTAAAAAAAGCCAAGTTTTATTTTCCCCGACCAGAGATTGACAGTCTGGTCTCTGATCAGCCGTCACCCACATCACATCGCAGCAGCTGCATGTGTGTATTTATGTGCAAGTGTACAGTGGGTTCATAACCTAAGCATTTATGTATGTGTGTGTGTGAGTGGTGTGTGTGTCTCTGTGTGTGTAAGGGAGTCCACTGCACAGGATGCCCTCTGTTTGAACGCGTTCCAACCCCCTGTGCACACACACCCCACCACCGACCACAAATTACAAGCCGAATTTGAATTTTGGGAAAGGCCCAAGATTTACAGAAAGTTCCCACAGTAGGGGGGGTGCCTGATCACTTCCAGCAGGCCGAACAAAAATACTTTAAGCTTCATGAAACAACAATAATACTGAAGACATGTAGAGAGTATAAAGTAATGAACTGTGAGAAATAATTGCCTGTTCTGCCTCTCCGCTGCCAAATACTGAAACGCAACAGAGATGTGTCTTATAACTGGTTCATGGCAGCTTTCATTCTGACTGTCTGGAGGGAAATTATGCATTTTATGTTTTCAGTTTGTGTAAAACAGGAATAACTGACGTGCAGCTCAAACGCAATGCTAACTGCAAGTCAAAGAGTTCAATCGTCACAGACTTTTCTCAATGAGAGTGCAATGCAGCAGAGGGGAGGCAGAATAAAAGTCAACGCAACAACTATCACAATCAAATTTACAATAACTGAGTGACAGTGGCTCTACGATCCTTTAGCTGTGCTTTTGCTACAGTAGCATGTTCACAAAGATAATGGCTACAATCTCCGTTTAGCATGTTCTCATGCCAACGTTTGCAAATTAGCAGTGGCTGGGAATGTCATTTGTTTTGCAGCTATCAAAAGAATCAATCACAAACCGCCATCAAATCACAACTGTGACCTGACTAACATCCATCTGATAAGTTGTCAGGACATTTCACTCCACCACAGACACCATGGTGCTGGTGTAACAGGGTGGCAGCTCATGATTAGCCTTATTCACCTATCATGGATGCCCACTGGTTGGCATGGCTCTCCTTGGCACATAAATATGGGCTGTGACGTCAACACAGCATATTGTATTGTTAGTGATATTAGCTCAAAAATGCTAAGCTAACTGTTGCTAATTTTCTCTGCCAAGCTGTGCTGAGTGAGCGCTGTGCTTGAGAGCTGCAACTGTTCAGTGGGTTTCCTTGTTGTTATACAGGAAATAAAAGTATGATCCCAAAGCTGAGCGTGTCGACCATCATTATACACAACACAACACAACACAGTGGATGGTTACACTGGCTGCTGGATTTCTGCACCACACTTTGAGCCTCTCCACTTAAAGAGATGTTTAGATCTTTCACTGAATTAGTGAAAACTTGCTAGTGATGCTAGATGAAAAGTGTCAAGTCAAGTGGTCACTAATGTTTCCCACAGTGCATCATCTGGGAACCATGAATCATAACAGTTGCTGAAGAATCATATGGTCATACTGTAGTCAGTATGACTAATTAGAGCGACAGCACTCCTGCAGCTTCAAGCTCTGCATCCACGAGCAAAAACCACAGATGGAAACGAAGTAATTGTGCATCTCTCTGGTTACTTTCCATTTTAAAACCACTACTGCACGCACACTACTTCCGTTACACTGTATGTCATCAATGTCCACCACAATAAGAGACACATCTGCTCGGCCGACCACACCACTGAAACATCAGTAGCCTCCTCTGTTGCTCCTAACCAGCATTGATTTAATGACACTGTGGCTCCACAAGAAGAGAATATGTCAGCATTTAGTGCCTGTGTTTAACAATTTTAGTACAGGCCTTCAACAAGCTCATTAAGTGCAGCTGCAGTGAATGGGCTGAGTGTGCTTCCTTTCACAGCCCTTGATAAACCTCAGTGTGTTAGGGACAATAGGAGGATAGCCCCACAATGCAGGGGTCTTTGTTTTGGGGGACCCCCAACTCCGTGCTCTTGAGGCTAGGAGGAAGATCTAGGTGATGGTGGGTGGGGGAGGATGGGATGCCCCTCTACTGCCTGGCTGTTCCATTTTGGGTGAAGGTGAGTGGGGGGTTGAGGGACATATGGACTCAAGAGACGCACACAATAAGACAGTGGGTAATGGAAATGGGAAACTGACTCTTTTTATTGACTTTTCTCTTACACTTGCCTTCACATAATATGATTTGAAACAACATTAGTGTCAGAAGTTGGCATGTATATTATAATTTATTCTGACTCAGTTCATGAAAAAAGTGTAATTATTTGCATTAAAGTTTATTATAGTGATCTGAAAAAGTTGGTGCTACAGAGTGTGACAATGTTAAAGCTGTTTTACATCACTGCTGGTCTGCGTTAAAATGTCTAACCAAGTGACAGGAATGTAATTTTTTTTGAAGTGAGAATTTCGACAGCGTCATCTGGACACAACCTTCAGTAGTACAGTACATGTGCTGTATTTGGTGGCTCACTGCACCATACAGATGAGATGTAATACTGGTGAAGTAATTAAAAGCCATAAAAAGATTTCAGCTAATTTATTATTAATAATTCTAATCAGCCACTGAAGCATGGGGCTGAACTTTTGATGAGGGTTGCACAGTTTTTGATGAGTTCCTCAAAGAAAGACACTCAGTGACATTAAACAGAAGAACCAGAACTAGACTGAATCTCTGCTCATCTGAGTTTCCTCCGAGTCCCTGTATGATTGAGATCTTAAACTCCTTTTAAAAAATAACTTAAAAGAAGAAAAATATCTGTTGATTTGCAATCACACTCCATTTCATTCTACAGCATTCACTGTGTATGTTCTTGATTTGCAATGAATATTCTAAATAATTTCACTCTACATGTCTGAAAATGAGACACATGTTCTCTGTTGCTCCACATAATGTTAAGTTCAGTTTGTCCTGCAAAGAGCATAGACAATGTCATTAAAGTCATCAAGCACTGTGTGATTAAACTGATCAGAACACTCTAAATGTGAGGATGCCATCTGGGCCTGAGTAACTTACCACAGCCACCAGCTGAGACCACCGCACTAATGAAACTAGTGTACATCTAAGCACAAGGCAGCGAGCCCTCCCTCAGTCTGGATCGCGTTGTTGTTATCTTCAGACACAGTTAACATGGAACGTGTCAGTGCTGCAGGTTTTAAATCAACACGTTTTAGTAAGACCAGTGTCTGTATCTGTTTCTGCATTGTGTTAATGTTGTGTTGTAAAATGTACTTCTTCTAAAACTAAAACACATTTATTCGTCATGTAGCAAGAGATCACTTTTTTTTTTTTTAATTAATGAGGTTTATTTCTGTGTTTTATGTGTATGTGATGTGGGAGAGACTCGGTGTGTTTACAATTGCTGAGAAGCTTTTTGAATGGCAGACTTACAGACCCATCTTGGGATTCAGCCCTTTATCAAGGAAGCTTAGAGACGGCCTGTGTCAACTGAGCGAGCGCAGACATGCAGAACAACAAAAACACTCAAGCACATAGACATACACACATACACACATACTCACAGCTTCTATCCAGGTTGAAATCAGAGGAATAAAGCAGCTTGGGAAACTCCCTGAAGCTGTTGAATGGGGAGATGTGGAAACACACTCACACAGACGGCACTGACAGAAAGCCAAGGAATATTTCATGACAGTGTTTCTGCCTGTTTACACTCAACCATCACATCAAACATCAAACTCAGAGCACAGCTGAGAATCAACCAGACCTCTGCAGCTGGATGCACAGTTTGAACCATTAAATACATGGTATCATACTATTTTATTATAAGGGAATCTGCTATGCACCTGTGATAAAAGCCCTGTGTTGTGGCTTTGACATGGGCAACACGCTGGTTTAACCATTCGGTGACCTGCTCTAGCTGCCTATTGGCTTCAACATTTTCTTACACAACAGAGGAAACACACATCCAGATATTCAAGTTTTTTTTTTTTTTTTTACCTGAAAAGATTTTTATTTCTTTTGAACATCGATTCCACAAGATGTTGCAAACTTTTTCCTTTGGGATTCTTTGTACATATCAGCATGATTGCATCACATAATTTCTGCAGATTTGTCGGCGATCATGATACTGATATCAGACTTTTGCTTTGTGTATATAAAGGGATGCACATGACTAGGTTGTGGTACTCAAACCAGAAAGGATTGGCTTTGAGGATCCAAAGCTAGTCAAGAAAACAGTCCGTCCTCATACCATTATACCAGCAGCAGCCTGGGCTGTTGACACAAGACAGGTCAGGCCTTGACGCCAAACCCTGAACTGACCATAAGCCCATCACATTTGGGTTCTTTTCTCAGTGGAACATGGTGTATTCTTCAGCTGCTATATCTCAGCTATCTAGCCTGAAAACCTGCTCATCTTAGCTGCAAACAGTGGTTATCTGAGTAACCATAGCCTTTCTGTCAGATCCAGCCAGACTAGGTTAGGTATATTGCTACTGTATAGGTTATTGTACTGTATTTACATTACCCAAAGGTAGATTTAGTATGCAGTTGAATGTAAAAATGTAGAAAAATGTTCAAGGCATCCACACGGTCTCAGACAACACACCATACAGGTATATGCTAGTAATCAAAACTGTTAACTAAGGAATAAATACCAAGGAAAACCTCTTGACTAACCAAACCTCAAATTAAAACACTCTAAGCCTGTTTTCCCCTGACCTCTCATCAACAAGGCGTTGAGCTGCTGGATGTTGGTTTAGGCTCCACTACACTGTAAAAACTCTGTTGAATGTAAAAATCCCAGGAGATCATCAGTTTCAGAAATACTCAAAAAAGTCATGGAGATCACATTTTCTTCAAATGAACTGAAGCTCCTGACCTGCATCTGCACAGTTTATGCATGGTTAGAACAGCAGGTGTACAGGTGTTCCTAACTTGTGAGTTTATTGTCCAGAAAAATTGTAATTTTACACCGTAAGCTGTGGTGTGTGTGTCAGCCCCCTGCACTAATCTACTGTTCCAGATCAGACTTTCCAATTCTGATTTTCTCAGTTTTGTTTTTCAAACGGTCAACGGTCGACCAACGGACGTCATCCGCTCCCTGCTGGCTCCACAGAGGTCATGAAGTTATCCAGCCTGCCTCGGGGCCTTAGGTGACCCCAGGCACGGGGCCTCTAGGGAGGGTGACTTCAGCCTCGGTGACCTCTACCTCCTGGCCTCTCCTCCGTTTTTTCCACACTGCCTCCTGTTTCCAGACAGCGATGGAGCTGATTGTGTTAGCCTAACCGCCTCTGCACCAACCGAATCCCCAGGGGGGCGTCGCTCACAAAGGGCCGTTTGTCCGCACCGACGGGCTGCCTGTGACAACTTGCGCGTGGAAAGTAGAGAAGGAGAGACACGGGAGGGGAGGAGGGCACCTTGACGGGGGCAGATCAATTGAAGGATGTTGACTCAGGACAGGCAGATGCCCGGGCCTTAATTAATATGGTTATGTCCTCAGCCATGACCTCACACAGGAAGGCGACGGGACAACTGCACAGGAAGTGGAATCTGATCGAGACGCATTAGGCACAGATGAGGTCATTACAGATGGAGCCAACTGCTATATGATCATACACATCCTTAAAAGACGGTGTTAGTGTTAAACCTACATTTAGCTAATTTGAAAAGATGACAGCTTAACAGCGATAGGGTCATATAGGTTCAAGAAAACAGCTCCAAAAAACGGTTTTGTGGCTTTCCTGGTTGTTATTTTATGAAAAACACTGGATATGACACAACTGCATCTTAACAGGTTTTTGAAGTTATGAATGTATGAATAGATTCATCAGTTCATCACTGAACATTCAATTGGACTCTTCTCTGACTTCCATAGAACAAAGTTTATTCAGAAACTCTTAGTTTTTTTCACTTGAACTGAACTGAATAGAAGTAGATCTATTCAATTAAGTAAGAAAAATGAATTAAAATCAGGAAAGATTTAGCTAAAGCAATTAGATCACACTATTGTTCATACAGATACGGTATTGTGACATTAAGAGCCAAATTAAATCAGGTTCAGAATCAAAGAATAAAGGACTCTTTCTGATGTATGAATCTGTGCCTGCTCAGGTGGCTGCTGTAGGAGAACCTATATACTCCACCTCCTCAATAAAAGCCACAGACTTCAGACCTGCTGCTATCTGTCCATCTGACAGCCATGTGTGAAGCCTCGGCTTGTATCGCAGCCGTCGGCCTCTTCCAGCTCAGCCTGATGAATCTGCGGCCATCTGACGACCATCCCTGTGTTCTCTGAGAGGGGACACGGAGGTGTGTTGTCCCTCTTATCAACAGCAACATGGGCTTCCTCCTGCCTGACGCTGATAGAAGCACACGCGGCCTCTCTTGCTTGGAAATCTCTTATCTCCAAAGTGTCAGCTTTGAGCGAAAAACAGCCTGAACGAGATTTCAGCTTAACAAAAACTGACTTTTTGACAATTTTCTGACGGCTTTCCGATGTGGATAGGGGCTCTCACATGACACCGGCAAATACAACTACAGACTGATAAAGAGCATAAATTGAATCCATGAAGATCACTCACGGGCCTAACAAGATGTGATCTTTAATCCCGTGCTCTTTGTCTGAACTCTTGCAGTCTGTTAAAACCTCGCTTCTTCCATTCAACAATGAGCTCTCCAACAATGAACCACCAAAACACCCATTAAATCTGGCTTTAACTTGCAGCACCTCCTGAGGAGACATATGTCTATGTGTGGTCCTTTATCATGGTAATTTTAAAAAAAGCAGCAATATAGTCACCCAGACCCCCCACCCAATCTGTCCTGCTCTGGGCGGGCAGGAGGGCATTAGCAATCCAATGCAAGCGCGACGGTGCTGCGCCTTTCACTCTCACCTGCTGAGCTGCATCTTCACCAGACTCAGGCTCAATGTAGAAGCCATAAAAAAGGCATTATTGTCTCTCACAGGATGCTGGGGGAGGAGGAGGAGGAGGTGGAGGGGGGAGGAGCATCAGAGGAATTCTTCCTTCCAAAGGTCAAGTGAGAAGTGTTTAAAAGGTTGATGCTGATATTCAACATCCACAATTAGTATAACTCTACCCATATCATGCTGAAAGCTATAGATTTAGTGTCTCTGGATACACATGCTGGGTGGTTTGAACCAAGGATTATTGTTAGTATACAAGAAATTGTTCAGTTATTTGTCAGAAAAGGTCAAGAGGTACCTGTTAAATGTTCCCCAGATCGAAGATGGGATCTTTAAATTGATCAATTTATTCATAGAAAACAGAGAAAATCTTCACAGGTGAGAATCTGGAACCAATTGGATTTATTGTTTATCAAGAATATCCTCCACTCATCTTTGACTAATCGACTGCTCATTTCAGAAAATGAGACTTAACAAAGAATTATTGTGCAGTTAGGAATTGCTCATATATATTCAATGCTAACAGGGAGACATAGACATTAAAGTAACTAACCAGGCTACACACCCAATTGTAATGTCTGGTTTTTCACCAAACTTCTGTACCAGTCTGAGTCTGCTCTCAAGCCTCCTTCACCCTTGATCGGTAGTTTGCCGTTAAGGGTCATTTAATTATCTCAGAATCCATAATAATTAAATGAGTTCACACATATCACAGAGGAGTAGTAGTAGTTCTCACTCAGTCCAATTTTCAAAATGAAATTGCCCCCAATTTAAATAATTCAAAACAAGGAAATCATAATCTCGGGCAATTACACATCTTCCAGAACGATAAAGTTGAATTAATGGAGCTGAACATCAGCGATGCATTGATCACACAGTGGTAATTTAACAGTGATGATTAAATATCCAGACTAAGCTTCTCTATTCTCAGACGAGAGGGGGAGGGGTCTGTCTAAATTGTGAATTCTGGTTTATTTACCACAGGATCATCTTGGTAAATATTATCCGAGGTGGCTGATGACCCTCTTCACTGGTGCCATCATGGTTTTATGTGATTGGGTTTCAGCTCTGCAAGCCAGGATGAGTTTTGGTAATGAGTCTAATAAAGCCAGTCTTCACACAGAGCCTGACTTAAGCCTTTATCTGTAGAGATACTTATTAAGATAGGAGCTCCTTATCACACCGGCACACGGACAAAATCTCTCTCTGTAGCTGTGCGCTCGTGTGTGAGTGAGCAATGAGCATGCGACTCTGTATGTGTGTGTGTTGTGTGCATGTGTGTGTTTGTTCTACATGACTTATAGAGGTCTATGTACACTCAACAAAGCATCACTATTTATTTTTCAGGGTCTCCTGCTGTGAATGTGGGTTTCAGAGACTCTTGGTTTAAAACTATTCTCTTTCAACGCTGCAGCTAAGAAATAATGAGCTGGCAAACAATGAACGCTGAAATTACGAAGAGGTAGAGAGAGAGAGAGAGAGAGAGAGAGAGAGAGAGAAAGAACTAAAGGACTAGAGGAGAGAGAGAAAACAGTCAGAGAACAAGAGTGAGTAGGTGGTCGGGGATTAAACTACGCAATAAAGGTGAAAGCAGAAGCAAAGACTGTGGCCTTGAATGACTTACACACACACGTTTGCCAATGCACCCACACACTCCTTTCTGAATGGATCAGATGTAGGGCAGAAAGCCACCACTAGAGGGCAGCAGCATACCCACAAGGCTTCACTCGCTATAGCAGGGGGGTCAAACTCATTTTAGTTCAGGGGCTACAAACAGCAGAATTTGATCTCAAGTGGACGGGACCAGTAAAATAATAGCATGATAACCTATAAATAAAAATAACCTTTACTTTTCCCCTTTGTTTAAGTACATTATAAAGATATTTCTACAGTTAATGAACTATCCTTTTACAAAACATGTTATGAACATGAACAATGATAAAAATTTGTGCAATTTCAAATTTTCATCCTGAGGGCCGGATTGGACCCTCTGCCTGGGCCAGTTTTGGCCCACGGACCGCATGTTTGACAGCTTGTCATTTCATATGTTGAAACACTCGAAAAAGGAAGGTGGTCTTCCACAGCTCACAAATATCATTCACACATTTCGAGACTGTCAATTTCACATCAGAATCCGGAGATTGTGCCAGACAAAACACACATAAGCACAAACACACACACGCGGTACTGTCCTCTTCCCTGTCTGTAAACACAGCTTGGATGTTTCCCTCTGCCTCCTGCTGCTCTCGTCGTTGCGTTACGGATTAACTCTTTGTTACAGGTGTTCACAACATGCTTGTGTGTTCAGTGCCAACTGGGCCAACCAACTGTGAGGTTACACTCTGCCATGACTCCTCTAATCCCTCAGATAACTAGTAACATGTGCCAGACACATTTTGTGTTCAGGTGTTTTGGTTTTACCATTTGTCCTCAAATGTGTCTTCTTTTATGTTATGTGGTCTCCTACAGGCAACCAGCCATGGCTTACAGTATATATTGTATACTGAGCATTTTATGGCCATTTTCCTTATTCTTCTTCATTAGGTGTTAAAAAATAGTTCATTCCATTCCATTCAACAATTCAACAAAATTAGAGGCAGTGATGGAAATAGCGAGAGTAAGAGGGTGAGTTCTACTATAGAGAAATGACTCAATTCTCAACCCACTCCCACAGTATGACTGTGCTGGACTCAATGAACGTCAGCTCCTAAAATAAGCCCTCCCACCTTGAAATCCTGACGCTTCACTGACATGACTGCTGAGCTGGATTGGTTTTGACTATTATTGAGTATAAGAAAGAGTCACTTGAGTTGTCCGCCCTCTTGAAGAAACCACCAACAAAAGAAACACAAAGCATCCTCCACATCTCCAGAGAGACCCTCCACTCATCTCGCTCTGCCCTCGGAGCTGATTGGGTTCACGCCGACTACCAATGGCGTCTGTGCACGAAATCCACCGAGGGTTGGGAACTGCACTGACTCGAGGATCCTGTCGAGTGTGCCCCAGCACTGCTGCCTCTCGGCCTTTTCTCCAGTTCTGTGGGTCCCTGGGGTGCAGCCCAGCAGACATAGCACAGAAATGAGGGCGATAAAACTGAGCCATGAAACAACTAACACTCCTGCCCTGGATTTAGGACACAAGTAACCCCCCGACTGCAAGATAATCAGTCAGCTTTTGTGCAATAGCAAGAGAAACCGACACGCCTGTTATTGAAGTCCAGGAAACTATTAATTTTATCACTGATATTTTTGATTATAAGATCTTATTGTGCTCTTTCTTTTTCCATTTGTCATCTCTCCTGTGAGGGACATGTCATTACAGCTTTTAGACTGGATTATGATATGTAAGTATTAAGGTTTTGGCATTATTATCTATAGTTTAGATGAAACTGATGATCGACTCTGTTTGAGCATCTGTGAGCACTGAAGCGTATCAGCACAGATGCCTGAAGTAGAAATCATATTTACAGTGTAGTCTGTCACTTTGTGGCTTTTTGTTTTTGTGCCAAATATTTTTTCCTTTTTATCCACCAGAAAAAACAAATCTGGCATTGTCAGGCATCCCTGAATTTCTTTTGACAATAATTCAAGACCAAATCTGCTAGTCTAAAAAAAAAAAAAGAAAAAAAAAAAGTAAAATGCACATGAAATTGATCTATTTATCTGCTTCACATCAACAGTAAAAACAGCAGCTGTATAATTAGCCCCCATTCACAAAACACTCAACATCCACACACACACACAGGCAGAATGGATGGACTTTCAGTACATGGCTGTAAAAATTCCCATCACTGCTGCTGGTCAGGGAGGTCAGGGGTCAGCCCGGCGGAGGATGAAGACGGCTGCTTCATCAGCACCGCGGGGATAGAGAGTGGGAGAGAAAGGGGGACAGTGGAGAGGAGATGGAGAGAGAGAGAGAGAAAGAGCGAAAGTCACAGAAAGTAGGTCAGTGAGAAAACGTGATTAGCCACTAAACAAACGACACCAGCAGCGGACTCGTGCCGTGTCCGACGCCTCTGGCCTCCCGTATCTTTTTCCCCTCACGCGATCACCCTCACGCCGGATTCAGATTCGTCTCCTTGGACGCCTCAATGGCTCTGAGTCACGCTTACTGTAAAAGACAGATTGCCAAACATGCACTTGCTGGCTCGCTAATACACACAAACACACACACTGAGACACACACACACCTCCTTCCCCTCACTGCCTTACATGGCGTTAGAAGGAGCCCTGTTGCCGTTGCAGACCGTTTGTGTGGGGTTGCTAAGCGCAGCCAATATTTCACAAACACAGCAAAACAGCCACCCTGACATCCTGCTACGCTGCCATCCTGGACAGCAGAGGCACAGGCTGCTCTGCCTCCTTCCAGGAACTCACTCTATTTGGCTTGGTGTTTCCGTTACACTGAGCGGAGCCAGGGAAAAGTGTGGTGGTTCTTCTGATATTCTGTGTCTTGATTTACTAACACCAATCATCATTCAGTGAACCGGCCGCATGGCAGAGGCAGCTGAAGGCGACCAGTGACTCGTCATGCCAAGATTTAAGTCTGTGTTTTTACGCCAAACATGTAGAATTGTTTTTCCCTTCTTCTTGATCTCATTCTCAGTCAGACAGGGTAAGTCCTGCAAACAGCATGATGGGACAAAAACTACAACTGTGACTTGTGGTAGCTATTTTTAGGGTTTTATATCAGGAAACACAAACTACAAATGTGTAACATTAGGGATGCACGATAACTCTCTTTTTCCCACCGATAACTTCCTCCTTTCTCATAACTGTTGCCAATACCAGTACCATTTTTAATCGTTTACACTGCATACACACCTCAGGTTAAGAAAGGCTATGGTTCGAGTCCCGCGTTCGGCAGACCTTTCCTGCATGTCATTCCCCCTCTCTCTGCCTCCCCCTTTCCTGTCTATCTCACTATGTGCTATCAAATAAAGGCAAAAACGCCAAAAAATATACAAAAGAAAGGCTATGAGTAAAGATGAATTTTACATTATAGCTGCCTCTGACACAATAATATAACCAATATCACTACTGTAATCGCAACTAAAACAAGAACAGTTATGACTCAACAATGAACATTTATTGTTTCAAATCAACTAAGGGGGCGACGCTCTGAAAATGAGCAAAATCAAGGCAACGTTAACTATAATCGGCAAAAAATGTCATTATCGGATGTACCCGTGTATTTTGGTCAATAATTATTGGCCGATATCGGCTGATTATCTATTATCTGTACCGATAGTTATTGTGCATATATGTAATACAAAAAAATTATTGCAATTCATGTTAACCAAAGTCAAAAGCCACATACAGAGACACCTGTCAGGTTCTCTACAGGCCACACACAGACATGGTATGTGGAGCTTTGGAGCTCTAACTGAACCTGACAGATGATCACTGGTACCTAGATTCATGATGAAGTGACAGCACTAACATCGCTCACAGCTCTGATCTAACTCTAAGACAGACAACAATTAGAGTGGATTTCAGTCAGTAGTACAGAAGAGCAGTATACCTGGGTATTCTGTCCGACCTCTGACTCTGAGGCGTTACTCCGCGGGGGTCCTGAGCCCACCTGCTGGCTCAGAGAAGGGATGTTGCTTTTGACAGGCGCTGAAGGCAGAGCCAGAGCCGATGGCCTGCTGGGGGTCTGGGGGATGGGCAGGGCGCTGTGCACCGGTTTGGGTTTGGGGAGTCCTGACTTCATCTTTGAGGCCACGAGGATGGCTGGCATCTTCTCCCTAGCTGACCGATGACTGCACGCTCTCCTCCCCCCTTCACACCGAGGTGGAAATCCTGCTACAGGTCAGCAAGACTCCTCTTTAACTCTCATATGATGCAGGAGCTTTTTTTTTTCAGAGTGTCACCGGATTGAAGAATCAAACATGCAGTCTGCACCTGACCTGTGGGGGTCCTGGTGCTGGGTCTCAGCAGGGGGGCGAGCTGAGCCGAGATCCCCGACATGCAGGAGAGAGGAGGAGGGGGGGTTGAAATCCACTGATCCCACCTGTTTCCTGCGATCAAGAAGCTTCAGCTCTTGATTTCGCGCAGAAAACACCAGAGCCTCCTCAGAGTGCTCTGTTAAAAAATGTGTCCAGATGGAAAAGAGGAAATCCACTCTGCAAAGTCCAGGAAAGACAATCAGAAATCCCACTTCACACTCAGAGGAATCCCCCAGTTGCCTGGCGGCAGAGACAAGTGTGTTCCCCTCAATGCATCTCCAGCACTGAGTGTCAGCAATTGGCCGAGGGATCCTATAGAGAAGCGGAGCAATTTGACTCCCACGGTGCCCTGTTAATTACACCATTGCTTCAGGATGATCGGAGGAAAAGGCTGAGCTCCACCGAGGAGAAGAGAGGAGAGGAGAGGAGAGAGAGGGAAGCAGAGAGCGAGAGATGGAGAGAAAAAAAGGAAAAGGCAGCAGCGACACAGCGACCGCTCGCCTCAGCGACTGCTCAGCCTGTGACTGTGCAGCCAGAAAACACGCTGCACTCTGCTGCCGCTCTGCCTCTCCCTCTGTGGTAAGTCGTGGTTAGCAGCAGGTGTGGCTTAGATCAGGACTGACATATGTGGGGAAAGGCTCAACACATCAACTCAGTATGCTCCTCCAGCCTGCCTCTCTCTCTCTCTGTCTCCTTCTCTGTCAAAAAAAAAAACATATCTAAGGAAGCAACTAAATCTCACACAGTTGCCAGTTCTGTGGAATAGTGTCACTTGCTGGTAAAAGACCCTGCACACTATTTGTTAAGCATTATCAAATACTTAACTCATCATTTACAAAGCATTATTCCTACATTGATACTAATGAGTGTGTTATCTATGAACACAGTAATAAATGTTTAGGACCTGATGACAGCTCCAATATAAGTGGCTTGAAAATGGTATAAACCAAGTATGAAAACACTTATAATCAATAAATGCATTAAAGATGATCTTTTTAATGCAGCGTTAGATATTTGATATTGTAAATTATGAAAAGGGTATTTAATAATGTTAAACTAATGATTAATAGTGTGTGGTTTGTTTATCATATAGAGTTACTGAAGCGCTAATATTACATGAACCTGTTTTGGTCTTAACAACCACACAGAGCATCTCCGCCACTTCGTCTCTGGAGAGGGGGATCAAACCAACAATCAAATCTCTAACCTGGTTAGTGGATGACCTGCTGCTCCAGAGCAAAAATCTGAGTCACATTGAATAATGTTGTTTCAATAGAAACAAACATATTGCACCAAATCACTGTGACAAGAAACAGACGCGCTAATACATGTAACGACTCGACATTTGACCAGTAAATATACAATAAATCATGAAACCAAGTAAAAACTTGTGCATTTGAACAGAGATTCACGTTCCCCAGAGGATGAAGCCAACTGACTCTGGTGATCCTCTCACTCACTCACAAGGTTTATATTGATCCACTGAAATATTAACCAGAGGTATATACAGTAAATACATTTATGCTGACATTCATGGTCCTCAATGATCCCCTGACCATCCCTCTAACTCTACTGCTGAAGAATTGCAGTGAAATTTGGTAAATTTCTTGTTCTCCTCAGGAAGAATCTCTGTGGTGATTCCTTGATACTTCATCAAAGGACACCATCAGATCAAACTGCACTTCGTCCAAGCCTCACAGAGTCACTAACATGGCTCTTTCTTTACTTGACAGCTGAAAAATATACATCGGATTTCAACATATGATGGACGGATGAAGTATGATGATAGAAGTGTTACTCAAAAGATGACAACCAGGTTTTCTGAAGTCTTTCACCCCAGAATGGTGGTATATGTATAATGTATAATGAGACCCTGGAGATGCAGTGTGAGGTCACAATCAAATCTAATAATACCAAAATGAGACTGATGTGTTTTCCATCCTAACCTTTCAGCACATGTCAGCAATCAAAGTTAAAGCAGCAATAAAAGCATGTTTTATATTTACCAAAGCAAATGATTGACGAATGTTTTATTCTCCATTAGACCAAACCGGTACATCATGCTTCAAGTGCTGCTGCTCCGATGTCAGGGAGTTCACCATAACAGGTACTAACTCTGAAAATGTTGTATTAATAGTCTTCTCTACTCTCTCCGTCCTCAGACTCATGAAGCGTCCCCTTTTTAAATATGAGGCTGGCCAATTAGTGGACTAGTGTTGGATCAGCCCGACTCCCAGCAGGCTTAGTGAAGGCTGCCAAGGCGTTGACTCAAATTATGCCGCAGAACCGAAGGAAAAAAAAGAAGAGAACAGGGGAGAGCATGATTTGCATTTTTTCTCCTCTTCTCCTCCATCCCATGGTAATCTGAGAATTCACTTTTAGATTTGCATTTAGATCAAGATTTGTAAACAGTTAACTCCCCAAACCAAGACAGATGTTAAGAATTTAGAAACAGTTACACTATGGCTTCATCTGCAGTTTAATAAAACACTTTGCTTGAGCAGGTGAGAGCCAGAAAACCTGGAAGACACCAGGTTCAGGTTTCAGGATTGCTATTACTAAGACAAATGTAAGATGTATACTGTAGATGAAGGAGGTGTTTCTAGTTTTTTTTTTTTTTAAAGACTTTAAATGATTCGTTGATTATAAATATAAGTCAGATATATGTAAATCACGGTGTCAGTCCCATGGTGGCAGTACAATCACCAGAGTAAGGAGGACACGTTGTTGAGGGACCATGAATGTTTGTGTCAAAACATAGAGGACATAGTCTGATACTGTAGTATTAAGGCTTTTTGCTGGATGAGTGAAATCTAAAGCTGCTGGTGGCACTATAAAGCCAGAGATTCCTCAAGTTATGAGGATATAACCTCATAACTGCCTGAGTAAAGTTTTGGGAGGATAAGAGAGAGAAGTTCATGCTTGAAAATCTCCCGATATTATTCTGAAATTGTTGTTGTTGTGAAAGAACAGAGAGTGCACATTCAAGTGGCTGCTCACAACAATCCAAATGAAACACATTAACAGAAATTACAAGCATTAGAGAAATGAGAAACAGTAAGCCAGTAAATAGAGCTCAAGTCATTCCACTGCAATGTGAGAAGATCATCTCAGTTCATACTGAGGCTAATCACAGGAGATTAGAGAGAGTATGGATACAGAGCACACACACACACTCTGTGTGTTTAAGACCTGATGACAGAGCACACACACACACACACACACACACACACACACACACACACACACACACACACACACACACACACACACACACACACACACACACACACACACACACACACACACACACACACACACACACACACACACACCTCATAAGAGCGATAATTTAATCCAGGAGTGGATGTGTTTAGTATGTTAATCTTAATCCTGTTACATTAATCCCAAATTATGTAAATACTAATATCTGATTATGATTTAGTGTCATTTGGTGTGTGTGTGTGTGTGTGTGTGTGTGTGTGTGTGTGAGGGGGAGAGAGAGAGAGAGACACTACAGTATGCGTGTGTCAAACAGTGTATGTTATTGAGTTATTGAAGATTTGCAGGTCCACTCCTTGCATGAAAGCTGCAACTGTGTATCAACAGTGATATAACTCAGTGATTTTTGATATAAATGTTATTTATTTATTGTCTTAGTTGGACGCTTTTTAAATTTTTTTTTTTTTTGTAGACTTAACTATGAAAAATTGTATTTCTTTTTGTGTATTTTCACTTAATGATAAAGACAAACTGCAGCTGACAGATTTTCCACCTTGTCACAAACTACTGCTCACGTCGTAACTGGTGCGGAGTGAAAAGCCAGGCCGCCTCCCTGACTGAAAACACGCTCACATCCTCCTGACATCAAAACATACCGGGGCTCTTTGACTGAAACGTATAGGAAAATACATAAACTCCACCCCGCTGGCCTCAGATGTCACTCTATGATTTAAAAAATGGAAAAAAAAAAGAAAAGAAAAAGGAAAACAAACAGAGCGCAGCATAACAAGGGAAACTTTCATTATTTTCCTACTGTCCTCTGTGATGGTAAACATGTCCCAGACATATCACAGAGCTGCACTTCACAGAGCCGGAAAAAAAAGGGAAAAAAAAAAACTGTCATTTGTGATTTATGTAGTAACCTTTGAAGATACCTGATGACAGTCCAGTGCAGTCTAATAATAGAGCTGGTTTGGCTGTAAATGGGTGGTATTGACAGTAATAACTAGGACACCCACTGCCTTGCTCTGCTGTATGTTTATATAGTATTTCTTCTTAGAATAATAAACAGTGGTGTGGGGTGGATGGTGGGTGTTTGCTGGGAGCTATGGAGCTATAGAGAGAGATCCGTGTCAGCAGAGGTTATGTACGATACATGAAGCACCAAATTATCAATATCTGACAGGCTGTATCTATAGCTTAGATATTCAGTACTGTGAAACTGTTTTTTACAACTTGGGAGAATCATCACGGCAACTTTATCACTTTATCTTCTATCTTGACAGGTTTTTACATTTTGCATGTAACTGATTGGCCAAACTTGAGCCATGATCATGCATTTTTCTCTCTGCCCACTCCTGTGCCAGTGCCCCTGCTGTGTCAACACTGTGGCTGCACTGAAATAAATAAGGCGACAGCTTTTTTTTTTCTTTTCTTCTCGTTTCTTTTGTATTGTTTAGTTTTTTACCCAGTGCTGCTGTCTATCTGAACACATGGCAAATACAGTATCACTGCCAAGGAGGTGAGTTCTCCATTTGTTTGTTTGCTGCTCTTTATTAAATGTGCTGTTTCAAGTTGGCCCACGGGATAAGATCCAGGATATTAGTATTTTGCCGCAGAGCTGCCTTTGCCAAATAGTTAAAGGCCTATTTGATGTGAGCCCTGCAGGCTTGTAGCTAACATCATCACCTGAGAGTGAGATTTGGTTGAATTTAGGTTGTGACATTGGAAAATGAAAGTTCAATGAATCAACTTCTAACGCCAATGTTAATATGACACAGAGTATAGACAACAGATGATGTTGTACTTCAGCTCAATTAAAACAAGTCTATCCTAAGGCATATTGCAGGATAAGGTCAAGACATTTTGATATTATAGAGAAACCAACAGTTCTCACACTCAGCAGCACTTGGCGACAGTGGGAAGGAAAACCTCCATTTAGTTGGTTGTCGTTAAGTCACCAAAACCCAACGCCTGCCAGCGCCATCTTGACTTTAAAAACACTGAGATTTTAGTCCTGAGTAAAACCCAACGTCTGCTAAACATCTGAATGTCACAGTGTTAATTAAGCAACATCAATCTGATTTTTATTTCCAACCAGAATTTAAAGTCTGTCCGATGCCGGGGTTGTGAGAGTTCAAGGTCTTTCTGCCGTGACGCTGACGTGCAGTGCAGTGCAGTGCCTGCTGCCTACTGGGAAAACTCATGAATGCTTTGTGCAGCTACAAATAAGTGAATGAATGAGTCTGAGCCATCCTGCTAATTTTACTGCCACTGCACAGAAACATAGCTCAGTGCTCATGGCTCTGCTCCTCCTGAGATTTGGCACGGCTCATCACCAAAAATCATGGTTGACATGTATTTCATTTCAGCTGCACATCCAGGCACAGAGAAAATCCTGCTGCATCCATGGAGCTATATACTCTCCGAGTGCTTTCATTCATTTTTTAATGTACATCTTATAAGGAAACTAATGAAAGACAAAGACCAGACCATTTTCAGTGGGTGCCCCTCTACAAACTCAGATTTATGCCTCTGCCAGCTTATCCTGAATTTAGAAGACTGGACTTCATCGGAAGAAAAAATACAAATTTTCAAAATAAAATAACAGAATTAAAGGCATAGTTCAACATTTTGGGAAATTGGCCCATTGCCATAATCCCTATAGTTTTAGGAGTAGGTTGGTTAACTTTAAATGCACGTTCCCGTCGGGGGCAGTTTTTCGGCAAACAGTCTCTGCATTTGCATTTGAGTTTGATGGGAAACCAAGAAATCCCATTAGCCTCTGTAGCGTAGCTCTGAGCAGCTTGCGGCTCTGCTCTGCCGTTCTAAAAATAGCTTGCACTGACAATTAAAGGTAACAAACCTACTCCTAAAACTATAGGGATAATGGCAATGGGACAATTTGCCAAAATGTTGAACTATCCCTTTAATAATAATTCTACTTCAAAGTCCTTTTTACTCCTTTTTTTTCTAATTCATTTGGCCACCGAGGATGAAAATGTATATTCAAACACTGACAGTGATCCATTTCTATAGTCTCCATCCAATCCAGTCTGCCTCTATATTTCAATATTTATGCATCACAAATGAAATGAAACGTGCACACACACATATACACACACAAACACACACACACATGCACACAGTCCCTCTGCTGATGGATTTCATTAGCAGAGTTAGCGGAGCAGAACAAGTGGCTCTCACTGACAAGAGCTGCACTAACTGGAGCAACGGCCTGACATTTCCACCATGACAGCACAGGATCTACAACTTGACCTACACACGGGTGTATTCCCACACACACACACACACACACACACACACACACACACACACACACACACAAACATATAAACACACACACACACTCACGCAGGCCTTAGTAACAGTAATGAGCAGTGGCAGTGCTGTAGGGCTGGATCGGAGGGGGAAAGGAGCTGAGTCCATGAAGCCCAGCAGGGCTCTGGCATGGCTCAAGTGATGCTGGCTACCACAACACACAATGTCAGGGCAAACACACACACAAATAAACAACAACACACCTACTACATATTCAACACAAATCAGCCCAGGAGAATGAGTGGGAGGAGGAGAAACGAGCCCTGTTTGCTTATGAAACATGAAATGAGACTGAGATACACGGGCGAGAAAATAAAGAGTCAACACTCAAGAAAGAGGAGAGAGCGTCTGTGTGTGTGTGTGTGTGTTGGTGTGTGGGTGTATGCATGTGTGATCTAAATGGGTCTCTGGGTCTCTGGGGCAGTTTGAGGGGGGCATCCTGTCACTTTTTTGTCACATGTCACTTCCACGGGTCATTGCTGTGAGGTGACACACACCCACCCACACTGAAAATGGTTTCTCTTATTTACTGGCAGCCATGTAGCTGACGGTGATGATTTTGGTGAGATTTTCAAACATGTCACAGAGTGTGATGAGATTTGCCGAGATCATGTCAGAGTGCTGTCTCTTTTTAGTTTCCTGTAAAGATGAGACTGCATCAGTTCAAGCTCACAAGTCAGTTATTTTGCTGTTTCTGTGCCTTCCCCCATGATGATGTCAGGAATGTGTTCTCAGAAATAACCATGGCTCTTTTTTGTTCAGTACAATTAAACAGTAATGATCAAATTGCATTGCTGTCAAAAGAAATTGTCTCTCCCATGAAGAATGCACATTTTGGATAGACATAGATTCAGTGATGACAGGACTTTTTTGTTAAAGGAATAGTTCACCCAAAAATGAAATTCAGTCATTAGTGACTCACCCTCATGCTGATGAATACTCTGGAGTAGTTTCAATACAGGACTGTTTAGGCTGTAAACATGTCCTAAATGACGTTGGTTCCAGTATAACTCTGGACTACATCCCTTCAGGACACTTGGATTGCAGTGGACGTGCAGTGTGGAGGAATATGAAATGGTTTTTGTGTAGTTTTATGGACGTTTTTGTGTCTGGCGCTATTTTTCTCATACAAAGTTTTCGTTGGACTACGAATCGGCCTCCCGGGTCTCCAGATGCACTTTGAGGAGTAAAAAAACTACTCCGAAGTATTCATCAGCATGAGGGTGAGTCACTAATGACTGAATTTCATTTTTGGGTGAACTATTCCTTTAAGCACTGGCAGCGGGAGGCAAGCTGGAGAGAGTAAGAAAGTTGTCTCTGTGCTTTTCAATGCACATTCTGTGTAAATAAAAGAAATGAAACGTGTACATCTGTTGGAGGCCGGTGCTGTTTGTCTGTACATATTGTTTTTTTGCAGGAGCCACGGCAGCTGTTTCTGAGAAATACACCAGGTGTATATAAACCAGACAGATCCATGAGAATTTAGGTCATTTGTGTTTTTGTCAGTATGAGAGCTGCTACTGTACTGGGTAGAGGAAAACTGAAACAGTAGTTAACAGATTGCAGAAACACCCACGTTCAGACTAAAGAACTTTCAGTAAGTCATGTTTTATATCTTATTTTAACCATAGTTTTAATCTGTTATGAAAACAGTCACACACAGCCAGGGTGTAAAACAGACAGCTACAAACTGTGGCATCAGCACAAAATAACTTGTTATAGCCAAATGCATTTCCTATCTTAACCTTATCCATCATAATGGCATAACAAACTCCATCTCCTTAATCCAACCTCAACCCAATTAAAGGGATAGTTCAACATTTTGGCAAATGGCCCATTGCCATAATCCCTATAGTTTTAGGAGTAGAATCGTTACCTTTAATTGTCTGTGCAAGCTATTTTTAGAATGGCGGAGCAGAGCTGTGAGCTTATGCATGAAGCTACCTTGAAAACAACTCTGTCTCGTAACTTTCCGTTATTATCTCATAGCGTGGTGAATGTGCAGGTCACACCATGAGTGTGTTTTGGAGTTGTTAGATTGTGTATTTGATGAGCTTGATGAGGGAAACCAAGAAATCCCATAAGCCTCCGTAGCGTAGATCTGAGCAGCTCACGGCTCTGCTCTGCCATTCTAAAAATAGCTTGCACCGACAATTAAAGGTAACGAACCCACTCTTAAAATTATAAGGATTATGGGCCAATTTGCCAAAATGTTGAACTATCCCTTTAACACATCCCTCAACCGTCCTCTGAAGACCTGACAAATGTCCTCTCCCCACCAACAGTGTCCTCATTCCTCAAGGACGCAAAGACAGTGGAACCAGAGCAAGCACAGACACACACCTGCAGAAAAACAGAAAATGACATGAACTGTGTCGCGTGAACAAAAGAAAAAAAAACACAGGAGGAATCTCATAAAAATTACACAGATTACACACGTACACACACATGGAGAGAGAGTCAGACATAGGGGAAAAAAGCGAGACAGAGGAGACAGCAGCACCCAAACAACAGTCTCCCTGCGGTAAACTGGGGTGACAGATAAGGAAACCAGGGAGAAGTCAGCACGGACGCAGCTCTATTTGTGTGTGTGTGTGTGTGTGTGTGTGTGTGTGTGTGTGTGTGTGTGTGTGTGTGTGTGTGTGTGTGTGTGTGTTGACCACAGAGAGGGCATGTTCTGACCTAGTGGGGAAAATGAAGCAGAAACACAATGAACTTGTCTGCTCCTGCCTCACTTCTTAATGAAGTCTGCATAATTAACCAGCACTAATCAGGCTTTAACAGCTCATTTAATGCCTATTAGCTAAAGGTGGAGTAACATGTGAACACATTACATTGGACATTGTTTGTTTTTTTCCCCCCCTTCGTAATTAATTGCAGAACAACTGTGACTTCTAGGAATCCCTTGTATTTGATGTTAACATTGTGTTTTTAGCTGTGCTTACTCGACAAAGGAGACACCAGTGAATATTTCATGAATGAATGGGGGTGAAGGAGAGGACGCCAGGACGTCTGAGAGCATAAATTAGAGCCTGGAAACCTGGCTGATGTTAGAAAATGCTCCAAATGATATGTTTAATGATCCTGAGTCAATATTAGCTGATGCGACCTTCATTATGCCTTCCAGGGTTCAGAAAATATCCTGATGTATATCCAAAACACCAGCCTCCGCCTATTCTGCTTCCTCACACTCCATACCCCTTCATGGAGAAAGAGGAAAATCAATACGAGTGAGATTTTTTAAAGAACTGCATCACGTAACAGAGCAGCAATAAAGCAGCCGGTGTAATGTGAGCCCCCAGGCTTAAATAGCAATTACCCCACAACTGCTGTGACACAAAACCACTTACTGTTTTTTTTTTTCTTTTCTCAGTGATAAAATAGGACAAGAAAGGGAGACAGATGAGGGCAGATGTGGTTTTGAGGAACAGGAAGGAAGAAAAGACAAGGAGACGATTGAGGGGGGTGGGGTCAAGAGAGACTGATGGGAAGGAGAGAAGGAGGAGGTGCAGGAGGACAGAGATGGGAAATGACTCCATTCTGTACAGAGCTGGTTTGATAAATCACCACTCGTGCAGACATTGCATGCATTTTCCTCGGAGGTGTGAACATAATGACAGGTTGGAGATAAAATTGTGGAAATAATGGACCACAGGCTTAGATTTAGCTATATGCTGCTGCAGTATACAGTATAGAGTCAGCATCAGTGCAGGTCTCTTATACATATACATTTTGACAAAAACTGGGAAAAAGTGCACAATAATTCAGATTTCAAATCTTAAGTGGTAAACAGAAACACAAACCTTTTCTTTCTTTCTTTCTTTCTTTCTTTTAAAAAATAAATAAATATTGATATGTGAATATATGTGATGAACCCTTGGTGCACTGGCCCATCATTTAACATTAACTTTATTAGATGCTTTTGTCCAAAGCATCTTACAAGAGGCAACAACATCTACTTTAAAAAGTACGAAAGCCAGAAATCATCTACATTTACTTGCAGTTTTATTGTTGAAATCCACACAAAGAGAAGCATAAAAAAAGATTACATTCAAATATGTTCCAACTAAATGATGCTCCCAACAGTTCTTACTTCCCTCTCTCTATATCAAGTATTAAACACATTTCTGTCACTAACAGACGTGCATAAATTCTGACTGTGTCAGTAAGAAAACTGGCTTGAAATGTGATGTGAAGACAAATAAGATAAATATCTGACTCATCTGGATTTTGTTCTTGCTCAGATTTATGTCTCTTAACAGAACAAAACTACAAGTGAACATCAAACTTTGACCAGATTCAAATTGTAGAAAGGAAGAAAAAAAGCACTAGACTTAACATGACTAAAATGAGTGAAAATGAGAGTACTGACTGAGAGGAAACCAGCTACAAGCTCAAATCCACCACAACAGTCAGTCCTGCTTTTACAGTATCATGAAAAGCAGTTACTGGCCTGATGAGGGTTACAGTCAAACTAAACAGTTTGGTGCAGTTTCTCATGGCTTAGATTCTGAGTGTCTCCTAATCACCATTTTGTCTGCTTCTGTGTTTAAAAAAAAAAATCCCCCTCTTTTGCTCTGAGATATTTCTCCCTGTGCTGCAGGTCCACAGGAGAATACGCAGCTCATTATCGAGTCCATACATCCACACCGAGCCATATCCTACAAAACTTTTCTGGAGCACATTTACACAGCTAATTGCTCATTAGTGCTGCCGTTTGGATGCAGGAATGAAGAATCTGAAGCGAATAAAATAAATAAAGCCGGCGACCGTTTGATCCAAACTTGAGGCTTCCAAAGCTCTTACACAAGCATTGAGCCCGGTCATGCAGTACATACAGTATATTATTCAACAAAGTGTTATTAATAAAATGTTTGTTGATCCATGCAGGAGAAAAAAGCATTTGAACTGCCAGATGAAATCGACTTTATGGAATAAATAAAAACATATCATCCACGCTGTGAAATAAACAAAGACTTCAATGTATTTCACACACGTCACCATTTTTTTTTACCCCCCTGCAG
This sequence comes from Trachurus japonicus, assembly GCF_045865225.1. Taxonomy (NCBI): domain Eukaryota; kingdom Metazoa; phylum Chordata; class Actinopteri; order Carangiformes; family Carangidae; genus Trachurus; species Trachurus japonicus. Next base: position 33,000,635 of record NC_140909.1, on the reverse strand, counting down.
CGTTTATGTGCAGAGATGCTGGGACAACGGAGGGAGGCTGGCAGACGAAAAAGAGAGAGCAGAGATCAGGGATTAAAAATGCTAATGGAAGCCACCCGAATAACAAAGTGCTGGAAAATTTCATGCCGGTTTATTGAGGTGACTGTTTGCAGTGATGCATTATTCATCGGAGGCTGCGAAACAGTTTGTATTTGCATGTGGGATCATTCCTCAACCCTCCAGGAGGAAGACTTTAAAAAAGTCAAAGCTCAGTGTGAGTCTATATGCACAATGACCTTTATGTTATTGATGCTAAGGACTCTTTAGTCTCAGTTTCAGTAATCTGTTACCAGAGGACATTTTCTGTCATTTCAAAACTGGATAATTGACCTTATTTCTACGGCAGCGGTGGATTGGCATATCACTCTCTGTATGGACTTGTTCCCCTTCCACAATCTGCGGCTCATTTTTTTTTTTAAATGTCAAAGTAATTTTGCTCTCTGTGTGTTCCCCCTGTAGTCAGGTATTTTTATCTGTTCCAAGTAACTTAATGCCATTTGTCAAACTCCATAAAAGCATTGGATTTAGTTTAGTTGCAGGTATAAAACTAAAAAGACTGAGCCGCTCCCACACACAACATGAGCTATGCTGTTTTAAAGGGCAGTAAAATTTGAAGTGATACTCCACCCAAAATCTTTCTAATATCAAACACTTGTCCCCTGTAGGCTTGTTGAGAGGTGTAAAAAAAAAAAGTAAAGATTTAAAGGTCTGTGAAAAAGCTGAGAGTTTTCTTCATAAAGAGCAGCAGCTGTGGTCCTCTGGCATTTATCTCAGTTTTCCCCCGTCCATCTATATGATCAGTATTTTCCACCTTTGTAAACTCCACAGCGTTCTGTTACAGACCAAACAGCTCAACAAATAACCTCAGTCAAACTAAAGTAACTGTTCAAGTTCAAGCAAGACTTTCTCCAACATCAGTATGTAACAATAGTTGACATAGATCTTACACTGTTAGAAATTACAAGGATTTCACAATAATTAACAGTATTATTTTACAGTAACTTGTTGTAATTAAGTTTTCCTGTAATTTCCCGATGAATACCTGTAAAAACTACAGAATCCTGTGATTTTACAGATTTTAACTGTTATTTTACAGTTAAATACTGCAATCAAAAAAACTCCTGTTATATCACAACAAGGTCTGTAATGTCACAGCAACACCGTAAAAACATGCAAGGATTTCACAGCATTCAACAGTTTTATCACAGTAAAATATTGTTTTTTCAAATATTCCATGGTCACATGACACCTAACCGACGCACTGAACCAACTGAACCTGAAGATGCCATTTTCTCTTCTGGACTGAATGGAGAAGGTGAGCTGCATGCATAACTCCAATGTTATGGGTTTTTTACTTTCAAATGAACGTATATTGCATGACACATTTCATATTTTTTTAAGCAAGTGCCCGAAAGGTTGTCTCATAGCATTTGCTAAATAGCTGTCTTTTCATTAATGCTACCAACTACTAACGTTAGCTGCCGTACATCATGCTTTGCTGAACCGTATAAAGCGTTAATGTGTTTAAGATTATAGGCTAAAGGTCATAATGACTCAACATTTGATCATATAGTTGGGTTTGGGCTTTTTTTGAAGAAAGTGGTACACCTCGGCCGTATCGATCCCATACCAGCTAGAACATTTTCTGATATACAGTATATGTGTGAAATTAATTTTTACATTTTTTATTTTCCCCTACTTGGTCATGTCAATGTTTTTTACATTCAAATGACACCCCACGGCCTGACGGACGTTCGATGTCCCCCAGATCCGAGATGTTGTGGCCTGCTGTGATCCAGACCCTGACGAGTCTGCCTGCATCCTGCTGCTCCTAATGTCGGACTTCATTCAAAAAGCCGAAGGAGAATTTAATGCTTGAAGCTGATGTAAGATTTTTTTTATTCAAAATATTATTAAAATGGAAAATAAGTGATTACATTAGACGCCATTACTTGTATGAACCTCTGACCAATGAACAATATTTAATGTTAAATATCTGCTATGGTGTGTTTTACTATTTTACAGCCATGTGCCACTGCCATGGACGTCAATACTGCAGAACTCCCAGCACGGCCTCCTTGATCAATCAAGGTAAAGTTTCTTGGATCTGTTATCCACATTTCTAACTCAGTATTTTATTTTGATTCTAGGAATTTACATGGCCACAATGAACATTTTGTGGAGCACTTTATATTTGAAACAGATCTCAAAGTGATCATAACACATGATGTTTTATCGGTTCATTTCAGGTGACATGATGAAGCCCTCTGGATGGCTGATATCCATCGAGGGACATGTGATTGGGCCCACCCTGCTTTCTTCAGCAGCTATTGCATCTTCAACCTTGAGTATCCTGTCGCTGGACAGTCACTAAGGTATTGTATAAAGATCAGATTTGATCTTGTAATTCATATTATAGTATAGGTTTCTAATTCAGTGATCAGCAATCTTGATGTTTTTCATGCAAGTAACCGTTTAGATCCCAATATGTGGTTAGTTTTTCGGAATGATCAAAGGAGATCCAACAAGTTTGGATTATAAGTCTATTAGGGTGTGATATGGGAAAATGCCTGACAAATGTGCCTGCAATACATAAGTCTATTTAAAACTGAAACTATCTTTGCTTGTTAACAGGTGCTTCTTGGACATCGAGGAGAAGTGGACCAAAGACCAAGAAGTGGACAACAATGAACCCTTATGTGAGCACCCTTTTGAGGAAACTACCCCTTTCTGACATCCCTTCATTGCTCTCTCCCTTCTCTTATTTTGCCATGTAGGCCTCATTCCTATCCTCTTACTGTTATTGTGACACAGCTAGGTAGTGAATTCCACGTTTCTGTACAATTTCTCTGTATTTTAAAGGGATAGTTCACCCAAAATTGAAATTTCACTCATTATCTACTCACCCTCATGTGGACTAAGGGTTGGGAGAAGTTTCAGAGTCCTCCGTGGCTTCTCTGAGTTACAGGGGGTCTCGGCGTAGCAGTGCATGTCCATATAATGGTTGCAAATGGATACCAACTGTCTTCGTAACAAAAAGACACACCAAAAAACATCCAGATACCTCCATGCTGCTCGTATGTAATGTCCGTCTGTATTGAATAAGTTAAATAAGTCTATTCTTCAAGCTTGTTTTGTAGCGGAAGCTTCTAGAAGCTCTTCTTCTCTCGAAGAGGACAGATCCTGGTTCGTCCAAATTTGACGGACCAGGAAGAGGAGCTTCCGCTACAAACAAGCTTGAAGAATGGACTTATTTAATTTTTTTGGGGACAATTTCGCATTTCGGGGCTTCAAATACAAGACGGACATTACATACGAGCAGCATGGAGGTATTTGGATGTTTTTTGGTGTGTCTTTTTGTTACGAAGACAGTTGGTATCCATTTGCAACCATCATATGGACATGCACTGCTACGTCGAGACCCCCTGTAACTCAGAGAAGCCACGGATAATTCTGAAACTTCTCCCTGCCCTTAGTCCACATTGAGGGTGAGTAGATAATGAGTGAAATTCAATTTTGGGTAAACTATCCCTTTAAGATGGCTTTGGAAAGTTTATAACTGTTGAATTTCTTGAATTCTTGAATATCTTGGCATTTACTGTATGTATGTATGTTTTATTTGTAAATAAATATGCCATTGGGCTAACAGTAAATTGAAACTTTGTCTGCATTACTTATATGACTTCCACAGTATACATTGTAAATTCACAATAAATTACTATGAACTTGTGCATTACATTTACAGTACACACTGTAAAAGTACAGGGCCTTGTTGTAATGATGTACAGCAAAAGGTTGTAATTCCCCAGTAATGTACTGTAATATCACAGTAATTGCTTTGTCATTGAAGCTGTAAAGTTACAGTATACAGCTGTGCTTTTACAACAATGCATTGTAATATCACAGGTATAAAATTACAGTAAATTGCTGTGAGTATATTTCACAGTAACCTTATTGTGAAAGTAATGCAAAATTTATCCAATAATTTATTGTAAATTCACGGCGAAAATCTTTACAGTGTAGAAAGCGTCTAGCAACTGAGTCAATTATGATTCTCGACTGTCAAAAACTGGCACAGCGACAAAGACTTGATAGCGAAGAGCTTGACTTGAGTTGTCACAACCTGTGAGTTTACTGTGCTTTGTGTTTTCTAGCTGAAATCAGTTGCTGTTTCAGTTCCTGCTTTCTTTTAATCGCTGCCACGAACTTTCACAGACCTTGAAAAAGGTGACAGTTGGCAGTTTATTTCTGAAAATTTTGAAAAATGCACACTGCCTTTCAGACCTCTTTGATATACAGTACAAGACACATTGTCACTGAAAGCAGTCAAACCATAGCTGCGTATTTCCACCTTAGAAAAACTGTTTTTACTGCACAGAGTTACGCACATGACAAATCTAAGGAAGCGACCCTCTCACCTTGCAGGGGTTTTACTATTCCTGCATGTACAAGTGGATTTGTGTCTGTTTGCACTTACTATGTGGGGAGGGTGGAAAAAGGGGAAAAACTATGTGTATGATCTTGTACATTCTTCAATAAAAAATTGAAAAAATTTATCAAAACAACAAAAACAAGACGCTAACTGTTGTGATGTATCTGCTTGTCATACATTCTGGTCTCAACAGACTCCTTATCATCAAACATGTGGCTGAGTCTCTCTGATTTTTCGTCCCCTAACCATCTTGATGCTCTCTGCTCTTTCACCTGTGAACCCACAACCCAGCATAAGCGGCGGTGGTGGTGGGCGGGGCATGTGGCCTGAAGAAAACATGTATGTGCTTCCTCCAACTTGAAGTGGATCCATATCAACATGTAGCTCACCTGATGTATGTAAACCTGCAACTGAAGGAGGTGGGATAAAATCCACCACAGATACGAGGAGAGTGAAACTGTAAAACTCAGAAAACTTAAAGGGACAGTTCACCCAAAATTCAAATTTCACTCATTATCTACTCACCCTCATGTCGATTAAGAGCTGTGAGAATTGAAATTGAAAGAAGAGAGTCCTCCATTCCTTCTCTGAGATACGGGGGGGTCCGTGCAGCAGTATTTGTTCATATAATGGTTGTCAATGGATACAAACTTTCTTCGTCAAGACACACCAAAAAACATCCAAATACCTCCATACTGCTTGTATGTAATGTCCCTCTTGTATTGAAGCATGAGAAATTGTTCCGAAAAAAATTAAATAAGTGTATGTTTTAAACTTGTTTGTAGCGGAAGCTCCCAGTGTCTCAGTTCACTGCTCTTCCTGTGTGACCGGCGGAACAATTTCTCATGTCGGGGCTTCAATACAAGAGGGACATTACAGACAAGCAGTATGGAGGTATTTGGATGTTTTTTGGTCTTTTTGGACGAACAAAGTTGGTATCCATTGACAACCATTATATGGACAAATACTGCTGCGCGGACCCCCCCGTAACTCAGAGAAGGGACGGAGGACTCTGAAAATTCTCACAGCTCTTAGTCGACATGAGGGTGAGTAGATAATGAGTGAAATTTGAATTTTGGGTGAACTATCCCTTTAATGAAGGATAATAGTGGTATTATTTGCAGTGGTTGTGATTGTTACCAAAACCTTAAATTGCTTTTTTTTTAACTCGTCAGCAAACCTTTTAACAATATGCAAATCCTTAGTTTAAAACTCATTGTGTAATGTGTAGCTACTCACAAAAAGCTGTGTAGTTTCCCCCCTAGTGAGTCCACAGCTGAGTAAAACTCACAGGTCGTGACTTTACTCACTGACAGTATGATACAATCACTGTGCTGTGCCTCCGCACGGAGAGTCACAGCAACGCTGGTGAACACAGATGCACAGATGAGTGCATCAGTGTTCACATACACTACACCCACAGATTTTAAGATTCATCTCACAGCGGCCTCGTACTGCGCTCAATCCTCCATCTGGCAAACATATGTGAGCTTCTGTCAAGAGACCCAGTGTTTGACAGAAACTCACACTCAGCTGAATCTAGAACCAGCGTGCCACCGGAGAGAGGACACGAGACGAGGGAACAAGCTCACAAACAAAAAAAACAAAACATTTCTTACCTGAGACGAGAAGGTCACAGCGGCGCACAGGAAGGACGAGAGGCAGCGTGGGGAGAGAACGAGAGAAGAGAGGGAATAATAAGAACAAGGCAGAAATACAGAAGCACTTACTTCCAAAATCTCTATTATTTTGTGAATCTGTAAAATCCATTTATTTCATTCCAGAATTACACGATGTCTTCATGCAAAAATGCACAGTGGCTCATAAATCCAAAACCCTGAAAGACGTTTTTATCGACTCATGTTCTCAAACCTCTGTTAAATCTTTTATACTTTTAATGATGTAGGTGCAAGCAAGTCGTAAAACAACTGAAACACATTAAAAGGGCTGATAAACAGTGAGGAGGAATGCCTGATGCTGCAGAAAAGCTCACTGAACAGCTATTGTGGCACAGCTTCCTTTGAACTAACATCAATAAAAGTTGCAGAAGGAACAAGAGCTTGTAATTGATGAATTAAAAACACCCTTTTTTGCGCCCGATTCTATCCGTCATTTGACAGCAAGAGGGCCAACCTGAGCGGGTGTATCTGTTAATAAGGAGATGTGTTTGGCCCTGGACCTCAGGTAATCGTAATGGGGACCCCCTGCAGTAATCGTACCCCCCATGTTACGTTTACACACAGATGGACAGAGTACTCGACCCCAGAGAGTACAAAATACTACTCGTCAAAATTTACTCCGTTACAAGTAAAAGTAGCTCAGTCGACATGTTACTCGAGTAAGAGTAAAAAAGTACTTGCTTTTAAAGGTACTTAAGTATCCAAAAGTACATGCTTTTAAATTTATTTTAAGTAAAAATAAGAGTAAGAGTAAATTTCTTATTTTTCACATCAATGAATTACTATATTTTTTTCTAAATGAATTTAAGGACCTTTTAACTCTTGTTTCTGAGAATTAATTCTTTGAAACCAGCTGCACTGATGTGCTGCTTTTAGGGGTTAGGGTTTCCTTCTTTGACAAACACAGCTTGTGTCCAATAGGATTTTAGAAAAAAAAAGAAGAAAAAAAGAGCAGACCTGAAAGTAACGAGTACTTTTCAGCCTTCCTAGAAATTAACATAAAAATATTTGTCTTGGAAATGTATTCAAGTAAGAGTAATAAGTACCAAAGAGATCTAATACTCAAGTAAAGTACAAATCCTCTGGATATGTACTGAAGTACAGTACTCAAGTAAATTTACTCCATTACTGTCCACCACTGCGTTTACAGCTAGTTTCTGCCTGGGGGGTGTCAGGGCTGAAATGTGCTGCCAAGCGCTGCCCACCCTGCTCAGCCCCCATTCACTCCCAGCAGCTTCCACTCCATATGTAATGCTGTTTGCACGATGATGTAAAGCCCATAAAGCCGTTTTTTACTGCAGGCAAATTCGGACTAAATGTGAAAAGCTCGCACACCTGTTTTTACGAGGGCAAACTTACGACCGAGACGGGCGATGACGGACAAGTTGTGCGACTCTCCGGTGACGAAACCTCCGAGCGCAAACAGGAAATGAACGCCACCCACAAACAACATAATGCGAGTCCCAATGTAAACATATTGGTTATACAGAGAGGAAATCAAGTCTGAGGCCTCATTTCCTCCCTCGAGGCTTTGATGGAAACTTAAGGGTTACAAACTGAATTTTATGAAATGCCGTAAAAAAAGAAAAGAAAAGAAAAAAGAAACCTTAAAAGTTTGAAAGCAGGGCCTTTAAAATTTTCAAAGCCAAACAGCTTGGGAAAAGGAAACACACTGACTCCAAGCCACAAAATGGAATTGCAATTAAAGGCTCTAATTTGGCGGGGGTTGGCAGGGATGTTTCTAATAGACGTGCTGCACCACAAGCTGGTGAATAAAACAAAGAGCAGCAGCCTGCCCACACATCTGAAAACAGAGCAAACTGTTTATGGACGCAGCGCGCAGAATAAAAACTTTGTTTGCGTGTGGTAAGTGTATGCACATGTTGTTGTATGTGTTTATATGTGTTGCAGTTTGCAGAGGGTTCAGATGGAAATTGGAAACACCAACACACACACACACACAGCAACATTTGGCATTGAAGCATCAACATCACTAGTCAGATCAGCTAATTGGCCAAGCTCTACCATTGGAGTGGAGCGGAAATCCCCCAGAATAAAAGCGAAAAGGTCCACGGCATCCTCGCCACAGCTCAACACCAGCCAATTTGGCTGCGATGAATCTGACTCCACACAGAGGCTCAGAGGCCCGCGGCCATGATGTGCCTCCCTGTTCTCACGCTGTGTGTGAGAGATGGTGGGCGAAGGTTACTCTGATTCAATGTGGATGATTTTCTACACCCTTTGTTAACGCTATAGTGCGCTCCGCAGGAAGCTGCATTCAGTTTAATACACGCAACAAGATAAGGAGCCGCATCTATCAACCTTCTCCTTTAAGAAATAACAAGGTTTGTGTGTCAGGAAAGCTTGATGATGCTGATGATGAAGACGGAGGAGAAACACACACATTGTTCATGTAAGATGCTGGCATCTAAGTGATGAGGAGTCATGTGATTCATTTAACCTTTAATTCCTGAGGAAGATGCAATACTATAATTCAACTAATATTAAAGGTATAATGTGTAGGAATTCCCCCCATCTAGCGGTGCGGTTGCATATCTGAACGTATTCCTAATGCTGCATTCATGTGAAATCGGGCAGACGTCAGACAGACAACAGACGCTGCATGTAACAGGATAAACAAGCGTCTATGTAAACAAGTGGTCCGCCACCACGAGGCAAAACAATACAGGCCTGACAATATGTTGTCATGGTGATGTGGTATTGTTTACCTGACCCACGTTTTACCGTCTTTCTCTCGTGGAGTAAAATGACATCCGGTTGGTTTGCCGACGGCCGTCTGCCTGACTGCACCTGAATGCAACATCAGTGCCTCCGTCCTTCCTCACACTACACAGTGGTGACAGTTTTAACAGGCCGAGCCGACAACTCCGCTGAGTTTCTATGGTTACCTACGGTCACGCTGCCACTCAACGTAAAAAATGGCGATGCAACATGCAACGTGCATCGCCCACTTATGTATTTGTAACGACTTGTAACAACTCATTCTAAGGTACGAGAAAGCTTTCATTTGTATGCGAGTGTGATTCAATTTCAGTGAAATACGTATTTATGAAAGCAATATTTGATTTCTAAAGTGTATTTTTTTTGGGGGGGGCTTTTATGCCTTTATGGATAGTACAGTTGAGACAGACAGGAAACGGGGAGGCAGAGAGAGGGGGAATGACATGCAGCAAATGGCGCCCGACGCGGGACTCGAACCAGGGCCGACTGCAGCGAGGACTGTGCCTCTATACATGGTGTGCCCGCTCTAACCATACGCCACGCGACGCCCCAGCAATATTTAATTTTTGCTAATATAAAACCAAATAAGTTACATACTGGGGCTTTAAGAAAGCATCTGACATGAAAAGTTTTCAGTTGCATCTGGCATCTTTTTATCCAAATTTTCAACTTTTAAGTGATAGTTCTGCCTATTTGATGTGGTGTTGTGTGAGGCAGGATGTTACCTGCAGCAAAGTTGGATGAGCGTGCTCCCAGCTGAGAGAAGTTGCTGTGAGCACTGGCACAGAAGCTAAGCACTGTGCTGCTGTGGACGGAGTCAGGAGGGGAAAAAATGTGACTAAGAAATGACAAAAATAAATTATACACACATACATGTATGCATGGCGTATTTAAATTTGTTGCATTTGTCATCCTGAAATATTAAATGTGATGTGTTTAGCTCCACATGTCACACACTTCCTTTGAGTCATTTGCAAAACAAGATTATGAAAATTGAATTATCTAAAACCTGACTCACTGAATTGTTGCATTTGAAAACCAAACCCCGTATCATTCACATTCAAATCGTAATGACTTTGTCCTTGACTCATTCAAGCAAAAGTAATAACAACTCCTTGGCTGCTGAGCTGGCCAGTGGCACCTCGCAGCAGATGCCACTTTAAATGCACCTCTACTGTTTCTGACAGTAGCAATCTGGAGATCAGATTAGAAGGTGTGCTCTTTATCAGTAAGCAATCCTTTAAAGAGCTTAGCGAGTGGGCCTGGTCTGCCTCCGACGGCGTGCTGGGTCAGGGAGGCAGCGGCTCCACGCTGCCCGCTCGGCGCTCTGTGCTAATCCTGTTTTCTGCAGAGCATTCATGCCAACCCAGAGCCAAACATTCGGCCACAGTTGCAGAGGCAAATGTGGGGGGAAAGGAGAGCGAGAAGAAAACACAAAGGATCAGAGTGTTTATCCTTGTGATGACAACGAGGGACATGGGGATTGAATGGCGCTGAGCTGAAGGAGAGACGCGCTGAAGGCCGTGGAAGCGGCAACATCCATCCTTTATTTGCTGACAGTACGAAACAGGGATACTGAATGTTTGAATTCAGAGAATGCAGAAGGTTGAAAAATGTGTTCAAGGTTTCCCCACTTGTATAGAGGTCTGACATAAAAGCCAAGAGAGAGTGGGTTGAATGTGTTTTCAAATTTTCAGCTTCATTTTTTCATTTAGTGAATAGAAAAGTCACTGTGGAACAATATAGACAAACAGCTGAAAGACTCCATGATGTTACAGTTTTACACTATGTAGGAGTTAGATTTCTACAGGCTGCTTCAAGGACAGTCACTTCTGATTATGCCACTGATTAAAAGATATGAATCGCTATTAAGACTTCACCTCAACCTCAAACACAGTTTGTACTCCACAGGTCTGATGCTGCATGTGTTCAGGTTATAGCAGACTTTGTGTAATAATGAGTTCCTATAAGTCCCAAGTATAACTGACTAACTTTTCTAAAAGCACCAATATCTCTGACTTATTAAACCCAATTAAAACAGATTTATATTGTCAATGAACAGTATTTTAATCTTCACCCAACCAACTGTGTAATCATCATACTGTACCTTGATGATGTGAACCCTCACAAGTCATTAACGGGGAAATCTTTCCCCATCTTCGCCGTTTATCTAATATGATGAGAACACTGGGGTTCATTTTTCAGACTTGGCAAAGCTTCTCCAGAGCCACACAAGACGTTACACAAACATGTTCATCCCCCTGTGACTATAGTTACAAGGCTGATTTATGGCACATTGTCATACACAGAGATCCTTCAGTCCCTCATATTTAAAAAGAAGCATAAAAACAGAAGTAAAAAGTATGAAGACAGATTATAAAATAGATAGTGTCTATTTAAAGTGCATGACTCAATGATTATGGAGAAAAAAAGCAGTTTTAAGCCTCTTTTTAAAAAAAAAAACTGTTCCACTGGGAGCTGATGCTGATGCTGATGATGAAAAAAAAGGCTTTGTTGCACATCTGTGAGTGATGCTGTTTTACTGGTCGGTGGCAGATATCCTTGGTTTGTCTTTACCCTCAGCGCTTTCACTGAGCGGTGAAGCGACTGTGACAGATAAAGAGGCCGTGCCCGCACCTTCTCATCACCACACCAGCTGACAGCGGGCCATCATCGCAGGGGGAGTCGGCGGCAGACGGAGCAAAAGAGAAAGAGAGGGAGTAAAAACACACAGATGTCTGACCCGATGAAGACCCCAGCCATGAAACGATCCTCACATACGGCTGAGAGGCAAAACGGCCCAAACAAACAAACAAACAAACAAACAGAGGGGATGGAGAGAGGATGGAGCTGGACAGAGGGATGCTGCGAGGGGAAAGGAGGAGAGGAGGGGTTGGATCTGCACTGGGAGCCACCGAGGCCTCTTTACAAGCCTCAACCATGTCAGATCACATCAGTGTCGCTGCCAGCTCCTTCCTCTCCCGACCAGCACACACTCACGTGCACACACCAAGACAACAACGCAAAAGATCTGCATAGGAGTTTGTGCGCACACACACACAGCTAGGGAAATGCCTTCATGAGATGTTTCCCTCGAACCTTAACTCATCTCCCTCTTTATCCCATCGCCCCTGTGGCCCAATTTCACAGCAACAGCTTAGAGAACACACACACACACACACACACACACACACACACACAATCCACCCTGGTGTTAAACAGGGATATGAGGAGGTAAGCATATTTGGTGGCTGAATCAGTTGTGCGATGCAGACAGTGACAGGCAGTCCGTTTGCTGAGCTCCCCGAGGATTCAGCCACAAATACCCTCCGTCACTCTATTCCCACTGCTTTCTACTCTACTCCTCTCTCTCTCTCTCTTTCTCCTGCTCCCTCTTTCAGTATCATGTGTGTGACCCAGTTCAGCTCTTTTTCTCCATCTCTCTCCCTTTTTTCCTCCCATAATAAGGGCTAAACTATCCTGAGGAGGAGCACATTAGTGGAGCTGGAGCCTCCACCCTGAAGGAGGATGACGACAGCACAACACCGCTACTACGTTGGCCTGCAGGGTATGAAATGTTTCTGTTTTTTTAATGATTATTCAGGAGCAGAGCTGTGTTCAACACCTATCGACAAATAAGTAATTACAAGAATGAATTTTGGTCATACAGTTATGATATTTTATTTGTTTAAATACAGAAAGTTTAACCCTTAATGTGTTGTATTTACATAGATAAAAGTAAAAAAAAATACAGGTAAATAAAAGAAGTAAGAAACTGAAGGTAGATTATGCTATTATTACAACTGAGACAATCAAAAGAAAAGCCATCTACAGTAACAACAGTGATCAGTGGGATGGAGCCAATCCTAGCTTACATTGGGTGAAGGTGTGGGACTGGGCAGGACTGAAATATAATAATAGAAACATCCTTTTTTATATAGCACCTTCAAAAACAAGGGCAGTGTTTCCGCTAGGATTTTTTTGAAGTAGTGGCGGTAAACCGAGAGGAGAGGAGAGAAAAAAGAGAGCCAGACAATGCGGCTGTAGACGCCGTGATATGACGCCCGGTGACATGCGGTGGTGGTGTATCTGTGACAATAAAAAAAAAAGAAAGAAATTTGAAGGAGCGGCGGCTAGGATTTAGGAATGGCGGCCCGCCACTACTAAATGAATGTAGAGGAAACACTGAAGGGTTTGCAAAGAGCTTTCACATAAAAGCAATAAAAAAGAGGATAATCGCAGAAGAACCTAAACAACAGCAACATACTGTATAAGAACCAACAACATAGACTGAGACCTGGAAAACCACAGTAAGTCGTAGGATAATGTAAGCAATTTAAGGAGATAGAAATAATAAAAAGTAGGTATAATGTAGGCACCAATAGAGAGACAAGGCAACCAGTTCTATTCTTTCACAGTAGTGTCCTGTCCACTGCATCGCCGTGCTGCCCTTAGAAATAGAGTTTGAAGAAAATGTCATTACTTTCTTGATTATGTTCCCTGGCAACTTACTCACACCTCTAATCAGCGACAGCAAGACACTCCAGAGAGAGAGGTTGGACTTACAAAGCAAAGGGCTTTGGAGACCAGGATTCAGGTGCAGATAATAAAATCCAGTTAATCAGGATAACCATTCTGCAGTTCTATAATTTTTACTCAAACAATTCACTGATGTGTTTTGATACCGGCATTCTTTCATCAAGCATAACAACAACCTTTAGTACCAGAGGCAGGCTAAGTGATTCTGCAATCAGCTGCATGCGTATGGATGTAATATTTAGGAAACAGCTGCAGCCTGAAACGCACAGTGCAAAGAGTGACAAAGCTGACAAAAGTTTTGTTTTAAAGAAATGTAGAACATGTCAGATAACATGGACACTCAAACTGATCCAGAGACAGTGACTCCATCTAAAGAACTCCCCGTGTTTTTCGGCAGCACTGTCCATGCAAGAGCACCGAAATATGACTACACAGCTGAGCTGGATGTGCCTTCCAGCGCTACAGAGCAGCTGAATTCGTTAACTTCACCGAGCAGCCGCAGTGAGGCAAAACTTTTGATGAGCGCTAGAACACTTTAGATGAAACGGCGGAGGAGCTGCTCCCTGTCAAGCGGCTCTCTGTGGTCTGGGACCATGCACCATCCACTGGTAGTCACCCCGAGGCAGCTCTTCACAAACTATTCAGCTGGCATCCGTTGGCAGCAGCGGAGAGGCGTGCAGCGATTTTAAATGAAGTCCTGGAGGAGCTGTTCGCGTCTGTGCAGCCTGAATGAATTTATTTGGACAATAACATTTCCCTATCTCAATACCAGGCTAAATCACATGGGCCACTAATATATTGGTTCATTCATTGGAGGGGAAGCTGGGGACATGCGCTCTCTCCCTCCCTCTTGTCGAGCAGCGTTGTCTGGAATAATTGGTTTCGCTGGAGAAGAGGAAAGTATTCCTAGAGGGCCCGACTGGAGAGAGAGGGGACTCCGTCTCTAGATTTTCCTGATACATGACTCACCATCCGAGCTGTACCACTTGTCCAGGTTCCGGAAAGTCAAGAGATTATTACAAGTGAAAAGGTTGATTATTCAACCAATGGGGGGAACCGTCTCCTTTACGAATTGAACACACAGTGGAACCATCTTGTCGACTGTTTCCTTGATGGAAATCCAACCTGGAAACTCCGAGGTTTTTTGGAAAAGCCGCATTATGCTCACACCGGCCTCTCGTGTCAACGCGAGGCCAATATGCGATGGGACTGGCAACCTGTCAAGGCTGTTCTCCTCTGCCTTTCCTACGGCCTAGTGCATGCTGGGATGGGCTCCAGCCACCCCCACCTCACCCCACCTCCTCTTTCCCTTCTATGACCCTAAATGGGATTAAGCGTGTGGAGAAAGCAGAAGAATGACTGTCAGCTCCAATGTGGTCAAATTGTACTTTGCAATTAGCCGGCCTGGTTGACTGGTTGAACAACTGAGCCGGCTCAACAGAAACCACCCTCTGCCCCTCACTGTGTTTATGTGAGGCTTATGGTTAGTGGTTGGAAGACTGTTCTTTTATTTACATGGACCTGGGGGCAGCAGGGATCCACATATAGGAAATACAATGTGACAGGGCGGTAATGTCAATTTATCCTGGTGTGTGTGTATATCAGTTATATGTGTCTGTATAGAAATATATACAGTATACACACAAACATACACACATATATACAGTCCCTGCTTAGTCATTGGTCCGTGCTAACCCCTGGAAACCCCAGGATATTACTGAGGGTCATCTTTCTGCTTTTGCCCTAAAGCCAAGTGAGGGTGGCTTCACTGTGACCTCCTGCTACTGCTGCTTCTGCTGAGCTCTGGGTTTTATATATACAGTATATCGCCCCGGAGAGACCAGGAAGAATAAGGAATGACCTCAAACAAACGCAGAGAGGCTGAGTTAGAGCTTCAATTTGAGCCTCAATGCTCTGCTGTCTCTATTGATTGTTTCCTTGAAGATGCATCGTTGCAAAGAATATTAGTCTCAAGAAGAGAAGTGACACGTTTTGGAGTGAGTCTGTCAGAGAATCAGAGCTACAGTTACTATCACACACAGAGAAATCCACTTGTGTAGCTAAAAGGAGCCCAGCTGCTGTGTTTCACCATTGGAATGACATGACAATATTGTTGATCCTTCAATGTATCACAAAATGATCTAGAAGGTTTCCCAGCCAGTGGGCAACCAACAGCCAAGAACAGCTTCATCAGATTTACAGCAGGTAATCTCTAAAACATCTGCAGCACGTTACAATTAGATTTTCACATCATATTTTACACTTACTGATGATTATAGGCCAGTGCATGCTGTTTGTTCTTTGACACATCGAAGTCAAAGAAATGTCAACCTAGACGGACAGATTTTGTCCTAACCATCATGACACACCTTCATTAAGAACTAATAACAATGTTGACTCATTGATTCACACATACCTCTGTTAATCTGACAATTGTTTTTTTAAAAACCTCTGGATTGATCAATCTGGTTTAAGTTGGTTGCTGTCTGCAGTATTTTTTTTTTTTTAAGCAATTTCCTTGTTCACTATTTTATGTAATTTCAGAGACTTTTTACAATTTTCACATTTAATGCAACACATTGCATTGTGAGATTGTCTGGGGAATTAGAGAACATGCTATTCGAGGATCATACAGGAATGTGGAGCAAATACAGAGATTTGGCAAAGGGTAAATACATTTCACAACAGACAAACAGGGGCCATGCAGCCCACATTTTTGGAAGGGATCCTGGGAAATGAAGTGAATATGTGGTGAAATTAAGAGGCAAATATTAGATTGCAGCTCATCACCACAAAATAAAAGATAAATCCACTCCAGGAGTTAAGTGGAGGCTGCAGGCTCACCAGGAGGTTTCCATACAGATTTAAGCAGGTTTGATGGCTGACTCTGGAGCCAGTCCCAGTCCGCCGCTGGCTGCGCCCCAGCACCACCTCTGCTTAGCTGGCACAGCTCCACCGGACTCTGCAGCGGCTATGAGAGCTGCGCAGTAGACGTTGAGAGCTGAAGGAACCAGATGCAAACCAGAGGAGGCTGACTAAATGCTCCCCAAAGCTTTCAGAGCTACCTTTAATTCATTCTGTCCTCCAGAGAGGATCGGCTGTTGCAGGGGGAACCCAACTTGGCACCTGCCGTGTGCTTTAAACGCTCAGAAGGCTTTGGAGGAGGCTGAGGTCAGAGTGAACCGCTGCGCACGGCACAGCAAGCTCCCATCCTCACTGAGTGGTTTATCTGTAGCTGCTGCAGGAATCTCTTAAAGCATGTGGTCAGACTGTCTTTATTCTAACAGCTCTCAGATTTATGCACCATGTTGTTAGTTAAACAGCTCATATTTAATGTTGACTTGAAAATGCCAAATAATCTTAGCAGATGATAGAACGACCCCCCAGAAAAAGACTTTCCACAAACATGAGATGAGATTCAGTCAAGTTTGCAGTTCAGCTTTCAGGGAATTTCATAGCGTCCTTGAAAATGCTGTTATTGGTCACTCATTACCAATCTGCTCCCATGACTCCAGACCCTGATATTCAATTTAAACAGGGATTTCAGATTGAAAATTGTCGGGGAAATTCAATTTAGACCGACCTCAATTGAAACAAGCTAATCAAAGTGGAGGAGCTCCTCGATAAAGATGTCACTGTCAGGAGAGCGGCTGCGTGATCATAACAGCTGAGAGGCGTGACTCGAATCACAGTCAATCAGCCCGGCTCCACCTGCTCCTGACATCTCCTTCTCCAGCCAGGTTGAATGGAGACAGGGTAATTACTTTGATCAACAGAGAGATGGGTTGACATGATGCATAATTCTCCATCATGCAGCAGGCGACATACTACTGGGGAAAAGGATGAAGAGGTCGACAGTTCAGGACATTAAAGAGTCATCTGCTGGTCTCTCCAATCAGGCAGAGAAGATGTTACATCTCCACCAGGCCCCAGAGTTCACCATCCACTGATGTTTTCATTCTGTACTTGACACAACTACACTCTCACCTCCTCTGCTTATTTCTCTCAGCGGCTTCATTTCTTTCTAACCGAGTGATGAGGCCATTCCTGCTCCTCTCTATGAGCACTGTGCTGATAAGTGCTGGTGTGTAGGTGGGTCATTGTGGCCTCAGGCTGATTGGACTTGGACCCAGAGAGACTGTTGAGGCTGAAGAGGGCAACCAATCAAACTAAGAATTTGTTCAGGGTGAAATTGGACCATCTTGAACGAACACCCACTCCTCCGTCACGTCTTGGAGACTGTGACTAAACAGAGAGCGAGGCTTAGTTTGATTCTCAGCTCAGGACACACGTGTTCAGAGATACAATTGAAGATGACTGAAAAGCTAGGGGGGGGGAATCATTAACTGTGAAAACCGTAATGTAACTCAATTTTTTTTTCTTTCAGACTTTTCTTCAAGCATTTGGTATAAACGTCTGGATTATTTTTTCCAGTATTCCCTGTGGGGTGCATGTGTTGTTTCTGATATGTCATATTTTACATGAGAACATACATTTCAAACATGCATTTGTTGTATGGGACTTGACAGTTTCACCTCTTCCAGCTTCTACAAACTTATGAAATGAAAGGACGTATCACTTTAAAAGTTCAGCTTATAAAACCTGTAGTCCTGTGTAAACACTGATGGGGCAACCGCCATTCCGACATCCCACCAGTCCGACATACAGTAGGTCTTTAATTGTCTAAATGGCAACACTGGACAGAATGACGGTAATCTTTTCTTTTTTTTTTAAACATCCTGCCTTTCCGACAGTTCCTTTAATAGCATATTTTTTCCCCAAAAGATTTTGCACTGGTTGGGCTTAGGCAATGATGAAAGGAGTTGGTTAAGTTTAGTAAAAAGGCCAGAGTGTAGACAGGCCAGATAGATAGAGTCCAGAAGTAGAGAGTCCAGAGAAGTAGGAGGGAGTCACCTGTTCAGTAACACACATTTCCTTATATTGAAAAGCCTTGTCGGAATTGTCGGTATGTCGGAATGGTGGGATGTCGGAGTGGTGGCATGTCGGAATGACAGCATGTAACCAACACTGATTTGGTCACAAGCCGAAAAAAGTTAGAGCAACTGTTCCACAGGGTCCAACTGGTACTGCACTTTATATCTGACGAGGTAAACAAACCCTGTGAATTCTCCAACATTTTGGAAAGAGTGATTAAGCTCCTATGCTGTCTCCTGAAGATGATACTTCTGGTCGAGAAATGATTGCAAAAGCTTTATCCCTGATTGAAATAATAATGTAGAAATGTGCAGAAAACTACCTCTTTCAAGTCATCAGGAGGATTGTGCGTTTACAGCCGTGGCCGTAAACTAATTACTGTATAAATTCAGCAAATGATGATGCGCTTCATGCTTATCTTCAAACTACCAGCACACGGCTGTGAAATCAGCCATGTGTAGAACTGATAGGATATGTTCCAATTACAGCTTGTCAATCACAGCTACGGACCATTTTGAAAATTTTGTCTCAAAAAAAACATGGTCATCATCACATGTTTGGATGGGCTGGAGACCAGGAGGGAGGCGTCAGTGTCAGTGATGATGATGAGGATGCATCTCCCCAGAAACGCCACAGCCATAAACATAAAGGACGATCCTGCCTCGTAACTGTGGTGTGGCCTTTTGAAAACGTCCCACCAGGAAGATAAAGCTGACAGATGGCTCCTTCTGTCCTGCAATGCCCCTGATGCACAGCACTGCCCAATATTACCTCCAGATTGTGTCACCTCATAAAAGACCAAGGCCGGTGTCCGCAGAGGTGGACGCTTCATGAAAGGAGCAAAACAGCGCTAAAGGAGACAGCAGTTCGGTTCCTATGCATTTGAGCTTCACCGTGCACACACACACACACACACACACACACACACACACACACACACACAGACACATCAACGTCACTCGAGGGAGGCCTCTCTCTGCTGCCGCTCATGCACCCTTGTTCATCGTCTTTGTCTGCTGTTTCCATGGCAACGTGCCGCCTCACTCCGCAGCATATCGATGAAACGGGCTGAAAAGCGTAGAAAATAGCAGGGAGAGCTATTTCTGCTCATTAGGTACTCAGTGTGGCAGCAACGCACAGAAACTGTTCCGAGCCTTGATACTGGTTCACACATGGACTTGGACGGGTCCGGCGGAGCAGCAGAGGTCCTGCACCCGCCATAAAAAATCTTAATCATGCTGTAATTAAAGTCAGTGGCTATAACTTCATTTATATCTGCACGGAGGCTTTTGTGCCGCGATGACAGCACTGGAAATTTACACTAATAAATATAAATACGCTGTAAAACAAGACCTCAGCTCTCATGGCTCCCCTTTCCACTGCACCTGCAGATTTCCATATTAACTACAGCCATAATTCTGAGTGTACAGGAAAGAAGCCTTAATGAGGTGAGATGTAAAATAAAAATGTGCTTTACCATGAGTAGTGGCAGCCATAAATGTCCCCTTGCGGGGGTAATTGGGCTTTTTAATAAAACAGTAATTCCGCTGAAGTCCTTTATGGAAAATCAAGAACTCAACAGAATCGAGGTAATAGAGAAATCTCCTGAAACCCTGTTACCACAAGAGCCCGTTTTATTTTCTATTGATTTACATGGGCTCCTTTTGCAGAGATCAGCAGCTACACCAAATATAATGTTTATTATAGAAATATACACTGTATATATGTGCAGCAGGATCCTGCATAAAAGTGACAGAGAAAAGCTAAACTTTACTTATTTATATTTTACCTCCAGTGTGGGAATATAAACAGGTTTCACTCGAGATTTATTCTCTTCACAAACAGCAAACAGCTGAAGTCACGCACACAGTGACACAGACATGAGGCAGAGCGAAGGAAAAGGAGTGGCTGTCGTGTTTTTATTAGAGAATGAGTGACGCATGTGGTCGTCATGTTGTGGTTAGAGGTGCTGCAGCAGTTGCCAGACTGTGGGGTCCATGCAGGGACCACCAAGGATCCCTGAGTGGGGTCCCGGACAAAATTAAGGATAATATTATTTCACTGTTACATAACACTGTTAAATGTTCTGAGAAACTAGGGGACTAAAGGGGTGAAATGCAAACAAAATATTGATTTTTTGCAATTTACAAGCAGTTTATAAACTTCAGTCTCTTGCAGGATCATGTACAGTAGGTTTTATATATCAACACAAGTTGACATGTTTTTCTTTAATATTGAAACTAATTGCTGTGAGTGATGTGTCTGTTTACATTACAACACTAAGAAATGTATTAATTATTACGTTTTCAGTAAGTCCTCATAATAATTGAAAACATGTCATTTGCACCAAAAATGATTCATAGTGGTAGTTCCTGCTCTGCTACCTCTGTGCTTACAGTCAGGTTTTAGAGGAGAGAGGAATCTGGGTCATGATAGATAGAAATGTGGTTCTTGTGGTGAATGTTTCGACAGGAAGGGGCAGGAATATAATATCTGTCACTAACTGCTGCACTAATATGTTTTATTTTACATAATAAAACCTGAAATTAATATATCTGTCTGTGGAGAATTTCAATTCAAGTCAATTTATTTTCACTCATTCATTAAAAATAAAATAAAATATAAATGATAATATTGCATCACTGTTTATCACTCAGTGTGCAGCAGTCACTCACATTCACTTCAGTATTCAGATGATTTAGTGTGGCTGTTCCCTTTAAGAGCAGCAGAGCAGAGCGGGGAAACCTGGTGAGGGCAAGAAGAGGCAGAGGGGTGAAGCGAGGACACGTCAGAGAGAAAACCCACTCACACCAAACCACGGGGGCAAAAGATACGGAGGAATAAAATCCTCTGATCACTTTCATCTCATCTACTCTCACATGGATTAGAGACTGAATCTCAGCAGCTGATCCCAGTGCAGTGCCAGCACCGCGGCCCGTCTCTTGGAAAGCGCGAAGCAAGAACGACCCGGAGAGCTTCAGAGGAGGCCGCTCCTGGGTCTTTATCATTCTTAGCAGTTAGTCATAGTCTGTTTCATTTTATTGAACGTCAATTACTACTGTATTAACATTTTCTCTTGTTCATCATACACCGGGGAGTCATTTCTCCACAACAGCTGGCACTGTACATGTGACACAGTGATCGGAGGAGAGGGAGCTCTGAGGCAGAGAGGAAGACAGTGCTGGCAACACGCCACCACATCACACCACGTGTAAAATCCAACACGCAGACGAACAAAGTACGAGTCTATACATGCTGCAAGGGCAGAGACACAGTTACTTATTTATATTAAGCCTGTGACGCAAAGTGGAGTCCTAATTTCCGAGCAAAATATCCCCCAAAACCTCTAATGGAAGGCTGTGAGGTGGGAGGGAAGGGAAGCCACATAAAGGGAATCAACCAGCGTCACAGCTTTGGTTCCACTTGGGCTATTTTCCATTTGAACCATATAGCTAAACATCTGGCGCTCAACACCCTTGTCCTCCTCCGCCTCCGTCTCCTCCAATTAGCCTTCCTCCCCTCTGCACCGTGTCAGCGCCACAGCAGAGTACGAGGTTCTGGTTTCTCCTTCACCACCCCCCTAGCCCGACCTGCAGCCAAGCTTTAACCCACTTCTCACTGATGTTGAGTTTCCATCAGTTCGACTTCTTCCTCTCAGATTACGCAAGATGAGTCTTTAAAAGATAACCTATACCAGGCTGAGGAGTTTCACTGCTCTCAGTGACAGTGTTGCACCTTTGACTCACTACACCCACCACTGAAGTCACAGTGTACCATCACACAGTACGGTGGGGTTAGCGAGAACAAGGCTGCTCTGTAAATGGGACAATATTTGGATTTTCTTCTGTCGTTTCTGCTGAGATTTACTCACATGGTCCTTTTAACATTTAGACCAGAATAAGAAACAAGTACTACAATACAAAAAATAACATTATGTCACATTTCTTAGCTTCAGTGCAATAGACAACCTTTGCATTACTATTATCTTCCTCAAGTGCAAGTTATTGTTATTGAGTTGATAAAATGTCAGCTAACAATGTAAAATGAGCTTTGTAAAGTTTTAAGCCATCTCGCTGTTTTCAGTTCAATTCAATTTTATTTTATTTCTATGGCACCAGATCATGACAAACATTATCTCAAGGCACTTCAGTTCAAGACTAAAGGTGGGCGACCAGTGAAGCTACGAAGCAGGAACATTATGTAATGTTGGTTTTGTCCAAAACCCAACTTAAAATCATATACAACCACTGCAGAAGCTGGAACATTGAGAAACTTTGTCATCGCTGCTTAAACAATCACTTACACAACTGATTACTTTTATGTCAACTTGACAAATCATGTTGAGGAAAAATAAGAATTTCTCTCAGGCTACCAGCTCCACCACTTTAATTAGGCCCGAGCGGCGAGTAGCACTCGCCCGGCGAAGGCCTATTGAAATCGCGCTGTTTTTAGGGCCCGAGCGGCGACTGCAAGTCGCCCAGCGAAAGCCCTATTGTAATTGCTATGTTTATTATTATTATTATATTCTCCCTAAAATCGCATTTTTGGGGGCCTCAACATGCCCCAAAACGCGTGAATTTTGGCATGCACATCAGGCCTCGCGAAAAATTTGATATTTTAAAGTCGTTGGAAATGGGCGTGGCCAAATGGCTGAATAGCGCCCCCTACAAACACGTGTCAATGGCATCGCCATCGTCTTACTTTGTCATACACACACAAAATTCGGTACACATATGTACTATACCCAGATATACAAAAAATCCTCTTGACCTCATGACCTCAACACAACAGGAAGTCGGCCATTTTGGTTTTGATTTTTCCCGCCTAAAATTAACTCCTCCCAGAGCGTTCGCCCGATCAAGTTGAAATTAGGTATACCACATCTCCAGACCTAGCTGAGCTTATCTTGTGCTCCGTGAGTCCGTAGGTCAAAGGGCGTGGCTGTCAGCGCTCAATTCACTTTGGCGTGCTCGCCATGTCCATACGAGTGGCTCTCACACCCACATACTTCATCCAATCTACTTCAAACTTGCTGGACATGATGATGGCTCCGCCCTGAACGTCCCCATATATTAACTTCCCACGTAACTCATAGCGCCCCCCGGTGGTAACAGGAAGTGTACTAAAATTTGGAAAATGTACATACTTTGCCCCATCAACTTCATTCCACTTCTAAAACATGCAGAACCAGTTGGTGAAGCTACATTATAAACGCTGTGAAGCTACGAGTAATGGCGTCCCTGTGGGGGCGTGGCTAACATTCCTCGCTATGACAATACGTTTGCCCTTTTGATGGCTTTAATGAACTCGTATCAACATGAAAATTGGTACACAGGTCAAGGGTCACGACCTCAACGTTTCTATATGGTCGTAGGCGATCTCACTCATGTTGCCCCCTAGTGGAAACAGGAAGTGGCATATTTTACATCAACATTGTCCGATTTCCACGAAACTTCACATGTGTGATGAGGGACTGACCCTGAACACACCTGCATGCATACCATTACTGCCCCCTAGTGGACGAACCATTAACTGCTCATAACTCCCTCATGCTTTGTCCGATTCACTCCAAACTTCACATGTGTGATGAGGGACTGACCCTGAACACACCTGCACGCATCCCATTACTGCCCCTAGTGGACGAACCATTAACTGCTCATAACTCCCTCATGCTTTGTCCGATTCACTCCAAACTTCACATGTGTGATGAGGGACTGACCCTGAACACACCTGCACGCATCCCATTACTGCCCCCTGGTGGACGAACCATTAACTGCTCATAACTCCCTCATGCTTTGTCCGATTCACTCCAAACTTCACATGAGTGATGAGGGGCCGCCCCTGAACGCACCCACCCACAACTGCTTAGCGCCACCTGGTGGATGAACGAAACATTGCAGCCCAGGCATGCCTCAGGCCCCGCGGTCGCATGGGTGAGCGAGGGCCCGTCATCGCCGCTTGCGGCTTTAATTTATTCTTATTATTCCGTCACCTAAATGCCCCAATTTGGCCCCTTTCCCGACTTCGAAAATGCGTGAACTTTTGCCCGGACGTCCGGCCTGATCCGAAATTCGATATATGTGGTGGTCGCACATGTCCGACGCGACATGGCGAAATAGCGCCCCCTACAAATTTTGAAAAGTCCCATAGACAATTTTGCTTACTTTGGCGTAGACCTACAAAATTCGGTACACATATGTACCATACCCAGATATACAAAAAAGCCTCTTAATGTCATGGTGAAATGTCAACAGGAAGTCGGCCATTTTGAATTGGTCGTTTTTGGCGCCAAATTAACTCGTCCGAAACGGTTCGCACGACACGCTCCAAATTTGATAGACAACATCTTCAGACCTAGCTGAGTACAGCTTGTGCTCCGTAGGTCAATACGTCAAAGGGCGTGGCTTCCAATGGGCGCCAAACATAGGCTCGATCGCCACCAACATTCGGTTGGCTGTCACGCCCACATGCTTTATCCTATCAACTTCAAACTTGAAGGAAATTATGGGGGTGAGTCACTGATTCGCCCGATATATCAATATCTCACTTTACTCAAAGCGCCCCCCGGTGGTAACAGGAAGTGACCATTTTTTACATTAAAATCTTTAACTCCTCCCACTAATTTCGCCCGATCTACTTCAAATTGCCTACAGGTTATCGAGATGCCATGCTGATCCAACCTTGTGCTCCATAGGTCTCTACGTCAAAGGGCGTGGCTTCTGCGGCCTTGCCAATTTTTGGCGACTTCATGTTTCCTCGCCATTTCACCTTCTAACAGCTCTAACGCCCACATACTTCATCCTATCAGTTTCAAACTTGCTGAAGATGATGATGGCTCCACCCTGAACGTTCCGCTGAATGGCACGCCCACTTTACTCAATGCGCCCCCCGGTGGTAACAGGAAGTGACCTGGTTTACACTTAACTTGTCCGATCGACTTCAAATTTTACATATTTGATGAGCCACTGCCCCTAAACACACCTACCCACATCTGGGTTCATACAAATGCGCCCCCTGGTGGTAACAGGAAGTGACCTGTTTTACATTTACATTGTCCGATTAACTTCAAACCTGACATGTGTGATCCTGGTCAGCCCCTGATCACACCTACCCACATCTGGATTCATACAAATGCGCCCCCTGGTGGTAACAGGAAGTGACCTGTTTTACATTTACATTGTCCGATTCACATCAAACGTCAGGGGCTTGATCCCGGTCAGCTCCTGAACGCCGCTACCCGCTTCTGGCTTCGTAGCGCCACCTAGTGGACGAACCGCACGTTGCGTTTTTCCGCTCCCGCAGCGCTTTTTCGCCATTCTCGCTTCGCGCCACGGCCCCCGCACGCCTCAGGCCCCCGCGGTCGCATGGGTCGAGCGAGGGCCGATCATCGCCGCTTGCGGCTTTAATTTAAAATTGATGTTGTGTTTTTTTACAGCTTCATGTCAACAATTAATTAACTTTTGATGTTAAAATTAATGCCATTCAACACACTAAAAGTTTCAAGTGTTAGGCTTTACAGACTCGGTTTTTGGCCGCCGTGGTTCAGAACTGAAGTCATACTGGAAAGTGCTTGACACTGTTTACAACAAAAAACCTTGTATCGTGCTCCAAACCTACTTTAAATCATTAACTGGTGGATTTGTTCAGTCTGGTGTCAGCAGAGTTCAGAACAAATCCAAGTCTCATCAACTTTTTCCTCATCATCTCATTGAAATGAAGAACAGCGCTTTGCAAGCCAGTTCAACTGTTTCCGCCTGCCAAACGTGCTCACGCTGAGTTCATCAGCTCGAGCGGGTCGGCCCGCTTACATAACCGGCCGTGGAGGACAGAGTGCCATTGAGCAATTCTTCCAGCCAGGAGCCGGGGGCCGTGCCCTCCGCAGAGGCCCAGGACGGGCATTCTTTCCCGGGCTGGCACCACTCAGCGACTCCTGCCAGGAAAGCTTCACTCACGGATAACAAGGTGTATAAATAGACCAGCGGGTAATGAGGCACAGAAGAGACAAGACAGACACGGCAAAAAGGACATCAGGTGTCATGGGTACAGTGGAGCTGAATAAATTAAACCACTCGCCCTTCTCCTGAAGAAAAAATATAATCAAATAAAGTCAATGGAGTGAACTCTGTCTACTGTAAATGACTTAGTCCTGCCATAAAAACCCAGCGCAGTGCTTTGCTTGGCTGCTGCACACAGCTCCGCAAGAGAATGACGGACTTATTTGGTTGTTCTGGTACCAGTCTCAGCTGCCAACAAAAGCAACAGGCCAACACTAAAGGAGTCAACGCTGCTGAAAACTGTCACAGGCAGAGAGGCCGAGCGCAAAAATAAATGGCAGCAGTGAGAATGAGGAAGAGAGAAAAGAGTGGACGCGAGCTTTCATCGCATTACCTGTTGATTTAAAGGCAAGCGCTGAAGTGTTTGGGAGAGAGTGGGGCGGCTGGGTAAACAGGCAGACATGTGGTGGATGGTGGACCCCCTCGAGGGTTCAACGGACCACCAGCAAAGACATAAAAAACGACACATATACTGTGCACCGGTGCACAAAGATGAAAGACTGGTGCTTGGGGGAAGGAGGAGTGGGTTAGAAGGAGAGAAGGATAGAAAAGTGAGAAAGGTGAAAGACGAGGAGCAGGCTTCGCTGTTTAGACAGATATGAATCAACACAAGCTTAACATCATGTGGACAGACATGAGGAATCAACAAACAAAGCATCTTTCTTGAGTTTGTGAACAAAAAATAAATAACATCCATTTCTATTTCCCATTATACCAATAAACATGCAGTAAAGCTGCTCTAGCATGAGGCACCCTGTGTTTCCATTTGCATTTCACTAAATTTTCTGTATTTCTCAGACTCTGAAGTGTCACCACAGACGTACGTTCCCTGGGCGTCTCACACTAAACGTGACTTTGCATCAGCGACACACAAGTTGAGCACATTGAGATAAAAGGCAGAGTTTGTTTTTTTTATTAGAGACTGCAGCAGTTACACTCCCACGCAGCACATCTGCACTCGGGGCCTCTGTGATGCAAACGCCTTTGAGTCGGAGCCCGCACTGTGGCTGCGGTGTCAGCAAGAGTGACAGCCGAGCGGTTAATGAGCCCCGAGCTGAGTGACGGACGGGTGGACGCGTCAGCCCCGCGCTCATTTAACACGGGGAGACAGGTCGACTGATGTCGGATTCCAGGGCAGCTGGACACATCAGAGGCAGCATTAATAGATTCATAACAAGCTGAAAGACACATATTAATACCCTGGATCTCATGTTTGTGTCCAACTGATGGATCGCAGTTCAGCTTCCCCTTGCCTTTTGCTCTAGTTAGAGGAAAAACACCTGTCTGTTTAGACAGGTCAAACAACTGTTTGATTGTGGTGGAAGTGACTTTGGAAAACTCAAACAATGTGCTAAAAGAGGCTGAAAAGATTTCACATTTCTGCCACAAAATAACATCAGACAGATTTGAAATGCGCTGGGAAATTTCCTGTACTCACATGTTGCCATGAGAAACAGCACAGTGGCAGCACAGGACTCAAAACACTGTGAGGCCAGATGTAGCCGACGCATCAGTGATGAGGTTTGGATGGTTTACACTGCGACAGCCCTGAAGTTCAAGTTAGCAAATCATCAGAGATGAAGAACTAACTGGAAATACATTCTCCTTCTGTGATAAAACCCAGATTGTGACCATGCCATATTCCACAAACAACAGGTTAACTAATACAACCTTTCCCAGATTGACATGAATGTTTTGCAGTTCTGAGTGTGTGATTTGTTTTGGGTGCTGAACCCTGATCAGATGAGGTGGCTGTGTCCCACAGTGAGACAGAGAAGTGTTGCTTATCAGTCTTACAAGAAACGGTAGACAGAACGCAGCCTTATCAGTAGGAGCAGGGTTGAGATACCACTAAGCCACTTACTGGCAATTACAGGGATGGTTCCACACACACGCACTTATGCGCACACACACACACACACACACACACACACACACACACACACACACACACACACATACACATTTACACACTCCCTCCCTCTCTACTTTAAAACCATCTTGAACTCCAGCAGACCTCCACCAGCCTTAAACAAAACAGAAACCATTTTTGCAGGGTTAAAACTCAAGAGGGGCATGACTGTACCTGAGACTGAGCTGATTCAGCAAACATGTGTGACCGGAAACACACACACCTCTATCTCTTTATCGTTGCCTTAAGCTGTTTTGGACACCAACCTGCTCTCAGTCAGTGACGGGCCGAGGTTAATCGTGAGGCCTTGGCTTCCAGTCCAGAGCCTGTGGTGTCCTGTCCTCCTCACGTGCCGTTTGTTTACATTCATGTTCTGACACTGGATAAAGCAGTTTTTTTTATTTCCAAATACTTTACACAAACTGAGAGAAGTTATGTTGAAGAGGAACAATATGCTCACGACTGCAGCTTAGAGGCCCCGCTTGATCTGACAGCTTCTAGGCTGTAACAGGATGATGCGGGAGGACATAAGGCAGGCAGAGACAGCTCCAAAGTCCAAAGTAAATCAAAATCAAAACTCCCAGGATTAGACTCGGAGAAGCCGGGTGTTCGTCTACGTCTGACTCCAGAGAGACACTGAAAAAACATCCCAGTAAGAGAAGAATTATGTCCCTAGTGAGAGAGCAGGAGAGTGTTTCATAAGAAACAAAGATGATGCTGCAGAATGTAAAACTGCTGATGTCCCTTAAAAACAAGTCAATGCAGAAGGGATTCTGCTACAAAGATGATCTCAGAATGGATTATGTGGCATTTATTGTGAAACTGCTGCACAGTTGCAAAAGATTCAGTGTCCTTCCCTTCTTTAAAAAAAAAATGAATAAATAAATACCAACACAAATATTTCCCCTTTTCTATATTCAAAAGAAAACAACTATTCGGATGGGAGCAACCACAGATTTCACTAAATCTTGAACCCTCAGCGAGGTTAGCAGAGCAGCAGGGGTGGATTTGCAGCGGCCTCTGGTGGCCATTTAGGACAACTGCTCCTTGTTTCACACCAAGTTGCAAAAGCAGATACAGTCTGCAATCCTTATGGCTGGAATGGGACACAGAAAATAATTTAATAATGCTTCAAGAATGAATAATGTATAGGAAAAATGTGAGAGTTGTTCAAAAACATCTGGCTGGTCCAGAATCAGCAAAATCTTGTTTTCGATGGAGGAAAAAAAAACTTTCTTCTCTGGATCATGAATCGATCTCTTCCTTTTTCTCAGGGTGCTCTACTTGACTTCTGCCGGTTTGATCTGACTCAGAGTGGAGTCGGTGAGCTGCCGTCCAAAGTAAACAGCCCCCTGCAGACAGTCAATATTGAAGTCTGCTCCAAACAGTGTATACAGTGTGAAGGTCTAGAGCGCTGAAATATTTAAGTATGTGTCCTCACCTTCTGACTGGAGTCGTTCAAACAGCCAGCAGCTCCTAAAACAACATCGCGCGTGTGAAAAAGGTAGAAAAACGCCCGACTAAGATCTCATGGGCTCAGTTTCACAAGTCAAACATAAAGATGTCTGTGTTCAGCTTGTTTCTGAGAAAATAAACCGACTCTAATAAGTGTAATCTACACTTTAACATACAGCTTGAGTCAGGAGGAGGGTGAAGAAATTATTAAAAAGTGCTGCAATGTATTACACTGGTACTCATCAACTACCATTCCCAGCAGGCCTCTCAACAAGACTGAAACATCGCCATAGTTGTAAATAAAGACAAAGAGGTACATAAGATTATCATGTTTAATAATGTCTAAAATGTGCAAGGTGGTAGCACTAACACTGAGTGGCAGTTATTGATTTCAATCACACAAAACACATCATCATCCTCCAGCAGGTCCTGCCCAGGGTGCCACTTTAATTCAATTAACTCTTATCTCAGCAATTCCACAAATTATTATTTTTTAAATGGGAAAAACCCTGAAATCTCTCTGCACACCCCTAGATTGGATAAAGAAACAGCCTTACAGGGAAATAGAATAGGATTCCCTCATTTGCATAAATCTCCCTTTAATTAAGACATTAAATATGATCTTCTGCTGTAGACGCACACGGATGAGCACACAGCAGACGCAGCACACACGCATTCAAATTCCTCCCTTGAGCATGTGGGCCCGTAACGCGATTAAAGTCTGCCTGAAGACATCCACGCACGGTGCGATTTCACACCCATTGTTTTTGCCGACAAAAAGGATTAAGCCGGTCTCTTCCCAGTCATAGTCTCACCAGAAACGGAAAATTCAACAGCTCAGAGCGCCGTCGACAGGGCCGGACCTGAACGGGGATCGAGGGGGGAACAGCCTGAGGTGACACATCCACAGAGCCGGGACTGCACTGGAAACTGTTTTATTTATGATGTTTGATTCTTAGGTAAATGGAAATCCCAACCTGAGATTGTATATATAAGAGGATGTTATCATCAATCAATGTGTTAAATGTAGAAGACACACAAGCTGTTTCATAAGAAAGCTGCTTCTCACACCAACCTAAAAAACAGACTTCACACCCAGAAAT
Organism: Trachurus japonicus; assembly: GCF_045865225.1. Classification (NCBI taxonomy): domain Eukaryota; kingdom Metazoa; phylum Chordata; class Actinopteri; order Carangiformes; family Carangidae; genus Trachurus; species Trachurus japonicus. The sequence continues at coordinate 32,969,745 of NC_140909.1, read as the reverse complement.
GAAGAAGCTAAATAAAGATCATTTCCCTTTATCACGGACAAGTAAAACACAAATTGCTCATATCCAATTTTAATACACTAGTACTGTCATCATTCCTGAGCCCAGCACTGATGATACTGTGATTTGGGCCACATTGACTTTGCTGCTGAGCTTACATATTTTCTCAGTCAGTCAAGTAACAACAGTCATACACAGCTGTTCAACTCATGTCACGAGTTACTGCAGATACAACCACCTATGCTCAGTTAACATGTATAAAATCCTACTTCTTTATGCATCACAGCCATTTTTTCCAAAGAAAGAGAACCTTTTTAGGTAACTCTAATTATACATTGTCAAAGTGTCTCAATTTTCTCACAAGGAACTAGTACAAAAAGATCTTAGACCAGCTGAATTTGTGCACCTGCATCCAGTGTGGACAAATGTGCTGAGTGTGAAGCACCACTAGGTGGGAGCAAATACAGCAGTCTGGTAACTGACTGGATATTGAGTCAACCTCTGCTCAAGCTGCAATTTAAACTAAATGCATGCCTATATTGTAAGTATGGATGTTTAATAGAAATACTTCATTTATTCAATGCATTAAACTGTGAGAACAACACTAAACAAATGTACAAGGAAAAAGTGATGAGGGTGAATTAGATTGGAAAAAAAGGCTAACTGATGGAGCAAGAGAGAAGAAGGTCTCCTTGGTGAAGGACAGATGTTTCTGTCTTGTCTGCACAGCGTCAGCAGAGGAGAAACGTCACATGGTGTAAACGTTTGTAGTAAAAAAGGATAAATAATGTAGCAAAGTAGAGAGGGTCGCTATACCCACACCCACTCCCAAGACGTCTCACAACATCTCCGCCTCGCTGGCAGAGCAGACAGAAGCAGCAGTGGGCACTCAAAAAACTGAATAGCGCACACACACACACACACGTACACACACACATACACACACAGACCCCAGCACAGGCTAACCCACTAACCCTTCTGTGTTGTGGAGTGGGGTGGCAGGGAGGGAGGTCACTCCACAAATAAAATAGGCGGCACCATTAGGAGGTCTGTGGGAAATCCAACAAATGAAAAGGGCTTCAAGAGGAGAGTTGTTCAAGCAGCCCATTACCTCATTGAAACACACACATACACATATGCACACACCGGTGCCCCCACTGCCTCTCATGTCAGTGTTCACAGATAGATAGGTTTTCTTCTGCAGGACAGAGCCAATTAAAGAGCCCCGGTGATGTTTTAGCACCAGTACGCTCGGATAAGCAAGAGAGAGAGAAGAGAGAGAGGTAGGGGGGAAAGGAGAGATGGAGGGGGGGAATCAAGGTAGTCTTGGAAACCTGATGAGAGGGCACAGGGGCTTCTGGGAGCTCTGAACTGCAAGTGACTCTGTATACTCTTGTTAGCCTCCATTTACGATCATGGTTGGGAGTGACAGGGTGGCATGGGGTTCAGCGACAGGGCCAGAGTCTGTGTACTGTATGTGATGTGTACTTGGGGTCATCATCCTCCTGGTTAATTAGGACACAGCTGCGATTACAGTTTATGTTGTGTTAAAATGACATGTGTAGGCTATTGACCACTGGGAGCAGCAACAAGAGCTTCTGTCCTCTGGATCAGGCCCAGGATGTGTGTTCACACCGTCAGTCACTCATTGCATTTACAAGGCAGCACTTTTTCTACAAGGCAGACAGGAGGCCGAGGAGTGAGTCGGTATCGGAAAGTGAAGACAAGATGTAATAGAAATAAAGGGGAGGTTGCTTGCTGCTGAAAACACAACATTTCTTCTCGACATAATAAGTAAACATCTGTTGATGCTAACGTTAGCTATATAGCGGTAGCTCCTTTAACACTGTAATTCTGAAATTGTCTGCTACTGCTTTATTTATTATTCAGTGCCAATGTTTTTTGTTTTTTTTTTAATTATTGCTACTTACGGCACCTACTGTAAGATTGCTATTAATTAAATGAATGAAATTAATAAAACTTTAATTACACATGTGTGTACTAACCCCTCTCCTGCATGTCAGACGATCCACACCTTTTCTTTCTGGCTCCTTACGGATAAGGCACTTTGCTCCCTCATATGGTACTGAACATTTATATACTGGCTGTAAACTGAGATATGTGGATTCATTTATAATGGATGTCATTTCAGAGATAATGAAATTGAAGAATTGTGTCAAATATGGGATTTCATATAATATAATCTCAGAGACATATACTGTAACGTTATGGGTTGTGATTTAAAACGCCGACCTGGTGTCTCATTGGGTTTCCCCTGTAGTGGCAGCAGACGTGAGGAATGACAGCAGAAACTGACAGTTACAGCGGGTTAATGTGGGGGCTGTGCAGCAGGTATGGCTGACCGCTGCTCTCTCACCTCTGGGAATAAAAAGGCACATAAGGTCTGATCTAATGAGACCATTACGGGGCTCCCAGTGCCTCGGGGAAGTGGAGCAACACCAAGTACACAGGCACATACACAGGGATAATTAAGTTTTATTGCACCTCAGAATCAGGGGCCAAACTGTTGGATAAGGAGTGGCTAAATTATTGTTTAATGATTAAACATTTTACTGCCCTTTCTTCTGTTGCCCATCCACCACCGTCTCATCTCTCTCTCTTTTTTTATCACATCCTTTCCCCTCATTCTTCTTTTTTCTCATTTCCTCCTAATTCCACCCTCCCTGTTCTTCTCCTCTCTCCCATATATATTTATCAGACCTGCACCTGAGTGAATATGTGTTTTTGTTAATGAGATAATGTGCTTTGTGCCTTTTTCAGCTTCTTTATCACTTTTTCCCTCAATTTCACCTGCACTGCACCAACACTGTGAATAACTGACTCGAGAGACCAAAGTGCATCACAGTTCAAATACAAAACACTGTATTAAAGCCTTGGATCTTACATTAACATGCACTCTGAGTAGCGATTAGCCAGTTAGCTTCAAAGCTCTCTGTTTGTTCTCAGGCAGTTAATCATCCTACAGTATGTGAAGAGATGAGATTCAAATTGAGCTGGACAGCGAACAGGTCACTGTGGATCACACTCTCCACAGTTCGGACAGAAGCACATGTGGTTAACAAATATTTGGGCTGCTCATATCAATCAGCTACTTAAAATGGAAAAGTGTATCAGCAGAGACAGCTCTAAACCCCATTGTGAATGCACCAAAAAAGATGCAAGTTAAAGGTCTTATATTGTATAAAGGTAGACGTCCCTGTGTGGTGTGATTATACAGCAGGTCTAGGTTCAATGATAATACTGTGAAAGTATCAAAGCCTCAGTCCGCAGAGAAATACACACAGCCTGTATTCGGAAACTGAGCCATAGCAGTCAGGACTTCTGTGACTCTATGATGTCACAACAAAGCAGTCACCAAGCCCCGCCCACCTGGACCCACCATCCAACACTTGCAGGATTTAATTTCTTTGAGTATTTTGTCTGAAAACTGCTCTATTATTGGAACATTTACAAAACAGTCAGCCAATCAGAGGAGAGCCTCCTCTTCTCTGATTGGCTGACACCGACCTGTTGTTACTAGAGCTCACCCTAAACCAAGAACACTACGGACGCTACGGAAATGTGAACTGTGTGTTGATTTGTACCTGCATATAGGACATGCAGTAACAGGGTTTCATCAATAGGGCCTGAGGTCAGATTATTTACATTTCAAGGCAGTCAGGTTGTGACAAATGATGCTGAGTGAATTCAAATAAGTCCCCTATCACATCAAAGGAAACAGATATATCTAACTATCATCTCATTACCATTTAAACCTCCTGCCATTGGATCCAGTTCATTTTTAGATACCAATTCTAAGATGCCAACTGGACATTAGTAATCTTTTATAATAATCGCTTTCTCCAGTTCTGTGGCCTTTCAATAAATGTGCATTTGTTCTGTTTAACAGTGGTCACAAGATACCAGAGAGGTGAAACCAAAGGTCACCTGTAACATCAAAAAGCATCTGAGCCACATTATGATTCATGTGAGCTGCGAGCTATAATTCACCTCATCTGGATCTGCAGACACAGTATATAATCTGAACACCGAGGGCAGCAGTCTGGCTCTATTCCTTTCGCTGTGTCGATTGCCAAGATTGCTTTTTATTCCCCCCGTCATGACAACACAGTCTCCCCCAGTACATAAAGCACCTGAGCATCTAATGGGAATCTGCTGGCTGGTGCTGTTGACATGCTCTCTGCAGACGGTTCCCTCCTTCCCCATCTGTCTGCTGTCTCAGGCTGCTCTGTGACAGCTCCATACCAGTGGTGAGCACAACACACAGCTGGGACACACACACACACACACACACACACACACACACACACACACACACACACACACACACACACACACACACACACACACACACACACACACACACACATCTGTGAATGCAGGTATCAGATCCTCAGTGAGGCTCGGTGCCAGCATTGTCCACAAAGCTCCAGAGAAAAACATAACTGTAAACACACATATATTTCTTCTAGGCAGCAGTTACAGCTTATTGACTTGTTTATGTCAGCCCTTACACTACCCAATATGTCAGTACATGCAAATACATTTTTGTGTATCTAAAATGCAGACAATTAAAATGAATGACTACAAAGGAGGTGACTATTAAGTCTATCTTTTTGAAGGATTATTCCAACAATGTAATGCCAAGCAGCAATAGGAGCATTTGCGAGTATGCAATTGAAAAAAATCCAATTAAGCCTGAGTGCCTGTCGACACCAACAGGAGGAAATCCACATCAGCTGTGACAAGTTCATGAGCAGAATAGCACAAACTCATTACCTGCACACAAACAAATAGCACTCACAGTCATTCCACTCACATATCGCACCATCTACTACTAGCACCGTTCACAGGGTTTCTTTTCGGATGACTTGCCTCAACTGCACACAAGCTCCTCCCTTTACATTTGATATTATTAGTGTATATTCATGGTTTCAGGCAGCATAGTGGACGTTGGCTGTGATAAGCAGCAGCTGTAACAGTACAGCTGTGACCTTGTTAGAATATCTTGTTAAATTTCTAACGATTTGCCTGCAACCAACAAGCAAAATGGCTTACACATTTAATCAGCCTCTTGTATCATGGATATACTGATATGTCTCTCCAGCATAAAAACAAAAATGACCATGAAAAATAACACGAAAACTATGAGAATGGAGTTATTTTGTTGGTGAATTAAAGGGGAACTCTTCAAGTCCGCTCGCTTTTCCGCTGTTTTGGTTACGCTGCTCTCAGCCATGTGCATTTGTTTACAACGAAGCCGGCGAAAAGGTGGAAAACGTTACATAACATATACGATGTTACGGCGTGTGTGTTTGTGTCTTAACCATCATAAACAAAAGATTCCGGGTTACGGAGCACGTTTGTGTCGCGTGGTGCAGAGACGAGAGCTGGGATGACGGGGCGGGGACCAAGTAACTACACTGATGTTGCAAGGTTGATTTTCAGCCGTGAGACGCCAGGTGAAGACAGAGAACTGCTGTTCTCACTCGTAATAAGTCACAAGTCATGTAGTTAACGATCACAATTACTCCAGAGCTTTTTAATTAAGGCAAAAACGTAGCATAGCCACGGGAGAAATCCTGCTTAGTTCCTCTTTAAAGAACGGAAAGAATGAAAAGAGGTGAGTGTTGGCAGCTTAATGTGACTGTTATGTCAGTGTGACCGATGTTGTTCTGTGACCTGCCCTGAGTGGGTTTTTGAACCTGGGTCTCCGACGATGCAAACTGTTTCGCCAAGAGGTCAATGACCACTTGGCAAGTGGGTTTGCACATCTTTTACAGGCGAATGAGTTTAACTTCAGTACCGCTAACCGCCACACGTCGCCGCTTCTCCTCACTGGTACCTCGTGACTGTGGCTATACCCGCGGACCTCCGTTACATCATCAGTATTTGTAAAATAAGTTGTATCATTCAGATTATCTTATCCAGCTGAGATAAACGTTTGCAGTCTCTGTGAGGCTCTTCACCTTTTCATTTTTCTAACGAGTGGACACTGGACAGAAATCAGAGTTTGATGCTCTGAGCCAAGGACCAAAGCGCCCTCTCTCTCTCTCTCATCCATCTGATCTCACCAGCCCTCACTCTCTCATCTTCCTCCTCCTCCTCCTCCTCCTCCATCAATGCTTTCTCCCTCTCCCTCATCTTCTATTTCTTTCCCCTGAATCTTTCTCCTCTCTCATCCCTCTGATGCTTTTGTTGTGGTCAGTCTCTCTCTTCCTGTACTATGGTACACTCTGGCCTTCATGAATAATTCATCAGGCAGGAATGAGAAGGAGGAGAAGTAGAAGAAGACATTGCCAACAAAAGACCCGACTGAGGAACCTCAAACACCTACAGTACTACATCTACATTCACACTCATCTACATCCCTGTGACCATGTGGAAAGTCTAAATATATTATCCCTGCATTTGCTGCTGCAGTGCCAGCACCTGAGGTTACAGTTGGCTCATAAAATAAAACATGAATCCTCCTTCTTCTCCCTCTCTGTTTTCTTTAGTTTGCGGACCAGTTTGTTAAATCTGTTTCTCAACATTTCCCTCCTCCTCCTGAGTGTTTACTTGCTTCTTCCCTCTTCCCTGCTGTCCCTGCAGACATCTCCCTCTTTATACCAGCGAGTAATTTCCCTGGGAGCATCCCCTCCATCCCAAATGGGATTACATGAAATTCCTGCTGCCAATCCTCTCCCTCTACCACCCATCCTCCCATCCTGTCCCCTATGGGAAATACCACAACATCCAACAAGAAGAATGTTATGAAAAAAAATCTAGTTACTGGAGTCAGAACTTAATCACATTTTACCAAAACACGGACGCTTTTCACTCGTAAACGGAGCAGGGATTCCTTTTTGACAGCGAGCACAAAAGCAGACGCCGGTTTCTCGACTTTCCCCATTGATTCTATCTGGCTGCTTTTTGTCATTAATTCTACAAGCGGCGACATCGGATCCTATTCTTCCCATTCTTGGTGAACGGTCTGGCGATTTATCCAGATGAAATTCCATTTCTCCGGCTGACAGCGCGGCCCCTCTCCCCGACGCTTCGGCCTCCTGGCCTGCTGACAGCTGACCGGCTTTTAACGCGCACAATTGATTCTGTGGCCTTTCTGAGCCACAACAACACGAGGAGCTAATAAATGGGTGAGCCTCCACACTGAGCCCGTGACCCCAGATGGATGACCCTGCCTGGCTAGATAACAGACGGCAGAGGGGAGGGGAAGAAGGGACAGCAGGGCGGAGAGCTGCACAGGCGGGCGCAGATTTTCAGAGGTTTTGGTGGAGGATGGCGAGACAGAAGCGCAGGAAATAAGAGCAAAGAATAAAAAAATAAGTTTTCCTCTTCTCAAAGCCAAAACCTTTGAGATATTCTGGCCTAGTTTACTATTTATACACGTGTGGACTATACACATGTGTGCGAGTACATGCGTGTGAAATGATGTGGACATAATGAGGACGGATGAGGTCACTCTGGCAGTTGGGGTGGTACAGTACACCTGTAGGGGCCACGGCGCTCGATGAGAGGAATGATGTATGGAAGCTGGGACTGTGTTCGACTACTCAGCACCAGAGCGCTGTGCAGCCTGGAATAAAAATGAAAAAGAAAAAAAAAAAAGAAAAGAAAAGAGAGAGAACTCACTATCATCACCATTATCACAGTCATCATCAGCCACCATCCATCATCACCTACATGGCCCTCACCATCATCATCATCCATCATCCGCGTCAGCAGGAGGAGGAGGGTAAATGGCTGAGCAAATATAGGCGGAGTAAAAATGAATCAGTAATGTCCTTTTCTCTCAGCTGAAACACATTAGAAACTGCCACATCATGACCATCTTCGCCTGGATGTGATCTTTTGTTCTCCATCTTTGTTACTGCTTCTGCGACACATTTCCCAGAGATGATCGTAGGTTCAGGTTCAGGTTCAGGTTCATTATTATATGTTTCACATGCAAACAGTTCCTCATAGACCTCGGTGCAACATAGAACAGACTAAACAACAGACATGAGAGTGAGAGTTAAACTGAGCAGTGTCACATCAGCAGCAACAACATGGATGCAAACAAGGTCCAGTGTCCAGTTTTCTCCTCCTCAAAAAAAAAAAGAAATTTCTGCAACAACAACAGCAGGGAACTTGCTCGCCTGACAGTATGGCACAATACAATTGTATTGTGGAGAACAATTTGCACTTAAAGCAGAAGTAAGCAGAATGTTTGTGTTAATATAAGTCTTAAACACTTCTATCTTCCGACAACAATCACTTGCATAGAGTGTTTGGTCTGAAACACAGGTCTGTCAGTCACTCTGCTCTGCTCTGAGCCAAGGAGAAAACTTTCCTTGTATCCTACAACCTTTATCCAATGAGGAGAGAGAACGGCATAAAGGGGCGGTCCTCTCTGTGTGTGCAGCCAAGGGATGCGCGTGAATGTGGTGACGTAGGGACGAGGACCAATAGATCCATGACAAGGGCGGGGACTGCTAACTCCATCGGCTGACAAGAAGTTAGCCAAAACGACCGGATCGCTTACTTCTGCTTTAATGGCCACTATCGGGTACAGCTTGCTGTAGTGTAGGTTGGACTGTTCTGCCCTCAGAACTAATATAATTCTTGGTGCCATAGACTCAAGAAGGAGCTGGAGACATTCCTGCATCAGCATCACACAGCTGCTGCAGATTTATCAACTCCACATCCATGATAAGAATCTCCTGTTCCACCACATCCCAAAGGTCACAGCTCTGCTGGACTGAGATCTGGGGACTGTGGAGGTCGTTTGAGTCCAGTGAACTCATCGTCGGGTTCAAGAAAAAACAGTTTGAGATAATCTGAGCTTTGTGACCCTGAGGGTTATCCTGCTGGACGCAGCCATCAGAAGACAGTTCACTGTGTCATAATGGTACTCAGGTCAGCTGTGGTGTTTAAATGATGCTTATGTGGTTCTAGGGGGCCCAAAGTGAACCAAGAACCCCCCCACCATCAGACCACCAGCAGGGTGGCGAGCTGAACTATTGATACAAGGCAGGAGGGATCCATGGTTTCAAGTTGTTTCCACCAACTTCTGACCCGACCATCTAGACATCACAGCAGAAATTAAGACTCATCAGAGCAGGCAATGTTTTTCCTTCTTCTATCTTCCAGTGTTGCTGCCTGTCTGAACTGTAGCCTCAGTTTCCTGTTGTTAGCTGACAGCAGTGACACCCAGTGTGGTCTTCTGCTGCTGGAGAACATCTGCAAGGTTCCACATGTTGTGGTTCACAGATGTTCTTCTGCAGACCTCAGCTAGAACCAGAGGTTACTTAAGTCACTGACTCTTTCTGTTTTTACTGTTACTGACTTTCTATCAGGTCCAACCTGGTGCTGACATTACCTAGAATGCAACTTTCTTTTCAGATTTTCAAGTTCCTGTTCTTATTTCAGAGTTAAATTCAATTCAATATCAAAAGTTTTTTTTTTTTTTTTTTTTAATCTAACCTGACTTTTAGATAAAAACAAATACCACTATCTGTCTCTGTGTGCGTGCCATCTACTGTATAGGAACAATCTATTTCTGACTCATCAAGTCACTGAGTTCACATCATTGCAAACCAGACAGCCTCTGACCTTAAGCAGCATTAACGTCACGGTGGCATTCAGAGCAGCACTGTCCCTTGGGGCTGAACCAATCACGACGGACAAACTCTGCTGATGTGTCAGCAGGGACACGGGCCAAGAGGAACACCAGGGGAGGGGGGGGTGGGCCCTACAGGTATGCAGGTAGGTAAAATATTTAATGTACAAGGTCAAGCAATTGTGCCCAATGCTGGAAATGTGCTTGCTCATCCAGGACAATATGTGCACCGTCAGCAGTTCTGCAGACAGGCCCGGATTTCCAAATGACGGCGAAATAAACTTCCGCTGACTTTTGTTATCCCCGGCCTCCCCCCTAAGGAGGCGAAAGCGATGATGTAAGCTGTCTTTAAAATAACACTTTTCACTCGTGAGGCTCCTTTTGGAATAGAGACAAGAGCTGTTCAATAGCGTCATTTTGAGTCAGGTGTTGTAAAAATCCCTGCAAATCAAAAACTCTTAAAAGATAGGAGGTTAAAAAAAAAGATGCGACCAGAGCAAGAAAGTGAGAACTGAGATGTTAAACTGAGGCAGGAAACTGTGATGGATATTCCACACCGAAGCCAATCCAACGGGCAACGTGCTGAGTTCAGTCACAGCAGAAATGTTTATCAAAAGGGACGTGCGGGAGCGTGTTGCTCAGAGAAGGAATCAAATGGGTTATGACAGCAGATTGGGCTTGTTATTTCCTCTGATTTCCCCTAAGCCGTCCACGGACACTTTTTTTTTAAAAATAGCGATAACATTCGCCGAGTATAACACCACTGTGGCGTTTTCAACAAGGTGTAAATTTGAGTTTAGCAGAAAGGCAAATTTCTCCGACTACACCATCTGCTGAAACACCTCCACTCTTGCTGCATATAAAAGACTCTGTCTCGCTCTGGCGCCCTGACACCATGACACCATGACATACCAACTTTTCCTTAAGGAGAAAACTGGTGTGTGTTTCAGCCCACTCACTTCTGCCTCTGTCATGACTACTGCAGCATTTTGAAACGCATTCCACACCATATAAATGTTCATTTACATATATTTTATGACAGACATTTAAAGTTTTTTAAAAAAGGGGGCTCTGTAAGGCAAGGCAAGGCAAGGCATCTTTATTTATATAGCGCATTTCATACCAAGGCAACTCAATGTGCTTTACATGAAGACAAAACATGTTTTTAAAAAAGGAACAGCATAAAACAGCATAAAAACAGTATTGTATTGTCAGAACTGTGACTGACTGAAGTGGATTATGTTGCAGGAAGTTCCCGACATGTTCACACTAAACCTGCCATTGTTGTGAATCTGCAGGTTCTTCACAGAAAACCTTTAGCCTACGGGCGATGCGTGTTTGATACTGAAGGTGTCAAAGCTAGTTTCTTCTGCTAACATTAACTATACAGTTCTGGAGCCTGTATGTGATAATGAGTACTGTAAGGAGACTGTCAGTTGCAGTGAAAGGAGGAAAATGTGTCCTGATATCTTAACCTGTGCTCAAACAGCTTAGCGCTCCTTTGACATCCATCTGTCATCAACACACACCGGAGCCCATCAAAGCTCACACTGTTCATGGACCGACTCACACTGAGACCTTTGCAAAGGTGAGTGAAGGCAACTCACAGACCTTTAAAACCCATGCCCTTCATGTGGCGAGAGCACCATGACAACCATCCTAAGATGATCAACCTCCTTCCACGGGTCTTGCAGCATGAGCACTATGCTTTATTGAAAAAACAAAACAAAACCATGAAAAAATATCCAAGTATCATCAGATTATGACTAAACAAAGAAACCTATACACAATCCACCTCTTCAGGAAGGTGCACCACTACCTCTAAATTATTCACAATATGAATCTACAAATGTTATGTTTTGTTACTTTTTGTTTTTGCCCCGCATCACCAAATAAAAATAAGATATGTAGCTTTATACAAACCAGACTGAGAAACCAGATTAAAAAATATATACTTTCTCCAGCTGTGACACCTGAGTGAGGGACAGTTGAGGAAAGTGTCTCTGAAAGTTGGTGACATGGGGCAAAGTACTACATTGAGGATCAAGTTCAAGGAAAAAAAACAACCTCCATTGTCCATTACCAAAGTAAAGATGTAGCTCATGCACACTGAGCCAGGAGGGTGCATTGCTTCATGACAGTTTTCTTTTCCATGACGCACTGTCACATATTCACAATACACAAAATGCACTTTAACCGTGCACATACAAAAAGCCCTAACGCATTTGAAATTGGCATAAGTGAAATGAAATTGGCAGTAAACATGCAGACTGGCGGGCGGCACGGCGACAGGGCGGCGCATCTGCACTGATGGAGCTTTTATGGAGCGGAGGGGAACAGTGACGACAACACTAACGGCCTCATAATACCACGATTAGCCTCAAATGGGATGAGATGTGGTGGCGCTCTGGCAGCACCCTGGTGACAGCTCAGCTCCCCGGGGGGGGGGGGGGGGAGCGGGGGACAACAGTCGGAGAGGAGAGGACTCAGGGGCTGTTATACAGCTGGAGTCTTCCCCCCAACCCCCACCCCCTCCCTCCAAGTATCAACACCTCCCCTGAGGGAGTTATAAATCACCTGGATCCTGACAGGAGAGGAGTCACCTTGGGTGGAGTCGATGGCTTCTGCACCGGAAGACATTCACTTTACTAATGGGTAGTTTTTTCCTCCTTGTATCCCCATTTATCCTCTCACTCACACATTCATAGGTCCACGTATGCAGAAAGCTAAGCAGCTGTCCCCCTCAGTTCCCGCCTAGTGAGGTGTCCCCCTTGGTAAATTCAGCAGCGTGTCACTATACGGTGGCTCTGCCGTGCCCTGAGAAGACACTCAGTCATTACTGCTGCTGCTGCTGCTGCTGCTGCTGCTGCTCAGATCTGAGAGCTGAACAGGAACATCACAGAACAAATGGGAGATAATGGAGCCGAAAGTGCAAGCAAAAAAAAAGCAGCAGCAAAAAGCTCAGTGCCGGTGCGTGTGTGTGCGTGTGTATGTGTAGGGGTTAGAGCGGCAACATCACCATGAATGCTCTCATCCCTGTCTGACATGTTGTGTACAGTCTGAGGCGTCCTGTCTGTCACACACCAGTAAGAAAATCATGGCTTCAGAGAGTCTGTCACTGTCCTCACCTCCCTCCTCCCACCGGTGGGACACACACACACACACATATTGCTGTTTACAGGGGTTGAAGGAAGGCAGCATGTCATGCTCTGGTCACGGTACAACGGTTGTGTATTTCTATTAGGGCAGAAGATTGAAGTCTTGATGGTTTTGCTACACCGGTGAAGTCTGGAGTCGAGGTTAAGAGAAATGAGGAACTGGTTTTAATTGGTGATGGGATAAGAGGCCAACAGGCTGAGTCTTTGATGGCATTTCTGTGTCTCAAGTTGTACACTGCAAACACACAGTATAGGATAGTGACTTGAGTGTGTGTTCCTCCCGTGTCATGTGACATGGAAATTTCTCTGTTGCTGTTTTCAATAGTTTGAAAATATGTTGTTGGCTCCTCCTCTAACCTCACACAGCCAAGATGGCAGCTCCTGAGGGTGAGATGTGTCCATCACTTCACACTCAAAATGTTTATCACTTTAAGCACTGAGGTACTCTTAAAGGGATAGTTCACCCAAAATTCAAATTTCACTCATTATCTACTCACCCTCATGTCGACTAAGGGCTGGGAGAAGTTTCAGAGTCCTCTCTGAGTTACGAAGGGGGCGGGGGGGGGGTCCGCGCTATCCCTTTAATGGACTGCATGCTTATGTACTTATTAATGTGAAGGCACGTATGCACTTTAACAGCATGTGTGTGTGTAAGTGTGAGTATTGAAGTACATGATTTGAGACACAGCATCACAGCTTATACAGTATTAAAGTTACATGCCGTGATTTAATGGGTTACCTGCACTAATTGGTAAAGAAAAACTAAAAAGCACCATCTTCCACTCCCACTAATGCTTTTTAGTTTGTTTCTGTAAATGCATGAAGTGCCAGTGCCACAGCTCTCAGGTATCACTGTATATTTTCTGTGTTGCCCAATCAGCTGTCTTTTAACCCAGATGGATGACAGAGAAACCTCAGGCGTTCAGTCAAATGCAAATAAAGCTGCTTTAATTACGAAGGGCATTTTGTGCCCCGAGAAACATCAAACTGTTTTTACAATGGTACTCATTCATTTGATTCTTTCCTCACTGATTTATGCTTTATGAGGTTTTGAACAAAGGTTATCACATTGTTAGTGTATAAAACAAAGCTGATACGCAATCCTTCTGCCTGTTTCCTGACATATTTGGAAGAAATCTGTCACTACTGTCTGCAGACACGCCTGGTGTTTTATTATGCAAACTGTCAAGCTGTTACGTTTTCATTTTTTTGTGTCGCTTTCTCTGTGACATGTAGAGAAGGATATTTCTGAACTCTCTGTGTCGACAACACTGGAGCATCAAACAAGCAAAATAACTGATTATTTTCCGCGTTACAAAGGGAACGTTAACGAAGGGCTGAGCCATCTGTCTGAGAGATTTTCTGCAGTTGTTCAGCAACGACTGTGAATGTGTTCTCATCAACTCCAAGATAAACACATATCACAGCAGCAGCATCTTTCAGTGTAAATGAATATAACTAATGAACATAAAGGATTTGCCACTGTCTCTTATCACTGTTTACAGCCTTGCTTTTGTCTCTGTCTTCCAAGACACCACAGCTGGAGGTCAAGTTCTAGAAAAGTGACGACTATACGTAGGTCACAGACCAAACAACATGTCAACATATTGTGTGGCAACAACAAACAAACTGAAACTGCTTGATGTATATGTTGAGGGTGTCAACAAACAGAAACAGCTACACAACTGTCTGTAAATGACACTTCACTTGTTCACTTTCAGCCCTGGTGGCCCAATCCAAGAATTCATTCCTAGTCATCTCAGCATCTTTATTACGTCTTTTTTTTAAATACATTTTCTAGTAACCAGGGAAGTGTGGCAGCACAGCAAGACTCAATTTTAAAGTTAAAAATATTTTGTCTTAAGAATATTTCAAGGCAGATTTTATTTTGACATCTGGCAGCCAGAGTCCTCCTACCCATCAACAAATGAAGGGAAGATCTAGTCTGAAATATCTCCTGCCTATTGATCTTTGATTTGGTTTATTGGTCTATTTTTGTCATTCTCAGAGATCTAACTGGGTCAAATTATTTTTACAGCAGTGAAGGTCAGGCGATATTTGTTTCGGTCTTTCAGAACTGAAAATAGACTGCTGCATCTGGAGCCATTACACTAAAAATCACAGGCTGATGATATTTATGTAGAGTATAGTGCATAGTGTATCCAGAGAGTTATCCTTCAATGCATGTAGTTCACCGACTGGGATTTACTGTAAAACAATTATTTATTGAGTCATTAATTTGACAGAATGCATTTGCAACGTTGCTGAGATGCAATAAAACTTTATTATCCCTATGTGTGTGCATCTCTAGTTGTATATTATGCACATGCATGTCTGTGTGTGTATGAGTGTGTACTGCATGTGCGTGCTGTTTCTCACCGTACATACTAATTACTTTCAATTAAAGCAGAACTATGCAGGATTTGGGCTGTAATTATTGTGGCTCAGAGTCACTGTGATGGTAGAGCGACCTGTTATGAAGTGAATGGGGTCTAGGCCAATGCGCTCACCCCCCCCACTGGCTGAAAACCGCACTTGCAAGATCAGTCGTCCGTCTCGGTGTTACAAATCTCGTCAATGGATAGAAGTATCGCGAGAAACTGCCTTACGGCAGTACGAGATAAGAACGCATATGATGTCATGCATGTCACGAATCGTGATTGGTTTGAGTTCGGAAAGTCGGAGGAAACCATGGAAACATGAAATGTTTGTACTGAGGAAGTTCAGCTTGTGGCTAACGGGGAGCTAATGCTAACACAGACACACACACCATGGGTCTTTTATAAGATAATGTAATACATCATGACACACACACACACACACACACACACACACACACATCTTTGCGTTTTGGAACCTTTATTCATGTGTGTGTATGTCTGTGTCTTTGTGTCTTTGTGTCTGTGTGTGGCCGTATTAGCGTTAGCTCTGTGCTAGCGTTAGCTCCGTGTTAGCATTAGCTCCGTTAGCTCCGTGTTAGCATTAGCTCGGTGTTAGCAGGGCTTAGCAAACAGCAGTAAACACAAGCACGTGTAGGGGGCGGAGGTGGTGGCGGCGAGTTTTTTTTTTTTTTTACGACAGTGACATGTGCCTACCAGAACTGTGGGGGAGCTCCGGAGAGGAAAAAAAAGAGAAACCAACGAAGGAGCGAGCTATTTCCGGCCGACTTGCAAAGTTCTGCTTTAAACTGCGGGCTCTTACTAGTCAAAACTCATTGGCTTCTAATTACTTCAGCACCTCCTCCGGACTATATCATGGCATGGCAAGCATGTTATTTCCATGGTTATTTCCCCCATGTGTGGACAAGCAAGCAAACTGGGGACATGACTGGACTGGCTCAACATCTGTAGTCAGGCAACTGAAAATGGAAAGGACCGTTTTTAGAAATATTAAGGTTGTGTAGTTGTCGCTGTCAGATCCATAAATGTTTAGCCTCCAACCATGGTTTATAACTCTAAGACTGGCATTCAATGAGTTAAAGTTTCCTGATACCTTCATTGATGCTGATACTAAAAACATCAGTGGAGATTATATTTGCTAAAACAGTGTTCAAACCCAAAGATTAAAATCTCAGCTCATTTTATTACTGAACTTGAACCAGATCCATCTCATCCACAACACTTCTCCTAACGTTTATATACTTTGACCTTTACATCATTACAGTAGATTGATTTATCTCTGTTGAATTGATCTTACTAATTGTATTGATAGATTTCTTTATTGTATTTTTTGTAAAAGACACTAAATTATTTTCTTTTCTTCGAGGTTTCACTCTATTTCAATGCGATGACAAAGCAACTAAAAGTAAAGTAATTAAATGGAGAGCTAAGATGGCTTTGACTTCCTGACTCAGTCATTACTTAAAGGAGTTTGGCTGCATGACAATCTATGTTTTACCACTTTAACACATAGGGAGGACAGCTCTATCTCAACTTAATGAATTTGGCATAGGGCTATTCTACAACCATTAAATGTATTAAAGGTCCCATATTGTATATACTGAGAATTCCCCGTGTAGTGTGAGTACTGTATAAATCAGGTCTTGGTTCTACACTGTGAAAGTATCAAAGTCTCCACAGAGAAATGCACACAGCCTTCAGTATCTTCAGAGACTAAGCCTTAAAACCAGCTGCCAGGACTTCTGTGGCAAATTGTGATGTCACAACACAGCCCCGTCCACCTGGATCAACCCTCTGACACTTGAAGGATTCGGATTCTCTGAACGTTTTACATTAAATCTGCTAGCCTATATTTTCACTTTTGTCACTCAACAACAAATTTCAGTCAAAAGAGAAGCATAGAACTTCCTCTCTTCTGATTGGCTGACACCAACCTGTTGTTACTAGAGCACCAGAGAGAAGCTGAGAGAGGAGATGAAAAACTACAGTGAGATCATTTTTGGTTCTTAAAACCATATCTTCTTACTGTATGACTAACAGCCCCTCAAATACATAAAACACAAGAGAGAAGAATATATGGACCTTTAAGGAAGAACGGCACATGGAAAAGAAAGGAAACTTAAACCATGGCTGACCTCTGTGTTAAAAATAGATCACTACCCACTGGGCAACACAACATCACAGGTTCTTGCTTTTCAGTTCACTCACAGTAACAGTACCAAGGCTAAACGGATGCAGTGATGTGCTCTCCCACCTCTCTTCCTACAGAGGTTTTCCCACCTCTGTTCATCCTAATTTTACGCTTTAATAATAAGGCAGGCTGCGACATGCAAACGCAGCCTCACTCACTGCCTCAGATCACTATGTGTTACAAACACCACACGCCAGCTATGATAAGCCATTGTGCCTCTTCCTAAGGCAAAAAATAAAACATGAAATCACATAATGTTTAACTCTGGAACCTTACAGCGAAAAAGGTAATAAGACAGCTCTACATTTCAGTGCTATTTCAGGATCCTACTATTTGCTCCTGAATACATTTCTGTCTATTTTCAAAGCAACTCTTGAGAAAAAAAAAGTACAAACATTCCATTTACAGTGTGCACATAAAATTAATATCACACAACCCCACAAACACAGGACTCTCAAGAAAACACACACAGAAGACAAAGCCATGGTTTCACGATTCACTCACATACACAATGCAAGCCTCAGTTACCATAGAGACAGGGCACTCTGGACATATTGAGGATTTATTAAAAAAGCCTCCCTGGCAGTATTATTCCCTCTGCACCCTCGGAGCAGAGACGCAAACTGTCACCACACTGCAGGAGCAGGAGACAGAGCCCAGCACAACGTCTAACAACTGTTAGCAGATATAATCATCAGTATCCTACTCGCCATGCCCTCTCCAGCTCCACACTTGTCATGGCACTAATGATCAACTGTAAGCAACCCGCTAAGCATCTATGGCAGTGATATCGTTAGGGGGGTAAAAGAGGCTGCCAGTGTGGAGCCATGGAAGTGGCCACAGCAGTCTGAGGGAGTTTCCTCTCCGGTGGAGAGCCTGAGCTTTGGTGGCAGACGTGTGCCGGTCCTGTAATTGGACAGTGCACTGGGCAAACACCGGGGTTCAGCCACTGTACACGGCTATTACTGGGCTGCTACAGCCGACAGGCGCTGTGAAGACCCTGACAGGCGCCGACACTTGGCTACTTTAAAGGAGAGGTCTGGGTTTTTCTCCCCATTGAAGCCTTAGTTTTATTATTTTCAGCCACTTCTGTCAGATTGCTGCACGTCTCATTCCCTTCACGGCAAAGACACGGACACAAATCCTGTCCAATGGTATATCGCTATCACATATACTGAAAAGATACTATCTGACTTTGCTTTATGAAATAATAAATTTATAAACTGATATACTGTAGTTTAGCCGCCGAATCTCCTATCATAGATACTCAAAGACAAGACGGTTAATAGGAAGACGGTGAATGGAAACTAGAAAATATATTTAGAACTAAATTTAGACAATCACGTTTCTCAACAAAGGGCTGTCAACTGTGCAAGACATTATCGTCTGAAATCATATTAAACTCCAGATATAAATTCCCTCACAACAAAGATGAAGTTCTGGCCTGAGGCAAACCAGAGCTGTGACTGTTGTCTGTTTTTTATTGTTTTCTTTGACTATTTGTCTTCATGTCGTGCTGTTCCCTCTTTTAAACTGTATATTTTTAGCTGTGTGTGAGGCTGTACGTTTTGTGTTGTTTGACTGGGCATCACAATAACTGCATTTCAATTAAGTATTTTACAATTTATTTTGAATGTGAACTGAGATATTTCCTATAATCCACAGTTTTCAATTCAGCTTTACAAAAGCAAGCTGTGGTATGGAGTTTCAAACATAAAAGACCTGGGGCAGGATCTTGTGGAGATTTTGTGTAATTATTTTCACCCAACATAACTGATACCATGGCATATTGTGGCTTTTCTATATCAGAGCATCTAAAATTCACCAATACTGCTGGTTTGTTGAGCATGAGACTTGATTCGATTTATGACATTTAAGTTTAGAAATTCATAGAATTTATGAAGAAAAAAGTGAATTGTGTGCACATTTCGCTGCAAAACGCTTGAGGAAAAGGTTGAATTTCTGATCCCCTCACAGACCAAGAGAGGAGGAATTCAAGCACAAGAGACACGAGGAGAAGGAAAGATAAAAGCAGAGGTGATGGATGATGGGTGGATGGTGGGAGCAGCGGTGTCAAGACTCCTCATTCCTGGAAGTGAAATCAGTTTCCCTCGTGGTTTTTTCCCCTAGGGCTGTTCCACATGAGAGCTCCAGCTCCCTGTCGCCCGTACCCACAAAAGCAGGGGACAGCCCGAGTCGGCGAGCCGGTGACATTTGACAACGATAGTGCGGGAGGGAGAGTAGATAAAGACAGGGGGGGGGGACATGTTCGTCCGTTATGTCATCTACACAGTACAAAGAACATCTCCCTCCCAGCAAGGAAACGATGTGGAGGTTATACAGGGAAGCAGCGGGATGGCTGAATGTCAAGGAGAGTGCTAGCTGCGTGAGGAAAGAAATGGAAAGTGGAAACAGGGTAAGATAAAAGACTGTCATTCCCTTTCTCTGAAAAGATCAAATATGACTTATAGAGGACATGAGCGTGGTGATGAAACAGGACTAGGAGAAGAAATCCGAGGACACACGGAGACAAAGGGAAAGCAGAAAGAATTAATGTGACTGCCGGTACCCATTTGTAAAGTCTTCAACTCACCTAAGAATTTCCCTGCGACCCCCAGTTCTCACTTTATCAGCTCTCCCCTCAACCCCCGTCTATCCTCAGATACACTCATCGCGTTGCACACTTTTCACCTTTGAAGTTTGCCTTGCATGCTGAATCTTTTTATAAGCACTGCCAGGGGTCCCAGGCATGCAGCCATGAACGTGGAGAATGGGACAGGGGGAAGAAGCGCCCGGGAAAGGCGACTGATTTATATGCAAGATCACACAGACGCTGCACCTCAAGCAAAGCTCAAATTGAAGAGAACCCACCCTCCCACCCCCCCACCTCTCCCCAAAAAAACCAATCAGAGGGACTGGCAGAGGGGAAAAACAGCACAGCCTGCTGAATTTTGGACAACATGGGACATGGCCTACACATGCGCACTCGTGTGAGCATATAGATGTAAAATGAAACACAAACACATAGCCTACAGCCTGTGTGTGTGTGGGTGGATGTGTGGGTACGGGACACAGGGGAGAGATGGTACAGTACCCCCTCCAGGCACAGGTAGCTCTCTAATAAAATTAGCTTTGGTCTTCAATCAGCTTTGTCTGCAGAAACAAGAAAACAGACGTCCCGACCCTCACACTCCCCCGACTATACTGTGAAGCCAGAAAGGAGCAGAAAGGTCCGGTTACACTCAGAGGCTGAGTGTGACCAGCAGGGGGTCCAGAGGAATATCAGCATGACTGTGTTGGTGTGGTTTCTGCAGACACAGCAGACATAGAGATGCACAAATGCAATGACATTTTTCCACAAGATATATGAATAAATCACAATTTATTTCAATCAGTTATCTCATTATAAATGTGTAAAATGACAATAATATCGTAATGTGGCTTAAGTATCATGGTAATATCATATTGCGAAGCTTAGATTCACATCCCTGGAGTTCATATTGTTGACTACAGATTCTCTATGGATTTGATAATCAAAATTCTTTTCAGCTTTGTAGTTTAAACTGTTAAAATGAAGCTCCTAATTGATGTAGGAAAGTCCTGACCTGCACAAGTTACACCAGCAAAACATTTGAACAAGAGCTGAAATGCTAATTTGAAATCTTAATTTATTCAGTAAACTGAAAAAACAACAACAACTATTTTCATGGATTCATTATTTCAGCCTTTTTTATTTTTCCAAGCAGAAATACAAAGCACGCACGGCTTCCTGCCTGGATTTTCAGTATGGTGTTTGTCCTCTGGGCTTTGTAATAACCATTTTTTACACCTTTTTTGACATTTTTAAGACAAAACAGTTCATTGATAATAGAAATAATCATTAGTTGGAGTCCTTGTTATAAACCAAAGCAGCTGTGTTCGATTTTTCCCACTACCAGTTCAGATTCCCTCATTAAAAATGCTGCTTGGCTGCATTTTTCACTCAACACAGGGAAAAAAATAGAAACGCAACATTATGTAGGAGGAATTTAATCTGTTCTTAAATCGCCAGTGCCGATGACATTAACAAGGTCCTCCTGGGCCCTTATCAGTTTCACAAATCAGCTCTTGACATCTGTTCCTACTGCTCATGGTTGTCCAGTGTTCAGACAATGGGACAACTTGGATCCAATGGGGGAAACCTTCTCTAAAATCATCATGAAACTCAGGATGGCTGCAGTGCTTAGAGCATGTCTGTCTAGATATTATTGAATGCATTTCCCCATCACTTCATATTTGTTTATTCCCCTCTCTTTTTCCTCCGTGTTTTGAGTTTAGTGGAAGTGAAATGTGCCATACAGTATAAATAAAATTGCCGTGCCTCCTCTGCCCCCTCTCTGCCTCCATGGCTCTCTCCTTATTGACTGTGACAGTGCAGTGAAGGCATCAGCGTCACATTAAAAGGCAGCGAGGTGGGGAGATCAAGGTGATCTTCCTCTACCTTCCTCTTTTCTTCATCTTCTCTGAATTATGCATTTATTCAATTCCCCACTTCTTCACTCTTTCATTTCCTTTTCCTTTTTTTTTTTCGTCATCAGTGTTCACACTCTCAGCCACTGGGGAGAAATCAGCTCGTTACAACGCCCAGATGATGTCCAGACACGGCCATTAACATCGTACACAAAAGAATGAGCTTTTTTCTTTCTCTCTCCGCCTGTCTGGGTCCCTCTGTGCTGCTCAAAAAGACACGGAAAGACAAAGCCTTCAAAGACTGTCCATCCCTTTAGCTTCTCACTTGCTCTTTTCACATGACAGTGACCCTCCCACCCCTGGGATTTCCTCTTTTCCCACGGGTCATAGTACTTCCCTGGGACACGTAATTAAGTCTGTGTGGGGTACAGGGAGCACACCCAGTGGAGCAATGCCACTCAGTGTGTTAGTGTCACAGCTGGAAAGAATAAGTTTAAAAAAAAACACATGCACATACAGTACGCTCCGTCTTTCAAGAATCCAGAGGACTGCCCAAATTAGCTCTTGCTAAATAACACCGAGGTGGTCAGATTCTAAAATCCCATCAAAAAAACAGAGGCTGTCAGTTATACTCAGGGAATAAAAGCTTCCCTGGAGTGAAACGAATCCCTTTGAGCTCATACAGTAGCTTCAAAAACCACACAGCGGCCACTGAAGTGACACAGCTGAGATTAGGAGAAAAATGCAAACTACTACTTACCAAACTCTGCTTGAGTCTCTGTGTGGGTAAATGTGGTGGAGTAAGAAGATCAGAGGTGTGAACCCTGCAGCACCTGCCCCGGTCTGATAACTGTTTATATTCAAAACTCGCCAATAAACCAATCATGAGCGGCTGCTGATCGTGATCTTGGACTTGCAAACCCAGACCTCTGACCTGCTACTTCCTGTTAAACTGTCAACCTGTGGCATGACAGGAGTTTAATATTAACAGGGAGGATGACATCATGGACTAAAAAACCAATGCTGTCATGGCTGAAGAAGGAAAAGTGAAATGAGGAGGCCGAACTTTGCTCCCTCTGTTAGACTTTATACACATGAAAGACCGATGTTATATCCTCCATGTACTTTGATGGCCTAACTGTCAATGAAAAACAGTTGTAAATGCAGTTGTAAATCCATTACACACCACTCCATATCTGAATTTACAACACTGGCTCTGTTTTGCAGCTGAAGACTCGGCTGCTGCTTGGGGTCATGGGCAGATGTTGGCAATCTTTTCAACAGCTGGCTGCCCTGTTATTCATGAGATCTTCTGGTCAGTCATGTTATCTGTTCTCTGCCTGGCCCAGCAGTGACACAACAAACTCTCGACTGAATTCAGGGAAACAGAGATTTCTTTCTAAAAGGCTTAAAAGTTGCTATGGTCTAAAATAAAATCATTGTATGAAAGTAAGTGTTAATTTCCTAATTTGGTTTATTTTAAACAATTTCAGAAAAAGGCTTTAATGCAAAGATAACAGTTGCTGCCTGAATAACAGATCTGTAGATTTGTGTAACTGTTCTCTATTGAGCATTCATTTAACATCACACTGTACTGGATCTATCACACCTGAAAATGCATACACACCGTAAATTCCCATGATCGCCTGTTTGAGCAGTTTTAAGCTGCTTAATTCGTGTCAGAGTTTTCAACAAGCCTAAAAATTGAAACCCAACCCGGTCTAACCCACAGGTGTTGAAGTCTGGACCCCATGACCAGACTCACAAGTATTAATTCTACACCAAAAAAAAAAGGAAACCCGTGGCCCCACCCGACCCAAGTTATTTGTATAGGCTATGTTTTTGACCCGAACCCGGGTTGTTCAGGCCACTCTGACTGACCCAAAGAGCTGGATCCTATATACCGTCTATGGCCAGAGCATGCATTTATTTATAAGAAATTTAAATGAATGCATGCTCCAGATCCGGCTCTTTCCTTCTATTCTTACTCTTTTAAACAGAAACAACAGAATGATTTGAGAGGATTTTCCATCTTTGCTGAGCATAAAATGTGTTAAAAATCAAATAAAAGCCTGTCCCATATAGATGCCTGACTCAGATATAAGCCGGGTCAGTTTGGCAATTGAAGCAAATAAAAGCCCGGGCTTCTATTTGAGAATTTACGGTACCTGAGCAATCATGTACTACATGTGCAAACTGGTGTCAACAGGAAGTACTACTATGCACACGTTCCTTTTCCTCTTGTTGCACAAGTTGTTCTCTCCCAGATTATATACCTGCACATTTTCAACACGGTTTTACTATAAAACCAGTTATGAAATATTCAATGCAGTAACTATTCCTATTGAAGTTTCAGTAACAATTTTTTAAGTTTTTCTTACCTTAACTTTTTCAAAATTGGCAAAAATATCCCATGACTGACAGCGGCCATATTGGCTGACAGCGGCCATATTGGATGTCCCAAGTGAAGGCCCTCTGGTGCATGAAACTGCACCCTGGTGGATTATCTGATCATTGCATGTATCTGATTGTATACGTTAGGTTTTTCAGGAAAAAAAAAATCACAGTGAGGACGTAGGGGTCTCAAAAACTCATGTATTTCTATGTATCAAATATGATACAAATGGCGACATACAGCTGTTTATCACCACTGTTTGTACTGAAGTACAAACTGAAGCTTAAAAAATAAACTAAATCTCTAAATTGATGACGCATCCGGGGACAGAACCATTTCTATTTTTACACAGCAGACTGAGCAGGTCTGTAGCTGCTGAGGAGGACTGGACCAAGTCAGCGCTGTAGCAGACCAGCAACTAACCAGAGGTGTATTATGCACCAGATAATTACAGACATGCTTGGTCTTATTTAATATTGATGTCTGATAATTAAGGGATCACAGGCTTAAGAGGATACTGCTTGTCTACTCCTCTCTCTCCCTCTCTCCCGCTCTCTCTCTCCTCTGGTACTTTCATCTTTCACGTTCACACGTGTGCTGTTGCGTACACACCTGAACAACAGCATACGCCCTAAATTAGGCCTTTAGAGTTTAATGAGGACTCTGGTGCATTCACTGTCTCTGCTGTAATGTAGCATTTGATTTGGGTAGGGAGTGCAGAGGGTGGGGGTGAAATGGGGGATAGAGGGGGGGGTAAAAGAGCTCACTTGAGACTTCATTAACAACTAATTGATTTCATTTGCGGTATTCTGAGAATGATAGGGTACAAATTTGCTCCAAATAAGCTGAGACTGAACCATTTATATCTGTCAGCAGATTACTGGTGGGAAATAAATGGGACATTTTACAGCAGGGGCGGGAATAATAGATATGGATATGGCCCCAGATATGATGGTGTTTGACAAAGGAAGAGGGACTCACCGCTCTTTCTCCTCCCTCCCTCATTCTCCGTCTATCCGCTGCTCTGTTCTCTAAGAATCCAGGGCTAATTGAATTAGAGCTGCGTGATTAGAGTCTGTACGACACAGCCACCGTCTCCAGTTGTCACCCTCTGTGGCACTGTGAGGGCTTGGTGGATATAGGAGAGGGTGATGAGACTAAACAGATTTGCTACTTTGATTTGGGAGGTGTAAGGGCATCAAAAGATGGGGCCGTCAGACTTAAAGACCCATTACTCCTCCTTTAGGTCTGTGAGATACGACTTGCTGTGTTTTTTCTTATCTAGATATTAAATCACTGAATCTATTTTAATGTATTTAATATCAAAACCACCCCCCACATAGGACGACCATTTAATTTACATCTAATCATCTTTTCTTATTTGAACTGGTAAACTGAAAAATTAGAGATCTGCCTTATATGAATTTTCTATTTAAAAGGAATGATGTGATGGAACTGGCATTTGATCGGTTGATTGAGACTTAATGATGCTGATTATGATTTCTCCAATTGATAAAATCAAATAGGTACTCTGCTGTATTTTTTAATTTGGGGATAAAGTTGGACGATTTAGATTTGATGGGGCAAGTATGAGCATTTATAGTATTTTATGAGCTTTATAAAAACAAAATAATGAGTATGGGGTAAATATTATAGGGAAGCAGCTTGCAAGGCCGAAAACTAAACCGTGGCAACGCCTCAGAGTGAAAAATGGAAGCATACCACAACAGCCAACAATCACTCCATTATGCAGTTCAACAATGACCATAAATGCTGCACGTTCCAGTCATTTTGCGCGAGATCTGAGAGGAGCTATAGCCATAACGACCGGTGCTGTGATTTATTAGCCTGTTAGGATCTATCATAAAGCAATCCGGCGGATTAACGGGGGCTGGAGATACGCCGGGGCCCCGCTGGCCTCTGTGTGAATAGGAAAACGACCTTGGACACGTAAATCTCTGGGGAACCTTCATTAGCCCGGCGACGGAGCCACAAAGAGCCATCACACAGTGTCTAAATGCTTTGCAGTGGGCCGCTGGCCTTCAGACAGCGCTCGCTGCAGTGTGGTCATTCACACATCCAAGCCACCCCGACTGGGAGGCGGCGCACAAGTCGATTCCCTCAATTTAGCAGCTCTCTTCACTAAATGAGCGGGCCGCTAACAGCCTGGCCCCTTCCAGTTAGCGCTAATTAGCCGCCATCCTGAGGCGCTTTCACTGCTTTCAGGCCCCGGCTCTGATCCGAAGGTGCTGCCAATACCGTGCCCCGCTCACAGTTCAGCAGCGGTGGGAACCCAAAGTAATAACAGCTGTCAAATGCACGTTACCCCGGCAACCGGCTCTCTGGCTACCACAGAAGTGGCCGCCCTAACCAAACAACAAACACAAGAGGAAGAGGAAGAGGAAGAAGACCTTGAGAGTAAGAACTTCAGAGAAGGAATTAAAACATGAAAGATAAGAAAGAGGTTTTATATACAGGAGTCTGCTTCCTCCAGTGACCACATAATCCTCACAAAGGTGAAGAACACAAAACAAAGCTGGCATTTATCCCTAATGACAATGGGGGGTTATACAGTAAGCATTAATTATTGAGTTCACCAGCTTCAGCAAGAAACACAGCAGGAGAAATCCAAACACATCACAGGTAAATCAGGATAATTATGATTCTTAATATCTACATTTTACACATCAGCTTCCTGGATCACATTTGTAAGATATTTTTTATGTCTTTCTTAGACTTCCCAACAAAGGGTTTATTCTGTGGTATTTGACTAAACTTCTGTTTGAGCAGTGAGGCCCTGGCAAATTCATGGCCACATGTCATCCCTGTACCACACTTACAGATACAGTACACTGAACAGCTATCAGCTGCACACAGACAGCAAGGGTTCAGGGATCAAACCACAAACCACTACCAGCTCTTCTCACCATCACCTCTTCTTACCCTGACATTAAACAGTTTGCTCAGAGTATTTTTTCCTGACTATGTTTATATCATCACAACAATATTCCACTTTAAAATCAGTAGAGAAACTAACTACAACAGCCATCCATCCATGTAGTAGTATTGTTTAATCATCATCAGGTCTCTCTCTCTCTCAAATAGCACTGTTCAGTATGGACAGGGATGATGTGACAGATAAAAAGGAGCTCACATATCCATCACTGCTGCTCACCCAAACAGATCTAGTCTAGTCTTGGGAAAACATTTCAAGCATTTCAAAAGTGAAGTGGCATTCAGAGACAAAAATAAATACACTGCCTTAGATGATGCCAAAATTAGCTTTAAAAGGAGACAAAAAAAATATGTAGGGACTTTTTTTAGATTCTGTTACAGCAAATCTAGAACATTGATACCAAAGGCTGACATGAGGTTCAGAAAAACAGACTAGTAGTGTTCTCGCTCTTCACTATTCACCAATTCAGACTACAGCTTGGTAACAAAGAGCTGTTAGAGGATAAGAGAGTTAATTGAAATGCAAATGTATATTTTTCCCTCTCAAATTTGTAGTTCAAAGTAGTAGTAGTTCTTTTTTCAAATACAGTATCATAACAAGCAATCAAGTCATCTTAAAGAAATATAGTTATTATTATCTTAACCATCTTGCAGATTTATCCCACTGTTCAAATTGGAAACCACCATTCAGGGAAGACGTTGAATTGCATCTGACTCACAGGCTTTAAAATGAAGAAGAAAAATCTTCGGAGTTAGAGAAAAAGCCAGATCACTGTCAGTCATGTGCATGTCTATATCCATCTTCCTGTCCATGCTACTCCTCCCGGTGCTCTTCATCTCAGCCCAGGGTTGTTAAATGGGCAGAGCCGGGCCTACCTGGTCTCCTGCCTCGAGCTGTCACCTCCACGTTCTAACCCACTCACTAACAGGCAGGGTAATGAGAACGCTGCTCCAGCTGAGAGGCCAGTCACCATTATGGCTCTACAGGCCACTGCTTCACCATTAGACATTCTCACAGCTCAGCCCCTTCCAACTGCTCTGCAGCTTCACACACGCTGCTCTCACATTAACACAGACTGCAGCATGAAATGGAGAATCAGTCAGACAACGCGAAGAGGACCCAGACGAAAACGCTGACGATCTCAAATGTAGTTGGGTCATGTGGTTTAATGTTAACAACGAAAGCAACAGTGACAACAGCAAAAGACTATGCTGAGGATAGAGACACAGCTCTCACACAGGACAGTCCAGAGGAAAACAACTCAATGACACCAGAAGCTACTGTATGGGTGGGAGAGACCCCACGATCATACAAGAGCCTATTATTACCTCACTAGAGTCACAATACAATACTATTCAAAGTTTTAAATGCACTTGCCCCCCCACCACTGAATAAATTCATTCAGAAAAAAAATAATGAAGGACGAAGAACCAGAGCCTTAAAAGAATAGTTCACTCAAAATTGAAATTTCACTCATTATCTACTCACCCTCATGTGGACTAAGGGCTGGGAGAAGCTTCCGTTACAAACAAGGAACAATTTCGCATTTCGGGGCTTCAATACAAGACGGACATTACATACGAGCAGCATGGAGGTATTTGGATGTTTTTTGGTGTGTCTTTTTGTTAAGAAGACAGTTGGTATCCATTTGCAACCGTTATATGGACATTAGGGATGCAACGGTTCTCGGTAAAATGAGAGGTGGTGAAAGGCTGTTTAAAAAAAACACAATAGACTAACTCCTTCTTTTGAGAGACTGTGGCTGCCAGCATAGTGACGGCAATATAGCGCGATCTCTGTTTGAAAGTGGCTTCAGAGTGTTCACCTACTGAAAGACTAAAGGAGTGTGCAGAGGGAGGAGCTAGGGGCTGTTCACAGACAGTTCAGGTGTGTGTGTGTGTGTGTGTGTGTGTGTGTTTGTGTTTGTGTGAGTGTGAGTGAGAGAGAGAGAGAGAGGAGAGCTGTATTAGAAATATTACAAATTATAAACATTATTTGGGGAGAAAAAAAAAGTTCTCTGCACAAAACACATACCGAAACCGTACCGAGAACCGTGGCCAAAAACCGAGGTACATATCGTACCATGGGCTACCTGTACCGTTGCACCCCTAATGGACATGCACTGCTATGCCGAGACCCCCTGTAACTCAGAGAAGCCACGGATAACTCTGAAACTTCTCCCAGCCCTTAGTCCACATGAGGGTGAGTAGATAATGAGTGAAATTTCAATTTTGAGTGAACTATTCCTTTAACAAGAGGTGATTGTAATGTACCAAGGTGTAGAACAAAATTTTGTCAAATGGTTAGTTCTGTAAGAGGAACACAGTCCTGGAACAAGTTACCATCACACATCAGAAACTGCGACAACTACTTACTCTTTAAAAAAAATCTCAAACATTGGTTAAAAACAAATCAGACATGTGCTCATATAGCTTAAATACTGTTTAATCTGATGTCTGTTCCCGGGGCATATGGTATATTGTTCTTTAATAATAATAATAATAATAATAAACTTTATTTGTATTGCACCTTTCTTAACAAAGTTACAAAGTGCATAGACAGGTATATAAAATACAGTAACAATAGAACAACGGCAAAGGGACAATATTAGACATTAACAAACAACAGTAAAATGAGTCGATAAATACAAGAGAGAAATAAGAGCATAGATAGATCCTACTGCTGCCTTCTGGGATTTAAAAAGCTTTTTTATAAAAGTAGGTTTTTAAAAGGGATTTAAAATTCATTAGTGAGCTGGCGGATTTGATGTCCTCAGGGAGGTCGTTCCATAGTTTAGGAGCATAGGTGGCAAAAGCTCTGTCACCTTTGGTCACCAGCCTAGACCTGGGTACAACCAAAAGAGACAGGTTTGATGACCTGAGGTTACCAGCTGGTTTGTATAAAATTAAAAGCTCAGTTATGTAGCTAGGAGCAAGGCCATGAAGAGCTTTAAAAGTTAGCAATAAAATTTTAAAATCAATTCTTAATTTGACGGGCAGCCAGTGAAGAGAAGCTAGAACTGGTGTTATATGCTCAAATCTTCTAGTTCCAGTAATAAGTCTGGCCGCAGCATTCTGCACCAACTGCAGGCGGTGGAGACAACTTTGGTTGAGACCTGTGTACAAGGCATTACAATAATCTAAACGGGAGGAAACAAGGGCATTTACCACTTTGTTGAGGTCGTTGAAAGATAAAAACGGTCTGATTCTAGAAATATTTCTTAGGTGCATAAAACAGGATTGTACAGTTTTCTTGATATGAGCCTCGAAACAAAGATGAGAATCGAATAACACACCCAAGTTTCTTGCAACAGGTTTAACGCATGCTGCCAAAGAGCCAAGACTGTTAAGAGTATGGGAGTTGTAGCTGAGAGGGCCGAACAAAAGAACTTCTGATTTATCTGCATTTAGTTGGAGGAAGTTGTGAGACATCCAACATTGGATGTCAGCAAGGCAGGCCATGAGGGAAGCTAGCGAGGTGGGGTCTGAGGAAGTTAAAGGGACATAGAGCTGAGTGTCGTCAGCGTAGCAGTGAAAATGGATGTTGTGTTTCTGGATGATTTGACCTAGAGGGAGCATGTAAATGGAGAATAATAACGGGCCAAGGATGGACCCTTGAGGGACACCACAAGAGAGACGGGCGGATGATGATGAAGTATTTCCTAAAACCACTGCGAAGGTTCTCTCAGAGAGATAGGAGCGGAGCAGATTAAGGGCGGAGCCACCAAGGCCTACCCAGGACTCTAGCCGGCTAAGAAGCAACCCGTGGTCCACCGTGTCAAAGGCCGCACTTAAATCTAAGAGGACCAGAATTGAGGAGTCACCGGCATCAAGCGTAAGAAGCAGATCATTTGTAACCTTAACTAAGGCAGTCTCAGTACTGTGGCAGGTTCTAAAACCAGATTGAAACTTTTCAAAAAGACTGTTTTCATTCAAATGTGCAAGGAGCTGAGAAGAGATCATTTTCTCTAGAATTTTTGATACAAAAGGTAATTTTGAGATGGGTCTATAATTTCCGAGAAGAAGAGGGTCAAGACCTGGTTTCTTTAGGAGAGGATGAATTAAGGCATGCTTAAAAGAGGAGGGAAAAACACCAGAGACTATGGAGTTATTTAGAATGGAAAGGACGCTGGGACCAATCGTTTCAAAAATTTCTTTAAAGAAGGAAACAGGAATAATGTCCAGTGAGCAGGATGAGGGTTTCATAAATGAGATGATTTTAGTAAGCGCTAACAGAGTGGTGGGTTCAAAATGATTGAGAGAAACTGAGATTGTGGGTGAGACAGAGACAGTGCGGGTAGAAGGTGTGATCTGGAGTCTGATGTTACTAACTTTGTCCAGAAAAAATTGGAGAAATTCCTCACATTTTTCAGGGGATGGATCTATAGGGGGAACTGGAGGAGGGGAAATAACAGAATTTATCACTTTAAACAGAGTCCTGGGGTTACTACTGTTATTGGTGATGATGTTGGCGAAATATGAAACTTTAGCATTCTTAACTGCCTGCTGGTAGAGAGTCATGAGTTGTTTTAGACAGGTAAGAGCAGTGGTAGAATTGTTTGTCTTCCACTTGCGTTCTGCTCTTCTGCACTCTCTCTTGATGGATCTGGTATATTCATTAAGCCACGGTTGAGGATTTTGTTTAGGGATTCTAGTTTTAAAGGGAGCAATGGAGTCCAGGATGGACAAACATTTACTGTTAAAATCGTCGGTCATATCATCTACAGAACAGTATTGCTCTGGAGGGTGAAGGGAGGCTGAGAAGGCCATACAAAAAGTACTAGCAGATGCAGAGTTAAAGACACGAGATCGGAAGGGGACAGGGGAGATAGGAGAGGGACAAGGAAGAGGAGCGTTAAAAACTACAGCTTTGTGGTCGGATACACAGACATCTATGAGTTCAAGGTTGCCAGGGGTCCGGCCAAGTGAAAGCACTAGGTCCAGAATATGACCTTTATTGTGAGTGATGTCCTTTACAGACTGAACAAGATCAAACGACTCACAAAGACTAATAAATTCAGCAGCCAGAGGGTGAGAGGGACAGCAAATGTGGATGTTAAAATCTCCAAGAAGAATAATATTATCAAAGCGCTGAGTGATGAGGGACAGGAGTTCAGAGAATTCAGTAATGAAACCACAGTTCAGGTTTGGGGGTCTATAGATTAAAACACAGAGAACTGGGTCCTTACTGTTAATTAAAAAACAAAGGATTTCAAAGGTAGCAAAATTTCCAAAGGACATGGGAGAACATTTATACATATTTTTATAAAATACAGCCAGGCCCCCACCCCTCTTCACTGGTCTTGGTAGGTTGAAATAAGAAAAATTTGAGGGGCAGGTTTCATTGAGAGGAACATTGTCACCTGGTCTAAGCCAAGTCTCTGTCAACATAAAGAAATCAGTGTTACTTGATAAGATGAGATCATGACAGATGAAGGTCTTATTTGATAGTGACCTGACATTTAGGAGACACATTTTAACAAAGGAAGAAGTGGGTGGACAGTGAGAGGCTAGTTGACGGTGAATGGTAGGTCTGACTAAATTATTATTGTTAACAGTCGATGCTTGGATAGCTCTCAAACGGGGCCTATAAGTAATAATTACTGGAATGGTTGTAGTGAAAGTGCCAGTTATAGCAGGTTCTTGCCTACGATAGTTGAAGTTATTTACTGACAGTCTTTGAGGGACAGAGCACCCTGTGGCAGGACTCATGCTGTTAGGACTCGCTGTGTTATTTGGGAAGGTGGAGATCTGGAACGAGTCTTGCCGTGGTGCATATCAGAGCGAGAATGCTATAAATTGAATGAAATTAGTGGTCATCTGATTTGTGCCTTTTCTGTTGAGATGCACACCATCTGCCCTGTACAGGCTTTGATTTGTCCAAAAGTAGTCAAAGTTTGAGATGAAATTATAACCTGCAGCGGAGCAAAAGGTTTTTAGCCAGTGATGGAGGCTGAGAAGGCGACTAAATTGCTCAGAATTCTTGGAGAGAGTTGGAATGGGGCCAGACAACAGGCAGCATTTCCCCAGACTCTCGATAGTGTAGCACAAGGACTCTAGGTCTGCATGTAGTTTACTGGAGTTTCTAGCCATGACGTCATTCGTTCCCACATGCGCTAACACAATATTGACAGTGGGATGTAGGTCAATGAGCGTGGGAATGAGTTCAATTAAATCGACTACTTTGGCACCTGAGAGACAGTAGGTAATAGCACAAGGAAGAGTCACATACCTAACGATAGAATCACCTACAATCAAGATCTCCGGGTTGCTGCTTACCGCCCCGTAGACGGCTAGTTTCGGCGGAAGCTGACTGCTAGCCGGATTAGCGTCGGTGCAGGTCGTGCTCGGCAGACTCAGCGGTGCGGGTCCCTGCTTGGGTGGACCAAGGCCAGGTTGGGATCTGATACCTGCCGTAGTGGCCGCAGCTCTGGAGGACGGAGCAGGAGCTTCATCACTGCCTTCCGGTGATGATGTACAAACTCGTGGACGCTTAACAGATGACGAGGCGGCGCCGGTGCTAGTGTCACTGCCCGATGATCTCAGCCTGGCCCTTTTGGGAGCACCACCAGTCCTGAGATTACCCTCAGCATGGCCGCCACTCAGCGGCGGCGCGGGCGATGTTGGTAGTGCAGCCAGAGGAGCGAAGAAGTTTGACAGCTCCAGATCAGTGGAGTCATCCTGGGAAACATAGAGGGGGAGAGAGCGTCTATTTTTGCTTTTGGCCACCGTGGCCCAGGTGGAACAGCCAGGAGACGGGTCTTCATGGAGTATTGATCCGGCAGGTAGACTGGTGGACACGGGACACTCCAGCGAGGATAACCGGGAGCCGAGGTCAGCCTGGCGCTGGAGAAGGAGTGAGATGAGCTGCTCGATGGAGGTTAGTTCACCCCTGATCTCAGCGACAACCAAGGGGGAGACCATCGTCATAACTCCTTCTTGCCTTCTTATCGATGATGGGAAGAGGCAAGGCCCAGAGACTGGGCCAGCTTCGGGGTTCAGCGTCTGAGTTGGATTGGTGTCAGTGGTTTCCTGCCGATCGCTGCTGTAGCATCTGTTGAAAAGCAGTTCACTCCAGGGTCCCTATTAGTGCTGGAGTGGTCTGACAAGAGCCGAAAAAACCATGGGGGGTTCATTCAGGAATGGGTGGGCAGCCCAGCCCGATTTGTGCGGATAAAAGCAAAAAAGAGAGTGACAATGCTAAAATCCGGCAGTCCCTCAATGGAGGCTCGGGTCAGTGGCACTGGTGACAAAAATAGGTTAAAAGCGAACAATCGGTCCGTCCGATTAATAAAATGACCAGCCCAAACAGGAGAGCACTGTTTATGAGATATGTTTTAGGCAAGGAGGCATTTAAGAAACCACAAGGATTAGTTTAAAAGTAGTAAAAAGATGAGTCAGAATGACGGAGCTCCAGCAGGCTCGCACAGACGCCACGCATGCGCATTGTTCCGCGCATAATGGCGGTGTAACTGTGAGTTACAATTGTCTGTTCTTATTTTGTTTGTCTGCGTCTGTTTTGCCTTGATATTGTCTGTCTGTGTTCTGTCTTGTAATTGTCCATTGTATGACTTGTCATCACAAGGTTTTAAAGTCTTCTGTGTGTGTTTATGTGTTTTAGAAACCTGCCTTGGGACTGCGGCTGAAATTTTGCAGTTGTGCTAAGTCCGGCACATTTACACTGATGCTTAATGCGTCAGTGTTGATGAATGTGCACTGTCCCAATTCAATAAATAAAGAAATGAAATGAATAAAAATTGTGATAAATGTTACAATATTTTATTGTGATCCATTGCAATTAATTATCTTTTTGCCACTGCTAAGGTCCTGAAACAAAAACTGTCAACATCTGTTTTTATCAAAGATTATGTTCTCAGTCTGTTCATCTTACTTAAATCCTTTTTGTTCTTGAAAATTAAAGAAAAAAACTTTGTATTTGTATTTGAAATGTATACATGTTACATATAAACATGTAAATCTGGACATCCTGATGGTTGGTTGATTGACTAGGGCTCCACTAACGTGGGTCAAATGCCAGCCTGACCATTTATTTAAAATGTATCAATCATTTCCAACCATTTCATACAGCCTCCTTCCTAGTTTTACTCTACAGATATTGTTTCATCTTTTAAAGATTACTTCAGCAATTTCTTCACTTAATTCAGCCTTGTTTCAACAATTTATTCAGCTCATTCAGCCTCCAGCTTTCAGCATTCACCCGTATTTCCTTCAGGAAATGCATTCTCTAGTTCCATGTAAGGAAGGACCACTTTCTTCCTGCATTTCCTGTATGTCTCTTTCAAATTAAGCATTAAAGTGGCTATACATCCGCAGCAAAGGACTTGGGTATCAAAGAGGAGAGCTGCTTAGCAACAGGAAGTATTAAAAGGTAAGAGAGTGAATCCACAGGTGATCTCACTGCCGTCAAACAAAGATGAAAAATTGAGCTTCCCCTGCTTTCAGTCCAGTCCTGTTGGATGTGCTTTGAAAAGGTATTATTCAGCTTATGTTTCAGCCTATGTTTACAAGGTCAGATGTAGGCTGTCAACATTTTTGAGATTTGCAAGTGGGCCATGGGTTTGAAAAGTCTGGAGACCAGTGTGATAAAGATTCTCAAAAAGACTATGGACAAAGTTCATTTAAAAAAATATTTTTAAGTGTTTGCATCATCCTCACACAGAGGAATGTGTCAGGAGTGCACCGCCTCCGCACCATTCAAGATTAAACATGGCCGACCTTCCTTTAATTTCATCCTTTCTTGAGTCAAAGCACGACGCCGACCTCCGATTCTGAAAACTATGACGACGGGTTTTGGCTCCTGGGTTTGGCGCCTGCGTCCTGTTTCATTATCTCCTGTGTTTGTGTGTTGAATGCTGAGCGAGTGAGGCAGCAATACCTCGCAGTCCCACACTGTGACTCATGCGTGTGACGCACGCGGTGATGATGACGACCTTTACAACCTCTCTGCCTCGGGGTTGGATCGCGATTACAAGACTGATGAATATGCATCAGCTGTGTGCTTTCAGTGTCAATGCTGGGTGACGGAAAAGGCTTGAAAGACATGTGGAACCTTATTACTTTGGTTTTATTTAGATTTCATTATGAGACTTCGGTGTACTCCTCGGTTCCCCCAGTAATGTACTTTTCAAAGGTCATGCAGCTCTGCCTGGATTCATGAAATTATCTGTAATGAGCACACATGCTTAAAATACAAACACACACTGTGTACTCAAAGTGACATTAAAACAAATGGATAAAAACAAATGGATAAAAAACTCTAAAGAGAATGAGCTAGTATGCAAAGTGAGTAAAGTACAGCGATATGTGAAGAAAACAACCTATTTCTTGATTATTTAAATTGGCCATTGCTGCTTGTTTGTTATTCTCAAACCAAAAAATTGACCAAGGTCTCCTTTCAAAAAATTCCAAAGTTTAACCTGAATGGATTTGTTTTATCCACCACTTTATTTTCCCATAGATCCATTGCGTCACACCACAACGGAAGTCGGTTTTAGTAGCATTCTAGCGAGCGGCTAACTGGTAGCATTAGCCACCGGTGTAGGTACCAAATGTGGGGGCTCTGGGCTGCCAAAACCGTTTTAACTAAATCTGATGTTTGTTAAAGGGATAGTTCAACATTTTGGCAAATTGGCCCATTGCCATAATTGCTATAGTCATAGCAGTAGGTTCATTACCTTCAATTGTCGGTGTAAGCTATTTTCAGTACGGCGGAGCGCAGCAGCTGGCTGCTCAGAGCTACGCTATGGAGGCTAACGGAATTTCTTGGTTTCCCTCATTAAACTCATCAAATACAAAATCCCAAAACTCCACAGCGCTTTTGTAGACAAGTTGTGAGCTGCACAACCACCACGCTATATGATAATGACGGAACGATACGAAACGGAGCCGTTTTCGAGGTAAATACATACAAAACCGCTGATGCGCGTTGCGTTCAGGGACAGTTTTTCAGCAAGCAGTCTCCGTATTTACCCTGTATTTACCTCGAAAACGGCTCCGTTTCGTATCGTTCCGTCATTATCTCATAGCGTGGTGGTTGTGCAGGTCACAACTTGTCTACAAAAGCGCTGTGGAGTTTTGGGATGTTGAATTTGATGAGTTTAATGAGGGAAACCAAGAAATTCCGTTAGCCTCCATAGCGTAGCTCTGAGCAGCCAGCTGCTGCGCTCCGCCGTACTGAAAATAGCTTACACCTACAATTAAAGGTAACGAACCTACTGTTATGACTATAGCGATTATGGCAATGGGCCAATTTGCCAAAATGTTGAACTATCCCTTTAAGTCTATAAAACGAATTATTGAACAAACATTACTATTTCTATGTGCATGTTTTTGTAGTCATGGTTATCGTAGTTGTTAGCTTTGCTGCTGCTGACAGCTAATGTTAAGTTGCAGCAAACTAACATCACGATGTCAGCTGTCAAAACCCTCCCGTTGTCGGACAAATATTTTTAATGGGCCGTTTATTGAGTTATTTAAGACACTGCTAACGGCTAACAGCTAACGTTTAGCCCAGCTAATCTAAAATGTAATGAATGGAGTGTCATGGCGACACCCAGCGTCATTCTCCGGAAAGTGGTGGATTCAACTAACGGAAGTGACAGGACTGACTCGGCTCCCATAATTCTTCATAAGTGGAGGAAAATGAGCTCGACTACTTGACTCACTCTGCACTGCAGTCATTTGCCTCAATCCAAATTTACAGCTCCGATCCAATTTTTGTTAGATGGCTCACATTATATGTTTTAATGCAGCCAGTATTTCTCACAGCTGAAACCCAGTATGACTGAAGTCACGATCATGCAGCTCCAGTGGTTCCTATCTCCATTTATGGCATGAAATAAGGTTGAGCTTGTTGAAGGATGGAGACATTAACCAGCCGCCATCCAGGCTGCTGGAGTTTTAAAGCGCTTGATGTTGCACTGGGGCTGAATCCACGTCTCACTTTGTGTTATTGGAAACACAAATATGTCAGGTTTGGTTTTGCTTTGAAGCGACATCACATTTAATGATGCCATTTAGTGTCCCACCACTCTATCTCCTCTCAACTCGGTGGTGAGGGAAGCAGAGAGATTGTTTACTATTGTTAAAGTAGTGACTCTACACTAGCGCAAAGCCCTGCAGTGAAAAATAGGCATAATGTAAAAGTACTGCACATAATTATAATCAAAGAGTACAGCAAATATTAATTATTCTGATTATGCATTCATCTTCTGCAGTGCCCATTTTGTTTCTACAATTACAAACACCATCTCAAAGCGATGTCTGCACAATACTCAGTTATTCAAACTTCGCAGTGATTAAAAATACATTTAAATGATTAAAATAAATAAAAGAAACAGCAGCAAATCCTCACATCTGAGGAGCAGGAGCCAGGAAACATTTGGCGTGCTTGACGGTAAAATAACGATTTGTAAATCAGTCTCCACTCAAATCAAGCAACCAATGAATTATTTCAGATCCTCTTGTTTATACTGTACACTGGTGGGTAGCTTCAGCAATAACAGAGCATCGTAGAACTTTGTGTTGAACTTTGAATCTCAATAATCTCAAATGAGCAGGATTTGTTCTGTAATGGTAAATTTGAATATTTCTTTGTTTTATCACTTGTGACGTCTCCACACCCTGCTTTCCCTCCAAGGTATCAGATCTTCTTTTGTTTGTGTATTTTAATGTCTAAACCTTGTAATTGCATTTCAAGTTTCAGAGACACCCAACCTCTCACTTTCTCATGATATACTCAAACCCTTTTGTATTTTTACTTGTGTTGATTAGACCTCTTAACCACACTCCAGGATGTCAGTGCCGATACCTGTGAAAGACAAGAGTGTGAATACACATCCTGAGTAGGGGGGCTGAGGTTTTCCCCAGGTTCAGGGTCTTTCCTTTACCATCTCCGCTCGGGTGAGGACTGACCTTTCTTTGCAAGGAAATAAAAAGCTTGTCGGCCGACGAAGTCTCTATTTCATTATTCACCAACAGCAAACGGCTAAAATTTCCACAACAGTTCTCACTTCAGAGTGTTTGGAAGGATTGGACAGAAAGTTATGAAACCTGCCAAACCAAGGGCGACCACCGTCTGGATTGGACACGTTGACGTCACAGCCCGTCACCCACTTGGTTACCGTTAGCCTCTTCACCAGCCGTGTCCTCGCCAGCCTGTCTGACGGCTCGGAGCATCCCAGCTGCTCGCGCTGCCAGCCCGCCTATCAGCACCTCTGCAGGCTGCTAATCACCCCTGTCATTTAAATATAGCTCCTAGGAGCCCTTACGTACACATCACCAAATCACAGCGCGGGTGAGCCAATCGCCACAACCTGCCAAATATCTCTGCCATGTAGCTCTCGCAGCAAATCTCCAAGCAAACACACGTCACGTCAGCCGAAAGACAAACATCCGCCAGAGTCACATTCCTGCGCTGATCATGGAAACGCCACCGCTACAGCCGAGCTTTTGTTGGGTTTGGCACCGCTGCGGCTGCCGTGACAGCTCTTGGAAAGACCCGGTGGTGAAATAACAATAACTACGGTACCCAGAGTGCTTTGCAGGGCAGTCACGGACCTCGATGTGTCAGTCGGCAAGTGCGCAGTGCTTCCAGTTTATATCTCACCTCTGCTCATCCGTCTGGAGCTCCACGGGAGACAACAGACCTAATGATGTCTGAGTCTCTGCCAACACGTCTCCATCACACACGCTGCAAGACTTCAAGCCCCAGCTCCCCATGGGATTTCTCTCTCCGTCAGATCTACAGTAGGCCTCTTCAGGAAAGAGGATCAAGAAAACCAACATCCACACCCTCGAAATTGGAGTAAAATAATAATAATTTTTAAAAAGTTGACAACCAGAAACAAAAGAATATTTTATCTGATGATAGAAGTGAGGTAAAGATACTGGATAAAGATGATTATTGCTCTATTATGCAGATTCATCTGGAATTCCTCTGTTCTGTCTGGAGTTGTAGTGACATGGACGCAGTATATGAATGTGTGAACTATCAGGAATAACACTGAAACTACATAGCAACAGACCTGACCAACGCATTTAAGACCAGTAGCAGCATGCATCAAAAACATGCTGAACAGGCAGAATATGCAGAAGCTATACAGTCCCCACTGCTGTGTGGCCGGCCCTCGTTCGACTCCCCCAGTGGTTCTTTGCTGCATGTCATTCCCTCTCTCTCTGCCTCCACATTTCCTGTCTCTCTC
Organism: Trachurus japonicus; assembly: GCF_045865225.1. NCBI lineage: Eukaryota > Metazoa > Chordata > Actinopteri > Carangiformes > Carangidae > Trachurus > Trachurus japonicus. The sequence goes on along the minus strand of NC_140909.1, from coordinate 32,929,353 downwards.
AACTGTCCTATCAATTGAAGGCGAAAAGCCCAGCAGAAATACTTTGGAAATTCTGATTGCTGATTCTGGTTTACTGATACAGTCCATGGTTTGATTTCTAACTTTTCCATGGCAAGGCCCCGCAAATAGCATTAGCTTCTGGCTGGGGACCCCCTTTGCAAACCTACTGAGTTTTGAAAAAAAGTTAGCAGTTAAAGCAGAAGTAAGTGATCCGGACGTTTTGGAGTTAGCAGTCCCCGCCCTCGTCCCTACTTCACCACATTCACGCGCATCCCTTGGCTGCACACACAGAGAGGACCGCCCCTTTATGCCGTTCTCTCTCCTCATTGGATAAAGGTTGTAGGATGCAAGGAAAGTTTTCTCCTCGGCTTACAGCAGAGCAGAGTGACTGACAGACCCGTGTTTCAGACCAAACACTCTATAGAAGTGATTGCTGTCAGAAGATATAACTATTAGGGATGCACATGATTAACCGTTTAACCGTTAACTGATAACAAGAACTTTGACCGATTAATACTATCGGTTATTTATTTATTTTATTAGCTCCTTATGTCGTCAACTCATGGGGGCGTGTCGACACGTGCAGAGTTCAGATGCCTTCAGTCATATTTCGTAGCAAAAGGTTACACAGGAGGACTGACAGTATGTGCAGCAGCCCCCATGAAGGAAGATCAGACAATAAATGTAGCTACTAGCTACACGGACATAGATGTGCATCACCTGTAACAACTGCGCTGGAAAAAAGAAAAAAAAAAAAAAAAAAGAGGACGTTGCTGCTTTCCAGCCTGTTCACCTGCAGCTCTCCTGCAGCTCCACAGAGGAGCTGTCAGAGGAGCTCTGCTGTTCCTTCAGCCTGGTGTTTGGCTGCACTTTGTATAAAAACAGTTCTACATTGGACGATCTAACCTCCAGTGCGCGATCAGCTGAGACAGAGCGCACTGATCAGCTGTCGCGGCGCATGTGTGTATTTAACGGCAAAAAAAAAAAAAAAAAAATTGAAACAAAATTTTTTTTTTTTTTTTTTTTTGGCCGTGCGCCGCAAGATTCTTAATCTTATCGGTTAACGGTTAATAATCGGTTAACGAGCGTCGGTTATCGGTCAGAAAAAAAATTCTAAATGTGCATCCCTAATAACTATTTAAGACTTAAAAAAACACAAATATTCCGCTTACTTCTGCTTTAATGGTCATGATGTCATGAATGATAATTTGTCTGGCAGGCAATTAGAAAGATGAGCATGGCAAATAAGTTTTCAATATGCTTTATTATCATAAATAAGATTTTATAATAATGCCCCAAATTGTATTTTATTCTGCTATTTGCATTTGTTCTCATCTTCCCGCCAATTTGCTGAGGACCCCCTAGAATCCCTTGGCGGCCCCCACTTTGAAAACCACTGCTGTGGTGGTGTGGCAGGCCAGCCCTGCCACCAACCCCCACCACCACTGTCACGTCTTCCACTCACTAAAGCAGCTTAGAAGAGTGAGTGGGTCCAGGACACACTCATCAATGACTCTGAACAATTCCAACGTTAAGTTGTGTGTTGTCGCACTCACACAGTATATTAATTCAGTATATTAATCATTCCATCAATTGGCTGTATTTCTTTTCTGTGAAGGCTCACAGAGAGTGAAGCCTGACCGAGAGGGGAAGGGAGGGGTAGACTTCCAGTCAGTCAGTGGTGATACATACAGTAGAGATGAACGAACAACCTCACACACATTACAGCCCATGAGTAATTTAGGGTCACCACTCAACCTAATGAGTGTGTTTGGACTGTGGGAGGAAGTGCAAGTGCAAGTGGGAGTTGAAGCTCACAGAAAGAGCCTAGGCTGAAACCTTCTTGCTGTAAGGTAAAAGTGCTAACCACTGCATCTGCACTGTGCTGCTCTCTGTTGGTATTAATGAGCGTGTGAATTTTTACAGCAGCTCATAGTCCAGGAGTGGTAATGCGTCATTACGACTGCTGCACTGCTGCCTCTTAAGAGCTGCTCTAAGTGAAGACAAATCAAAATCTTTGCACTGATACAGATTCCACACTTCCAGAAGCCCTTAACTTGTTCCACTCACATTATTAAAGCAGAAGTAAGCAATCTGGTCGTTTTGGCTACTTCTTGTCAGCCGATGGAGTTAGCAGCCCCCGCCCTCGTCATGGATCTATTGGTCCTCGTCCCTACGTCACCACATTCACGCGCATCCCTTGGCTGCACACACAGCCCTTCATGCCGTTCTCTCTCCTCATTAGATAAAGGTTGTAGGATACAAGAAAAGTTTTCTCCTCGGCTCAGAGCAGAGCAGAGCAGAGTGACTGACAGACCTGTGTTTCGGTCCAAACACTCTATGTAAGTGATTGCTGTCGGAAGATATAACTATTTAAGACTTATATTAACACAAAAATATCGCTTACTTGTGCTTTAAATGTACAAAAAGATAAAGATAAAAGAAAAGAAAAAAAAAAGTTGAGGCAAATGTCACAGGAGAATGGAGAAATTCATGCGACTGTGACTTGGCATCTCTAAAGGCCAGCGCACAAACACTGAGCATCTGACCCAGCAAAGTTCACTCCTATGTTTACTCTGTGGGAGGGAAAATAGGACTTCATATTTCTGAAGTGAATCTTAAAACATTGCTCCATAATATTACAAGTTTGTAGTCTTTATTGGCAGATAAATAAGACAATCTCCTGCATCTGAATTATATATATTATATATTTATATATTTTTAGGAATGATGAGCATGAAGTTAGTGAAGTTGTGAATAAATAATTTTTAGGTTAACGGTTACATATTTGTAATGAGGATGTGATTTAAATTGATTGTGTGTGTGGTTTGTTTAGAAATACAGACAAACACAAATATCTCTGACATGTGGCCTGATCTTTCCACCTCGTTATCTCTACACCCCGATAAATGGCAAACCTGCCATCTAAAATGTATGAGCCCATTATGCAACACACACACACACACACACACACACACACACACTGCGGCTCATCTCCCACCTCCTGCCGTATAGCCGCCCCTGGGGCAGGATGATTGGCATTCATGGGCAAAGTTATGGTCACGCGCTCAATTACGGGTCTCATTACAGGATGAGAGGCCAGAGGTCTTAATGAGGCCGCGTCTGTGTGAACCTGAGCAGGTGTGAGGAGAGAGGGTCTAAGTTTCAGGCTCAGGCCAACAAGGCTGAGATTACAGCACTAATCCAATGTTTGTCTGACACCAGCACTGATCCCCTAATCCAGGCTGCTGCTGCTGCTGCTGCTGCTTCACCATCTCCAGCCAGTTAGTCTGCCAGTAAACCCCCTCCCCTCCCCACCCCTCAACACCCACAACACACACACACACACACACACCCCGGGATATAGACACCAGCTGTTGGCATCAGCTGTATCATAATGTCTGGTGTGTGTGTGTGTGTGTGTGTGTGTGTGTGTGTGTGTGTGTGTGTGTGTGTGTGTGTGTGTGTGTGTGTGTGTGTGTGTGTGTGCGTGGCAGGGGGTGGGTGGCAGGCTACATAAATGAAGATATACATTTATGCATTCACAGATGGCTAAAGTGTGAATAACTAGAGAAAATGCATTCCTATGAATATCATACCATTAAAATGCACAATGGAAAACAAAGGAAAAGAGAGACAGGGAGATGTTGCCTCTCTGGAACAATGGAATAAAACTAATCTACCATATTTACTGTACATTATAGGAGAAATTGACCAGCTGTGTGCAGCTGGGACTAAACTTCAGATCCTCCTCAATAAACATCTGTTGAGGGAAGAGGATACTTTGCAGATTGTTCGGGGGGAAAAAGCTCAACTTCGATATGTGCCTATGGCTAATTATTCCACAGAATGAGAGAATGCATTCAACTGGTGCCCCTCTCCCATCCCTCCCCTCTCTAACTCTTCATCTCCAGACTGACAATCCTTGTGGTAAGAAGTAGAAGTACAGTATCTGCTCTGACACTTTCCATACGGTCTCATCACACAGGTAATTAAAAACAGCCACCACAGGTCGGTGAGCCCAGCTGAGGGCGTGTAGACGGGCGATGCTGCTCTTCATATTGAAAGGAGCTTGACAGCTGCAAAAGTGTTAGAGAGTGACTACTGTACGTTCTGTTGAGCACAGTTTTTACAGGTTCTTGGGCGCTTCTATTTCTACTGTTTACACATCGACTCCACCACAAGAATATGGAAAATATACAGGACTATGAGGTGTATGAAAGCACTTCGGTCATCTCTCCAACATTCAAATGCTGCTTACACCTGGAAGCAATACTAATAATAAATAAATTGTGTAATAGACACTTGAGGGGGTGGTTCTGCATTTTACTTTTATATGCTCTTAAAACTTTGCACTTTTACTTATGATTGCATTATTAACTGTGAGTATTTCATGGTTGTCCTTCACATTAACTTGCCGATTACCTTCTGAAATATTTAAATGATCTAAAAATGTTAAATACTCATGGTCAATTGCCATTAGGCATTGGGATCTGAATGAACAAAAACAAAAGAGAAACTGAGATCATTTCTGTTATTCATTAAATAACAGAATATATTTTGCTACTTTTTCTTGAATAAAGAGCTTTTTTTTCAGAGAGAGGCCTGTTCATTCATTTCATAATACTGAATGATGCAGCAAATGTAACATCATAACCGAGGGTTTTGTTGCAGAAAATGCTGTGGAAACTTTCAGTAGCATAATATCTGGGAGGGAATCGTGGGATCCGTGAGGAATGCATCACATAGGGGAGTTTGCACAGCGAGGCTGGCGGCAGTGTGCGGCCTATAAACTGGCTCTGCTGACTCTCATGGCTCTGCTGGTGATGTGCGCAGCCAGCAGCAGGAAGAAGCCTTTGTAGTTCCCCCCAGGTATGAAAAGAACCTGTCTGTAATTCCAGTGGATCACACCGAGAAGCTTCCAGCATCTGGGCTGCATGTGTGAGCGTCCTGGTGGATCTGACTGTACACAGAGACCGTTTCCCAGCCCTCAACAACCTCATCACTTCATGTACCGCAGCACCTCCTTCTTTTAAAAAAAAACCTCACATATAAATCTCCCCACTTCCTTTCCAATCTCATGCTAAACCAGAAACACACTCAGATACAGTAACATGAAAAGCAGTGTTATGTACTGTAGTGTGAGTCATCTACTATCTTTTTCAAAATCTGTTGATGGAAGACAATATTTTTTTTTACAACTGTTTGGGGAAAATTCACAATTTTAAAGATTACACCTTCTCACAGTTGTGTCAATAACAGACACACCCACTGCTGTTGATCATCTCATGACCCGAGTGTGTTATGTCAGCTGAACCTGCTGCGATCACAGAGGAAGACTCAGCAACATTTGCTCTTAGGTGCTTGTCTTGTCTTGTCTTATGGAAGTCAACAGAATTGATGGAAAAATGATTTTTCTCTGGCAAACAGCTTTTTCACAAACTATTTCACAAGAGCTTTTCTGTCGAATAAATTTGAGAGAATGAATCCAAACAGGTCATCAGACCGCCTGAACCTATAACCTGTTGAGAACCTTCTAATTAAAAAAAAAAAACATTTACAAACAGCGTGATGTGATGCTAATCAGCCAATCATTGCAACTCAAATTAGTAAGAGGAAAGATGATAGCTGGAGCTAAATACGTAGGTAGAAAGGGGGTACAATTAGCCTGGGTATGCCCATGCTGCCTTGTGCGCAATTCTATTCGCTCTGCAAGTCAGCCTGGAAACCATGTTGGACCCAATTCTTCCCTCAACGAGGCAGCCAATCACAGAATGGGGGAGGGGGCAGCAAGACGATGACGACACACCGAAGCGACTTTGTTGATAGCTTGTCCATCCAACATGGCAGCAGACGCTTTACCTTTCGATGCATACGATGCTCTACAGTCATCGGGTATGATTGATACGATTGGCTATAAGCTACATACAGACGCATGATAGACATTCGTAGCGCCCAATAAACCACGCCTCAAATATGAAAAAATGAACGGGTGGTTCCCAGACCGAATCTCTATCTACATTGAGATGAGGTCTGGTGTTAGCCAGACTAGGGTACAGTAGGAAAAGAAAGAGAAAACTCTTCATGTTGTATTTCTAAAAATAATGTTCTCCCCAGGGCCTTTGCTTGAAGGCAATTTGTCTTTGAATCCTAATTGAAAGCCTCTGGTATAAAATGAAACATATTTGATACAGCCAATCCCATGTAGGCTACTGTATGTTACGTTTTTACCTCAAATCTGGTTCAAAACCATGGCGAATATTAAATATAAGTTAAAAAAAAACAAAAAAAAAACAGCAGCATTCATCACAGAGGGACGCACATCTCTCCCCTCTGCCTCCAGACTGGCAATACACGTGGTGAGAAGTAGCCGCTCTGACACTTTCCATGCTGTCTCATCAGACAGGTAATTAAAAACAGCCAGCAGCCAGTCGGCGAGCGGAGCTGCGGGTGCGTACATACGATGTAGGTGGCCACCAAACCCTGTTAGCCTCACATTTCCATTTAGTAAGCCGACAAAGACAACAAGGCACTGGAGCTAAAGAGTGAGGTCTGTGGTCTGCAGTGGAGGTGACATGTTGCCATGTGTGGAATCAGTCAGCGATGTGGGCTGAGGAAACTTGAACACTTGTTATTCTTTTGCGGTGCTACACAAACACTTGCAGAATGGCAAAGCGGCAAGGACGACAACGCTCCATTATAATACAGCAGGTTTACATTATTAGGTGAGCCGCTTCAGGTGGAAATCACTTCCCATAAAACACTGCATTACTTTTCAGTTTGGAGTAAGAGCCTCCATGCTAAGTGGATGGAAATTTGAATTACTTTTCTGTTTCTCCCTGCACACGTTTAGATCAATGTTTCCACCCAGACAACGTGTTGACAGCGAGGTAAAATTAATGCAAACACGCTGCTAAAAATGAAAATGTGTTCCTAAATGACGCTCCTGGTGGAAAATTTCTTTCTTTCTTTTTTTTTCCCCCCGAAAAAAAGTGTCAGCGGTGGGCTAAAATTAACCCAAGGTTCTGTGCATCAATCTGTTATTCTGTCAGTTTCCAGATGCTCCCATCCCCTTACAGCAGCACCACCACCTCCTCCTGCTCCTCTCCTCTCCTCCTTCCAAACCTGGCTCCTGTGTGGACAGGAGGTCATCTGCAGCCTCTCATCTCCACACACTCGGCCCTGTGGCGGAATCACAACGGAAAAAACACAGAGCCGCAGTTCTGATCGACACTACTTAAGTCAGTGCTGGTGCACATCAGGAAATATGTGCTGGTTGTGCACTTGTGCTCAGCTGTAAACACCTCCAGCTTAGTAGGCTATGTGCGTTCTGTTATTATGGTCTGTCTCCATTAACGACAGCAGCAGCACTGTGTTTACATGTGGAGGGAGTCTGGAGAGGAATATTATGCTGAGGCTTTATCTGTATTACAAAGCTGCAGTGTGGTGGTGTCGTCTGTGTACGACACCACAACCACACTTAGTCGGCTACATCTGAAAACACTTTTCCTCTTCATTAAAGCCTTTTATTCACAATAATGTGTCCCCTTTTAACATAGAGAAACTATGTGGGCTATTTTGTTTTTGTTTCTCCAAAAAGCTCAAAAGCTTTGAAATTGCTGTTGCCTCTAATCCTGTCTCTATAGGTGCTTTTCCATTAACCTTCTTAATGCACAACCTGAAATTGCGAGCTAAAAATATGACAACAACTGAAACAATTGATTTCTAAAGAAACTAAAATGTTGTATGATGTGGGTTTCTGAACAGTAGGAGCAGTATTTTTGCAAAACTGAGGTGGAAATGCTTTTTTACATTAAAGTTGTGACGCCTGCCGTATCAAGTCACAGGAGTCCAAATTCTTCTACTTACTCATTACGATGTTTTTTTAACTGTATTCTGACTGTGATGAATGTGTGAATGTGTTCTGTGTATTACAATGGATTTTAATTCATACTGTGATGGACATGTGCAATGTAGCGGCCTGACACCCAAGACAAGTTTCCCTTCATGGGACAATAAAGTTTACTTTAACTTTAACAAATCTGATAGCCTAGAAATCTAGACGCACCCTAGCGGCAGCAAATATATTTGCTCCGTAGGTGGGTCTAGAAACGAGCCATAGGAACTTTTTGAGTCTTGAACACCGTTTGTGTTGACCAATCACAGCGCTCTATCTGTTTAGAGAGTCGTTGGGCGGGCTTAACGCCATGACGATATACTTGTGACGGTGAAAAACATGACAAGATGGCTTTGGCAAAGGAATAGTTCTGACTACGTCATCCTGTTCTTTGCTCTGATTGGTCGTAGCGCTACCCTATTGGTGCAGAGGCAGTTTGAAAGACAGCCTTCATCCCACCCCCTGGATTGAGCCGAGGTCTACCGGTCGTTGCCAGACTATACATTATAATGATATAGTCTGGCTTGTCAGGCTACAAATCTGAGGCAGACTGATGGAATCTATTGTCACAGGAAACTGACCAGACGCAATGATGTTTTTTATACATTTCAAAAAAGGAAAAAAAAGAACAATGTAGTCATGGTTATGGTGTTCCTGATGATAATTTAGTGAACTGATGAAGCAGCAACCTTTGGGGCTGCAAAACGAAGCCTAGAAACCAAAGTTCCAAAAGCTGCAGTTCATCTCCTGGGGCCGGTTGCACCAACTAACTAAGCCTGGTTGTAACTGCTAAGTTGGTCTTAACTAAGACCAGTCTTTAGAGTGGACTTAAGGCCAGTTGCACCAACCAGACTTAAGCCTGGTCTTAACTACGCCTGGTCTTAGCGATGCATGTTCATGTGAATGCTTACAATAGCGTGTGTTGTTAGGATACATTGTTAACTACCTTCCTCTGTCTTGCGCGTTTCCATAAAAAAAGTGTGTCTCCAACACTGAGTCGTTCTCCACTGACTCCATGATGTTCAACATGTTTACAGCCTTGTTAAAAAAAACAATACAAAAATACAAAATAACGTTTTGGTCTCAACAGGTTATTTACTCCCTCACAGTGACTTACAGAACTCACCGGTTTACATTTTAGGGCTTTCAGTTCTGTATCACTGAGAACGTGGTCACTTGGGAGTGACAGGTGGATGATATGCTTACCACAAACTGCCATACACACAGGTCTAACTACATGAACACCCCTCCTCTTTGTGTCTGGATTCACTGGGAGTTAGGAATGGAGTCTAGTACTGCCAAGATGGCACTGGCGCTTGTGAACTGCTCTTCAGAAACCTGTAGGTGACATGTCTGTGGCTGCTGCCATCTTCATTTACAGTATCAACTACTGACTTTAACAACAGGTGAACAGCATCTACAGGACACAGTCACGTCTCTGTTTCCTTTTTGTGAAGTTGTCTCATAACAGACACATGTAAATGAGAACAACTGAATTATGAGTTGTGTTGTTTAAAAAGCCATTATGGGTTTTGAAACAGGGAGGGGTCATAATGATGGTTTAATGAGGTAGGAATTAGCAAAGTAACTGTGTCTGCGTCTTCCCACAACACAGAGCAACTCGTTCATAATTTTGATTTGTAGTAAAATGATTGAATGAGAAAACAAAAGAAAGAGGAGATTTAGCCATTTCAGTTTGGGCATTTGTTGTGCACTCAATCATTTTCAATGTTTTCACAACAGAATGGATGTGTCTGACAAACATGCAAATATGAAGTGCTGCTATTTAAGGCTGTCGGTGCCTTCCCCCCACTCCCATTTTATCATCTGTTCATCCCCACTCCCTCCCTCCCTCCCTTTCCAAACCATGGGAGCCATAATGGCCCCCCACCAGGGACAGTTTATTTTTCTCCAGATACAGGATCACATAGAGCAGTTCCTCCCTGTGTTCACCTCCATTGAAATCCTCATCCACCCCTCTGGCCTGACTGCTGCTGGTCCACTGGGGGGATGCTCACCTGTCACCATTAATGAGGGCTCCCTCGTTCAGGAAGGGAAGGGGGGGGGTTGGTACACTAGAGGGGGAGGTAATGCAGGGGAGGTAGTGGTGGGATGCAAAGCTCTGACAGCCCTTTCCCCCCGTGATGAATGACGGATGGGAGATTAAGAAAGCCAGAAGCAGAGTGATTTCTGCTGGGAATAGCTCATCGTCGGGCTCTTGTAACGATGTGAGAGTCTCTGATAGAGCACGGCGACGCGCTCTCAACTATAAAATCTTCCTTCAATGTGTGACCTTCTCTGAGCCGTGTTGAATGTATGAAGAAGCACAGGAGAGAGGAAACAGGCCTCGTTGTGTCTGGTGGTTTAAATGACAACAGCGTCAGTGCAAGGACAGGCACATTGATGAAGATTCAGCTGTTGCTTCTCAAATGTGTTTTGCTGCTTTTCTTTCTTAATGAAGTTCAAATGACATACAGTATATCTAAGGTTTGGATTTTAAGTCATTTTATTTTATTACATCCTGATGGTTTTTGATACAATTTTCAACTCATTTCATTGGAAAAAGAAAAATCTTCCATCACAAAATTAAGCTGTTGTTAAAGCTCAAGCTGTGAGGATCAACACTAAGCTGAATGTTTCTAAAAGTTAAGATGTGACCAGTTGTTAATTTGAGTTTTGGTTAAAAAAATAAAAATAAAAAAACAACTCTGTCTCGTAATGTTCTGTTATTATCTCATAGCGTGGTGAATATGCAGGTCACAGCTTGTCCACGAGAGCGTTTTGGAGTTGTTGGATTGTGTATTTGATAGGGGTGTAACGATACACACAAGTCACGGTTCGGTTCGTACCTCGGTTCAGGGGTCACGGTTCGGTACGGTTTCGGTACAACAGACACTAATTGAATGTAAAACTAAAATCTGTCTTGTGTTATAAAAGTAGGAAAAAATAGAATATAAAATAAAACAAGTGCATTAGGAGTGTTATAATGCCATTCATTAATTCTAGAGGGGAAAAAAAAAACTTGCACTTGACAACTGACAGAGCTCTATTATTTAAAAAAAACAAGAAACTAACATGTTGGTTTACAGTTAATTTAGACTAGATGCCAGGTGCTTTGGTGATGTTTCTAGTGTCTGTGTTAATGTCAAGAGGCTTAAAAGCAGCAGGATAAGTTGTTACACACCACTTGTCTTTTTCCTTGCACCAGTGATTGACATGTGGGTGGGGGGACATGCGCTAACGTGTTTGATGCGTGGTTTATAGCGACGCAGCGCGCATCCGTGAAATAGCGCCGACAGACTTTGTCCGGTGGACCAGTTGCGAGCTGCTTTTACACAGTAGCCTATGTGGTCGCGAGCTGCCGCCGCCGCCGCCATTTGTTACATTGAGAAGCCACACGGTGACGTAAATGAAGCAGCAGCTCTGCTAACTTCACTCTCATCACTTCTCTTCTTCGTCTGTTATGACGGTTGTGGCAGCTTTGAGGCTCATTACCGCCACCTGGATTCGAGTGAGGACTCGACTTTTTTTTTTTTTTTTTTTTAATATTCATTCAGACATATTCGTCGTGTGACTGTGTGCACCGAACCGTGACGCCCGTACCGTGACGGCACGGGACGAATACATATACCGTTACACCCCTAGTATTTGATGAGTTTGATGAAGGAAACCAAGAAATCCCATGAGCCTCTGTAGCGTAGCTCTGAGCAGCTCACAACTCTGCTCTGCTGTTCTAAAAATAGCTTGCACTCACAATTAAAGGTAACGGACCTACTGCTAAGACTATAGAGATTTGAACCTAACCCAACCCAAATTGTTGAACTATCCCTTTAAATCATAGTGTTTTATGTGTTGCTTCTTTGACTCATAGGGCTTTAGATAAATATTTTCTTGAGGATCAAATCATTGTGTGCCACCAGAAAAGGATTTTCTCTCCTTTTCCAGCACACCTGACACAATGAGATGTATTGCACTAGTAATAACTGGAATGGCACCCAGTAGAGCACACACCTTCACCAAGGCCAAACAACACCGGCACGGGTTTGCTCGCTGCTGTAACCGACAAAGATCTGAGCCAAGCTAAAAAACTGGAGACAGAGCAGAGGAAAACGAAGAGAGCAGAGTGAAGGTAAAGGCGGCACAGACTGGAGATGCAGACTGTTTACTACAGAGATTATCTGTGCCTGGCCTGTCACCCCCTTTTCCTCCGTTTTGCTTGTTAACTCCGTGAAACAAAATATCCTAGCATGTCTGCAGGCGTTTGGCGCTGGTAAAGCTGCTTCCAATTTAAAAGTAACTGTAGTGGATTGCAATTATTCCCCCTGTGCATGTCTTTTTTTTCTTTTTTTTTCAGTTTTTGTAGCGAGGTCAGGAGTGTTTAGCGTCTCCTCAGCTCCGCCGTCTCCTCAGCTGAACTGTAACTGAACGAATGAATAACAATGTACTCCAGGCGGTGCAAAGTCTCACTCCCAAATTATCGGCGACAAGCACAGTGTCACAGTCTAAGGTGTACCACCTGCTCCACGACCCCCCGCTGCCAGCCACCCACCTCGCAGACACACACACACACACACACACATATATATACCCCGAGACTGCTCAAGGGCATGAAACAAGAACAAAAATACAGGGGACACAGTTTGACATGGAGATGGGTCACACACAGAGAGGCCCCGAGGAGAGCTTTAACGGCACATCATGACAAAAAAGGCAGACACACATACATGCACACGCTGACAACAAGCCCACGCCCCGGATCTCTCCACTGAGTGCACCGAGCGCAGCTGGAGATGAAATGTGTCTACACGTCAGTGATGAAAACCAACAATTAACGTGACAAGAGAGTTGGCTGTCAGACAGAGGGTGAAGAGAGAGGCAGACGACAGACAGAGAAACCAACGTCTTCATGCGTCACACACACAAACCAGACAAATACATCAGGGGGTGTGTGCGCGCTGCCAGCCACGAGACACAATGATACACACAAACACTCTGTGGATTTAAGGGGATAAGTCTTCTTGTGTTGTTAGATATCAACGGCAGGACCCCGACTGAGCCGTTTAATGGTATCAAAGGTTCAAATGGTGTCCTCTGTGTGCAGCTTGTTGAATGTGTGGTATGTTACAGCGTTAAACGGCAGCTTTAGATGGCAGCCTATATCTCCTCCAGTCTGAGGTGTCGACCCCTAAGCCTGAACATCTCACATCAAAGTGTAACGTTGCTTCTGCATGTGCTGAAACAATTCATCCATTCACTTCACTATAGGTTGATGTGACAGAGACAAAGACAGTGTTAGAGTCAGACTGCGTCTACGCCTCTTTCCTTGTTTGTGGTGCTGCCTGGTCTGTCACCCTGTGTTTGTGCGTCTTGCTGGGAGTGGCTACTGATTCCCATAATCAACAACACACATCAAATGCACATAGTTTGTGTGTCTTTTTTTTTTTCCCTGAATAACTCAATTGTATAAAACAACTTAAATTGACTTTAACATTTATCTTGGTGATGAGGGGTGGGGAATGGGGATAAAGGGGTTGGCTGTTTTGTGTTTGTGTGTTTATGTTTTCTAAATGACTCATTGATTTTGTAATTAATTCTCCTCCATCCTGTTTTCTTTCTTCATTGTTTGCTGGTGGATGGAGCTGGGAGGGATACATGAAAGTATACCGAACAAACTCACTATACCTTGCAGATGTTTGGTCCAGTTGTTATATGATCTTGTTTTACATTTATTTACATTTTCTTATTTATACAAGAAACAAATCAATCCCCCCAAAAAAAGCATCACGTCATCTGCATATGACCAGTCATTCTATCATTTTAAAGGGATAGTAGCATTTTTTTTAAAGTGGGGTTGTATGATCTACAAATAGCCCCTAAGTACTTTAATTGCAGTAGAAGACTCTCTGCACTCCTCCCGTTAGCAACGCCAGCCCATAGCCCTGCCCAGAGATTTACAACATACAGTGTTGTGAACAGACCCAAAGAAACAGCCCATTTTCGCAGCCTAAAAGAGGTTTTACCTGAAGAAAAATACACAGTTCCATTGTTCGCTATAATATAATTTTTTCCAGCCCTTCAAAGTGCAGGAAAAACGCAGTTTTTATTTGGACCTAACCAACTCACGTATTCCTCCGCCCAGGGTTAGCGCCCGCCGATCAGCAGTTGGTTAGCTCCAAATAAAAACTGCGTTTTTCCTGCAGTTTGAAGGGCTGGAAAAAATTATATTATAGCGAACTTAGGGGCTATTTGTAGATCATACAACCCCACTTTAAAAAAAATGCTACTATCCCTTTAAAGACGTTCATCGTTATTGTTTAAAGCGGAGTGCCCCCGCCTCAACCCGCCTCCAGGTCTACTGACATTCACACAATGTCTGACATTTCATCATCTCACTGTGTTATCCTCACACTTTATCAAAAAAGCTGCTGAAACCCCAGAAGAGGGTGAGTCGTGAGGCGCAGCAGCTCTCTAAACACCCCCTCTATTATTCCCCCACACCCCTCCATCTTTACTCTTAAAGGTCAGGTCAGCTGAATAAGGTGATCGGTCTCCATTTTAATGGTTCCCTTTGTCTCTTTGTCTCCTTGCGCTTCAATGCTGGCCAGCCTGGACCACGGGACAATGCCACTACATGCTGATTAAACATAATGAGAAAATCTGTGGGATATTTAGCTGTGACTTTTAATAGGAGAACACCTAATAGCTGCTCTGATTCAAATCCCTCTTGGTGTGTGTGTGTGGCAGGGAAATACAGGTTCATAAGTCAGGCATTAAGCTGAGTTTGACTTAATGAGCGCTAAGCTGCAACAGGCGACAAGGAGCAGAGAGTAAATAAAGCTCCGCAGCCTTATTCAAGCATTTTTTATCTTAAATTCACAGATTTAACTGAGCATGCACCTGCAGAAGCTCACGAGGCGGATCTAAGGAGCAAATTAAAAAAAGAAGACGCATGATTCAGTTCTGTCAGTATTCCAGCTGGACACAAAGAAACGGCCTTGATTGTGGGACGGCGGCATCACCTGCCCCCTGTCGAACAACAGATACACATAGAGAGATCATATAATAAATATATAATGGAGCAGCAGTCAGTGCAGCCAGGCAGACAGGCTGCCATGCTGGCAGAACGTGAGTGAGGGCTGAGGTTTTTTTTTTTTTTACGATGCTTGTTTTATTATTCATAAAGAGGATGAGGTTTCCAGGATGCCGGGCTTGTTGTTGGCTGGAGTCCTGAAGCGGCTCCATTCATTCACTCCCTCACACACGCATAAACACACACACACACACACACACACACACACACACACTGTGCTGCTAAGAGTGTGTCTGAGGGGATATGCCTGAGCAGAAGATCTAGTTTCCCACATGAGGAACGACTGCCGCAGCAGCTTCACTCTTACAGATGAGGCAACAGCATGAGGTTTGAAAAGGCTTTTTACCAAAAGTACCAACAGTAAGTGTGTCTGTCATAAAAAAACAGGCAGTAAAAAAGAAGCTCCAAATCAGTGCCTTGATTCTGTGCGGTCGTCCATGGCGGTGATAAAAGCCTGGATTCAATAGCTCATGTCACCACGTTACAGGCTCTGACACAGACGCCGGCCTCTGCATTTTAATATTTTATTAGACTCATCCGCTATCTCCCACCAATCAGTCGATATCCTGACAGAGAGGGAGCAGAGACAGTGACAGCGCCTGGCGTCAATCATTTTTACAGTCTGGCTCAGCGAGGCATCCAACAGATGCTGAGCCCAGAGCAGCTCCGCCAGCGCACCCAGCTTCGCTATTTCAGGTGCGAGTAGTAGCGAGAGAGAGAGAGGTGAGGTGAAGAGGTGAGAGGAAGTGACAGTGAGTGCTGTGGGTGTTCCTCAAAGTCACAGTTAGAGTAGTGGTGTCAGAGTAGTACTATAGTGCATCCATTACAAGGAAAAGAGAGAGATGCCTCCACATGCAGGAGGATCAACAGCTCTCAGAGAGGCCAAGGGTCGGACTGGCCATCAGGAGCACTGAGGAAAATCCCAGTGGGTTGATGGGCCGTCAAAAGATCGATAAAGGTTTTTCCAGCCATGTCGGTCTCTTAACAGACCCTCTCTTTCTCTTTCTCTTTCTCTCTTGGGGTGCATAGGAGAGCGTGTTCAAGCAGCAACCTCCGAGGATGAAAAATTAAGCCAACAACCAAGTGCTAGAAACTGCGCTTGAGTCCGACTCTAAAAGCAAATCAGTCTCCATATAGACTCCCATGTCAAAATGTACAACTTTACAGCAGAAATAAATATGTTTACACCCTGGAACAAAAACACTTCTGGTCTCTTTAAAGCATTTTTTTTTGGGGGGGGGGGGATAATATAATGATTCATTATTCAACTCCCTATCAGATTTACATTTTTATCTGGGATTTCTCCTGTTGAATATCAAGTAATACCATTAATAAATATAAATACATTTGGAACTATATACTGTATATATATATACACAGCTGACAGTTTCAAATATATGTATATTTATGTGTGAAAGGGTGAATGTGAGTGCAAGTGCTTTAGGTGTTCATAGAGATTAGTATTAGTACTACTGTATATGGCCTTGCTACATACAGTATTGCAGGGCCAATTGTCAATGGCCTTGCATATAGAGCTTTTCTAATCTCTAACACCTAAAGCACTTGCTCTCACATTCACCCTTTCACACACCCCTGAGACTTCAGGTTCAGTATCTTGCCCATGGACACTTCAACATGTGGACTTCACCACCAACCTTTAGTGGACAACCTGCTCAACCTCCTGAGCTATAGCTGTGGCACAAACAAAATAAAATAAAAAACTCCCCCACAGAGGAATGAAACACATTCAGTCAAACAGATATCCATCCATCTCCATCTCAAGATGGGGGCCTGATCATCAGAAACATATGCATATACAATATGTGAGGACAATGTTTTGCTGTAGTAGCTACAGACAGTAGCATTGCAGCACTAAAATGAAGTCTGGCTTATGAATTTCAATGTGAGGAAAATTTGCAGTTATTAGATAAACCTGTTCAGCTCCAGGCATCTGGCAAATGACTAAAGCAGAGTGGAGAAGTGGGAGGATGTGGGAAGATGCGGGAGAAAAAGCTCTGCAGGTGAGTGGGGAGGAAAAGGAGACAAAGGGGGAGAGGAAATGAGGGGACACATTTATTTCAATGGAGCTCCCTCTTCTCTCAGACACTCTGTGCCCCCACAAGGTTATAAATGTCTGCACAGTATTTGACACAGCTTTTTCACCTTATGATGTAGATTTTATTTTATCCCTGTCTTTCACATGAAGTGCTCAGTGCAAGTTATTACATTATTTAAAGAGGAACTCTGTATGTCTGGTCGCTTTTATGCCGTTTTGCCAACTCTCCTCCTGGCCATGTGCATTTGTTTACAACGAGGCCGGCGAGAAATAGAGCGGTAGATAATGTTATATATCATATACGATGTTACGGCATGTATATTTAAGTTAAGTATTAAGTTTAATCTGCCATAAACAAGATCTTACAGTTTACGGGGCACATTTGTGTCGTGGTGCCACAGAGACGAGAGCTGGGACACCCGGGATGCAGCCCCGATCTTGCAAGGTTGGTTTTCAGCCAAGAGACGCAATAAGTGCATGCTCATGGAAGGCAGAGAGCCTCCATTGTCCCTCATAACAAGTTAAGCCAATTATGCCAAAGCTGTTTATCTAAGGTAAGCATGTAGTATAGTGAAGCTACAAATCCTGCATCCCCTTTAAAGCATTTTGAGCTGCAATTATACAAATAGTAGTTTATAATAAGTCCTCCTACAAGACTGTGTTTGCAAACCATCAGCCAAATAAACCTCTCTATTGAAAATACACACATTTTGTTGAATAGTAGAAAAATAAAACATTAGAGGAACCTGATGCACTTATTAAACTAATCACACTGACATTTGAAGCTGTCAGCTGTCCATTAGAAAACAATGATGGGTCATTTACAGACAGTCGACATCAAAGTAACGGGTCCTGAGTCAAAATCACTCTACATGTGCAAATATCACACGTCAAGAAACCTATCCAGCTATTTCAACATGTCGACATGTAGACATTTTGCAGATGTTAATTAGCTACCATAAGAACTCATGAATCTGCCAGCTACACTTCTCATTTCACTTATCAGCTAATCACAACTCTGCACTTGGAAAATGACACATTTCCAAATTGCATTTTTTAATGTAAATGCAAAGTGACTGTTCAGCTCTACCTCTGTCTACTTCCAGTGGCTATCTCCCCCTCTCCCCCCCAGGTGTCGAACTCTCTTCCCCCTCACAGAAGGGTGCAGGTGGTAAACGCTGAATAAAAAGAGACAGAGACAAGTACTGCAGAAATCAATGCTCATAGACCATCAGATGACTAAACAAGGGTTAAAAGGGTCAATGAATGGGGCTAATATTGGGCTTTAATTAAATATTGGCTATTGGCAAATTAGTGCAGTCCATACCCAGTGTGAAAGGCGTCGGTCCAGAGCACACAGCTGATGTCAGTCTGTTTTCACCGCCTCATTGTTGAGTGTTAGTATCACAAATAAGATCTTGTCAAAGCTAAATTCTGTGTTATTCTGTATTTTTGGAAAAATGTATGAATTTGTGTGGTTGTATTGTTATTTTTCTGTAAATCCATAAAATGCAAATAAATAAGCACATTTTCCAGCTTCTTTCCGCATTAAACCATGATTTAAAAAGCAACTATTAAGTCTACCTTGCACAGAGCACAGCTGATATTAACAGTCATCTCTATCATCAAGGCTTTAATGAATAAACTAGCAAACCAACATCCTAAATGAGCCGTTAAGGGGAGGATAATAATGAGACGAGAGGACAGAGGGGAGTGTTTGCATGCAGAGCAGGAGAGGAACAAAAAGATGGAAAATTCATTGCACTCTTGGTCTCTTTAAAGATGCGTATCTCCCCGTCTGCCTGTGTGTATACCCGTGGCCTGTGTGCAGATTTATTGATTGCTTTTACCCTGATTTACCCTCATCTCATTACCTGAGCATGCAGGGATGTGAAAGTCAGTCTAATATTTGGAGTGTGTAGACCAGTCTTGTTAGCCCTGCGGTGTGGTGGAGGTTGTGTGACGAACAGCACCTCTGAAGCACAGCGATCAATACAAAATAAGTAGAGAAAAACCATCACCTGGCTACAGCACAGGAAGAGGAAAGCCACTGAAACTAGAGGTTCTTCTTGAACTGCAACCGACTTTTACCCAAGTTTCACTCAGTTTGTCTGTGTGTACTTGGCCTAAAAAGGCTGATTCCTTCCTGTTTTGTAAATGTTTTTGTTTTTTTCCTCTACAGGGGGAAACACCAAGGAAAACCCGGTAGGCTCAAAAATATTAATCAATCATTATGCATATTTCTAAATACTTTAAATATTCCTGCAGGATCAGAAAATTAAGTCAAGGCTTTTCAAGAAGGCAACTCGGTTTGATACAGCCAGTTATGGTATTTGACCACAGAAATATATACATAAAGAACCTCAAGACTTGCACATGAGCTTGCACATGACTTGCACAGATATTATTACACTTGACTGTGAATGAAAATATAAATGGAAAGAGTTTTTCCTGAAAGTATCGTGAGTTACTTTCCCCGCAGCTGACTCAGACATTGATGAAAACCTCTATTTGGAGCAAAAATAATAAATCAGGTAATCAAATAATACTAAAGAAAACTAATAACTGTAAATCACTTAATTCTTTTAACATGTGATAGTGAACTGAACAGCTTGTTTGAACGTTTTAGATAAAACAAGGAGTTTGCAGAACTGAGCAGCACAATGTCAGGGGTGTTTCTAACATTTTCCCTGGCATTTCATACACAGACTGATTAATTCAGCAGATTCTTTGATCATTTGTTTTTATATTATTATTTTATAGTTCTGAATGTGGTTCCAGGACCAGGGGGCAGCATAGGAGAAAGCTGCTCTGACAAGTTCTGAATGAATGAAAATAACCATTAGTTCAGGTCTGAGACACAACTCTGGGCAAAAAAAAAGAAAAGCTGACTCCTTCTTGAGCATGTTGCTGTGAGAACAAAGTTGAATGAACCTGCATGTCCATCGACTCTGTCATCTACTTTATGATGGAGGACACTGAGACTGTCACTGAGGGTGGACATAACAGGGTTTGAAAATAAATTCAATTCAATTCAATTCAATTCAATTCAATTCATGACTGGTTCTGTAAAATAATCCATAAAATGAAGCATTCAGAAAACAGATTCAGTTGCCTGAATTTTTTCGCCATCACCAACCATCAGCCTTCACTCTATGACTCTCCAGAAACACCAGTAGAACGCTAAAATGGAAAGAAATACAGTTTCATGATGGTAAAAAAAATATATATATATAGTGTCCATGCACCACATAAACCATCAGTCTGGTTCCTTTGAGTCATTTCCACAGCCAACACTATCAACGTCTAGATCTGTCTTCAGCTCAGTCTTCGATCCATTCTGCTCCCTCCACCAGCTCTCTGGAGGATCTGAGAGAAATGGTATTAAGAGCACGTTGATATTCTGCAGAGGTTGCAGTGTCTGGGTCACCAGGATTACCCAGGGGAGAGGAGGAGAGGCTATGGAAAAGAGTGAGAGGTAAGAAAAGAAAAGGAGAAGTAGTGGGGAATAGAGAGAAATGTGTGCCTTGAGTCTAGAGCCCCACAGTATATCCAGGGGTGTGACTCTTTCATTCTCTGGTGTATTTTCTGTTTCATCCTAAAGCTGACAGGAGATGAAGGTCCTCCACTTTATCCAGGCACAGACTGCTGGGATGAATGGAGACGGTTCAAAGTCTCCGTGCGGGTGTATTAGCAGTGGTTTGGTCCAGGGTGACCTCCTGTCCTCCTCCACACTGACACAGTCACAGAGTCTACTCAGGCAAACTCTCCACTTCAGATGGAGGAGAGTGAACACAAACTTCCACAAGTGTGTGATCAAGAATCTCATCAAGGGAGAGAAAGATTTCTCAGTGACACTCATCATTTTCTCATCCAACCATGTTCACTAAAGCAGAGGAAATGCATTCAATCAATGACAATCAATGAAGAGGGTCAGGAAGGGTAGTATATGCACACAGAGGTAGACACACAAGAGATTAAACCACTTTAAATGATTTAATTACTGAAAACTGAATTTGAGAACTGAAAAATGACTTCCTATCTTAACACTCGTGGGTTTTCAAGTGCCAGTCCAAAGACTCAACACAGCTCAGTGATGAGATGTAACATATCAACAGTGGCCCCCGAAAAGTCTTATAATATGAATACTGCACAAAACACTCCAGAATCTTGAGATGGAGTTGCCGCCCAGATATGATGAAATCTGGGCTGAACCTGCTCTAATCACAGCACTGTAAGATGTCACATCAAAAGATCTGCACCCAGATCCTTACAGGAGCCAAAAAGACATAAAAGAAAATCGCTGAATTCTTGGGATCAACTGTAAGATTTACACAAACTAGACATCAAAGTATGTTAATGAACCTCTGTCCTACAGAGGCTCTTTGTGGTTCTATCCAGGTGACGTCCTGATACTCATGTATCTGATAATACCCATGTACGTGTAATGTTTGTCCAATCACACAGAGCAAACAGGCTCCCGGCCGGACACCAAGGTCAATCAGTTCATTCGAATTTCCATCTCTGGCAGACGAGACTACAGGCAGAGATACAGAGAGATACAATTACTGACTGGCCATTTTACTCATTTGTTTTCTGCAGATGTTCTTTTTTTTCCCCTTTAGCAACAATCACGCTTCTCACTGCCGCTCTGCACATTCACACCTCTGATTCAGGTGCATCTGTCATGTTGCAAAATGCATGACGCTTCTCTCCTATTTGCGAGTGATAATCAAATAATGACATGTCCTCACTAACATATGAAGAAATCTCAGAACATGTGTGTGAAGCCCCCTGCTGCGCTACAGCAGTGTCCTGCAGCTGCCCTCCTGCCAAGCAGTCTGCAACATGAGCCAAAATGACCAGGAGTGCTGTGGATGAGAGTGTGAAGGTAGGGGGGGGGGGGGTGGTATATTGAAGACATTGTGATACTACAGCCTGAGTAAATCAGCACGGTGGGGTGAGGGGCCCAGAGTGTCTCACTCACAGCGAGGGGCTTGCAGGAAATCACTTGAACAAGAAAAGCCCTTCAGAAGGCTTGATGGCTGCCGGGCAAAAGAGACACGCCAGAATAATAAAAGACTAATAAATAAATAGGAAAATGAGCACAGCGGGAAAAGAAGAGGGGAGAGAGGCCCTGGAGAGAGCCAGGGTGAAGGTGTGGTTGTTTTTTCCACAGGGGGAGAAGGTGGTGTTGTGATGGATGAGCTGGGATGAGCAAGAAGAATCCATATAAACATGAACACATGATATGAACCAAATAAAAACAAATCCATCCAGGTTCAGGTCTTAGGCGGCTTAGGCAGCTGGCGAAGCAAAGTAGCCCTGACATCCTTCTCCCTACAGCCTCGTCCTCCGGCTCTTCTTTTAGGCATCCTGGGGTGTTACAGACCAGATGTGTGTTCTGGGTTTGCCCCAGGGTCTCCTCCCAGTTGGACGTATGCAAAAATACCTGCTCCTGGTGGACATACCGGAGCTGCTCTTTCCATAAGGCTCTGAAAAATGTTGTAGGTTTAAGTAAAGCTCTTCTTGCCGTGAAAAAAAATGTAGCTGAGCAGGGAAATTAGAAGAAGCAGCACAACTGAGACCTGAGAGCTACTCACAAATGTATTCAGGCTTCCAAGCGTACACACGTTTAGGGACTGTAAATGTAATGTAATCAGACATTAAGCTTTGTGTTAGCTGGGAACATCCATTCATGCTGTAGAGATACAAAAAAAAACAAGGAGAAAGAAACAAAAACAGTGGAGACAGATGTGCTCTGAGCTGCTCTATTAGCAGCCAGATATCTGCCATCTCGCACAGCACTGCAGCACTACACACATACACACACAAGCGCGCACACACATCAGGGAACATTTCCATTCATTTGCATTTATTCACTCTGTAACTAGCTCTGAGCGAACAGCCAGAGAAAATATAGAGAAAGAGACGTGAGAGAGAAAGCTTCTAGTCACATCAAAAGCAAAGACCTTGTCAGTCAGCTGCATGGGGTTCCACCTTCACAACAACAACAACAACCTACTGCTACTTCTCCACATCACACACACACACACACACACACACACACACACACACACTGTAATCCACAATTACCTAAAGGCAGTGGAGTAAGTGGTCTGCACATCTGTTTAGCCACGATGGAATATACTGTAAGTAAACAGGATTACCACCTCATGGTTGTACACCTCCACCAAAACACTTTTTCTCTTTTCAATAACATGTTCACAAGTGCAAAACTGCATTTTCTGAGGTCACCAAGACCTTTGACTATTTCTTTGACAACCAAAGTCCAATAAAATCATCTTTGAGTCCTCTCAAAAATTCCCTTGAAGCGTTGATGAAATATTGTGTTCACCCACAAGACCAAAACTGTTTTCCGGCGATCAGACTGACCGTGACCGTTGACCACCAAAACTTGATCAATTCATCCTCAAGTCCAAGTGAATATAAACTGAAATTAGAAAAAGAATTTTCAAGAATGGAAATGCGTGTGAATGCTGAAAGGAGCTGAATGCTTTTGCTGAAGCAATGCTGAATGAGCTAAAGAAATAGTTGGAAAAGGCTGAATTAGCTGAAGAAGTATATATGAAATTTGAGGGCGCAAATGCCAAGTAGAAGGAACTCATATCAAGTTTTGTCAATGTAGTGCAGTTGTTCAACCGATAACTGGTCATTAAATACATCTCCCAAGAACGGGAAGTGACTAGTCTGTGCCTCTATTCCTTTAATTGTGATGTCTACAACATTATCTAATTTCCTCATAAGCACCCAAATGTGATCTAGTGTTCTTTGGCTCAGGCTTATCTACCATGGAGATTTGTCAATGAGAGGGTTCTGGAGATATCCTGCTGATAAACTGACCAATTCATTAACAGGGATGAAAACAAATCCTCCTTGGCAGAAAGTGGAAAACATGAATGTAACCTCTCCCTCTGACCTTTCTGGAAACTTACATTTACGCTTTCTACATAAATCCTTCTTTTTCCTACCACCTCCTACTCACCAACATCTGTCCTCATTGTGAGGAAAACAAGCGCTTCTAGAGGTTTCTGTTTTTAAATTAAGTTGCAGGGTGAGACAAGAAATGCTTCATGGCACACATGTGCATCAGGAATGCAAAATGGTTTAAAACCATAATACTAAGACCACCTGTCCTGCAGCTGGTACGGAGAGAATAATATTTTGAGATGAAAGTTATGATTCTTTATTGATTTCATCTGTGAGAGTTGCTTCAATCACAAAATGGGCAAAAGTGAAAGAAGAGATGGATGTAAAGGTGGAGGTTACAGAGAAGTGACTGACTTATGAATGATGTGTGATGGATCTGTCAATGTGGGATACAGAGCATGAAGAATAGCTTCCACTATTTGCAAATTTCAATATTTCCAACACTTGCTCCTTTATCACCTACATTGCCTGTGGAAAAAGAGGGAAACCAATTCTGCATAAAACGCACCAGTTGCTCCCAATGTTCAACACCTAACTGGCTTGAAGTGATGCAGACAGGAAAAACATTGCTTGGAAGGCAACGCAGTGACTAGGTAATTTTACAAGATGGATACAGGCAGTGAGATGTATATGGGGGAAAAAAACAGTAAAATATGCATCACAGATGATGCAGGGAGCCCCCGAGTGAGTGAGAAAAAAGATGCAGCATCATCAAAAATAGATCCTTCTATACCACACTGCAGGAAATGCTTCACCATGTTAGATTTACTCTTTTAATTAAGTACATTTTCCTGTAACACAAATTTTTCTTCTTTTTTTAACAGCCACAGATTGGAGCACTCCCTTAAGACCTCAATATCGTGAGAACTATACCTGTATGTTAACGCATAAGCAGCTCAAAGGTTCAAACTTTGCTTTTCAAGCATAAATAAGCAGAACTGAAAACTTGAAAAACTAGTGACCAAGTCCTACACTTTAAATGCCTCTACTGGCTCACTGCAGTGAAACCGTTGAGATGTGTGGTCTGAATAGTGATACCCATGCGTCTATTCTCATGTGTCTGTAATCTGCAATGCACAATGAGTTTTCTATACCAGCAGAAAACAGCCCCACGGTTGTCGAAGCACAGTCTAATGCAGTCTGTTCTTTTCCTTTACAATGAAGCAGCACCTGTGTTTACCTGCCTCGGCTTTACCATGCCACAAATCAAATATGCCACAACATCAACATATTTATAATTCTTACGAATTTGTGTCCAACCTAAATCACAAGACAACCGCGTGAGCGCACCTCAACACACATATTTTCCAAGGGTTCATGAGGTATTCCCTGAGCTGAGTAAATGAGTTGAAGCGCAGGGAAGCGGAAATCAATTTGGAACATTCACTATTCATGCCTCTTCCTTCACTGACTCTATTTACCTCACCTCCACTTATTTACATATCCATTTTATTCATTTATCTTTGGTGAGGTCCTGCGGGCGACGGCAGTGGACGTATGGAATAACAAAACGCTCATTACTATTCAGACAGATGTGCCAGGTTTACATGGTCAGACTGAGACAAATCGCTGAGAAAAGAATTATGACTGTATGGGTGAATAGAAAAAAAAAAAAGACTCCCTGCAAATAAACACTCAACGTGCTCATTTTGTTGATATTGTGTGTACAGGAAGCCTACCTGTGTGTGTCGGGCTCAGGGAGAGTAATTAAATGGTGAGATATGAGAGGGCTGAGAGGTTTTTACTCCATCTGTAGCAGCTGATTTCACTGATTACCTCATTCTTATTGGCTGAAGGTGAAATCAGCTGCTTTTGTGTTTGGTTGAAGACCCTCAACCCTCACCACCACCTCAGACTGCTTAGTGTAAAATCTCGACCCTATTGCACAGTTTCTACATTCAAGAATTAGTATGGCACTCATTTGTGATGACAGTTTTGTGTTGCTGTGCAGCTTCAATGCGCATCTTCAGAATTGACAATGAGTTTTTCTACATTGAATTGATGCCAAAGTAAATTTGGCAAACTGGGAGCCCACACAGCTTGCAGCAGTTGTGTTTTGTGCTGCAATTTGTGCAGAAAAAGGAGGGGAAAAGAAAATATTTACAACAGAATTAAAAAGACGTGCACAGTAGTTTGTTTGGGGAGTTACAAGTAGTAGACTATTGATCAAACTGTTGTTTGCTCATGATGGAAAGGCCTGTCTCATCAAGAGTAGCCAAATAATTATGGACCTTGGAAGACATAGAGGAGCTTGGGCTGGGGAAATAACACAATATTAACAATTAGCATGAAAAAATGCCTGCACGAATGGTAACAGAAATGAGAGATAGTGGAGATTCAAGCATCCGTACAAGACAAAAACATTGTAGTTGAGAAAGGTCGCAAAACATAAATATGTGGACCTTTTGTGTGATGCAGGTGATGAGCATAAGTATATGACAGTTAAGAACATAACAAATCTTAATCCCCACTTCAAAATAAAGTTAACACTGAGAAGTTAGTTATTATGATAATATGTTTTTTTAATTATATCACCCTGCCATCAGAGCATCACCTTATTTATAACAATGATTCCGACCTTCTGTCACTGCTCACACGCTGTTGTTCAAGATACTTCACAGACACACTTAGACATCATCAGTCTGCAAAGCTTAAAGGACAATTCCAGGCGAATTCAACTCGGGGGTGTATTTTCCTATCATTTTAGGTCTAAAAGAATGAATCTGAAGATTTTCAGTTTAATTGCTCCTGTTTTGCGGTAGTTGCGTCTGTCCCCGCATCGCCACGGGAGCAATGAATGGGAGTGGATGTAAGTTCCGCTGTTTAGGCTGTTTACAGCCCTCAAAGCTGCAATTTTTTTCCACAGACAGCGTCAGATGGCTACTCAAACATGCACCGAGAAGTTTATTTACTTCAAGCAAGCCGACATGTTTGTAAAACTAGATCTAATTCAAAGTCTCCCGGAGTCTCGCGCGAGCCTGAAGTTGCAGTGCTGGTGTATTCAGGCGCAGTAGGAGCTACCGCTTGTGTCATAAACACAGGAATATCAACTCTTTACTTGCTTCAAGTGTACATTTTTTTCCACAGACAGCGTCAGGTGGCTACTCAAACATGCGCCGAGAAGTTTTTTTTACTTGAAGCAAGTAAAGAGTTGATATTCCTGTGTTTATGACACAAACGGTAGCTTTTCCCACTGCATTGAACACACCGAGCACGGCAACTGGGTCTCGCGCGAGACTCCGAGAGACTTTGAATTAGATCTAGTTTTACAAACATGTCGGCTTGCTTGAAGTAAATAAACTTCTCGGTGCATGTTTGAGTAGCCATCTGACGCTGTCTGTGGAAAAAAATTGCGGCTTTGAGGGCTGTAAACAGCCTAAACAGCGGAACTTACATCCACTCCCATTCATTGTTGCCGTGGCGATGCGGGGACAGACGCAACTACCACAAAACAGGAGCGATTAAACTGAAAATCTTCAGATTCATTCTTTTAGACCTAAAATGATAGGAAAATACACCCCCGAGTTGAATTCGCCTGGAATTGTCCTTTAATGTGGTCCAGAGGTTATTTGTGAAGTATGTGGCTAACCATTTGGTTCTTCAATTCCTCTCATCTTTTTCTACAATTTTCTTGATTTCTAAAAATGCGAAATGTAGTGTTTGTGAATGTAATATCTATGAAAAAGTAATTAATCACACATGAAGTAGTGGTGGATATGAAAGCAAAGTAACAGCAACAGGGAGTGGGGGGTGTTTGGTCAGTCTGAGCTGTAATCTAATCTAACATAAGACCTAACACAAGTATTTAAATTCAAATTAAACTATTTACAATCTTTAGTTGTAATCCTTTTTACACATATTCAAATTCAACTTGATACATCATCACAAGGTTTATTCAAACTGTATGTGTTCTGCCAAAAACAGCAACAACAGATCAGTTTCAAAGTCTAACTTTAGCTCCCGTGGTTTAAAATTCTCACTTTATCTTTACTGGCTTCAAAGTTTCACAGCATTTTCTGACTTAGATAATGACTCAAGGTCTCTGGGGTTTAAATGAGGTTGTTGCTACTGCTTGGCCCGTGATTGCATCATCAGGTGCAGGATTTGTGATGAAAAGCTGCCCCAAAAGCAATGATTCCCACGATTAGTGGCGAGTTTAATGGAGCACACAGCGGCCGTGTCCTGCTCTGCAAGATTAAAGGGTAGTTTTAAAAAAATGGGTATCGGTCCTTTAAAGAAAGACTGAGATTACATGTTGATGGCCATGACCCTCAGGGAACCAGGGTGACAGAAAAGCTGACATGGTAAAAATCCAAATTAAGTGTTTGCATGTGTGACATAGTGGTGCACAGGGCAGCCTCCTGTATCTCACCGTCTTGACAGGTCAGAGTGTGGATCTCTCACAAAATTTCTCTTTGGAAAAACCTCAAGGAAGCATCTACTAAAATCTGGTCCAGATGTGCAAGAATTATGTGTGTTACTGTTTTGTTGCACCAGCCTTCTCGTTTGATTTAGATTTGTGGGATGTCACTCACAGAACCAGTTTACATAATGTGAGGTAAAAAACTACAATGTTAAATCCACTAAGTATATTAAGGACACACCCTTATTCTTTTCAATGACTGCGAGACTTAACATACAACTTATTTGAGATAACCTTAACTCTTTGACTGCCAGCCATTCTCACAGCAGCTTCCTCCAGCTTGCCAGGCATTTTCCAGCTTTTTGACTGATTTCCGTAGACCCACCATATATTATGTACTGTTACTACATACACATTCAACCCATCAAAGGAAAGATGAGGGTCTCTAGTTTCCAGAAAAAAAAACTGTTTGTTTCTATCGTGTTCCAGTCTTGTGAAATTGGCAGTTGAATATAGGTTAGTTCAGCCCAAAATGCCATTTTGGCACCAAAATCTTGAGAAAAAGAGGTTTTTGTGTCGGCTGTCATTTTCAGGTGAACCAGTACAATTGGCTCCTTTATATTTTGCTTTAGTGATGCCTCAACATCTGTACAGTTGTGCTCTTGTAAACAACAACTAAATCAACACTGACAAATGACTTTTGATGACAATAGACAAAATATTTAGCTACTGACACACACTACTGCAGCCTTTTTTCCTTCTTTTCTTTGAGTTACAACTTTTTATTTTCTTTTTTTTAGTGTGTGCGTACGTGACGTGTGCGTGTGCATACGTGTGCGTGTGTGTGTGCGTGCGTGTGTGTCTGTGTGTGTGTGTGTGTGTGTGTGTGTGTGTGTGTGCGCGCGCGCGGATCAATTCGACAGGTTTTTGTAGCCGAAACACGGCGCTTTAGATCAGATCCAGCTTCCTGTGGTCAGCAGGCAGCGGTCTCACTCACTCTCTCTGTCTCACACACACATCTACACACACACACACACACACAGCAGCTCTGGCTGACGTCACGTGCCCCCTGAACTCACAGCCACAGACATGTGCGCTCACAACAGACAGACACCATAGCTCTCCTCGTCACGTTCGCCGGCGCCGTCCGTTCCTCATCCACACTAGATCGGGGATTTTCAAGCTGCTATCTGGGTGATTTCTCGCAAAATCTGGCGACTTTCCAAACGCTCTTGATGACTAACGACGAGCGATCGACGGGGTTGTTGTCACTAACGTTTGTGCTTTGTATCACGGAGCTGCACGGAGCTTCGACGAGCTGCCGAGCCGCCATGAGCCCCGCCGCCGCCCCCTAAGCTCTCACCGGCGGCCAGAGTGTCACGGAGCGGCGCCGCTGCAGTCAGACACCCGCACCGCTCCGTGAGGGGGGAAAAACACGCTATAGTTTTTATATCTCTCAATCCAAATGTGTTTTTCTGCACTTTATTTTGATGATACAAGTCTGATCTTCACAGAGGAGTAGGGCAAGACATTCAACATGGCGTTGCCATTAAAAAAACGCTAAGACGAGTTATCTCGTCTTTGGCAGACTACGCTTGGATTCGCTAAGACGAGATAACTCGTCTTTGGCAGTCAAAGAGTTAAAGGGATATTTCAACATTTTTGGCAAATCCGCCTATTGCCATAATCCCTATAGTTTTAGGAGTAGGTTTCAATTGTCGCCGCGAGCTATTTTGAAATCGGCGGGGGAGAGACGTGAGGTGCATGGTATTTCCACGTTTCCCCTCATCAAACTAAATACACAATCTAACAACTCCAAAACACTCTTGTGGAAAAGTTGTGACCTGCACATTTGCCACGCTATGAAATAATAACGTAATTATGTAACATTACGACATATGAAGCAAATACTCAGAACTACTTAGTTTTGAAATGACTCCACCCAGCAGCCATGTCTGAAATATAGTATCGGTTACGCATTTGCCTCAAAAACAACTCCGTCTCAAAACGTTCCATTATTATTTCATAGCGTTGCAAATGTGCAGGTCATAATTTGTCCACAAGAGCGTTTTGGAGTTGTTGAGGGAAACGTGGAAATACCATGCACCTCGCATCTCTGCTCTGCTGATCTCAAAACAGCTTGCACCGACAATTGAAGGTAATGAACCTACACCTAAAACTATAGGAATTATGGCAATAGGCGAATTTGTCAACATATTGAAAATTCCTTTAAAAACTAGAGCTACAACAACTGCTAATCTTGAAAACTGGAACCTAAAGCTCTGAAGCTATAAAGGTGGACCTTACAAATATTTGGATTTACTCCATTTGTTATCCAAATATGGTACAGACTTGATTTGATTGCTATAATTGCTTTTGATATATTTTCTTTCAGATTAAATTCAACTGAACTAAAGCACTAACACTTCCTGCATCTTTGTTGATTTTGCTATCACATAGGCTATATTCACCAGCTTCACAGTCATTACAGCCCAAGTTTGAGAGAATACGACACAGAACAATATGGTCTAGTATTATTACTTTATCTATTACTACATCACACTTTTTCTGCCTGCAGTACAATAATACAACTATAATCCCTAATGACATTAATGAAAACAATTTGCTTATCCCACAAGACATGCTTTCTGATCTGGTTTTGTTGGTGATGCGACGCACAAATTTATTTGATATAACCTTGGCTGGGAAAATGTTCGCTTGTATGTGAACTCACAGTACACCAATAACTCCTCGGCTCCTGATGAAGGAGGAGGAAGGGGGAAAAAAAAAAGAGATGGATCAATAAACACTGAGAAAAAGAGCACGAGTGAAAAGTGTCTGAGAGGAGCCACTGTGATGTGTAGAGGAGGTGGGGGTGGAGAGAGGGTGATGGATCCTCACTTGGGGAGGCGACAGAGGGAGAGAAAGAGAAAGAGAAAGAGAGAGGGGGGAGAGAGAGGTGTCTCAAGATGGAGGAGTAATCTTCCGCTCGTTGATGAACGCTTCTCCTCACCTCGTACATCATCGGCAGGCGACAGCGCCTCTGCTCTGCAGTCGATACCATCACAATCTGATGGGCATTTTTCTCTCTTCCAGAATCTCACACATACATTACACTGAAGTGACCTGCTCATGCAGCACAGCAGGGCCGTGTTTTGCTGTACACGACAATTTGTCTCCAACGCGTCCAAACAAGCATCCCAGTTTAGAAAATGAAAAGTGTTCACCTGCTTCACCTGCTCTAAAATGTTCTGATTGTTTCTAAAATGCCAGGAAAACAGGTTAGACCAACTCCACTGAGCCCAAATTAGTCAGTCATTTATTAAACAGGGTGAATTATTACAGAGTATAAAGCCAGGACTTATAAAAATAAAACAAACGGAGCAGAAAGACCGTTCCTCCCTGTCTCATTTGTAATGCCTGTAAACTCTTCATCATGTAAAAGCCCCTGTTAAAATGAGGCCAAGTTTCTGTTCCTGGAGTTTGCTCCCCTGACATACTTTTGCTACAAGTCAACACATCTAGAAGTCCTTGGGAAGTTCTTTCCTGTGACCGACACCTTTACCCAGACTGGCAGTGTCTTGGCAGGTTGATAAGATAAGAAGAAGGAGATGCAACGGTCCAATAATCTGTGGTCAAGGCCCATAAACCGGCAGTCATCAATCATGTCAGAGCACACCTGAGAAAATACTTCAGTGTGACAGCAGTCAAAACAAATCCAGGCCCGGTCATTGTAATTTAAGGAGGGTGGATTTATATTCGTCCTGTTACGCTCCACTTTCAGAGCATGAAGAACCGCTGGCTATCAGGTGTCAAGATCACACTCTCTGTGTTTTCAGCTTGTTTCAAGTCAGGTACCTTTTCAGGATTTTACAATCTGTGAAACATAAAACACCTTCTATAGGTTAACCTTATATTTTCAACATAAGAGAAGAAACTGAGAGGAATCTGTAAGGAAGAGAACCAGAGGAAACTGGAAGAGGGTTGATGCTGGTTCTGGAAGTTGTTTTACCAATGTAGCCTCAGAAATACTCTCAAAACTATAATATAATTTAATTTTCCATATTTTTTGCATCAACTTATGCCTTTAAATGCTATAATGTGCATTAACTGTATTACTGTTTACCAGAGAATGAGACCAGGTCAGAAATCAGGATTCTTCAGAGCATTACCTTTAGCTTCAGCTGGCAGGAGTCACACAATACATAATTCGGCACTATCTGCATCTTGGGAACTGAAGTTTACTTCTCTCCTGAGGTCTATTACCAGCCAATATGAACATTTTCCCAGGGATGCTCATATTTTGTAGTGATGATTCCATCATGAGAGTCTCATGTTCATCCAAACTTAGGACGTGGACAATAAAAAGCAGGTTTTACAGAAATATAGATGTAGTAGCCTAACTACACAACCAGGAAATCCAGTTACACTTAAAGGCATTTTAACGCAGAATGAGTGTGACCTCAGTGTGAACTATGGAGCCATACTGTAATCTGCATTCTGCTCGCAGAGGCTCCACAGTTACATCTCCACAGCCATGATTTAACTAATCGCCTCAGCTGCTCATTCTTTGTCATGTTAAAGAATAGTGGGTTATATTGCAGACCGCTTGTATTCAGACGTCTTCCCATTTCCACTGCTGTACATGTACAACCCTGCAGGTGCTGTATTTCACACTGCATTTCAATGGGCTAGTTTCCATACTCCACTATAGGACTGTTATCACCCATCGCCCAACGGTGAGATATGGTTCAGGCTTTATTGCATTTCCATGGAGCTGAGTGTTTCTCAGCTCCGCCATAGTGTTATCTCAGGCAGCTTACGGTGATCCTTCACTAGGACTTACTCCTCTCATCAATTCTGCCCGTCGCTCCGCTGAACCGCGTGCCTGTGATTGGCTGGCAGTTGGGGCCGCCTCATTGGGAGCAAGCTCTGATTGGCTCAGCTGTGTTCTTCATTAGAGAGGACTTGGACAGCGGGCTGACCCCTAGAAGGTTCCAGAGCATGTTGTGATAAATGAGCTTTTTCTTCTCTGTCACACCGCCATATCCATATACACACACACACACACACATGCATGTACGCTGCACACAAACGTACACAAATGCACAAAAACAGGAAGCGTACGCCGCTCCCGTCCTCTCCTGTGAATACTGCATCACTCCACAAACAGCTGAACCTCAGCTGCCGGCAGGCCTGGCTTCCAAGTCTATGGTAACCTTTAGTCAAAAGTGCTTACTGTAGTCTAAATTAAGATATGCAAACACCCAAACAGCCTCATTTGCATTCTGGATGAGGCAAAGTCTTCAGTTTTTGGCAGGTGCTGCGGAGCCTGAGCTGACCTTGATAAAGCGATCCAAATAGGCAGAAACTCAGCGGTTGCTCCAAGAATCTCTGCACCACGCAAATTCACCCTGAGTAGATGCAGTTATACTTTTGTTGTGTCTCACTTGAATCTGAAATTACAATTGAATGTGCACTGTAAAATGTATTTAGGAGCACAAAAGTAAATGGGACCTGTAGACACTTTCTAAGCTTTTTAAGCAGACTTTATTATCGGGCTGTTCATACTCTTTAAAGCATACGTAACTGTTCAATGAAAGCAACTGTCAAAGAAACACTTAAAAAGCCTTAAATATGAATAAATTGAATTATTTTTGCTTGTAAATGTCCCTTTATTGTGGAAAAATGCATTTTTGATAGATGTGCATTGCACCCCATAGGTCTTTATGCAGGTTTAATATTTCAAGGACCACATGTGGTCCTTCAGAAGAAAAATAAGCGTCAAGCTCTGCATGCTGTGTGGAAAATGTGTTTAGCCTGAATGGCAGAATTACAAAAGGATCCACACCTCCACAGCTACAAATGTAATATTTAGGCTGCAACAACAAATTATGACAGAGACACACTTCAGTGGGATTTCTGGGCTTCATCTCAGTTTCCTGCAGCCACCCTGCCAAACTGGGATTAAAAGAAAAAATCCCAAACTTGTTACAGAGTTAGGATGAATGAAATATTTGAAATTTCAGAGACATCCTCTGGTTTATGGCCCATACCACAACAACCTGTGTCAGATGCCGCCACTAAACAACAGCAGGATCTCATCAGTGTAAACCACACACATCAAACCAAATGATTTCTAGAGGAAGACAGAGAGAGAGACAGACTTTACAGGAGTTTCTAGTCAGGGTGGGTAGGGGCGATCTGGTATTAAACGAGACCCAGGGGCAACATTTTTAAAGGCGGTGATATCGATGAGCTGCAATGCCATCAGTTCTGCTCACTGTGCTGGAGAAATTAGAAACATAGATTTCCTATTTGTTCTTGCAACATAAAAGTTCTTCCTCATATTTTATCTGCGTGTGTGTGTGTGTGTGTGTGTGTGTGTGTGTGTGTGTGTGACTGCTGCTCCCAATGCAGAAGTTCATCTGAACCCTCTCTGTAACATGCACACACACTCACACACAAACTCAACTGTGCGTGACAAAGGCCAAGAGAACAGAAACATCACATACAGGAGGAACAGTTTGTAGTTCATCACTAATCTTCTAGTGAACAATAAAAAATACTGGCACAGAAAAGGTCCCGTAGTAAATAATTAAGCGTAACATTTATTTAAATTTTCATCATTACAAAGTCAGTCGTGGTATGTTCAGTATATTTTTTTAAAAAGAAACATCAGTTCTGTTTATTTAATTGGTAGGGTTGAAATCATGATGATATCCATCCAATTACCAGCAAGATTCACAGCTCTGTGGTTAAAACCACTGAAGCAGAGAGGATGACACAGAGAAAAGAGAAGGTGTGGGAGGTCAGGCGAACCAGAGAGAGGTTGTGTGTGAGGCAACACTGTGAAAAACAAAGGAATTATCCACATCATCCCCTGTAAAGCTGAACTGTGCCACTTTATTTGGTGTATGGAGTATTTCTCTATTCCAAAATGAAAACATTCTTGGCAAATCTTTTCACTTTCGTCCACCTTATGCCTGTCGAAGAATCTCACAGTGCACGCGGAGGCTCATGGGAAATGTAGTGTGTAAACACTTCGCTTTCCAAAACTCCTCGTAGTCACTTTAAACAGTTGAATACTGAATATAAATACAAAACACAACCCGCCAATACTTGCAATATACCATATCAGTCATTAATACCAGCTCAACAATAATCCTTTGGCTCTTAAATTATGCTCTTATGTATTTTTAATATTAGCTTCATTAAAAAGAAGACAACTGAGTTGCATCAAGTAAGCAGAGACAAACAGAGCGCACAGTGACTGAGAAGCAGAAAATCACAGTTCAATAAATGGAGCTGTTTGATTTTGCCTTAGTCTGTTCATACAGACAGAGGTTTGAACACACACACACACACAGAC
Source organism: Trachurus japonicus (assembly GCF_045865225.1). Taxonomy (NCBI): domain Eukaryota; kingdom Metazoa; phylum Chordata; class Actinopteri; order Carangiformes; family Carangidae; genus Trachurus; species Trachurus japonicus. The sequence goes on along the minus strand of NC_140909.1, from coordinate 32,893,624 downwards.
ACGACACACACGCACACGCACAATCACCAGCTGCTTTTGTACACAGTCCAAGTCTGTATGTTCTGCACTGCTGCTGTCGCACTATTCTACCACTTCAAATGCACACATCTCCAAACATGCCGCTTTTATTTGTCAGAGTGCGACTTTGTGTGTGTGCGTCTTATCTCCCGCTCCACACTGCATCAAGGTACCCAGCTTGTCTGCCTCCGAGTCGCACGCTATCATTCTGTTATCGCTGCAGCTACAGGGGGTCTCTTTAGCAAAAAGGAAAAAAGAAAAAAAAAAAAAACTCACTTTCTCGCTGCTTCAGCCAACCAGCACCACCTCCTGCACTCCTGCAGCACCACCTCCCCTCGCCATTTGCTTTTGCCAGCTCCACAGTTCAGCGAGCCAGGGAGGGCTGATGTAAGAGCGTTAAGAGCTGCTTGCCAATAGCTGAAACAGCTGGAAGGAGAAGCTCAATGGGAGAGAAAACACAAGCAGCGAATTAACCCCCCTGAACCCGACAACTCAAACAGCATTAAACCTGCTGGAGACGGTGGAAGGGCGGGCACACAAACACCGATAAACACACTCTATTAACACAATCAGGATAAGAGAGCCGCCCTGTAATCACCTTGTCCAACATTCACATCCTCAGGTTTTGGAGTAATCCCTTTCTCCCCCTAGTGAGAGAGACGAGGGAGACGAGGGAGACGGGCCTCGCAACAGCCAATAAATTAACATGTTTTTACATGGTGTTATCATGTGCGCTTTGGACGGATCTTGTATGAGGAGGAGCTGCTGTGCTCATCTCCGCCTTACAAAACAGCGGCACAGGCTTAACACAGGGAGGGAATTCATATAAAAGAGTCAGGCTGAGATGGATGCACCGTGGTCCATCGGATGGAAAGCCAAGTATGTTAAAGCTCCTGCAGTGTCATCATAACCAAAGGAAAGGGGTTATAGACAGGTAGTATGTCAAAATAAAATGAGCATATTTGCAGGTAGCACTCGGGGAATGGGCGGTTTGAACTGATGCCAACCACCAGAGCCTCCAAGGGTCAGCTGTTCCTTTTACACCGATCAGCTTCAACTTTTAAGACCAGTCACCTGTTCTGATGTTACAGTCAGTGTGTGTTTTAATGCAGTAACACAGTGCATGTCAATCAGCAACATGATGATGTAGATGTATGATTTGATTAGAGCTGCAACAATTAATCGAACAATGCTCGATTATTAAATTAATCGTCAACTATTTTGAGAATTGAATAATCGGTTTGAGTAGTTTAAGAAAAAAGTCACAATTCTCTGATTTCAGCTTCTTAAATGTGAATATTTCTGGCTTCTTTGATCCTTCATGACAATAGACTGAGTATCTCTTTGGTTTGTGGACAAAACAAGACATTCGAGGAGGATGTCATCGTGGTTTGGGAAACACTAATTGACATTTTTCGACATTTTCTAACATTTTATCGACCAAACAACTAATTGATTAATCGTTTAAATAATCGACAGATTAATCGATAATGAAAATAATCGTTAGTTGCGGTCCTAGATTTGATTTGTCAGATAAAGGGTCTGTTCACCCACATGACTAAATAAATATTTTTCTCAGTTACCTCTAGTGTTATCTGGTAGGAGTGGGAATCTTTTACTATCTAACGATTCGATTCGATTATGATTTTTGGGGCTACGATTCGATTCAAAATCGATTTTCGATTCACAACAATGTGATTCATAATTATTTCTGCTGCAGTCTATCGGTGTGCAAAGTATCTTCATGATCTACTCCAGTCTGCTTTGCAAGACAGAATGACTAAAGTGTCTTTTTCACATTTGAGTTTTAAACATTTATCCATGCTTAGATGGAATTGTTGAAACTGTTGCATAAAAGCAATATCACATATTGCTTAAGTAACAAAATTAAAAGTGCCTCTTGATTTAAAAAAAAATAGTGCAGTTAAGCATGCTGCTTTTTAAATTCTAAGGAAATGGAGGCCGACAGCCAGCAGATTTGTTTCATTTTTTTATTTTTTAAAATCGATTTTGGGACATTTTATATCGATTCTGAATCGTATTAAATGAGAATTGCTATTCTTATGTGAATCGATTTTTTGGCACACCCCTATTATCTGGTGCAGATTTAGATTCAGTTTAGGTTTTATAAGCCCATCTGTTGATCAGACTTCACCACCAACCAAAGACGAGGCAGGTGCAAGGAGTTTTGTTTGTGTTGGCCACAGATTTGAGTGAAATATCTTGGAGTATCTAGTGGTAGCCACGATAAGACCTGATCGAACTGTCTCATTGCCGAGGAGCGGGGAGCTTCAACACTTCTAAGCTTATCTCATTTGGCCTAGGATACGCTGAGCTTTCCTTTATGAAAGGAGAGGAGATAATAGCAGCAGCAGCAGCATTTGGAGCACAGCATCATTGTCGTTTAATTGCTGCGGACCTGTAAAGTAGAAAAGAAATATCATCCATGTGTTAAAGTGTAAGCCATGGTTGTCTTTTGACCTTATGACCTTTTAAATCCACTGGTTTACAAAAGTCACACAACTAGGGAACCTCTAGACCTCCATACACAACCTTCTGGGGGAAAAAAGCAAACTTCTCATTTTCAACCTGATGAAATGTCTATGACTTGATTTAGAATGGATTAGGCAGAGAGAAGTAAAGAGATGGAGGTGAAACAGGGATATTTCGGGTTATTAATGACGGTAATGTGAGAGAAGACAGGAGGAGCAGGTTGTTTCTCCAGAATCTCTTGTCACTCATTGATCTCCTGGAGTGGTTTGCCAGGTGATACGGGATGCCTCTCCTCAAACAAGTCAGTTTGCTCTCGGTGAAATAAAATCACAGCCGTGTCACAGTCATCAGTCAAGAAGATACGGGGAGTTTAAAACCCTCTCACTTTCCTGCATATCGGTGTCAACAGGCACCGAGGCCCCTGAGGTTGACTCCTATTACACAGACAGACAGACAGAGCAGGCGTGCAGACAGACCTGGCAAAGACAAGCAGGGAGACAGACAGGGAGTCTATTCTCCTCTCTCTTCCTGGATAAATATTTGATCAGCGGAACTCTGATGGGTATTGATTAGAGCCCTTATCCGCTCTTTATCGATCCCTACTGACTGTGATCACTGTTGAGACAAACACACACACACACACACACACACACACACACACACACACACACACACACACACACACACACACACACACACACACACACACACACACACACACACACACACACACACACACACACACACACATTCACTCCTGTAACCTCTGAATGTCAAATCAGAATGAAAGGTTAAAGGCTTAAAGCATTTAGCTACACTAAAGCGTTTTCTAATGACATGATCATCAGCCTGTTCAGAGAATAGCACAGTAAAGCTCTGATTCTACTGATAAAGGAAAAGATCTGTTTGCGTGCGTGCGTGCGTGCGTGTAACCATCATGCCCTGTGGTGTCTATAAGTAGCCGATATTAGGTTACAGTGCTTTCCCACTCTTAGGGCTATCAAACCTTCCCTACGAGTCCTATCAACAGCTAAGATTACATTACTGCGACGTCCTTGAGCCCCCATGTCGGGTGACCCCTGCTGTACTGCTTACACAAGCACCTCTGCCTTCAAAAATGATGGGAACCACCACCCACCACCACAGCACAGTGTGTGTGGTTTTAGAGTGGAAAACCAAGAGTCTTGTTTGCCACTTTAATCTGATCTGAGTGCCACAGTAACATTGTGATGTGAGGTGAAACACATAATCCTGACCTGACGCTGCTGTACAAATCCAATAAAGCAGCACCACAACCAACGCTGGACACTCTGGACGCCCTGAAGTACACAAAAGCAACACACTACATTGATCGAGGCTCACTGCTACAGGTTACACAGATCATAACCTGCAGTTTAACTAATACTTTCATGGGTTTGATTGGATTTATCACAGTTACAGTACAGTCAGGTAAGATCTGAAGAGTCACCATATTAAGTTATTGGCAATTGAAAAACCAATAGGATAAGATAACTATGTTGAATTTGTTAGATTAGATACAGAAATGATCCCCACAAATCATAACCTTCAGTTTAACTAATACTTCCATGGGTTTGATTGGGTTTATCACAGTTTCTAATACAGTCAGATAAGATCTGAAGTGTTATTAAGTTATTGGTAATTGAAAAACCACATGACTATGTTGAATTTGTTAGATTAGATACAGAGATGATCCCCTTTTTTCATGGTCCATGAGACAAATAAAAAAGCTTTATATTTAGCTCCTGTGAATACAACCAAAAAGTCTTACCGGCTGCAATATACTGTAAAAACGAAAATGGGGCCATTCCACAAGTCAGCAATGAAATTAAATAAGGTAGGAGGGGGGAAAGGTACTGAAAACTGACACTTCCAAAGCAAAAAAAAAAAAAAAAATAGAAACATGTTATGACTGACATTTATCAAAAAGTACCTTTCTAGGAAACACTGGGTTTTTTAACCAGTCAGTTGTAAGGTTCACATTATTCCTATGGACTATTGTCGCTTTCAAACTTCTTCATTTGTTTTGCTGGGAGTTATTACAGCATGTGTTTGACTTTTATTCAGAATAATCTTCACTCTAAGGAAACTAATTGCCCTCAAACTTCTATTCACTGTCCTCATGATTCATTTACAAGTGCAGCCAAAGTAGTGAGAGATGAAAGAGGGGAGAACAGAGGGACAAAGTGCTGATGCTGGGATTGAACTCCAGTCTCTAAGGGTTACCGTGTGTGGGTGGGAGACAGTGATGTATCTTTTCTCTGCGTCATCATCTCAAACCCAATCTTGGAGTGGAGACACCAGTACAGTTGCTGTTAATCTGCACTCACTGTAACCTCTGCAGGAACTAATCATTTTCTCTAATCCCAATATCATTTCTGAACTGTCAAAGGGACGAGCCCCTTCCAGTAACGCAACCCCTCGGCTCCTCCGGCTGAATGAGTGTCAATAAAATACCTCACCTGAATACTGAGAACGGCTCTTGCAGGTTTCTTGCAACATTTGGATCACGCCGCGTCAGCCGAGCCTATCCATGCGTGAATCAATCACGGGCAAAACACATCATATTTGATTCCATTTGATTAAACTGATTGGCTCTGACAGAGGGTAATATGTCCAAGTGGGGAAGGCAAAATTAAAGGTAATTGAATTCCGAGGATGCAGTTACAGCCTGCTGTCAGTATGGGCAAAGCTGTCTTTAGATCTCCAGGCAATGTTCACCCCTGCACCGAGCTATAAACAAAAGCCTTCAGGCAAACATCAGTCACATGAGATGGTGAGAGGGAGTCACATCTACAGTTTGATTTCTTAAGACCAAGCCTCATTAAAAAAAAGGGAAAGATATATTTGTTTTTCATACATTTTTCACCATATCTACTGCATTTTATATTGCATCAGTCTTGCGCTGTTTCTTTGACAAATATTTTACTTATTAAAACCGTGTGTTCTGATTTGTACGGCTCTGCACTTAAAAGATTCAGCCTGAAAATCGTGTTTTATTTATTCTCTTATCTATATGTTGATTTTTCTGGAAAGAGAAAGGCAAATAGCACTGCATTTCACCTCTGTGTTCTGCATTCAAGTGTTTAATGCAAGAATTAATTATTTTGAATGTACTGTCATTTAAAAAACAAACTAATAATTACATAAAAACTGACTAATACAGCACTAAAATCAGGATAAATTAAGTTATTTGTGACAGAAAAACAGAAAAACCTAATATAGTGCTGCTGAGACACTCAAAATCGCTAAAGAGGAGATTCCTTCACAGCAAGAAGAGCATTAAACCTATCTATTTGATTTTATATCTTTGGCATGAGCCCAAAACTCCAATGGTCTCATCAGCAGCTCATTCACTGAACAGACTGCTGCTGTCGTCCTGCCAGGCTAGTTATTATGTCAGTGGAGAATCATAGCAGCAAATTCCAACCTCTTGAACTTTTGCTGAGGATAACAAACTTCTCTGGTCTTTGCACCACTTAACAAGACACAAGGATCAGAAGAGCTGAGACTGATTACACTTCTTCACCTGAGCTTTCCAAACAAGACAAACCGCTTAACAGATCTCTTTTCCAATGAATCCAAACATTATGGGATCATGGAATCGTTTCTGTATTCCTCTCCAAAGGAAACAGCAACTTTCATCACGACTTGCCAGTTAAAGCTTCTTTTTTTTTTTGCTGAGGTCAAATCCAAAATTAACTAAATACTCGATTACATCATAATTTGCATAAATCTGACTTTCATTTGTTGACATTGGTCTCCACCAAGAAAGGCACTAGCAGAGAAATGATCCTTAATGTTTTGATAACTCATCAAAAGTCAGTACTCATCAGTTTCTATAGCTTTGCAGTTATAACTCAAGTGCACACTTTATTATATTACAAAAAGAGAGTCATTGACGTGTGACAAATAAGACTGGCGAGCAAATACTGATTTGTTTTCCTTGAATAAAGTAAGAAGCTTTGATGTCTGCGTTCTGCCTTGATCTCCCCATGCTTGACGTGTCTTGGAGGTGGCTGAGGAAAACCAGGTGCTGGTGATCAAGTGTCTTTTTCTAGCCTCTTGATTCCAGGCAGGAGGCCGCAGTCTGGGCTCAGCAGCTGTGTATACACAGTGCCTGGATCAATAACAGCAGAGAGCCTGTATTGATTATGTGTGTAAGTGATACTAGAATGGGGGTTGTTGGGGGGGGGGGGCGGAGGTGGGGGGTAGGAGGTAGGTGTCCTGGATTAAGGTAACAGGGACACAGCCTTGTGGTGACCCTGTGTAAACCGTGGGTGGGTGTGCATGTGTGTGTGTATGTTACTTGTGTCTGACATAGAAAACAATATACAGGATGTGCATGCCATATTATTCAATACAGGCCAATCCTCGAATTTCACACACACACACACACATACACACACACACACTCCTTGTGTCCTGGCCTGACCTTTGCAATGGACTCAGTATCTCAAAAATCTCTAAGCTATTTCTGAGCTGGATTCAGCCAGACTACTGTAACACAACCACCAAAATGCTCTGCTGAAGGAGAAGGTTGCTGCTTTTGAACTAATAGACCAAAACGCCCAAGAAATTCTCTGCCAGTCAGTTAGTAATTTCAAACATACAAGCTGAAAAGTGAGAAACCATTTTCATTTCAGCTTCCAGGTGTTAATTACAACTTGGATGTGGGGGAGATATTTAAGTGGTGTAGGTCCAACCCAGGTGGCAAGACATGCAAGAGATTCAGACGATAAAAACTTCAGTCAATTCTACCAGCAAAGTATTAAGTGACTTGAAAAAGCCACTTTATTAACATATTGAAATGTTAGTGCTTGATTGCAGGTGTGGGCTAATGAATAAAATGGGAATTTTGCTACAGTATATCTCTAAAAGCACACTTAATGCACCATTTATATTAAGAATAAAACAAGCAACACAGGGCTTTATTCACAAACAACCTGCACTGCATCATTACTTGCTTTCCAAAGGCATTATAGGAGCATTTATTTCCCCTTCCTCCGTAAACAGAAACCATGACCCTAGTGTCAACCCTGCAGCCTTTTATTTACATTGATTGTGTCTTTGCTATAGACAGAGTCACATGAAAAACATCTGTTCTAACGCCAGGCTTAGTGCTCTCCAAGGACCTGAATGGTTCAATTACAACTGAGCTCCATGTCCATGCAGCACCACCCTCCAAAATAAAGCTGACACAGCAGCACCCTGCATCACCTCCTGGGATCCAGACCCCCAGATCCTGAACACATCCTGGGGTCACTATGACACAAGTATCAAATATCCCTGCAGTATATTCCCACTAATGAGCCGCTACACTTCCATCTGAAATCTAGATGCCGTCAGTGTGCTGAGACATTTTAATCAACCATGGAAGCTGCTGTACGGACGACAGCACAAGTCCACAATCTTTAAGTAAAAACCATTTGAATTCTGAGCACGTTCCTGCGTCTGTTCTGCAGATTGAGTGTCTATAATTAAAAGGGTCATTACTATCTCGATTTTTGTTGTAGTTATTAGAGGTAAACATACTACAAATGCACTAAGTGAATTCACAGCCAAGTCAATTGAGTACCAGGCACTTTTTTTTTCAGGAACATCCACCCAGTTCATTGATTTGCACCTCAAAATGTGTCACATTCCGACTAATTCAACACAGAAGGACATAACAGCACAGTGGTCCCCTATTTGCTAACAGTAATCACACCGCTATCATCACTTTTTACCGTTTTCAAAAGGTTGTTTAAAAAGCAAAGAAGCACCAAAAGTACTAATAAAAGTACTTTTAAAGCAAAACAACAATGCTCACATGTATAAATATGGACTTTTTCATTGTTACTATTTTTACTGTTAGGATCATGATTTCTGTTTGCTCAATCTCCTCTCGTTGATCTTGTGCTCTGTATTTTTTAGTATGCTATTGTCATGATGTAGTGTCATGTACTTGGTTTTATCTTATACTGTTGATAATATGTTCTGTATTTTTAGATTAGCCGCCTATGGACTGGTGTTGAAAATTAGCACATGTGCTAAACACACCCAAGCAAAGCATCTGTTCTGTCCACTGGAACAGCCTCAATTTATTTGTGATGTCCATATCAAATAAATAAACATAACATAACATAAATCTGTATGAATAAAAATAAAGTGTAGCCTACACTTGCTTCTCGGTCAGTTTTAATTAGCTTGTGAGTTGTGCCTATTGCAAGAATGTACTCAGTGAGATTAGATTTATATCTCCAATTATGAAATTATTGATAATTATTATCTAATTATTAAGCTTTTTTCTTAATTAATCCTATCTAGTGATCAATATACAGAGGTTGTTTCTCAACATGCAACACAAGTGCTTTAAAAAAAACAAGTTAGAAAACACATCCATGCAGGCATCAAGCAATGTTCTGCGAGAACAGAAACAAGCAGGTGTAATTAGCTGCTTGCTTCCCACCTCTCGGAGCTGTAGAAGTTATTCATCCTTCAGATTCAACGCGGCATCGACTCCCTCGCAGCGCAACGACCGGATAGGGCATTAAGATGCAGGGGAAAGCAACAGCGGTGTCTGGGAAGGTGGAGGGAGACTGGGGGAAGGTACTGGAAGACAGGAAATCATTGTCTGATTCATCACTTCAGGTTTAGCAGATTAAACACGGAGAATCTATGAATAAAATGGGATTATTTATTCAGAGAGATAAAAGACGTGTCAAGGTGTAATCCCTACACAGGATTGCAGATAAATTATCTCACGGACACTAAACGCCAACAAAGGCACCGCGATGGATGAACTTGGATTTCATTAAGATGTATTCACTCTACACTTATACATTGTTATCTCTGAACCTGCATGTGGTATACAGCACTTTACAGCATGGCTTTGGCCCTATTGTGCTGTGATAATGGACGAAAAAAATCTATGAAATCTACAGCAACGATGAGGACAGAAATATAATTTTACTTATGGAAAAACGGGCTTTGAAGGAATTTCAAGGCCTGGTGTTCCCTTGGTACCATTGTTCATCATCTCAATGGCAATTGTATTTCCTGAGGGCCCAGAGGCGAGCCGAACAACACTTGCTAGAAATTCCTATTTCTTGTAATAATGGCAGCTGATGGAGAGAAACTTTGTCCACCTTCCCTTCCTCTTAACCCCCCCTTCTCTTCCAAATGTGGCAGATTTACACCACGGGCTCAGTGATGGAGGTAGGGCTCAGGTTAAGAGGCTGTAGAGTGTGTGTGTATATGCGGGGAGACGGGATTGGTTGGAGGAACGTGAAGACGGGAACCTTCAGCTCTACACTCGGAGCTATAGATGAGAAACCCTCATCCCTCCTTATCACTTGGAAAATTCCTGGTGTGTAAAATTGAATTCCAATGGTATTTCCCAGGATCAAGATGAGAGGGCATAGGGATTGGTGAAAACATAATGTGGAGAAGCTGGGACAACTGCTCTTAACACTGCTCGATCCCTCTCTTTTTTACACACACACACACACACACACACACACACACACACACACACACACACACACACACACACACTGCAGACACAAGACAACAAAGCCTGTCTTTCTAGCACAAAAGCAAAAGTGGACGCACATTAAGCCAATGATGCAAACAAAAAGCCACCTCCAATATCACACATGCTGATGTGGCGGCTCTGTGATGTTGCAGGCGTTCACACTCGAGCAGCAGCAAACGACAGGAGGAGTTCCCTTTGCTGTTTTTAATCTAGAATTTCACCTTCCTGTTTCTATCTATTCCAGTCACATCTACAATCTGAGCCTGGAGCTCTCCTAACAGGTGCTGCACATGGATTGTATTTTATTTTTTCATGAGCTTGGAGGTGGAGATAAATATTGCATACCTAATAATATAAAATACAACCACTGGCAAAAACTCATCAACATCACTGTTCTAAGAGGAAAAATAATTAAACAGTGAAAGTGGCAGCAGCATTTAAGTCTGATAGGGGGGTAGGCGGCTTTAGAATAAGCTCTCCCCAGATACGACGAACGCTCAGTCTCAGCTTTAATTATAACCTCATTAATCAATGAAATGAAAGACAAAAGAGTCCTTAATTTATAAAGACTGTTCCCAATTCACAGCCACCTGCTCAAATCGTTAAAAAAATGTCTTGCTCCCAACGTGTGTGTGCGCAACGTATTTATATGGATACAATGACCGGAGCACAGAGGAAATCCCATCGCCGCAGGAGCGAGCTGAAGCACCTGTTCGTCGGCCGAGCACCTCCTCTGAACCAGACTGAACCAGATCCTACCCACTGACCCCCAGACAGGGATTACAATGTTGTGTGAGTCAGAACAGCCGGACCATCACACACCCTGCTGAGTGTGTTACTGTCCACACCGTTTCTCCGGCCATACACATACACACACAGAAGGTGACCAAAACTGACCTCTACTGAAAATGTGCACATACTGTTGATTTGTACAGTTCAAATTCATCTGTAAATTGTACTTTTTTCCCACCCATCTTTGTCTTTTTATCCAGCAAATTAATGACGGCTTCGGGCAGAAATATCGTCTTAAACTGAATTAAATATTTTGTTTGGGGGAAAACATGCAGCTTTTATGTATATTTTTACATTCCAATCAGTTATTTCATCTTTGATTTTGTTGTATGACGACAAACACACAAATCTTGTCTTATCTCTGTACATTTTCATATATTGATGTTTCAGTACAACTGCTGTCACATTTTGATACTGCCACTATAGGTGAAGAGGATTATCATATGAAGTTGATGAGGAAAACATCTAATAATCATATCTTACAGTTCTATAAGTGAAAGGGGCTACAAATGTGACGAATCACACAGCACATGCACGATTGTGTAGTTGGCCTGTACTTGACCATATCATAAAGATTGAAGATGTCTTTCCAGGGTCATCATGGATGTCCTTCCTGACAGGAAGCTGAGCAGGCATTTGGTATGTGATGGGTCAGTGTATTAGGGGGCCCAGCTAGCCAATCGTGTTGCCCCGTAGCTGAAGTCCAGGCCATCCCACCAGCCCCTGCCACCTGTCCTTCACCCCCCCCCCTCAGGGTGTGGGGGAGAGGGTGACGGCCAGATGGCTCTTGAGGTCCAAGCAGCATCCTGAGTGCAGCATCCTCCCCACCCCCCAGCCTCAGAGCTCCTGGTCCCACCTCCACCCTCTGACCCTCCCCTCCCCTTCCCCAGTCCAAACCCCTGAGCCCCAGCGCTCGTCAGTGCTGCATGACTGAGCAAACACAGTCCTTCACCAAAATAAATCCCCCCATCTCTCCAATGCAGCTGCTTGGTTTGCAAGAAAAGCTTAACCCGTGCTTAAAAGAGCCTTCTTCTGTGCTGGCAGAACAGTGTTCGTGACATTAAGATTTTCACTATCACCAAATGCCAGAACCTTCTCCTGATGCTGAAAAAAAAAAACACCTTAAAGAGAAAATGGTTCACGTTGTCGTACATAAAATAATGAGCGGTGACCACTGCAATCTCTGAAGATAGAAATCATCCATCTGAGCTATCCAGGCAGACTGGCTGGAGAAGAGCAACTGTTAAAGAGGGATAATGTCTACAATGGGCTCTAAATAATCTCACAAGGTTGCTCATTTGTCATCACACTATCCTATCTCCCTGATATTACATTCAATTAGTTTCAGATACCAGCAGTGCAGGGCTGCTGGCGCACACAATCAATCAAACCCTGTCAATGACAAATCGTCACCCCTCCAGTCTCCAGCTCTCTATATCTAGGCAACAGGCCAATGTAGCAGTGGAGACATGATGCGGGCCGAGTACTCGCTAGATGGGTCCTTCATTGAAATGTAACCTGTACTAACCCAATGGAATTCATTATTACTGTATGTCGATTTTCAACAGCTATGTATTTTCATATCAGACAAAAGAGAGGTTGTTCTGCACTGTACACTGCAGACAGATATGGCCTTCACAGTTTGTACGCTTGTTTAAGAGAATAATAATGCACCAGGGCACGGACTGCAGTAATCTGAGTGGTGGGTAGCACAGATGTTGCAGTCATAATGAACAGGTTGGCAGCTGAGGGAGGGTACGGCCACTGTGACCTTGCCCATATGTCTGGCTAAATGTCCATTGTAGGAGGAAATACTGTCGAGAGAGAACTAAAAAAACAAGGTATTTTCTATTGCCTGGATTATCTTAACAAGCACAAGCAGCATGTCTCTGTGTGGCACAAACCAAAGATTGTGAATTAAAAAAAAAAATGGAATGAGTTTCAGTGCTGCTGGGCTCAGCCTCAGGAGCATGGTGAGGGGCTCAGAGAAGTGGAAGAGGTAAGAAGAAAAATAATGAAACCCTGAAGAGGAAGAGCCCAGGTAAGGTGGTTCAGCATGTGGACAGGCTGCCTCCATGATGCCTCCCTGTGGAAGTATGCTGATCCAGGAGGACAGCCCAGGGCAGCTGCAGGACATGCTAGAAGGATATATGGATGGATGTATGGATGGATGGGGTGAGTATCAGCATGCAGGTACAGGAAAATCATTGTTACTATAGGCTCATAACATATTAAATCTATAATTGTAATGCCATTTGTTTCAGTTTAAAGAGATAGTTCAACATTTTGGCAAATTGGCCCATTGCCATAATCCGCATAGTTTTAGGAGTAGGTTCGTTACCTTTAATTGTCATTGCAAGCTGTTTTTAGAATGGTGGAGCAGAGCCGTGAGCTCCTAAAAGCTATGCTACAGAGGCTAATGGGATTTCTTGGTTTCCCTCATCAAACTCATCAAATACAACAATTCCAAACGCTCTCGTGGATAAGTTGTGACCTGCACATTCACCACGCTATGAGATAATAATGGAGCGTTACGAGACAGAGTCGTTTTCGAGGTAAATTCATGCAAAACCGCTGATGCTCGTTCCTGTCGGGGGCAGTTTTTCAGCAAGCAGTCTCTGCATTTACCTCCTAAACAAATCCGTCTCATAACGTTCCGTTATTATCTCATAGCTTGGTGAATGTGCAGGTCACAACTTGTCCACCAGAGCATTTTGGAGTTGTTCGATTGTGTATTTGATGAGTTTGATGAGGGAAACCAAGAAATATCATGAGCCTCCGTAGCGTAGCTCTGAGCAGCTTGCGGTGCGGATCCATCACTCTAAAAATAGCTTGCACCGACAATTAAAGGTAACAAACCTACTCCTAAAACTATAGGGATTATGGCAATGGGCCACTTTGCCAAAATGTTGAGCTATCCCTTTAAATACTGATAGGCCAGTAGGACTCTATTTTAATGACGACTTTGCCTTAAATACTTTTCTTTTTGTTATTGATGAAGTGTCTGTTACTGGAGCACATTGCTATAATGTTATCGACCAGGCCCAAAAGCCAGTGTCTCATCATCAAGTCTCACACCGCTGGATCACTCTCTAAATCTGGCAGCTGTGGAAAGAACCACTGAAGCTTACTAACTAGCCCTCTCCCGCTGAGTGTGTAACCTGAGGTTCAGGATTAAGTCCATCTTGTGAAGGAAATAAACAAAGCCATGTAGGATTTCCCACTCGTCCGTGTCTCTTAACTAATTATGAGAGTGTAACAGAGTGACTGCGGCAGGGCAGTCAGCGACACACACATCCACCGTAAACACCTCATTATCCTACAGAACCCCACCCAACCGTATCAAACGCTTCTTAATGAGCAGTCAGAAACTAGACCGGAGAAAATAAATACATAATTTCCAATAGCTCTGATTGAGCAATTAGTGTCACATTGCTTTTCATCTTCATTGAGTTGAATCAATAATGGATTCCATTAGAGGATGTTCTCTGTCACCTTCTGAATGTCCTTCGTCATCTGTATCAGGCACAAGTGGAGACTCTGTCTTTATTTTTTTTTTTAAATCATGTTGGTGCTGAAATCGTGTGCATTTTTTTGATTAGTGTTCTGTTCTCCTGATGGTCTGCTTGAAGACCTTGTACTTTCTCAGCATAATGAACCCTGGCTGTGCATAATGATCATATTGTGAGCACTGTTTTCCCGCCAAACACGTGGACAGCCTTACAACAGAAAAGCACAGATCTGTTAACAGAGTCTGTACTTTAACTGTGTTCAACATTAGTGCTGTAGAACTGGACTGTTTCCATATAAATCAAAGAGCAGTTGAATAACATGTAATTCAGTGTCTCGGTAGCACTCCATCGAGAGCCAGGCTGCATGGGAGGTGGGGATATCCCATATGCTGTGCAGACATTGTTAATCAAAGATCGGCTCAGAGCTCCTTTTCTTTGACTGTGCTCCAATAAATGAAGCACGTCTGTGTAGACCTGGAGTTCACAGGTATTTAAATCTTTCTGAACCTAATTTCACGCTGGCTCTCACAAATGTGTGGTAGGGGAGACACAACGCATAAATCAAAAATGATAAATATGTAGCACATGCTGCCGCTGTTAGACAAAAAACAACTTTTTGGTAACTCAAAGTGACCTCTTTTTCGAGAAATAATGATTTTGTATATGTTTTCGGGAAATAAGTAATATTGGGTCAAAAACAAAAGACTTCTGATGCCTTGAAATATTCACGCAGCACTTTAACCCTTCCCTTGTTTTAAATGATTTCTATAGTATTTTCTATTCAGTTCTTGAGGGGTAATGTACCATATAACACCCATCTTTCCAACAGAACTTAAGCAAAAAAAACAACCTTTGCCAACATTTCACTTTACAGTTAAAGCAGTTCAGGACAATGCTGAAAGGCAGATAAAACAGACATGGTATAGATCCTTAATCCTTCTCTGTCTGCAGCTTTTCAATACATAACATCAAGGATCAAATCTCCTGGAATCCTGTAGTCCAAGGATACTGACTGACTACAAATAGGCGGGTTTCTGATAGTCTGCAGTTCTGCTCCATCAAACACAGAGCCCCAATTCACCAAAATACAATACATCCCTCTCTGCTTTCCCATGTAGGTCCATGATTGCTACTCAATGAACATTAATATATGGAGCAAGGGACAATTGAGGGACTAAATCTACAGAGAGAACAAAATCCAATTACCTCCTGCTGGGGCGAGTATCTCATATAGGATCGTGAACTCACACAGCCTAGGTAATTGTCGGGGGACATTGAATCTTACTGCATGGGAGCCTGGGGTAATTCTCCAACAATGACTGTCCGGGTGTCCACGTTCCTACCTCAGTGCTTTCAATTTATTTAAGTCGGCTGATGTCCATTAAGAATGGAGGTATGTATTGGCTAAGTCTAGCGCAGCCTCTCTTCCCTGGAGAGCACCGGGCCTCGTCTGATCTCTGGCCTGATGATGCCACCACATGTGCATCGGCAGGTGAGGATTCTGATGAAATCTAGACATGTCACTGCTCATATAGTACAAAGAGCGAACACTCACGATAAGAATGGTATCAGAGCCCAATGAACAAAAAAAAGTTTGGATGGGATTTTGTAAATACAGGTGCATCCACACACAAGACAAAGATGCCGAAGTTAGCTCCCTGGGAAAGGATCGGCAGTCTGGAAAATTGGAAAAACAGCAGCTGGGGCTTTGGTCGCATCAATTAATATTCATGTTCTACATAATCCCATGTGACTAATTTAACACACCTGATCAAATCAATAATTTACAGGGGGAGGGCCAGGGAGGACGGGACAGAGATGAGGAAAAGGAATAAACCCTCTTATTACGTTTAATCCCTGGCACACCTCTGGCAGAGGGACTGAAGTCCAGCAAGCCTCCAGTCCACACCATCTGAAACAGACTTCAGCCTACAGTCTACTCCTGGGCCCCACGTGTTGGAAACTCAGATGAGGTCACCCACCCAGAGGATTTGGGGATGCCCCCGTTTTGCCACCTTAGCTGTAAACACATAGTAAACAGAGCCATAGTTGCAGCACTAAACCTGTAACTGGGTTGATTCAGTCTTCACTGCAGCAAAGGAGGAGAAATTCAGTCAACCAGTGACCACCACCACATTAAAAGGTTCATACACCTCAACAGCTGTTAGTTGTCTTCATCCTACATCCTAAATCCTTCATCTGCAGTCGAGCCACGAAAGCCCAGAGAGCCAGAGCTATATGAGGTTTGCATATAACAACAGCGCTACATCAACATCATGTGGAAAATGCAGAGCGAAGCTGAAACGGGGAAAATGAGTTGCGGTATCAAGTGCTCCATCAATCTTAGTGCGGACTACTGAAGTAATTCTACACAACCACAAAGCATCAAAGAAGACATAACAGACGCCTTGATGCTTTCACTCACTGTTTGGCGTTAAATCAATCACATTAAGCTTCCTTTGACACTTTGTAAAGGTGATAAAGGTCAGATTAGGTCAGAATACAGGCGTTTTCTTTTCTTCAAGACAAGCTGTCTTGGATTTTTCTTGGTGACAACTTTGAATCAAAACATTAAATGCAAAGACTTGCAGGTTTCATAGTGATGTTCATTTAGGTAGCAACAGTTTTGTTTTGTGTGTTGACCACCTATGAATCATCAGCTTATCCTGATTCAACCATCAACACTCAAAATCTATCTTCAAAGGTTGCCTGTGCACACTACACTCAAAAGTACCCACTCAGCCTTGGGGTACTCTCAGAGTGTCACACTTCACAGAGCAGACAGGTAGAGCTGCAGGATAAAACGAGGAGCAGCCATTAACTCACCCTTTTCTGGTCCTCCAAGCAGTGCAGCACAGCCTTCCTCCTCGCATGCTGTTGTGGACTAGCCTCTGCTCCTTTCTCCATCTTCCCATAAGTGTGAGTGAGTCCTCAGGCTCTTCCACGGCTAAATATCCTTAACGGGAATTAAGGGAAATACCTGCTTATAGTATTTCAGTCCCCTTCCCACTTGGTTCCTTGTTGTTGTGCATGAAGGGTCTATCCAAAAAAAGGAAAAGCCGTCTGTCCATCAACTTTGCTTCATGAAGAAAAAGACGGTGCCCAACTTCAGGGGGGATCCAACCTCAGCCGCAGGCCGCGTCTCAGTCATATTGATGCTTGATGGTTTTCCTGTGCAGTTCCTGGTGAAGAGGGGGTGGCCTGAGGTGAGCATCAGGACAGAGGGTAAGAACCGGAGATAACCAGAATGGTCCTCTCTCCCAAAAACATCATCAAATCCTAAAGGAAGAGGTGATCCTCAATATGTGAATCAGTCCGTCTCCCACTGCCCATAAAATGTGAGCAGGTTTCCGTTTTTTGTATCAAAATGAGTTCAGGGAACATCCACTAGTAAAAAAAAAAAAAAAGAAAAACCAAAAAAAACCTTCCAGCAAAAGAAGATGTGTAAAAGCTGGTGTCATTCACAGCCTAGGTCACATCTGGTATCCTGACAGTGAAGAAGAGATCAGAGTTAAATTCAACAGGATAGCAAAGTCCATTGTATACTGTATATAAATGGGATAAAACACATCTGATAGCATACTAGAAGTATTTCAGAGGTCTTCTTGACTTGAATTGACTGCAACATTTTTTATTATTTGTCAATATATCCAATATCCAACTAGTCCATCTTTAAATGCTTTATATGCTCTCATACCTGTCTGCAGCATTCAGCCTCAGCTTCATTACATCCCACTCACTTTCCCATTACTTGAAAAAGGTTCAGTAATTCACACAGCTGAGCTGATTTCTGGTTTGTAGACAGTTGACAGTGCTACTGCGACAGTGCAAATTTGGAATTATTTTCCACCCAGGACTAATGCCCACTTTGTGTTACTATTTACAGCAGCATAATGGAGTGTGTGAGACCGACTAAAAACAAATAACACAGTGAACACACTCATTATAATAAAA
The DNA here is from genome assembly GCF_045865225.1 of Trachurus japonicus. NCBI lineage: Eukaryota > Metazoa > Chordata > Actinopteri > Carangiformes > Carangidae > Trachurus > Trachurus japonicus. The sequence continues at coordinate 32,875,318 of NC_140909.1, read as the reverse complement.
GGGGCAAACCCGGCTGATGTGTTTGGAATATTTTGTGAGCAACAACTGAACTGCATGGCACAGGGGAAACGGATGGAGCAGATTTTACAGAGAAAACTTGCTTGCAGGAAGAATTCAAGTCTGCTAAAGGAAAATATAGACAATCCGAAGACGTTTGCTTCAAATGCTATGATGCGCCAGCTATATCTATAGCAGATAGGACATAGTTTGGTCAACCAAGCATCGGCCAACTGCTGCAGGTGTCTGTTTTATGCAGTCCCCAAGAAAGAAACACTTCTTAAATCATGACAAGCAAACTTTTGCATGGTCACAAACTTGCTACCGGGCTATACAGGTCCCTCAAGTTATCGCAAACACGACTTTGCAGCCTCCGTGTGACAGCAGACACATTGACTCAAGAGTTACAATGTGGAACAAATTGCTTGCCGAAGGTTTGAGCTACTGCAGCATCCCTGCAGGAGGATCTGCGAGCCGAGGCTGCCTGACACACCGGCTGTTCCGAGGTTTCTGGAAACTGTTCGTAAATGCATGAATTAACCAACAATTAATGAACTACGAAGAGGAATCGACGTTAGGAAGAGTTTCTATATGAAGAAATGATGCTCACCCCTGCACTTCTCGGCTTCTTTCCTTCCCGGTGGAGATGGTCCCTGCCTCGTGCGCTGCACTGTCCGTTCCACTGGCTGCGAGCGGAGCAGCCAGCTGCTGCGTTCACGTGCTGTGGGAAATGTCGCGGGGGAGAGTGATGGTCAACAACACTGGCATAGTCACTTCACAATTCATTCGCAGCACAAATTACAATAGGCTACCCGTTTTAACACATTTTTAAGACTTAAGCTTAAAGTTCCCGCTTTTGCATCGACCTTTATAAAACACTTTATAACCTTCTTTTGCAACATAATAAAGTTTGATGTAACCTAAGTAGGCTATTATTTCCCGAGAGGGAAGGGAAAGCAACCACGTTTCGTCCTTTTAAAACGGCCTAGTTATTACTAAAGTTAACTGAGGGAAAATGCGTGACAGATCTGACATTTCCCCAGTAACTCCCATCAACTGAAGGATATAGGGCGGAGCTCTCCGTCTTGTTAAACCAACAACACATTCCTTTATCTTGTAAAATTCAATTAAGCAATAGCCTATATTATCCCCCAAAATTGTTGTATTGGTGACTGATAATTGTTTTACTCATATTTTATTTCTCTGTTTTTATGACAGTGACTGCATCTCCCATATGTCAGACAGTGATAGCTAGTTATGAAAAATAGTGATGGATAGTTTCACTATTAGGCTACTCAAATTTTATTAAAAAAAAAAAAAAAAGCATCCAATGATGTTTCTAATGAATGTATGGGTTAATGCAGAAATATTGTAGGTTTTGATTTGTAAGGGACGTTATTTATAGGCCCTTGTTATGCTACGGGGAATTATGCTTTTTTCCCCACTGTTTTCTGTCATTTCAAAATCGTTAAAAACCCTATCAACTACTCCATTTACCCTTTCGAAATAAGGAGCTTATTTTCCGAGGAGTACTTGAAGGCAGCATCAGGGCCCCCATCGCATTACGTCACTGGATGCTTCAAGCTCCGCTCTTCTCTCCCAACCATCCCAACATCCTTGAAGGCGCCCGTCGGTTTCCATGGCGACTCTCAGTAACGCAACCTCTACTGCCATCTAGCGTCGAAATAGAGACATATCAAAGATAACTTTAGCTCCTATGTTGTACTCTGAGATTGCCCATGGTTGGTACCAGTAAAGGATTATAGGCTACTACTTATATTATAGAGACTGTATCATTTAAAGCAATTCTTCCCTTTCTGGCATTTTTATTTTCCTTTTATTGATTAATCAATAAATCAATCAAGTCAATAAAAATAAAGTGTTTTAAAACGTGCCTCTAATGATACACTTTAGATACAATCGTTTTTAAATCAAGTGTAGTTGAAACAAATACTGCTTGTTAAACAAAATGTTTAATGTTAGTGATTCTGATTGCCCACAAATATAATCTAGTCAAAAGACTATTCAAAATGTAGCCTATACTCTAGTCTAGGTTGCATACATAGGCCAAGTGAGTCTAATCAGGGAAGTTATAACCTTTTTATTATGTGTTGCACCAGTTTACCTGGCTGTTGAATAGCAGGGGAAGTCTGAAAACTCACTGACATATGAATAGAGCATAGGGCTTTTTGAATGGATGATAACTACTTTTGATTGACAGACATGAAGGGCTGTGGATTTATCTTTCATGTGAAATAATGAACTTACATAATACTATGGGCCCGCCTACCTCCCGACATGGAGGAAGTGCTGGGTTGGTGGTTGGTGCGGTGCTGACGTGAATGCTCAGACGGGGCGGGCCCAAGGCTGCTGGTCACCACTCCGCTGGGCAAACTTCTCCTCACTGTAGTAAAGTTGACCAAGGCGGAGGTCAGTGTTTACCAAGCAGCGAGGGGGGAAACTAATACAACACCCGGGAACATTTTGTTTTGTTTCACTTTGGACTTTTACGTTTCTGTCGCCGTTTTGTACGCAGAAACTTGTGCTCTGGTGTTAAAAAAAGAAAAGAAAAAACACACACAGAGGCTGCAACCCCCCTCAACACATTACCAAGGATATGGGAACACGCCCGTGAACCAGGCTTAACTGTTATTCCGTGGATCTGGGTAAGTCTGTGCATGTTTGTGGCTTTTATTTAGGCACACAAGGACGAAAATCAAAGCGTTTCCTTCAGCCAGAGCTGTAGTATCGGTGTGTGTTACCGCTCCCCCCTTTTGTAAACGGATTCACAGGCGTCTAACCTCAGCTAAGTTACAGTGCTTATCGCTGCTCTAAAGCTTTCAAGTGAAGTGGCTAGTGTGTGAAACATTTCTGGATTGTCCGGTTTTTCTCGTGTTTCGTTAAGCGAGTTAACAGTAACGTTAACTCCTAAACCTTATCAGACGGAGGGCGCTTGTCGCTGTGGCTACGAGACGCCAAACGTTCAACCGTTACCCGCGGTAAAAACACATCCCCCTTTAAACACACAGCAACCGTGTCAATGTAACGTTAGTGGATATCCAGAATTCGAGCCACTGTTCTTCTTATCAGTGTGAAACGGGCCGCCGCTGTTACCGTGCCCTGGTTCCGCGCCAAGGATTTCAAAAACAGTTTACCTGCGCGGGACATCCTCCACTTCCTGTACGACGGCTCGCGCCGCGCTCCCATTGGCTACTTTACACGAAAAGGGCGGCACCGCTGCGTCCGTTGGGCTCTCAGGATTCGATGGAACGTACGTCAGTTACCGCCAATACCGAGCTGCTATTTTGATTAGATTTAAACAGATTTTTGATTAATATTAACATCCGACAAGGATAGGGGTTATTTTAATTTAACTATCAGCATGTTTTTGTACTCATTGTTGTCTCGCAGATGTGTAAATGCCGGTAGTCCACAGAGGTATTGCGCTCAAAAAGCGGTAAGGCGCTCATAAAATATAATCCATGTATTCGTATTTTGTAACATAAGATCGCTGATTTTATTAATGGCGCCAAATTAACTGCAGTGATATTTTCATTCTAGTATTTCTAACGTGTATTAGCTACGTGGCACAAATATTTGCTTAAGAGTTTGTAGCTATTTTGTGCCTTGATCCGATTAAATAAAATTAGTTTGATTGCAAATGTTCGAGAGTAAACTTTTTTCCGATTTGATAAAACTAATATGTTATCGATAAACTAGTGGCAGAGCCCCTGTTCAAAATCAGGGCCATGAGATGGTAGATATTACTCAAGTGTCAGAAGAAAATAAAGTTGTCCACGATTTTCTGAGCAGAAATGCAATCCCTTAGCTGAATATCAAAGTGTTAATGAATAGCTAAAATGAGCTGATCCACTGCATCATTAATTAGGCGATATGCTAAGTTGCAAAATGTCAAGTACAAGTACAAAGCTTGAATCTCAAAACCTGTCCCAGAAATCTCATTCAAAGGTCAGTAAGTACAGAGAAATACACATTTTTTTTGCACATAACGTGTTGTTTTCTATGTGAAATACCTTTGTTAAAATGGAGTGGGCTTGAAAGTAATTTTTTTTTCTCTCTCTCTCTCTCCTTTTCCTGACTAGAATGATGGCTTTGTAGCGCCACTGCTTCCTGTAAATACTCCAATGAAACTGTTTGACTCAAGTGCTCTGTCAGCGGAGAACCAGACTGCCATGGGTCCCCTCACCACGCCTAAAAAGGGAAGGGAAGCAGGATCTGTTGATCCCTGGACACCTACCTCCAACCTTAAAATGCTCATCAGTGCTGCTAGTCCTGACATCAGGAACCGAGAGAAGGAGCTGTGCATGGACAACGACGGACGGGAAGGTCTTGACTCTACACAGGTATTTGAACAAATAAATGTTTTTTTCCCTGATAGTTTAAGGTGTTCAAGGGAACATTGCTCTTACCTGCTGCTCTCCGTTACCTTTCTGTAGGACACAGAGAATGGAGAGGAGTCTGAGAAAATGATCAGCAGGAAAGAAAAGAGTCTGGGTTTGCTCTGTCACAAGTTCCTTGCCCGCTACCCAGATTATCCAGACCCCGCCCTCAACAATGATATCTGCCTGGATGATGTGGCCACTGAGCTCAGTAAGTCCTCTATATATCACTATTTGCTGTCCCTTCATCCAATATCAGATTCAGATTCAGCTTCATTTGTCCTTGGCAGGAAACTTGTTTTCACCAACCCGTACAAACAAACATCCTCAAGATACAACATCCAGTATATACATACACACATTATGAATACATAACCCACATATAACAATAAACAAAACACACATTTAGCTACTCACTGATCTGTTTTAGCTGCTCAACGTCACAGTCAATGTCAGACTGCTATCATTACTTTTTAATCTATAAACTACGTTTCCGTAAGTGCAGATAGAGTCAAGCAAATACTAACATTACTAAAACTTTTGAACTAGAAAATGTTTGGTATTTTTACTTGATCAATAAACAATGACTTACATATAACTGTATCTGTGGAAAATACAGTCAAATAGGAAATCATGTAGGTTATATCATCAGATTACTATGTTGTGACATGTACTGGAGGCCTCTTGTCCGGTGCCCAGATGTTGCGATGTGTTTTTTCCACAAACACAAATGAGTGTGATGTTGATCTTGAATTAACATATTTATTCCAGACAACCTTCTGTAGTTTCCTTCATTACTGATGACACAGGCTTATGCATTAAGTTGTTCCAATGAGTTTTCCTTACGCCCTCACAGACGTGGAGCGCCGGCGCATCTACGACATCATGAACGTGCTGGAGAGCCTGCACATGGTCAGCCGCTCGGCCAAGAACCGCTACGCGTGGCACGGCCGCTCCAAACTGGCTCAGACTCTGGCCATTCTGAAGCAGGTGGGCGAGGAGCACCGGTACGGTCAGCAGATGCAGCAGATCCGGCAGCGTCTCCAGGACAGGGAGTTTGACTTTGACGGAGAGGAGAAGGAGAACGAGGAGGTGGTGGAGCTGGAGAACGGAGAGCAGGGGCAGAAGGAACTCTTCTTCGTGGAGCTTCCAGGAGTAGAGTTCAAAGCAGGTGAGAAGCTGGAGAGAGGACTAACAGGGCTCCTACGCAAGTGGAATTTGATTTTATAAATTTCCAGATCTGGAACAGTCTGGAAAAGAGAAGCTATTGTATGGAAATATATTTTATCTTAAAACTTATCTGGGTTTGGTCTTATCTGAAGTCATTTGGGTAAATTATTTTGTATGTGCTATTAGCTACAATCTCCTGGAAATTATTTGGTGGCATAATGGCATACAAATTCAGAATAAACGATTAACTGCATCATTTATTAACATGATACACATCTAATGACTCAGATGTCACAAATTATTTGAATTATTTTACAGAGAAGTCTGGAAATTAGGGCCTGGACAAAAGTACAAAAATATGGTATTTCAGGCTGCCATTCATAAAAATACCTAACTTCCACTTCTTGACTCATTGTGTGTCCTCCCCAGCTTCTGTCAACAGTCGAAAGGACAAATCTTTGCGGGTGATGAGCCAGAAGTTCGTCATGCTCTTCCTGGTGTCTAATCCTCGTGTGGTCAGTCTGGACGTGGCTGCCAAGATCTTGATCGGGGAGGACCAGGGTGCAGATCAAGACAAGAACAAGTTCAAGAGTGAGTACTGGGTCAACTATGTAAACTAATGTGTCTCCCCAACTTTCTACATTGTAAAGGTATTTATTTAAAATACCAGTATCACATAATTAAAGTGTTATAACATGTATGTGTATAGTAATGCTTTCAATACTCATTTAAGGATAGTTAGTCAGTCACCAACTAAGGAAAGATCTATGGTAAAGGCATCACATGCAGTGAATATAAATACCCCAATATTATTTAAATTATATATCATAACTAGTTCTGCATTTGTCTGTTGGCATTGGATAATCTTGCTGTTTGCCTGTGTGTTTATAGCCAAAGTACGCCGGCTGTACGATATCGCTAATGTACTGAGGAGCCTGAAGCTCATCGAGAAAGTCCACGTGACCGAGGAGAGGGGGAGAAAACCGGCCTTTGAGTGGGTCGGCCTTGAGGAATTCCCACCAATCAAAGGTATTCCCGGACTTTATTCTGTTTAGTTTTTGTTATTGTTGTTCTCTTAAACAAACGAGCTCTTAGTTTCATGCACTAAAACGTTAAACTGTAGTTTCAGAGTTGGAGAAACCCACTTCAGAGTGTGCATCCAAGAAGAAGAAGGCTGTGCTGGAGTCACGTGGGTCTTTAGACAACTGTGCCAAAAACCTCTTTTCATCACCGGGCGCCAAACGCGGCTTCACCCGGCACCCCTCCCTCATAAAGCTGGCAAAGAGCATTCAGGACGACAGGCGCAAGATCAACTCTGCTCCCAGCAGTCCTGTGAAGGCTGTCCTCGGTGAGTACACAACATGTTTTCTTCAAAACCACACAAGCTCAGTAATTGTGGTGTGATGACTCATATGTTCAATCCCTTTTTTTTTTCTCTTTCATCTCAGGTGAATCATCAAACACAGACTTCCCAAACAAAATGGCCCAGCTCGCTGCCATTTGTAAGATCAAGCTCGACCAGGAGTCTGTGTAAGTGTGGTTCTCATCATTCAGCCTGAGCTGTTTGAACTTTTAGAAACTCAAACCTGGTGTGGTGTTCTTATGTGAGGTGGTTCAACTTAATAAAAAAGTCTCATGCATTTTTTTTATTTGGGATGGAAATTGATAATGTTGATGTTCAGATTTATCACTGCAATCTGCGTTAACTTTGTTTGGTTATTATGCATTATGAGTTATTCTCTGTGCCATTCCTGTTCAACAGAAGAGCTTTTTTTTTTTAAGTTAATTGATCTTTGTTTGTACACTGTGCCACAGTTTCTAGTCCTTTCAATACATTTTTGTGTTAAAAAAGAGTTTTGCTTTTGTTGCAGGACTGGAGCTAAACATCCCAAACCTGCTGCTGCTGCTGTTGCTGCTGCTGCTGAATCAGACCCAGCTGCTGTGAAGAAAGAGCCAGTTTCCTCTAATGTGATGGAGCCGCCTCAGGCACGGTTACAAACTCCAACCCAGGAGCCTGGAGTCAACACTACTGTGCACCTCACCCCACACACTCCACTGGCAGCTCCGCCCGCAGGCTCCATCGCTTATTTCCCTGCACAGTGTTCACCCCTGATCCCTGTCCTGTTGCCCCCGCACCAGGGAGGCGGCCCCTACGCCGTGTACTTGCACCCAACTTCCCTCAGGCCCAACCCTCTGGCCAAGCCGCAGCCGACCAGCCTGGCCGTGCGCTCCATGACCTTTGAGGATAAGACCGGCCAGAGTCCGACGGGTCAGTCTGCGTCCAAGAGCCAGCCGGCCGTCTCCAGGGCGACGGACGACAGCCCCATGACGCTCAAACGGCCGTGTTCAGATTCAGCCTCAGAGAGCAGCCCCTCGAAAACCAAGAGGGCTGACCCCAACTTTAAGGTAATTTTTTTCTAATAGTAGTAAAGTACTATTTCAGCCTTTTCACAGTGTTTTGACTGAATAAAGGAAAGTTGTTCTTCAAGCTGTTTACTGTGGCAGGGAATTGAAAAATCACTTTCAGAAAATTCAGCATAACACCCACAAGTGTTTTTGTCACTTAGAAATAATTTTAAAAAAAACATGTTTTGTCCAGAGCCACAATTTTCCATTGATGCTGAAAAATGAAAAGAATAAAAGAATCTTCAACACCCAGAGGCGCAATAAACAGACCACAGCACAATACAACCTCAAGTTTTGCTGCAGTTGCCATTAATTTACAAAGCTGCTTACTTTGTTGGCTCTAAAAGCAGTACACAGCGCAATAAGAATTCAGGGAGGTGTCAAAACATGTGTGCAAATCAGAGAGTAAAACCCTATGTGTAAGCATTTCGCAAGGTTAAGGAGGTATAGAGAGGAGTTAAAGTAGAAAAGGGCAAAGAAAAGTAAAGCTAAATTACACTGGCAGCTGTTTGCTGAGGCTGCACAAAGTAAAGCAGAAGAAATTGATTAGTTAAAAGTGGTTTGATATGGATTGAATCCAGAAGCAGGAAGCTAATCCCACCTCAACTTTTTAATCATTGATAAATCTTTTTATACTTGTCCCTGACCTTCAGTGTCTCTCACCGTCTCTGTAGGACACGTCTCCAAAGCTGTGTGAGATCCTTCAGGCCCGTTTGAAGGCCCGACGCGGCAATCAGCTCTCCAGCCGACCCTCGCCCCGCGCCCTCCACCTGGACCCGGAGTTCGTCAACACCCCCGGCGGTGCCGTGGCCAATCAGACGCTAGAGCAGAGCGTGGAGACCTTCCTGGACAAAGAGGACAAGATGGTCAACTCGGACAGCGAGGCAGGATTAACGCCAGTCAGAGCCATACCCCTGACACCCGGACAGCTCCACACTGAGGTAAACGCACAAACATGCATGCTGCTCTTCAACATTGTTTGTTTTGGGAGTTGTTGTTTTTTTTTGAGATGTGTGTGTGACCGTTATCTCTCTGCCCGTTCAGACTTTAGTACCGGCCGGATACCTGATCCCCATCTCCCAGCAGTCCCTCATCAGCTACAAGGAAGCTCAAGCTGCAGGGGGAGAAGGCAACAGGGCACAAACTCCCACTTACAACATCTACCAAACACCAACTGCAGGTGAATATTTTTATTTTTTATTTTATTTTAATTTTCATGTCATGCCACCACTGTGTCCCATCCCATATGGGATTACAAGACACATACTGACAAATACAAACATTAGACAGTCCTTCCTGTTGGTATTACCCGCCACACAAGTGTGACACATAAATAAACAATTTAAGATTACTTTCAGTACTCATCTGTATATCACTCTTTGCCTCATTGCCCAGGCCTTTTTAAGAAATAAAGAAAATGCAAATATTCAACTGAAAAATATGTTTTAGCTTGAAATAAAACATAATATCAAATGAGATAAAATGTTTATTTGAAGTATAGACCCCAAAGAGTTTGAATTTACAGATGTACAAATCAGAAAAGCAAGTCCTAACCAGGAACCACAGAATGTTTAAACAATTAAAGGGACAACGAGGAGTTTTAGAAAAGCGAAGCATTTTCACACTACATTTATGAGCCTCCGCGCGCACCGTAAAATTCTTTGACCGGCGCAAGACGGACTCATGTTTTCATTCATCAATAATTAAAGTCAGAGGTTCAAAGACGATCACATACCGTCGTAGTTCCGACCATAAACGGCGATTCGGCTGCGTTATTCTCATGACTCGCCACGAAACCGAAAGTAAGGAAACGCAGGTCAGCTCGCCCAGCATCTCCGCCACCACTAATAATAAAATGTTGATGGGTTTTTATGTTGTTTATGTACTGCCACCTGATTGTTGTCTTTTTTCCTTTTTAAAATGAAAAAAAAAGAAAAGAAATTAATGAGAAAGGAAGAAAGAAAAAAAAAGCACTAATATTATAAGCTCAGAGAAATATGATTCTCTTCAATTTATTTTTGGTTTGTTCAAAGAAAAAAGGAATTTAATGTAATGGGCCAGCTGCAGATCAAAGTAAGAACACGTGATTGACTTTATTAACTTTCCCCCACAGGCTCCAGACCTGTCTCAGCCCTGGAGATCACACCCACCAGCCTCCGTCGCCACAGACCGGCCGCCGGTATGGCTGACTCTCCGTGCGCCCCCCAGCAGCCCCACCACCTCCACAGCCCCAGTCCTGCCATCCTCAACTTCACCCTGCAGAACCTGGGTCTGATCTCAGGCTCCAGCCCAGGAAACGCCTTCGCTGCCCCGCAGACACCAGAGCGCGCCAACACCCTGCCCAGCCCGCTGGCCGGACCCCTGGCTCTGTCGCAGAGAGGCATGGTGTTCATCAAGCCCGTGTCCCCTGTCCCCGTGCAGCAGACTGTATCTGCACAACCACTGGCCCTGATCAGTGTACAACAGGTACAAATACACACACATCTTCCACAACATTTTCTGACTGATGTTACAGATTGCGTTCTGTGCTACAGTATTTAACCTTTGACAACAGTGATAAAGGCTGTGGCATTGAAGTATTTGCAATGAGGTTAGTGTTGTTACTCAGACTTAAAGGTGATAGCTACAAGTTTAATTCCTTCTGGCCAGTAGCTGTAGAACTCACACTGCCTGCTCTCGCTCCAACCTTCCGTTTTACTGGTTGCCAGTGACAGCAGAAGACACATGACATCAACATTATAATGCTGTTGCCACAGAGATCATTCCATGCCGACGTTGCCAACGTAACCAGATGTAAATATTTATTTATTTTGGACCCGCCAAAATTTATTAAACAATTATTTATATACTTTTTTTTTTTTAATTCAGTAAAATTAATACTTTTATTCTGCACCCCTCTAGACATTCTGTGGATGCATTATTTTTGAAAAATGTATCCTTTTGATGAAAAAGTTGTAGCTATGACCTTTAAAGTTTTTTTGTGTTGTTTTTTTTAGATCCATAACTTGATGAAAGTATGACACAAAAATGTTTTACTTTAAAGGCATACTGTGTAAAAATTTCTCCCATCTAACGGTGAGGTTCCAACTGAATAGCATTCTTTATGCTGCATTCACGTGGAATTGGGCAGATGGATGACAGCTGCACGTAACCAGATAAACAAACAAGTGGTCCGTCGGCATGGCACGAGGCAAAACGATACGCACGTGACAATATGTTGTTATGATGATGTCATATTGTTTACCTCGCCCATGTTTGACCGGCCTTCTTTCTGATGTACGGTTTGCCGTCTGCCTGGTTCCATGTGAATGCAGCATTAGTGCGACCCTCCATTCTTTTTCACACTGCACCACAGTGATGGTTTTCAAATAGACGGCACCTCGATTATTACTCCCAGAGCCGACCGCTGTGGTGTCTCTCTCTGTGAGTCGGTGTCTCCGTGGTAACCTATGGTCACGCTGCCACTAAAGGTAAAAGATGGCGGCACAGCATGGAGCTCAGCAGCTCTGTGTATATATGAATGGTAAATTCAAAGCTTACCAGAACACTTCAGTTTGTTGATGGGTGTAATTACTAATTAATGAAACACAAACTTTTGAATGAATCGATTTTTATTAATAGACATGAAGTTACACAGAGTGGCTTTAATGCAGTTCATTAAACAGCAAGTTGATAGTATCAACTCTTTGTTAAGTTGACCAGTCACCTGTTTTAATGTAATAACTGATCTATCTGATTTATCTTTTTCAACAAGTGAGATCTTTTAGTCATTAATGCACAATAAGACATTGATTTGAACAAAGTGACATTTTCACCTTGTGTTTTTACAAGAGCCACATGGTTTTCACTGTAAGTGCAGGAGTTTGGGGTTTTCTGCCTCAGAGCTCACTGTCAGCAGTTTTCATGAGAGCTGTGTCGTTCCAATGAAAACTGTTCACATTTACGTTTGTAGATTATCCACAGTGACAGGAACATTGCTGCTGGACGGTAGTAGGACAGACTGCTGTGTGTGTGTGTGTGTGTGTGTGTGTGTGTGTGTGTGTGTGTGTGTGTGTGTGTGTGTGTGTGTGTGTGTGTGTGTGTGTGTGTGTGTGTGTGTGTGTGTGTGTGTGTGTGTGTGTGTGTGTGTGTGTGTGTGTGTGGAGTATCAGCAGTCTCACTAACTGAACTTTTTGTCTGTTGTCCAGCCTCTGATGACCACCCCCAAAGGGACCGGGCTACCTCCGCACAGCTTCTTCCACACACCAGTCCCCCTCTCTCCTCTGGCTACCGTAGTAACCACCAGTGGGCATCAAGCCACCAAAACCGTTTACATCCCTCAGAGAAAGCTGGACGTCACCACTGAGGACTCCTGAAGGAAACCCTCTAATGTCTGTGGTCATTATGTGTGTGTATGAGTGTTGCATTTGTGTGTTGGGTGGGTGGGTTGGTTGATTTTTTTAAATTTTCTTTTGCATTTCACAGTATTCATTACCTCTGGACATTTCACAGCGACCTTGTTGCCTTCATTCTTATCACAGCTCTAAAAATAGCTGCCATGCAGCGTTTGGCTGTGGCCCAGGGAACACGTGGAATTATATTCCAAACCAAGTTTACCAGGTACTCATGAACACTACTGTCACACTGACTGTGATGCTGGTAGAAACTTATTCCAGGGCGAAAACTTCATAACTTAATGGAGGAGATTTACTTTTGTTTGTTTTGTACTTTTTTATTTCTGCTACCGTGGTTGATGTGAACACTGTTATTTCTTCAAATTACTGGCAGTAAACACCACATCAGTGCTATAAAGAAAAAACACACCAAGATCATATGGATGTGTTTTTTTTGTAATCAAAGATTTGATTGGAAAAAAGTTGTGAATTGATCATTTTGTTTCTAAGCTGAATGAGTTACTTTTGCACATATGTACATGTTAACTGTTACCCCTTTAAATTGATTTTTTTTTTTCTAATTTTGAGAATATGTGAATATTTGTGATACATTCTGAGACTAATCAGACATTTTGTTGAGTTTAATTTATAAGGAAATCACCTGGTTTCCTTTGTCCTGCTAAATGTAAAATAAATGCTAAATAAATTTTAATGTTTTTTCCTAAGATTTGGGTTTTTGTTTTGGTTTACAGTGACACATTTCCACAAGTACTGGCTATACCACATTGAGAATTGGTACAGATGCAGCCAGTAATTATTTTAATTATGTATGAATAAGATAATTTATGATTCTTATAAGTCTATAGAATGACAGAAAAAAAAGCCCATCACAAGTTCCCACAGCTCACATATCAGTAATACGTTCAAATTCCTTGTTTTCAGTCCAAAATCCAAAGCAATTTAGTGTACACTGATGAAATTGAAAATTCCTAACAGTCTTTAAAATAGGACATGAGATAGTGTTTGTATTTTTTTGCAGCAGATCATCAAATCTAATCAAAAATAATCATTTATCATGGTCTCCAGAAGATAATATAAAAATTACTTTTCATCCAGTGTCACCATCTGATCAGTGGTCCTTACACTTTCATGACGGTATACTTTATTTATAGATTATTTCTAAAATAATAATACTAAACATCCAGACTTTTCATCAGAAAGTTTTCAACATTTCTGTTCACACATGGGTATAGTACGTCTCTGAGGACTCATCACAGCATCAGTTACACTTTGAAATGAATAAACTTAAACCCTCTGGAGTCTGTTGATCTTTGAGTATCTTTTATCAATGGTAACAAGCAGTAACTTTCAAGTCATGTAGAGGTAAGCTGATAACACTGGTTGGAAGGGTCGATGTGGAGTTTTCACACGTCTGAAGGCCATAAAAAAACTAGAAGCTGTGAATTAACATTTCATTAACTTATGGACTCAAACATTCACACAAAAAAAAGGAATGTCTTACCTGAAACATGTTAGATTTCAGGGTAACAATGATTAAAAGGTGCCAAACAGCAGGTAAAATATGAAAATGAGGAAAACAGTAAAATGTTCACCTGGTAGTAAACGAACACCGAAAAACAAAAAAACACCTATGCACATGACATACAAAAGAAGCCTTAAGAGACACATTTAGGTTGGACAGCTTACTTCTAATGAGCTGAGTAGAAAAGATGGTTACCTTGATATGTTTGTGGACACTTTTACAAATCTCCTTTTTATATTTGATAACTCGTTTTTCATTGCCTGATAATTTGGATGAATTTCCTCATTGCCTCACTTTATTCATTCCTTTACAACAGATCAGAAATACAACTGTTGCCAGGACTGTTTTTCACATCTAACTACACAAGTTAAATTTCTGTATGACATTATTTGAACATGGCATGATGTCTTTGAATACATATATGCGATATACGGTATTATACAGGCCAAACCTCTCATAGATCAGCTGATCAGAATCTTTTAGTTGTTCCTCAAACCAAACTGAAAAGAAAGGGTGACCGCACGTTTTCAGCTCTGGCTCCCCGGCTTTGGAACAGCCTTCCTTTTAGTGTTAGATCAGCTGACTCCACTGCAGTTTTTAAACAATGTCTTAAAACCCACTTTTATAGGTTGGCATACTCTTAACTATTTCCTGTTCTTGTTTAATTATTCTAACATTTTATCTGTACTGCAAGTGCATTTCTACTTATTTATAAGATCATTTGTATTGTACCTTTGTGAATTTGTGCTTTTACTGTTTTGTTGGATGCACTGCTGTTGACTATGGGCTATTTTTGATTGATTGTGGGTCATGTGACTTCATTTTTGATTGATTGATTATGGGTCATGTGACCTCAGAGGGTTTGTTCTTTTCTGTGATTTTTTATTGCTATATAAATAAAATTATTATTATTATTATTATACATTCTCCCTATTTTTTATCCAACCATTTCATTTTCTGTAATATGATGAGCATCATAAAGTCATAGCGTAGCTCGACCATGATCATTGCTGCTTTGAATCACCATCGTTCATGTACGTGATCCTACGACACTGTGTCACTGCCCACTTTGCAGCTGTCAGAGTTCAGCTCCCTGTGTCTGTGTGAATCCAGAACAAATGTTTGAGGGGCTGTGATGAAGGGTCATAGGGCTCTGCTCTGTCACGAGTTATTTTAGGAGGATAGTTCCATTGTGGTGTCACTGGTGGACTGGTGATGGAGAGATGGACGGTATATAAGGCACCCCTGGGTCTTCACTGCCACGTTAGGACCGAAGCTACAGACTGGGTGCAAGGTAAGGACTTGATTCTTTTGTATTAAGGTTTCACATTCATAGTTGAGTGATATATTACAACACAGGGTGGTTGATTTATAGTTGTTTAAGTTCCTTTCGGTGTAATTACATTAACCTAATCATGGACATAATGTCAGGACGGAGTCAGTTCCATGTGAGATTTCTAATTCATCTTAAGAAAATTCATAACTTTCCAGTGGTGATTTCCTGTCAGGCAGCTCAGCCTCTGTCTGTCTGTCTGGTGTCTCTATAAAGCCTCTGCTCTGCTCCTGGAATATCACATGCCAGTCCTGTGAGGTGACGGGCTGCTTCTGATACGAGAGGGAGCTGGAATGTCAACGAGAAAATCAGTTTTGGAGGGCATTAGAGTCAAAGTGAGACAAAGACCATCAAAAGTGATGGAGGAGGGAAATCAAAGGCAGAGTTTGTTAGACCGCCAGACAGACAAAAGACTATAAGTAGACAGTTAAAAAGATAATAAAATAATGAGGTTTTAACATCTTTAAATATGTGAATATGTCTCTGAATTGGATTTAACAAGGTGAAAATGTGTAAAAATGACATGATGATTTTCTGTTCATTTGGCAGATTTAAGATTTGTTCTCACCCCTGTACTCCCACTTTGTCATGTTCAATGATCATATTTAAATAACATCTACTGACAGTAACACAGGAACACAGATCTGTGTTCTCATGCGTCTTTAAATGAATGATTACTTGTTTGTTTTTGTTTTTGTTTTTGTTTTTTTAAAGAAAAAATATCTATCCATTATTCATCAAGTCTTATCAAGTGAAGCTTGCTGGAGCTTTATGGGAAAATACTTGACTTCTATCCATTTTATAATTATAAATTAATGGTTGAATATGTTTAATGTATCAGCTAGACTTGAAGTAACTGGCAGAAGATTGAAAAAAATTGTTTGACCAAGTAAAAATATCAAACACTTCTTGCTTCCATTTTCAATCAGCTCCCGTCTCTGTTTCATATCACTTATATTGAATATCTTGTTTAATTGCCACTTGAACATTAAGCCATGGGAGAATACTGAATGGACATTTTGCACTATATCATTTGATTCTGAGCACAGTTAATCAATGGATTTAATTAATAAATGATAATCATCTAAAGCCCAACAACACCAGACCCTGGGGAACAGGTGCTGGGTGTCAAGTGAAACATTTAACCAGAGCCAGATATCAACAGATTGATAGGAACTAACTGAGTGATTCTTTGCGGTCCTATGTCGTTCATTTATTTCCTGTTCCACTAAGATGCCAAACTGGGGCGGAGGAGCTAAGTGTGCAGCCTGTGAGAAGACGGTTTACCATGCAGAGGAGATCCAGTGCAACAGCCGCAGCTTCCACAAGACCTGCTTCATCTGCAGTGAGCAGACGTCTTCTGTCTGAGAGCCAGTGTCATGGTGGACCAGCAGAACCAGAGGGGTTTAACTCTGTAATGCTGCTTCCCTCCACCCCTCCATGTTTATTACTTCCATTTCACTATTTTTTCCCATATTTTCCTTCATATTTCTTCCTTTCTGACCTCATGCCTTTTTTTCCTGTTTCTCACTTTGTATTTTTTGTTTAAAGCAGAAGTAAGCGGAATGTTTGTGTTAATATAAGTCTTAAATAGTTCTATCTTCCGACAGCAATCACTTATAGAGTGTTTGGTCTGAAACACAGGCCTGTCAGTCACTCTGCTCTACTGTAAGCCGAGGAGAAAACTTTCCTTGTATCCTACAACCTTTATCCAATGAGGAGAGAGAACGGCATAAAGGGGCGGTCCTCTCTGTGTGCAGCCAAGGGATGCGCGTGAATGTGGTGACGTAGGGACGAGGGCGGGGGCTGCTAACTCCATCGGCTGACAGGAAGTTAGCCAAAACCACCAGATCGCTTACTTCTGCTTTAATCTTTCTTTTTCTTTCTTTTTGCTTGCTTCTTTCTCCCTCTGTAATGCTTTATATTCTTCTCTCGTGCTTCCCTTCATCCCCCTTTCTCTTTTTCTTTTATTCTTCATCCTCCTGCTGTTGCTTTTCTTTTTCTTTTTTGTTTATTGCACTTAAGCCAACTCTGGTCACCTTCTCTCAGCAGTCATTCATATTTCCCCTTTCTTCCATGTTCCAGTAGTTGTTCCAGATCCTGGTCTGAATTTCGGTTGCCCTCCTGTTGTGATACAGCCAAAACTCTCCGGCCAGCTGCAGCACTCTAATCCACCTCATATAGGTTTACTGTTGTCTGCACAAACACCGAGGTCGCTGACTGCTGGATTGTTCCAGCGGGAGCTCTGAGAGGTCTCTGCGATAAGCTCATCCGTCTGCTAAGTGTTCATCTTTTCTCCAACATTCCCCTCACACTCTCCTCTCGTCCCACAAATAGAAACACATGACCTCTTACTATGTGTAATGCCTCTGCTGACTGATAAAACCTGTTGGATGGGAGCTTTATTTAACCGCCATTACTCCACCATGACACTCCTCAGACCAGTGGGCAAACCGTTTCACCCAGCCAAATATAGCCAAACAATACTGGGTTCAAGTGTGCATATACTTTGTGCTTCTTTCACACAGTGAGCTGCAGAAAGGGGCTGGACAGCACCACAGTCGCAGCACACGAGTCTGAGATTTACTGCAAGTCCTGCTACGGCAAGAAGTATGGGCCAAAAGGCTACGGATACGGGCAGGGAGCTGGAGCTCTGAGCTCTGATCCTCCCGGAGAGAACGCCGACCAGCAGCCTCATGAGTAAGAGTAATGATGATGCACTGCTGGGCTTTTATTAAAGGGTCAGTTTACCCAAATCACAAAGGGACATTTCAGTTTGCTACAACTACTGGTGGTTAGGAGGAGGTTTAATATCCATTTGAACACTAACACCATCATCAAAATCCACCAGTCTTAGGTGAACTTATCCTTTCATTATTGGAAGTAAAGAGAGTTCCCTTCTGAGCACAGTTTATAATCTCTTTTTTCTAGCTCTAAACGAAGACCTTCCGCAACAAACACAAATCCAAGCAAATATTCCCAGAAGTTTGGAGGGTCAGAACGCTGCCCTCGCTGCTCCAAAGCCGTCTACGCCGCAGAGAAGGTGATGGGAGCTGGAAAGGTGAGGACCGTCTGGGCTGGAACATGGACGCTTATTGCAATCCACACATTTCTTAAAAAATCTCAATCCCTCAGTTTTGCTTTCCTGTTACCCCAACACACCAACAGATCAAAATTCAGACTCCAAAGCTCTTTGTTTTGTTTTTCTATTATTATGAGGCGTTTGTCCTCATAATGCCAAACAGAAACTCTGTGTTTAGAAATCTAGAAGCTATTGTTCTGGTTTATTTCATCACCATTTTGGTACATTATCACACTGTCAGTAGCATTATTTATTATGTTTCCAGATCAAAGTGAGGAAAAGTTTAAAGTTGAACTTTATAGCTTATTGAGGTTTGCTTTTATTAATGTGTATGTCTGTCTGTCTGTGTGTGTGTGTGTGTGTGTGTGTGTGTGTGTGTGTGTGTGTGTGTGTGTGTGTGTGTGTGTGTGTGTAGGCCTGGCATAAAACCTGTTTCCGCTGTTTACTGTGTGGTAAAAGTCTGGAGTCAACCACAGTGACAGACAAAGATGGAGAGCTCTACTGTAAAGGTAACCACACACACACACACACACACACACCAGATGTAGTTCATTGTTAACTCAGTATTGTTTTCTGATGTTCTCTTTAGTTTGCTACGCCAAAAACTTTGGGCCAAAAGGATTTGGACTGGGGAACGAAGCCATGTTGGAGGAACGAGAGTGAAGACTGCTTTTAAAAAACCTCAAACTCACATTCAGTGCTACGCTGCAGCTGGTTCCACTCAGAATCTTACACTGAATGATGCTCTGTGACGAGAAGCTGCTACATCAGACATCAATATTCTGTGTAAACCATTATCTTACTACTTCTCTGTTACATTTTTCATGGTTTGTGGTTAATTCTAAATCCACAATAAAAACAGTTTTGATACTTTAAAATGTATCATGAATGGAGTTTGTTTATGGAGACTACCATTTCTAGAAATAAAGGGAAACTGGAAATGCAGCATTGAGACACAGCCTGATGTCCATGTCTTTCATTTCACTGTATCTTCTGGATCTCGCACACAGAAAAGAACTGAACTGATCATCACTATAGAAAATCTTTTTGTTTTCATTATCAATTTGACTTTTGATGATTACAACTACAATTGCCTTGCCCAGCCCTGTTTACAAGTCGATGAAGACTTTCCACCACTGTTACCTCCAGCTGTGAAAAGACAATTAGCCGTGCCTCATCCAGTCAAAGTTAATTATTAATACAACCTTATTTGCATTTATAAATAATTCAGAGCAGTGTTTAATTAGAATAATGAAGGCAACAAGTATTTAACAAATGGAATGTGTGCAGCCGTGCAGAGCTTAGATGTTTTTGTTAAACTTAAATTAGTTATGTTATCTCTCTATATTAAATTAGAGGAGCTGACAAACACATAAGGCAACAGCTGCTCCAGAGAAAGAGCTCAGTTTATTACATTATTTGTGCCTTTGCCCATGAGATGATACGCAACCAACCATGAAAGTGAAAAACATTTTTCCCTTTATGTTTCCAGTGCAGTGTTTTGATTACTGATCATCTGATACCTCAACACACCAAAAACTATGGCATCATGACACTTTTAATAAAAACAAGCAACCAGTTATTTCCTGTAGCAGGGACACCTTAAAATCACCTCAAGACTGAATGTTTGACTAAAATGCAATCAGGAGGTCATGACTGGGGAAAAGAAATTGATAGATTAATCTATAATCGATGTAATCGTTTCTTTCAGCCATACTCAAAATGGTCATCCCAAACACGAATTGATAATATGCCCAAAATGCTATCTAGCCTACACATTATGTAAGATTATATATGAATCCTGTTAGAAATTGTAAAAATTTCATATGACATACATGTCATACAATATAATGCGTATATAATGTTACACAAAACATATTAATCCTGCCTGTCAATACATAGTGGTAAAGTTTGTCAAAGCAATTTTCTGTCTGTAGAATTTCATGATATATTTAATATAGAAGAATACATAATATTATTGAATGGCCCCATCACTAAATTTATGTATCGTGTCATGGGTAGGCTGTACAGTGTGGGAATAAAGGTTGAATTTAATTACACAAACTGTCACAACATTACTACTATTTATCATACTGATGGAAATTTGCTTGGACACACTTTATTATTAAGTGGATTCCAAAATTATATACTCATATCCCCAGAAAGGGAAGACAAACATGTTCTGTGCCCTAAACTGTAAGGCTCAGTGAGAGATTGTCACTGCCACTAGATGTTGCCCTTGACAAAATGCCTTGTTGGTCTCATCTGGCTTCCTTTCACTCTCCATCAGAAAAGCATCATTAAAGAGCAAATAAAAGTGGTCATTAAAGATGTGGCAAAAAGCAGGACTGAATACATTTGTTCACCAACAAAAACAATCCAGCAACAACCATTAACCCGTGTTAGCATTCCTGCTAATAAACAATGTTAACATTAAACCAGCCAATGACAGCAGCACCCTCAAATTTGGGAGGTATTTCGAGGCCCCTGAATCCACACAGAGCGAGTTAAAAAGACAGGCACAACATTGCTTTATTGAAGTATAGTGGTCATTCATTATTTAACACATGCAATCTTACAAAAGCCATAAAACCAAGTGTTTACATATACAAAGATCCTTTTTTCTTCCTGAACAGATGATAAAAAATAGGCTTGATGTGTTCATAAAAAAACAATTCAAAACTTCAATTACAATTTAGGCCTTTAAAGATTCTGTTCAACCCAAATTAAAATGATTGTGATTTTCATTTCACTTACATTGGTCAAGTATAAGGCAGCAGCAGTCTGTACAAAGAGCAACTGAATCCGTATCTACACGTTGCTTTGTGTTTTCCCAACTTCTAACATTGTGTTCTCTCTTCATAAGAGGTCAACACATAAAAAAATAAATAAATAGAATCTGTGCTTTTGGTCCAGAACCACTGTTTAATGTCTGACCCTTGACCCTGAGTGATGAGGTCAGACCATGTCGGGAAGTCCGAACATGTGCTGGTCGCGGCCAGGCGGGTACTGCTGCGTCCAGTCGATGATGGTCGGTTTGAAGAGGCCACAACAACGCAGCTGGAAAAAGGAGACCAGGTTCCGCACCACACCCAAACTGCAAGAGATGATCAGAGATGAGTTTACTTTTAGAACATCATATGCTACATAATTGCTACATTATTATCTTTCTATTTTTAAATACCTGTTGTTTTTTTTTGTTTGTTTTTTATGACTGGAAATTCACTTCAAATTGCCGAACTGCTCAATGATGGGAAATGATCTATTCCAAATTTCACTAAATGAAACTGGATGGGTTAGTTTTAAAACTTCAGAGAGGGTGATTGGCTTTGGTTTCCTCACCATGGATACTATCTACACCCAGAGCTGTCAGAAAAAAAGCACAGAGTATTCTCAGAGACAGATACCACCCAGCTCAGGCTCTGTTCCAGTGGGTGGACTCTGGCTACACCGCAGGCTGGAGAGCATCACTGCTCACAGGGCCCGCCTCCATAAAAGCTTTTATCCATCAGCTGTCAGATTAGTGGCACAGGACATAAAGAGGGACTGAACCACACCAGGCCATAACCTCACACCTACACACACCACACAACTGATCTTAATGTGCACTACCTTTTTTTGTACCTTTTTGTCCGTTTGCTCTTGCATTATTCTATTTATGTATGATTAGGCATGGTCCTTTGCGCCTTTTCTTTTATGTCTTTTATATAATTGAAATTTTTAACTGTGTGTTTTGTCTCTTGACTCAGGGAAACACACAAGAGAAGAGAAGAGAAGAGAAGAGAAGAGAAGAGGAGAGGAGAGGAGAGGAGATTTTGGGCACACTGACTGATGCCTTGGAGACTATCTAGACTTGAACATCAACGTGTACATTCACACGACTCAGGAGACATTTGCAAACATGGGCTTACATGTGTTCAGTGATTAAGGTCCTGATCCTATATCCACATTGATATCAGTGATAAATCAGAGCAAATGAGATGTTCATTATCACACAGGGCCTTGACTGAAAAGCGTAACACTCCTGTAGCATCATACTGTAATTGCCACACAGCAATCTCACAATTAACTGCACTAATCCCCTGATATTAACTACTACCAACTGAAACACAGCACATGGTATTATAGAGCTGCACTGAAGTGTGGAAGAACACAATACTTTTGTTTTTAAGGACTGACATGCAAAGCAGCTTGTAGTCAAACCACAATTAAGCTGTAAATTGTAATACTCAAATTGCAGTAAACAATAAACCCTAACCCACTAATGAGCAACTCACTTATATGGATTCTGTTTCAGAGAGACGGGCTGTCGGAGCTTCCTCTGGTGAAACGTCAGAGTCGACCGCTCAGCTGTGGTCAGTCCCAGGAAGGCAATCTGAACACAAAACACACAAGTCAACACAAGGACTGGGACGACATTTGTTGTGTGTATAAACACAGCAGATCAATAAGGAGAATTCCACGACTGTACAAAGTGATTGTGATATTTTACAAAGGCAAGAAAACATTAGTCGTCTCCATTTATGTTCAAATTTGGTCAGATTCTCCTCTTATTACGTATATATAATAAACAAAGACAATCTATTATCACTCATATCAAAGAAGTCACTATATTTTTCTTGTACACATTGAATACATTATTCAAACATTCACAGTGCAGGCAGGAAAAAAGTTACGCAAACTGTCAATAAATGGAGATGATTTCAATCTGCAGACGTCCAACTGAGATGACTCCAAAAAGCATGCAAAATGATCAGTAACTAGTTTAGAGTAACAGTCAAAGGCTCAAAGGGGTCAGTGGAGCTGAATATCGTCATACACACACACTACACACAGTCCATTGTACATGGCTGCCTGGAGCACGGTGTCCTGCTATGGACAGTGTGGAGGAAGCTGCTGCTCTCCACTCACTGTGACCGATTCCCCACAAGTGGTGCTTCAAAACTGATGAGACTAAAGTTGACTGTCACCTGGTGAAGCTGCAGTACGAGCATCAAGCCGGACCAGCAGGAGTGGTAGAAAGCCAGGATGAAGATGCAGAGCACCCAGGGAGAACAGCCGACCAGGCCGGAGACCACGCCCCACAGGCCCTGCTCCTCATAGTGCAGCTCACAGTGAGTCGACCAGTCTGGAAGAGCACACACAGCACAGACATGTTATCTGTGTATCTAGTGTTAAATGCAAAACAGAAATGTCAGACACTGTGAGTACAATATATGTTGATTCACTCACAAATGATACTCCCATAGAACATCCAGGCTCCCATCAGCAGGAGGGACAGCATGAAGAGGATGAAGTAGTGATGGTTCCTCGCTCCTGGAACAGAAGAACAAGGTGGGAAAAATGACGCTTCTGCTACAACTCACTGCAGAGGAAGTAAAAGCTGATACTTCACCATAAAAACGTGTCAAATCCTAATTAAGAGAAAATGAAAATGTGACATCTTCATACAATGAATTACTGAACTCTATTATACATAAATAAATCTATAATTACCGGTAAATGAATTATATACTGAAAAAGTTTAAATTTTCAGCTGTTCCAGTATCAATGTGTTTTTTTTTATTTTAAACTTCCGCTGATCAATCTGTATTTCATTTGCTCACTATCAAATTTGAATATAAACACAGACTGTGTGCGGAAAAGATCTCTAGTGGAGTTTTCAACATTGAACATTTTCAACTTTGAACTATGCAAATTAAATAGTAACAATCTGAAACATACATTGTTAATGTCGAGGCCAGAAACATTTTCAGTTACTAAAATCACACATTAATGACTGTTCATCCTTTAAGTTTGTATTCTCAAACTAGATAGGATTTGAATGCTGGTGTGTCTCCTGGGAACTTGTAACTTTGGTGTGTCATACCAATGCAGCTGTTGGTCCAGATGGAGTGGTGGTCCTGCTTTGCCACACAGGCGTCACAGGAGAAGCAGTGGTTTGCTCTCATTGGTTTCTTAATCTGTCGACAGCAGAGGAGGTTGTTACTGTGTGTGTTGATTAAAAGTGTTAGAAAATGTGACGGTTCTGTGTTCAGAGCTTCACCATGCAAGACGTGCAGAATATCCTGGGGTCCAGACAGCCGGCTTCAGCCAACACCAGCACATTCTGACAACACAAGAGCAAAAGTTCCGCTCAGTTGAGCTTAAAACAATCACGTGGAAGATAAGGTTATCGTAATGTATTACCATTTTCTTCTCCTCTTCAGTTGCCTTGACAAAGCCAGGGTCTGTCTTGCAGGTGCGGAGGTAGTAATAGAGCAGAGCAGTGGCATTCAGAGTGAACAGAACCTGAACAGTGGCGCTGGGTCCATGTGAAGTTTTACGTCAAGAAAAAATTAAACAAGACATCAGACTCCAAGAGAGTCATCTGCTGAGTTTGCTGGCATCAAAGTGATCAAAGATGAATGGGATAGTTAAACATTTTGGCAAATCCGCCTATTGCCATAATTCCTATATTCATAGCAGTAGGTTCATTACCTTTAATTATTGGTGCATGTTGTTTTGAGATCTGCGGGGCAGAGACGCCAGCTGCTCAGCAAACAGTACGCAGGTGAACGGTACAGGTCCCCTGTCCCTCAAAACTTCACCACGCTATGAAATAATAATGTAACATTACAAGATGGAGTTGTTTTCGAGGCAAATGAAAAGCCGGAACTACATTTCAGAAACAACTGCTGGCTGGAATGATTTCGAAAGCGTAAGTAGTTCCTATTATCTGCTTCATGTGTCGTGATGTTACATGATGTTACATGATTATTTCATAGCGTGGCGAATGTGCAAGTCACAACTTCTCCACCAGAGTGTTTTGAAGTTGTTGGATTGTGTATTTGATGAATTTGATGAGGGACAGGGCAGGCACCTATACTGTTCACCTCCATTGTGTTCGCTGAGCAGCTCACGTCTCTGCCCCGCAGATTTGCTAAAATGTTGAACTATCCCTTTAACACAAATATCAGTCTCATAACTTTTGTGCTGCAGAGAGATGTTTTCTTTTAAGAGAGGATATCAGGCAGGAACCAGAGGCACCAAGTGACGATCATCCAGAAGATTGAAGCCATGAGGGCTGTAGCTGGTAGGAGTGTTTGAAAGGCTGGAGTCGGGAAATTCCTGTTTAGGAAACAATAATTGTAGTTAAACAAAAAACAAGCAAGTGGAGCACATTTGCATGTAATTCAGAACAGTCATGAGAACAGCTCAGTGGAAACATGTCTTCACCTTGTGGCCAGATTCATCACACCTATGGCGCAGGCCAGCAGGATCCCTTTGAGCAACCAGGACTCTGAGTTCATATCAACTATAGCGCCCAAACTCCCAAACAATGCAGTGCAGAGCAAAAACTGCAGAATGACCTGGAAAAATGCAAAGGGGTATTTGCATTTTTTGTACATGGGCAACCAGGAGATTTAAATCTGTAATTTGAGATGGCGTGTCGGTGTACCCTGTATCTGGTGACGAGCCGCAAGCAGCGCGAGTTGGAACGAATCCTCTCCTGCTTGACGTGGTTGAGCATGTGGATGAGCAGCGGGCTGTGGACCTGGTGGGCCAAATCGATGGGCGTGTGACCCTGAGGAGGAAGAATGAGAAATACCAGGGAGACTTCAATCATTATTGATTCAAAGTGTGAGGTAATACATGTGTGATGCTTTAAAAAACACTGCAGGTAACTAAACTGACAAATTATGTTCTGTCAAGTATGTTTTCAAGTATGTCTTAAAATGAAAACAGATAAGTGTTTTAGTTCTACATTAGAAATGGTCTCCGTCCGTAATATCACACTCACATACATTCACATGGCCTAATCTATAGCTGGTTGCTTAGTTGCAGAAAAGAGTTAGGATAAGAGTGACCCCATCAAGGAGTAGGGTTGGGCATCGTTTAGATTTTAGCGATTCCGATTCTGATTCCGATTCTCTATATCGATTCCGGTTCTAAACGATTCTCGATTCCGATTCTTTGAGGTGCAGGTCAACAGGTCACAACTTATTTCACAGGATATTTTTTTATTTGACAAACTCTTCACACAGGCCATTTTTGCATGCATGCTTGGACTTCAAACATACATCTTACACAGCTTGTAAGACCTCCAAAAGGCCTCCAAAAATAGATTTTGCCAACTATGGTATTCAATTAAAAGGGAGGGTCCCTAACTGTAACTATAAAACTGAAACTTGGCAAGCAGTCTAACATACAAAGAGCTGCAGAACAGGTGAATGTATATGCAACAAAATAAAAACACTGGAGCAGTCATGATGACAAATCAAAAACAGTTTTTGTTTAAGAAGATAATCATGTCTGCCTTCTCAGGCTGAGGAGGTCTGTACACTAGTGACGCGCGGTGCGGGTCAAGAAATGTTTACTTTATTTGCGGTGCGGGGCGCGGTGGGGCGGGTCATTAAAAACACTGATGATGAAGTCCAGAGTGTGTTATCAGGGGCGCGCTGATGTTGACGGGAAAAGCCGGCGGAGGTGTGAGGGAACCGGGTGAGACGGCGGCTGGGAGCATCAGCAGAGCGGGTTGGTTTCACTGAGAGGAGAGAGCAGAGCGGGGGGTCTGCTCTCTGCTCTCTCCCTCTCGCAGAGCGGGGAGAGAGAGAGGAGGCGGCGGCCGCGGCTGCTGCACTCGCTGCACTGTGACTCTCCCACTCCTCACGAGCTCCACACTGACAAGCTACCGGCAACACAGCGCCTCTGTCTGCCCTTTCAAAGTAAAAAGCCGCTGTATGACGTTTAATAGCAGCGGGGAATCGGGGATGGTTGTGAAAATAGATGCGGTGGTGCGGGGCGGGTCAAATTACTTCAAACTAGTGCGAGCGGAGTAAAACAAACAGTGCGGACATTTAGGAACCGATAAAAAGGATCGAAATGCAAACGGCTTCTTAACGATTCCGGAACCGGACGTTAGGAACCGGTTCCTATTTGGAACCGTTTTTCGGTGCCCAACCCTATCAAGGAGTGGGTGTCATTGTTTCCAAAGGTCTCTGACTAAAGCGCAACCAAACAAAAACAGATTCAGCAGTGTGTCCAAAGGTCTCAGTGTCTCAGGGCCTGAAAACTGTGGAGTAGTGTGAGACAATGATTCCAGTTAGGCAATATAAATTTAAAAAAAACAACAACTGAGAATCCTTTTATGTGTTAACCCCTTCATCATCACAACAAAGTGCTTGATACAGTCACTCCTGATGCCAAATGGTCACAAAGTCCACGGATGTCCAGCAGCATCCTTTTTTTTTTTGATGAGCATCTGGGTTGATTTAGGGCTGACACCTACTGTATAGCAATTATTGTTATTGCAGCGTGAGTTGTGTTAAGCTCACATTGATGTTGTCTGCGTCCACACTGGCCCCGGCCTCCAGCAGGATGTGGGCGGCGTCTACGTTTCCTGCCAGCACGGCGCAGTGCAGCGGGGTGTTCCTGTTCACTTTGTCCACGGCACTCGCAGAAGCATTATTCTTGATTAAGAAGTTAGTGGGTTCAGGCCTAGGATAGAAAAACAACATCTTTGAGATAATACATGATACTAGTGATGACGAGGTTGTGGTTTGTAATCAGCACTTAACCAACCCTCTCAAGTTTCTGGAGGAAATACAATCCAGACCAAAAGTATTTCCCTTTCAAGCTCTAAGCTTCAGCGCATTCAATTTTAATTTTACTGCGAGCCCAAGTCATTTGGATGGGCAGAAAGTTTTTTGTATGGAAAAGTAAAAACTGCTCAAGACAAGAATGCTCTCCAGGATGTGGGCACACATGTTTCCTTCTCAACCAGCAAGTGAAAGCTTCATGAGCCCAACCACAGAGGATCCACCAACAGACGTAAACCCCTGGTAAACCTCAACAACAGACAGAGCAGGCCACAGCTCTCCAAGACACAAATAAAGTCTCCCTCGGTCTGAACTGTATTACTTTTATTTTACAGTTTGTTCACATTGTAAGTAGGTTCAAAAATAGATTTTTTATTAATAATGGAATGAGTGAGGAGCTAGTCAAGTGCATCCTTTTTAAAACTAGACTGGATTGGCAAAATGGAAATGGAAAACTACATTTGCATTTGTGAGTGAGAAAAGTGCAACAACTGCAACATTTTTGGGGCAGAAAAAAAGTACCACAGAGAAAGGAAAAACTTGTTCTTTGGCTACACGCTGATTCAGACACACTACAAAATCTTCATTATATTCATCCAGTGTCAATGTCAAAGATTTAGCTGTTTACTATGTTTACTTTACATGAGTGGGGTTTGAAGCACATCTGTAAAAGGAGCAGGATGCTCACCCAATAATCTTCTGGGCTGCTAACATCAGTGGTGTCTGTCCATTGCTGTCAGGTCCATCAACTTCCTGAAGAAAAAAGAAGAAGAAAAGGAAAACAAAAAACAAGAGACAGAAAACATTAACCAACCAAGAAGAAATATATGTAATAAAAAAAATCTCTTTTTCTGCAGCAGACCTGTCCTTTAGCCATCAGATAAGCTGCTATGGCCATATGCTGGAAGAGGATGGCCAGGTGGAGAGCACGGTAACCTTCTCCATCAGCTATGCAGGGATCTGCTCCATATCTCATCAGCTGGATCACCATAGAGAGGTGGCCCTGCCTGTGATGGACAAAACAAAACAGAAGTCAGTGATCTAACATATCAACCCTGCTTTCATATTTGTAAGAACTGGGGATGCATTAGAGATGTGCTTTTGAATCCATTTTTAGTAATAAATATAAAAGAAATATATAATCTACATTTGATTCATTAAAATTTGACAACGCTCAACCCTAGATACCAATCTGTTGACAGTCCTGCAGTCACCTTATGGCCCAGTGGAGAGGAGTAGAGTTCAGGTCTCCTCCAAGCTGGTCAATGATTGCCCCTTTAGAAATATAGTACCTGTAAGACAACAGCAGGGCAGAGAGAGCACATCAATGTCAAAACAAATCTGTATCAACACTTTGTGACGTTTCATAGTGGTTCTGCTTATATTTAGTTAACTTTTCCTCCATATCTGGACGTTTTTGTGTTGCTTGCTGTATAATATTTCTCAAACCACGAGATTGAGCTCAGCCTCTCTTGACTATAAAAAATCAAATACTTCACATCCCCACAAAATGACTGACTTTGTTTTCATTTGATTTTCAACTGACAACAGCACCTCCAACCCACTTCAGGTATTATATTTGACCAAATTTCACCTAAATTAAGCAAACAGAAGCCAAGAACTGTCTCCAAACATGACTGACATGAACATGGACCTTGCAATTCAGTCTAAATCGAAATGCAAACAAGACCCATGATTATCTATTCCTTATGTGCCTCCTCGATGTCAGCTGCATCAAGACAAAGAAAAAAGGGAATATCCGCACACTGAATTAAAGCTCCCATTTATTGGATAGCCTACTTCGGTCGAAATGTTGTAAGCAAGTAGGCTATCCAATAAATGGGAGCTTTAATTCAGTGTGCAGATATTCCCTTTTTTCTTTGCAATTATCCTGATTGTCCGGCACCTGGCCTAAAATAGGCATTGGATGTGCGCATGACCACCCTGCTTTTTTAGCTGTACCGAGACAGACATGATATTTGGATGTCATACTTGACCAGCTCTGAGCGGTTGTTGATGGCCGCCCAGTGCAGTAGAGACACATTCTCTTTGTCCGGCTGCCTGACGTCGTATCCTGCATCCACCAGCTCCTTACAGCGCTCCAGGATCCCAAACCTGAGAGGATCACAAGAAAGAAGAACTTTTTTAACACACGTAACATTTTTTTTATGCACTAACACTTTTAACATAATAATATTATCAATCATTTTTATTAATAATAATGAAGATTTAAATTCGACTATGCTCCGAACTAATGATTAAAAAGAACACAGCAAATAACTAAAACACAGAGCAGAGCCCGACACCAAAATGCAGAAACCTATTGCTGAAACCAACCTACTGCTAGATCAGAAACTATGCTGCTCAGCAGGTTCATTGTAAATACTTTCTGTGTGCGTGGGTAAAGAAAATCTCAGCACTTATACATAATGCTACAGTGAACAAACAGTGAGATGAATGGACAGAAAGAAGTGACTCTGCCGATTCTTTTCTTTTTTTTTCTGTCTCATAAGAAACGTGACCTTTGCTCAGCTGCACTTCAACAGTTGCTGCTCTGCCCAAACTATAACTAAAGAATCATCAGCCTCTGACTGTGACTTAAACACAGAGCTCGACACCCTTTGTGCATTCCTTCAATATCACTGTTCACCCCCTACGCAAACACATTGATCAAATACCAGTCAAGGCCAGGAACAGCCAGTCGTGACTCGGTGTGTCGTCACCTCTGTGTAACACGGTTTTAATACATTTGAATCTCGCCTTTTTCCACCACAAGGTACACACGGTACTCAACACCACTCACTTTTGTTTACATGTACTACTTCTGCTATCATGACATTATCTTCAGGACACATTAAATATTAGTTATATTAAAAGGAGGCTTAACAGAGGCTTAACACCTCCGCCTCTTCAACTGACCATGCTGTGGTATTCTGGGTTGCTAAGTGATAGGCAAAGCAGAATAACAGACCATGGACACAGTGCACTGTTGCTTGGCTGTTTAGAAATGTTCAGCACCGGGTATTAGGTAAGTATCCTCAACTTTTTACATGATGGAAAACCAACAAAAAATAAGTAGAATTTCAGCAATAACTGAAATAACCTTTTGAGGCATTTAAATATGAGGTTACTAGTTTCTATAAATCTACATTTGAACATGATGAATGATTGTTTGAGGACCTTTTAGACCTGACTGGTTTTTGTCCTGTTTGACCCTGTGGTAGGGATGCTTCAACTTCTTATTTCACGTTTTATCCAGCAGATTCAGATGAAGACATAGTAGTGATTCAAAAATGCCACAGAGAAATGTTAATGTTCTGCATCAATCTGACAAATGCGACAACACAGGAGGCAGAGAAGTAGCCGCCACACACTGAGTGTCCATGTCTGACAGACAACTAAAAGTCCACCACTCTTACTGTGTTGCCTTCACAATGTCCCAGCTGCTGCTGTCGTCCATGTGTGACCGTTTCTTCGGCTGCTGAGTCTGCTCTGCAGTTTGGCCGAACGGGCCATGAAAAGCTGGCATGAAGGGGTTCCCCATCCCGCCGAACGCAGCCGCCCTCGGCCCGTGGCTGTGTCCATGGCCTCCGTGTCCGTGGTGACAGCTGTCACGCACGTGGCTGTGATCCTGCCACACAAAGGAAACACACAGATTTGGTCCAACATGGTCCCCATGGAAACGTCAAACTGGCAGAACATTGTAACATTGTTGATTTATGTCAGTCAGAGAGTCATTACACCCCCAAGGCCTGTAAGGGGCAAAGTTATTTGAGTTGTATTAAGAAAGGAGGAGTCACTCTGAAAAATAGGTGATAATTACGTATTATTATTATTATTTTTTTTTTTTCCTGTCATTGACGTTGGTGAGTGTTGAACTCAGGGGTGAACCACACCAGCTGTTTTTCAACATCTGATATATCCGTCAGTCCAGATGTTGATGTTGATGGTAGACCCATGACAGGCTGCTGCCATAATACAGACAGATGGCTCACCTAACATATGGCTAATGCTAAGCTGTCTGGCTTCAATAGCATGAACAAGTGGATGTGGATGAAAACAGGCAGCCCGGTGAGAAGTAGCCGAGACAATTATGAAACATCAGGGCTCCAGACTGCCCCTAAATGGGGGCATTTTTTTTTTTTACAACGGTGAAATGTGGAAGGGCCCGGCGATTTAAAGAATCAGGAATCTGTCAATACATGTGTCAGGCCAATGTGCATGAGGATCATGAATGAAAAGGAAATGTGACTTACATTTCCTTTTCAGAAATTAGGGGTGCGCCCCTAATTTTTCTGCTTGCGCTCCTAACAATTTTAGTTAGGGGCCACTGTGCTCCTAGTAGAAAATGTTAGTCTGGAGCCCCTAACATGTTGAAAATGTTGTTTTTCACTGGACTGTATATACTTCAGTATATTTTGAAACATATAGGCTACACTGTACAAAATGAAATATTTTTACTTTAAAACTATATTCTATAATCAGTTTGTGAGACGTGATGCTTTCCATTTATGAGAATTGTTAAGTTATAAGAAGTCTCTGTCTCATTCATATATTTATGAAATGAACAACTCAATAAAACACTATCAAATGTACAATTTTATTTACATAATGACCACCTTTATTTTTGATACAGTAAGGCTATTTTATGAGATAAGGATATGTTTTTAAACAACAGTCAGCTGTCCAACACAGACTGATGTGTTGCTCTGCTCACTGTGGTCATTTCCACTGTAAAACTGAAACTGCAGGACAAAATCCAGTCCTCTTTCCAAGACAAAAACATACTGTAAATGTGTATTAAGTCAATGAGTTATCCATATACATAATTGTACAACTCAGAGATTTGACCAAGAGCAGGTCATTCCGCTCATCTGAAGATACAGAGGTCAGCCTCGAGCTTTTATCTCCTCCAGACTGGACTGTCTCAATTCTCTGGTGTCAGCAAACCAAAACATCCAGGTACTGCAGCTTCACACAGCAAGCTGCCATGGTTGCTCTAAAGGAAATACTTCTTCACATCACCCCACCCCTTCCTCCCCACCCATCACTGGTTATCTCAGAGTTAGTACAACTGAATCATTTGAAGATTTGACATATCTGTGCTATGCTAACCCCAGTGGGACCACTGCAGCCCAACAGGGGAACCACTGACTGACTGACGAAATACAGACAGGAAATTGTGCAGTAAAACGGTGCGATATTATGAGAACCTGCAAAGAAGTTTATATAAGGTTACAGGAAGAACAATTATGGATCAGCAGAATCTGGTTGTATTTTCAGACGTGCACCTGACTGACGTTTGTTTCCAAAGAAAATGAAAACACGTGAACGTCGACCTACATGAGCAAGGGTAATGGCTACAGTGCAAGGAAATGGTTAAACACGCTTCATCATCATCATCCTCCTCCTCCTCCTCATCATCATGTCAATCAGACGGATCTTTCCGTAACGTGACGTCAATGGCCATATACGAGGAGAAAATTGTCTTGTTAATGTTAAATCTGACTGATGAATTAGTTATCTCGTGCTACTGACACCGTGTGATTAGCAGCTGGCTGACGTCACCCACGTTAACCAGCAGACCAACTGACAGCTCGTTCGTGGCGATGTGTTATCAGTCCGTCGGAACAGGTTATTCCGCCTTACAGCAACTTACCGCCGAGACACTAATAAAACGGCGAGCTAGCTCGTCAATGCTAACAACTACCTGCGGTGACAGTGGAATAAGGATGTAAAAAAAAAACAAAGCACCAGCCAGGTGTGTAGCGCGTGAGCCAGCAGCTCCCCGCACGAGCCGGACGACGGCAGCAGGTAACAACCATAAAGCGACTTACATTGCCGTCCCCAGGCCAGTCCATCTTGTTGTGGAGGAACGAAGAGAAAGTTCCTGTAGCCGGACGGGCCAGAATCAACGTATCACTTCCGCTCAGTGACTTTTCAAAATAAATGTCGAGTCTAGTTATTTAGCTGGGGTGGCGCAAACATCCACTGCTCGTAGAAATCATTTAATGGCGAAACTGCTGGAAAACAGTTTGGTCATTGAACCAATTTAAAAATGCATGCATGTTTGCATAATGCATGAAGCCAGCCTACTCTGCTTTATCTGATGATAAATATAATGTAAGACAAAGTTTACTTACTGAAATGAAGTAAAATGAATAGTAGCCTAACCCAAGGTCATTGGAGTGGCAGTGACTCAAAGTGTAGGTCTTACTCCTCCCTACCTAACCCAGCTTCTGCATCTGCGCCCTCCCCCTATACACAACACCCGTTCTACCCCTCTCATCCTGTTAAATGCCCCAAGGGCGCACTCTTCCCTTAATTGGCCGTTCCTCCTTCCAGGTTGCTGCCGCCGACAGCTGGAATCAACTCCAAAAATCCTTACAGTTACAAACTCTTACTTCTGTCCTCACCTCCTACCATGCCATTGCCTTAATAAGAATGTATTCTTAGCAATTCTTGCCTGGTAAAATAAAGGTTTACTACTACTACTACATCAGTAGGCCAGAAGATTGAAAGATTGAATCCCACTGTGGGTAGGACATTTAATGTTGGGTTAAAAATAACCCATTGTACCCAACCACTAGCTATTAACCCAGAAGTTGGGTCAAAAAGAACAACCCAGTTTTCTGGGTTGAAATAACCCAGGCAGTAGTTGCCCCCCCCTTTCCTTTTCTTTTCTTTTAAAAAAACAACAACTTTAACAAAAAACAGGAGTTTTTAGTGTGTACAGCCCTTTTGGATTGTATAGGCCTAACTTTAAATGTGTAGTGTACCTAAGTGTAAAATGAACAGCATGTAGTGTGAGATGGAGGAAAGTTATGTTTTTGTTGTTGTTGTTGTTTTGTTTTTGTCCTATCTGGTTCCACAGTCTTGTAAAAAAAGACTGGGTTATAGTTTTGGATTAATTAAATTGGTTTTAAAATGAGATGGTCAACGTGTAGATTGAATACGTGTTTGTTCTCATATGCTATAGTTTGTGTGGTGTTCTCCAGCTGTTCACCTTTTAAACGTTGACATTTTATTTTGAAGGCCAAGGCGTTAAACAGGAAATGTTCTTGTAGTAATTTTCATTACCTTGATTCTTTTTTTCCCCTTTACACTTTCCTTCCTTTGAAATGCAACGGTGATTGTCATTGGGCTTTTGTTTTACTCCCACCTACAGGCCTCTTCCTGCATTATTCATCGGTGAAAATTATTTTTTTAAAGCATCGTTGAAGAAAAACAAGAGTTTCAATGGAAATGCACAGAAAATCAACGGTTGCTTTGGTTCAGGGGAAAAAACTCCACACATCTATATTAAGTAAACAGAATGAGGAATGTAATGCTTGTTATAAATTGATCTGGGGCATGTGGGATTTTAAACTATCTTTAAACAGTTCTCTGAATAAAGGCCTCTGTAAAATTAAAATGCACTGTGAAGAGTTCCTTTGATATCCTAAGTGAAAACCAGCCATAGTTTCTGTTTGGAAAATCACAACTTCCTTTGCAGAAGACACCCCACACAATGACAGCTCAGTCTGTTGTATTGAAACTCAGATATTAGAGTTAATTCGTCAGCGTAGTGCATAGGCTACCAGTAACAGATGGAGACTACACTTATTCTGCAGCAGAGATCCATACTCAGACTCAGCAGATAGAGGCAAAATAAGTGATGTGTCTATTTGTCTATTAGTGTATTAGTCTATTAGTGGATATTTAATTAAACCCTCCACCACACACAGGTTATCTGTACACAGCTAACTGAGCCTGAAACATGACAATGGATGAAAACATAAAATCTTGTTTCAGAAGATGAAAACTGGCCCCATGTTTGAGTTGACAATTGAAAATTGTTTTGCTGGAATATCCTCAGCCCTGGTCTAATGGTTGATATTTACATTTACGAATTTACCAGATGCTAAGAAACTGCAGCAAAGTACAGCACTAAAGCTTTTAGTGCAGCAGGAAACCTTGGTGTGACATGAGAGCAAGACACTCAAACAAAAAAGTGCACAATATTCACTAACTGGTCAAAGAAACCATGGCTCTTTATTTCCTTTGAAATTTCAAATCAAAATCCTTGTGTCACATTTAACTTAGATTGAAAGATTGAAATGAATAAAACATGAAAAGCACAAGGAAGACCTTTATCCTGAATAGTGTGCAAAATTAAATGGACAGCCTCCAAGGTAGACAGAGGTGTTAGCAAATAATGTCTCCAATGAATGTGGGTGATAACGCAGCAAAGAACCATAAATGCTGCTGTTCTTTTTTATTTATTTATGATGAATTAAACATTATATTCAAGTGTTGTCTGCTCAAATTTTTCACAGAACTTATTTATATTAATCTCTGCTTCTCCAGATCAAATCACAGGAGAAGAGTTGTTTCTTCATTTGCTGCAATAAGTGTTGTGGGGGTAAACATGGACCACAGCCTCAGAAATAATGCAGCTTAAGTGACTGTCACCATGGAGCTGTTAGTGCAGAGGCTGTGACCCGTGCATGAACTCAAAACAAACATGGAAACATGAAGTGGAGAGCATCAGCAGCATCTGCTTGACTCAACACAACTGGACATTTTCAATAACAGTTTACACATTCTCATTTACAGATAATCAAATTCAGCAGCCATATGAACTCAAATAGTCTAGTTGTTTGGCTAGAACAGTTTTTTTATTTAGAGTTTTTCAGGCAGCCCTCTGAAGGCTGTCTGAAACTCTCACCTCCCACAATAAAATTCACTCCTATACGTCTTCATACAAAATAAATAGATAGCCTACTATGAGATCAGAATCCAACTCCATTTGAAGTAACAGCCTACTTTTAAAATTTCTAAACCAGAAAGTCAAAGAGGTTTTTTGTGGTTTATAAAATTATTTCTTATGTAAGGTTCAAATAAGTGGTGCCCTCATTCAAAGAGTTTGTTTATATATTATTTCCAATATGATTTAAATTCCCAATATGTTGTTTAAGAGGACTTGTCCAAGATGTCCAAACATAACCCGGATGATATGGCACAATAATGAACTTGAGAACTTCTTAGCCAAACCTTGTACATCCAGGAAAAAAGCAGTAGATGGCGCCACTGTTCAATTGATAAGGCTGCAAGGAAGTTCATCTGCTGTGCTCTCCATGTCGGTGGGTTTTGTTTTTTGTATGGTCTTAAACAGGCAGTAATGTGCTACAAGCTAAGTTTGTTATTATTGTGTAATGAGTGAATAAAGTCTCTTTCTCTGCAGCACTTTGCTATCACCTAGTTTTAAGCCTCTAAAACCTCATTATTATATCATACATGACAATAACATTTAGGCTACGAGAGTACATTTTTTACTTGTAGTTACAGTAACATGCAAAAATAATGAAAAAGATGGAAGGAGGTGAGATGTTTGCATAATTTATGTGTGAGGTTGAGATTTAATCTCAATAAACATTAAATAAACAAATTCATGAAGTTAAGATGGTCTCCTGTCCCCACAATATGACAACATCCATCTGACTACTGTCAGCCATCTTTGTGGATCATCCTTCCCTTAGTTTACCTGTATGTATGTTTAGTTTCTGCACTTCAGCTCACAGTCAGTTACATGCACTCCCACCTGAGAGGCAGGTAACGACAGCTTGTGTTTGTATTCTTAGCTTTTTATTTGATTAAAACTGGAATAGATTCCTCTAAAATATTGATAAAGATACCAAGACTTTACTGTAATTACATAACACAGTGATGCCAGTGATGTTTTGTTTGTTTGTTTTTTAAGTTGCCAAATATTTTGCTGAGCCACTGTGATTATTCAAATCTGGATCTTTGCATAAATATATATTTTTTAACGTTTATTTCTATTAAACTTTCAATCAAAATATATATGCAAAACATTGCATTCAGCTTACTAGAGTGCATGTGCCAAATCAGTGTTGCTTGTGTGTGTGTGTGTGTGTGTGTGTGTGTGTGTGTGTGCGCGTGCGCGCGTGTGTGTGTGTGTGTGTGAGAGAGAGAGAGAGAGAGAGAGAGAGAGAGAGAGAGAGAGAGAGAGAGAGAGAGAGAGAACTCCAAGCAGAAGTAATTGAGCTGTCAGGAGGAAGTCATAACAGTGAGCAGGACTAAAGGTCAAGTTTACTATGGTTTGCATGAGACATGGGAGTAAGGTATTAGAAGTATTTTCCCAAAAAGGAAAGAGATTTGCACATTGGATTGCACATTGTTATCAACATATTATAGGCCTAAAACTTTGGTTTGAGTCCATACACTCACCCAGCAGCCACTGGGGGCGTTTAAAACAGGTGATTAAGGAAACAGGGGCCGTCCAGTGAAAACATGTAGAGGATGTGTGTTTCAGTGCTGATAGAGTGGGAGCTGTGTGAACGGACTTTGCTCTCATTAAATCCTTTGTGGAACTTAACAATGCTGATGTTGTGCGAAAATGTCACAACTCCGATTGGGGGTATTTGTACTGTTTTTGGTTGGGCATGAACAACATGTTGGCCTTTGGAAACTCTCCCTGCTTCTTAATGAACACATTTGTTTTTACGTAGGTATAGAACTGAGTTATTCTCAGCTCCAGAACAGATTACATTTTAGATTAATATTATAAGTGTCAGTAACTCAAGATCGACCGCATATATAAACAAACTGCGCTTTTTCTGCCTCTACGCCAGCGACAGCCTGAGATGAAGGCATATTGTTTCTGGTTTCTTATTCTCGTGGACATAATATCTCAGTTCAGTCAGACAACTCTGAAATGAGAACAAATAATTTATTGAGTATAAGCATGCAAGCTGAAGCACAGCATAGTTAGCATATTCTTGAGCATGGCTGCAGCAGGATTGATTGAAAGCATTGCAAGCTGAAGCACAGCATAGGTATCCTAGAGCATGGCTGCAGCAGGTTTGGCGTCAGGCTCTGTCTCAGTTATTCGTTCCCTGAATGATCTGGTTTGCCAGACATTACAGGGAATGAAGCAGAATGAAGCATAGAGACAGATCCCACAGGTGGATGCTGGGGAGGAGGTGGGTTTGCAAAACCTCACGGGCAACAGCAGCAGCAGCGAGATGTATGCAGAAGCAGCAGCAAGGCAGCAGAGCAGGAAATAGCAGCAGCAGCAGCAGCAGCATAGCCAGGGATGAGCAGGTAAACTGGGGGGTTTAAATAACCCGCCCTATTTGGAGGAGGAGGGCTGTGACTGATCAGCTGATCAGGATGGGGGCAGCTTGAGTTGTCTGCCTGAACTAGCTCCGCAGGCTTCGCATCATTAATGCCTTGTTCAATTTTTCACAGATTTTTAGTGTATCGCCCAAGTAGCTATAATCTGATTGGATTTTGGTGGTCAAAGGTCAAAGGTCAAGGACATAGTGGTCTCGCAAAATTTTGATCTTGTGGAGGTTATATCTCAGTAACGCCTTGAAGGATTTTCTCATTTTAGATTTAAAATAGCAGACATCAGGGCATTTAATGTGAAAACTCAATCATATTATTCAACAAAGAAGTTGTCTTTAAATTCCAAACCACGTTTTCTACATTAACACACTGAGTTTGGAGACAGGAGGGATATAACCTGGGACAAAGCTGTTTGGCCATTTACACACAGAGGCTCATGTTGCAGTGGTGTTTGTGTCCACCTGATGAATGAAGGTAATATCCACCCTCCTTTTAGCTCTGCTTTTATCTCGTCCTACTCCCCCTGCAGCTGCTGCTGCTGTTGGGCAGAACGAGTACAGTAAGGTGGGTTTATCAGGATCTGAGAACATCTGCCTATTACAGCTGGTAGCTGAGAGAGGTAAGAGTAAGAGGTGGTGATAAATAAATATATTTCCGAGTGCAGCTTTAAGAAGACAAACCGCACTGTTGTTTCCCCCTGTGAGAGAAAAACTGAAGGGACTGGTACGTTTTTCAAGAAAGATCACGATTACTTGGAAACACATGTGAACCTGACACCGGGCTGTTTTATTGTAATGAGAATGAATAAGTCAGTAATATGCTGCGCAACCTGCTGTGCTCACAGCCAGATTTGCTCAGACTCTCCAGAGATACTGGCAGATATGAAAGTGAGAAGACCCCAGCTGATAGAAGTTAATTATGGTAATAAATTATGCGGTGGCCGGTGGGACTGAACGTTGCAGATCTGTCTGTTGTGACTGTTGCTTCGTTGAACAAAGGAGGAATGCGCGCCTTAATGTGAGCCAGTTATTTTGTTGTTTAATTATAGGAGAATATGAGATGGCGGGAGAGCACACATCAGAAAAGTCTTCCTAACTACTGAACCAGAAATATGCACTTCTGTTTCCCTGGGACGAGTGAGTCGCTGAGGTTTAGCCTGTCTTATCTCATCTGAAATGGAAAATCCACTTCACAATGGCTGCTAAAACTTTTGGCTGTAAATGAAGTGGGAAATCTGAAGTGGCCACAGTGGAGCTGTGTACCAGAAACTACACCCCCCCCCCCCCCTCCCCCTCCCTCATGCTTCTCTGCAGTGCACTGTGTAACACCCAGCACGTCTCTATGCCACCATAGATCAACTAATTAATTTTCAATGCCAAATTATCCAAAATTATACTGACAGATTCCTGTCGCCTAATAAGCATGGTTATGTAATCACTGAACTTGAATTCAAACAAATTGAATAAGATCAAAGAGAAGAGGAGAGCAGTCCTGAGGTCATAAACATCGTGGGGTTTTTTTAATGTTACATACATACAACGTCCCTCGTCCTTACAATTCTGACTTGTTTAAGAAAAAAAAGGAAACAAATACATAAATAAACTTAACAGGAAAAGGTGGAAGTTTAGTTAGAAGAATATGGTCTGGGAGGATCAAACATCCTCAGACAGGACCTGAACTACTCTCTAACATACAATGTGCAAAGCCAAGCACAACATGGAACCAAACACAGAGAGGGACACAAAGAGGAGGCCAGGACTGAAATAAAAATGGTAAAATTACTATATGGGAAAATAGTGAGACAAGCTTATAGATAGATTTAAAAAAGAAAAAAAAAAGGCACATGAGAAGTGCACCTTTAGTTGCCCATGTTAGCTGTTGCAGGAGACTTCAGCCTGTGTTGGTGAGTCAAAGACAAAGGAAACATAAGCATTAAACTTCATTCTTGGCCTAGTACTGCATACATAAATTCTGACTGTGAAATGCCTTTAGACAGCAGCAGAGCCATAAATCTGCATCACTTTGGTCTCCCAGGTATCCTGTCATATACACAGTCTAAATATTTAACACATCCTCTAATTAAACACAGAATTGGGACACAATTACAATCATTAGTTGACTCCCTTCAGACTTACATGACATAACCAGTCTTCCCCAGAAGCAGAAGGTACTACATGTACTGTAGTCTGCCCCCCCCCTCCTCTCGCTGCCACTCCCTGCTTTGGGAGTTCAACGGCAGGGTCACGGTCTGCATTTGAACCAGTGGACCAGGGAATATTCAGGGTTAAAGGTCAGCCCCGAACACCGCCGCCTATAACAGCAAGGGTCACATACTAAAACCCTGCTTGACCTCTTTAGCACTCTGCAGGGTAATACTGATGGAGGGCTGGCGGGGGTGAGGGTGTGTAATGTTTGAAATTAGTCTATTTTAAAATACGGTTGCGGACACACGCAGAGGTAAATCAGTGTGAATATGGACAGTTATGTCTGTGTGGAATAGAAGATTTACAAGGCAAGAGTGGATAAATGAAGCTTGAAAATCAAGACACTTAAGCCTGACACCAGGTGTCGGTCAGAGTTCAGGGTAGACATGAGCTTTGTTTTCCTGTTGTGCTCCCTGAGTTCAGGGACAGAGTCAAGCAGCTTTATTAAATGATGGGTACAGTGGGACAGGATGGGTCAGGGAGTGACATGCAATACAGAGCTCCAGGGAACACTCAAGGAAAGCGTGTTGCAGTTAAATCAAAACCATGCCTGTAGATTTGCAAAGGAGGTGATTACAAGCAAAGGATATTGTGTGTATTCATTGTAACAGGCTGCAAATTCCCACTTTGGTATGTGCTTAAGTGAGTTATCATCAGTAAAATAACCACCAATTCAAAGAATTTACATACAGTTGCTTTTCACTTGTGAGTTTCAACCCAGCTTTGTTACACAAGCATTACTTTTCATAATTAGATAAATTATGAATAAATAAATAAATAATATGATATAGAGCTTTTAACTTAAAGGGACAACGAGGAGTTTTGGAAAAGCGCAGCGTTTTCACACTACATTTATGAGCCTCCGTGCACACCGTAAAATTCTTTTGACCGGCGCAAGACGGACTCATGTTTTCATTCATCAATAATTAAAGTCAGAGGTTCAAAGAG
Source organism: Trachurus japonicus (assembly GCF_045865225.1). NCBI lineage: Eukaryota > Metazoa > Chordata > Actinopteri > Carangiformes > Carangidae > Trachurus > Trachurus japonicus. The sequence goes on along the minus strand of NC_140909.1, from coordinate 32,833,145 downwards.
GTTCACATACCGTCGTAGTTCTGACCATAAACGGCGATTCAGCTACGTTATTCTCATGACTCGTTGCGAAACTGAAAGTAAAGAAACGCTGGTCGGCTCGACCAGCATCTCCGCCACCACTAATAATAACAAAATAACGATAGAGACAGAATGATATATTTATCGAAAATGGGCCCATTAACAAGTGTGGGTAGCGGAGATTCATCCACATTAACGTGAGACTTTTTTATAACCGATTAGAAACTCCTCGTTGTCCCTTTAACTTTACTAAACTGCCATCAGCACTGAACGTCATATGTTTAAGAATCCAAACAGCAATCTGACTGCTTAGTTAAGTAAGCAGACCACAATCATTTTGATTATGTAGATGCTTGAAAAACTATTTCTTTAATATTTTAGAGGGATTATTTTTGATTTGATTTTTTTTTTTTGAGTTTGCTTGGTTCGTAGTGAGGGAGCATCTACGCACATCTATTTTATCAGGTGCATTGGACTGGGATCCATAGGTGGGTCCTAATAAAGAAAAAAAAAGTCCCGCACACTGAGTAACTTGCTTCAAGAGAAAATGTATTGCAACGTTTCAATCTGGACGTCTTTCATCAGGCAAACATAGTGTGCGGGACTCCTCTTCTTCTCATGAGTTTTCTTGGTTACCAATATGGTTTCTTTTTGTTATTTTTGTAAACTGTTAAATATTTATCATGTTAACACTTACTATGCTGCATATTGCTCCTCGCTTTTCTGCTGTTTTGCTAACCCTCCTCCCGGCCATGTGCATTTGTTTCCAATGAAGCCAGCGACAAAGAGTTCCATGGAGTGATGGATGACGTTATTTATCATATACGTGTTACGTTGTGCATATTTGTGTAGTCTTATCTGTCATAAACAAGAGATTATGGGTTAGGGGGCGCGATTGTGTCACAGTGCGGCTGAGACGAGAGCTGGGACAGCGGGGCGGTGGCACTGATCTTGCGAGGTTGGTTTTCAGCCAAGAGATGCTATGTGGAAGGCAGAGAGCCTCCATTCTCCCTAACTGTTACATGTAATTTATTTAACCATCACAATTACTCCGAAGCTGTTTAATTAAGGCAAAAATGTAGCATAGTTAAGGTAAAAATCTTGCATAGTTCCTCTTTAAAGCACCTTAAGGTTTAGTTTGAGGACTTGAGGACAGTGACATTGTTTTTGCAATCAATAAATGTAAAATTTTAGGGTTCAGTGTTTTGTTGTATCACTGTAATACTACTAATAGTTATTTTTCTGCCCTTTTACTGGTTTGTCTCTGAATCAGCAGGATATCTTAACCACATTTCCTAAGAAAAATAAGATTCAGGAAATTTGATGGGCACATCACCCTCCTGCTGATGCTCAATTGATCCGATGTCATGTCTGCCATGATTATGAAAGTAACATGACAGAAATTTGATTGCACATCAGGATGTCTGCCGATTTCAGCAACTAATTAAACAAAAAAAAATGTTTTTTTTTAAATGATAGGAGAAATGTGCTCTGATATATTTAGAAATTTAGAAATATTGTTGTTTTTGACTTTGTGAAACAAGAACGATCAGCTTTTTAAACAGGAAAATGTCCATATAGTGAAACATACAGACTCAGTATCTCACCAAAACTGCAGCCTGAAATACATTTGAATATTTCACCTCTGTGATTACATCTTTGATTTAATGAGGGAGATCATTTAACAATAATGGCTTTAATCTAGGTTCACCTCATCATGTCGTTCATTAAAAAGAGAAATTACCCCCATTATTTAGTACAGTCGATGTGTCTTTGTCTGTTTGGTTTAATTTGCGTGAGAGTGCGTTTGAATGTGGCTGTGAAAGTGGGCTACTGAGGGGAGGTTTTCTGGTCTCAGCTGGGCCACTGCCTCTGTAGCAGTGCCAGAGCAGGACAGGCGGGTGAGGAGCTGAGGGAGGAAGGGGCTGCCAGAGGAGGGGAGGGAAGGGGGAGGGGGGGTGAGTTGGTGAGTGACGGACATCAGAACAACAAAGGGCAGCGGGGGTGATAATCCCACCTAATGCCCCCTGTCTGCCCCATGTCTGTGGTGGCTCTCTAGTGAGTGGCAGATTGAGTGCACTCATGCAAAAGGTTACTTTTGCATGAGTGCTCGCAAGGGTGATCAAGTGCTCTTCTCAGGGGTGGGGCAGGGGGGCAGTGCAGGGCTGCCTATCTTCGGCGGCCGCTGTGGGCCCTCTCGTTCTCTCAGTGCAGCAGTGGCGGCATTTTCTGCAGCTGATTCAGCAGGGCTCGGCCTGCCGTGTCGTCAGCGGTCATGCATTATGCAACAGGCCCTGTGCTGTCTGGACAGTCAACAGTGGCACACTGGGACACGCTCCGACACGACACAGTCGGTCAGTCGGGGATGCCGCTGTGGTGGGAGTGTAGTCCAGTCTGCAGAATTATTGATCGCTCAGCATGAAGCCTCCTCTGTCTGTGTGCTCCCCTCCTCTCATCTCCTGCCATCATATAGTCAATAAATAGCACAGGATAATCTTCAAATACAAATAGCCTACTTTGACCCCAATGTTCTGTCGCTTAAAAGTTTTTAGCTCGAAACCCACACTTACCATAGTTTTATCACCTTGATACTTTGGCGAGAGTATGGAAGCTCTAAGCAGTCATATATTTATCTTATTTACTTTTATATTTTGTCAGAAAAGAAACTTTGACATAATTAACAACATAATTCATGAGACACCCGTTACGCACTATACTGATTGGCATCTCTCAGTCATCAACTGGTATCCATGGAGACACCCAGGGCCTGAAGCTGGTCAGTTATGTAGTTAATGACGACATCAGACACACTAAAGCCTCCCTATCCTCTTCCCAGATGAAACACTAATGTGTAATTGTGTATATTTTCTATGTTCCAGTCTGTCAGGCCTTGATTGAAGAGATGTTTGGTGCACTGATCAATAATTTCCTGATATGATCTTGAGATCTCAAGAATTTTCACAGGAAAATGGAGGAAATAAAATTACTGTATGGGTTAGAAACAAACAAAGCCCATACAGCATGAAACAATCTGTCCAACTGGTGGCAAAAGAGAGGGGACCACTTAATCAGGTTAGAGGAAAAAAGTCAATTTCTTTCAAGGTAAAATTCCTGATGATGTTGCACTCATTACTATTATTATGAATTTTACATAGAGCAGGGGATGTCAGGGTCAGGGCTGGGGTTTGGGAGCAGCAGATGCACAAGGCTTCAACTCAAACAGCAGTTATATTGGATTCCTGTGGCAACCCAGAACAGAGCTAAACGACAACAAACACAATCAACTCAAACCACTCTCAACCACCCAGTTCCAATCGACCAATACACACATGAGTTTCAAACTAGGCAGATACTCAAACCCCCACTGGATTCACATCGTCCTCTTTTCACGCATAATAATGAAAATATACTATTTAACATGATTTGATATACTGAAATGATGGTTAAAAATACATTTGAAAAAATAGGGACAATAAACATAATACAGCCATATAGTATTCTAAATTTGCACGAGAGTCAAAGACATACAGGGAAATGTAGGACATGGGTGAAGTAAACTTGGTATGAAATAAAACAACCTGGCTCTTGAAACATGCACCGGTCCCAACAACCATTCCTTTCACCTTTTGCAACAGTCTGACAATTGTCACATTAATGTGTTGATAAACCGCTCACACTGAGCCTTGAGGACATGAACTCCCTGTGCAAAGTGATGATTCCCATTAGCACATGAAGCAGCCAGAGAGGAACTTCAGAAGAAACCTTTTTTTCTTTTCTTTTTTTTTTTAAACCATTCAAACTGAAATTGTTGTCATATTGCCGGCTCATTGTCATGACCGCTTTAATAATAATAAAAATAATAATGATAATAAAAGTCTTTTGGTGGATATGTAAATTCTGTATAGCACAGCCGACTCTGTGAGCCAGCGTGTGAGGTGAGCTTAACTCAAGGGTTTTAAACGCCTACTGTGAGATAAAGGAATTTTTAGCTGAGGGATCTGAGCGAAGGGTTGGCAACTGTCTCCACTGGACGGCATTCAAGTTTGTGTTTAATCTGCTCGTGTGAACTCTGTTGCTGTGGCCATCTGCTCACAGTCACAAAAGCAGTGCACCAATGCAGTTTGGTGAATTTATCAGATTTCTCTCATGAAAACCAGTTATATCACAAGTGGATGTTTTCTGTCTGGATGGGATTCAAGCGCTGCACACCACACAAACATGGACACTCTGCTCATACAACTTGAGGAGAACTCTGCAAACATTTTTGATTTTTTTTTACATACCACATGTTGAACTATGGCTGTATGTCATACAAGATGCAATTTTGCGTACTTAGAATGAGCCAAATGAACTTAGTTACTTAGCTACTTTTTTGTGTTAGCAGGAAATGCTAAAAATGCACAGGCTAGTTGTGTTCACTTATTAACGTCTAAATCTAAATGATTGTTCAACAAACATTATTGTGTTGAACTTTAAGTAGTTAGCATGCTCACAATGATTCTTTCAAGAAACCCAGAGATCTGTACAAAAAATGTTTGTGATTACTTACACTTCCATCCATCCATTTTCTGCCTCTAGTCCAAAATCAGGTTGCCGTGGCAGCAGGGGAAAGTCCAGACTGCCCTCTTTTCCAGCTCCTCCTGGGAGGTCCTACTCCCATCCAGGCCAGGTTACATCTATGATCTCAGCGAGTTCTGGGTTTACCCTGAGGCTGTCTACCAGTTGGACGTGCCTGGAAGACCTCCAGCGGAAGGCCCCCAGGAGACCTCCTCAACAGATCCCAAAACCACCTCAACCTGCTCCTTTCAAAGCAAGGATGTCTTACCCCATTGCTAAGGCTACTACAAACTTTCATTTTAGAAAGCACCTCTTTAGCTACCTCCTTTCACCTCCCTGTCCACATGACTTTGTTTGAGTTTTCAGGCACCAAGCACTGCGAGCATCAAGCACCACAGAAATGCTGCTTGCTCCATTTTAGTTGGAAACTCTGTGATTTTATTATCATCTGGACGCGTAAAAACTGAGACCTTTGGAAATAATGACGTAGATGTTTGTGGTTCCTCCTTCCCAATTGGGTCTTTTCTGCCTATAAGTGGTGAAAGCAACATAGATAACGAGTTGTGGAATTAAACTCAGTTTCTCATGTTTGATATTTTTTGCAACTAATCAAATGTGGAGTAGACAATCTGCTTCCTATTTACACCTGCTCATGCATGTGTATGTTTTCAGATGTGATCATCTGAGGATGAGGAGATGGTTTCTTATACGGAGCTAAAACACTCATCTGAACAGAGACTGTTTTCATTTGAAAACAACAGGTGGCTGTGGCCTAACACTGAGTCCAGACACCGAGCAGAAGAAGCAGCTTGTATTTGCAGTCACTGGTTATTTATGCTGCATGTTTTTCTGTTTGTTTTCTGTTTTTTGAGCTCGGCAGTGCAGTTCCTGCCTCTTCTGAATCTTGTCTTGTTGTGTCGTCCTGCAGAGAGCTGCATACAGACATGGCAACCTCCATGACATATAGCATCCCTAGCCTCTGCTTCTCACCAGAAAGATAAAAAGGGGGGAGCATGACGTGTTGGAGGTTCGTGCCATTCCCCCATTGGGCTCTGCAGCCAACCAGTAGGAGTCACCGGTGCAGCAGCAAGGACACAAACCCTCCATAGCTGCTAAACCAGTTGTGTATGTTGCAGTCATGGATGTTTGTTTTTTGTTTTTTTACTATCCCAAAATGCACAGTGGAGTGTGGCACAGAGATAGAACCTGCCATGTTCTGTATCTGCTGCCATATTCATGCATGAGCCTTTGTACCATGAGTAAAGACATGATGTGACACTTCGGTGGCTGCTCCACACAGCAGCGCAACACATCATCTCTCATATGCAGGCAGTTTTTCTTGAGAAGAGGAGCGAGTGACCTTGTGTGATGGGGTGAGGCTCCGTGGAGACATGGGAGCTGTACATTCTCAGCCCGGGCACGAACTCTGTGATTTTGGGTCGTAACTCCAGGAAAGAGAGCAGCTGAGAACATTGCGGCCGTGTCCTTGATCGGTGGCTCGCCCCGGCAAGCCACACGGGCCGACATGCTGTGGCACTTTATGGCGGATCGAAGCTGCTCAAGTTTAATGTGTTGGCGGCTGTCGAGGCTCTGATAAAGGGTGCAATACATAACACAGGAGTAATAGAGGAGGACAAGCCAATCAATAGCCAGAGAGGCCGTTTGACCCACGCTTTAAAATGACAAATTTCCAGTCTTGCATCACTGAGAGTGTGTCTGTCTGCTTTCAGCTGCAGCCAACAGCGGCCCGGGGGGACGGACGGTGTGCAAAAATAACCTGAGTGGACACGATGTGTGTCAGGTGGAAGAGTCTCACTTTCACTGGCATGCCTTACAGCTGACTTCTGTGTGTGTGTGTGTGTGTGTAATCTCTGTTTCAGGTTCAATCTCAAAAAGGCCAAACTGGCAGTAAGAGTCTTGTAAGTAAAGACTGAAGCTTCACCTGTGAAAAGAGGCTTTTGTAGACGCGGTCTCCTGTTTCCTGGCAGATAAAGCACATCTGCTTTAGCGGGGCGATAACACCGTGCATACACTCGCACAGCCCCTCTCACTCACACTCGTACGTTTCACCTTTTCTCTACCTTCCCTCTGCCTCCCCACCTCTCCTCCTCATTCATATCTATTTCTGTAATTCCCTCTTGCTAAAGCTCTTCCCTCCATCCCCGCCTGCACATTTCTCTGCAGCGTTTGCTCACATTTTTCTTTTCTTTTCTTCCTGCTCCCTCCGTTTCTCCTGCTCAGACTCGTCTCCAGTCTTTTTCCAGCCTGCCCTGAGCACCAGCTGCACTACGTGAATGCAGTCCACTTCGTGATAATGTGTGTGTTGTCCTGAAGTGGCCTGCCCCGGAGATTACCCTGCCCTCCCTCAGGGTGCAGCCTTTGGGATTAGATAGGTAACCCCATGGTTCATGTGAGTGTGAATGTGTGTGTGTGTGTGTGTGTGTGTGTGTGTGTGTGTGTGTGTGTGTGTGCATTTTGCTTGAGGGCATCTGGATAAATGCCTCAGAGGGAGCTACCTGCTGTTGTTCGCCTCGCTGAATGAACCCTGATTATTTCTAGTCAGCTAATCATGAATCCGTGCGCTCTTTATTCTCTGGAGTTAAACTGCACGTCCTGTTTCTTTTTGCCATCAACAACTAAGAAAGAAGAATTTGCAGTCAACAAACTCTGCAAATTGAAGCGCATTGAAAAATAGAAATCACTTTAAATAGCAGAAACGTTCTGCAGCTCTGAGGGATTGCTGCATAGTTGAGATAATTTGATTCGTCTCATCACTGCATCCTCCACTTTTTACTTAAAAAAAAACAAAAAACATACTGCAATGCTTCAAAACACCAAAAGAACATGGCAGCCATAAGAAATCACCGTGAGCTGCAGAAACTTGGCAAAACTCTCAAGAAACAACCACAGGTGTCATGGACTTCAATCTACAACTAAGTAGCAGCTCACTCTCTCTTTTTACACAATCACCTACCTCATGCTTGTGTTTGCTTCTGTCAGAGCTGATTCTGGTCTTGTCTTTTTTTTTTTTTAATTTGGCGTTTGGGAATGTCCGGTTGCAAAGATCTCAGGATATTATTTGAATCTCCTTGATCTGTTTTTTTGTGAACTAGTGTTTCTATGTTAAAGGGATAGTTCAACATTTTGGCAAATTGGCCCATTGCCATAATCCCTATAGTCATAGCAGTAGGTTTGTTACCTTTAATTGTCGGTGCAAGCTGTTTTTAGAACGGCGGAGCAGAGCCGCGAGCTGCTCAGAGCTACGCTACGGAGGGTAATGGGATTTCTTGGTTTCCCTCATCAAACTCATCAAATACACAATCCAACAACTCCAAAACACTCTGGTGAACAAGTTGTGACCTGCACATTCACCACGCTATGAGATAATAACAGAACGTTACCGGACAGAGTTGTTTTAGAGGTAAATTCGGAGACTGCTTGCTGAAAAACTGTCCCTGAAGGCAACGCGCATCAGCAGTTTTGCCAATTTGCCAAAATGTTAAACTATCCCTTTACATTTTTATTTACTGCTTATGGAAAATCAACTTGCTCTATTTCCATATTTAGTTTTAAAACATTTCCTACTTTTCTTATCTGAAAGTAAAGCTCAAGCTACCGAAAAATTACACAGAATTTATCCATACACTTATTTTATTTTAGCACAGGAACATTATGCCTCGTGCTTTTCAGTATTGCCAGAATAATTTCACATTCTGACATTTTTCTGCCTATTTTTCTAAAATGGCTGTTTTTTAATGTCAGTGTGCTCAGAAAATATGACAGTATTGAGATTCAGAAACATTTTCTCTTTGCTTTGTCTGAGGAGAAAGGTACAGCAGGAGACACAGAGGGAGACAGGGGACATTTCAGATAAAATAAAGGCAACATCAGAGCATAACATTGATTTGACAAACAAGACAGAGCCAGAGCTATTGATTAGAAAATCCACTATTAATGACTTTGCCCAGCACAGCACACAGTGTTATTGCTGTAGAATCAGAAGAGGAATCAAATCAGACAAAAGCAAACACTGTTTGGTTTGAGTGACATTCAATAGCTGTGATTTCATTTAAATATTTACAAAAAATGTAAAATATCAAACCAACAGTTTGGTCACGGCATCAGTGACATGTTTGGAAAAGAAATGGAAGCGTTGCTGCAAAGGTGCGACACTTCCCACTGAGCACTGTATGTAAATATGTTGTGGTGTAAATGCGGATGCTGCCGCTCGTCTGGTGTATGATGGGGGATGGTGAGGGGGCGACATGTGAGGGGTAGGAGGAGGTGTGAAGGTGGTATCGGGGTGGGGGTTGGGGAGAGGTGGGGGGGGGGGAGCTGGTTGGAGAAGCTCATTCATCAAGTCATTACGGGAGGTGGCTCCTGTGGTATTTCAGCCTGTCCATCAGTTGAGGAGGAGGAGGATGGGGAGAGATTCCCAGAGGAGGACCGGGGGCTTGGCCGTCCTCCCTCCATCTTTCTTCCTCTCTCAACCCCCCCCCCCCAACCGCATCTCTTCGCTCCTTCCTCCCCCTTGGATGTCCCTGCCCTGCTTCTCCTCTGACAGCTCACCTTCTGACTGCTATTACTCCCCCTTCTTCCTCTCCTCCATCACACTGACTTCCACTTTGTCTGCCCCCTCTATTACAGCTCCCATCTCTCGCCAATTCACCATCTCTCTCTCTCTCCCTCTATCGCTCTCTCACTCTCTCTCATGCACACATCATCCTCCCTCCACATTCTCAGTACTTCCCTCACTCTCTTCCTTTTTACATTTCTCCCGGGAGGCAGCCCTTGACTCTCAGATGTCCCTTGCATGCCAAAAATTACTATTGACATTTCAATTTAGTGGGGTTTTTTCTCTCACTGCTCTCTGCTGATGCCTTATAGCAGGAGGACATTTACATGTCAATGGGCCAGACAAAAGAGAGGCAGAGTGTGCCCACTCCCGTGTCCTTAAGACAGTGGCTGTAACACTGAATTTGTGGAAATCTGTGGTGACAAAGAGGCTTTGTGTGCTGGATCTCTGGTTAAATAAATGGAATCTTATAATGTATGAAGAGCTGAACTACAGTGCCCCTTGCACCTCACCAGGCAGACGATATGTTTCAGAAATTTCCAAATTGCAAGATTGAAAGCTAAAGCTGGGCACAGCAGTAAAACGAAAATGACATAGACCAACATCGTACTTAATTTTCTTGACAATTTGCACACTCAAAGCAAGAAAAGTGCATTTTTGAACCAATGGAATAACATTTGAAAGTTTGTATGCTTTTTCTAGTGTATTCCAGACAACAGAACACAGTGTTTTGAGGTGAGATTGTGTGAGATCAGTAGAGAACAGTATCATTTTACCTCTTGATCTGCACTATGCTGCATTACTGCCATTTTTATTTTGTACTTTTCCATTATCATAACTTATAAGTCTAATCTGATCTTGGTATTGTTTTAATTGGGTATTTTGCTTATTTCTGTCGATCTTGTGCTGTTATCATCAGGTCACATTTCTCTGTACTGTGAACATTTGGTGAATAAAGAGATTCAGATTCTTCTTTGAAAATATACAACACCAAACGGTGTTGAGCTCCTGGCTCTATTCTTCTATTCTCATTAGGACTCTTGTCTCTTTTTGTTGCCTTCCTTTCTCCTCTTCTACTAAATTATTTTTAAACCAGACAACAATGATAAACCAGACCAACAATGCTGGAGCATCGCTGCTTCCAACTGGACTGAAGTGTGGATCAGGAAATGCCAAACTGACACGGACCCAAGTTGTGGTATGAATGGAAGCTTGTGTGCGTCGGTATGACTGAGGAAAAATACTGCAGCTGTCAGCACGGACATGGACACAGACATGGACATGGAAAGTATGTCTGTGCCTTCATATGGACGGATTAAGCTGCTGGTAAACTGTCCAAACTGCTTGTAGATTGGTTGAAGCTGTAGAAACTCGGTCATACTTCACATTTAAACATCATTATTAGGAGGTTGCAGAAAGGAGGGAACCATGTAACTCTCTGAAGCCAACTTCCACTTCACCCTTTAATGAGGCTTATCTGAACAGCCACAAACAGACATAACCCTACTGCCAGGATCAGGGATGTTAGTGTTGACTCTCACACATGTCCCTGTGAAGCTCATTGCTAGGAGGTGAAAGGAAGCAGCTGGTGTCGCAGAGGTAGCACATGTCAGTCAGTGCTGCCCCAGAGGAGAACAGTCGAGTTAGCAGTGACACACACAGACAGAAGTAGCAGCAGGCGTCTAACCCTGGGAACATTGTCAACTGTGGCAAATCTCTCCAAAAAAAGCAAATACAGACCGATGTGATAATTCAGCTTTCAAAGGATAAATTAAGCCACACAAAAAAAATCTGAGTTTTGCAGAATAAAGTGTTGGTGAAATAGGGTCATTAAAGGACTCTCTCTGGAATACCCTGCAATTACCTGTCCAAACCAAACACATGTAAACCACAGCTCCTGGTGAATCCAAATGATTCTGAGAAACCTGACCCAGTCTCTGTTTAGCTTGTTAAATGAGCACCTAAGACTTACACAACACAGCTTAGTCTATACAGAGGATTAATGTTGATCTCTTAGTACTATAGAGTACTTCTGACACAGTGGAGGATGTTGTGCTCAGTACAAAGAGCAGGAACCTGCTGGTAATTACACATTACATAGAGGGCAATATAATTGACCTTGTTTCACAGGTATCTCAATAATAACAGTCTTCTACGGGGAAATGCTTTTCTTGTAGTATTGCAGTTGAACACTGGGGCAGAATAACGCTGAAGGCTGACTCACCATAGCCCATCCTTTTCTTTTTTTATATATCCATGCTTGGGTTTTAATTCCCCCACAACACTACATCATCCATAAGAGCAAAATTGGCAGTGTGGGAAGCCAGTGAGGGATCATGTCCTCGATATAACACTGGTGATTCCTACTGTTTCCGTGGATGCATTGTGGGAATCTCACATACCCTGCTGGTAAAGGTGAAAAGGCATCTGGAGACAACTTACGGCAATGTTTATCTGCAGAACTCAATAAATCAGTCTCACAGCGAGGAGTTTGAACCTCAGGCCTGCAGCATCTCTGTGCCGAGTTTGCATGTTCTCCCTGTGTCTGTGTGAGCTCTCTCTCTGTGGGTTCTCTAGCTTTCCTCCACAGACCATAGACATGCAATAGGTTGATTTGTGACTCTAAAGTGATTGTAGGTGTGAATGTATGTGTTTGAGGTTGTTTGTGGCAGCCTGTTCAGGGCCTTAGACAAAGGTCAGCTGGGAGTAGCTCCAGATGTCCTTGCAACCCTGCGCAGATGAGAATATAGAAAAATATGGAGTAGTAGGAGAAGTTGTTGTGATATTTACTCCAAAATCGTATATTGCTATAATGTTTGGGATATTGACATTTGCCTTAGACATATGATAAGCTTGTGACAATCAGATTAATAATGAAGCATGTAATCAACTTTTCTATAATTGGTGTAATTACTGTGTTTTGCTCTTACAGCCCAGAGAATGACATACACATGACAGGGGAAGTAGCAGATACACACAGGGACTGAGTGTACTGGTTGTTTGATAAACAATTGGGATATCTGGTCTTCCTACCTAACTGTGATAGTCAGCTGACGCAGGGGAAAGCTGACGAATGCGGGGGGGTTGTGTGTCTCTGTCCTTTTTTTGTGTGTTTCCTTGTTTAATAGGAGCTATCAACAGCTGATCAGCACCAAGCATGAGATTGGAGTCAAACACGAGGTCATGGCGTACGGACTCCAGCCAATGAGGATGCACATTACATCAATTACATCATATCTTGCATTTGTGTAATCAGTAACTATAAAACCGGACAGGGACAGGAGACAGCATCAGACTTCGTGAACTGATGCTGCTGCGGCATGTTGATCAGGGAAACTTAGTCTGGTCCGGAGCTCTGTACACAATCTCTTTTCCTAGTTGATTCTTTTATAAATAAATATCTAAAATTTTGTAACTGAACGTCTCCTGCATACTTCATCAAACGAACACGCGAGTTCAAGTTTTAGAACTCTTCAAATGGTGACCCCGACGTGATGAAGGCAGGACTTTAACAAAAACGGAGAAATTGGACTTATCTCAGCTTTGAGTTCTTTGACTCAGACAACCCAGGCACAAGGACAACTGCGAGGCCTCGACTAAACAAAGGGGAAGCAGATCCCTGTTTGACCAAACATCTGCACATTGGGCTTAAAACAAAATTGACAGTTGGCTTTTGTATCTGGATCATTGTCTGTAGAGCAAAGGAGAATCTGGGAGAAGAGATCGTGGTGAACCATGGTGGAGGCTAGAATCAGTCTCCGGGAAGGGTCTGGGACCTCCCTGGGTAAGTTTGACATCAATTTCTCACTGTGCAAACGCTCGGGACAGTCGAGGACCATCCGAGGTGATTTTGCTCTCCTATTTGTTTTCTTTGTTTTATCTCAGTGACGGTCGGGGACCTCCTGAGTCCTCTGGACTGAGCCCGGGACTCTAGGCCTGTCAAGGACGCTCACGCGACGTGACACTGTAACTGGTGATCGCAGACCCGTGCGTGAGGAAAGTCCGGGGTTCGGGGAGTCTGGCTGGGTCTTTCCAGAGGGGCTGGACTGAGCCCGGGACTCTAGGCCTGTCAAGGACGCTCACGGGTCATTCTATGAAAATGGTAGCTTTTTGAACAGCAATTTCATGTTTCATTTGTATTATTTTTTAACAACTTAAACATGGTCACATAACAGTTAACCACTTGCCATTATAAATCAACATAAATTACAGCTTAATGTATTTTAATATTTCTATTATATTATATTTTAAAAAAATGCTAATGGTGGTTGGTGTTAATGATCATCACTGGTGTTACCCACTGGTCACTGGTGTTACTAACGAAAACTGGTGTCACTAACTAGAACAGTCACACCAGTGACAGTAACACCAGTGACAAATGGACAGACAAGATGGCCTATTCAAGATGGTGGACATTGCAGGCAAAACCACACTTCTTAACTTGTAAATATATCAGCTTATAATAAAATTTCCTTTCCCCTAACTATAAACTCTATAACACCAGTGACGCATCTTAAGTCCTCACATGAAATAACTTGTTAAATCTTAACATTGTCAACATATGAAGAGAAGGTGCTGACTAACCATGTGCTCTTCAAAATGGACACACCTCCAATTAACTCTTGACCCCAGAAGATGTTTGCAGAGATGAAGTAGTTTTTCAAAATAAAGGGTTTTACAAATTGTAACACCAGTGACATGAAATCAAGGGACAGCTATTTTTTGTAAATTATTTAAATTATTTATTGATATTTTCATTTTCTAAAGTATTATACTAAATAGCTATAACACTTTCCTTTGTATTATAATCTTTAAAACAGGAAAAAAACATTTATTTAAATTCAAAATATGTCACTGAACCATGACTCCTTACCCGAGGGACAAGCCAAATTCATGTCACTAACCAGATTTTCAAGATATAATTTAAAATAAATGTGCATTATAACTGTCTTATGCATGGTTTAATAACAAGAAAACACTTTAATTACAAAAAAACATGTATATTTTGTGTCATTGTAGAACACTTTTGAGCGCTTTTCCTGGTGAATAATGTAGGGACAGGAAGGCGGACCATTTCTATAGAATGACCCTCACGCGACGTGACACTGTAAACTGGTGATCGCAGACCCGCTGCGTGAGGAAAGTCCGGGGTTCGGGGAGTCTGGCTGGTCTTTTCCAGATGGGATCGAGGATCCCAACAAGGGTTGGATACCAAGGGTTTGTAACCCTAAATCTCCCGGGTGTTTGCTATTGACAGAGAGTAGTGGAGCACAGTAGGTCATTTAAAGGATCAGAGGAGCAAGCGGGAAGCGGTAGTCTAGGGCGACTGCTGCAGAGTGTGTTAATTTGTTTTCTCCGGAATGGAAGCTAAGCTTGTGATTCTCAACTCATTGTAAGAAATTCCATATTGGAGGTATCCAGTGAGGATCCGAGAGACTGAAATTGGGTTAGAGTCCCATTGGTTGGAAACCCTGGCCGGGGGCCTAAAATCCCCGAGGAAGGTACACCTCGGTAATGTAAATATGTGGTAATATAATTGTGTGTCAGTAAGAGTGTGTGAAGTGTAAAATAGTGCAAAGTTAATGTTTGAATGTGGTAATATAATTATGTGTCAGTAAGAGTGTGTGAAGTGTAAAATAGTGCAAAGTTAATTGAATGTGTTAGAATTATTGGGTGTTAGTAAGAATGGATCAAGTGTTGGAGCGGGTAAAGTACGGCTGCTGAGCCGTCATTTCCCAGCTTGCACATATGAATGTGTGTCTGTAACAGTATTTTAGTAATTCCATAGTACGAGTGAAGGTAGTGAAAAAGAAACAAACGAACAAGCAAGGTGTTGGGGAGAATATTGTAATTTTGTACTTTGACAATAATTACAATACCACACCTGTGAAATGAGAAGCCAGAGCAGTTACATACACACACACAGAAACACACACACAGACAGCGCAGAGACACACACACACACAGATTCACTGAAGACAATACAGTGACACACACACACAGAGAGAGAGAGCAAGGACACACACACACACATAGATTCATTGAAGCCACAACAGGGAGACACACACGCGCATACACAGAGAAACGAAACACAGTGACACACACACACACACACACACACACACACACACACACACACACACACACATAGTGACAGAACAGGGTGCCACACAGAAAAACCAAGATGGAAGGGACAACCCTATCCTTAAAAGAACAGTGGAGGTTGGTTAAACAACAGGTAGTCAGTGGACATGCAAAAATTTAAATAAAGAAGCGAACAGTGCGACTTATTGTGGACCGAATTACTGGAAGGAAATTGTGGAGAAGACAGGTGGTTTACTTGGTCTGTTTGCTCAGCTCAAGGCAGCAACAAAGCAGAAGTTAGATGAACACGAGAAGAAGCGGCCGAACATATTTTAAAAGAATAATGAGAACTGCTAAAGGTCTAATACATCCTTACATATAGTTATTGCATACACATAGAGGCGTGATACTTATAGTTTTCTTTTTTTTGGTAAATGAAAGTTCTAAAAGAATGTTTTTTATTAACCAATCATGAGACTGGTTAAATATTTCCACATGCTGGTGCAATGATGAAATGCTTGCTGCTGGTAATTGCAAAGAAGAACAGCTTACACATAGTCGCTCACATATAGGCTGCTATTTGCAATGAAGACCTGCTTACGCACAATATCTGATTTATTTGATTGTTGATATGACTGATTTATATCAAAAGGGGGATACATAAAAATCTCCTGCCTGGTTGTGGTACATCTTAAGGAAGGTGGTCACCTGCAGTTTGGGGGCCTGCTGGGATGGCTGCCACCAGCTGATGTGATACAATACAGAGATATCGTTCCTACCTTATTTTGATTGACAGGATGAAATCCTGTCAAAAGGGGGAATTGATAGAATTGGCTGTGTTCTGAGATATTATGTACTGTGTTTGTATACATAGTTTGCTGTATGGTTTAAGATATCATGTGTTCTGTACTTGAACGTACATAACCTAATGTGTGTACACACAAAGTCAGATAAGATAGTGTGACTCTAGCTTGATAAACCAGAACAAGATGTAACTGCAGAGTCCTTTAATTTGTCACTTAGGTCTGTTGCATTAGATACACGCCTGACCAATACACACAAACACACATGTGGCTGATCACAGATCAGAAAATGGTGATTGATTACACTGACAGTGCCTGCTGAAGCGGCCAATTTTGTAAAAAAAAAAAAAAAAGGAAAAAAAAAGAATCTGATCCACAGAGTGTTAAATTGTGATGTTGAATTTTCCCATGCAACAATTTATTTTGAAGAGATCCCGGCATTAAAAGATATCCCCAGTCATCACTGGGCAAAAGGTAAACAGGATGTGGGCCTGATAAAAACTGTGAGCCCGTCATCATAACACCAAAATCTGACTACAGGCCCTGTCGTAACCAAGATCCTCTCAGACATGAAGCTATTGAAGCAATAGGCCGGTGTTTGACACTTTGCTGAAAGCCGGCGTAATTCTACCATGTGCTGGTTCTCCATTGAGAACCCCTATTTTTCCAGTACAAAAGATTCGACCTGAGGGCGAGCCTGCGGAGTGGAGATTTGTGCAAGACCTGCAAGCTGTAAATGCTGCTGTGCAGACCAGGGCGCTGATGGTACCGAATCCACACACATTCAAACAATCAATTTTGGTTTGCATTTTGTTCTTATGGTTGCATTTTGTTTTGATGATTGTTTTGACCCACCTGGCTGAACAGGGCCACAAAGCCAGCTTGTCCAAATTACAAGTTTGTTACCAAAGAGGTCACGTTTCTGGGCCATGTGATCTCAACAGAGGGCAAAATCCCTCTCATCCAGAAGAATTGAAGCGATACAGAAAATTCCTAAACCAGTGACAAAGAAACAGGTAATGTCATGTTTGGGCATGACAAGCTATTGCAGACAATGGGTTGCTCATTATGCTGAAATAGAGGCACCATCAGCAGCAATTGCTCATGGAGAAGGCCTAGAAACTATCAAAATCTGTCACTTGGACCGCTACAAGATCACGGGGAAAACAACAACCTGTGGCTTATTTTTCATCTGAACTTGATACTGTGGATGCAGGTCTGCCTCATTGCCTCGGGGTAGTAGCTGCTGCAGAGAAAGCAGTTATGGCATCACGTGACATTGTGGGATACACCGATTTGACCTTGCTAGTCCCACATGCAGTATCTCTGATCCACTCGAGCAGAAAACTTCACTGTCTGCTGCAAGGTGGCTTCATTATAATGCTGTTCTGTTGGAATGGCTTAACGTGAAGGTAAAGTGATGTACTGTTTTAAACCATGCTACTCTTTTGCCAACAGCTGAGGACGGAGAGACTCGCGACTGTGTGGCGGTTATAACTTCTGTTTGTTCACCCAGGCCAAATTTGAGAGATGTGCCTGTTGAAAATACTGATTTTAATCTTCCATTAATGGTTCAACTTTTAGGGATCCAGAGATGGGGAAAATATTGAAGGTTTTGCCACCACAACACTGCACGAGACAGTCACTGCACGACCTCTCTCATCTTTACACTCATCTCAGGCACCTGAGTGGGTGCTTTGTACAGAGGTGTGTAAACTGGCTGAGGGCAAAGCTGTCAACATTTGCACAGACAGCAGATATGCTTGGGGTGTGGTTTCTGATGTCCACCATCATGCGCTGGTTGCTGCTTTCTTGGACGCCATGTTGTTACCTAAAGAAATTGCTGGGGGTAAATGTGAAACTTACACTAACAACACTGATCCCATCTCTCTAGGGAATGCACGAGCGGACATGGCTGCAAAAACAGCCTCACGGCTGCCATTGTCTCATGAGATGTTTGGTGCCTCACTAACCCATGATTCTACTCTCCCAGTTTTGACTACAGCAGAGATAGCAGACCTGCAGAGTAGGGCCTCTCAGGCGGAGAAGGTCACTCGGAGAAAAAAACAGGCTGCACTGTAGTTGACAGAGTGTGGACAGGCCCTGATGGCCTGCCATGTCTCCCCAGGTATTTTTTCACTCCACTTTGCAGAATTGACACACCGGTTGGACCATGTGTCAAAAGGGGGAATGGTGAATGACATGCAGAGACGCTGGTTCACAAGAGGTTTCACAAACTATGCCATTGAGTTTTGCAAAAGATGTGTGATTTGTTCCACAGCAGCAGCCACTCACAATGTTTTTGAACCATAAGTTTGCATATCACGCCCGCCCTGATGGCAAGAAGTCAAAGTTTAGATCCAGCATTAGTGGACTAAATCTGAAAAAAAAAAAAAATTTAAGCTTGTAGAATGCCTCACATAATTTGTTGTGTTTACTAAATTGCCAAGAACATTATTATTAGTGTGGAGGATTTTCCCTAGATTTTATATAGAGCTTGTGTTTTATAATTGTTGCAATATTACAGAATGTTCCTAACACTTCATTTTCACCCTCAAAGGCCTCCTACAACATCTGAGTGGTTGAAAAAGTTTTGTTTTGTTTTCTTCCTTTTTTTCTCTAGGTTTTACTATATTTGGGTTTCATAGGGTTAAATATATCATTACAAGATGGGGACAGAGAAGTGGGATATGTTTTGGGTTTTACATGCATTGCTATTTAATTGTTTTACCTTTTTTATGAGAGACGGCGGGACGAAAAGGGGGTGGTCACGGAGACCAGGTACAGGTTCGACCAAAACGAGAATACACCAATCAGAAGGGTAAGAATCTACAGGACACCGGCTTACACTAGTATGGGGGGCATCGAACTAAACTACTGACTCACTGTGGGCACGCGGACAAAATTGGGTGTATTTAGCACTGGGGGTGGATCAATCCGGCACCGACACAATGGGACTGATCAAAGTTAATATGCTGACACCAGAACCAATTGAAATCACGACCACACCTGCACCTCAGTCACCCGAGGCAGAAATAGAAACACACAAGGTTATTGAAATTGACTTGGCCAAATTAACAGGTAAGGATATTGGTTACTGGTTATACTGAAAAAAACATGTGGTTGGGTTGGCTAACAGCCACAGCCAGGCATTAATAATCCATTCACTGACATATTTGTTAACTGGTTTGGTAAATGGCGAAACTTGGTGATCTCCGTTATCCCCTCCCTGATTGCCGTCACAGGTATGTTGATTTTGGGTGGGTATTGTTGTGTCCCCGGTATTCGTTTTCTCTGTGTCCACCTCATCACTGCCACCATTGAGGGGAAACACGTCCCTCCTCCTCCCTACCAGATGCCACTTCTGGGGGAGGGGGAATGAGAGGAGGAGGATGAGATGGTGACGGTGTTTACAGAGTGACAGGGGATGTTTCTTGATCTCAGAAAGTCTGAGATCAAAAGGGGGATTGTTGTGATATTTACTCCAAAATCGTATATTGCTATAATGTTTGGGATATTGACATTTGCCTTAGACATATGATAAGCTTGTGACAATCAGATTAATAATGAAGCATGTAATCAACTTTTCTATAATTGGTGTAATTACTGTGTTTTGCTCTTACAGCCCAGAGAATGACATACACATGACAGGGGAAGTAGCAGATACACACAGGGACTGAGTGTACTGGTTGTTTGATAAACAATTGGGATATCTGGTCTTCCTACCTAACTGTGATAGTCAGCTGACGCAGGGGAAAGCTGACGAATGCGGGGGGGTTGTGTGTCTCTGTCCTTTTTTTGTGTGTTTCCTTGTTTAATAGGAGCTATCAACAGCTGATCAGCACCAAGCATGAGATTGGAGTCAAACACGAGGTCATGGCGTACGGACTCCAGCCAATGAGGATGCACATTACATCAATTACATCATATCTTGCATTTGTGTAATCAGTAACTATAAAACCGGACAGGGACAGGAGACAGCATCAGACTTCGTGAACTGATGCTGCTGCGGCATGTTGATCAGGGAAACTTAGTCTGGTCCGGAGCTCTGTACACAATCTCTTTTCCTAGTTGATTCTTTTATAAATAAATATCTAAAATTTTGTAACTGAACGTCTCCTGCATACTTCATCAAACGAACACGCGAGTTCAAGTTTTAGAACTCTTCAAAGTATAAAACAATGGATGGATGGATCAACACTGCTTCAAAGTGTAGAGCAAATATCACAAATTAGGTATTAGGTATTAGGGGTGTATCAGAGAAATAAAGTAAAATCTGCCTCACCTGGGGCACCTTGTCTGTTTTGAGAGTCACGTTGGGATTAAAGGTATTGATTGTTGGTTGAAGATGAGTGGGGGTGGTGAGCTGTTGTGAGAGGCCCACAAGTTCCAGCTTTGTGCCTGCACAATTAACATAAGAGCCGTTGTTGTCCTTCTGGATTCATTATGTGTCACTTCCATCGTCCTTACCATAGAAATGGTCCGAAATGGTCTGCGCTCATGCATGAAAGAGTGTGTTCGCATGTTTCCGAGTGTGCACGCCTGGGTATATGTCCCTCACAAGAGAGTTTTTCATACATGCATCTTCATTTCTAAAGCCCTATAAGGTACCACCACCTGACTGGTCCCGAGGCGCCGGGGCTCCTGCCCGGCTGTGATTATCTTAAAGGAGATGCATTGCATATGTAAATGTCCTGTTTTGGAGAGTGCTGGCTGCAGCTCAAGTGAGGGAAAAAAGCCCCTCAGCATTGATCTGCCCCTCTGCATTTAGTCTAGGTTAAGTGTTCAGCTTCCATTAGGACCAAATTCATGCAGGGGTTTGTATAATTATGCCAGAGTCAATCCCCATTACTCCTTAGCACTATCGAGCAGCTGCTTACTTTAATAAAAACACATGTCAAATTCAAGCAGAGGAGCGGCTGTGTGTGTCTGTGTTTGCCAGTGTGTGTGTGTGTGTGTGCATATTCCTGTGTTTGTATATAATTTGAATCAATAGACACAGGAAGCAGGCATTAAAGCAACTAACTGGTTGCAGGAGGCAGAAGCAGCTAGAAAACCTTGTGCACCGAATGTTCTGTCAACTCCACAATCCTTTCAATCAGTGCAACAAACAACTCTTTCAACATTTGTCTCTTTCTCCCCCAGGATATGATTCTTCCTCTCTGTCTGCTTACTGGAGACCATCAATCTGTAGCCTCTCCCTGTTGCCCTTCTTTCATCATTCCAGGTTTTTTTCCCCCTCCAATGAGAGCTTTCAAGCCCGACCTTTGTGCCCTCAGAAAGGACCGCTGCGGGTAACAAAGACTACCAACCAATCATGGACTGGTCTGAGTGGCCTTGGGTGTGTGAGCCTCATGCTTAATGACACAGGAAAGCCTGAAATGGATTTTAGGTTAGTGGGTGATCAGTACACTCACATGCACAAATATGCCACATTGCAACAATTTTATTTTGTCAGAAATAGACCACATCATTTTCACCTGGTGTCCTTTTCTTTGGACGTTCTCTCCCTTTGCCTGCCAAAGTAACGCTTGGTGTGGCAGGAAAGTGACAATTTTTGGAGTGTCACTGAAAGTCAACAGCAAAGTGTGATAAGAGGATTGAGGAAATAGTGTGACATTTTAAGAGGATGCCATCCTATTCTTATTGGAGAGTTGGATATAAATTGGACTTTCACATGAGCTCAGCAATGGATTTTAGACAGAGTCTGGCTAACTGCCTCCACTTGTTTGCAGTCTTTGTGCTAAGACAAGCTAAGTTAGGCTAAACAGCTGCTCATCATTGATTCATGATTCTCTGTGCAGCCAAGGGATGCGCGTGCATGTGGTGACGTAGGGACGAGGGCGGGGACTGCTAACTTCATCCTCTGACAGGAAGTTAGCCAAAACGACCGGATCGCTTACTTCTACTTTAAGAAATCACATTGAAGGACGCAAACATGCCACAAATTAAGGAAACAGCTTCATCAATTTGACAACACATAGCCTACATGTAGCTACATGTACCAACATAATAGAAGTGATTCTGGGGACACAAAAAGGGTGACGGACCCAGCTGGGGGCACGCTCTAGTTCAATGCCTCCTGACATAGCTAAGAAGTTGTGAAGACGGCTACCTGTTAGCGGTGTTTTAAAATAAGATATGTTTTTGTTTGGTTTATCATGATATCAATATCACATAATTCATAATAGGGTTATTCATAGTAATCACAATAATTCATTATTGCAAATAAGATAAGCACTGTTAGTTTAGCATTAGCCTTTAGATGCGTCTGTCAATTTTTTTGCGTCCCTGGAAACATTTCTATTGTGAGACAAATTGATGAAGCTGTTTTCTGAATTTAGACAGCATGTTCCTGTCTTTGCAGTTGCAGTGAGTTGAACCTTCAGGGCCACTGTAAGAAACTCTATCCACACTAACACAGCTTAAAATGAATGCAAACAGGTGAACTGGAGGGAACTTGTGTTGAGTGTTTTAACAACAGCCTCTCAAACAAGCTCACAGTGGTCGACATGTGTGTCAGTTCTCACAATAAAAAAGTGCAAACCCATAAACCAAAGTGCAACACCATGAATGGATTCAAAGACGAGTGTATGAAAGTGTGGTGCATCTCTCTCTACGATAGGAGGCTTTTCACACTGCTTGCAAGTGTGGCCATTTAGAAAACCCATAAACACTTTCTTTTCCCTTTAGATGTGGTTGAATGACAACTCATTTGCTTTAAGGGAACCTTGGCCTTTTAGTCAGGTCTACTAATGGCTTAGCTTTATCCCCCAGCTAATGTTGTGTGAGATCACGGAGCAGAAGCTTTGTTTCTGAAATTATGAAATTTATGGCTTTTTAAAATAAAAGATAAGAAGATTCTTGATGTCAAAGTGTCTGTATATATACTGTATATTTATATTCCACCACCAGTGACACTGACCATGATTCACTGACCTGGACATTCAAACTGGCATGTTTTAAAACAATCATGCAACATTTCATGATACTCCTGAAATAATAACGGTCATTTTCTCATTGCCACTATTTGTGACTGATTTAATGGCTATAATGTGTATGTGTAGCAATGGTTTGGTGGTCCTCACTTGTCTTTGCAACTCACAAGGAAGAGGTAAAATACATTTTTGAGCATCCCTCAAAAGGATTATAAAGTCTAGTTCCACCCTCTTGGTTTATCGGTCGATGCGTAAAACATTTCTGGCAAGAGATGGGATTTAATGTGCGTACATATCTAGGAGATTCTCCAGTGCAATGTACGAGGCTGTCTGTGTGAGTGTCTTTGCAATTATACTGATCCAGCAGAACAGAGTGGAAACACTGCTACTGATGAGGGGGATGGACTGGATGTTTAAAAGATGGAAACAGGCCAGATTGTACAAAGACGCTGCTGGTTGCGGTAAAAAAAAAAAAAAGAGTGGGTGGAGTTTAGCGAAGTTTGAGGAACCTGTCTTCTGCCACCACAGGGCAGACGGCAACCAATCACGCTGAAAATAATGTGCAAAGCTGCCCGACTCATCTCCTTGTCCCAGGTTTTCATCCTGCTGCTCCTCCCCGGATCCCCACAATGCTTTCATTCAGCAGAGGTTTGATGGTGCAGTTGGTCTCAGCCAGTGACTTTTGTTTCCTTTGATGATCCAAAGAGGCTTAACTAGATCGTATAAACCACAGATAAATGCATATAGTTTCTTAAAGATGAACAGTGTTTATCATCGTCAATGTGATAAATCAATGATATGTTGTTTCCTGGTCAGTACTGTCACCAGAAACAGCAATTTGCTGTTTATACAACAAGGTATAATTACTTCCAAAGTCTGAATCAATGGATGTCAGTGGACTGAATAATGACAGCAGTTATATCTCAGTGATTTTTACCTGTGTATGATTACTCTGAAATTGTGTAAAAAGCTTACTAGACAGCTAACTTTAAAGGTCCCATATTGTGCAATGGTAGATGTGTAGTGTGATTAAAAACATGGTCTAGGTTCTATATTAATACTGTCAAAGAATCAAAGCCTCAGTCCACACACACAGCATGTATTCAGAAAACACAGCCTTAAAACCAGCCGTCAGGCTATCTGCACCTTTATGATGTCACAACAACACAGTCACCAACCCCACCTGGACCCACTATCCAACACTTAGGAGAATGTAGTAATGTATTTTCTTTGAGTGTTTTATATGAAATTTGCTCTATTTTTATTGGATCGTTCAGAAAATTCATCCTCAGCATCACTGTTCTTGAAAGTCCAGACAGAAGCCTGAGTTAAACTACATTGAGATTTTGGCTCTAAAAACTATAAATATGTGTTATGATTATTAACATTTAAATAAAAGTATATTTGATCATTAAAATGTAAATATATCCTGTAGGTTATTCTGTTGTAGCCTGCATGAAAATTTGTACATGATTTGTACATGAAAAATCCAAACAGTCAGCTCCGACTTATTCTTCGGGGGACGCTTCTCTACTTCAGGAACAAGAACAGCGATTACTTTACCTCCTGTTATCCATTTTTATTTTTAACAACCCGATCCCCTTTGTTTCTTCAGGTGAGCTAGCTAAGGCTAATTAGTGAGTCGCATAGCAACAAGAACAATGATGAACGCTCCTTCAACCCTTTGAGCTCGTGCTCTCTCCCTCTCTGTTGCTGGTGAACCACAGAGTAGAGTGTTAGGAATGAACTGCAAATAACCCTCTGATCAAATCATGATGGTCATAACAGTCTCCACATAACCCGGTGGCTCTATAAATATGTGATGAGCGTTGTCTGCATCCATACAGATCTATAGCTGCTTTAAATCTCCCATCATCAGTTTTTTCTTCCTGCAGTGCTGTAATTAGAGGAGATTTAGTTAGTCAGAGAACAAAGGCAACTTGACCTTCACAGCAGGTGCAGGTTAGCTGTGTACCTACATCACAATAAGCAGCCTCCATATATTCCTCCCCTTTCTGAACTTTCTCAAAATCTTTTGACCAAACAGACAGATTGGATATATACAAACTCACATTTAGTGAGTTATTTATCATGTTACAACGGGGAAAGTGTGTTTTGTGTCTCTGAGCGTCACAAGTTCGCTCACCTTTGCTGAGTTCCACTGGAGAGAGAGGGATAGGCTATTCTTGTATTCTTGCTATCTCCCTTGTGCTTACAAAGGCAGTAATTACACAGAAGGTCATTCAATTAAAGGAGGCCGTGCACCTACATGGCTTGTCACAAAAAAAGAAAAAAGAATCATGGCTAATTAAATGATTCAACCCTGGACTCGAGGCCACGCACTGAGACACAGTTGCACACAGAGTAGAGGAGTAGGGGTGGTGGAGTCAACACACCGGCACAAAACACAAATAATAGCAATTCATTAACTTTTTTCGACTTCGAGATTCGGAAAAACAGCGCTGTGCGTTTGATGTAACATCAATGTGTGGTGCAAACAGTCCCGTACTGCTGTAAAGTCATGATGGGTAAAAACTAGTACATAAAGACTCTGGTTTTCTGATCTGCAACACAATGTTGTCAACGTTTAGGGTTAAGTTTAGAGAACTTAAACTTCATGGTTCACCACACTGACAAATGATGACCTTTTATGATGATATGAAGAACAAACAACAAGTTGCATATTTACATATTCAGTAGAGCAACATTAACCTTCATTTGGAGTCAAGTTCACTGACATCGACACCTAGGTTATATTAATTATTATTATGAGGAGGAAATTTTAATCTAAGTACCTGTCACTTCAATAAGAAACTGACATTGTGGGTTCATCACTCCCAGACTGCAATGTGTGGAGTTGAAAAATGAAGAGAACAATGAAGTGTCAAAAACTGCAGCTCCTTGAATGGCCACTTCAAGGTCCAGTGTGTAATATTTTGAAGGTTTATTGACAAAATCTGAATATACTACCCATGAATATATTTGTATAAGTGTATAATCACTATAAAATAAAATCAGTTTGGCTTTCGTTGCCTTATAATTATTCTTTTATATACATGTAGCAAGTGTTGCCATTTTGCGCGGTTTGTACGGCAGCCCGAACGGCAAATCCAGCCAGCCAGAGAGCGTGTTTCGCGAGTTCCGCACGCATAAACAACGAAGAAGACGGCAGAAGGAAAGAAGAAGGAGTAGGACCGCTCAATGCTCCTAAAATACTCCCAGTCATTCCAGTCATTGATGGGAGGGGTTAGCGTGTGCGAGCAAGTGAGCGCTACAATCTATAATCTGAACACTAGATGTCACGTTTCCCCCCCATTTTACAGACTGGACCTTTAAAGCTGAGTGAGCGTATCTTTGCCACAAACCAGCATTCCTCAAAATCTCAAGGTGGACATACAGTGTACAATTTCAGAATTCCAACCCACACAAAGCTCTTGCTGTATGTGGTGACATTGTTCAGTTTGATCGTCACCCATGACCTGAGTGCTCACACTGACTGAACATGTAAAAATGACCCACTGGCGCCTGCAGACTCCATTGGTTACTTACATTTGTCAATAAAGATTTGTTTGAAAGGTCTGAGGCACTTAGGTTTAGCAGTAATGCTAACAAGACGGAAGAAGCTGCAGCCTTCATCTTTTTGTACAGTCCTAAAAGAAGCAGCACTTCCTTTCCCCTTCATATCAGTCGTTACAGGAGGAGGAGGAAACATCAAAGAGGCAGCAGCTGTTGCCACAGCAACACCAACCTGGCCTCCATATTTGTCTCCAGCATTGTGTTGCCATGGTGTTTTCAAACTATCTTTTTGACGCTTTGCGCAGGCGCATTGAGATAAAAAGGCTCTGACATTGTGGAATCTGATTCAACTGTTAATCGGCCAACATTTCTGACATGTCAGAGATTCATCCGACTACCTGATGGCCGTTCAGGAACAAATGATCAGTCCTTACTCCATCGGTACCTTGCACTATAAACAAAGCCTAATGAAGCTAAAATTCAGCCCGACTCTAAAATGAGTTGTGCAGCTAAAAACTCAGGTCAAAATTTGGCTGAAATCCTCCACCTTTTTGCCCATTTGTGGATTAACAAGCAGTTAGGTGGACTGGCAAGATGGCACCTATGTGGGTCATATCGTGTCCCTCTCTATCTGGTCAAAGGTCGCTACAGCAACAACTCTCACACATTCATTTGATCTGCTGTTAATTTAAAGATCATGATAAAGTTTGACAGCATCCCATCCTGTTATGTACCACTGCCTCATTATTCACACAGATCAGTTGTTAGGAAACAAAACAAAAAGTAAAGGATTTATTGGACTCAACAGCGGAAAAGTGACAGGTTGTTTTTTTTTGTAGTCATACCATGTATTATACCATGTCATATATTTATATAGGTCAGTGTATTTTTCACTTTGATGGCTGTTCAACCAGAGCAACAGACCACAAAGAGAAGACTGTTACGTTTTATTCATTATGTTGCTGCTTTGCTGTGAGAACTGATGAGTGTGACATGTGTGTGTGACATGTTTCTGTAAAGACTGGCACACTCTCTGGGTAAGGTTTTGTTTTGTAATAAAGCTAAAAATTTTGTATTGAAAACATACCTTGAAGTCTGTGTGTGTGCAGCATCTCCCACCGTTGAATAAAGAGCTACTCAATAAAAGACTACCTCATTCTCCTAATGGATACTTTCACATTCTCCGGTCAAACATATTGAAATTCACTGTGTGGTGGTGGAGAAAAGAGAGCGGCTGGATAAACAACTGTGACACCGAGGTTATCATACTCAATTAAGCCGCCATCGCTGAGATAGAAACAGATCTTTTGTCATGTGAAGGCAGAGGGGCCGAGGGCGAGGCGGCATCTCATGTCGAGTGGCTGCTGTTAACTCTCGGGGCAAACACAATTGACACTGTGTGCCAGCTACAACAGCTGTAGTGCGTCTGAGTGAGTGAGCCTGAGTGTGCATGTGTGTGTGTGTGTGTGTGAGAGAGTACATGCCAGGGTTTTGCGTCATCGGGGTAAAAGGAAGAAACGCTGGCGCCAACTGAGTGTTTCACAGGACAGAAGGAGAAATTCCTCAGGATTAAAGAAAAATCCCTTTCAGATACTCTTACGCTGTGAGACCTCTGTGATTCCTGATTTGTGATTGTCCACTAAAGGTGCAATGTAGAAAATTAGGTACTTGTGTGTGACTGAACTACAGATTTCATGAATTTGCCGATTTAAAGTGTCTTTTATCCTTTCCTTACATTCCGATGCACACAGACAAATGTTAATATTATATATGAAACCTATTAGAAATTCAAATCATTCTATATATTAAGATACATGTCAAGCCCCTACAAATATGCATGTTTAAGTATGTCTGTCAAATATACCGTGAATGTTCATTATGTCTGGTGAATACTTTGTTTTAGGTTTCTTTACCTTGTTGACTAGTTTTGCCGTTGGTCTTCCGCCTTCCTCAGAACTGATGTCAGGTGGTGACGTGTCTTATCCGCTTAGCAGACTAATGCTGAAAGGTAAAGAAATCTTTCTTGTCTAAAAATAGAACCTAAAACAAAACATGTCTGTTAATATTGTAGAAAAAGGCCAGATACTTACATCCCAAATCCTGTTACTATGAGCTGATGTTATATTATACATATTACAGTGGAGTCCTAAAGTCTGAGCCCATTTTCTCAGAATGAGAAGACATAATGTTTTACTTTGGAATGAAGAGAATCTTATATAAATGTAGAGAACTTAATACACGATGAAATATAGATTTTAATGCCAGTTCATAGTGCATGCTGGGATAATCTTTTTTCTTTCTTTCTTTCTTTTTTTTTTTTAAAGATATCAAGTTCTTGCCAAGCCTCCTGCTTCTCCCAGCGTGACCTGCTGACCCTCCCAGTGCTGCGGTTGGCTTCCTCAGCGCTGGCTGCACCCTCCCAGCCAACACAGCCATAATGCTCCCCCATATGGCAGACAGCATCCCCTGCTGAGGGACTCCTTCACTTCTATTAATACACACAGTGTAATAAACGGCTCAATTGAATTAATCAGCTTGAAGACATTAATCAGACATTAATGAAGTATTGACCTCTGCACTGCACTGCTGTTCACCGTGTACGTCTGCCTGTTTACGTCTGGACTCACATCGACCTGCCGCTCTCTTTCTTCGAGGGTTTTTCCTTGATTGTTAGGGATCCGATTTTCAATATATATTACACAGACACATAATTGGAAGCGGCTGCAGAGTTTTCAGCACGACGAGCCGACAGCAGCAGCTAAGGCAAAAGGAAGAAATAAGCTAAGCAGACATGTTTGGTGCAAATACATTATAATTTATTGGAATCACTGTGAAATGTGGTGTATCTGATGAGCATGAACACTTGAGCTTGTGCACCTGTTTCTGTGCAGAAACTTTCAGTCAGCAGTTTTATACATTTCTGTGCTTCTTTATAACCAGGACTTCTCAGGTGTGTTGTGGGGTATAAAAGACTGTGTGTTGCAATTTACGGTAACACTTTATTTTAAGGGGTCCTTGTTCCTGTGTATCTACCTAATTAATTACAGTGTAATTACCTATGTAACCGTATGTAATAACATGTACTTACATTGTAAATACATAGTGTATTTTGGTGTACTTACAGGTCCTTGTTACACTTGTAATAAGAAATGCTTGTGCAAAGAGAGAGGCCACTTTGGCATTTCTTATTACAAGTGTAACAAGGACCTGTAAGTACACCAAAATACACTATGTATTTACAATTTAAGTACATATTATTACATACGATTACATAGGTAATTACACTGTAATTAATTAGGTAGATACACAGGAACAAGGACCCCTTAAAATAAAGTGTTACCCAATTTACCTTCGACATTTCCCAGTGAGTTTTAAAAATGTGATCTGAAAGTTTTCTGAACTATTTGGAAAGCATTCATGCATCAATTAAAAAAACGTGAATTCACAAAACAGAGCTGTCAATCTTGAAGAAAGCATTGAAGTACCACCACCTGACTTTAATAGCCAAAACATGTGTGAGGGGGTGTGCATTAATTCTTCACCTATTATTGTTATATTTCTGCTGTCATTGAATTAATTTAACACATTAATTCTCATTATCTGATATATAATTGTAACTTAAACACTTTTAATTGACAGTCTTTCTAGTACTTAATAAATTACCATGAACATGTTCAGTAATTAGTTGCTGATGTTTGATGGCTGGAATCAATATCAGTGTTGCAGATGGTGCAGATTGAATGGATGGAAGTCCTGAGATGACAGGATTCCTGGTCACTTTCTAGGAATTTCTGCAGGGCATGCCCTTGCTTGTGATCTTTACACATTGCAATGAACTAAAGCCATATTTAACCATCTGCAACACACAAACAAACATAACCAGTGGACAAGAAATCTATCTTGCAAAAAACATATTTAAATGTTCGACTTAAATCAACTCACAGTCTCTGATTTCCACATCCTCCTCCCATCTGTTTACCTTTGCAGAGGAGATCAAAGAAGGATGGTTGTTTGAGGAATGAAACCAAGACATAACAAAATCAAGGTCAATATAGTTCTTATGAATTTGTGTATCCCAGCAACTGTCTCTTGAAATGAAATTACACATTTGTAAAATTTTACCCCGCTTATGAATATTGTATTTGTAGGTGAGTGTAGGCGAGGGACACGGATCAGTGCTTTTAATGGTCAAACTGTATTCCTCCTGTGCATAGGCTGGAGAAAAAAACCCCCGCTGTCACGTGAACCCCCAACTTTTGAAAAGATGGAAAGAAGAAAAATGGTTGAGCGTGTCACTGGGAGGAGATGGTACCTCACCACCGCAACACAAAAGACTCTAGCATCAGACCAGACTAGGACCAGACTGGGAAGAGTTCAAAGTCATCAACCAGGAAGAAAGACCAAGGCTGCATAATTATTACCCTTTAACAAAGACAATTGGTTTTCTTTTATTGAAACGTTCAACAGAATGTGGAACAATAACCGGTTTAAAAAACCCATGTTTACATCTAATCTTCCACACTGTGTCAAAACTAATTAACATTTTGGTGAGTCCCCGTTTTTTAATTTGTTGTCGTGGAGATCTAACCATCAGAGAGACAGCTACACTGGTGTGTTCGGTTGTCAGGCTTTTTGATTGTCCGTTGAGCAATGCTCTTGATTAGTGAATAATGAGACAATGGTGCCCAATAACTGTTATTACGGCAATTTTCTAAACTCCACACAACTGATTAAGAAGGTGCTTTCAAAACTGTGGCAAAAAAAGAGTGAGCAGAGTGAAAAGGATAAAGGAGGTAAATTATATACCATTAAGCAAATGTAGCTTTTGTCTCTGTGGTGATGTAAAGAAACAGTGGAGGTACTAATCATCTCCCGTCATTTGGCCGACCGATCCACTTGTGATAATCATGTATTGTTACCGGGGTTGGCGGGGTCAATTCTCCTCCGGCTCAATCAGCTCCAGCTCTTTTAAAAAGTCAGAATGTAAAGAGAAATGGTAGCATCAGTCTTCTCTACAGGGGAAATAATTAATCTGAAAAATAATTAGCAGAGCTCCATCATTAGCCAATGAACTTTCAATTTCATTTAATCAAGTTTTACATTTGAAGCAGACTGAATTAAAACTGGAGCAGTGTCTCTTGATTTGCATATAGCTGTTCATGGCATGGCTGTAAGTACAGTATAGTAAGCACAGCACAGTATATGCACGTGTCTCGGTCAATATGAAAGTCCAGTGTGTCGATTTGAGGTTTATAAAGCTCTCAGGAGCATTTTTTAAAAATATATCAAAATTTGCAAATCTCTTGCACAAATAAACCCCAAATAATGTAAACTGTAGTAATGAAATATTTTGTCTAAAAAGACGTTAACTAAAACCACATGGGAAAGATGAGCGCATGGAAAACATGAGCCTGCATGACTCTGATTTAGAGAATTATTTCATAGTAACTCCACTTGTGCCAAATGAGCTCCAGATTATAATAATACCCCTGGCGGGCAATTAAGTCCATATAAACACTGCATGCAGAGTGCTGGCACCAGAGTAAGCCACACACACACACACAGGTTGATATGGGCACTCAGACTCTGTGAGCCTTCACCGTGTCTTGCCCCGTATCCATCAGCAGCAGACGAAGGCTAACCTGACAAACACCCAATATCACCAGCAGCTGCCTGGGCGAGGATAATTAATACAGCCAGCAATTTGGCAGAGCTATAAACGTCCTGACACCGAGACATGAAGGGGTGAGTATCACAAAAACAGATTGGCCAGGAGAGAGAGAGAGAGAGAGAAAGAGAAAAAAGAAGGAGCGAGAGAAGCATTGATAATCAAGAAAACAACGGATTCCTCTGACAGACACATGGATGGTAATAAAACCAATTTAAATGTCAGTCAAAGGAAAAATGTGACATTTTTGAGGTTGAAACTGCCTCTTTTTTTCTTTTTTGACGTCACTCCTTTGCCTCCCAGGTAGAGTTTCCACAGTACTCCTGTTGTTCCACCATGACCGGAGAAATACCACTACTCTCTTCCTTCTGTTTTAGTGGCGCAATGGCAGGTGCACTTCCTTAATAAATGACCCTGACCCCCCTTTTCCTAGGAGATAGGAAACGGTATGAATTGTATAATTAAAGCAAGTCCTTATAGGGAACCAATCTAAATGCAGATTGTGTCATTATACAATCAACATTTATTTCATAATTATATCTTAGTAAGCAGAAAACCTGTCCATTGTCCCATTCAGATGTAGCCTACTCCTCAGTTCATTCACAGTATAGACACTTTTAGGGGACACACTGTAAGAGAAATGGCTGGTGAACTGCCATGAAATATTTAAATAAGGTTCGGAATTGGTTTGCCAGCTTAAATTTGTACAAGATATACTAAATAGTTCTCTGTTGTGTAATTTGTGTAAGGGCTTGAGCTGTGTGATGCTCTGTGATGATGGAATTTCTTTTTGTGTGATTTCCGAGGTCAGATGCCACAATAGACGACCCCGGTCGAGTGTCCATGGTGTGTAGTCTCCTGTCGACCACAACACAACACAACACAACACAACACAACACAACACAACACAACACAACACAGTACAACACAACACGGTCAACATTATGCTTCACATGTTAGAAGGTCTAGAAAATATCTCGCTGATGTTCAAGGTGTTGACAGGTTGGGAACATCTATACTGTTTATCACTATGCCAATATTATTCTGTGTTTGGACACAAGAAAAATTAGACAAATTATTCTCCAGCCCACATACTAAGACATAACTGTTAATTAATGAATTCGTAAGAGGTAACATATGTAGCTTAAACATGTAGTTAAGTCATATTGACATTGACTTTTAACAGACAGAATGGTTGCACTATGTGACAATGGTTCCCTGCCTGGACTTGTGAGAACACCAACACGAACACATCAACACCTCTGGCCGAGCTACAAGAAGCTAGCTAGGTCACTGTTGTCATTGTTTTTCAGACTTGCCATCTCGTTGCTGGATTGTAGCCTAACTAGTCACTTAGACTTCAGTTTGCAATTTACAACAGTGAAAGGGGATTACTATTAGGGAAGAGATGTCAAACTCAATTTAGTTCAGGGGCCACAAACAGCACAATTTAATCTCAAGTGGGCTGGACCAGTAAAATAATAGCATAATAACCTTTAAATATATTTAAAAAATTGAGATTTTCCTCTGTTTTAGTACATTAATAAGATGTTTACAGTTACTGAACTATCCTTTTACAAAACATATTATGAACCACCTGACATTTCTTGATAAAAAATATGTGCAATTTCAAATTTTCACACTTGACAAATTCATCCTGAGGGCCAGATTGGACCCTCTGCAGGGCCAGTTCTGGCCCACGGGCCGCATGTTTGACACCTCTGCTATAGGGGGACACTGAGAGCAGAAAAGTCCAATCTGACCTAAGCATACTGGCTAATTTTAACATACTAGCATGCTGTAGGCCTACTAGAACTATGTTCTATTTATTTTGTTGCTAAAATATTTCCAAAATGGCAAAAAATAAAAAATAAATAAAAGACCTCCCTGTTCTAATCCATCAGTGTGAGGTCGTCAGATGTTTTTGTGCCTCTATGCTAATTGTATTTCTGTAACACACAGCGAATGCATGATAATGTGCTATACAAATGATGGTGCCATGCCATGGCTAAGATAATCAGTCATGTGTGGTAAATGAAAAGCCTTAAATAGTCACATTTGAGAAGCCGGAACCAGCAAATGTTTATCATTTTTGTTTTTAGGACTAGATTAAAAGTAATTATTAAATGTATGTTATATATATAAATATATTTTAATGATTGACTAATTGTTGCATTTCTACTCCGCTAACAGGATGATGTTTAGCACATAACATTTAGCATTTTTAAGAGTATATGGCCATATTAAAGGATTAAAGGAACACAGTATATTACAGCGCTGAGCATTGGCGACACACAACATGCGCCTTCACACAGTGCAGCATAAAAGTGCCTGTATGCATTCACACCCACACTAAGAGGCTGTAGGAACACAGCAGAGCCAGAGCAGCCGTGTCTCCTCCTGCTCATCTGTGGCCTATGTTAATATGATTAGACTGGATTATGGTAATGTGCAGGGGGATCTGGTGGGTGTGGGGCGATGCTTTGCTGCTCTCGTTTCGGGGAATAGTTAATTGGTTGGGCTGCTTTGATGTTGTGGTGATGAGAGAAGGGGGTTGGTGGGAAAGACTGGCAAAGGCGCCCTACAACTCAAGCCCATTTTATTTTTGGCCTACGAGGGATCTGTGCTGGCAAGTGGTGAAAAGGAATGAAACCTGATGAAACCAATTAGAAATGATGCTGATCTGGAGCTGAAACACTGTGAATATTGAGACAACAAGTACCAGGAAAAAACACAAGCCATATTTTTTATACACTCTCCTGCTGAGTGCGGCTTGTTGAGTCAACTACTGATCTCCGTTCTTAGTGAATTCGAAGTTCTTTAAGAGCCTCAAACCTTTAACCTAATGTTTTTGAATTGGCACCGCATAAGTGTATTTTCTGTTTTCATAATCTTGTACAACACGCCCACTGCGTACAGCTGAGTTTAGTTCAGATTTGTCACAACCTTACCTGTAGTTCTGACATCATTTCAAACGGCCCTCACAGCTAAACAGTCAACAAGGTGCAAACTGTTTTACCTTTCAGCTTTGATGCCTTTTATCTACAGTCAAAGCGACCTGCCTTTATACTCATCTGCACGGGGATGGGAATATTTAAACATGTCTTTTTTCTGGCCTCTCCACAATCAGGGCCGGCACGTGTTGTTCCTGTGTAGAGCAAAAACACCTGCTGTGATGTTGGCCCGTACCGATAAGTATACATTTGTAATTTACAAATAAATATACACCTGGCTCTCATAAGTAGGCCAAGCCTATTTGCAGCTGTGTCCACTACTTGGTCCACAACATGAAGAGCATCTATATTTACTAAACATGCTGACACAAAATTTCAGTTTTGTTTTTCGTTGTTACATTTTTATAGCTTTTGAGAAGTCGTGAATCCAGTGATGATGATGAATCAAACAATACTTCAAACTTGAAATGAGGAGTTCTGAACAGTGGCATTGCTTAGACTTCAGCCTTTTAACTTGTAATGAATTCAGTGAAAAACACATGCGATGATACCTGCAGTATTTTAGAATGGACCTCCCTTCCCTCAGACTGATTACATGGGTGAGGTGTTGCAATGCATCAATTCAATTCAATTCTGCATTTTGCTGTAATGTTCTCCCAGCAATCTGTTTAGCTCAGCAACGACTCGTGCACACAAACACTACTTTTTGTTTTCACTTTTCCCCTGTGTAATGTACTTTGCTTTCTATAATTGTGACTTCTATATCAGTAGGCCTATTTATCATATTTGTCAATAGGCTTTGTGTGTGGTGTTGTCACGTTTTATCCTGTAGATGTAAGTGGTGCAGACAAAGGACGGATGCATAAATCAAACAGCAGCCGAGTAAATTTAGTAAAGGACTTGCAGGACTCAGTCAAGACCAACAAGACCCAAGTCTGAGTTCAAACTGAGTCGACCCTGAGGTACAAAACAAAGCACTTCTGAAAACAGTATTTCTAGAAAACACTTTTTATCCTTTATAGATTTTTTTTATTGCTGCCTTGCCCCTCCGGGCCACCGTACATCTTGAAAACATCTTGTTCTGTCAGTGAATAAAATGGAGCTGGCGTGACCTTGATGTGAAGCACTGAGAACTCAAAGCTCGACTCCAACACCATCATTGTGGCTCAAAGTTGGATTGAAACATTCAGGACTAAACCTGGACTTGAAGACTGGTCGTGTTTTGCGATTAAAAACCAAGACTGAGCTTGATAAGTAAAAATCTTGCAATTTTATTTGCATATAAAGGCAGCTAAATATATCACAATGAACTGAAAGAGAGAACTAACATTTCCATGAAGAGGGATACAATCAGAGCAAGAGCGAGAGAGGAACAGAGCACGAAAAGAGCATTTACAGCGGCAAAGTTGAGACAACTATTGGCAACATTTTTTTTGTGCTAGCAAGATTGCATTTACACACAGTGCAAAATTAGAAAAAAAAAGCAATAAAACACAAATACTATCAGATTTACACTTTAAAGGACAACTTAACAATGTTTAGGCAGGTGTGTTGTTGGGAACAACCAGCACCTGGTGGATTGTGACTCTGACAAATTTTCCTCTCTCATCCAAAATGAATGTCTACCCTACTGGGAGAGTCCATACAAAAAACATTTAAGAAAACTCTGAAGAGCGTCTGATGGGAGCATTAAAGAAACATGTCAATCATACAGGTGCATCCAGAAAAAAAAAATGCACCAGATTTTTCTTTTTTTTTGTCAAACACAACTTTTAGTACAGATGTTTTACAACATGAATATATAATATATATATTTTATACATACATTTTCCAAATTAGATCAGAAATTCATAATGGGATGTTACAAAGTAAAAATTTTTTGGGCTGTAATTCGATAGCTTTCCGTCCCTGCGTTAGTCAGGTGTTGTTTTGCTGGGATGATGGATAATAAATAAAGACTTTTCTCTGAGCTCGCAGAGAGTGGGGCTCTAGCTGAGAACATTAAAGCTAGTTTAAGGCAGCGTCCCTGTCAGCCAATAAGAAAAGAGGAACTGACGAGAAAACAGAAACGGAAACAAAAAAAAGAAGAAAACCTAATGGCAAAATATCAGATGACACAACATAAAACAATGGCATCCATTGTCCGGCCAATGCAAACCAAACATAAAGAAATTGTACAAATTCACAAAGCATCATTTATCTTACAGATCTGACCAATATTTATCAAGAGCAAGATTGTTTAACCACAAAATCCCTCTGAAAAGGAGAACACCGGTGCCATTGCTCTGCATTGCATGCTGTAACTGTCCAGATTCTGATCATTATTTTTCTGTTACAATACAAACTTTCCAAATGAACCGCTGTCAGCTAACAAAAAAACACCAAAGACACACAGATGTGATGGTAATGAGGTACAGAAGGTCAGAGAGGACAAGTGCGGAAATATTCCTCTTGCTTTGTTTTCCTGTGATCTTCAAATAGTTGCTTCGTTATTTAAAAAAAAATCAATTTGGAATCACAAAATAGTATTTTCCTTGAAATGATGAATTAAATTATTTTCATGATTAAAAAAAGAAAGAAAGAGATTTGCCTTAAATTGTTACCATTGTTCTTATTCTTGAGGGATTATCTCCTGGATGGGGTTGTCATGGCTTCCTGTGGATGTCAGGTGATTGACAGGAAGTAAGAGTGTGACATGAAGGAGTGCCGACGACGAGTTCAGGACGAGACACAAAGTTTCTTCAGGGCTTCTGTCTTGGCTTTGTGGAAGTTTTTCCTCGCTGTTCACTGCTGCTCTTCTGGAGGAAAACAAGCCCTGGTATGTGCAGCTGCACCGGCAGCATGCAGAGAAACTGAAATCTGACAGAGACACCAGCATTGTTGGCACTACTTAAAAAAAACAAAAAAAAAACAACAACACCGATATTCTCCTTTAACCCTCCCAGACAAACTCCCCCACTACGCCCGTCTCCACATCTTCTCAATCTCAACAACAGCTTAGAGAAGACCAAAAGTTTGCAAAGAAACACTTAGAATTTTTTTTTTAACTTGACATATTTATAGAAAAAAAGTAGTTTATCCTCCCTGCGACCCTCCCCCACCCCCCCATGTGTCCTCTGGTCTCAGGAGCTGGAGGGGTTGGGCAGGTCAAACACGATGGGGGGGTTGGTGGGCTGGAAGCTGACAGTGCAGGTCGACGCGTTGATGAACGTCGTGTAGCCGTCTGTCATGATCCCGTAGCCTGAGGACGGAGGAGACAGGTGTGAGCGCGACACACGGAAACGCCTTCGCTTCAGAGATTCCTACCACTGACTTTTCTATAAATGAACAGCATTCATGTCATAACATCCATTTTCTTCTCTCAGCACTAACTACTCTGAACGGTGTGGGTTAAATAAAGTTCAGATTTCATTTAGAGCGTGTGTGTAGTGTTTGGTCTTGGCCTCTAAACACAATGTTTTGTTACCTTCGACATGAAGGCTTTAATGGACAGGGGAATGTTGGAATGTAAAGACTTAATTAATTCATGCAGTTAATTAAAATCCAGTTTCAAGGTTATGAAGCTCGTAATGGTTAAGTGTGGATGCACATTCATTTGAAATAAATAAAGTGATTTGAAGAAAAATAAAATCAGTTTATTGAAAACAAGAATAAGTCATTTGTGGGAACTAAAAGTCGACCCTGGCCTTAGTCTCCGTACCTTCATGTATTCCACCGAAGGCGTGAAGTTTGGGCCGGACCCTCTTCTGGACCGTGTTGAGCAGCTCCACGCAGCCGACCCGCTGCAGCTCTTTAGGAACCCAGTCTCGGAAACCTATGTAAAACAGAAACAGATGTTCCAGTTCATCGGTTTTATACAGTGAGCAACAGATGTGTGAGAAAATCAGTGCTACTGAAGTGTAAAGTACAAATCTAAACGTGTGTTGTTTCCTTAAACATGTCATGTAGGTGAGATAATGTATGATAAAGTTCTGTAGCTGCAACAAGTTGTTCTCATTATATTTTGACATGCATACTGACCATATCCCTTAATAGCTATTGTTTATAATTTAGTGACAAATCAAATCTGCTTATTCAGTCTGGTTGTTGTAAAATCCTGGCTCTGATTCCTGTCATATGGTGAGAGTAAGAAAATAAACTGTTTACAAATACGATGTACTGTATGTATTTAAGCAGATTCAGCCGCCGGCTCCCTATTTATTGATTTACATTTCATTAGTTTGTCATAAATACTGAAGTAATTTGTGACTCTTCATGATTAAAAATGAATAATTAAGACAAAAAATGATCCCATATCTTAACACACACCTCACCCTCAGCATCAAACTACCTCCGTTATACTTCCGCATATAATGACTTTTCATACAACAGCCTTTGGTGAAGCCTGTGTAAACTAAACAAGGCGACTGTATCACAAAGGCGCACACGCACACACACTCATTCAATTCAGAAACCGCTCTTACTCGATACTCGACCCTGAAATAACCCAAAAAAACCTCACGACAGTAAACCAAACACACTGTGGCAGATGAAATACGTTCTTATGTTTCCTCCACAGTTGTGCAGCACCGATTTCTTTCCATTTTGTGTCTTCCAGTTTTACTGCCCCCCTCCTCTCCTCCTCCCCCGAGCGCTGTTCTCTCCCCTTCCCATGGTCTCTCTCCAGTCGTTTGCAGCGTCTGTCACTCTGCTGCAAAATCGAGTTTCCATGCAATCAAACGGCCACAGCGGCTGCCGCAGCAGCAACAGCAGCAGCAACCCTCCGTAGGCGAGAGGGAAGGAAATCACTCAATAAAGCCAGATGGAGAGCGGAAAGGAAAAAAACAAAATGAGGGGGGGGGGAAACAAGTGGAGCCCAAACAGCTAGAAGTAAACCTGAGTCAGTCTGTATGGGGGGGAAAAATGAAACCAAATAATATGAATCTTGTTTTTCATAAAGAACACAAACACAACTATTGACTCTGGGACCACGTTCACTGCAGATACAGAAAGAAAAGAGGGTCAACTGTAACACACACTCACACACACGTACACACATAGCCTGCTGTGACGCCTCCAGTGACTCCGTACAGATTTTGAATAATGAGGCACAACCTCATTAGATATGGTGATGAGGGGACTGTGATTGGTTAATTGGACTCACCCAGCGGAGGTCCGTGGGTCATCAGGATGTCGATGCCTTCGGGGACGAGGTTCCATTTATCCAGCAGAGACTGACCCCGAGGCAGGTTGAACCCCCAGCCGTTAAACCACGGAGTCCTGCCGAGAGAGAGGGAGAGAGGGAACACATTAGCATCGCTCTGGAGAACAACTCCGCCGTGATTATGGCTTCA
Organism: Trachurus japonicus; assembly: GCF_045865225.1. Lineage (NCBI taxonomy): Eukaryota > Metazoa > Chordata > Actinopteri > Carangiformes > Carangidae > Trachurus > Trachurus japonicus. Next base: position 32,792,698 of record NC_140909.1, on the reverse strand, counting down.
ACCCTAGATTGGTATAGGGAGTAATGTACATTACTTTTCTTCAGCCGGATGCCGCATATTTATACATTTAAATGTCATTACACATTTACAGTTCCATCCATAATGTGTATTTTAAGCCGCATAACCACCGACAAAGACAGAGTGTCCGCGCGGCAGACAGTGATGCATGTGTTTAGCGACTAAAAGGGTTTTATAAGCGTCGTAAAATATCAGATTAAAAGGCTGTGCAAACACAAAGCGCCGGAGCCGTCGTAAAGCAGCTTCGACGCAACAATGCAAACTTAACACTTGCTGCTGTTCGCTGTAAAAGGCTCCAATAATTTAATTTTGTTTTCTGATGTCTGCAAAAGATTTTAAAAGCAGCATTAACTGATTTTTCTTGGCCACTTTGGAAGCACAACCAGATGTTAAGTTGCTTTAGTCGCCTGTTTACACAACCTGCAGACACGTAGCGATGTTAGCTTTCATTTATCAGAGCTTTTTTTTTAGCTTAAATCAGTGAGACAGCGGGCTGTTACATATTACACATATTCAGATACTGATTGTGGCAGCATTGAGGCTGTGAAGGCCCCGGTGTAGTGGAAAAAGCTTAATACCAAAATAAAATAAATTCTCTGGGAAAAAACAATCACAATGTGTAAATTAATTGTGCAGAAGACAGAGCTGCGTGAAACAAAAACAAGCGGTAATCACAAATATTTTATTCTTTTGCAGTGGAAATTGAGAAAAACAGAGAAACTTCATTGAAATGCATAAAAAGCTTTTTGTCTCAGAGATGAATCCTGGAATAAAGACGATGCCTCAGTAGAAATTATCAATATGGCCCTTCCTGAGGACATGCAAGTGAAGAACACACACAGTATAGCTGTACGTGTGTAAGTAACCAATAGTATGTATTGAAAATGCATGAAATGGTTTTACACCTGCAGGGAGCGCTTGGTTTGAAGCAGCAGAGCAGGCGTCTGCAATTCCAAAAGAGTCATGATCAAGTTGAAGTAATTTTAGGAATCCAATAAACAAAACTACACGACTGACTGAGCGGTTTCTACTAGTCAAGGAAAAAAAAAAAAAGTGAATTTCTAAAGAGCCGGGCGCCACATCACACGTCAACCCCCATCCCCTCTGCTACCCAGTTACAGAGTGATTGACAGCAGCCGGGCCACCTCCAGCTGCCTGGATGGGAGTGTGCAGCTCCAGGGTGACAGGCAGCATCTCAGCCCCCCCCAGCAGACACAAAGAAAGCCTCGATCTGGCTGAGTGGGAATGAGGGATGGATGGATGGATGGATAGATGGATGGATGGATAGAAGGGTAGATGCATGGGGGGGTGGGGGGTGGGGGGTGTGAAACCAGATGAAGAAATAAAATGAACTGTGCAGAGGTTAGATGTAGGAGCGTGGGCGGGGAGGGAGAGGGGAGGAAAAGAAATCGAGCAGAGGCTGGTTGATAAATTGAGCCTTCATTTATCACAATAGTGGTAATGGCAGAAGAAGGCTGACAACAGAGGAAAGGAAGATAGATTATCATCACATAATACCTCAGTATATAAGCTGACCCACTGCTACACCCCCGGAAAAAAACCTTTTCATTTTACTCGGAGGCTTGCAGCGGCACAGTGCAGCGGAGCCGCTGATGAACAGACGGTTCTGGGCTCCGTTATTCCCCGGTTACTCTGGGACCGACCGCTGAGCTCCGAGCCGCTTCCAGTCACTTAGCGATGGCGCTGCGTATGGTATTTGACCGAGGGGAAATCAGGGCTCCACAAACATCAATAGGCTTTGTTACAATGAAGGATGGACGCCCCAGCACTAATCAATACTTACTGTTCCTGAGGAGGGCCAAGTGGGGCTAACCAGACTCAGGATGTGTAAAACATGAGATCACAATCCCTCCTGGTTCATTTTAAAAACACAACCAGGCTCCAACAGTCTGAAAGTGAACGTAAAACACAAAAAAATCTCATTAATTCAGTGTGGCAAGAGGAAAAAAAAAAAAAAAGAGCACTATAATGCAGTCTAAGCACCGGCTCAGCCCGTTTGGGTCTGGTGGTCGAGGAGTATCGAGTGTTTGTGCCCTCGGATAAAAAGGCGGCGGTGGCGGGCGCAAGACCTGGAGCCCGCTCTTTGATTTGCTCGCTCAGTCGTCGCCTTGTTCTCTCGCTCGGTGGAGAGCTGAGAAATGAGGTTAAAAATGAAATGTGAGGAGCGCGCAGGGGAGTGAAGGCCACAGACTGAACTGATTAATTAGAACTAATCACACAAATCGGAGCTAATGGAAGTCTAATGGATTACCGGGGAAAAAGACTCGCCACTTTCTCAGATGGAAATAGCGCCGGCTGTGGAGAAACTTAGAAAAAGCGGTGAATCGGAGCTGAGCTGCACAGAACAGAGCAGAGTAGAGGCAGGGTATTTGTCTGGCTCCAGTTTTGACTAATAGCGACATGGCCAAACTTTGAAAAATGGCCGAGCGCATTTATTCACCCCCCTCGCCCTCCACCCCCACAATAGTTCAGGAAAAATAAATTGTGGTTTCTCGCAGCGAAAATAAATAAACAGCTGCAACGCTGATTTTGCTGCGTGTTTCACATGTTTTCTCGCACATAAACACATTCGTCTGGGAGATGAAACATAACCCCTGACATGAGCCGTGGATCCTGAGCCAAGGAAAAGGTCCTGACTGAATGCAGAGCGAGGCGCTGCGGCTCCACGCCACAATGGCCCCATTGTCGGCCGTCTGCCTATGAAATATACCTTCCATGCAAGTGCATTTGTTAACCTCCGCCAAGATTAATGACATCCCGGTCACATAAAGGAGAGATTGTTTCCTGTGTGGCTGTGACACAGGTTTTATTATATTGTATTGCAGTGTGTGTGTGTGTGTCTGTGTGTGTGTGTGTGTGTGTGTGTGTGTGTGTGTGTGTGTGTGTGTGTGTGTGTGTGTGTGTCGGGTCCACCAGCTTCTGAGTAGGATGTGAGTGTTGAACAGAATGTACGCTGCCAGTGTCTCAGTCTGTTCTCAGAGTGCATATAGTACATGTGGACCTGTGTGTGTGTGTGTGTGTTGAGATCAGACTACATTCAGAGCCCAGTCTTGCCTTGACACTCGCCATCTGGAGCATGTCGCCGTGGCAACAAAGGACTAGCGTCTGGAGGCAGACACACTGGGAAGTAAAAAAAAAAACAAAAAAAAAAACACACCATCACAGAAATAGAAAAGAAAAAGGAGCAAAGAGGTGATGGGAAGAGAAGAAAAGAGAGCGAGAGGAGGAAGGAGAGAAGATGAGGCAGAAACTTCTCCTTCCAGATGTGGCGTGTTAGTCACACAGCTGTGTGTGTGTGTCGCTGCCTCCAGGAGAGGAAGCGTTTAAGTTCATGTAACCTCCTCTCGGCCGACAAGAAGACCCACAGAAGGAAAAGACGCAGCTACACGTGACACCGTCTTTCACTCCAAACAACTACAGAGGAGGATGGAAAAGACAGTAACCATGGTAACGAGGGGGGGCATTTATGGACCCACAACCTCCAGGAATCAAACAGTGGAAACAGGTTAAAAATGTGCAACCCGGGGCTGGCAGCGGAGGTGAAGCAGACAGAAGCCATTTAGCCCGCGTGTGCAGAACGTCAATATCCAATTAGGCCGGTGGACATCATTAGGACGGCGGCGCCGCGTCTCTCTGGACGTGACACCGCTCTTAACCCCTCTGCTCCCCCGAGCTGCTCTCTCTGGGTCCCCAGACAGGCTATGATATCCCCCCTAATACCCCACACACACACACCCTACAATCATCTCATTACGCCTTTTAATCTGGCCCCTCCCCGCACTTACTGGATCGTTGTGACCATTTTTTACAGCTCACTGGATCAGCTGTTTCAGGCGACATTTCTGTGCCAGTGACCCCCTGAAATTATTTTGGTGAGATCTCTGGTACATTGATTTAATCAAACCGCCGTGTTCACAGTTTAACCAGATTCTGGTGTTGAAATTATTGACGACTTTTCTGACAATCACTTGAGCATCGAAAGTCACTTTTGGGGCTGCACAACCAATCGGAGCGTAATCGTGATTGCAGAATGGTCAAGGGCAATATCCAAATCACAGGAGGAAATCTACAAGTTGATCAATAATCAATATAGTAGTATGCCTGACTGTCTGACTGAGTTTTTTCCTCCCCATCATATTATTAACTCATATTATTTACAAACCAACTGTAATAAGAACTAATGTTATAACACAGAACAGTAAAGAAAGTGTGATTGTGCCAACATTTACTATTTGGACATACAGCATGTATAAGAAAAATACTGTATGTAATAATAATTGTTGCTCTGTGGTCAAATTTCAGCAGATTTGTTTCAACAAGTGTCTTTAAAATAAACCAGCAGCATGTGGGCAGATCTGACGGTCTCGTCTTACACCTGGCACTTACATAACCCCCGTTCGCCTATTGAATATGTATGTGCAGCATCTTTGGCGTTAATAGACTGTTTGACTCAGTGTCATCTACTTCTGGACATTTTGTTCCGCAGATATTTTCCATAAATTAAATAACACCGTAACGATCCTAATCGAGGAGGCTCGTGTGTTCAATTCAATTTTATTTCTCCTTTGTTGAATGTGACGTTTATTCAGATGTTGGTGCCTCACAAAAGATTTTTTATCCTCAACAAACTCAGGCTCACCGTTCTTTACCACAGTCATTTACCCACTGTTTACCAAACACAGTGCAGACTCTCAGCCCCTCTCTTTGTGTCTCGTTGAACTTACAAGTGAGACACAGCGGTGCAGAGCTCACAACAAACACTCAGACCGGAAAGACGAGTCTGTCTGTTTGTATCACTACACCTGTAAAGACCCGGACTGCTTTCATTTCTTCAGCCTGTATAATCTCCTGCTCAGACACTGCAACAAGTCCTAAAGTCTGATCATGTCCCCACAAGTTCTTTCAAAATAACTGATAGGGTAAGATGACACTGATTAAAGATAGTTTATTAAACATAGTCTGAAAAAAATAAATTTGGTCAGAGAACTTCAGACACATTTTCCAGAGGTGTTGATATACAAAGCAAATGAAAGACTGCAGTTGTTTATTTTCCGATAAAAAAGAAAAAAGAAAAATGGAGATCAAAGATCGACTTTTTACATGTGCAAAAGCTTTGAGTAAGAATAATAAAAAGCTGCACTGCTTACGTTGCAATAGAAGATATTTAACAAAATAAAACTAACTCACAGAGGTGCGGCCTGATATCTGCTGGTGGCTGTCGGCTAGCAGTAGCTCTTCGCCAGGGAGACGGACGGAATAAAGCAGAATCTACACACCGCTTGTATCTGTAGCGAGAGATAATATCTCATTAACAAGCACAAACTGAGCTCAGATCAGTGCGAGTTGAGTCAGTCAGAATGTGACGATTCATGTCACAGTTTATAAGACAATCCCAACTGGAGGTGGCGATAACCTTATATGTTCATGTTTAAACGGGAACAATGCAAGTCTTTTCGTCTGTTTTGCTAACCCTCCTCCTGGCCATGTGTGTTTGTTTACAATGAAGCTGGCGAGAAAGCAATCATTAGGGCGGTACATAACGTTATATATATCATATACGATGTGTAGTTAAATCTGTCATAAACAAGAGATCAGGGGTTACAGGGCGCATTTGTGTTACGGTGCCGATCTTGCAAGGTTGGTTTTCAGCCAAGAGCTACGAGAGCTTCCATTCTCCCTCATAAAAAGTTACATGTCATTTATTAAACCATCACAATTACTCCAAACATGTTTAATTAAGGTAAAAATGTAGCATAGTTAAGCTTAAAATCCTGTATAGTTCCTCTTTAAGTCTAAAATAATGCCCCCCTCTGCCTTAAACTGACCATTCAACCAGGACCAAGTGAGAACTGTAAAGTCCTCGTCTTCATGTGCACACATCTGATCTGCAGAAGACGACGCTCAGCTGCACACAGACGCACAAACTTACATGTCCCTGCAGGGTGTGACAGAGGACTGTTGTGTGTGTGTGTGTGTGTGTGTATGTTTTTTGGTCGTGTTGAGAGCTGAGATAAGATCGAAACATGTCTCAGGTAAAGGATGATTCTACCACTAAAAGCCAGAGAACAGCTGCACCCTGGGATATCAGCCCGGTGCTGAAATACACAACGGAACGAACAAGCTGCACCGGGCGAGAGATAAAAAGAGAGAGCGGGAGAGGGGAGAGTGGAGAGTGTGTGTGCGGGGCCGGCGATCCATCGTGTCTGACCTCTGAGTCAGAGCGGCCCTGGGGTCAGCAGGGGGGAGGGGTCTAATTGATCAACCTGTCAGAACCAATGAGGAAGGCCATGTTAATGGGACTTTTATAAGCCCCGCGGGATGTATCACCTGACACTCAAAGCTGTATGAGTATGTGCAAAGCAAAGTACATGCCCTGTGTGTGTGTGTATGTGTGCATGTGTGTGTGTACGTGTGTTCATGTGTGTGTAATCCCAGAGCCCAGGTAGCCTTATTAAAAGGAGCCAAGTGGAGACTCTGGCTGGGTTTTGACAAATGGCCTCTCAACACCAAGGCCACCTTTGCAAACTTTGGGGACGAGGTAGAAGGAGAAGTCACAAGGGTGAAAGGGCCGTGAATGTGTGTGTCTTTGTGCCAGTGTGTGTGTGTGTGTGTGTGTACACTCTGCCCCAGCACTAATAACCTGTGCCTAGTGACTGATGGAGTGTGGAATGGATTAATCTCGCTGCAGTCATGCTGCCAAATGCCGAGGCGCTAAGGGTTAGCCACCAGACTTAGCCCGCTTAGGAAAGGCTACAACCATGGGGACGGGTTGGTGCACACACACACACGCACACAAATATATCTTCACACACGTACACACTCCCTAGGGTTTGTCCCCTGCACTGAGACGCAGCCAGCTGCAGTTTGACCTGCAGGCTGCTAATGTGAAACAACCGCTGCATCAGCCAGCAGACGCTCAACAGCAAACACAGCTGCTCCGAGCCGGTACTCCGCCACATACAGGTCTGAGGAAGTGTGCGGGAGTGTGTGTGCGAAGATGGAGAGAGAGAGAGAGAGAGAGAGAGAGAGAGAGAGAGAGAGAGAGAGAGAAGGGCAAGTGCTCAATATTATAGCAGGAAATCAAATAAGAGCCGAGAGGTTCGGAGTGCATCCTCTGCCATCATTACATCTAAGAGACTTCTTCCTTAACCAGCGCCCCCTCCTCCCCTTCCCCCATCCCTACACACACACACACACACACACACACACACACACACACACACACACACACACACACACACACACACACACACACACACACACACACACACACACACTTTCTGCACTCTGCTGCTGGAGATACACTGGATTAATACGCACATCAAAGCCATCAAAGACTACAGTAACTGAAAGTTCCTCTGAAAGAGTGAGACTGAGTGTACATGCAGTATATCTGTGTGTGTGTATGTGATGCAGAGTCTTGCAGTGGAATAAGGGCAATTAATTTCTGTAAAGTGTAAAAAAAAAAAAAAAATCCAACAGAATGAAGTGTCTGTGCGTCTGAACCAGAGCGTGCAGACGACTGAGTGAAAAACACGATTCACGTGGAGCCACGGCAGAGTGGTACGGGAGCCTTAATGAGGTTAACTGAAATAATATTTGCACTGAATATTTGCACTTGTATCCCTGTCAGAGGCACCTTTCATTTGCTAGATTCCCACAGCCAGATTTTTTTTTTGCTTTCCCGAGCTCCCATCTTGAGTCGCGCGCTAATGAATTTGACTTCGGGACATTGATCATTTTTGAAAGATTCTCCAGATAGGAGCTTTGTAAGAACAACAGGTGGTGGGTGAGAAGCTCACAGGCAGTGTGGCAGGTGGGGCTTGGGAGGAGCACCGAGGTGTTGTGGGAACACAGATGCTTCTGCATCTAAACGGGGGAATCTCAACACTTTGAAATGTGGATTTGTCAGGAGGCTGGGCCCGGTCAGGAGAAACTGGAGAGCAGACTAATAAACAGAGAGGGAATCTGGGTCCTATTCAGAGAGCCTGTATGGGGGCTGGGGGCTGGGGGCAGGGGCCGAGGCCCATTCAACCTGCCCTGAGACACAGGGACAAGGGTCCCATTACCCTCCTCCAGCCCCAAACTCCATGAACTTGATCCCAGAACAATGTGAAACGGGGGAAGAAAGGAGCGAAGGGAGGCAGGGGGGAGGAGGATAATATCTCTGGGAAATAGTGAGCTTTTTCTCAGTGACAATAACTGACAGGCAAGGTTTCATTTTTCAGCTCCGCTCCAAGGACTGGGGGGCTGCAGCCCTTATTCTGCGGATTCTAAATGGAACAAGGTGATCTGAAAATGCAATGAGCGCACTTTGGTTGCACAGGTGTTGTTTCAAAGCTGTGCCCTCTTGCTGCTTCTTTTCCTCGGCACAAAGACTTTCAGCCTCAGCTGCCAGTCACTGTGCCAATTCAGGCCCAACGCTGAAGGTCTGCTGCTCTTCACACACAAACAGAATTTTTTTTTTTTTTTAACAGAATAAAGAACAAAAAACAACCAACTGAAGTGGCTTTGACAGAAATTAGCCCAGAGAGGTGACATTAAAAGTTGGGACATTCACACTAAAAATCCTTGTTGCTGTAATAAAAAGACTATTCAACACATAGAAAACTATTTCTGCCCAACTTGCTCCTCTTGTAGTGGATTGTCTGCAGGAGATGCTTGAACCAAACTGAGCCTGAAGCCATATAAAAGAGAAAAGTGGCAACTCTTGAGTTTAAAACATCAGAGCTGTTCTGATAAAGACAAAAGACAATATGGCAAAATAAAGACAAAGAATAAGGTCAAGGATCTAATCCAGAGAGCACAAAACTGACTGCAGTTCAGTGTGAGTTGACAACTTGTATAGATTCAACATAGGGAGTAAAAACAGATCCATCTGTGGCACTCTGACACTTGAATTAACAGTGACAAGGTGGAAACAGGTAGACAAGAAGCTGAATCTCTAATTTAATGCAGCGGATTTGCGTGTGAACTTTTTGTGACACATTTCTATTTAGAAGTCAGACTTGGAGCAGGAAATGTGTCACTAAGTTTAATTCTCCGTTAATTTCATTATTTAACAGACTGACTTTTCTTAAAAGGGACGATAAAGTGGTGGAACCTGTCTATATCAGCCTGTATTACAATGTTGAAGCTTTAAACTTGATGGGGACAAAACACTGAAGTCAGCTTGTACTGTTTTTATTTTCACGTTGTGCAGCTTGATTTTATTGTAAGTCATGAAGAAATTGTTCTTCAGCGATTGAAATTACTTGAGAGTTTAAAAAAAAAAAAAAATGCAATTTTGTACATTAAATGTCCTTGAATGTAGCGGTCTATTATGTGAAATATGGTGCACCAGCTGCTATACTAGTGTTTTACCCCCTCAGAAGGTTTTATACAAAAATTATTATTATTATTATAATAATAATAGATACATTCCATTAACATCTACGCTTTAAATTAGACCATAATATACATTTTGGACCAGCCCTGGGTCAGCTACTGAAACAGACATGTATTCATCTGATCCAGTAATAAGTGATTTGTTTGAAAAGACATCTGGGTTAAAGTACAGCTCACCTCAACACAATCTACTTCAAATCTACTCAAACACTTTCACCACAAGCAGAACGGCCGCCGCCTACACAAGTCATGGAAGTCAATTTCTCTTTCTCTCTCAACACCCTCAGATTTTTTTTTATTTTCAACCTTGAGTCTTCACCTCTGACCTCATCAATTATAGAGCAGCACTTCCCACCTGAGAACGGACTCTGCTCACTTGCCCCATTTCACTGTATTTGCTCCTGTATTTTAGGGGGATTCACTTTTAAGCTGTTGTCTTCCCCCTTACATGGCTTTGTTACTCCGGTGACTAACTGACTACTGCTGATGAAGATGAGGGAAAAGCACGTATACAAATATATAAACTTATAACTGTTCTCCTGAATGAAAAGAACTATAACAAGGATGTCAACAGCCATTTTTTCTTTCTTATTGTGATGTTTTAAGAACAAATTACATCCGGTTTATCGTTACAATGTCTTTCTCCTTCCCATTTCTTTCTTGCAAGATGTTAGGGGAGACATCAATGCTGAATGCAAACGGACACAGGCTGTTTGTGATTTCACATATTTCTGATTACTTGCTGTAGCCTGTGGCTTTAGCATAAGGATACTTAACTACTCTGAAGCGGCTCACACAAGAATTCAAACTTTTCCTCTGCATTATTTCCTTTTGTCTGCCTGCTGTGCTTTCAATAACACCTGAGCTGACATACTGAGGTTGTAGAATTTGATATCACTACGGTCGACATTAATTCACAGTCAAAACAAGTGAGGGTGCGGGACTCCATAGTTAACAAACAATGCTCCCAAGAGGCTTTTCTTTGACAGTTTTAAAGAACCAAAATGCTGATTTACATTGTGTTACTAACAAGATTCTTCCACACATGGAGCGCTGAGTTATTCATTTAACATTTAAGCATCAATAAAAAGCTTTTCTTTCACAAGTTTTTTTTTATGTGATTACACATTAAAAGTGGCAAATTAAAGATTTAAAATGATAAAAATAAAACCATATTTTCCGACAAGGACCGCCTCGGCTTTGTTTCTCTTCACAGCTTTCACACTACTTAGCTTTCTCTGCCACGGCCAGATGAAGAGGAAACTAAAATCATTAATGAAGAACGCTGCAAGCTGTTAAATGACATTATTGCTTTGATTATATTGGCGCTAGTCTGCTCCGCAAAAGTGGAATTACTCTCCTCACTGGTGTTAGAAGAAAAGCAGCAGGTTCTCACAGGGTGCTGTCAAAAGGCCGGGAGCACTCCCTGCCATGTCCCGACATGACAAGCCAACCGAGTGTTTGCGGCAGAGGTCAAAGGTCGAGGGGGAGTTACGAGGAGGGGGTGTTGAAGGCAACAGGAAGGGCAAACGGGGTCAAGCCAGTGCAGAGTCGCGGCACTCTGTTCATGGTTATTGTCTCGACCCTACAACGAGTGGATGTTAGCGAGGACACAAAGACGCGGTGTCGACAATAGGCACAGGAAAGCACACAAACTGGCATTGTTAGTCTCATGGGTTTGTGTACAAAGAGCCGGAACACAGACAAAATAAAACACACAAGGCTGCATGGGGCAGCATGTACAAAAGGAGCCCAGGAGTGGCCCAGACGCACCAGTAAAACACAAACCACAAAAACACAACAACCAGTCCAATCAACAGTCTTGATATTTGACTAATCATATTGATGCTTAACACTAGGTCATGGAGTTAATTATTTTTTGCTTTTCTGTGATATATATACCTGAAAATTGATTCCAAATTCTGAAAGGCTGATTTAACCATTTTTGAAATAAATAAATCCAGAGAGTGACAGAGAGACTGATTGGAAATTTGAGGTTTTTTTTAGCAGCGACCAGACTGACGAGTGCCATAAATCTGACATGTTGCTTTCAATACTTTTCCTAAATAGAACCTGAGTTTGGTTTCTATTGTCGGTCCTTTGTCTGACACTGATCACCGAGCGGAGGTCACAGCTTCCCTGCCTTTTTATTTACAACGCTACATCCCCGCTGACACCTGGGTGTTTCTGCCACCACCGTGGTGGGTCTAAATCCAGCGGGGTGGAGATAAGCAGAGAGTCCCCCGTCCTTGCCACCGAAACTGTGCAGAGGTCAGCAGGAAGGAAGGGAAGTGCTGCGGGACGATGTGAATGCTATCACCGCCGAGCAGAAACCAGTAGGTAGGCTGCCCTTCTGTTTATGGAGCTGTCGTAACCGCTGTGATTGATGGCTCGCTACAGACAATCCACATCTCCCACATGACCGACGTGGTGCGGTGGGAGACGAAAATGTGTGCGAGGGTGTTTGTGTGTGTGAAGAGGACTGGAAAGAAGAAGGAGGAAAAAAAAATACTTAGAAAAACCAGCTCCAGCCATGTTGAACGGTGAATGTTAAGTCCATTTTCTTGACCGCTTTAATATTCTGAGACGCTGTGCAAGTCGTACACTGTAAAAATATAAATTACATCAACTACTCTTTTACAGTATAATTCACTATGAATTGCATATGTTTTCCAGTTGCAAGTCTAATACTGCTGTACACTCTAATGTTAAACTGTCTAATTGTACAGCAGTTCCTTCCTTCTTCGTGGTGACTGTATGGAAGATGAATTTTAATACAACTCACTTGTTTAAATTTTAGTACGGCTTAAAGTTAGACAGTAACTTAAGGGGATAGTAAAACATATTGGCAAATTGCGGAACGTTACGAGACAGAGTTGTTTTAGAGGTAAATTCATGCAAAACCCCTGATGCCCGTTCCCGTTAGGGGCATTTTTTCAGCAAACAGTCTCTGCATTTCCCTCTAAAACAACTCTGTCTCGTAACGTTCTATTATTATCTCATAGCGTGGTTAATGTGCAGGTCACAACTTGCCCATGTTGAGTTTTAGCTCTGAGCAGCTCTCAGCTCTGCTCCGCCGTTCTAAAAACAGCTTGCACCGACAATTAAAGGTAACGAACCTACGCCTAAAACTATAGAGATTATGGCAACGGGCCAGTTTGCCAAAATGTTGAACTATCCCTTTAAGTTGACAGGTACCCACTTGTATGCTGACAACAGATTGGCATGCACTGAAGTTGCAGCGCTATACACCTCAACTTCGCCCATTTCATTAGCTGGGGCTTTGGTGGAGTTTGGTAGCGCCAAGACGTTGATGATGCAGCATCTCACTGTGAGCTAGAAACCCACTCTTCAGAAACCTATGGGTGACATCACAGAGGCCACATCCATGTTTATGTACCACTCTGATATTTATTCAGTCTTTCCTCCTGATTTCTGAGCCCAGCTGCAGCGATTTGCTTCATTTCAGGACAATGATGTACAACAAGGTCTGGCTCATTGCAGTTCATCCTTAGGGTTTTGGATGAAGTTGAGGCTGCAGCTTTGTACAGGTCCGTCAACTACTTTAACACCAATCTCTGAAGTCATAGCCGTGTGAAGCTGGCACTGCGCTTGGGGGGCGTTGTCGTATTGAAACAGGAAGAAACAGGACCTTCCCCAAACTGTTGCCACAAAGCTGGAAGCAGACTATTGTCTAAAATATAATTGGACGCTGTAGCTGTAGGATTCCTCTTTATGGGAACTGATGTGAACCAGCCCCAGAGCCAAAGTAACCAGACCTATGTGGAGATGCGTCCAGAAGGGTAATCCTCAGCCTCTGTGATAATCTCCGTACCACACCACACGTTTTGGCTGCGTTCAGAGGATGTGGAGTGCGAAAAACTGAACTCCTTGCTCAGTCTGATTGAGCCTTTGCCGCCTTCTTTTTTCCATTTCATTCCATCTTAAATCATTAATGTTTTCCTCCTCCTAAAAGTTGCAAGAAAACCTCGCAGCAGAGCTCGGCCCTCTTTTCTCTCTATCAAAAACCTTCGAGCACTTAGCATCTCCAGTGTCGTGTCCAAGCTTGTTGTCATTGATGGTATTACTTATTCATCTGAGCTTTTTACATCTTACTGAATTCAGCTGCACCAGCACTTAAGTTAGTGACCTTTCACACCAAGCTCTACGGAAAATAATGGCCAGTCTATGTTTAGGTGCGGCTAATGCAGGGCTGGCACACCTCAGGCCACAGGAGTTGGGGACACGGGGCTTCCTCTGCTTTTCAAATATTTATCCCCTCAAAGCGTGAGACACAGCATGGGACGGAAAACAAGATGGAGTCCTGCTGAGCCCGGGATCTGCCAGTGTACACACATATACACCAGGACAAACACGGCAGAGAAAAAACAAACAGATGGGCAGACTCAGATGTCAGAGACGTACATGTGCTCCCCGCGTCACCGCAGCGCCGATAATGATAGAAACTCGCCGCTGCTGGAAGAGCGGGCCCGGAGGTTCAGCAGCATCTCCTCTGTTGGATGAGCCGGTAGCCCGAGGTCGGGTTCAGAGGGAGAAGGCGTCTGCTGACAGGCCGCCTTTACCGCCCCGGCTGGTAGCTGTGCCATCTTGGGCTTCCTTCCAGGGAATTGTGATTGCATTTTATAGCCTGGAGCAGACTCCTCATGTCATGTATCCCTCCTCGTGTAGCAGACATCTGGCTCGCTCTGGGCTCTCCTAGTCCCCCCAGTGCACCGTGCTGCGCCGGATCGTTTGATTAAGCCTGCATCACTTGTAATCAGACTCACGGCTCCATCCCCCCACTCCCATACCTGCAGAACGACTGCACACAGTTCACATAACAACAACAACAACAACAACAACAACAACAGCAGCAGAAGCAGCATCTTGAGTCTGGCTTCTGTAATCCGTCTGAAAATATGCAGTGAAACATTTTCAAAGTTTTATTTCCCAAATAAAGAAACGCTATCGCTACTCCAGGACCATATCAAACCTGCAAAGAATGGGGGCGGAGCGTGGCGCAATGGTTAAGGCGGCCGCCCCATGTAGAGGCTACAGCTGCAGGCGTCCCCGGTTCGAATCCCGTGTCGGGATTCCTGCATGTCATTCCCCCTCTCTCTGCCTCCCCCTTCCCTGTCTATCTCACTATGTGCTATCCAATAAAAAGGCAAAAACGGCAAAAAAATATACTTAAAAAAACAAACAAAAAAACAAAACTGGAAAGAATGAGTCAAGATCATCTCTCTGAAAATTCAACTGAAAGTTTACAACTAACTGAGATTCGAGTTTTGCCAACAAGTTTCAACGTGGAGAAAATCTCAAGATCGTCCCATGTTTTATAAAACAAACCAAAAAGAAAAAGCCCTCACAAAGATCCAATTTTATATTGAAAAATACCTGTTACTATTTTTCTAGGTCCTTTGTTTGATTCTAACTAGGATAAAATAAATGATAATCAAATTCAGGGTTAAAACCTTTTTGTGCTACCTTCCTGCAGGCTGAATGGCTCTTCTTTTGACACACTGTGCATAAATTGATGACATGCCACCAAACGGCGTAGGATGAACTTTGCTATTCATGCGCACTCGCTAACCTGTTAAATTGTGAGCAGCACGGAACCTATTTATTACCCCTTGCTCACCTGCCCCATCACTAAGCTATTCATTATCAAGGTGACTAACCCGCACAGCCATTATCCGCGACACTATTCACAACCCGTTAGTTAGCGCAGCTACGCCGCTAACGGCCGACGTGCCATTAATTCTGCAGGTACAAAGGGAGACAGACGTGACCCCGTTTTCAGAAAGCCGGTGCACCGCCATCACACGGCCTCGGTGTGTTTAACAGGCCTCATAGGGAAAAGAGACTTACAGTGTGTTTACACAGTGGCATCTCTGAGCTGGTATTAATAATAGAGCCACTTAGCATTCAGAGGCACTGGTCTCGGCCACGCTGTTTGTTTCACAGGTCATTAAATTTATGCCGCAGCCCTAATGTTCATTACAGCAGCAAGCTGGCCAGGGGTCTGTAACACTCGCTCACTGTCTTTAATCCCCCGCTGTATTCCTAACACCGGCTTTCTTTTCATCCCTCGCTCACTCTCCCTCTCTCTCACATCTCAGTCCATTTGCTTGACAACAATCTTTCCCTGCTTTAATTAAAAAGGACTGTGCCAGTGTGTCCGGGCTTCTTGTCTTGTTCTCTCCATCACACGCAGGTGAAAAGCTGCACTTCAAACGAGCGCCTGGACAAAACATTTTATCACGGGGAAATAAAAATGTTTGCGCTTTAGAAAAACTACACTCCTCAGATGTGTGATTCTTCCACGTTTTAACGGCTGCAGAAAGCTGCTGCTGCTGATGCTGTGAGACTCAGCTCGGCCGGTTTCACCTTCACTGGTTACGGCCGGCGAGTAGAAGCTGATCCCTGCACGGGCTTAAAGGCTGGTGAGTCCACTTCCACTGTGAACAAACCCGCAGCCAGTGTGCCGCGAGCTAACGTTGGCTGGAGGTCAAAACGACAGACAAAAGGCTCACACAATGTGCAAACTCATTAGGTAGATTTACAAGGATTTTAGAGGAGAGGCCAAACTGGAAAACAGTGGGGATTTATGGAAGCCGATGACGACAAACAAATTAGTCAAAGATATCGGCAGGATCCTTCTTTTCTTTAAAATAATTTTCGTTGTACGTCTTTCAACGCTTTACTTCACTCTTCTATTTGAGCATCCATTTTTTTGCCTTTCATCCGGCGTTTCCTCAACCATCACAGACCTCAAAACACATGGAACACACTGTCAAAAGCAGCGAAACGCAGTGATCCTGACGAGATCTAATGGACAGAGAGAAGGTTGTGTCTACACACTGTAGCTGCAACAGAAATCCACATTGTTGATTTACAAACAGCAGCCTGGTCCCACAGGTTCACAAGCACCAACTAATGCCTTCATTATTCCTTAATGCAAATGATTATTCTCTTTAGAGAAAAAAAATCAAAATAAAAAACCGCCACACAGTCCAGCAGGAGAAAATACAAACACTTTACGGATGTGAGCAAACAGTCCCTTTTAATCTAATTCATTCTCTTGGATGTGTAGCACACTGAGTGTAGCCGCTGGAGGAAAACTATGTACAGCGTTACAATTTGAAGTTATGTTAATGGGGGGAAAAGTTCTCTGGCCGGTGTGTTATCAATACATACTTGTTTTGATCTGTGACAAAGTGGACACAGTATAAGGCAAATTCAGGACAACACCGCAACAAAAAAACGATCTGAAACATCTCGCACTCTGAGATGTTCAGAGTCTGATCCAATTACACCATTTAAAGAAATGATGATTGCTTTATATTTCTATATCACAGACCCTGTGTGGAGGTGATGGTTGCTGTCAGTCTTGTAGGCCATCACACTATTTACTGGGAATCAATTCTTCTCTGTGCTCAAACAGCAGCTGCCATCTTCTTCATCTTCTAATGTTGTCAGAAGCTCCCCACAATTACACCTGTCCATCATGTGATCTTAACTCATTGAGTGCCGCGCTACCTTCCAAAGTTTTAGTCAAGTGTACCGGCAATTTTGACGATTTTTGACGATTTTTGTAGAGCCACAGTGTATTCTATATTATTGCCACCAACACATACTGTGGCTCATTTGAAAGGTGAAACTTTATGCTTCAAATGGCCACAAACCGTTTCTTTCTATGTGCCTCTGTTCCTGAGAAAAGTCAAGCTAAACATGGCTGGGTTTCACCAAAATCCCTGCTTTTTTTCTAGAAAAGGAGATAGAGCGTCTTTTATGAAAGGTGCTCTGTTTGTGTCTGTCGCTCTTCTGACACTCACATTTCTGGATCAAAGGGCTTGTGTAAGATAAATATATACAACAATTGTTGTTCTATTCACAAATCCACCATCGGGGGCGGTCGCCACTAAACAACAATAACACAGATAGGGCTGAAACGATTCCTCGAGTAATTCGAGTACCTCGATTACAAAAAATGGTCCGAGGATTTTTTTCTGCCTCGAGGAATCGTTAATTTAATTGTAGTTCAAGCGGCCGCACGGACTTTCAATGTGGCACAACGTGCGCCGTAACGTAACCTATGAACGTAACCGTGCACGCCCCCCCCCCGCGCGGCCGTTCGCCGCGGATGACGGCGGAGATGGGGAGGGGGGCGGCGGCGGCGGCGAGGCGATGGCCGCGATGACGGGGGGACGGTGGCGAGTGGCGACAACACAGCAGAACAATCCTGCCTAGGAGCTATCCATGGTTAGGCTACTTAACCAAAGTCTCTTGAAATATCAAACAAAGAAAAGGACTATGGACTGTGGAAGTTTGAATGGCCAAAATACTTAAGTTATCATGACGTGAACCATCTGTTGCGGTGAGACCGTTGATTAGGTAGAAACCTTAACGGGGGGGCGGACGTGGGTGTTTGACTGAGGGAGAAAAAGGCGACAAAAAGACAGAAAATGTCTCTCTATAGGCACTCTAGTTGTAACACGGCCCTTGCATACCACAGCAGCACGTCTTCCATGTTGCAGCATCTCCACAGAAAACATTTTTGATATCTTGAAAGTAATTTAATTTTATTTATTTTTGATATCTTGAAAGTAATTTAATTTTATTTATTTTTATTTGTGTTTTATTTATTCTTATTTATGTTAGCAGCAGTCGCCTCTTTAGTAATGTTTCAAGACCAGAAAATACTTGCTTGTGAATTTAAGAAATAAAAACAGTTGATTCTACAAAAGGAAACCAATTGGTCATTCATTATTGAGTGAAATATGTTATTTTCTCTTGTGTATTCATAATTGCTCTTTAACCAAGCAAAAATACGTTTTATCCGATTACTCGATTAATCGATGTAATTTTCAGTAGAGTACTCGATTACTAAAATATTCGATAGCTGCAGCCCTAAACACAGACGCACCGTGCCGTGTAACAGCCTCTCGCCGCGGAACGTGATGGTCTCTCGGCCACAGCAGGTCAGGAACACCGGTCCCACTGGTGGTCGCGGTCCTTCTGTGGTACGGGTCGGTGGTGCCGGCGGCCTGCTTTGGCCCAGAGACCATCACATTCTACCGCGGGAGGACCTTGGGGAGGACACAGTGTTGCTCCAGATGAAGACCGGGCGGGACTGTCGGCTGAGAGCTTCCTGTTTCGGCTCCGAGCTGCTGGAGCCTCGCGGGTGAGAGCAGAGCAGCTGCGCTGCATCCACATGCAGAACTCCGCCGAGTTATGATAAAAACTTCCAGATCGTGAGCCATCATGACTTTTTGATCGTCATCTATTTCAGTTCTGCTTGTTGTAGAGTCCCCAAATTTACACATAAAGGTGTGTTAAAGTGTCTAGTTTCATAATTTAAAAAAAGCAAAAACGAGAAATTACGTTGTTGGCACTCAATGAGTTAAAATATGTCAAAAAAGGCAAAACATTATATTGTTAAAATAATAATCTAGAAATGATTCAAAGGCTTTCATGTGAAACATATTTTGGTGTGTGTGTGCATCTGTGGTCCCTGCTGCAGACTGGGCCTGGACGTCTGCAGTGGAGGATCAGAGGCTCTGCAGAGCGTCCAGTCGTGTGGCTCTCTAATTAAAGCTGACGCTGCTACTGAAGCCCGCCAGCCCAGGGGTCAGAGGTCACCACGCTACCACTGACATGAGCAGGTAGCCAGCTACTGTGAAACAGGCTGAAAGGCAGGCTGCCCTCATCAGCAGTCCCCCCTCCCTCCCTTCACCTCCTTAACCTGCTCTCCTCCCTCACTAGTCCCTGCACCTCCTCTCCTTCCTCCAGCTCTCCTCTCCTCTCCTCTCCAAGTTTTGTCCTCTCAAGCAGCCTCCGCACATTTACCCATTCAACGGGAAAGAAAGAAAGAAAAGAAAATGAGGCACGAGAGAAAAAAAAGGAGGAAGGAGAGAAGAGGGAGGAAGAGGAGATGCTTTTTCAACAGTGGCTACAGAACATCTATAGGAAATTCGCACTTCAGAGCCCTTTCAGTGTGATGAAAGAGCGGGGGACGCCACTCTGAAGGCACAAGGCCGTCATCGGAGGGCCAAACATGTCACTGGAGAGAAAAAAAAACACACCAAAAAAAACGCACTACACCACACTCCTCAGCGCTCCTCTGATATCTGTTCACTGGAAGAAAGGTAGCGCTGTTGACCTCTGCATGTCCGTTCTCTTCCAGCAAAGTGGAGCCTGACCTTGGTGTGATTTCTTGGAAAACAGAATGAAGAAGAAAGAGGGTCTTCGAGGACACTGGTGGTTGAGTTGGAGGGAGCAACTGTGCTGAAGAAAGTCATTCATCATGCTTACAAAAAAAAAGTCTCAACCACAGTGTAAAAGAGTCCCTTCATGTCTCTGGTCAAGTACAAGTGGACCGGAGCTTACAAACACCATCACATGGACTCTGAGGTCTCTTTACTGGTCAGAGTTGAGGGAGAGTCAACAGTGTTGTCACTTCAGCTTCATTTCAGCCTTTATTTCCCAGCACAAGAAACTGCTGGTTGTCACATGTCAACCTCCACCTCCACCTCCTCCTCGTCCTCCTGCCCAGAGACCCTGGAGCTTCGGGGGCTGTTTCCTGGACTTGATTGCGTTTACATGCTCACCACTAACAAACTGCACCGCTGTTTTGTTTCATGTTGTTTATTTGATTCGGACACACGCGATGGAAACGCAACGGAGAAACTGAATACACAGTTTCAATGTGTTGTATTAGATGTGTTTACAGCTCGTTTTAATTTGAAACACCCATCCTGAGCAGAGTCGAGCACATATACAGGAAACTTGGGATGAATCTAAACACTGACATTTTTTTCTGTAATAGTGGTGATGCCACTTTTATTACTAAAATGAAATACTGAAAGTCTGCTTTCATTCAACAAAAGAAGCCAATTGAAACGCAGAAACTTTGCAAGAAATCAGGGGTGGGCCATGTAACAAACATACTCAGCTTATTCCATGTGGGATGTAGTGAATCAATATGATGCGAACATCAAGTACGAATTGCTATGTAATTGTTTACAGCCGCTGGCATGAAATTCGCTTTGCATTCCTACACCTTCAGAACATCTCCTGTGTTTTTGTAACATCTTCATTCTCAACTAAACTACTGTAATGCTCTGCTCCATGGTTTACCAGACCCAGGCCTAAAAACACTTCAGTGTGTCCACAACTTGCCCCCCCACCTCCCCCACCCTTCAACAACTACATTGACTCCCAATTCATCACCACACTACGTTGAAGGTTCTTCTTCCTGTCCATTATGTGTTATCTGTACTGTAAAGCTCTGTATAGTTGTATCTTCCTTATCGCCACTGTAAACTGCCCTTGGGTGACTTGAAAGGCGATTATAAATAAATAATAATAAAAAAAATAAAATAAATAAATAAATATATATATATATATATAAAAAATAAAATAAAATAAAATAAGATCAGACCATTGGGAAAACAACAAAAGCTCCAACAAGCTCCGATGCAGAGACCAGGAAGCTGACCTTATGAAAACTCACAGCAAGAAACACGTCAGCGCCTCCGTTCACGCGGCGACCAGAATCAGCTGGAGCAGCGTCTTTTAGCCCACCGTTCGATGTCTTGCTGCTGCAGACTGGGCGTGTGCTTCTCACACTTGTGGAAGAAATCCAGGCCTTCCAAATGAAAGATGGAAACCGTGTAAGGTGGCGAGAGGCAGGCGACTCGCACAGCTGCCAGCTCTGCACATTGGTGTCACAACATTAAGACAAAACACTAACAATTTACTACAAAAACACAACCCATCCTGTTATTTTAAGCTTTTCCAGAAGGGAGGTCACACAGGGAGAAGATAACAGTGTTCCATATCGGTCGTTGGTGACCCCATCAAAGGGAGGAGGCCGGCGACGAGTCAGACGGGGTCGACTGAGCTCTCTCTCACACACACACGAGCACAGACATGCAAACCGACAGGAACAATTACCTTCCAGCTGGAGGCTCCGTGTGTGCTGCAACCACACGTCTGTCCACGCCGCCGCCAGCGACAAACACCGACCTGACCTCAGAGCAGCGCTAACAGACTCTGGAGCAGAGACACCGCAGACGCAGTGGTCCCTTCTCCATTATGTCACACTGTTACTTCCATTCACAGAGCGTTCGTTTCAGCTTGTGGTTCACATTGTAGAGGGAGACGACATAAACTGTTTAAAAGACTTCAAATGGTTTCGTTATCTCCTGAGGACGGACACGGAGGTCAAACTACCTGCAAATGTCAAAACCAGAACAATGACTTTCTTCTTTGATCACTATCAGCTTTAAAACAAAAAACTCCACCGCTAATGAAACGAGTTCCTGATCAACAAAGACAATCGCTACCCCCCCCCACCCCACCCCACCCTACCCCACCCTCTCCAATCCAAAATAACGATCAATACAGTCCGGAATCCTGAGTCCTGTCTAGAGATGCTTTCAAATCAATACCAAACTAAATGACTAATCTGTCTTTTATTGGATCCAGGACACGAGTGTCAAGAAAATGTCAACATGATTCTCCAACGTGTCTTGATTTGCAATTGGGGGGGGAGAGCAGCTGAACATGAAATGAAAAAACAAACAATAAAAATAAAGTGCTTTTCAGTTTGGGGTTTTTTTTTTCCCTGCTGGAAGATTTGCTTTTGTTTGTTTGTGTAGGAAAAGATTTTTATTTTCTCGTCAGGCAACATTCAAACCACAAGTCACATTCACTCATTCACCCAGCAGCCCCCCCCCTCTCTCACACACACACACACACACACTCATCCAGACAGCGCTGACACATCGGGGGTGATTTGAGGTTGGGTGTCCTGCCCGCAGACACTTTAAAATGTGCACAAGAGGAGCCAATCACTCTGTCTGCATCGTGATCCCGTCTTATTCTTAACTAACAAACAAGCTTAAAATATACCGACTAAATGACTTGGATCATTTTCCCCTTTTTTTCCCCCCGTGGCCTGGATCCAGACAGAGCAGCGTTTTGGCTGCGTCAGCCCTTTTCAAGGCCCGGCGGCGTTGTGATGGAGCTGCGGGCCGTCGCGTGGCCCCGGCCGGTGACTGATGCACATGAGGCCACGGAGGAGCGCTTTATTAAACGACGGCGAGGACCCATCACTCTCCCTCTGACATATTGGGGGCTCATCCCGGGGAGGGAGGGGAGGGTGGGTGGGTGGGTGGTGAAGGAGTCGGGGAGATGTGAAACATTTAACACACCTCTGCAAGAATCTACAGGCCTGTGATTATGTTTTTTTCTAGTACGTTGCACTTTTGAATTTGCCCGTTTCATATTTATGTTGCATAACGGCCATCTGAGAAACATGGCTGTGTTTGTGCATATGCACCTCTGTGTGTGTGTGTGTGTGTTGTGTGCGTGCGCAGGCTGAGTCATTTAGCAGGGAACACTGTGAGCCGTCACACTGCAGAGAGTGAGGGCACGATGACAAATCCATCACTTAACCCTCTCATTCACCCGCCCTAACACACACTGGGAAACACTTTACACACACACACACACACAGACACAGACACAGAAGCTGCAGAACAAACCACAAACACACTCCTCCTCCTCCTCACAAATCTTCATCCCCGGTTGCAGGAGGCTCCACACAGTCTGAACCTCCATGCATCTGCAACCTGACGACCACCTGCAGCTGAACCAGCACTGATCAACAACAACCGCATACACACACACACTGTGCAGTCTAACACACACACACAGACACGTACGTACTGTACAGTCTAACGAATGCACAAACACACAGAGTAGAGTCCAGCACACTCTGGCCCCTTTAACAGATGCTTGACGATTTCTATTTTACGCTCCATTAGGCAAAGGTGTCACGTTTTAACATCAATAAATCATTATCTCATTAATTCTGAAATATTACTGTAATTAAAGTGACAGTGTCTGTCAGACTGAAAACTCTTCATTTCAAAAGAGTTGTGTAGGAAAACTGAAAATAAAAAAGCTGCTTTGTTTGTCTGATCACTTTTAAAACATGTAAACCTTCTCCTGCCATGAACAAGATACAATACTACAATACTATTTTTTTTTAATTGGTGCATTTTAGACAAACAATTCCTATGTTCATCATTTACACTAATTCCTATGGGAACTAACAGTATAAATATAATTTCATAGAAAACGACTGATTAACAGTAAAGGCATGACGCTGTTCTTTACCTGAGGAAACTGAAGAGTCATTGATGAGTTCATTTGACAAATTTAAACAGATTATATCCTAACAAGTGTGACACTGATCTCAACAGGGTTAAACACTGAAACACTAACAGCGGTTAAATTGTCTTTGTTTATGCCTGTTTGATGAGGCTGCAAATACAGATTATTTATTCATCAACTGTTTTGTTTGTAATATGCCAGAAAATAGTAAGATATCCATCATAATTTCCCAGAGCCCTAATTTCTGTTTTTAGACTGTCTTCACTGACCATCAAAACATGCTGCTGTATATGATCATGTTTAGAAAATGTTCATATTTCATAATGATGATGGAACTGAGGATATTGGGGCATTTCTGCAGGAAAAAGTTGGTTATTAAACGGCTGCATATTTGTTTTCTATTGATCAGCTGCTTGACCGATCATTCGGTTCAATTATAGTCCAATAACTTTGCAGAATTTTACACAACAGTGATGCATCTTTACAATGAGAGAGAGAGTTGCAATTCTTTCTAAGAGTCATCCTGCCTGACGTTATCCAGGTTGACACGACACATGCTCATCCAAAAACCTTTCACCCCTGCAGCGTTCAGCGTGTTGCTGTAAAACTTGGACGGCAAAAGCCTGATTAGAATCAAAAAATAAAAGTTTCCATTTGTTCCATGGTTTTGATCACAGCGTGACATTCCAGGAGGTTCGGGAAGTTTCACCAAACGATCAGTCTGCAGAGTTAAAGAGAGGAGGGCAGAGCGAACATGAAGCCCTTGACTTTCTGGTGACGGACATTTGTCAGGGCCCATTGCCTCATTGGAGGCAGCGCTGCCATGTGCTCACACTCTGACGGAGAAAGCAGTGTGTGTGTGTGTCTGTCTGTGTGTGTGTGTGTGTGTGTGTGTGTGTGTGGCGGGCAGGCAGCCAACACAAACTGACAGAGGCTGGCGCCGGCGAAGAGGTGACTTAGGGGTGATTAAGCTAAAAGCAGCCGACACAAATGTCAGACCTCAGTGACGTGGACAGATGAAAACAACATGGAGTTAAAAATGTCTGCACTCGCTTTCACTCACGTGTCGCAGGGCTGCACACACACGCTGAGGTCTTTAAAAGAAGTTCATAAGAGTAGAGAGACAACGTTATCAAGTCAAAGTGAAGATCACTCTGCTGTGTCTCTTGGGAGCAAATAACAAGTTAATGAATTTCACAAGTGGAGTAAAGATGATCTCGAATGCAACACGAGAATAAAGTGAGTTGAGATTACAGGTCACTGAGGCACACGGAGTGGAAGATGAGTATTTTACAGGTAGTGTTAATTCACCTATTCAGTTTCTTTTCAATGATTTGCAATGGCAAAATATCTTTGTTCAGTTTTCAGTACATAGATCATCATTAAAATCAGTTTGTTCTTTTTTGTCACCAATATCACAACCTGTGCATTGGGATAAAATTTGTTTAAATACTGCAATGTTAATTTTATCCATCCCTGTCATGGTGTCAAGGTTTTGGTCTTAATCATTTACCGCATATTCAAAAGCTGTTTTAGAAAAGTGAAGCAATTAGTGTAGATGAATATCGACTAAATGTAAACCACAATGAATTCAAGGATCATATATTTGGGTTGCCATTAAGATTTTTCAATACCTTGTTTTGAAGTCTAAATAAAATATTTGATGTAATTTCATGTGAAGTCTGACCCGGTACAGAGACCCGGTACCCGGTACATGGTTTTGAACAGAAGAGCGGTCTAGTCACATAAAAACTGAACTGTGGATTAATCAAGTCTGCAGCAGCTTTGTGGATATATTTATGTTTAGTTACAGAAGAAGGAGGAAGCTTTACACAAATTCTCCTAAACGCTGTTGAAAAGACTCAATGGCTTTCATATACAATAAAAGCTCCAAATTAACTTGGATTTGTCATCTCTCTCCTGATTTTGTCACCTTGTGGTTTCAGATTGTTTTGTTTCTGTCAGATTTATTCAGCAGTTTTTATTTTGTTGCGCTTAATAAAAAGAATGCTGCAACTCTTTAACCTGCTCTTTTCAAAGAGACATTTCCCAGAAGGAGAGTAAGACAGAGAGAAAGAGTGTGTGTGTGTATGTGTAGTTTGTGTAAAAGGGTCAGGGGTGGTCCTTATTTTACAGCAAGAGGATATTCATTCAACACAAGGCCATTTCCTGAGAGAGGGGGGGGGGGTAACAGGTTTTTCCTGCCCTACGCTACATAGACATAAGTATGTGGACAACCTGAACGTTACATCCATATGTGATAGATAAAACTCTTATTTTGAAATGAATGGATGGATCTGCTGGTGCGACAGCTTCCTCTGTGAAGTCTTTCCAGTGGATCTTGGCACCAGGGATTTCGCCACCATTCAGACCCCAGAGTGCGAGTGAGTGAAGTCTGGCTCTGGCTCGTTCTACTTCACCTCACAGAGGCGCTGGATGTGGTCGAGGTCTGCAAATGTTCGTCCAAGCTAAACTGGGGAAACTGTTTCTTTATGGGGCTTGATTTGTGCGCAGGGGCATCGTCACAGTGAAACAAGGAAAATAAAACACATGACTGTCGAAAATATTAATACAGTATGTGTTTCAACTGGAGGTGAACCAATGCACTTTTTTAAAAATATATGTACACATTTTTGCAATTACGAGCTTGATACGAATGATGGATTGGATCTGCCTCATTTCTAGATTAGACATCATGATTTTTCTAAAATGGAAGAAAAGGAAATAAAGCATTGCATACTTCAGGCTACGTAATTTAGAGCAGACAGTAAGAGTAAGAGAGACAGGGATATGGATGGATGGATAGAGGAAATACAAATCTCACAGATCTCCCCCTCTTTACAACAACTGAGGCTAATTCATGCCAATACTGAAACATAACCACTGTGTAGTGGTGCATCTCTCTGTCTTCTTCTCTCTCGCTCTCTCTCCTCCTTTCCGCCTTTCTCTCTCT
Organism: Trachurus japonicus; assembly: GCF_045865225.1. Taxonomy (NCBI): domain Eukaryota; kingdom Metazoa; phylum Chordata; class Actinopteri; order Carangiformes; family Carangidae; genus Trachurus; species Trachurus japonicus. Next base: position 32,766,129 of record NC_140909.1, on the reverse strand, counting down.
CACACACACATACACATACTCACACACACACCTGACCTTTACAGTGAAAAATGAATACATGAATAAAACTAAAATCTGCAAATGACAAATCTGCATTTGGCCCTGCGGGTTTCCTCTGAGGTGAGCTTCAGAGAGTCAAATGAGGGCAGTTGGATTTAATCTGCCGCCTGTGGAAGGTGCACACAGACAAATAGACACACACAGACACACACACACGCACACACAGACTAAAGCAAGCCAGCAAACTGGATTGCTGCGAATAAACCAACACACTGATTGCCATGACACTGGTTAACAGGAACCAAATACGGATCAGTGTTCCTCCTATCTCACGAGAGCAGAAAACAATGAATACATTCATAACAACTCAATTAAAAAGTAAATATTTTATCCCATATATTCATTTGTGTGCCCTTGTTTCATCTCTGCTACATTCCCCTGTCACATACAGCTGCATTTCCTTTTGCTGGTAGCTCTGCTGCCTGAGAGCACCAGCAGATCTCCTGCTGTGACCCACCCTCCCTCCGAGCCGCACCAGCACAGTGGAACGGGCTCTGACCCAAATTGACTGCAAAAGAGAAAATACTCCTCCTGGCTGCACAAGACACTGATCATGTACATTTAAAAAATACCATTTAAATGTATATTTTATTCAGCTTCTTACAAACTGTAGCACCCTTGACTGTGCTTCAATTTGCAAAGAACTCATCCACATTGATCTAACATGCAAATGTGGATAAATATGTGGCGCCTGTGTCGAGTCAAATTTGACAGCAGGTCGATGCATTTCTGTTTTATTTAAATTATAATTTGATTAAGAAAAGTCTGTGTGATGGTTCCTTGTTGCCGATGGTGAATGTTTTTCTTCCGTGGTCGTGGGTGGTCGACCTCTGCTTTTCAGATTTAGGCACTGCTGTCCCAACTTCATTTGTCCCGGAGCACAGGGGCCGTGGTCGGGGACATTCAAGTGCTTATAATGGCTCATTAGGCACAAACTAGCCGACTACACTAACTATCTGGAAAAATACCAAGAACAAAAATGCTGAGTGGATGGATGTGAGAGTAAGTAAAATATCGTTAAGTCTTATACAATACGACTCCTTCAACAGTTTGTTTGTCTAGGTCCAAATGTCAAAACCTAGTATGCGGCCGGACTGTGTCTGAGCCCGTTTGAATTCTGGATTGCGTCAGTGAGTTTCAGCCTTTTATCCGTTTAATGCTGTAACCCACTCATAAATAAGGTCAGGGGTTACGAGACGGATGGCGACCTGTTTTAGAAAGACAAGAACTCCAAATCTAATCATTTCTAAACCTGAATCTTCACCCTTCACTTGAAAGGATCAAATGGAAGAAAAATGAATCATCTCCTCACAGAAACTATAGTCTGGTAATTGTATCCAAGTCCAAGCACAACTTTACACAGCCGTAGAGAATAACCTGTGCTATACACCTATCTTTTCAACCTTTTCCACGCTTATACCTCCTACCGCTCTCTAAACAGCATGTGTGGTAGTAACAGATCTACTGTTGTCAAACCGCTGAGGAATTAGTCCGAAAGACTGCGACAATGTTATGAAAACAAAAACCAACAGCCTAGGCATTGCTGTGCTTTTTCAAAGTGGTGCAGTCACCAGCATCACTGAGCCGAAACAAAGGTTTTAAACAGTTAAAAATACTCCTGCGATCATGTGGCTATTGCACTTGACCATACTGTGATTTTAAATACGTTGTGATTCATTCTGCAGCCCTCAAAAATATGCACAAATATTTTTACATTTGACCAAAAAAGAAACAAGAGCTGTGGCTAGATGCTTTGGTTGTCTATTGACGGTCCAACACTCACATTTATTGAGTCCTGCTGTTGTAGATTGAGCCAAACACATTATCATTAACAAACTTGATAGTGAGTGCTGTGAAGAGAGTGAAGAGTAAAAGGAAGAACATGAAATGGCAGGAGAGGAGAAACAGAAAAAGGACCAGAAAAGAAAAGAAAGGGCATAAACGAACAAGAGGCGAGAGGGGGAAGAAAGAAGAGGATACGACAAAGAGAAAACAGAGAAGAAAGGAGGTCGATGAGAAGGAAAGGGAATTGGACAAGAGGGAAAAATTAGTGTCAATGGGACAGGAAAAGAGTAGAAATAAATGGAGGGGAATACAAATCAGAGTGTAGAGGTGATGAAGTGAGAGAAAGGGATGAGGATATTCTCCCTATAGGTGGATAAAGGAGGAGGAGAGAATGAGGAGGCAGCAACAGTTTGACTTTACAGTCAAGTTGTGGTCAAGCCCAAAATCCCAAAACAGGTTTATCCCAATAGAGAGAGGGAGAGAGAGTCTCTCTCTCTCTTACCTCCCTGCTCTGAATCAGTCAGCAGCTTATCAGAGTGGGTAAAAGCAGCAGGATTCCTCACATATCTGTGAGCAGCCGGCCGTCGCTCCGTCTGTATTCGTGTCTGAGCAGAGTGTGTGAGAGTCTGTGCAGCGACTTATGATCCTTTATTATTTGTTTCTGATTTATAATCGACTCATCCCATAATCAAAAGTCATAACGGACGCTGTTTTCAAATGACAAGAACCAAACAGAGCAGCAAAGGCTGACATCTGGAAAACTGGGAAAAGCGAATGATTGGGAATATTTACTGTAGGATAGGAGTGGGAAAAAGAAAACTGTTCATCAAGATATATGGTATTGTGTGGCAATATTGTATCGTTCATAGACAACTATGAATCTTTTATTATGTAAAACTGCAAATATGAATTGAACTCTTTAGCACTACTTGAGTAATACTTCTTTATACACTTCAGTCTTAATCAGAGAGCTGTTTTCTGGACTTAGTATTTGTCAAGGGCCTTAAATCAATACATATTTATGATATTGATAGGATCAGTTGGCCCAAATTCTTCTCGTCAGTTAATAGTTTAGGGTCCACTATTAATAATTTCATTAAAAGATTGTGGTGCTCTTTTCTTCAAAATAATGTCAAACTGTTTTGTCTGCACAGTGACACCAGACAAAGAAAAAAGTGAAAGGTCCTCATGTCTGTCACCTGAAAACATTTTACATTTACAGTTTATGAACTTGACACAAAGTCAAAGTTTTCAGATCAGTTTTCTGTTGCTCCATCTTTAGGTTGTACCATCTAACATTTCAGCGAGGATCCTGAGTGTTGTACATGTTTTAACCTACGGCAAAAGGTGTCACATTCCTGATCGACTTGAGAGCGACTTTTTACCATTTACAAAGGGCAAAAAACTGAAATTTATATCCTGCATTAAAGCAGCAGATTAGGGACAGAAGATTAAAAAAGATGATTAATTAATACATTAAATGGGTTTAAAGTTCAGACAAAAAGGACTCTGGAGTTTTACTTTGCCTAAAAATCATGTTGCGTGGAGCAGAAGGAGTTAACGATGTGAATAAAATCCAAAGCTGTCAGGCTTCAACAGACCTTCAGCCCCTCTCACAGAGAGCTGACTGACAAGGTGCAGGAGCCTGCTCATCTTTCCACAGCGTGTGTGTGTGTGTGAGAGAGAGTGGAGGAGTGTGTAAGTATTGCGGGGGAGGTTTAGGTATTTGGTCTGTTAAGCATCTGTCATTAAACATTGTGTGTTGTGTGTCTTTCATGGTACACTGCTCTCACTCTGAGCAGCAGTGAACTGGGTCAGAACTGAGTCTCGACCGCAGCATCGGGAGCATTAGGACGCATCAAAAATATCTTCCACAGGGCGATTTGTTCAAAATGACTAAATTAGCTTTAGAACAGGCTGACACAAACATCTGGATGTGTTTCAGCAATAGACTGTCTATGAGGTCATAACAAAAATTAAATGTGTTCACTGATAAAAATAAGCAATAATTTTGATGCGTGACTGATCATTTAATATTTTAAGGTTCTCAAATATGCGAAACTGCTGCTGGATCTGTTCTGGTCGTATTCAACAAGCAACATGACTTCCAATAGATAATGAATCAAATAATCAGCAGGGTTGAATGTTGAACGTTTATGAAAATAACCCCGAGTTGCAACTCTCTCTGTTCACTTATTGTTCGTTATCACATATTTATCCTGATAATGAAAACACAATTGCAGTATATTTTATTTCCTCGCAAGGTGCTTATGTTCAGAGGCTGAATTTTATAATTTAAGAATCTAAATCTATTAATTCAGGAGGTAAAAAAAAGTTCAAACTAAAAACAATGACAGTGAAATTACATTTCTGTGGTCACTCAACAAACATCTAACAGAAACATTTAAGCAAAGATTTTTTCTAGAGGGTAGTATTGTTGAGTAATTAAGCCTCATGGTGGCCATTTCATTAGCTACTGTACTGAAATAGATTTAAGAAATGAAGGAGAACTTTCATTTGTAAGCCACTAATGACAATAACGCAACAAAACAAAGTTCATTTATGGGACCCTAATCCTCATCTCCATGATTAAATCGTTTTTTTCCCCCATAAATCTGATCTCTCATCAAGCAGTATTAAGTTTTCCAATGTCTGGGACATTTTTCCTTTCAACAGTTTGTCTTTTTTGTTTTGTTTTTCTAGATAACTGTTTCTTCAAATACTCTGGTGAGATTAATTAACTGAGGCAACCTGTTGGCACAATCTCAATGTGAACATATTTATGTAACCAAACAGCTAATGCCTGTGAGAAAGCCTGGCCTTGTTCAAATCCACCTCGATCCCTGTAGAGTCGAGTTCAGAGCAGACTCTAATTTCTCTGCTTGAAGAGATAAAATGTTTAAACTTCAGGCGAGGAAAAGTGCAGTTTTTTAGTCAGATGATGTGAAAACAAGTATTTTGCTCACCCACACTCCAACCTAATGAGAGGCCATGAGACACAGATGTGTCAAAAAATCCTTTAAGGAAAGACTCGTAGCAAAGACCCAGTGGCTGATTGATCTTCCTGCTGTAAAACGGCCCCATGCTAAACTGACAACCTGCTGCAGATAATTATGAAATGGATTGTGTTTGCAAAGTGCTGTGGCTGGATGTCATTTTTATCCATAAGACCTTTAAAAACAGACATTCAAATGATGGATTAATCAAAAAATGATGCCAACGGTGGGAGCAGCGATGGAAATGAAGGGTGTAATGCTGCTAATCAGACGGTTGTGGCAAAACCCTTCCCTCCATCTTCCTCCATCCTCCAATCCAATGATTTCAAAATTTTAGACTCTGCTTCCTCCTTGGGGTAGAAAACTAAACTGACTAACTGCTCAACAATTAATGTCTCCCTCAAAAAACCAAACAATTAATTATTTTAGTTGATTTACTGAAGAGAAGAGGAGATGTAAAGAGAATATTAAAGATACAATCAGTAAACAAAACAATCAGTTTTTCATCTTAAAGGAGGCGCTGATGGACTCAAAAGTATTTTTTTTTCCTTTTCTTTTTTTTTTGCAAACAGCTCTTTCAGACAAAAACTATCAAAGTTGATTTCTTGACAAAGGAAACAGCCTTTTGATGGCATTTTATTTTTGTTGACATTTTGCGGTTTGAGCTATAGTCCCAGGGGTGGGACGTGACATGTTCCGAAATGTTCACAAAGTTTTAAAATCTGTGGCATTTGAAAATGACTTTTGGTTGGTATTTTCCTGAGTAAAGCAACGTCCAAAAATACTATGCAATATCTGGGTGGTTTTTTTTTTTTTACAAAAAAAGGGGAAAGGCATATTTTTAAGAAGCAAAAGACTTTTATTCTTGCTAAAAACGGAGATGGAGCATTGTGAAACACATTAAAGCTCCATACAGTATAACGGTAGAGGTCCATGTGTAGCATAGAAACTGAGCCTTAAAAACCCACTGTTAAAACTTCTGCAACTTTGTGATGTCACAACAAAGCAATCGCCTAGCCCCGCCCGCCTGGACAATCAACCTTGTTTGGTTCCTTTCTGAGTGTTTTACCTGAAATCTACTACAATCTACTACACTACTGGATTAATCAGTAAACAGCTATCAGAGGAGAGGCTTGGAGCCTTCTCTCTTCTGATTGGCTGACAGTGACCTGTTGTTACTAGAGCTCCAGAAAGAAGCTGAGAGAGGAGATGTAAACTACACTGAGATGGTTCTTTGAGCCACAGATAGCTATAGCTTCTTAGGGATCAACACACTCCACTTAACAGACTTCACAGATATACATAAAACAAGATACAATTTTATAGCTGAAACAAGAGGACCAAGCAGTATGAACCGTTTGTTTGTTTGGGCTTAGGGATAAGTAATTAAAACACTAGTAAAGGAAAATCATTTTCAGTTATTTGTACAGATTCTTGGCTTCAAGCTTAGGTTTTCAGAAAGATGAACTGCTCTCGTACTTTGTAAATACATTTTTGCTCATGCTGGTAAGTTTTGAAAACAGGGCTTAACTGAGGATTTTAGTGCCATGTCCACCCTTGAATACCAATTGAAATGTGGCAACGGCACAGAGCGCTGCAGCTCCAGCAGCCTTTATCAGGTGGTAGTTACACGGCACATTTCCTGTGTGATGCTGTCGTGTCCCGGCCTGCAGCGGCAGACCACTGAGGGCTCGGAGGAGCTCGGCCACCCAGGCGGCAAGCTGGCGAGCTGTTGATGAAGTGAGGGGTCAATGCGGGGCTAAGTGAGACCTCACACTGGACAGGCAGGCCAGACCTCAGGCCACGGTGGCATATGGGTGTGAAGGAGGTGAGGAAGCGGAGTAGAGGTTGGGAGTGGGAGGGGGGCAGCCAAGCTGTCCACTCCGCCCTCTCATGAGACCCCCAGCTGTCACAACAGACACTTACCAGCCCTCACACTAAACACCCACCAGGGAAAGAGAGAGGGGGGGCAGCATCCTTCCTCTTTGAAACAGGAGGATGGAAAAGAGGAAGGATGGAAGGAAAAGAAGAGCGTAATCTCTTCTTCCTGCCGCTGTGATGTCTGAGGAATGCTGGGATCTGCCCCGCCTCCCCCTCCTCGCCCATGTCCTCCGCTACTTCTGAAGCCCGGCTGCAAACCTGCTAATTATAGTCGCTAAAGGATGAAGGTGTGACCTAAATAGTTATTTTAAGTCTGGAGCAGACTTGTGAGAACCACTGTGCAGAGAGAGCACAGAGGCGGTCGCAGCAGGACACAAGGGGTGGAGTGGGGGGGGGTGGGGGGTGGGGAGGGGTTCAGGCCTCCAACGTCCTACGACACAACTCACAGCAGCAGTGCCGGCGAGATCAGACTGCTCCGTTACAGTTCAGACTGAACTATAGCTTTTCTAACCATTGGAAAGATGAATGGATGAACGGTATAACTGCATGAACAAACTATAGCGCAGACATCCGTCTTTCTACTGCAGAGAGAAAGTTTAGGATTTAAGAGATTATAGGAAAATAATCCACTCTAAATGTGATCAGTGACAACTGTAGTTATTCATTTAAAGAAACTACCGTACTTTAGCTTCACTAATGTGAGGATTTGGTTTTGTGTCCCATCTAGGGCTGCAGCTATCGAATATTTTAGTAATCGAGTACTCTACTGAAAATTACATCGATTAATCGAGTAATCGGATAAAACGTATTTTTGCTTGGTTAAAGAGCAATTATGAATACACAAGAGAAAATAACATATTTCACTCAATAATGAATGACCAATTGGTTTCCTTTTGTAGAATCAACTGTTTTTATTTCTTAAATTCACAAGCAAGTATTTTCTGGTCTTGAAACATTACTAAAGAGGCGACTGCTGCTAACATAAATAAGAATAAATAAAACACAAATAAAAATAAATTAAATTAAATTACTTTCAAGATATCAAAAATAAATAAAATTAAATTACTTTCAAGATATCAAAAATGTTTTCTGTGGAGATGCTGCAACATGGAAGACGTGCTGCTGTGGTATGCAAGGGCCGTGTTACAACTAGAGTGCCTATAGAGAGACATTTTCTGTCTTTTTGTCGCCTTTTTCTCCCTCAGTCAAACACCCACGTCCGCCCCCCCGTTAAGGTTTCTACCTAATCAACGGTCTCACCGCAACAGATGGTTCACGTCATGATAACTTAAGTATTTTGGCCATTCAAACTTCCACAGTCCATAGTCCTTTTCTTTGTTTGATATTTCAAGAGACTTTGGTTAAGTAGCCTAACCATGGATAGCTCCTAGGCAGGATTGTTCTGCTGTGTTGTCGCCACTCGCCACCGTCCCCCCGTCATCGCGGCCATCGCCTCGCCGCCGCCGCCGCCCCCCTCCCCATCTCCGCCGTCATCCGCGGCGAACGGCCGCGCGGGGGGGGGGCGTGCACGGTTACGTTCATAGGTTACGTTACGGCGCACGTTGTGCCACATTGAAAGTCCGTGCGGCCGCTTGAACTACAATTAAATTAACGATTCCTCGAGGCAGAAAAAAATCCTCGGACCATTTTTTGTAATCGAGGTACTCGAATTACTCGAGGAATCGTTTCAGCCCTAGTCCCATCACTCATTTTAAAGGGCAATTCCAGGCGAATTCAACTCAGGGGTGTATTTTCCTATCATTTTAGGTCTAAAAGAAGGAATCTGAAGATTTTCAGTTTAATTGCTCCTGTTTTGCGGTAGTTGTGTCTGTCCCCGCATCGCCACGGCAGAAATGAATGGGAGTGGATGCAAGTTCCGCTGTTTAGGCTGTTTACAGCCCTCAAAGCTGCAATTTTTTTCCACAGACAACATCAGATGGCTACTCAAACATGCACTGAGAAGTTTTTTTTACTTGAAGCAAGTCAAGAGTTGATATTCCTGTGTTTATGACACAAACGGTAGCTTTCCAACTGCACCTGAACACACCGCGCACGGCAACTGGGTCTCGCGCAAGACTCCGGGAGACTTTGAATTAGATCTAGTTTTACAAACATGTTTGCTCGGAACTTGCATCCGCTCCCATTCATTTCTGCCGTGGCGATGCGGGGACAGACACCACTACCGCAAAACAGGAGCGATTAAATTGAAAATCACACCCCCGAGTTGAATTCGCCTGGAATTGTCCTTTAAGACGAGAAGTTAAGGTCTGGAGATGCTTTTGACATTTTCAGAGACTAAATCATCACGTACAGAAAAACAAGTCCAGAGTTTCGCTGTTTCAACCACTGAAAAGGACGGTGGTGGTTTCACGTTAAGCTGTTGCTTTAATGTTCACTGTGCTTCATGTGAGTTTATGGGCCAAATTCTAGCATACCATTGATATATTTATCTTATTAGATTTAGGTTTTCTTATGTTTATGTTTCATGTGCCTGCGAGAGCAATTTGCCTTCGGTGAAAGTACAGTTGAGGAGTTAATTAACAGTAAGATCCAAGCCTCCTTTATAAAATTGTCTGAAGTAAAATAGGCAACTGTAAAAACCTCAAATGGTTTTGTATCTGCATGTTTTTCATTTCATACAAAATGTATATCGCAATTTTATGTGATACATAAAAATATTGGATTTTGGTTTTGCTTTTAAGAACAAAAACAGTATCAAATACATATTTTAACACAGTCACACAACGACAAAATGACACCTACAGGGTTTTCTCTGCACGAACACTTCTCTCCTGAACAACACTCCCATTGGCCTCTGACTGTTGAATACACGCTGTTTACACTGTTCATCGACCTAACACACTCTCCCCCTCCAGCGGTGTTTCCACACCTGAGAGCCCACTGACAGTGTCCCGGTACCACGCGTATCACTTAACCTCGTGTCAAAACACAGGTGTAACGTAAACCCAGGGAGCAGGCGAAGGTCCTGAGCTCATAAAAGAGTGTGCGAGCTGGGAATAGCACCCTGCATGTAAGAAAGGCCCCCCCTCGCTGAGAGCGTATGCAGAGTGCCGAGTTACTGCAGAGAGGGGAGCTGGGAGCTGGAAAACAGCCAAGACACTGACAGAGGGGAAGACACACCTTCACCTCAGGGATTCACAATACAACCAGGCAGAAATGTGACTCAGTGGTTATAAAAGATAACACGATGGAGGATGGAGGTGGAGGGGTGAAGTTGGGAGGGGGGAGGAGGATAGTAGGCGCTCTCTTACCATGGCGTCCCGTATATCCGGAATCCTTTAATGGTGACGTCCGAGTCCTGCAGGTACACACAGTTTGTGAGGAGCGACTGGACATTGTCAAAGTCCTCTGGTTTGAGTTTGGAGACTGAGGGGAATCGGTAGTAATCCTGCTTGACCAGCTCAGCCATAAAGTCCTTATCAAAGGTCAGCTCGTGGTTCCCAGCGATCACGACTTTAAATTCATACGGAAGGCCGCCTGGAAGAGACGAGAGAGAGAGCAGGGAGAAAAGAGGCCGGTGAGCAGAAAGTCCACAACCTACAGTGATTCACATGTCGGGCTTTGCCAAACTTCCTCCTCACACTGACACGGTTTGTTAGAGACAAGAACTTTTTCCTCCAACCTCAGCTGAAAAAAATCAGTTACTATGGCATATCTGGAAAATTCATATGGAGTCACAGGAGTGCCGCAAAAAAAGACTGTTAAAGAGTAAAAAAAAAGTGGGAATGTATAAAGGAATGGATCAAAGAATAAAAATGTAAATAAAAAGTGTATAAAGGAATGAATTAAACATTGAAATTTGCTTTTACCTATGGCTTTTGCTTTTACAATATTCTAAAAAAACAAACAAACACAGGATCAAAAACAACAGAATTATTATTTTCTTAATTCTAATCCACTGACTCCATATATTGGGTATCAGTATATAGGTGATTACTTCAGTTCTGTGCACAAGCTCTGAACCGTTCTTGCACTGAAACTACATTTTTATGAACCCGACATGTCTGCAACGTCAAAGCTGCGCAGAGAAACGCCCAATCAGCTGTGTTTACCTCTTGCTTCGAATCTGTGAAGAAAGTTGTGAAGAGGTGGACGATGCTAACGAGCTTATTAAAATAATGAAGGGGCCAAAAAACAAAAGGTCATCGTTTGATCCACATATTATCAAACAGCTTTGATCCAGTTTTGCACAGGTCCTGTTTAAAGGTTTTGAAATCCCGTGTCCTTGTGTTCCAGCTCCCTGTTAGGACTGAATAATGCACTGTATTCTTACCATCAATGAAAGTAACATGACCTTTTAGGAAATAACTGACTTTTTTTTTTTCAATCTACCATATAACCAAATAATGAGAAACTTAATATTTAAACCAACCCTCCACTCAGAAGTGACTCAGCATTCCTGAGAAATTCAGACTTGGTGAAGCCGTGGCATAATGTTTGACTTCTATTCTATGCATTTCTGAATGTATTTAATAACATTATGTCAAATCTGTAAATTATATTACTGAGAGAGAGAGACTGTGTCTGGTAAAATTAACTTTTTTTCCCCACCACTCTATCATGCATATTCTGTTCAGATCCTGCAGCCCTTCCGCCCTTGAAGGCAGAACAGTATTTTGTAGAATCATAAACGTGCTGGTCTTCCCATGTTCAATGTCCATTTCTACAGTAACAGCATGTTATGTTGTGCCTATATTTTTTACACAGGGCACAGACTCCCTCAGACGCTCTCTATATTCCTAACCCTGAGCACAGATCAGGGCTGGAGAGAAAACTCCAGTAAGTGGAGGGGAAAAATACTCTCCATTCAGACAGTCAGAGAGGTTACAACCACAGCCGACGGCTCAGCTTGACCCCAGTGGACCGCCGTCCATCTCTGCCGAACACTGGGCTGCTGGAAGAGGCATGAACCTGAACTAAATAGAGAAGAACATCTATTACGAATCCCATCCCCTCATCTTTCAACTTCTGCTGTGCCCTTTTCTCTCCTTGGTTCCCTTTCACCATCAAGAAACTGCCTTACTACTTTATTCCAGCTGATTGAGCACTCGACGAAAGGGTCTGGCCTTCATCATGCTTCTACTCTCCCTCCATATTTCACTTTTTTTCCCCATTTTTTGGGGCTTCCTGTTGATTTTATTCCACTCGTCCTTCGATCCTTCCTGTCTCTTTTAAGCCTTTTCTGTAGATGCAGCACAGACTAATTTATGTGAAGAGTTAAACTAACAATAGCTACGGGAATAATGGATGTTAAGGTGCAGCTGCACCCCAAACAATATGAGCCACGTCAAGGCTGCAACTCATTCTTGTTTCCATCATCAATTGACCAACCAAGTATTTTCTATTTTCTCTGTTAATCTTTGTCTGTTGAAAACAGTCAGGTTTTCCTGGAGCTTTGGTGATCAATAACACCATTGAATTGCTTGTTTAGTCTGATCAACAGTCCAACAAAACAAAGATTTTGTGTTAAGTTTTAACTAAAACAGAAAAGAAAATCCTCACCAGAAAGAGGCTGAGCTGAGAATTTGAACAAAATACTCAAGGTGAAGTGTTTGTTGTTGTTTTGAACCAGCAGCTGAGCCTCAGAGTCGTGCCACTGACAGCTCTGTGCCACGCTAGGGAATCCATGATTACTAAAGCACCTTTGTTAACATATGGTCATATTGTTTGGCTGATGTTACACGTGGCGTCAGAACATTACAATATTGCAACGAGCCATGTGTTTTTTGGACGAACCAGGGTCTGTCCTCTTCCCAGTTAGTCCAAATTTGACGAACCGGGAAGAGGAGCTTCGAGAAGCTTCCGCTACAAAACAAGCTTGAAATATAGACTTATTTAATCTTTTTCGGGACAGTTTCGCATTTCGGGGCTTCAATACAAGACGGACATTACATACGAGCAGCATGGAGGTATTTGGATGTTTTTTGGTGTGTCTTTTTGTTACGAAGACAGTTGGTATCCATTTACAACCGTTATATGGACATGCACTGCTACGCCGAGACCCCCTGTAACTCAGAGAAGCCACGGATAACTCTGAAACTTCTCCTAGCCCTTAGTCGACATGAGGGTGAGTAGATAATGAGTGCAATTTGAATTTTGGGTGAACTATCCCTTTAACAGGATTCCCTGTAAAATATGAAAATATATTTATTGACAGAAATTGCACAAAGCGCTGAATGGTATGAAATCCTCACACATACACGGCAGGATTATTGCATCGGTTTACAATTGCGACGCCTACATCCACCTACAACACAGAGTGTGACTGACAGGATGGTATTCAGCTCACCAACATTAGCCGAACACCCTTTGTTCACGAGGTGCCTTTGTCCAATTGTTGCTCCGCTCCATGTTGCTGCGGCCGGTAATAGCATAAGGTAGTAATACGAGCATGCACCATGGTGAAAAATTGAAGAAAAAAAAGTCCAATAAAGAATCCAATGAGACTTTACAAATAATTTTTTTCAAAATATGTACGCTTTCAGCTTGTGAGAGTGAAAGGAAATGTTTAACTGCAGAGGACAAAAGTCAAATTCACAATTGGAAATAAAACGAATAAAAAGTGAATACATGGGTCAAAATACACTGGCTCAAAGCAGAGACATCCATTTCAGCTGTGTGTGTGTGTGAGAATGTGAGAGAGAATGAAAGTGTGTGTTCTCTAATGCTGAAAATGAAAGAATCATGGTTGCCTGGTCTATAAGTTTCATTCCTGCTGCTCTAAATTAGCTCTTGTCGCGTCTCAGGATCATAAATTCGGGGCTAACCTTATATGAGAGTGCCGTGTCTCAGTCCCTCAGCACTCTAACTGGATCACGCATCCATTTACTCACACACACACACACCATGGCAAATCATCGTCTCCACCATCAGGCTGGGAAAAGGTGGCGAAAACATAATTACCATCAAACAAACTCCATTTCCATTACTCCACTGGGAATTTTTACTGCTTTTTATTGCCACCATGATACATCCTACCGAGCCATGGCGCGGTGATACACCTAGATTTATTTTGTATTCTTCACCCACAAACAGGGATATGAAAGAGAGCAGGAGAATCAAAACCCAAGCTCTGAAAAAAGAAGAATTGCGTGTTTGCAGAAATGTTTTGTCATACTGACGAACGCAGCCGTAGATTTGTCATAGATTCGCCTGCATAATCAAAATATTACAATTAGAGAAAGACTTTTCACAGCGCACAACTAAAAATATACTGGTTCCAACCAGGGGTTTAATAGAAAAATCATACTCTACATGACATCCTGAAAATTAAAAGAGGTGGATATCATACAAAATTAAGGTGCCCACCCCCCCCCCCCCAATCTACTCATGTCAAATCATGACAAAATATGATGGAAGAGAATCAACACGTTTTCTAATTAGTGCAGACGCAGACAGACAGTATGCATTAGTTTTAGAGAAGAAGGAGGTTAATGTGAAATATGCACCGGAAAAACAGAAGACAAAGACAAAGACTTTACTCTCTAAAACTTTCTATCTTGGTTTCATCAGAACAGACAGCCTCGAGTCCTTTGGGTGCTGTTTTTTTGTCTCTCGTGTGTCTTTCACTGAGAAGAGGCCACTAAGCCATGAAGTCACAGTGATGGTTGTCCATCTGGATGTTTGTCCCATTAACACACAGAATCTCTGTGGTTGAACAAGCGAGGTTTTCAGGTTTACCGACTCAAGGTTAAGTCCTGCATTTTTTTCCTAACTTCTTCTGTGCACAAATGACACACTGTTCTGCTGCAACCTTCAATGCAGCAGAACAGTGTGTCTCTGGCCTTCGAGCCACTTCCTCCTCATGTCCTGGTTTTTGCTTTGGTCTGCAATGAGTCCTTACATAAACAGGTGTTTGCAAACCATATCCAGTTAACCTGGAGTGGACTCCAATCAATGTGCAAAAACAGATGATCGAGAGAAATGGGAGGAACCTGAACAAAATTTTTAGGTGTCATAAAAAACGATCTGCAAATATTTCTTTCTGTTTTATTAAAAAAAAAAAAAAAATCAAATCCAAAATGTTTGTGCTGTGTGTACGGATAAGGGGTATTTGGAGGTTTCTGGATGGTTGGACGTCTGTTTCAAATCATCTACTCTTACAACAAACTGGTGAAAAAAAAAAAAAGAGAAAAGAAAAGAAAAACCCATACAAGTGAACACACGCGTGCCTCTGGGAGCATCTTAAAGCAGGAGATCAGAGTCGGTGCTCTACCATCAGACAGGCTGGGTCAGGGAAAGCTCGTTCCTCGGCATCGATCTCCAATGATATCCTCCAGGAGACCAAACAGCAGTCAATGGCCCGGACAAAGTGCTGCCTCCTCCAGAGTCTGAGAGGAGCAGACAGAGGAGGCCGAGGAGGGAGGAGGGGCAGCGGAGGAGCACAAACGCATAACTCGAAATTTTCCCCACCCTTTTCCACCTGTCAAAACCACTTTAGATTCAGACTGATTCAATTGTTTTGCAATAACAGTTTCTGCATGCTGTAAAAATGTAAAAAAAAAACATTGTCCTGCTTAACATCCTGCATGCATGGAACTGCTTTTTGCGTTTTCAGGAGAGGAGATTATTCCCAATGTAGAGCTGCCATGCACGTCTGGACACAGATCAATTTTATGCTTTAAAAATGAAAATATACTACTGAGGACGTGACCTTTAATTTCCACAATATTGTAAAATGCTCTTCTTTACATAAAGGTCGAGTGACCATTACCAACCAGAAATCAATGCATTATTCAAATCGGACCAGAGGAACGATCAGTAAAACGATCAGATGTGAATGAATCGATGATATGCAGCTTCACAACTTCCACAGGGAGATGAATCTAATGAAGCTGAAAAAATAGTTTTGTTTCTCCTGAGACGCCACAGTTGCATCCCAGCGTGTTGAAGTTTGAGGAGTCGGTACATGCAACCGTCATGCAGAAAAATGTCAAATCATTTAACTACTACAGTATATCTTTAAAATGCCATTTTTCCTGATGACTTCCATCATGCTGTTGTTTCTCTGACTCACTCAGCGACTCCCTGCGCCTTCTTCTGAGAGGACAAAAAACAGCCTTGGAGAGAATATCAAACCTTTAACACGCACTTGTGCTTTCTTGGACAGACTCAATTAAGCATGCAAAGCTCAAAACTGCACTGCACGAACCACAACATAAATAAGCTGCATTTTCTCGGCCTGCAGAGAGCCTTCTGTCTCCCAAAAAAGAAGATACAATAAGAACTGAAATCTTTTCAGTGACAAAATCTTATTGACTTGACTAACTCCAGTTGGAAAACCATGTGGAAAAATGACGACATCTCAGGATTTGATTATTTAAGATATGATGGATGGCGAACCAGTCTTTGCTGTACAAGGCAACAGACAATTAGTGCTTCCACCAGAGTGATACGACTTTGGTATCTTACCGTATCACTAAATTCATTAAAAAAAAAGTAAAACACTTGATTGGTTGATGAGAGTTAAAGTTTCTCGTCATCGATCACCTTAAAACCAGTGGATTATGTTGCAGAAATAGTTTGAAAAGTTTCCATAGCCACTTGGATCATTTTTTAAAAATGTTACTTTATATATTTTTTTGGCTGTGAAAACTGGGTCAGCGTTGGAAGCCACTGTAACTGCTGTGAATCCAGACTGACTGTAGCTGGTGTCGTCTTTAGAGAGGGGAAAACTTTGACAGCCACCTTTCAACTTCACAGCAGGCGAGTGTTTGATACTCAAAACAGATTTTGAGAGGAGTGCCGCCTTAAGCTGAGTGGGTTTACTTTTTTTTTTTTTAAGGTCTAACACATCCCAGCAGTTTTCTGTTTGACACTCTGCTGTTGTGATTTACCATTTAATCTGAGAAAGGGAACTTGGTTTTTCATCGTGGTTAATTGGGAATTACATTTTCACCAAGAATTAATGTATTCCTCCCGGCAGAGAAAGTGTGTCACGGGTTGGGAACTGAACCAGGATTTTTTTTAAAGGTTCAGACCTCAGATCTTCTATTCCCTCTGCTTTGTCAACATCAAACCACTTCCCATTTTCTTGTGGTGCCTTCCTCTTTCACACCCTCGTTTCTACTTTTCATCTACTCTTTTTAGTGCACGCATGAAAAGGCATGGTGAACCTTCCTGTCGGCCGCTGCAGAGCTCTGCAGCCTATGCTTATTTGCAGCCAGTGAGAGATATTAAAGGAGAATTCTGGCCATTTTTGACCCCTAAATCATTGTCCTGATGGTCACCCAGTGTTGGGGGGAACAAAAAACGAGACTAAAATTGATGCAGGCAAACCGGAGTTACACCATGGCTAGACGGCGCTAACGATAGCGACAACGCTAAACGATGGGGGCAATATTTTCAACCACAACAAACACTCAAAAAACAATCAAATATCTATGGTACATGACTGGAATCCTTATGACACACCACTGAACTCATAAACTGTACAGTATAAACCGGTATAAACAGTATAAACTTTGTGTTTTTGCATGTAATCACTCACCTCAGACAGCCGAACTCTGAAACATCCTGGAAAGACATTACTATCCGATCGCAGAGCGCCTTCTCCCCGCCACAGAAACAAACACTTTTTCCTTGTTGTGATGATTTCTTTACAAAAATAACCTGTCAGAGATATTTTGGACATTACCACTGCACTGCTCGACCGTTTATTCTTGTAAAGAAATCATCACAACAAGGAATAAGTGTTTGTTTCTGAACGATTTAGGGATCCAAAACGGCCGGAATTCTCCTTTAAGCACAATCGGCTAGCATCAGTTTGCACAAATTTCCTGTGTGTTTTTACCTTGTTTTAATTTACACCAGGTAGTATGCTTGCAACTGCTTGCTTCTTGGTGTCGACAATGCAATGCTTTGTTTTCTTTTAATAATCCATTTTTCATTAAACTCTTTTGTTTCACTTGCTGAGGAATGACAACTCTGTTGAAACTAACAACCAAAACATAATTGGGGAAAGTGAAATGTGTTTAAAAAAAAAGAAGAGGTCAGAGTTGGTGGCACATTTGAGTGTCAGATTGTGTGTGTGTCTGTGTGTGCAACATGACAACACTGGCAGGACAGAAATACTTCAGAGTTGCCATGAGCTCTCGCCTGAAGGGTCCACACATGAAACACTGTCTGCTGGGACTGAAGCCACACACACACACACACACACACACACACACACACACACACACACACACACACACACCCTAGAGCCCCTCCCCAATCGCACAGCATGAGGCCAGAAGGAGAGGTCAAAGGTTAACTCAACCAGGGTGTTAGGTCAGAAGGGGTTAAACTGGACACTTTAGCACAGCAGTTGGGGTCAACGGGGGGAAAGAGGGGAGGGAGGGCAGCTTCATTGTGCGGTCCAGTTACTGGGTTATGCACGCAACATGTCTGGTGTCTCTTGTCCCCCTTGGCCCCTGACCATAGCACACCACCAAATGTTTGTGGCGTGTGAGTGTGAAAGCGATGCGTGCGCTCAGCGGCAGCGTGTGTTAAGCAGCTTAGTACCTAGCCAGTCGTTGAACTTCTTAACCTCGGAGGGCAGGCCCAGCTCGGTGAAGTCGCCCATGTGCAGGAGCACGTCGCCGTAGGGCATCTGGATGCCGTCTGTGCGCGAGTGTGTGTCGGAAACACACACGAACCTGGTGTGTCCCGTCGGTTTGGGAGTGTCATACGGAATGGGGTCCACCCTGAAAAGACAGAGAGAGAGAGAAATGTTCAGAGTTAGGCAGCGTGATACCAGTCTGGACTGTGAGCTGATTGGCTGGCTGGCTGGTTGGATGTCGTTTACATGTCATTCATTATTCTCCCTTACGTTACACAAGAGTTATTGGAAGTTTTATAAATTTTTCCCAGATATTTTGTTGCTTATACAACTACAGCCAGTAGAGACAGACAGGATATTCAGAGACAAGCAGGGGAACGGTATGGTTGAGCTGAACGGGATTCAAACCAGCAGCTCTAACTGAGCCCAAGTGGGATGTGGTTTGGACATTAGATCACCCAGAGATGTAATACATTGAAAGTTGACGATTTGAACAATTCAGATTGTGAGTATGTGTCTCGGTGAAGTATGAACAACTGCTTTCACACTGAAACATAACCCTTGTTTGATCCCTATTCTGGTGTACAGTGTATGGCCAAGCTTAAGTCACCTGTTGGACTCCGGGATGCTCTGACCACTTGCTGCATGTCACTCTGCACTACGGCGTCAACACAGTCCAGTTTCCTGTCTAGTTTTTTGCCCTGGCATTAAAATCAAATTAAAATTCATGCAATCTGTTTAAACAGTGATTTCCGACCCATGAAATACCATCAGCCATCAGTCAAGTGTATTTGATTCCATATTGTCACCAACAAAAAGACCAAACTCAACCAATCTCTTGCAAGGTGTGAAATTGTTCTCTCTTCATGAAAAATTGTGAACATTGCCTTTTGTTAAATAACAAAAAGAGCTACAATTCAAAGAATATGCCCTTTTTCCTCTTTGTTATATCCTAAAAGGGATGTGCTCGATAAGAGCACATGGAGGCATAGTATTATTTTTTAGGAATTATATGCAAATTTCATACCAGATAGCAGAAGGGGCACAGGCGAAAACAGGAATCTTAAAAAGATAATTTGTTGTTCAAAATAAATAACACAGTGCACGGAATAATGCATGCAGCAGAGCAAAATGCGTCTCAAAGAAAAGAGTGGACATCACAACAGTGAAAAATCTGTATTCTGGTCTGGAAAACAACCAGCACACGGGTTGATTTGTGCACACAAGGAGGGAAATGGCTGTTTTGTGGCATCAGATTGGCTAAAGAGACGGTGAATTAAGGCACGTCTTGCCCTCTCTATCCATTATCTAAAGAAAAAACACTTAGACCCAAGTCTGGCTGGAAAAAGCCTTTTATTCAGTGTTTTTGTTCAATACGAGTGCGTAAAAAAAGAAGAAAACCTGTACTTTTTTTTTTGGGGACTGAAAGGCAAGAGGGGGAAAAAATCATCTTGTCTATAATTGAAGTCTACAATGTGCAATCCTCCAGCACTCTGCCACTAGACCATTATTTCATTAGAAGGGATGTCACTCTGTCGACAACATCAGACACATAATCAACGCCGCAATCTCCAACCTGACAAGCGCACACACACACACATACAGAGTTAACTCGCACGTGTGCACAAACATGGCACAAAAACAGCCACAGAAGCAGATGAAATCAAAAGGTTTCAGACTGACGAAGACGCTATTAACGGAGATGGAGAAAATAGGCACCTTGGCACAAAAGAAAATCTTACTGGGAGAGAGAGGCAACATTGAATTTGAGAGGTTTCATTTGGGAAGCAATTTTCCTGTTTTCCCCATTTGTGTCATGTTGACCAGAATATTAAACTTGGGAAAGTCTCCACACAAAGACCACCGGGGTTCTGTCGTCGTTCTGTCTCTGAGATGAACAGTCGTCTACAAGGTCAGGTTGACGGTGAAGATGGTGATGGAGCCGACTCCTGTAGCCACGGTGTGCAGGCTCAAGTCCACCCAGCGTCTCTTGTCACTGTCTATGATCAGAAGTCTGCAGTGGAGGTGGTCAATTATGATAAAATCTTCAATTATGGTACAGTACTGGGCGACAAATTTAAAGGAAAAAAAAATGCCACAAAATCTTGATCCACCACACAACAACTCCAAGAGTGCCTCAAGTCTCCAGCTCTCTGAACTACACTGAAGGTATGAACTCCCTTCTTCCTTGATGTTTTAATGATGGTGGTGGAGAAGAGTGCCGTCGCAGTTCAAAATTTTCCACAGGTGTTGAGCTCAGTTGAAAGCTAGAGACTGTGAAGGTCATGCCACATTCATTTTCATAAAACCCAGGATATGTTGTATTTCTCCTCTCATTTATTCTGCTTTCACCTTTAATTTGCCTCCATCTGCAAGGTGTGTTAAAGGTCTCGTACAGTATAAAGGTAGAGGTCCATGCATAGTGCGTTTATAAAGCAGGTCAAGGTTCTATATTATTACTGTGAAAGTATCAAAGCCTCACTCCAGAGAGAGACGCACACACAGCCTGTATTCAGAAACTGAGTCTTAAAAACAAGCTGCCGGGACTTTGTGATGTCACAAAAAAGCAGTCACCAATAGCGGGTGTGCAAACCTTTCAGGATTTTTTTTTTTTTTTTTAATGGCCAAGTACAGTACTCACTCAAAAAACAGTCAGCCATAGAAGAGAGGGTCAGGGGTCCTTCTCTCCTCTGATTGGTTGACACTGCCCTGTTGTTACCAGAGCTCGAAGTAGGACGTAATAAAGCCTTGGCTTTTGTATTAAAATCACGAATGTATCTTCTTATGGATCAACTGAATTATCTATTTTTCCACAAACCCTGTCTTTTAATCACACGGCAAACGTCGGGTAAATGCAATTTTGCCACTCTCTTTGACTTTACAATTCCCACCACAGAGGACTGATACAAGCAGATATCAGAGGGCTGAGAGCGTGTGTCAGTAGAAACAGCAACATATTGCTGATAAATTAACGCTGTCCCGCTGTACATGTTGCACAACTCTCGTCTGTTGCCACTGAAGTCTAACCAACATTTGTAGTCGCCATCTGTGTTCAGTAGCCACTGTCTGCAGCCTGTAAAGCAGCTGCACACATGCTGTATCTCCAGCTCCCCGGGGGTCTGTTGTTTCTGCCTCTGCAAGACTGGATGAATCTGAAGCTGCGAGCGAGAAGAGGCTGCTCAAAAAAAAAAGAAAAAAAAAAGACTGACATACTTGGCTTAGGCTGCGCTCACACAGACAACAGCACTGTTTGATCAAATGTAGCCCCCTCATCAAATTGAATGAGGAGACTCTGTGGGCTCATTGGTTGCCTCTTAAATTTGCATATTTTCTAGTTTCCCTTGGTCCTATATAATAATAAACTGCAGAACTCTGGGATCTGGACTGTAAAATTATTTTTAAATTTTTATTTTTGGGGGGACATGAATGATGCATCCAGTCTGACCAGTGATGTTCTGGGAGCCCTCTGCTGCCCAGTCTCCTTCTACTGTCTTATGATAAAAAGGTAAAAATGCCCATAAATTATAGATCCAGTGAAATATTAATTGAATCCTGAATTGAAGACGCTTATTCAGATCAACAAATACAACACCCTCAGCACCTCAGTCCTCTGCTTTGTCTAGCTATCTAGGGCTGTTTTCAGTCTGTTTGCCTGAGCAAGCACAAAATATGCACCGTAGACCTGTAAAACTTTAATGGCGCTCAAAATTAATGCTTTCTAAGGATGCATCTAATTAGAAAAGTTAGGTTTACTGTATTTTGGACTATTTTTCTCATTTACAGTCCAACACCATGGCTATAGGGCTATAGACAGGATGGATTTCTAATGTGTCTCTGGTCTGTAGCTTGTAGCTTTGTGTCTGTGGCTCTCATTCTCCATTGGTCGTCTGCTTTCAGTCTGTCATCAGTGTTTGCCGGTTGTTAGCCGTGTCCCTCCTTCCAAGCTCGTCCACACAGCTTCAGCTGGGAGACGCCGGAGCAGATCTGAGCTCCTCATCAGCTGCCCCACAGCGGGCCTGGCCTCCATATCAAACACAATGGACAAAATGAAAAACTAGCCACAGAGATAATAACATTTACTATTGACTGTGTGCAGTAAATAAGTCTCTGTGTACCCCCCCCTCACACACACACACACACATTAACTTGAGCCAGCAGAGCAGCACATACATTGCAGTGTAGCTGCTGATTAGATCTGGTGCTCTGTGGTGCCTGGACGTCATGAAGCTTTACAGGACTCGACAGTTCTCGTCATGGAGGAAGGACGAATGCAGAACCACATGGGATGACAACGCGCACGAGAACGCACACTCGCACACACACATATATACATATGTATGCATGCACACAAGCATGAATATTAAAACAAAGCCAAGAGAAAAGCAGCCTCCATATCCACTCCTTTGAGATTTAATCCACCAAGAGAATGTAAGTAAATACCAGCAGCCCCTATCAATTAGAGCAGGCCTGGGCCAAGAAACCTTCATGATAGTGCTGCATTGGTGTCTCACTCCCTCTCTCTCACACACACACACACACACACACAAAGAGAGAGGGCCCCTGTCTTTCCTGTTAACATATGACTGTATAAGAATTCAGAGGTTCATTAGTAATGTATACAGGAGTTCAGGAGTTCAGCAGTGCAGCACAGGCCTCTGATCTATTGTAAACGGAGACAGTGAAAATGAAAAAGACTTCCTGCGCTCCGGCTGCAGGTAAAAGAATATTCTCCAGTGACAGACTGAACTGTGTTAGCATGAAGGTTCGTGTTAACATGTCTGAGCTCCGGCGTGACATCAGAGGGAAGACTGCGGAGGAGAAAGAGTGAAGAAGGGGGGGAGAGGGGGGGGGGCGGGGTGGGGAGAAATGCTAATGCGCTCGAGGAGGGCAGCAGCACACTCTCAAATCCGCCATGACATTGGAGCTGACACAAAACCGAGGTCTGTGGCTGCAGAAATATCTGCTCGATGAAGAAACGTCTGTGATCATTCGGCGGAGAAAACCTCACAGCGTCGACTTCCACCTCACCTCCGGCTGCTGCGTTCACGGCAAGAAATTAGCTTTAAGAATTTTTTTTTTTTTGCTCAAAACCGTGATGGTTAAGTCGCCTTCATGTGCGCCCGCCCGTCTCAGAAAACAAAATTATACATCGTTGCACTTCTGCAACTGCGCATTCATTTTCACTTTGATTATGAAGTGGAGTATTTCTTGGGCTTGCACCAGCCACACACACCATCCTCTGTTCTTAATTACAGACAACAGAGGATGTTTCACGTTTGGCAGCAAAATGAAGAAAAAAAAAATCAAGCCAGTTTGTTCTTGTTTTCTCTGAGAATGTCGAGCCTTTCTGCTGTCTCAGTGTCTGAAGTCGTCATTTATTTACATCACCATAAGGTAGCAGATTTGAATGTTACTGGAAAAAAAAAAAGAAATTCAGGGGAAATGAACATGAAACAGTCCAGTATCATTACATCCTGTGATCATTAACATTAGATCCTGAAGCAATAGCATTAAATCCAGTGATGATGTCCCAGCTGAGATCAGTCAGTCCACAGCTTGTGTTTTATTGTAGCAGCAACAGGTATCCCACAGTGAGGACAACTGAATTACACTATGTAATAATTACATGTGTTCACGTGAATTAACACAATTATTATTATTATTACTATTATTAACAGAAAAAATAAGCCAAGGTAACATGTTTCAGGAAATTAACTCAGTTATATGCAAATAATAAAATGATTTCTATTCAGACACAGGCTGCATTCAAATGAGAGGTTTTTTAAAAAAAATAAAATTGAATGTTTATTAAAAGCGAAAAATAAGGCCGACAAACTTGATTCGGCTCCAGGATTGAACCCATACATGTGATATGAAGGAGGAGTGAAAATCAGCGTGGGAGAAGCAGGAGGAGGAAAGGTGGAGAGCTCTCTGATGTCTGTAGGAGGATATTTCGTTTGACTGAGCACACTTGGCTCCGTGGCCTTTTGGAAAAACACACAAGCAAATGGGGTCAAAGTTCAGCCTGAGCTTGCTTCTTCAAACGTGACGCTTAACTCACTGCAGATAAGGAGGTCGCCGTCTCCGTCGCTCTCTGACTCCTTGTTGCTCTTTAAGGACGTCATATAATCACTGTGATTGATTGCAAGTTGGGTTTTTTTTGTGAGTGTGTGTTTTCTCTCTCTCTCTCCCATTACTGAAAATGGCTCCAATCCACAAACACACAGTGGTTTGTTCACTACCTGGCCAAAAACCTGTCGGGCTAAAGAGCTCTTCATCACTCTTTCCGGTATTAGTTACATTGCTACAAGTGATGATTTAATGTTTGCCTCTAATGTGAAAATAGACATGACCATAAGAATCGCTGCTGAACTGTAAAGTCTCAATGATTTTAACTGTGAAATCCATTTTTATTAAAAAAGGGGATTAAGGCAGGTGAGGCTGGGAATCCCAAAGAGAGCGGGGGGGGGGGGGGTCTTTCTCACTGGAAATAAAAACTTCCTTAAGCAACCTCAACAGATAAACCTTTCCAATGTTTTTCACCAGTTCAGACACAGTCCCAAAGTTCTCAAACCAAATTGGGATAGGGATACTCGGTTTCCGGTGCTGGAAAACACGAATTGTGTGAACAAGAGATGAAACGTAGGAAAAGAAGAAAACGTTGTTGTGTGGATGTAGCCTGAGAACGACCACACCTCATGACTAGAAGCATGTGACCCATCAAAGACAGCATGTTTAACCCTGAACATGACGGCAGAGGCGGTTCCTAAACCATGGACAGTTGAGTTGGACACTCATTTACTGCTTCAACAGGCTCCTCTCCTCTAAGAGATGCTGAACCTGGCTGCAGGGATTTGCAGTCATTCACAGCGGTGATGGTGGCTGATGAGAGATGGCTTGGGTCTGGCGCTCCAGCTCATCCTGTGGGCACTGGATGGGACTGAGGTTTTGACTCTGTGCAGAACAGGCAGGATGTTCCACACCAAACTCCACATGACTTCTACAGGCTTAAATATTGTTTGCTGCAGCGTGGAGACAGTCTCACTGAGAGTAACGTAGTATATTAAGGCTGGGTTGAATACGCTGATGTCCCGCCCCAGTCCTGGCAGGGTTAATAGGGTCAACGACCTCTGAGCTGCCCACTTGTCTCAGACAGAAATGCATGTCAATCAATCACAGTTCTCTCTCTGCTTCCATCCAATTCGTACCTGCCGCCACCTGCTGCTGACGGATTAGCCTCCTTCTCCTCCTCCTCCTCCTCCTCCTCCTCCTCCTCCTGTTCCTTCTTGTTAATGGAATTGCCCTGCTAATGATTTTTCATCAATGAGGCCACCAGTTGGGACACAGCCACCTAACCCCAACCATGCCTCCACCCCACAGGGGTCAAAGGGGAAATGTGGAAATAGACCTCTAATCAACTAAAGCTGACCTGCTCATACGTGACAAACTGGGTGGAGGAGACTCACTGGTTCACAAGCGAAGCTCAAATCAACGGCATGAAAAATCTAAATCGTGATTTACTGTGACACCTCACTCCCTGAATTTGTATGAAACAGGATCAAAATCTCAATTACAATCGGAAAATCTTCGGGTCCTGCAGGATGTTACCACAATAAATATGTTTAAATTGCTTGGAACAATTTTATCAACATATAGAAAACTTATCAACAATGATCGGTAAATCAGTCACGCAAAGAGGTTTAACCCTTTTGTAGATCCAGTTTCACAAATTTGAAGACTCTGTTTTTTTGATAATTTCTTCTGTTTTCCTATTTCTGACATGACAGGTGAATCAATCCTTTGAAAACTACACAAATAATGATGTAAAAAGGAAAAAAATACAGAATTTTCTTTCTGCATGTATTTAGCAGCAAAGTTAAATACTGTAATGCAGACAATCTATGCAGACAGAAGTTTATCTTGCCGGGACTTAAATCTGAGCCGAGCAGGACGAGGAGGACCAATCCTAGACGAGTGACACCTTTGATGATCAAACCTAAAATCACAGCGGCTGATTAAATGAGTGTAAACGAAGCTCTGTTCTTCAGCGCCTCCTTGTTGAAATCCACAACAAAGAGCATTAGAGAAAATCTGAGGTTTGTGTGTCCACTACAGTAAAAGAGAGTGGCAAATTTCAAAACCTTATCACGGCTGAACTGGAGACAAAATACTGAGGCTCACACTCTTTTTATCACCCCTTTCACAGGAAACATCAAAACACAATGATCCACGTTTCCTGTCTATAACCTCTGCATCAGTTCCCCTCCCCCTCCAATAGACTCTCACACACACACACACACACACACACACACACACACCGCTCACTCATCCACGGTGCAATACCATTTCTCCGAGAGGAGCAGAGAGAGCGCCTCTCTTATCTTCTGCGTTTCAGCTGTCTGCGCTAATTCAATAAACTTCAGAGGAACAAAATGAACACAGGAATAACGGAGAGGGGGGTGGTGGGTGGCGGTGGCGGCGGCAGAGGTGGGGAAGTCGATTGCACAAGGGAGTGGAGAATGAGGCAAAGGTGGGAGAAGAGAACAAGAAAACAAGAAAACCCAACAGGAACATGGGGGCAAAGCACAAACAAAATGTAGATGCGCAGCAGATGGAAATTCACCAGAGAGGGGGGGGGGGACGTGAAACACGAGGACGCCGATAGAAACATTCAAATGAGAATTGATTTTAAGGAAAATATAATGCCCCCCCTGCCCCCAACACACACACAAACGCACACAGCGACTCCATTTGTTCAGGCAGGGTGCGTCAGCGTCATCCCTCCCCGTTACTCCCCTCACAATGGCACACAAAGCCTGCACTGGTATATCAGCGCCGGAGAAACCTTCCGGCGCTGCGCTGGGAAATAAATTGCTTCTGCTAATGCCCCTTTCATTATGGCACAGCCCTTAATTGTGCTGCTGACAGTCTGCCTGGCTGCAGGCCTGATGGGAGGAAGACTGAGGAGATGGGCGCAAAGTGGCTCCTGGGGCCAAACGCCAACCAGCACACCGCTGGGAGAGGTAGAATTTTTTTTTAAAAAAACAGTAGAGAAGACATGACTAGGATTACTAAGATTAATTGTCTGATTTGAGCCTTTCTCAGTCAGTATCGGTTTATCTGTTTTTTGTTCCTTTAAACTTTTACAGGTGAACTGCAAACTGCCTGGGTTTTATTTAGAAATTGCGTCCTTACATTGGTTGATCCACAAGAGAAAACTAATGTTAGTGTTGTGTTCATTCAGTTTGTAGTTCTTCTCCTGTTTCTACAGGTTTGCTCCACACAACCCTGTAGGACTGACGGGGGCTCGTGAAAAGCAGAAAAGTGTGTAATCATTCATCAGAGGCTTTTTACCTTTTTCTAGAGTTTACTGCAGTGCTGCACTGAGGCCATTTTGAATAATAAAAAGTTATTTATCGTTGAGCCTCCAATGCAGCGTTGCAACCATATTTGAGGGATTATTTTTTACTGCGTAATACCGGTATCAGCTTCACATATCCCATATCAGTGTGGCCCGAAACCTGACTAATAACAAAGTACAGAAGAAATGTAAATTAACTTTATTGCACCTTGTCATGTGAAGGTTATCACTTTAAGACCCTTTGATGGGCCAGTTTTGTACCAAGGTATTCAACCCGTTTCCTGGCATTCTGGTAATAACCAGGCTTTTCGAAGATATTCTCGCACAATTAGTATAAAGTACTGAACCTTAATGGTTTTCTGGTACTACCAGAAGCCAAATTATGCAGGTTAGAAACCAACGTCAGATTCATCATCATGTTTAAACATTTTTTAAAAGTGAAATTTAGGAAAAGTTCTTGTACAGCTGCTTTTATATTTAACCCTTTGTTAAACTAAGGTTTTTTTTTATTTTTTTAAGTGTGTTAAATATCTCAAGGTATAATTTATACATAATGTGGAACTTACTTTTCTGACAAATGATGAATTGTAAATGAGGAAATCTGCAGCAAACACAAATACCTGCATCACACAACTCGATGGAGATTCAATCATGAAACCTATTGGAATACATTCTTGTTCACCAGGATCAATCAAACCAATGGAAAACACCAGGAAATGATCCTGTTCACAGTACAAATTTACCTGACTGAAAAGTCAAGACTCTAGGTTCCCATGAAGAGTTAAGTAAAGAGATTAAATGATTCAGGTTATTACACACACACTGATACCAGTAAAAGCAAACTGAACAGACTTTAAGCTGCACAAACAAAAGGACTTGTCACGTTGAGGAGTTGCAGGCTCAGACCACTTCACTTCTACTTCATGTCAAAGAGGAAGTGACATCATCAGGCGATCGTGCCCTGCGATGCCAGGCTCCAGGGACTCGAAGGCCGAAAATCTCAAAAGACATCAAAAGGGCTTCAATCTCAAAAACAGCAGACCTGCCCAACGTCAACTGTCACTTAACCCACCACCACCACAACCACCACCACCGACTCCACCACCTCATCGCAGGTCAGGGGTGGAGAGGGAACTTAATCAAGGGTTCTCCTGTTACAAAAGCCCCTCCACTCCTGTCGGCCGGCCGGCGGGCGGCAACAGGCCGACAGAAACAAAAGGTCGCGCGATGGGGCCGGCTCTTTGTTCTCAGAGGAGCTGAAGCCAGACTGTTGCTGCTGCCGCTCCACAAACTGTTTGGCGGGAAAATAACGCAAGGGATATAGCCGTGAGCGGTAAGGATGAGGCTGCCATGTTAACTGGAATCTTTTTATTTTTTTTACTTGCACCATTGATTAATAATCGCAGATTTCCACACTGATTTTCAATCTCTGCCAAAAAATCCTATTGTGGCACATCAATGGTTGCACCATCAGCCTGAGTTGCTATTTCATTTTCATTCAATCATTTAGTCAGACATTAGCTGTCTGCTGTTTGGTAAAGGGGAACGGGGAGATTGTTCAAGCTCTCATAACGTCATTTTCAGTCCACATGATAGATGATGTTAACGTCCATTTGAGAGTAATTATGTCAGTAATTTCACCTTCAATAACCTGTATAGCCCAATTCATCTCATACACACCCTTGGCGCCATTTTTTGTCTGCGGCAGATTCACCCACTACACTGAAGCATACACCTTCATGCAGGCAGAGATAACAAAGTCTGCAACAAGTGCCAATGGACCGATCAGAGCCATGCGATCCCATACAGGTGGAGAAGGAGCAGAGAAACTTCACACAGAGCTTGTGCGGAAAATCAGAGTGACATTCGACACGGGAAAGAAAATCCGACTCAGGTTATAGAACAAAACCCTGACCGTGTTTTAGTTCCTAAAAGTGGATCATCATCTGTCATCTGGAGACACTTTGGATTTAAATCAGGCGACCACAAACATGAGCGGATCCCTGGTTGGAGTTTAGCTTCAGGTCGTAGCTGCACCACAAACTAATAATACAAATGCATTGCAACAATTACAGCAAAAACAGTAACAGAGAGGAGCCCCTGCAACTTGAATAGAGAAAGTAAAAACAAATGTCTGGGCTCAAATTCTAAATTCAATAGTTGTATTTCTGAAAACCATGACAGATAAGTGTTATTTATAGACGTCCAACTATTACTCCAAAACAAGCAGAGTGTCGTCTGTTTCCCAACAACTGGTTCAAGAGCTCAGACGGCGAAAAAGCAAATGATCCGTTAGAAAAGGCAGGTAAGCGCTGCTCTCCGTCGTTTTTTTGCTTCCATCAGATCTATTAATGGCAACTAATGCTACGAGGAGAGGGTGAGAAGCTGGCACTTCTGATGTGTTCAGCGGTAGATCAGGCAACACATGGAGTTTAAAACATTTGTTTGCGAGTCGCACTTTGTGTTTTTCCACAATTAAATTGCCAATTATCCCAGCATTTTCATCTTCAAAGTGACCTCTGCTGCTGAGGGGCTTGCACAAATAAGGTTTAACTTGTTTTGCGCAATGAG
Source organism: Trachurus japonicus (assembly GCF_045865225.1). NCBI lineage: Eukaryota > Metazoa > Chordata > Actinopteri > Carangiformes > Carangidae > Trachurus > Trachurus japonicus. The sequence goes on along the minus strand of NC_140909.1, from coordinate 32,735,912 downwards.
ATACAAGAAAATACGCAGGGATCCCTCCTTCGGAAATAGGAGCAGAAAAGCTACCATTATCAACACAGAGAAGGAAATGCCCTTTTTAATTATCATCTGAGCGCTTCGTCTGGGTCCCTCCGTCCCGTGACGCTAAATGCCAAGTATCCTCTCTCTCTCTGTTACACTATGAAAAAAAAAAGTTGATTTACCCACAGAAATCATTCACGTGTGTGTATACAACACTGTCAGCTGTGAAAGTGCTCCTGTTCTTCTCACTGTGAAGAAACAGATCTTATAAAAATCATTATTCCAAGCTACTTCCTTAACCACAATTACAGCCCGCTCCCCTGCACCACAAAAAAGGAAATAAGACATTTAAAAAAAAAAAAAAAAAAAACCTCAAGGAGTTCATTAATAAAAACCAGGACATGTTAGGACGAATGTGTGAAGGCTGTGTTCTTCTTCTCCTTCCTCACCAGCGTGTGTGGATGCAGGCGGCGGCGTCATTAAATGATTCATACTTATGAGCTCCTCAATTATTCAGAGGGCGGGAATAATTAACAAGGCATCTGGAGGAGAAGGAGTTTGTTAAATGTGGAATTTTTATTTGTGTGTGTGATGTTGGTGTATGTGTGTGTGTGTGTGTGGGGGGGTGTTCAAAGAATTTTCATTTCCCAGCATTAAAATTAATGTATTAGAGCCCAGGTGTCTTAAGTGAGTTATATTTAAATGGTGAATAAATAAGCACCTGAGAAGGAGAAAGGAAAAGAGCATTTAACACTGTGTGTTTTCTCTGGCGTGTTTACAGGCAATGACTCTGTGTGAAGAATCACAGGCTGACTATTGCGTTGTTAGGAGGAGATATTATAGGACAACCACTGGAAACGCTCCAGCCTGATTGGCTGCTTGGTGTCCACATTGTTCCAGTTAATAATAGTCAAAAAATGTTTTTTCTTGCACTGTGAATACAAATCGACAACAGTACCGCTGTGGTTATTGCATAAGAGTGACACACTAACCGATAATGTGACATTGGTGTTAAATAATAATTACATTTAAGTACCTCTGTTTTGTCAAAGCAATGACAGTAGGGCAAATGTTTTTAGCGCTTCCATGATAGTGAAGATTGTGAAACTATTATTTTATCAGATTAAAGCTCATTTAGGTTTTTGTATTCTACTTTATTTACGCAAATCACTTTGTGAAAAGATTTTATTAAAAAAAAACAAAATAAAAACCTTAAAACCTTGCTATATCCGTTAAGTTAAGGAGTTGTAACAACTTATTTTGGCACCGGAACCTAGACTGAGATACGATAACAACATGAGAATCGACACTTTTCAAACGATTTCCCAGCTCTATGGGAAACATCACATTTAATCCCGCAGTGTCACTTTTACAAAGATGGATTTAGTGTTTTTCCAAGACCCTGTTGACAGAGCTTGGGATTGAACCTTAGGCCGGTTTAAAATGTGAAATATAAAAACAAAGTAGGAGGCAAAAAAAAGAGGCCAACTGTGAAACTAAAATTGACAGATAAAGACGCTGAGGTTTATATTCACAAAATGCGTTTCCAAAATGCTCTGGCAGCTCTTAACTCAGCAGAGTCCCACTGTAGGTGCTTTTTAAGGGGAAAAAAACACTAAGCGACGAACGTGCAACAACTTGGTGGAGCATGTGGTTCTCTCCAAGGCACCGTCAGAAAATCACAGATTTCCTCTTGGAGTAATCTTAAACCCATCGCAGACAAGCACACACACACACTCATGAACACACTTACTGTGTCATAAAGAAAGTTCAGAGTGTGATGTAAGAGCTCCACAAATGACTAGAAACAGGAGGGAACATACACTTACACAAACTCTCCAATCACCATTCACCTCTAATGACACAAACGTATCGGCCAGGAAGACAGTCGGCTTCATCCGCTATCCCGGCCTTGCTGGTTTCGCATGTTGTGCCCATCCGGTGGGAATTAAATAAATTAACACTCTAAAGGCGTTAATGGCTTAATGCAGTTAAGTCACCGAGTGAGACATGCAAACACATCTGTGATCAGGATCAACCACAAACATCGCCAACCCCTGCACCATCTTAACGAGGAGCTGCCCTTGATTAGCTCCATGCATGGATCACTCTTCTCACTCCAGTGGTTCACGCAGACATTTTCTCTTTTTTTCATGGCTCAAGTGCCAAATGAAGCACTTGGATTTGTACTAAAATTTGTCCTGAAACAATTAGTCGATTAACGGGAAATTGATTTATCATCAGTTCTTGGACCATGTTTTAGGGATCAACATTAAAAATAATACAGTTGAGTGTGTATCAGAATAACTGATAATGGAAAATCATTAGGAATTTAAAAGTTAAATCAAATTGTTTTGAAATTAGTCAAGGTCAACCATCTACTGAAGTCCAGTAAAAAAGGATTTTAAGCATGTTAAGAGTCTCTGTGTCAGTTTGTCTGTCTGCATCTGTGTGTTGGGCCTTCCCCGTGTCTGGCCCAGATCCTGCTCAAATTGGATTCGAAGCCATTAGTGTCCCAACTCGAAGCATATGTTCCAAGTTGCTGAGCATTTCATTTCACGAGACGACGATGAGGGGGCTGAAGAAAGAAGAAGAAGAAGAAAAAAAAACACAGACGGCGCAGAAAAATAAACCAGACATAAACAGGGCTGGATTGAGTCTGTCGCTCACTTACAGACGCGCAGAGACGTCCCATGCTCTGAAGAAAGCCCACTTTGACTTCGGGGTCACGTTCCTGCTTGCAACTACCACCGTGTGTGTGTGTGTGTGTGTGTGTGTGTCAGCAAGAGTGTGTACGTGCTCTAGTCTACATGCATGTTTTCATATGCGGTTCAGAGCGATACCTTCCACGCCGCACAAAAGGCGCTGCTGTACTCCATCACAGAAATCTAAATATTCTGTCTGAGAGAGAGAGAGGAGAAGAGGGGGGGGGGTTAACCATTAGAGCAGGGATTGTATTTCAAAAGACGGGCAACCCCCTTGCTTGATTTTTTTTCCCCTCTCTCTCTCATTCTTTGCTTCCAGAAAAGCAACAACTTTATTTATGTCCAAATACTGTGGATGCAGTAAGAGAGGAACGTAGAGCAAGTAGGATCATTATCTCCCAAATCTAAACAAGCCTTTACTTTCCCAGAACAGAGCTTGTATTCTATAAGCACTTAAACATAGAAGGGGGGGATGGGCTTATATGAGCATGAGAGTGTGTGTGTTTGTGTGTGTGTGTGTGTGTGTGTGTGTGTGTGTGCGCGTGTGATCCCGGAGTTCCCAGTCTGAGTTTAAGAATGACAGAGTAAAACACTGCAGGCTCTGTGGAAGCCAGGAAACAGCCTAATGTATTTATCCAAACACATATCTGCTGAGAGGCCCCGCGGCTTCAACACATCCCTTTCCTACAGGCGCTTCACCTCTATAATGCTGCCATGGTGAAAGTGGGACATAAAAACTGCAGAGTATAGGCAAAAAAAAACATTTATACCGATTATCTACAAACATTTGGATTTTTTTTTGTTCCAAGATTCAGGGAATTTAATTGCACTTCTGCACCTTAGACACACTTGCAAAATGTTTGTGTTTCTCCGAGCAGCAGAAACTGGAAAATGTTTCCGCTCCTCGTGTCTGACTCATAATGTGTCCTTTTCACTAAATAAACTGAATAGGCTGAACACAGCTCCTTCTTTTACAGCCTCAATCTGTTCTTGTTTGTTCGTCATCCGAAATAAAAACGAATCCGTCTCCAGACGACAGCTGATGAGCCACATATAGAAACTTTCATATCCAGGATTTCCCCTTCGCGAGCACCAGGTAGGTCTCACTTTGCTTATTTCTGAGAGTTTTTCTGTGATGTTGCATTTCTTAAATCTGCTTATGGTCAACTGATGCAGCGCTGCAGAGTAAAAAGATGAACCAAACCAAGACTTTCCAGGCAGCCGAAAACAAAAACCTGTCTTGGTCGGTCTCTGCAGCATAAAATAATAATGAATCCAAAAATAAACAGTCAAATTGCAGCAAATCTGGAAGCCTGCAGATGTCATTCTGTCAAGTGCCAGAAAATACTGTTTTGTACCATCTATTATTTGCAATGTCAGAAAGAAAGATCAAACCAGAATTTCTTCAGATGAGGCCCTGTGCTGTCTGCCCGGGTGTGTTTACCTTGATCCATATTGAAGCATTTGGCCTGATTTATTGCCGCCTTTGTCGACCATTAAAAAAGGACTGACGTAACACAAACTGTGAGGTGACCTTGTCTCCTATTCCACATTCGAGGCGCCGACGCTCACTGTGCTGGCGGCGCAGCTGAGGAATCCCAAAACAACACAGTGGCACAATAACGTGTACGCTGCCAACAAGCACGGGGAGGAAGGTAAGAGTCCCGTTTAGCTGTTTACATGATTCCATAATTTGACCATGTCCCCAAAATAATCCTGTTTACATGACGTGATTATGCACACAGAATTATGGGAATCTGAGTGTCTGAGGTAAACAATACGTTAAAACAAAAAAACTCATCCACTTGTTTGCCAGATGTTGTTGTTGTTGTTGTTGTTGGTCCCCGGAGTGAAGCAGTGCGGCTGGTCGACTTTTTTTTGCTTTGCAGCTCTGCAGTCTGCACCGAACCTGCACTGCCACACGACCGGCTCTGATTTATCTGCTGCATCTATTTTTTTTTTGGACAATGTTCATGTATTCGTATTATCGCAGCCTCATCTCTGATTCAGAGTCTGTCAACATGACACAGACATCCTGGCAGACTGATGAAGACTTCAGTCAGTTAAACTACAAAACTTCAGTGGTTCTTTAACTTCAATCTGATCCCAAAATGTATTTCTAATTATCTCTGAGGGCACTCAAGTAAGTGTGAAAACTTGAAGGAACGGTTGTTGAACAGTCAATCATCAAACTGTTTGCATCTTTTTTAAGCCAAACCTGCCTCACCTGACAGCCTGTGATATTATCATTTTAGCTTTGCAAAAGGAACACAGTGGAAATAAGCTTGAAGCTTTACTGTAGTTTTACCCACAACAATATAATTGTATGTCAGGTCTCGGGGATTTCAGAGTTTTGTTTACCTCAGTCTCAAATCCATCAATGACAAAAGACTACAATGGTGCTTAAAGCGCAGTGTTTGCACACCTTGTTCTAGTGTGCTACTTTGTACAAATTAAACCTACACTTGTCTTCAATCAACTTCATGTTTCATTGTCTTGGCTCAATATTTTATCCCTTTATTTAGTACATATGTAATTTAGAAAATGCCAAAGCAGTAGGAGTGTGTGATTATGTTTCTCCAAAATATAATCACACATCTACAAGAAACCAAAATCAAACCACAATTACTGACAAAGAGTCAAGCAACATAAAAAAAGAAGTGACAAACTCATCCTCCACGGTGGCAATGAGAACAGCAGGCAGGCAGCGCTCCGGTCGTCTCTTCAATCACTTCCTGTCTCCGCGGCAGGTCAACTTTTTCACACATCGCTCTCAGTGAATGTAACATGTCTCAAGCTCGAACCAACAATCAAGTCTCAAAACCTTTTATAAAAAGATCAAAACCGCTGTAATTGGGAGAGGATGCAAACTGTGCTGCAGCTCTGTGTACATATCTGTCCACACACAGATAAAAACACACAGCCCCCTCTGATGAGTGTGTGGCGGGGGGGCTGACCGGTCACAACGTTCTGACCCACTAATGAGAGTCAGAGCGTAACCACATCAGACAAGAGGCAACACTAAGCAACTGGTCTTATAAATAAATAAATAAAAGTGAAAGCCCTAATGCGAAAAAAGTGTTCATGCACCAGCACCGCAATGACAACATGGCACAAACGATAACGGTTTCACTGCACGACCACGGACGGACAGAGGCGGGCCGTCCGCCACGCACGACGGGGAGGGGAGAGGCAGCAAAGTCACTAAAGCTTCTGATCAAATCTATGTGAACCACGGGAAGCAATTTGTTTATTAGTGATTCAGCTCGTGCAAACTCTGCATGGTCGTAAAAATCAACGTGTCACCTGCCGCATTCCCCTGAAACTTATTTAAAACAGTCATATTTCATTTTTCCAGACGTTGCACAGCGCAGTTCACGCAGTTTTTTTGCTCTCTGCCTGTTCTCAAAACACTCTCTCCGAGCACCAGCCAATTAAATCAAAGTATAAACAAAGACTCGGCATCAAAGAAGCTCCTGATTGGCTTCCTGTTGTACCTCAGATGTCTGCATATCTGCTTTTCTTCTCAGTTTGTGGAATATGCATTCTTCCAATAAGTGGATAAAACTTCACAATGAAGCCACCTTAACATTAAAAATGCTGAAAAATAAATGAATAAAAGACAGAGCGTATGCGTAAAAAGTTCCATCTCTTGATAAACAGCCAGGCTGATCCATTAAGTTGCTTATAAATGTGTCTCACGATAGTTCACCAGCTCGTGGCAGATGATCCACGGTGTGTGTCAGTGCGAGTGTGTCATTTATGAAGCTGCAAACACTTACATGTGGACATGTGGAGGTTGGAAGCGGCTCTGGTTGATGTTGTAGTGTGTGAAGGCCTGTGTGGGGTTGGAGCTGTACTCGTCCACCGTGATGGTCACTTTGCCATGAGCCATCCTTCCGCCGTTTGGACATGAGACGCCGTTCGTTCACCAGGATTCAGCAGCGAGCCGTGGTGCAGCAGTCATCCTCCAAGAAGCCCAGGAAGTCTCCCAGCAGCAGCAGCAGCAGCGACCTGGCCGACCGACTCAAACACGACACGCTGCAGTCTGCACCGACAGGAGCACAGAGACACACACACACACACACATCAGCTGTTTTAAACCAGCACCACAGGGCAGACACCTACATGTGAGGTTAGCCTCTCGGACAACCAGAAATTAAAAACCTCCCTTTTCTACACATTCAAATTGTTCAAAAAGGTTAATAAACAATGGTAAACTAACATTATGTGGCTTGAAGCGCTCCAACTCTTCTGTCTTCAACACAGACGGAGCACGCATCAAGTGAAGGAAGTGAATCGTTCTCTAATCACTCAGACACACTGTCTGTGTTGTACACATGGAGCTTCAGTTTCCCTGTAAAGCTTCACAGAGCTCACACTGAATCAGATTTGCTTGATTTTACTTTGGAAGAAAATTAATGCCTCAAACACCACATCAAACCATTCTTTAGAAAATCCTAATTATAAAAATGCAGTGAGGCAACTTAAACACAATTAGCAGATTTACTCTACCTTTTCAACACAATATGGCATTTCATTACAAAAAGAGCAAAAAAAATTTGCTTTGCTCCAAAGTTTGCACGTAGTTTTTCTTTCCAACTGCTAAATAAGAAGATAGTTCACAATCTTGAAGGCAGATTTTGAAATGCTGCACACTACTGCTGCTGCTGCTGCTGCAACCTGGTTGGTTTTTATGCAAACTAATACATTCAAATGTAAAAATGACTGCAGGCAGTGGCCTCTAAGGCATCAGCCTGTTGAAATTAAATACACCAAGACAGAAAAAAAGAAAGCTGCAGGTACAACCTCTGCTGCCGTTAGAAATTGTTCCAAAGTAAAAAAGGTAAAACACGACTTCTTTATAACGCATGCATGAAAAAGAGGTCTGCTTCCCTGTTGACGACTACACCCCGAAACATGTTAAAAATAAAAAATAATATAAAACAAAGATCTGCTTTTGTTATTCTGGGCCTGGTGCTCCAATTCTGAAATGAAACAGCTATAACTATTAATCTTCCAGCTGAACCGCTTTAGGACCTTTGCACACCCGTACAATAAATACTACACTAAATTAGGTAAAATGGGAAATAATTTAAAAAATACAGTCTTTTACTCCTCAAATCCAGGAAGGAAAAGCAGCTAAAGTGCAAACGCGGTGCTGCATATTCAGAGCTCACTCACCGGGCTTGGCTGTGCTGTGTGTGTCCCTTGCACCCTGAGCTTCCCTCCTGTCTGACCTCCCTGACTGATAGTAAAGTGGCCACTGTGGGCTTGACAGGCTTTATATACCAGACCTCCTGATGCAGGCACGAGCACAAGAGGAAGAAAGAAAGAAAGAAAAAAAAAAGGATTTTTTTTTTTGCCCTCAATACTACAAGTCTATCATCTCTTTTGGAGGGAAATCAGCAGCTCCGCAGTTCATTTGATGGTGAAATCCTGTGATGCAGTGGTTGAGTGCAAAAAGAGAGAGAAAAAAAGAAGCTGTAACCTCCAGTTGTTGAATATCTTAAAAGCAAACATGCCTCAATTTAAAAGTGTTAAAAAAAAAAAAAGCTGTCCCATTTTCACACACAAAAAAAACATTGATTCATATTTTCTGGGTCAACTGGATGCTGTTTCCTACAACGTGTGCAATGAATTTAAGTCTGAAAGATTTATGCCAGCCTGGAAAAAAAGGGTGGCTAAACTCAATTCCTGCAACTGCAAAGTTAAAATACATGACATTATTCCCAGATTCATTGAATCACTGCTGCTGGGCTGCACAGGAGACAACTTCAAGTTTACAAGATCTTCCTGGACCCTCACAAAAATAATTTCACTCGTGTTTAAAAGCTGCCCCGTCCAATTCCTTGTACACATTTAACCTCAGAAGTCATTTCTCCTCAGGCTAAAGAAAAAAATCTTAAACTTGAACTATTAACTGCTGATGCTGCTGACCAGAAAATGTGCTCCTCTTTTTCTTTTTCTTTTTTGCACATATAGGCCGAATAGCTGAGGACGGATTTGTGTGCAGCATGCTTTACAGTTTCCTTGGTGTGTGTGTGTGTGTCTGTGTGTGTCGGGCTGCTGAAACTCGCCTTGCTCGCCTGTCTGTCTGTCTCTACCTTATGGCTACAGTAGCAGCAACTAGCTCTCTAGCTTAGCCTGCTAAACCTGCCCTGGCTGTGGATCTTTCTTTTTATTATTATGCACGCTGTAGCTTCGCACTGAGCTGCTCTCCTACAACCGGCGGTGCACACGCACATTGTCAGTGTGTGTCGTTGGATCTACACAGCGCCATATAGCTAACTTCACGAGTAGAAATCACTCCGTGGAGCAGAGGGGGGAGGTGAAGGGGGTGAAGGCGAATAAATTGACCCTTTCTGATACCATGCATATACACGATGTGTGCTATGCGCCGCTTGCACATATGTACACACACAAAAAAGGAAAGGTCCGTGCAATCCTGAACTCTGCTCCAGGAATAATAATACCAAAAAAAAAAAAAAAAAAAAAAGCCAGCGAAAGGTGGTCAGTGTCACTGCACCGCCGCGCTAACCTCCTGCTCTTCCTCGTAAATGACAAGCCACCTTTTAACCGACGGCTTTGTGTCAGGAATTTCTTTTTTCCTCCCCGTCTCCCCTCTCTCCCCTCCCTCCCTCTCTCCTCGGTTCTCAAAGCAAAGCGGAAAGGTTGCTCTACCTTCGTCGTGTGGGGTTTTTTGTGCGTTTTTTAAAATCTGGCCGGAGAAAGAGTGTCGGGTCGGGGTCGCCCTCTACGCGGCGGCGGCGACGGCGGCAGCAGCGGCGGCGGCGGCGGAGGGACGCGGGTCCATGCGGCAGCAGCAGGGGAGCGGGCAGGGTCGTACGCGGCCGTCCGGGGGTTGCGGCAGTCTGGGCGGGTAGGGCAGCACCTTCGACCCGGCGGGACCTCGACTGGCTCCTGTGGACGAGAAACCAGACAAGAGAGCGAGGGCAGAGAGCCGGAGAGGAGGGCGAGAGACACTGACAGACAACAGGGAGGGAGAGAGAGCAGCCTCGGTGTGACGGAGGGGGAGCCGGAGTGCAGTGAGTCGGAGCTGCCACTGGGGTCAGAGAGCAGAGAGAGCAGGAGCGAGCACAACCCCCCGCCACCTCCCGTGCGCGCGCCTTCACCGGCGGGCACACGCGCAGCGAGGCGCGAGAGGGAGAGGAGGAGGAGGGAGGGAGGGGGAGGAGTCCCGCGCTACCTCCGTGCAGCATTCACTTGCTGTCGGAAATGACACTTTGCTGTTGAGATACACCTCACACACAGAAGCGCCTCTTCTCTTGTGTGTTTTTTGTTTTAACATCAATCTGACACTAACGTAGCCTACAGGACACCAAAACAGCAGACACGTATTAATGAACATGCAACATCCCCTTTAATTTACAGGTAGCCTACTTTTTTATATATTTTTGCCCAAGTTTATGTCGATAGTATACATAGGTTGTTTTTTCTCTCTTTTTCACTTTTTATTCTTGATAGTTTTATACTGTTGTTTTTATTGTGCTCTCATTTCCTTTTAGTGTCAATGTATTCCTGTGTCTTTTTTTCTACCTTGTATGCTGGGGCTTTTGTTTTATGAGGGATGAGTAAGGTCTTATCCCAAATTAATTAAATAAGACCATTCTTACCCATCTGTTCACGTAATCAGTAGCATATGTGTGTTTTCCAAGAGATTTATTTCAAAGTTAAAGTTAGGAGTAGTTGTTGTACCTATGCAGAATACCCACTGAATGAAACTGTGTTTTTCAATCAACACCAACTTTGGGGACTTTTTCAAACATGGCAACCTAAAGAGATCATCACTGACATGCCTAAATGATCTATTTAACATGAGTAAAGGCATTGGTTATAAATTACAACCCAATCATAAAGACTGCAATCTAATAAAGTGGTACCGAATCAGTTCAAACATTTTTTACCTGCCTAATTTGCACTCTCTCTTTGTTCAAAACTAGGTGCACACATGCACTCAAATTAACTACGGTAATAACGACTGAAACCTCCCATCAGCACCCATCCCCCCCGGTTACTTTTATCATCCCTGGAGACACTGAGAACACCAACTCATCCACCCTGTCTCTTGAATTGACTGGTTTCTCTCATGTGTGTCATGTTAGGCTACTGCTTATAGGTTTCCTGCAGGCTGTGCGGCTTCATGACTTAGCATAATAGGAAGGTTATTGATTTTACCCCATAAAATCTCATGTACTATTTTCAACATTTTTGGTTGCTGCAACTTGAACCTAGCACACACAGCTTCATTTGTGCGCACTGAAATTGATTGGGTTAATGATAATAGACAGTAACAGCTAAATCAATTCATTTTTTATTGGTAAATTGGATAATTGGAGCACCTGAATTCCACATCCTCAGTATTTATTTGAGCGTTTGCTAATGTGTATGTTCCTGTATGGAAGCACGGTTCAGTGCAAATGTTGACCTGAAACATTTCCTCATAAGATCACAGATGTGTGGGGGAGAATGGTGCCAGGGTATGGAAGGTGTTGTAAAATCTATGATTAGAAGACAGTACAGTCCCATTGGGTTCACAAGTAAACAATACTAATGAGCACCTGTGGGAGTCTTTTACACAACCTGAAATGGGGCAACACAGTTTCCAAACTGGTAAAAACCTTCGTCCTGGATGACTGGATGTAAAAACAGCATCCTGATCATAGCATTAGCCTATACCTTGATGATTATGAGTTCACTAAATTATAAATGAAGCCAGGGAGAAAGTTGGTCTTCATCTCATCTCACGGGTAGCCTATTCAAACATACCATATTGATCCCAAACAAACATACACACGAACCAATCATATGATTATTGATATTGCAGTCTGTACTGTACTCTATCTTTTTCATAATTCCATGATGTGCAGGTGGATTTTGTGCACAGATTCACACACTTTCAACACAGTAGCTAAAATTGTTGCTTGCATGTTTACTGTCTCTCTTTTTTTTAAATGAAGTTGAGTGATTGAGAACTAACCCATAAATAAATTAGGAATTAAGTAAATCCAACCCTCTTAGTCAAACATACTGGTAAGAGTTGATTTTGTTGCATTCCCGTTGCCTTCAGTGCTTCACATGAGCGACAAACTGAAGGGAGTTCAGATTTGTTTTTTGTGATCACATCAGTGTGAAGGATTTGCATTTTCCAAAGTCAGCAAACAGCCTTGCGTTTGGGGGATGGTCATTTCAGTGGGTCGGTCAACAACTGGATGGATTTCCCCCCCCAAAAATAAAAAATCCTTGCACAGGCATTCATGGTCCATAGGCCACCCAGTCAACTCTGTACATGGAGTCACAGCAGCAGACACCAGAATGTACTTGTGTTGTTTGTTATAGTTTGTCTGTTCAAATGACGTAAGCTTGCCAGCTGTAAGTTGTTGTCCACGTCTGAAAAATGGAGGTGTCCCAATCCTTCCATCAGGGTTAATGAAGCATCACATCGACATCACATTCACAACTGTACTCCAACATGTGCATCGCATATGCGCACAATGAATAAAAACTGCTCTGAACCACACAGGGGCTGAAACGATGTAGCTCACCAGTTAATTTCTGTGCCCGCTGCTGTTTGTTAATAGCACAGATATCATATGGTGTCCAGCTGTTACTTTCTACTCATAAGTTTATATTATTACCGTTATGTCTCGTAAGAATATTTTACTCGCTGTCCTTCAGTTAGCTGTTCTCTTTCAGTAGAATGAGCCGTGTGTACATTTTTTTGCATCAACTTTTTCTCTGTTTGTAAAGGAAGAAATCTCACAGTAACAAGATTGAGACAGCTCTGGAAAAGGGTCAATTTCCTGTAAGAATTAGGGCAGGGGAGTCATAATATATGAATAAATCGTTGGTGAACTATATTAATTGCTGGAGAAATCAACCTACAATGGGTTGAACTGCCTACAGACAAACTTTGAAAAATGGATTGTGTTTTAAATTCTGCCTCCTTTTTTCCCTTTGCTGAGTGACCATGGTTGTAGTGTGATATTGGATCATTTTGAAGCTGTGCTGAAAATTACAGACTATTAGGGGAAAAAGGCACTCTTCTTCTCATCAGGTGTTCCTGGTCTCCCCCCTTTGTCCAATCTTTTTTTGTGTTTCATATTTTAGAACTCTTCATTAGGGATTATCACTTCGATGAAAACTGATTCTGTTTATTAGTTCATACATACAGTGCTCATTTTGCTCCACTCTGCTGTAATCCTTTAATCCTGTAAAGCCTATTACTAAATATTACTGCATGTTTGGGGTGTTTTGTGGCTTTCTCTGAGTACAGTATAAGGCCTAACGTACAACAGCAACACAGGCATAATGAGACATGCAAACGGATTCTGGGAAATAGTCAAGCTGATGTTTACAGCCTTGCACTGCATGCATACTATATTAAATAAAATAAATCTAGTGATTACAAATAGCTTTCTGTTGTTTCAATTCTTAATGTGAGACCTGTACATAGCACAACATTTACATAATATCATTGATTTAGAAAATCATTTCCATTTCTTTCTTTGCAATATTTTCCTGCCGAATGGCGATGAATGATAATGTTGAATTGCTGCCCATCACTGAGTTCAGCAGTGATTCAAATCAGTTAAGGGAAAAGGGAAAAAAATGAAAGAATTAATTTGTCTGTGCCAAGGCTATACCTTTTTAATACACTGATGGGATTTTTGATGAGAAAAGGCTGCGTCGGACAGTCCATAATGGACTCATCTGAAGGGCTGTGCCACATTTACATGTCTGCTAGTTGAGGCAGAACTGGCGTTTTGTAATTTTTACTGACATGCTTCAATTTCCCGGGCCCATCAGCAACCGCCCAACTGCCACAACAGCACTACGAGTCATTTCCATTTGACTTTTCTCTTATCGGCGCAAAAAAAAAGAAAAAGAAAAGGCATTTCCATCTACTAGCCGGCGGGTGTTAATGTGAAAGCAGGGTTTAAATTTTATGTGGAGAGGCCACATTTAAACATCTGACCAGCGTTTGTTCTCCTGGCTGCATATAGAAAACTGATGATAGATAGGGGACCAAATGTCACAGAAGAAATGGCTTTTGCCACGAATGTTTTATTCAGCCCCGTGTCGCCGTGATCACATTTATACAATAGAAAATGTAAATGTTATGCAGAGTATTAAAAAAACACTATATATTTTATGACCTTATATAAAAGAGTAAAATGACTTTCCATCCAAATAAGGCAGAAATGAAACACATATTTAATAGGAGTGGGAAATAGGAGTGTGAGCTCTTCCAGGAGGCAGAGGGTGATATTCACTTAACCTGCTGGCCGAGGCGCTTTCAGAGGCTCTAACCTGCACAGATTTATGCCTGTCTGTGGCGATGCCTGTCTTCCCCTGCACGTCATGTGGATAAATAAAATCTAGGCCTGTCTGTCCGTCTTTCTGAGAGGACTGTGCACAGACAGGCAGGAGTTGGGTTTTTTAAATGTTAATGTCATTCAGATTTATGGGAGACAGATAGATGGTTGCTGAGGCTATGGCGGGCTAGATGCTGTTTATGTCATTGAAATGCACACAGACAAAAATGTTTGCCCCTGAGCCTCAGCAGCACTCCGAAGACTGAGCTGCTGCTAGCTCCAGGCTTGTGTTCAGAAATGAACACTTCTTCTTTTTTTAATTTTTTGCCGCTTTTTTTTTTTTTTTTTTTTTTGCTCAGCCTGGTTGTTATCAGCTAGAGGAGAAAAATCAAAGCTATATACAAGTTAATTTTATTTGCACATAAAGTGCTTTTGTCCAGTGGAGCTTGAAGAGAAAGAGAGAGCAGCAGTGTAGGGGAGAAGAAAGGCAACCAGAGAGAGCACACTGGCATGAAAGTGTATTAATTCTCCTCCCATTCTCCTGCTGTGTTGTGATAGACTGAGTAATATGCAGGCTCACTTTCTATGCCAAAGGCTAGATGAAGGCACACAGGAGAGGACTCTCTGACTCAGTCTCTCTCTGCCTCGCTTTGCTTTCTGCCTCTCTTTTTATTCTCCGCAGCCCTTTAAACTTTGGCAACGTTAAACTGTAAAAATAAAACAATCACTCCATTTCCCCCGGAGATGCAGCTTTACCCATAACCATTCAACAGTCTATACTACCGCCACTTCCTCTCCGTCCCCCCCTCCCTCCTTCCCTCCCTCCCTTTCTGTCTCTCTCTGCACGTATGTGAAACGGTCGATACAGTATAAATTAGGAGAACGCTGAGCCACGCCGGCCTCCATGTGGAGTGCCTGTGTATTAAATCACGTTAATTGATTAGCTGAAGTTCAGAGGAGGACAACACTGGATTGCACTCAGTCCTCGGCCGCTCTGTTAAAGTGACTCCTGCTCATTTCAGGTGACGACCTGAACACCTACACTTGCAATTAATCCACTGTCGGCACGTTTTATTGCCCTGGTACCTCTCTCCATGCTCAGCTTGTGTTTGCCAAGAATCCTGTGCATGTACAACACCACAACTCCACAAGCTGAAAGTTTAATACAGTTTTCACTGTCCGGCTCCCACTATGCAACACTTTTGATCTATAAGATTTATGCACACACACCAAAAACAAACAAACAAACAAATAAAAAAGCATTTCACGTAGCTTAAAAAACAGAAAACGAAATCCAAGAACCAAAGTAAAAGCATTTGAAGCGTGCGGTTGACCAATTCCAGTTGGCCTCAATCCTTTTCTGCTTGAATAACCGTGACCCGAATGACTGAGAATCTTCATCTTCCCAAGCGTTTTGGGATGGATGACCTTAGTGGTATGAGTGTGTGAGAGAGGACAACTAAGAAATCTTAGGACTGCAGAAACCAACACAGACTCATACCAAACAGCCTATGTCTGGGTCAACCCAGTCCAGTTGCCCTCCATTCAACCCTTCTTGGAAAATGCACTTGGCTTTATATGCATTACCTTATCCAAAGTTGCACTTTGATTGATGGTTGTTGGCACACAGCTTGATAAATGTCCTTTGGCACAAAATGGTTACTATTTTAATTTCTTATATACAACCTGCAAAAACACTGTGCTATGAAGGTATTTGTAAATGGCATACAAAGCATATAATATAGAATCGGAACATAGCTATGCCCTTAATTTCTAGACCAGAAAGTCCAGATTAGAGGAATTTGTTAAACTGAAATGATGTACATCCAGCCCAAGTGGCTGCAGGATACAGGACAAATTCTGTTACTTTACACACACTGAATTTATAAATTTCCACAATATTTATACAGCTGCTTTATATTCCATCAATCAGTCAATACACCAACTAATTTTTACGTCTTGTAAAATGAAAATACAGCTCCTTTGGGTTCCTGTTGCACACTTACAAATGGGGGGAGCTCCAAGACACATTTGCCCCAAAAAACGAACAAAAAATAAATTAATCCTAAGAATCCTCAGGGATTTGGTTCATGTGCTGGAGGAATATTTGACTTAATGTAGAGGTTGAGACACAGCCTATTTATTACATTAATTACATTATCCGCTTCAACAGATAATTTTACTGTTTTTTATTTGTGGGGATTTGACTGCACTCCAGTGACTGACTGCAGTGTACGTATAAATACCTCTCAATAAAAATGTTGTCTTAATGTAACACCACCCCACACTTTGGCCCTGTGTGAGTGTGTGGGTGTGTGTGCATGCTTGGTTCACCATTACACTGGTTTCTGAGAGTGAGAGGACCTGGAGGGAATAACGACAGGATAAAAGCATGTCAGCAGGTCAGACAGTGAGGGCCGGACTTCCAGACACTGAGGCTCACCCAGAAAACAGAGCGACAGAAAGAGGGCAAAGATGCCGGCTAAAAGACAAGTGAACCCAACAAGGGCAGAGAGCGGCAAAAGAGTGTGTATTACTGTAACAAGGTTAAAATCAGATAGTGGGCATGCCCTTCGCTTCTCGGTGCAAACAATCTATGATGATGTATTTTTCTCAGCCTGAAAGCTGTAACAGGAAACGTCAGATATTGCTATCAGATCGGTTAGTGCCAAATACAAGGCTTCGTTTTAGAACTGACATTTGGTTGACCCTCATGGACTTCAGACCACAGAAGTCAGAGTCATGTCTGGAGCATGGATATATTAAGAAAACTACTGTGTCTGAAATCACTGTTCCTTATTGCACTCAGTGGTCCCACATCCAATAAAACTGGGATTTGTTATAATTTACAGGAACTTAATTCATTATACTAATAAAGATGAAGCATTGAACAAAAGTTATTTGTAAGATGTGGACATGTATTTTCTTCCCAAACAAAAATGTAATATGTAGGCTAACATTTATGTCCCTTGTGGATATATATTTTTGTAACATATACAATATACTAGATATTTGTATGGGCTGATATATATGTCAATAAGGCCTATTTTGTCCATTCCACATGATAAGAATTTCTAAATAATGTAAAATGATGATAATTTTTTTTTTTTAGATATATGCTTTTATTTTCCATATACCCATATATGTTATATATATAGTAATGAATTTTATGTATATGAATTACATTGGTGTATAGGTGGAAGTGCACAGCTATAACCAATATTTTCAACTAACAATGTGTCAAATGACAATGTGAAAGCAGTGTAACGAGAAAGAGAGGAAATCTCTCATGATGAAACTAAAGAGAATTATCACCCTGGTTTGGAGCTCGACTCAGCTGAATGGAGCTTTATAGTGAGTTTCAGCCCTTTTTCATCATCAGTCCAGTCTATAAATTTACTGTTTCGGTTCCCTCCCACTGCTCTCATAATGTGGCTTTGGCAGCAGCAGCAGGCATCATCTGAAAAGCCACTGTTCACTTCCTGCTCAGCCAACAGACAAGACAGACACAGTTAGAAACATGAACTGTCAGATATTTCCCTCAGGAGTTGGTGGAGACCAAAAACAGAGCTAAATCATACAGAAATGTAACATATGGCACATTTCCTTACAACAAGAGTGATGTTCCTCTATGGAACATGTCAACTATAAGGGAATATGTATGTTATTATCACATATTATTCTGTGAGATAATAAACATATTGCCTGGAGAAAAAATCTATAAAATATGTGTAAAATATACATGAGCATAGATCTTCACAATATATATTAAGTTTATATGCAAGTTAATAACAGAAACCTATACAAAAATATATATTTAGTCTGGATGTATTAATGCATAATAGGTCTAAAACCTATACAACCAGTGTACACTACATATTAATAGGTGCCAGACATACAAATGTCATATAAGTTTCAGCAGGAAACTTGACTCCAAATCATCAGCTCCACTGGAGGAAAGGAGAAGTACATTGTTTATTAAGATTTCTAGCTACTTGCAGAAATGTTGATGTGTTTCAATGAAGTTGACATATTTCATTAGTTTTTCAACCAAATATCCAACATTACAGACACAATATCCATTCAAAGTGAGTTACGATGGTAATAAACATTTTATTGGTTATATTTAGAGACTCACGGCACTTTGAATGAAGCTGGGGAAGATTGCGGTCTTGTTTAATGCTGGAAATGTGACTCGAATCCCAAAGTCAATTTGAATATCAGCATTTAACAGAAACCACAGACTTTTTCTAACCTGAGCAAAAAGTACTTCTGCTGCCTAAACCCAGCCACAGGATGATCTTTGTTGACCTGTCATTGGCCAGCAACCCAACAGAATGAAGTATTTTCACTCTATGTTAAATAACATAACATAATATTTCCATTAACACATTTGACATACAGGGTTTAAAGTGACTTACAAGTGAGGCATATCATTGAAGCTCCAGTGGAAACCTTGGAACTAAGTGCTACATCTATTCACTAAGTGTAGGGAGATCAAGAAAAGAAGATAGTAGGTGGTAGTCAGGCATATTAGGGTCTAGAGTAGAGAGGAGGAGCTCTCAGCAGAGACGAATCTTGAAGACAGAAACGGACAGATTCTATAGAATCAAGGAACCACAGACTGGACTGACATTATGGCAACATCAGACATCACTCCTCGGAGAAACACAGTGGCTGAGAAGGAGCATAATGCTGTACGATCCAGTTCAACTAGATGGGTGCAGACCCAGAAGGTTGATGAGTAGCGGAGTGACATGTGCCCTTTTGGGCTGATCGAAGACCAGACGGGCTGCTGAGCTCTGGACCATCTGCAGGGGGTCCAGGAAAAGGAGTCCTGCCAGACAGCACTACTGACAATGTCTTTGATTTGTGGTTAGAAAATCAGGATGTGTGTACTTTCTCTTTACTTGACCAAAACATGAGTCTGTGTTTTTCTTTTCAAAAGCCAAAACTTTCGATCTGATTTAGGCACGGTAAGAAGGAGGCACAACCCTGTCTTGAATCCAAAAACATCAGAGCAGAAAGGCTGGCATTATGCTTGAAATAATTTAAAAAGGCTCTTGTTTATATTAGACCTGCACAAATACAGACACATGATTAAAGGGATAGTTCAACATTTTGGCAAATTGGCCCATTGCCATAATCGCTATAGTCATAGCAGTAGGTTCGTTACCTTTATTTGTCGGTGTAAGCTATTTTTAGAATGGAGGAGCGGAGCGGCAGGCTGCTCAGAGCTACACTATGGAGGCTAAAGGAATTTCTTGGTTTCCCTCATCAAACTCATCAAATACAAAATCCCAAAACTCCAAAACGCTTTTGTGGACAAAAGTCCACACTGGAACGTTACGAAACTGAGCCGTTTTCGAGGTAAATACAGGGTAAATACAGAGTCTGCTTGCTGAAAAACTGTCCCTGAACGCAACGCGCATCAGCGGTTTTGCATGAATTTACCTCTAAAACGGCTCAGTTTCGTAACGTTCCATTATTATCTCATAGCGTGGTGAATGTGCAGGTCACAACTTGTCCACGACAGCCTTTTGGAGTTGTTGGGTTGTGTATTTGATGAGTTTGATGAGGAAAACCAAGAAATTCCCTAGCATAGCCCTGAGCAGCCTGCCGCTCCGCCGTTCTAAAAATAGCTTACACCAACAATTAAAGGTAACGAACCTACTGCTATGACTATAGCGATTATGGCAATGGGCCAATTTGCCAAAATGTTGAACTATCCCTTTAATAGTCAAATTGACACCCACAAGATTCACAAAAAAATGCCAGCCTCTATGAACTATAAGGTAAGGTAAGGTAAGGTAAGGTAAGGTAAAATGAGAATTACTATTAATCCCCAAAGATAAGTTAGTGTTAGTCTTATACTTTGTAATTTTTACGATAAAGGGATAGTATAAGTATCTCTTGCTGAATACAACTGCAGTCACAGACCTACTGTAATCAATGTGTCTCCAACAGAGTTGTGCAAAAATTGAAGTTTTGCACTACATATAGTGGAGGTCTTGGTGTCATTCATTTTAAGGTGAACAAATAAAGAGGCCTACAACAGGTAGATCTTGACTTTCACTCAGGGCGACCTCAGGAAGCTTTGGCTGGAAAACGTTGACCACTGACTTACACTTAACGCTACATCCATTCCATTTTGCCTGACGCCGATGCTCTGTAAAGGAAACCTATGCTCAGAAGCAGAATTTCCTCAGGGAAGTAGTTCCAGTTAACACACCACATATTCATCTGTGGTTTCTATGGGAAACTGCCAAGGCATTCTGGGAAACAGACTACATTCATCATACATGTGAATTTGATATACTTAAAGAAAAAAGTGGTACTCAGTAAACAGAGCATTATATGATCTACAAGCATTGATATTTAGTATTTTACAGCACACTGAAGCCAAGTGTCCAATCAGTGTCCTCTATCAGAGGCAATCAGTGTCAGTGCTACCTGAGGGAGCCATTTGGTATTCCTGGTTTCAGACCTTGGGGGAGCGCAGTGCTTAACCTCCTGCAGCAGGCTACTTCTCAGTGTGGCAGGCATGAATGTGACCACCATGTTGGGTACTGATAACCCACTACTTCTCTGAGTAAATGTATCCGTCATGTGTATGTGTGTGTGTGTGTGCATGTGTGTGTGTGTGAGGCAGGTACGGCAGTCTGGGATGTGGCGCTTCATTGCTCTGTCCCCTGCTGTGAAAGTTGATGGGGTTTCCCACTGAGGACGTGCGAAATGATCCTGGCAAGTGATTTGTGTGTGTGTATGTGTGTGTGTGTGCAGGAGAGAAAGAGAGGTAGACTTTGGTGTGTAATGTGACATTATGTGTGTGTTACAATTATGTTTGAACAGGTAAGGCAGGAAGCGAGTCTGATTGAAAATCCAGGCTATGTGGTCTCACGCTGCGGCTCTCATTTTACCCCACAACTACTTCGAAACCCATTTGATTGCTGCTGTGTGACTCAATTCGAATTCTGCCAATTTTCTTAGCTCTACTTGCTCCAGTCAAAAAGATCTCAGTGCCCTGTCATGAGGTGTCAGTGCAACACACTGCAACTTAAATACAAATTTGCAAATGGGAAACACATGAATCACTGCAAACATACATTATGTTGCATTTAGAATGGAAAACAGATAAAACCATCATGGAGACACTAATCCTTGACCACTCATCAGTGATGTTGAAAAAAAAGTACACAATGTTTAATTTAATGTCAACATGCTGATTACATGATTCCAATATTATGAGGTCTGGATCACGGATATGCAGTACAGTCATAAAAATTAACATAGAACTCATTAAAAATGTGGATTGATTGTGGATGGGTGGACTAATATATCATATAAACAAATACGCTGCAGTGTGCTGAGCGCACTGTAAATTAAGAAAAGACATGCAAATATACAAATGCGTTGCAATAATTCACAACAAATGAGGCCTCATGATACAATGTCATCACGATACATAAGTCATATGATGTTATTGTGATTTTCAGCATTTTGCAATATCCAGTGTATTTGTGTATAATGTATATGTAGTGCAAACTTTGTTTAATCTAATGCAGTAAAGCATATTCTGATACAGTGCCATATCAGATCTTCCCCAACCCTTTGCATAATACACAAACATGATGCAAATTCAGTCCTATAACACAACAAAAGTGTTAACAGACACACACATAGTTGTGTGTGTGTGGACATGTTCGTTAGGTTGGTGGTGGGATGGGAGGCACATTTGGGCAATGAATGAGTTGCAGCCCGGTTCCTCACTTTTTAGTGTCCCCTGGAATCAAATTAATGAATTTGTGTTGATCTCTTTGGGCTACTGTACAACATATTTTAGACCTGTTCTGATTCAGGTCTTTGGTTGGATCTTGCTGAGACCTCCAGGTTGCATATTGTCTCCTCTCCTTCAGTTCATATAATCTACATAAACCCGCATTCCTCTGCTTTAACACGTCTGTTTGAGGTGATATATGTGTGAATGAAGTGACCGTTCCCTCTGCGCCTCCTGATGGAGTGGATGGTGTTTTCATTTGACTAAACACTGTCTGTTTTCTGGAGGAGAGGGAGATCTGGTGGGGAGGTGTGGCGAGCCCAGAGTGGAGAGTCCGCCTGCTGCTGGATGTTTTATCTTCTGTCACTGAGCTTTCAGTGCTGCGCTCCGCCTTCCAATGATTTACTGTCGCGCAGCAGCCTCGTCACTGCACCGAGGGAGTGTGCGAATGTGTGTGTGTGTGTCTGTGTGTGTGCAAGTGTGTATAACAGCACTAGTGGAAATTGATGGTGTGAGATATATGAGAACAGAATGATGTACGAAATGTCTGTTCAGGAAAAACTAATTATGTCCCGAAAAGTTAATTTAATTGACATCTATAAAACACACACTATCTTGTCCCACTCTTGGAATTTGATTTGATTTCATGCAATTAAAGAAGAAATCCTCCCTGACAAAGAATCCTCATCTCATTTCTATAATATAGTGCAACTCGGTTACTGTCTAATTAATGAATTTGAACTGATCTTTCATTAAACTGAAGGACAGAGAGAGACAGACTGTGGAGATGATGTCATCCAGAGGCAAAAATCCTGGAGCTCCTCCATGGACTGTGAATAATGGCACGACAGCAAGGACACTGTGACAGCAGCCATAGTGGTTTTACTGGGATTACCCCTCCATTCAAATAAAACTCACTGGTATGGAAAAGAGGACAGCGTTATAGCAGCCAGCCAGGTCTCAGGGGGGAATGGTTGGTCTTAATTTCCCTGCTCCACAAAACTCTTAGATGAGTCTGAATCAACAGAACAAACTATTGGCAGCTACTGACAAAACTGATAAAAGAGTCATGACTCATTATGATAATACATAAAATGGTGTCATTGGAGATCAAGGTTTTATTCTTACAGTCATCATTTCCGTCAGTTTCCTGACACGTAATGGCATTAAACTATTACTGCTCAAATGGAAAACTACGGTGGCCTCGAGTGCTCAATTTACGTAAGCAATTTACAGTAAGCTCAGTCTGCAACTGAAACATGTTCACACTACAAACCCTGGTGGTTATTCCAGATTTCTGTCTAGATCCTGTTTTTTTTTACTGTATGTGGCTCATGACGTTACAGTAGTTTGTCCAAATATTAGACCCCAATCTGAACTGGTCATGGCCTCGATATGATCTGAACAACAAGACACCACATGCTGCGACGCAAACAAACAGAAGTCGAGTAACAAATATGGGCTTGTGATTTCATTTTAATGTTACTGTGTAGGAAGTAGGCGAATGTGGAAGCAGATGATGAGTAGGAGACGAAGAGAAGAGAAGAGAAGAGAAGAGAAGAGAAGAGAAGAGAAGAGAAGAGAAGAGAAGAAGTTCTAGTTCCTCAAAAAGCCAAGGTTTAAGATGTTTCATCCCTTGATTAGGCCAAATATTTGCATCTTTATTGATGTGACGACCTCTGCTGCAAATGGAAGTGACGTAAAAGTTGCAGTGAATTCCGATACAGGTCACATGGCTGATTTGGAACAACATATGGAGGTGGCCCCAACATGTTTATGGAGCCCACTGACCTGTTGTATATCTATAGCAAAAACTGCATTCATACAACTCAAGAACTTCTCCAGACTTCACCCCCCTCTCTCTCACACACCCACTGCAAACACCCTTATCCACACATTTGTAACACCTAAATTTGACTATATGCTCGGCCCAGAGAGCTTCTTTGCCACACTCGATCCTGAGAGTGCATCACACCTGCCTATTCAACAACTGCACTGGCTCTTATTTAGTAACTGCTTAATGTTAAGGGTTCTTCCTCTTGTCTTCTTGTCATCATTCACTTCCTCCATCTTCTTTCTGCTCCTTCGTAGATTCTGCAGTCGTAAGTGTAGCTGGGCACACACTCTCCCTGAACAAGGGGGCAGTTGTTGGTCTGAGAAGTGAAGCTCACTTCCGCGTTCAAAAAACTGCAATCCCCCCGGCTTCCTCTGGGGGCTGGTACCGGAAGGGAGCATTCTCCATAGACCCCCATGTTAAAATAGCCGACTTTACATCCTCAGTAAACATGTTAAAAGCCACCATTACGTTTTTTGGTCTCAACCGATAGTTTCTACCCCCGCACACACTCTGAGGGGGGTGAATTTTTTTAAAACTCTACCGTTTTACTGTTATTAGGTTAAAATTCTGGCCAATTAGGGCGCGGAAACGTTGAGTGACAGGTCCGGAGACCGCTGCTTCGAGGCCAGTGGGCGGGTTCTCGGCCGGCTAACGGCCGCACCGCTCCAAATATGGCAAGTCAAATCCAACATGGCGCGGTTCAAACCCCCGTAGTAGCGGCACAAAACAGACTCACCAAAACCAATGGGTGACGTCACGGACGCTACGTCCATTCTTTTTACAGTCTATGTCCCTGAATGTTGCAAGTGAACGTTTATTGGTACCGAGTCACAAACCTGCTTGTCTAGACTTGCTTTTCCTGATTCATGATGTAAATATCATGTTTGTGTGTTATCTGTATTATATACCTCTGATGAATGCTTTGTATTTTATTTTATCCCAATTGTAAGTGTCCTTTAGTGACCTGAAAGGTGTTTATGAATAAAATGTATTATTATCATTATTTTGCATATGACTACTGGAGCTCAGTAGTTGAAAATATAAATGTATTTAAAGTGGACCCCTATTAGTTAGTTTGTTTTGTGATATTCACAGTTCATTCATATTTCCACTGTTCTTGCACAGTGTTTTTTATCTTGCTATGGTGCTGTTTTGTAATGGTTCTTTGCTCATATGTTTGTCAGCAGAATTTAGTAAAAAGTTATTTCCACCAAACCCAGTCGGGAGAATGGATCATGGGCCAGGGGAGAAGTTATTCACCAGCTCCAGAATTGTTGGTGACAACTTTCCTAAACACTGTGATACTGTTTCTCAGGAAATAATATACTCTAAGGAAAAAGGGCATACTTTTCTTATAAGATGACTTCCTTTTTAGGGTCCGGGCAGCTAAGCTGCCGGGACACTATTGTATTCCTAGGAATTCTTCTTCTTCTTCTTCTTCTTCTTCTTCTTCTTCTTCTTCTTCTTCTTCTTCTTCTTCTTCTTCTTCTTCTTCTTTCTTTCTTCTTCCAAGGAAGTCATACTTCCCATGGGCGAAAACTCACCAAACTTTGCACAAAGGTTCAGTCCCATGCCAGATTCACTCAACTCCAAGGACATGTGCCCCCCCCTCCTAGGGGGGGCACAATAAGCGTTTAAATTTAAAAACTTTAAAAAATTCCTACCAAACCAACGGTAGATGCTACAGTGTTGAAATTTCACCACAATGTAGCCTCAATACTGCTGAAACTTTTGTCCACTTAAAGCTATGGTCTACGATTTGGAGCATTGGTAATTATTATTAACATCGTTTATACAGCGATTATGGTCCTGTGGTCCGATATACACAATATAAATAGCAAAAAGAACCAAAAAAATCCATTCAGTCTATCAGCCGTGGGCCTGCATAGAAATTGACCAATGGGCGCAGAGCGCCCCGTCCGGCTCCCACTGGCTCGCACCCTCCATCCTATCCCCTCGTCTCGCCTGCTCCTCCTCGACCCGCCTCGTCCCCACCCCCTCCGCTTAGAAACTACAAGTAGTTGTAACTGCTCTGAGCTGATCAGCCACAGACACATGAACCCACCAATTCAGCGCCTGCTGCCCCCCACCCCCGGTCGGTCTGCCGAAAAAAAGCCCCACTAGGATTCAGAGAAGCACAGTACAGAAGCACAGAATGTGTTGCTGCCCGTATTACTAGTACCGGTGCCGCGTCGAGTCTCCCTGATCCTCTCCCAGACACACAGCTGCTTCCAGCCGCAGCCTGACCGGGGTGCTCTGCACCCTGCACACCGCGGCCCTGCTGAGCTCCTGGTCTTCCTCCTCTCCCCGACACACAGCTGCTCCCAGCCGCAGCCTGACCGGGGTGCTCTGCACCCTGCACACCGCGGCCCTGCTGAGCTCCTGGTCTTCCTCCTCTCCCCGACACACAGCCGCTTCCAGCCGCAGCCTGACCGGTCTCTCTGCACTGCGGCGCCGCGGAGCTCCAGGACCCGGTCTCTCTGCTCCTCTTCCCCAGACACAGCACCCTGTGGCCGGTCACCCAGCGCGAGGAGTCTCCCTGTAGCATGAGGCTGTGCTAATGGTTGCTAATGGCGGCGCTGCTCGCCGCGGTCCCGTTGCCGGGGACGGTGACGACGGTACTGGCACACCGCCTAATCACCGGCAGCTGGTGCACAGCGGCGGCATCGGGGCTAGCGCCGAGCACAGCCTCATGCTACAGGGAGACTCTTGGCGCTGGGTGACCCAGGACAGGGTCCTGTGTCTGGGGAAGAGGAGCAGGAAGAGTCGGGGCTGGAGCTCCGCGGTGCCGCGGTGCAGAGAGACCCAGGCTGCAGCGGCGGTGCTGAGTTTATGTTGAACAGGTAATCTTTGGTTTCATTGTGGAAGTTGTGACTGTGAATATGACATTTTACTCCGCATTCAAAGCCGCGTTTGGTTTCTGCAGGCAGCAGGCTTGTTGCTTGCTCCCCTCCGCTCTGCTCTGTGAGGGGAGGGGGGGAGGCATGTCGCGAGGAGGTCCCGAGGGGCGGGCCATACGAGCTAAAAAAATTAAAAAAAAAAAATTAAGCAAAAATTGAGCCTACAGTGCATGAAAACGTTTGACTGTAAACACTACTGTAAACATATACCATCAAATTCTTGATAAATACATTTTCAATCTTCCTGAAAAAAAAAAGACAATATTCTGGAGTCATGGTTGATGAAGTTTGGCAAATATCAGAATTTTATCTCAAAAACTGAATTTTCTAGAACATTTTGAATTCTGCTCTCATGGGAACAACTGCAGTCAATGTGAGAGTGGAATTTATAAACATCATATTTTCTCTTATGAAGCAAAACACTTATCATTAAAAACAAATCACCAACATTTCCATGCTGTCAAGATGCAATTTATGTATTATCAGATTTTTGTTTAGATGACTGAATTTCTGAAATTTTGACCATTTCATCACAACAGCTGCCCGGGCACTGACTCACCTGAGTGGATAAATGAAGCTACACAGCAGGTCTCACTACCAGCCAATTAGCTCAGCGAGTTAGGAGCTGGTTCTTGGTGTCAGAGATTGTGAGTTCGAGACCCAGCAATGGTGATGATGATGATGACAGATCAAAATGTCAGATGTCCTTGAGCTGTTTTGCTGTCGAAATGCAATTTATGTATTAACAGATTTTTGTTTAGATAACAGAATTTCTGACTTTTTGACCATTTTTGAAATCTGCCTCTACAACAGCTGCCCGGGCACTGACTCCATGAGTCTATTTGAGAAGACACACACCATGTTTCACTTCTGGATAATTAGCTCAGCGAGTCAGGAGCTGGTTCTTGGTGTCAGAGGCTGTGGGTTCGAGACCCAGCAAGGGTGATGATGATGATGACAGATCAAAATGTCAGTTGTGCTCAACACGAAACACAAGACAATTGTCCTAATGGTGGCATCACAGCAAGCTTCTAAATTTAAAAATCCAAATGGCTTGGACTGGATCATGTGCGAAGGCTCCTAACATCTTAGAGTCACAGTAGATGTTTAACAAATACATATCATTACCTCAAAAACTGATTTTTCTTTTTACTGTGGTTTCAAATCTGCCTACACGACAGTGAATGGCTTACTCGATTTGTGAAGCCACTGTTGAACTGCTACTTGTCAATTAGCTCAGTGCGATAAACATTGGTCTTTGGTTCCCGAGGTTGTGGGTTCAATTCTCAACTAATGCAAATTGGAAATTATAGGGATAACTGTCTTGTCTTCCTATTCTCCTGTTTGTTGCTCAGAATTGCCTAAATTTGCCCAAAAGTAGCCCGGACCCGACCCATCGCTGCGCAGCAGCTATAATTTTCTTTTATTTTTTATCATAAGAGCCACACGGATGTAGGATTGGTTGGCCTTGGCAGAGGAATTCACTGTAGGCTACTGACTGCCATTCTACCATTCTAGTTTTAATTGTGAAGCACTAAAGTTTTGAAAAGTGTTTTTTAAGTTTTGATCACCTCAGGGGCGACATTGCAGTATTTTGTTCCTGTAGTTTATAATTCCCTCTGCTACAACCTGGACTCTCATTGTTAAAGAGTGTTTAAAGAGTGAATCACTATCTGAGAACTTTTTTTAAAGCAGAAGTAAGTGGAATATTTGTGTTAATATAAATCTTAAGTAGTTATATCTTCCGACAGCAATCACTTACATAGAGTGTTTGGACCGAAACACGCGTCTGTCAGTCGCTCTGCTGTAAGCCGAGGAGAAAACTTCTTGTATACTTCCTTGTATCCTACAAGCTTTATCCAATGAGGAGAGAGAACGGCATAAAGGGGCGTACCTCTCTGTGTGTGCAGCCAAGGGATGCGCGTGAATGTGGTGACGTAGGGACAAGGACCAATAGATCCATGACGAGGGCGAGGACGGCTAACTCCATTAGCTGACAAGAAGTTAGCCAAAACGACCTGATCGCTTACTTCTACTTTAAGATAGGTTCAATGCAGTGTTTGATTTTGAATGGAAACATGCTTAATATGGCATTTTAATGTTAGTATATAAATGTACTGGAAACAACATGTGACTGCATTTCCTTGCAAGTTGCGTGTAAAACATGTGATACTGTAACTAAGTGCATTCAGCCTTTCTCTCCACACATGCTTGCTTGGCACACGCTGTCAACACGAACTCTTCCTCCCTAGTTTCCAGTGAATCCGATAGGCTGTCCAGCCCCCATGAAGGAGATTACACAAATTTATGCAAAGCCTGTAAATGATTTATACTGCAGAGCACAACAAAGGGCTTTTTTACAACGCTGCGGACAAGACAAGGAGAGAGGGAGCAAGAGACACTGAGACCTGCAGTAATCCTCACATTCACTACCACATATATCTTACTGTGCCGCTGCCAACAGGGAGGCATAATGAAAATGATGGCATTTGTACATTTTAAAAATATATTATCTAAACTAAAAATGCATAACGCCCTTTTTCCTGCACACAGAGCTGCTATTGTGGCCAATTCCTGTGCCGTGTGGCGATGGTGGAGCTCCATTCAGGACCACAGCACTCACTGTTGGCCTTGGGTCTATGTTTAGACAGAGCTTTTAAGCACTCTCATGTCTTGTGCAAAATCAAACAGTGTATGTGTTCATGTGTGTATATTTGTTGTGTGTGTATCTGGCTGCTACACTTTGTGTTTATATTAAGTGGGAGGTTTTTTTTTTTTTTTTATCAGTAGAGGATAAAAGGCAGAAATGTGTTTGAGCTCTTCCCACCTCCTATGGCAGTGTCACCCCCTCACCCCCCAAGGATCCAACGCGTGGCCGGGTTTATACACTATTCATAAAGACCACTGTGTGGGAGAAAAATGGGCCCATTATTTCCGAGCAAAAATGGGATGTATTTGTTTTGTGGCCCTGAGTGCAGTGGCAGTGGCAGTGGCTGTGGGTTTGTACGCATCTGTGTGTGCGGGTGCGTGTGTGTGTATGTGACTCACATAGACGACCATGTTTGCACGCTCAGACTGCCACAGTATGTGTCATGCAGTCAGTTGAAGGCCATGTGGAATCAGTGTATGGACTGTTCATTTAATATAAAGTGTTCATATGGACATTATTACAGTC
The DNA here is from genome assembly GCF_045865225.1 of Trachurus japonicus. Lineage (NCBI taxonomy): Eukaryota > Metazoa > Chordata > Actinopteri > Carangiformes > Carangidae > Trachurus > Trachurus japonicus. The sequence goes on along the minus strand of NC_140909.1, from coordinate 32,706,170 downwards.
AGCTATGCACATATGAATATAGACTAAACCTATCCTTTCAAGGACCCTAATAGTCACACTGTATTTTTTTTTCCGAACTAAATGAACTGAGAAGCATTAAATGAGCAGAACAGTATAGGAACACATAGAGCAGGCTTCTTCTTAAAACACAAGAATCCTCATTCAGCTTCGTGACTTGTAATCTTGATCCTCTGGTTGTAGTTCAGCTCATTATAAGTGTATCTAAAACTCACCTGGTTTTGTTCCAAGTGATAAGAACTTAAACGTCTGAGACACTGCTGGGGTCAGCAGATTATAAAGTCAACAAGTGTGCAGCCCAGTGGTTGAAGCTTTCTCTTCATATTTTCACACAATTGTGTACATATGAAAACTCTGTTGTTCATCCTGGCAATGTCAGGGACTGTCAAATCGGTTAGGATCCTTTAGAGAGTGAATGCATCTCTGAGGTTGAGGGATGGAGTCAATCTAATGTGTATGTAGCCTACTTCTCGCCTTTGTCCTTTCACATATAAAAGCAAGCACTATTTGGAGACTCCTATGAAGTATTAATCCTCATCTTTTTGAAGCTTGTTCAGTCTTCTTTGCAAGACACCAAACTGAAAAGGACACATCACTGCCCCTTGTGCAAAGAGAGAGCTTCACCTGCAAATCACCTGTGTGGTTAATGTCCGTTAACCTCACTCAGGAGTTATACAACCGTGTTATAACCGTGCACATCTCTCTGCAGAGCCCTTTCACTCACAAACAAGAACAAAGAGCTGAGAGCCAAAAAAAACTCATCCATCTACCCACCTGTCAAACCAAACCATTGCCTGAACTGGTGAAATAAGCCCCCGAAAAACAGCTTGTGGATCCTTTGTTTAAAATTGCACTCCATCTCAGCTGTTCTGTGGGCCAACACCGCCAACTTTGAATGTTGATTTTTCTTTCAAGAGGAAAACAGCACCTGTGGTTTACAGTGGCAGGAAAACACACACATACACAATAGTGGTTTAAATGCCGATGCATTCTGACAATGGATCAGCAACATCCCCCATTCCTCCCTGTCTCCCTTCTTTTTGTGTCTGCTCTGTGGTCCTGGTAACTCTGAGATCCGGACTCTCAAACATCAACTTGATTGAGGACAGAAGGGAACACATATGTGCATTTGTGTTGCTGATTTCTCCAAACCTAGCCACTGTGGATCTAACTACACCCTCTCTGAGCCCCCGCTGCCTCCCAGACCACAGCTTTGGGAAAGTCTGCCTCAGGTCAGTGGTCCTGCCCAACATCAGTGCTGCGTGTTCGCCTTGGAGTCCTGAACACCACCATTGCTGCCCGATGGACTGTGTCCACCCCCACCGCTTCCAGCTCCAGTCCATACACTGTTACCAGGTGCTGAGCCCCCCACTGTCTCCTCCGCTCCGTCACCCCTCCTCTCCCCTCCGCCCCTTTAACCCTCTCTTTCAGACGGCATTGTCTGGATGAACAATGGAGTCATTGTTACCTCAAGGTGGCGCATTGTAAGGAGTGTTCACAAGAGGCTGCAGAGGTGACCCTGACAGTGTAACTCAGCACCCCCCTCACCTCCGTGCACACACACACACACACACACACACACACACTCGCTCACACACACACAGTACACATAATTCCCAAACTTTGCCGCTCTATTAGGGCTTTAGGTCATAGGGGACATCCAAGTCGGGGAGCAGTGTGCAGCATAGTGTGTGTGTTCACATTCACTGCTACTTGAGCACCCTGAATCAAACACTCACTTATGCAGGGAACTTTTAACTCAAAATATTTTACTGAACGCCTTGACCCTCTACCTGCAGTATAGAAAATGAGTCTTAAATACAATGCTCTCTAGAGGGAATATTCCAAAAACGCTGACATGGTCCTCTGTCAACACTTGAAACTGAAAGCATGCTCATTTGAACAGTTCACCCTGACCTACAGTATCATAAACTTCCTCGTTTCTTTTATTTGGGGTCTTGCAAATCCTCCGGTTTTCATCACTAACTATGAGTCCCCTCTCTATCCTACCCACATGTGTTATATTTATGAAATGTTCTCATAGATTTTACCAGTCAAATTATTTTGACAAAAATCTGATAATCATGGAGCTGTTCTTATGAATGTAACATAGTAGGACATGCCCAGGTGTCCTTCTCCTCCAGAGAACTGAAGGTGTTAGCAATTTACATAGGATACGGTATAATCCCTGCAGTGTGCTAGTGGGTTAGGAATAGGGTTAGATATATCCAGAATTACTGTTAAAATCATGGTCACGTATCCAGAGTGTCCGGATACCCTCCATACACTCCCTTTAAAAGGCCCACCTTTGCTCAGATTAGAGAAATAGATTGGAAAAGTTTGGGAGCCCCCCCACCTACATGGACAGACAGGAGGACTGACTGAACAAAAATTGAATTAGTCTTTAGTTAAAAAACAAAAAACAAAAAACGGACAGCTGTTGTTGTCATTTCCCCATATTTTTGCATCTGAGAAGATTTTAGGCCCAAAACTTTATTTCTTTATGATTGTTGAGAACTAAAATGTGTTAAGACTGTAAATGTTCTGCTTTGGGGCACTGTGCACTTTGCAAGACAATACTACTAATACTTTTTGTCTTCTCTGGAATATTTTTCCTCTTCTGTTAAATACATTTTGATATATCATAGATCAAATTGTCTTGTGATTAATAGAGTATGTTGGAATCACTAAATGCCACAAAGTGTCCTCCTTTTTAGTGTTGTGGAAATGGCCACCCTATTGTGGAGCCTTTAGCTTTGCTCACTAACAGGATCTAAACAGTAAAAGATAGAGGCCATAATGACTTGATGAACGCAACTTCTTATAAATGTGGCTAACAGTGCATTAGCAAGAAAAATATCCTGTTAGCATTAGTCTTGGAGAGATGTTTGCTAGGGCTGACCCTTTCACTTGTCCAGCAGTTGGGGAATAAATACACAACTCTTCTTAGTTTAAAGAAGCTACAGCCTTTATTGCCTGAAACAAAGAGGCCAGACTGTATGAAATTCAGAGCAGAGGAGACTATTAAACTGGCTGTTTAGGGAGAGAGAGAAGGATGGATGGTGACCATGGAGGATAGGGTAGTAAAGATAATTAATTAGGGATGCTACGTAGTCACCTTTTCAATGAGAGGTTTCTTTTGGGATTTAAACACACTCTGCATGTAAAAGCCAAACCAGAGACAAGAGCTGATAAACTCTGTGTGCAACACATCAGATTTAAGCTTTGTGTTGCTCTGTTTTAATCTGCATTGTCCCTATTTAACAAATAACCGAGCAAAGCTGCAAAATTCTGGGCTCTGATGTGTCCAATTAATATCTAAACAAGGTTTTCAGATAAAGATAACTTGTGTGTCAACTATTTTGATACTTGCATAATATGATGTGAAAGCACTGTTTTAGGGGTGATATCGTCGCCCTCCTCCGTCACATCCACGTCCTTAAAAAGCTCGACAGCAGAGAGACAGAGAACTTATATTTCATGAGACAGGGTTAGTCTAATCCAACGTTTCCTCTCTGCTGGGGTCTCGGTCTGTAATGTCAGGGTGAAGACGGACAACTCATCTGCCCATCTCCTCTCACTGAATACCAGGCTATCATCTTACATACACACACACAGCTCACTGTCAGTCTGTCTCCATCTTTCTGTCTGATGGAGTATGAAGGGAAAACAGACTCGGCTTTGTCAAGTTATATTTTGCAGGGCTGTTGGGGGGGGCGGTGGCTTCCTGTGCCCAGTCTATGAAAAAACAAATGTTCACCAGTCAGCGGTGATAATCGCCGACGTGCTGGCATTTGGCTTCTAGAAATGTTATTTATCATATTTCGTTCAGCGGTGCAGTTTCGAGATTTTTATTGTTTAAAGACGTGAACAAGTGAACTGAGAAATCAGTTAAATCAGAAAATCAATTAACCTGCAAGAGCCAAGGACACGACCAAGGTTTCTGTGTCTCCTGGAGAGTTGAGTGATTTGAAGTGAAGTTTTCTTTTTTTTTAATTTTCACAAAGAATCTGTCAAAAAAAGGTTTCTCTAAAAGTGGCAAATATGGTATAAAAAAAAAATCATATTTTCCCTATTGACATCTTAAAATCTATGTTTTTTCTGTTTCATTCATGCTGGAAAAACTACTGGATTACTTTTAACTGGGGCACAAAATAATATCAGGTACAGTTTCTAAATTCTAATTGCCAATATTGGTAATTTTACATAATTTCATGGGGAAATCTTTGAAATACTTACTGCAGATCATACAATAAACCCCTTTTTGGACTTGTTTCAGGTGTAGGCTAATTTCCTTTGAAAAAGATACTGCCTTAGATTGAAACAATTGTATATACTAAAGAGCAGTGAAGAAAATAAAATTAAATCTAAAGTTAAAGGAGCTCATCAACCTAGGAGCTTTGAAAACTCATGTGAGAGAGATTGGAGCAGCTTCATACCGCACTTGTTCTTGTTTTAATGTGAATCTGAAGCCTTAGTCCTGTAGCTTCTATCTTGTAATGTATTTTATCTCTGTTGCTGTGTGATTTCTGTGTGTCTTGTAATTGTTGCAACTTTTCTATGCTGCTGTCTTGGCCAGGCTTCCCTTGAAAAAGAGGTCATTGTGTCTCAATGGGACTGACCTGGTTAAATAAAGGCAAATAATAAAAAAATAAAAAATAAAAAAAATAAATCAAGTTGGTGATCAATTACCAATTAATACATTTGCAAATCGAATGTAGTCAGCTCATGTCTACTCAGGATATGACGTGGATCGAAAAAGGTGCATTCATTGACCTGGCTGCAGTGGAAATAGATACAACAATTGATCCTCTGTTCTATTTCTGACAAAAGTATATTCCTCATATACTGAGGATTACAACTCTTATCAACAATCTGTCATTTTAAATTCTTGAATTGTAACTAACTTTCAGGAAGATCTATCGTCCTGCTGTCTCCCTGAAACAAACACAGAAGACAAGAGCGATGACTGCCCATGTCAACAGGCATGGCCTCGTCACTGAGGTCAGCAGGGTCACGCTGGGTGTAAGGGGTGACGTGGGAGGAGACGAGGTCAACGGCTAATTAGAGCTCTAAAACACTGAGCGGGTCAGAGGGTCAGGTGACATCACCAGGAGACATCAGCATATTGTACAGAGCCGACTATTGAAGTGAGCTCCACTAGGATCCCTTTGACCTTTGACCTCTGGTGAAACAGGTGATTAGCTGGTGCAGATCATGAATGTGTCATAAGGTGGTAGTTTCTGGTTTCCAGCTGTACAGAACCTCAGGCTCATGTTGTAGTGTTAGTTATTTGAGTATATTTACTGTAGGATTGAAAACCTAATGTCCACTAAACATAGAAAGACAGAACTTCATTGCATTCATTTGGTAGCACTCCACCTGTTATGGCCTCTTCTGATAGAGAAAATGATCATGATAAATAGACATTATGCTGTGTATAATACATTTCTATTTTTCATTAGATTTACCTCAAAATTTCATATGCATTGTATGCATCCACTGTTTACCTTTTAAAGGGGTCGGGTTGCTTTTTTACTGTTTTGCTAACCCTACTCCTGGCCATGTGCCTTTGTTTTCAATGGAGCCAGTGACAGAGCAATCATTTGAGTGGTACAGAATGTTATATATCATATACGATGTTACAATGTGTATATTTGTGTAGTCTTATCTGTCATAAACAAGAGATTGGTTACGGGACGCGATTGTGTTGCTGGGTCACCGGGGTGGAGTGGCGGCTCTGATCTTGCAAAGTTGTTGTTCAGCCAAGAGATGCTATGGAAGGCAGAGAGCCTCCAATCACCCTCGTAACAATGTCATTTATTAAACCATCACAATTACTGCAAAGCTGTTTAATTAAGGTAAAAATGTAGCATAAAGCTAAAAATCCTGCATCATTCCTCTTTAAAGACTAGTTCATCCCAGTCCTGGTCAAATACCAGTTTCAGCCTAAATGTACAGTGGCCCTAAGCAGGCACGTGCACACATAGGGCCCAAAGGGTGCTTGAGCCCCTGCCCTTTTTGCCTCGTATTAAAAAGTGCCCTTTTTTACGTTTTTTTTTTTTTTCAATAAATGCATTCCTGTTGTGCATGAGGATGTAAACAACCGCGCTGTAAAAATGCCACGGTTATCTAGGTTATCTACCGTACGCATTTCCTTGTAATACACACGGTATTGTGTATGTACGTTGGTGTGTGTGTTGTCCGCTGCTGCTTCGCTCTGTCCCTCACTGAGGGTCGGGGGGGGGGAGCTGCCCCGCGGTGCGCGCTCCCTCACATGCACGTCCAGAGAGAGAGAGAGAGAAGTAGAAGCTGCTGCCTCGTCGATAACTCTGTGTGTGTTGCACATAGATGAGACGTGACAGTGGAGCGACTTGTGTCGAATCTTGTGAGTTATAAATCCACCAACATAACTTCCTGTCAGTTCTGACAAGTCACCGTCCACTTATTCAACGAGCTTAATGAGTCATATTTCAGAAAAGCACTCATTTGTGTTTGTTTAGCTAACTGCTTGTTAAGAGTTAAGCCCCACCCCGTCCTCTGTCTAACATCACCTGAATGTAGTGAACAACAGCAACAGGAGGAATCACTCACTCCGCTTGATTTCACTGACTATTTGAATTTGTTTCCAGATGTTGAGTTACTGGTAATTGTGACTTTGCTGTTGTAAATATTGCTGCTGTTCTGAAATATGCACAGTAGCAGTCACAGTAGTCATTTCTTGGTTTTGTGTGTGTAGCCTGTAGGCTTAGCCTACTTCTATTTTGCACTTGCACTCACATGATTTTTTTTTTCTGCAAGCCATGTTAATGTGCACCCAATATTAGCCTTAGCCTACCAGTTCAGAAGTCATGACTCTGTTTCAGGAAGTTGGGAAATTGGTCCAGCATGTTGACTGCAGTCCTGAAGGCGTGCAGGCTTTCTCTACCGACTAAATAGTAACTGTAATTTTTTTATTTTTATTTATTTTGATATTAAGGCCTGAAAAAATTGTACATAGGTACTGCCCTTTTCTGATGTTGAGCCCCTGCCCCTCTATAGTCATGTGCACGTCCCTGGCCCTAAGAGTGCATAACATTTTCTTTAAATTGACAAAAACAAAAAAAAAATCAAACACATGTAAGTATGCTAATTTAGTCCTACAACACCAACAACAGAAGTGTTTCCAAGGATACTGTAGAGAGAAGAACCTGCTGGGACGCACCTTTCATTTAATGCTTTTAAGTTCTGTTCCACATTAGTTACACTGGAGAGAGAGAGACAGAAAAGTCAACGAGAGAGAGAGAGGGGGATGATATTGCACAGAGGGACGCCCACTGGACTCAAGCCCGGGACACTGTGATTAGGATTACACATTCATGGTAGCGTCTGGCTCCAAAATCCAGACTCCCATGTTAAAATGCCCAATGTCACAGGAGAAATAAACATGTTTACAGCCTGTTGCAAAGGTTTTGGTGTCTACTGCTAATTTCCTCCTTCATGACAAGTGTACAATGATGGGTTTTTATATAACCCCTTAAAAATTACCTTTGGGTTACATTGCTTCTAATGCATGCTGGGTCCACTGGTGGGCCAGTGGGTTTTAAGGGGATAACTCAGTCATTTTAATTCTAGTAAGACTCATTGTTTTGCATTAAAGAGGGTGAATCACTTTGAATGACAGGTGCTGTGTCCACAGTCTGTGGTCTGACCTCTTCAGATGTGTTCTGTAATGACTGACACTGTAACTGAGAAGCCGACTGCAATGATGTCACCAAACTTTGTCTTTTGTTATGGCTTAGATTGATAGAGAAATTATATACAGTCGGTGTTTTACTTTTTTTTTTACTCTGTCTGTGCTTCCCTCCACCCCCCTCTTCCACCTCATTTTTGTCTCCAGATGATGACCTCATAGCTGTAAGAGTCACACTATTAAACAGCCTCTCACCTCTTTTACAAGACCAGCCAGACTTCAGCCTGGTCCATATGGTCCCAATCAGACTAAAAAGTGGAATCACCCTCCCCACTCTGCTCTCCTGCTCAAAGTATATCCCAGTGTCCTCCAGATACAAGAAGACAGAGAGACCTGATTGTGAACTTGAAATGACTGGTCATCCAGTAGCAAGTAAATTATTTCAGAAACAAACAAAAGTTCAATTTATAAAGAATTTGTATATAGGTTGGAGGGACAAGAAATACATTTCTACCTAGTTAATTTCCATCCAACCTGCTCCATCAATGTCTGCTTCAGCGGAAGATTTTCTTGATTTTTTTTCTGGGTGGTCCCAAGTCTCAAAAGATGTCTTAGAAAAGAACCAGTAGAAGTGGCATCTCACTCAAAAACCCACCTGTCTCGTGGGGGAATTGCATCCTTGTAGCTGGCATGTCTCATTTTTTACCTATGAGACTCAGGTTTGGGTGGGTGTGCTGGCGTCTCTCAGCTGTGAAGTGAAAATGTCACAAGACTGTCACACTATCAAAGGAATAAAAGGTCCACTGTAATCCAAGTTGCAGTGATAAAATGTCAATGTACTGCAGAGCTCTCTGCCTGGATGCGGCTGCTGAGCTCCTGGCAGCACTGTCAGCAGAGGTGGAGATCACACCAGCAGCTCCAGAGGAAGTGCTCGTCTTCATCATCTCCATCCGTTCCCTGGGATATGTACTGTATGGCAGGAGTTGCAAGACATTGGCAGCAGATGAAGTTTGTTTTATTTTGTTTTTGTTGGAGATGGTGTTATGGCATGCACAGACTAGACCATGTTTTAATCCAATCAGCACAACAGACAGTCATTTTATTTCATTTATGCCTTTTATGCATATAAACATTATGTTCTCATAAACAGGTCCAAGATATAACTGTACTGTATCAGTCAGAAACAGCTCTTCACTCATACCTTCTGGGCTGCTGCCACAGAGCTCAAGAAAAACTATGCTGGGGTATATTTGGTTCCTCTGTTTTATTTTTTACTAGATTCGGTAACACTTTACAATAAGGGTCCCTTAATTAACGTTAGTTAGTACATTTTAAGCGTTAATTAACTGCATATTAACAATCATTATTATGTATTAGGATTAGGAAACACATTAATTAATGTAGCCTATAAGTAAGCAGTTAATTAATGTTTACTACTCAAAGTTATTTATTACATTTAAAAGTTGAATAATGTAATTAGTTATCATTATGTATGCATTACTCATCATTAATTAACACATTAGTTAATGCTTAATAATGCTTAACTAACGTTAATTAAGGGACCCTTATTGTAAAATGTTACCCTAGATTCTTCAAGATTATGCTGTGCTGAAGAAGCCAATACATTATCCATTATCCAGAGTGGTCCAGACATCCCCCTCCCCTGGCAATGTTTTCCAGCTACTCCTGGGGAATCGCAGGCCATTCCCAGGCCAGATGAGATATATAATCTCTCCAGCATGTTCTGGTCTGTCTTGACATCTCCTACCAGCTGGATGTGCCTGCAGGACTTCAAGAGGAAGACACCTACTGTATGAGGCCTCCAAACCACAAGCCTGAACCACCTCAACAGACTCCTTATGACCCAAAGGAGTAGTGGCTCTACTCTGAGTTCCCTCTGGATAACAGAGCTCAACACCTCATCCCTGAACCTGAACCCATGAGGAAACTAATTTCAGATGCCTGTATCTGGTACCCAGAGCTCATGACTGTGAGTGAGGTTGGGAAGGAGGATTGACAAATAAATCTGAAGCTTTGTCTGGCACAGCTCCCTCTTTACCACGATTCTCACTTTCCTGTAATTGCCTCTCAGTAGCATCTCAGATGTTTTCCATTGTGGATTCAGTTTAACTTGGAAGTTGTTGATCAGCATCTTATGTCTTCCATTTAAAACCACAATGATGAGGTGGATGGGCTCAGACCGTACAGAGGCTGTACATGCCCCTCCTCTTTTTACAACTTCCCACAAAAGAGTGCTTGTTGCCCCCAGAGGTGGATGTGCTTTGTGTCATTTTAAACACACTTGCTCACTTGGGACAGTGGTGACCTTAAGATAAGATCTCAGACAGTGGGATAAATCTGGGTGACAAAGAAGAAAGAGCAGCACTTGCCCTTCACTCATTACCAACACTGTGGTGTCCTTGATCAGAGTCTCAACCCCCCAACCTCTGCAGTGGAGTTACTCAGTGGCCATCAGATCAGACTGTGTCAGCAGTAAAGCTATGTACTGGATGAATCAAGGATTAAAGAAGAACAATGAATATTTACCACACTTGTTGGAAACGTAACCTGTCGGTTGGAGTTATTCATTCAGAAAATAAAGCATATGACACCACATTTTCTCATCTGCATGAATCACAGCACCAGTATCACTATGATGCTGCAGCTTTACTGTCATGTTATAGACATTTAAGGATCATTACTTTGTGTTTTCATGGTGTTAAAAAAGCAGATTTATCTGAAAACCTTCACAGAGCACAGCCGAGGTAGACTTCTATTTCACTTGTGTGTGATGGCCATTCACACTCACAAACATGCATTGTCTTTGATGATAGTAGAAACCACAGGGATCCTCTGATAACAGTAGATTTCACTGGCATCTTTCCTCTATCACACACACACACACACACACACACACAACCACACACACATAAAACAAAGAGAGCTGCAGTGATTGGTGTTGCAGTAAATGGTATTTGAGCAGCGGGGCTGTTTGACATAGCAGCTATGTGTAGACTGTGGCCTTCGTACAATAGCCTGCCCCCCCCCTGGGGAATCTGGATCCCATCTTTAGTTTGGAGCTCATTAAACCGATTATTCCCATAATCTCTCTGACGGCGGGCAGAATAAAGAAACGCACTCTAATAATTGCCTGCTTACATTTTGCGCTGTTTGGCCCTGTTGATTGTGTAAGTGTGTGTGTGAATATCTTGTTATTTCTTGAATCTTGAACAGATAAATGCACATGGATGATTTGAGTGAGACAAAAGTCAATTTGACATAGAAACAAAAGCATGTGTGATAATGTAGATTTCAATAGTTGAGTTTTACTTGCATCTCTTTAATTTCATTGATTGGTTTTTCTTCAATTCAAGTCTCCAGATAAATTAATTTGTGTCACATAGCAGCTAAAATGTTTTCACTTCTGAAGTATAGCACTTGTACACACACACACACACACACACACACACAAGCAGTGATCAAAGCAGAAAGAGATGACAGGTAAAGGCACGAACAGCCAATCAGAGCGGTAGTAGTAGTAGGTGACCTTGCTGAGCTGCAGCAGATCGGCGGCATTAGAGCTGTCAGTTATGTCACGACTCACGAGCCCCCCCTAGAAAGCAGATAAAGATTGTGTGTGCATGTGTCTGCACGCATGTTTGTGTGCTCCTGTGTTTTCTTAAACTTAAAGCGGTTAAGTTGGGAGGTATGGAGGTGGGTGGTGTAAATTCAAACGGAGACAGGTTGTTACAGAGGGTAATTAAATCACAGCAAAGTCAATTAAAAGTGTGTGTACATGTATGTGTGTGTGTCTTTGTGTAAGGCAGAACAGATTTGGTGAGGTGGTTGAACATGCAACATCACTGGGAATCATTTTATAGTTTAGGTTTTCATTGGCCTCCAAATGAAAATGTCTTTCATCAAATATAATTACTTGTTTCCCTGTCAAGCAATGTTGCACTACAATTTAGAATTACAATACACTACAACCCTTAATCCTAACAACCCTAACCCTAGGGAAGGAATTGAGTTAAGTAGTGTGTTTCTTAACCAAAGACATCCCTGTTTTCGTGACTACACATCATCACCTGCAACAACACACATTTACACATCGCAGGAATAAATGTCACCAATAATAATAATGCCCCAATCAATTCTCATTCACTCAAACCCTATAATCCCCACATAATGTATCAAATATTTACTCAACAGTGAGCAGTAAATTTAAATTCAAATTCAAACATTTAGGCTTCTAATCATCATCACTAACAGCTTCAGAGTACTGGATTGTGGGACTGCAAAAAGTGGATGAATTCAATCAGTCTGCATTTGAAAGCTCAACCTACACTAATAGTAAATGTAGCATATAACTAAGATAACATGCACAATATGCTATAACATAACACTGGAAATGAACCAATAGTCAATCTAATAATTTACACATATACTTTTCTCTGAATTAATTGCACTTTTTATCTGTGAGAAAACAATTTCTGTGACGACGCAGTTGCAGAATCGTAAAGATAAGATACTGAATCCCACTTTGCCCCTGATGCCTGCTCCATCAGTGTATGGCTGTGATGTGTGCGTGTGTTTGTGTGTGTGTGTGTGTGTGTGTGTGTGTGTGTGTGTGTGTGAAGGAGTACATGTGCATTCCGGGAAAGCTGTGTATACATACAGTCCATTCACAAGTCTTCACTTTTCTTACCACTCACTGACAGATGGAGGACAATTATTGGCTATTATCAAACTCAGTGTGGAAAGTCGGCCCACTCATTCCTGTGTCATGTTATTGTTGGTCAAGTGAACTGCAGGACAAAAGGCCACAGCAACGCCTGAGCTTGAGTACAGAATGATGTTTACTGTACCTTTTGCCTACAATGAACCAATGTTACAGAAAAATATTCAATAATGACAGTTTACTTTGGGTCATCTAAACCTATGTGCAGTCATCTTGAATGTCAAATCTCAGCGCTACACACACTGACACATGACACTAGATCTCTTAGGTTTATATACACACAGAAACCTCATCATCACATTGATGTGTGATGCAGAATATGACAAAAGCTTTTGAATTGTGTTTAAAATACATTTTTTTCATCCAGTGGAACAGAAGTTACAGTTCTGTTTACTGCTTCTCCAGTGAATAGCTTGAGAACACAATGGCTGTATTGGATGTTTATCTTCAATTCAGCTTTAATTGTATGGAGTCAAATAATGACAAATATTATCTCAAGGCACTTTGCAAAGTAAGGTCAAGACCTCAGAATATTGTTGAGAGAAACATCCATGGGCGACAGAGGAAGAAATCCCTTTAAACAGGAAGAAACCTCTAACAGAACTTGCCTCGGTGTGGGGGGCGACAGTTTGCCTCGAATGGTTGGGCTGAGAAGGAGAGCTGTGGGTTTATGTGTGTGTGTAGGCTACATACTGCTGATAAGTTGATAGTTGTTGAAGTTGTTGCCATTCAACATGGCACAGTAATGAAAAGACAGCGAGAACAGAGAGGAGGTTTAGTGCCAGGGGACAGGGAAAAAAAAAAAAACTGACCACATAGCTGTAGTGTTTATGTAGCGTTAGATACTGTATTAATAGACAGGCTTATTGTTCTCATGTGCATATGATATGTAGCCTATGCTCCATAGTGCGAATTCGGGGGTTTGACCCCCCTAATTACGACTGCAACCCCCTAAAAGAGGTACAAATAACAGATAGGGGGGGTTGAAACATTTATCTTTCTTCATGAATACTACAATATACAGTATTTCCATAGTCATGCCAGGAAGATGCTTGTAGTAAAAAACCCCTAGTGGACTAAACCATTTCATTGCCTGAATCTGCGTGTGTCACTGACTATGAACCTGAGATACCGGGACTGAGTCCAGGTGTTTCGTTCCTGTGTGGAGTTTAACATGTGAACCCGAGAATAGAGCTTCAGAACCAGAACCAGAACCAGAACTACCCCTTTTCCACCGAGCTGGTTCCGGTGCTGGTTCGGAGCTAGTGCCTGCTTAGCACCGGTTCTTTGCTTTTCCACTGCCTAAGCACCGGTTCTTGGTTCTTAGAACTGGTTCCAGACCAGCACCAACTTCTTGCTGGGCCAGAGCTAAGAACCGGTTCTTCCAGGGGCTGGCAGCAGGGTAACCTTAGCAACAAGACCAGCGCTAAGATACAGACACGTTATCGCTACGTATTAAGTTTGTTTATCGATGTAAACACAGTTGAAGCTAACTAGCTGAGCTACAGGCAGTGGCTAACAGCAGCTAACGCTCATATCAAAACATCGCCGTCAAAACGTAGTTGCCGGTCACGGCGATTACGGCGAAGACGGCTGCTTTTTCCTTCTTTTTTTTCAGCCGGGTTTAGTGTTATCGTTAATTAAAAGCCTATCTGTGCTTCCACGTCGGGTCCGGTGTTCAACAACCGCAGGTTGGACCAGGTTTTAATTTTCAGGTCCGTTTATAACTGTAGCAGGCAGCAAAGACAGGAGCAGCTCCTGGATGGGGAGTGTGGCTCTGACTTGGCTCCTGATCAGTGGAAAAGCAAAGTGGTTCATTGGAGGCACCAGAGTTGAACCAGTTAAAGGGATAGTTCAACATTTTGGCAAATTGGCCCATTGCCATAATTGCTATAGTCATAGCAGTAGGTTCGTTACCTTTAATTGTAGGTGTAAGCTATTTTTAGTACAGCGGAGCGCAGCAGCAGGCTGCTCAGAGCTACGCTATGGAGGCTAAGGGAATTTCTTGGTTTCCCTCATTAAACTCATCAAATACAAAATCCCAAAACTCCACAGCGCTTTTGTAGACAAGTTGTGAGCTGCACAACCACGCTATGAGATAATGACGGAACGATACGAAACTAAAATTCATACAAAACCGCTGATGCGCGTTGCGTTCAGGGACAGTTTTTCAGCAAGCAGTCTCCGTATTTACCCTGTATTTACCTTGAAAACGGCTCCGTTTCGTATCGTTCCGTCATTATCTCATAGCGTGGTGGTTGTGCAGGTCACAACTTGTCTACAAAAGCGCTGTGGAGTTTTGGGATGTTGAATTTGATGAGTTTAATGAGGGAAACCAAGAAATTCCCTTAGCCTCCATAGCGTAGCTCTGAGCAGCCTGCTGCTGCGCTCCGCCGTACTGAAAATAGCTTACACCTACAATTAAAGGTAATGAACCTACTGCTATGACTATAGCGATTATGGCAATGGGCCAATTTGCCAAAATGTTGAACTATCCCTTTAAGCACCGAACTAGCACCAGCACCGAACCAGCACTGGAACCAGTTTGGTGGAAAAGAGGTCGTTCCTGAGCCAGAATCTGAACCAGAACCAGAACCGGGGACTGAGTCCAGGTGTTTCGTTCCTGTGTGGAGTTTAACATGTGAACACGAGATAAAATGTTGTGTCGTGTAAAATGTTGACCCCCCCAATTGTCATTGTATAATTCGCACTCTGCTATGCTCTTACTTTTTGTATCCATGGTAACATCTTGTCCTGTAGTAAACATCTGTCTGTGAAGCCACATCATTTTGTCCACCGCTCTCCCTTATATACGTTAAACAAGCGCCTCACCAGCTCCCATGCTGGTTGTTTTTTTCCCCTGCTTGTTTACGTCGCTGTTTTCTGTCACACTGATGTTGTCATCAACGTGATGACATCTCTAGATGTGGGGTGAATGGCCTTGCAGGTCACCAGCTGGAGATCAGACATGGGTTTTTTTGGCCAGTGGGAAAGGAGCCAAATGCTGTGCTAGCTATATGTCCCTTGCCGGCAGCAGTAGTTTCAAGATGGCAGACCGTCATGGAGCTCCCAGATTGTGGCCCAATTCCAATCCGCCCCCTAAAGACTCAAGCCCTGAACCCTCACTGACTTAAGTGACGTCAGCTCTAAGTGACGGAGTGTGAGAGTGTGTGAGGGTCCAGATGCTGTAAACATGAATGGAACAGCACTTACCCACTCTCACCACACGTAACCTTGACAACAAAATGTTGTTGACTCCAGTCTTGGGCCGATAATTTACCATACTTTCAACACTCACAACGTGTGTGAGGGACGCGGACTCAAAACTAAATGTTCCTGGATCAGATCTGATCAAATTATCATCAATAATCACAAACTGCACGTTAATACTGACAGTGAACTTGTTCTTTTCTTGTTCTTTTTCTTTTTTTGTTGCTGCGACGGAGCTCTCTCAGTCTACGTGTGTTAATTTACATTTCTTTCTTTTTTTAAGACTCGCGTTTCGACGGCATCCCATGTGTTTGACTTCACAACACTATGAACTGTGGGTAATTCCCCTACCAAAAGTCCGCATCGGTGCTGACTTACGGTAAGGGGGCAGTAAGGGCTCATTCACTGACTCAATAGCTGGGTTTCCATCCAAGTCGTATCGAATTTAAAAGCGGATTTTGTGAAAATGCGCAAAAAGCAAATGCGAATTTATGACCGTTTCCATTCATTATTGTTTTGCGATTATTGGGAGAGGAGGAGTGCACCGTGAGATTACGTCATAAGAGAGCGTGAATGTATCCAACAGTTGACACTCAGCTGACACTCAACATCATGGACAATTTACGTACTTTCCGGACTATAGACGCACCTGTATAAGCCGCACCAGCTACATTTTAAAAGAAAATACATATATAGGCTGCACTTGAATATAAGCTGCAGGTTTTCATGTTGTAACATGAGATATTTACACAGAAAGACAGTAGGGAACTGTGACAGTCCGCTCGCTTTTCCGCTGTTTTTGTTATGCTCCTCTCCTCCATGTGCATCTGTTTACATACGAAGCCGGTGAAAAATCAATAAGTTACATAACGATGTTACAGCGTGTGTTTGTGTAGTCTTAACCGTCATAAACAAAAGATTATGGGTTACGGAGCGCGTTTGTGTCGCGGGGTGCAGAGACGAGAGCTGGGAGACCGGGGCGTCGTTCTCCATTTGTTTGAACGTCGCTGGGTGAAGTCCAGCAGCACTTCACCCACAAACTCTGGCTCAATTCGCATAATCTGTTTCCATCACAAAAACTTGCATTTCCTTTAATCGATACGCTGACAAATCCACCCCCTCCAAGCGTATAAACTTTTATGCGCATTTACTGCCTTTATTCGAATTTCTGGCGTTTCCATTCAAGTATTTATTCGCAATTTTTGAAAATGCGAATAAAAAAAGGTGGATGGAAACGCAACTACTGACTTGATGATCTGACAACGGAACAGCCCTCACACACTCACGGACTTCCCGTGAACGCGCCTCTAAGTCAGTGAGTCCGTAAGGGGTCGGATTGGAATTGGGCCTCACTTATCCGCCCCATGTACAAACAAATCTGAAATTCTTCGCTTACGAGAATTAGTCAGATTATTGGCGCAGGTCATAATACACATATGATAACATATGAATTCAGACATCGATTTTGTGCCAATAAACAACTGAAAATGTTACACAATATCCCTTAATTGTTATTTGTCATATATCTGTTTTGTCAGATATCTGTTTTTATCTATTCATTTAATAATTTCTCAGCCAAGTCAATTCATGTTCATTTATGGCTGAAAGCAAAAGTAACTGCAGTAGAAA
This sequence comes from Trachurus japonicus, assembly GCF_045865225.1. Classification (NCBI taxonomy): domain Eukaryota; kingdom Metazoa; phylum Chordata; class Actinopteri; order Carangiformes; family Carangidae; genus Trachurus; species Trachurus japonicus. Next base: position 32,688,900 of record NC_140909.1, on the reverse strand, counting down.
AAGGCTGCTTCATATGAAGTCATAATGACAGACCACTGTAATTAAGTGATCAATTATGTATCAATAAGTATTTTACACATATTGCATATTTCATCATTGATTGATGTAAATAAATTGATTATGTTGTATTTGTGAGTGAGAGGTGCATCTGCTCTCATTTTGACAGGTTCAATTAAAATCTGGATTGTGTAAAACCAAACACTGACACCTAAGTAACATGTGTAACAGTAAGAGTCACACACAAGATTGTGATTCTTCTGACCCTGCAGAGTTTCCAGTGATCGGCTCTCTGACGGCCGACACTAATCACATCTGGTTAGTAAGCAGGATCTGCTGCCAGATTCTCCCTGTGCCTTGCCACTGCCTTGACCTCTGTGACCCCGCTGGCTGCCCTTTGACCTCTTGCCACATGATAAGTGTTTGTGACCTCTGACCTGTTTGGATAATTAAAGAGGCATGACCTCGAGCAGATTGCATTGGAAATCTGTCGCTGATGATTAGTGAGTTAGTATGAGGTAAGTAGGCACAGATGAAGGCGTCACCTATTTTTTTCAGGAATGTTGAGGATGTAGATGGTTCACAGTGTGACTGTGTGTGTAGATGTGTGTTTTCCTTTATTCTGACAACCTATGTGCATCATAACTTTTTGTTAAATTATCTATTTATTTGTTCAATTCATGGTTTGTTTATTTATTTGTTCAATTCATGGTTTGCATTGTCCCATAGGTCCAATATTTCCAAAAGGATATTTAATCTTTCATGTAAACATTGTTTGAATATAAAACAGTTTTGATAATGTTCCCTGGAGTATTGTTGAAGACATGTAACGAATTATTACGGTAGACATTAAAGTCTTGTCAGTGCTCTCTGGTGGACAATGTTTGCTATAGCAACACTTCCTACATTACCTTTAATTCACGCCCCTGACACACCCATTGTCATGGATCTATATCAACACCTCCAGCCCCAGCCAATGGTGTCATCTCATTAATTCATAAAAAACAGGGAAGATGTGTGCACATCCAGTGCCTATTTTAGGCCAGGTGCCGGATAGTCATAGGATCATTGAAAAGGAAAAAAGGGAATATCCGCACACTGGATTAAGGCTCTCATCTTCCTCAGGCAACTAGAGAAATCGTACAGTAAGTTGGAAAAAAAACAAAACAAAATTTGCTCATATCCTCTGAACAACGGCCGCCACCGCCGCAACAACAACAATAACAACATCCTTCTACAAACAAATGTTGTTCGTCCTTCTCTCAGCATGTGTCAGTTTGTCCACAAAAGCAAACATAATGACTCACCGTTAACTGGTTAGTTAGTTAGCTGGCTCCTCTGAGCTGCTGTTGCTGCTCACAAAACGTACAGTTTGCAGTGAATTGGTCTACGTTAGGAAAATAGACAAAATATAAAATAAAACACCCCCTGCCACCCCACAACATAAGCCCTACAACAAAACTAGGGATACGTTATTAAAGCAAAGGTAAGTGCTTTTTAGCTAACAGCAGGTAGGCTACCTTCCTAACGTTAATAGATAGCCTGGGTTGCTATGGAGAAGGAGGGATTGATGCGGTTTGGCCCCTGCATTAACGTCTAATGACACAAATCTTCAAGTCTTGGGCTGAGAGAAGGAGAAAAATTCAATCACCCTCTAAACTTTTGGGATATCGGCTGTCGGACTTGCATGTCCTGTACACACACCGCTTCAGCATATTGTTTTCTGCCGAAAGCTTGACAGGCCTCTTGTGCATACTTGCTAAAGGATTGGATAGTAGCCGTATGTGGGAGGGACTTAGCGAAGGGTCAATCGCACTCACATATTTTTCTCAGCCTCTTCTCAACATGGCGCGAAGTGAGCGCTGGGAATGAAATTTTGTGTTGACCGTATATGGCATCACATTGTGTTTCCTGTGTGCTTTGCCTTTATTATCTTTGCATGGACGACTGTTAGTAATTGGAGCTTCTGTACTGTTGTGAGATAGAAATAAAAGGTGTTAAACAGAGCCTGAGAAGCGAGAATGGAGTTTGGTGTCAGGTCAACAATTTTCTCCTGTGTTCAGCCCACCGCAGCTGATTGTTTTTTAGTGGTTCCCAGTTAGCCCTAACACTTTCTGTTAACTGAATTGAACTGTTTTTGTTGCTATTACTGGTGTGGGACACTTAAATGTTTTGTTTTGTGGTTACACCTGACACTACCACAGGACATTTTCTTTTGAAATTTGTGCTTGGCCTTCATTATACGCTGGGGTAACTGTGCTGCGTCTTGCTTTCCTCCTCTCAAGCTGGGTCTTGGTGGTTTGATTGAAGGGTCACAAGTTGCTGGGTGTATTCATGTGGGGGATTAAATCAGTTAAAATTGTCAGAGGCTGGCACCCCCAGAAATCAAAGGAAATGTGCTCCAACATGTTTAAATGTCCTTTGTTGGATACAGGTGGGCACCATAGTGATGCAGTGATTGGCAGTGTTGCCTCAGCAAGAAGGTTCTGGGTTCAATTCCCCTGCCAGGGAACTTTCTGGGTGGAGTTATTCTCATTGTGCCAGTGTGGGTTCTTTTCACGTTCTTCAGCTTCCTCACACAGTCCAAAAACATGCACATTAGGTTGACTCTAAAGTGTAATTGAGTGTGTATGCATTGTTCAGCTCTATATGATGTCCCTGTGATAGACTAGTGATCTGTCCAGGGTGTACCCTGTCCTCACCCAACATTAATTGGGATTGGCTCCAGCACCCCTGTGACCCCAAATGGGTAAGTGGTAGACAATGGATGGACGTTGTATAAAAGTCGATGTCGATGTGTAATATGATTTTAAAGCAGGTCTCACCTCTATATTGATATTGTGAAAGTATCAAAGCCTCAGTCCACAGAGAAATACACACAGCCTTTATTCAGAAACTGAGCTTTATACATTTGTTGAACTTCTGCAACTTTGTGATGTCACAACAAATAAGTCACCAAGCCCCAGCTGGACCCATGCACCATCCACCACTTGCAGGATTTTCTGTAAGTATTTTATCTGAAATCTTTTCTATTTTCATTCAGGAACCAGTCAGCCAATCAGAAGAGAGGCTTATAGCTTTCTCTCTTCTGATTGGCTGACACTGACCTGTTGTTTCTAGAGCTCCAGAGAGAAGCTGAGAGAGGAGATGTGAAACTACACTGAGATGGGTTTTGGTTCTTAAACCCACAAATCTATGTTCTTATGGACAAAGACAAATTTCAGTTACACTGAAGTCAGCACCTGCAATAGTCACTCTGCACGATGCGTACAGTGAACAAAGGAAGCTCCAGCAAACCAAGAGTTGAGGTTTAATCTGAGTGGCCGAACAGCAGTTAGTCTTTCCTGGAGAATGAATTGGCATTCCACACTTCTCTACTTCTCTTGGTTACTGTTGCTAAGGCTGGAAAACTTTATCCAGCACTACATGCAGCAGAGGGACGCCTGTGTCCACATGAGCTTTCTTTCACATCTCCAGTGGCTATGAAGTATGTGGCTGTGAGGATGAGAGTGTAAACCTGAGATCTATGGTTGAATTTGGTCTCCCAAAAACAAGTCAGGACAAAATACCTCTGTCTCTTTACACTGAAATGTTTTGCCACTTACCTCTAGGCTTATATCTACAGTAGCTACCTGTAATTTGGATGTTTATTTGTCTTTCTCAGAAATGTATGCCTTCACAGAAACCAAACTCTCTGAATTGCAATATAGCACCAAGAGTAATGAAGATAAACAGAAAGACACAGAATATAAAGTATAAATATAAGCATATTTGGTTTGATGAATCACCTACATTAATCACATTGACATTTTGTTTAATTGTAGGCCTAATGATTATGGCTTACATTTAAGGAAAACCCCAAATTCAGTATCTCAAAAAATTAGAAAATATTACATCAGACTTATTAGAAAATGATTGTTAATAAAGAATTGTTGGTCTTCTGGAATGGATGTCCATTTATATGCACTCAATACTTGGTTGGGGCTCCTTTTGCTTGAATTACTGCATAATTTCGGCGTAACATGGAGGCAACTCCATGCAACTCCAGGCTGTTTGCCTATCAAGGCAACCTGGGCTTCCATAACACCTCAGCAGTGCAGTATCCTGCAGCTCATCTGCATTTTTGGGTCTAGTGTGTCAACCCATTCCTGAACCAGAGACAACATCAGAGTTGTCTTACCTGCATGGGCAAAGGAGAAGAAGAACAGGACTATAGGCCCAGTGGTCCAAAGTCCTCTTTTCAGATGAAAGTAAGTTTTGCATTTTGGAAACCAAGGACGCAGGGTCTGGAGGAAGGCAAGGCAAGACAATTTTATTTGTATAGCCCATTTTTACAGTTTGTCTCAAAGGGCTTAGACCCTCACATCGACTGAGGAAAAACTCCCAAGAAAACCCTGAACAGGGAAAGATTTGGAGAAACATCAGGGTGAGCAACAGAGGAGGGATCCCTCACCCAGGGTGAACAGACATGCAAAAGATGTTGTATACAGACAAGAAATGGTGCAGAGGCACAGAATCCAAGTTGCTCGAAGTCCAATGTAAAGTTTCCACAGCCAGTGATGATTTGGGGTGCAACATCATCTGAATTGAACTAGCCTACTGAAATAAATGAACTTTTCCATGATATAGATGCATCTGTATATCTGCTTCTCTTTGGGTAAATGTCTTGGGGTTTTCATCATTATGATTATGACATTAGCATTGAATTTACATGTTGTAATGAATTCAACTACTAACATTCAGCAAAAGGGTGCATGATTTTCTCTCCTTTTTTAAAACCTTGACCCGATAAACAATTTCAGAAACAGGTGACTAAATTCTCACATCGTTATAAACTGTAGACATTTTTGTTTTGTCTTGCACAAGTACCACGTCGCAGTGTTGCAAAAAAAAAAAAAAGGTAGAAATCGATCATGAGTTGTGATTTTGCAGGTCAAAAGCCACTAATAATGAACTGAGCAGGTAAACAGGTGTTTTTGGGCAATGCCAACATCTCATGAGAGTATCAATACCTTCATGTAGGATGTCTAAGATAAGTATGGCCATGATTGTTAATGCTGTTATACTGTATTTAAAAGCACAACAGGATTAAACTATTGATGTTCTCTTTGTGCAGTGAGTTAAAGCAAGTGTTCTTTTCCTGAAGATTTAGACAAGACAGTCTGACAAGCCAAGCACCTTGCCCCTGGTTTCTAACTCAGAAGAGGCAAGACCTCATTTGTAAGTGCCATGACACTATGGTTCAGCCATGTGGTTGTCAGGACCTGCAATATACACCTTGACTATTTTACAAGTTAAGCATAAAGGCAATTTGAAGTTGACTGAAGCAACAATGCCATTGTGTGCGCCTCATCCCAATAACCAGTCTTGGAGTTGAGACATGGGAACCATTGTTCTGTGCTTGTCAGACAGTCTTAAATGTTACAGGTCAATTTCAACTAAAGCCATATTTAACTGAGGTCAAGTCAAGACCAGGCACAATATTTTGTAGGAAGCATTTTTATTGGCATCAGGTTGTCATCAAGAAGAAACATTGGGGACCTGAAAGACAAAAACATGGGCAAGTTGAGAGCAAAGATAGTCAAGCAGCTAAGTATAGTACTGATTTAACTGCATCTTACCTGGAAGGTCTCTAGAAGCCTGGAAGGTCTCTAGAAGCCACCTTTGGCTGGAGCTGCAGCAGGGCCACTTTCTGTTGAAGTTTTCCTGACAAGTTTGTATACTGGCATGACAGGGGGAGCTGGCTCTCCTGGGCTGTAGCGGGTTTGAGCAAACACTGATCTTCCTCGCTGGTAGCTTGAACGAGAGCTGAATGAGGAGACTGGCTCTAGGTCAGACACGTCACTGAAAACTGGTTCAGGGGCTTCAGGGCCAGCGTTGCCATCAGATCCAGAGCTGCCATCAGATCCAGAGCTGGCCCCATCTTGATAGCTTGCATACCCGTAAGAGCTGCTCCCTCCATATCCACTTGCTGAGCCATCATAGCTGCCACTTGGAGCACTGCCTTCGTATCCACTTGCATGAGAGGTTGCGTATCTCAAAAAATTAGAAAATATTACATCAGACTTATTAGAAAATGATTGTTAATAAAGAATTGTTGGTCTTCTGGAATGGATGTCCATTTATATGCACTCAATACTTGGTTGGGGCTCCTTTTGCTTGAATTACTGCATAATTTCGGCGTAACATGGAGGCAACTCCATGCAACTCCAGGCTGTTTGCCTATCAAGGCAACCTGGGCTTCCATAACACCTCAGCAGTGCAGTATCCTGCAGCTCATCTGCATTTTTGGGTCTAGTGTGTCAACCCATTCCTGAACCAGAGACAACATCAGAGTTGTCTTACCTGCATGGGCAAAGGAGAAGAAGAACAGGACTATAGGCCCAGTGGTCCAAAGTCCTCTTTTCAGATGAAAGTAAGTTTTGCATTTTGGAAACCAAGGACGCAGGGTCTGGAGGAAGGCAAGGCAAGACAATTTTATTTGTATAGCCCATTTTTACAGTTTGTCTCAAAGGGCTTAGACCCTCACATCGACTGAGGAAAAACTCCCAAGAAAACCCTGAACAGGGAAAGATTTGGAGAAACATCAGGGTGAGCAACAGAGGAGGGATCCCTCACCCAGGGTGAACAGACATGCAAAAGATGTTGTATACAGACAAGAAATGGTGCAGAGGCACAGAATCCAAGTTGCTCGAAGTCCAATGTAAAGTTTCCACAGCCAGTGATGATTTGGGGTGCAACATCATCTGAATTGAACTAGCCTACTGAAATAAATGAACTTTTCCATGATATAGATGCATCTGTATATCTGCTTCTCTTTGGGTAAATGTCTTGGGGTTTTCATCATTATGATTATGACATTAGCATTGAATTTACATGTTGTAATGAATTCAACTACTAACATTCAGCAAAAGGGTGCATGATTTTCTCTCCTTTTTTAAAACCTTGACCCGATAAACAATTTCAGAAACAGGTGACTAAATTCTCACATCGTTATAAACTGTAGACATTTTTGTTTTGTCTTGCACAAGTACCACGTCGCAGTGTTGCAAAAAAAAAAAAAAAGGTAGAAATCGATCATGAGTTGTGATTTTGCAGGTCAAAAGCCACTAATAATGAACTGAGCAGGTAAACAGGTGTTTTTGGGCAATGCCAACATCTCATGAGAGTATCAATACCTTCATGTAGGATGTCTAAGATAAGTATGGCCATGATTGTTAATGCTGTTATACTGTATTTAAAAGCACAACAGGATTAAACTATTGATGTTCTCTTTGTGCAGTGAGTTAAAGCAAGTGTTCTTTTCCTGAAGATTTAGACAAGACAGTCTGACAAGCCAAGCACCTTGCCCCTGGTTTCTAACTCAGAAGAGGCAAGACCTCATTTGTAAGTGCCATGACACTATGGTTCAGCCATGTGGTTGTCAGGACCTGCAATATACACCTTGACTATTTTACAAGTTAAGCATAAAGGCAATTTGAAGTTGACTGAAGCAACAATGCCATTGTGTGCGCCTCATCCCAATAACCAGTCTTGGAGTTGAGACATGGGAACCATTGTTCTGTGCTTGTCAGACAGTCTTAAATGTTACAGGTCAATTTCAACTAAAGCCATATTTAACTGAGGTCAAGTCAAGACCAGGCACAATATTTTGTAGGAAGCATTTTTATTGGCATCAGGTTGTCATCAAGAAGAAACATTGGGGACCTGAAAGACAAAAACATGGGCAAGTTGAGAGCAAAGATAGTCAAGCAGCTAAGTATAGTACTGATTTAACTGCATCTTACCTGGAAGGTCTCTAGAAGCCTGGAAGGTCTCTAGAAGCCACCTTTGCTGGAGCTGCAGCAGGGCCACTTTCTGTTGAAGTTTTCCTGACAAGTTTGTATACTGGCATGACAGGGGGAGCTGGCTCTCCTGGGCTGTAGCGGGTTTGAGCAAACACTGATCTTCCTCGCTGGTAGCTTGAACGAGAGCTGAATGAGGAGACTGGCTCTAGGTCAGACACGTCACTGAAAACTGGTTCAGGGGCTTCAGGGCCAGCGTTGCCATCAGATCCAGAGCTGCCATCAGATCCAGAGCTGGCCCCATCTTGATAGCTTGCATACCCGTAAGAGCTGCTCCCTCCATATCCACTTGCTGAGCCATCATAGCTGCCACTTGGAGCACTGCCTTCGTATCCACTTGCATGAGAGGTTGCGTATCTCAAAAAATTAGAAAATATTACATCAGACTTATTAGAAAATGATTGTTAATAAAGAATTGTTGGTCTTCTGGAATGGATGTCCATTTATATGCACTCAATACTTGGTTGGGGCTCCTTTTGCTTGAATTACTGCATAATTTCGGCGTAACATGGAGGCAACTCCATGCAACTCCAGGCTGTTTGCCTATCAAGGCAACCTGGGCTTCCATAACACCTCAGCAGTGCAGTATCCTGCAGCTCATCTGCATTTTTGGGTCTAGTGTGTCAACCCATTCCTGAACCAGAGACAACATCAGAGTTGTCTTACCTGCATGGGCAAAGGAGAAGAAGAACAGGACTATAGGCCCAGTGGTCCAAAGTCCTCTTTTCAGATGAAAGTAAGTTTTGCATTTTGGAAACCAAGGACGCAGGGTCTGGAGGAAGGCAAGGCAAGACAATTTTATTTGTATAGCCCATTTTTACAGTTTGTCTCAAAGGGCTTAGACCCTCACATCGACTGAGGAAAAACTCCCAAGAAAACCCTGAACAGGGAAAGATTTGGAGAAACATCAGGGTGAGCAACAGAGGAGGGATCCCTCACCCAGGGTGAACAGACATGCAAAAGATGTTGTATACAGACAAGAAATGGTGCAGAGGCACAGAATCCAAGTTGCTCGAAGTCCAATGTAAAGTTTCCACAGCCAGTGATGATTTGGGGTGCAACATCATCTGAATTGAACTAGCCTACTGAAATAAATGAACTTTTCCATGATATAGATGCATCTGTATATCTGCTTCTCTTTGGGTAAATGTCTTGGGGTTTTCATCATTATGATTATGACATTAGCATTGAATTTACATGTTGTAATGAATTCAACTACTAACATTCAGCAAAAGGGTGCATGATTTTCTCTCCTTTTTTAAAACCTTGACCCGATAAACAATTTCAGAAACAGGTGACTAAATTCTCACATTGTTATAAACTGTAGACATTTTTGTTTTGTCTTGCACAAGTACCACATCGCAGTGTTGCCAAAAAAAAAAGGTAGAAATCGATCATGAGTTGTGATTTTGCAGGTCAAAAGCCACCAATAATGAACTGAGCAGGTAAACAGGTGTTTTTGGGCAATGCCAACATCTCATGAGAGTACCAACACCTTCATGTAGGATGTCTAAGATAAGTATGGCCATGATTGTTAATGCTGTTATACTGTATTTAAAAGCACAACAGGATTAAACTATTGATGTTCTCTTTGTGCAGTGAGTTAAAGCAAGTGTTCTTTTCCTGAAGATTTAGACAAGACAGTCTGACAAGCCAAGCACCTTGCCCCTGGTTTCTAACTCAGAAGAGGCAAGACCTCATTTGTAAGTGCCATGACACTATGGTTCAGCCATGTGGTTGTCAGGACCTGCAATATACACCTTGACTATTTTACAAGTTAAGCATAAAGGCAATTTGAAGTTGACTGAAGCAACAATGCCATTGTGTGCGCCTCATCCCAATAACCAGTCTTGGAGTTGAGACATGGGAACCATTGTTCTGTGCTTGTCAGACAGTCTTAAATGTTACAGGTCAATTTCAACTAAAGCCATATTTAACTGAGGTCAAGTCAAGACCAGGCACAATATTTTGTAGGAAGCATTTTTATTGGCATCAGGTTGTCATCAAGAAGAAACATTGGGGACCTGAAAGACAAAAACATGGGCAAGTTGAGAGCAAAGATAGTCAAGCAGCTAAGTATAGTACTGATTTAACTGCATCTTACCTGGAAGGTCTCTAGAAGCCTGGAAGGTCTCTAGAAGCCACCTTTGGCTGGAGCTGCAGCAGGGCCACTTTCTGTTGAAGTTTTCCTGACAAGTTTGTATACTGGCATGACAGGGGGAGCTGGCTCTCCTGGGCTGTAGCGGGTTTGAGCAAACACTGACCTTCCTCGCTGGTAGCTTGAACGAGAGCTGAATGAGGAGACTGGCTCTAGGTCAGACACGTCACTGAAAACTGGTTCAGGGGCTTCAGGGCCAGCGTTGCCATCAGATCCAGAGCTGCCATCAGATCCAGAGCTGGCCCCATCTTGATAGCTTGCATACCCGTAAGAGCTGCTCCCTCCATATCCACTTGCTGAGCCATCATAGCTGCCACTTGGAGCACTGCCTTCGTATCCACTTGCATGAGAGGTTGCGTAATATCCACCATGCTCAGGGGCTCCATGGGCCTCAACCCCATAACCTGCATAGCCACTATTGAACTCACTGCCCCCAGCCATGTTGGTGCCACGGTGGTATGGGAGGGGCACCTCCACAGGTTCTGAGACAGCCACAGGTGCAGCTTGTGGTCTTTTGACACTACCTGCAGCCATGTTGTTGCCACTGTAGCTTCCAGGATGAGCACTGGCAGGCCCAGCAGTGTTGCCCCTGTTGGCACTCGCCCATCTTCTCCAGCTGCCAAGGTGGTATGGGAGTGGCACCTCCACAGGTTCTGAAGCAGGTGCAGCTTGTGGTCCTGGGTCACGGCCCCCAGCCATGTTGGTGCCACGGTGGTAAGGGAAAGGAATGTCATGGTCAGCCGCAGCCGTGTTGGCGCCAGGGGAGTAAGGGAGAGGCACCTGCACAGGTTCTGAGACAGCTACTGGTGCAGCTTGTGGTCCATGGGCTGGGAAAAACAAGGGCTGCAATTAGAGTCATTTAATTGCTACACTAACAGTCTTGAGTAGGCAGCAATGTCATACCTTTTAGCACAGGGCTACAAGTGATGCTTCCAAACAGCAGATATGGAATCCAGAAGATCCTGAAAACACATTAACGTTAACCTTTTTAAAAGCCAGGAACATGTTCATGAAAAGTCAGTTGCCTACTTACACCATCGTGGTACAGCAGGTGGATAAACTCAAGATGTCTGCCCTACAATTTCACCCCAAGAAACTACAGAGGTAAAGCACAGACAACAGTATTCCTGTTAACATTAAAGCAAAATGGACAATAAACTCATGAACATTAAGCAAACACTATGTCTCACCTGCTACTGGCACAACAGTCTTCCAAAAGCACTATGTCCTCAGGAGCCTCAGGAGCTTATTTTAAAGGACTCTCACAAGTGTGTTCATTAATTAAGTGGGCACAGCTGATGACAATGAAGCCTGGGGTGTGTTCAAAGGAAAATGTTTTGCAATGGTTTTATTTTCACGTTACAAAAGAAATTTGTATCCAACAAAAAGTAGGAGCATCTCAATAAATTAGAATATCATGGTTCCTGTGACAGACGACACCCCACAAACTCAGACTTAGTAAACTCACCTAACATCCCATAGCCCTCCCCTCTTCCACACTCCTTACACTCCTTACTCACAACAATTTGCTATTGTTATTTTTGTTACTGGTGTGATGCATATGTGGAATTATTTTTGTTATTTTCGTTCTCATGGCTATTATCATAGGTGTTACCTCCATAACTATTATTACTATTATTATTATCATCATCATTATCGTATCATTGTCACTCGTACCATATCAAATACCAGATTATAGGCCCACACACACGCACACATACACACACACTGATACACTCGAACTTTTATTTTATTTTATTTTTTATTTATTTATTAATTTTTTTCCCTCTCTCTCTCCTTTCCTTTTTGCTTGTTGAGTTTGTCTTTTTTTTTTTGTCCTGTTCCTGTGTTACTTTGTTGTTGTTGTCTGTTGGTAATTTATGGTGCGTTCCAGGCAACTCGTAACTCGTGTTTTTCCGACCTGTTCCTATGGTTACCCGTTAGAACGTACAGTCAAACTCGTAACTTCCCACCTGTGAACTCGTACTAGATCGATCTACTCCCAGTTCCCAGTTCGTAACTGGTAACTTGCCTGGAACGCTACAAACTCGTAACTGGTGACTTGAAGTCGTGACTTACGGGTTAAAAAGCCTGCCTGGAACGCACCATTAGTCCAATTATGGCGTCACTTGTCTTGTTTTGTTTTATTTCACAATAAAGGAAAAAAAAAAAAGAATATCATGGAAAAGCTCATTTATTTCAATAGTTCAATTCAAAAAGTGAAACTAATACATGATAGCTATGGGTCCATGACACACAGACTGAAATATGCCATGTCTTTATTGAAAATCTCAGCACCAAACTGCAGCAAAAGTGTATAGTCACAGTTTCAGGTTCTTTTAAATAACAGGAAAACGGTAGTTGGAACAGCATCTTTATTTTTTCCTCATACTTCATGTCCAGGTTTATTCTGAATTTATTCCACCTTCAGTTTCTTCAAACCAATGAAACAATGATCTCAAACCATTTCACCCCAGTGTTTCAGTCTTTGGAGTCATTATTTGGTCCTTTTTGTAGATTATTTTCCTCTGTATCTCGACATCAATGCAAATCAGGTAAACCTCACTGATTCTCAAAGCTTCGGAGGCTAACCTAATGAATATTACATAATTAGCAATGAGCACAGTATGCTTATGTTATTATGGTGGAGACTGCCATGCTTTTTAAATCCTGACCATCCTGAGGGGAAGATGTCAGAAGGAGGTGAGAGGTGAAGGAGTAAAGGAAGGAGAGAGGAGATCAGTGGTGTGTGATTAACCCTTGTTTTAAAGTGTTTCTGCTCATTTCCTGTCTGGATGTTTAACCTCAATGAACTAATGTGTGTTAAACAAGAGAAGGTCTGAGGCAGTCCGGTGCTGGGGCTGCTCCTGCATAGGGGATGACGTTACAAGCAAACAGCAGGTCACAACTTTAGTGTCACCACCAGTGAACTTCTACTTGTAAAAGACGCAAATGAGATCATGAATCAATGAGGGGAAAAAAATAACATGATGCGATGATTAGTTGACGAAAAGAAAAATCTGACGAATCAGATTCGACTATGAAAATTCTTAGTCTGGGACACCGCTAGCATTTTAACATGACAGTCTATAGGGACTGACTCTTGGAGACACACTCTGGTCAGGAGTGGAACCGCTGCTTTGACCACTTCAGTTTTGACTTAATTTTACTGCGTCAGAAGTTGCTGCTTGTATCAATGTGAGGCCAGGGCCAGCTGAGTGGCAGGGCCAAGAGGTTGCTTCAACTTCTTTGCATGTGTGACAGTTGAGGGTCCTGTCACTATGCCTCCAATTGATCATGTGCCCTGGCTACTTTGGCCAAGTGGTTAGCACGCATGACTCTTACCCGGGGCTGCGTTCCAAAAACAGGTTGTCCCTTGGGAAAGTGGGCGGGGGAGGAGTAGAAGAGGTAAACGGAACGCAACTGCCCTTGTTCACTAACAGCTGGGACAATCACTGGTCGACCACATGCCGTAGGTGTAGCGCTGTACTGCCTCCTAAGGGGGGGGGGGGGGTTGGCCGGTTTACGGTGAAAATTCAATACTCTATAATCAATATATACTACTCTTTCTCTCTGTCTGTCACTGATGATGAGCTCTGCTTCATCAGACCAATCCTGATTAAAATTCCTTATTACTGTAAACTACACATCAACACAGGCACAGCAACTATGTGAAGATGAAACGTCAGATTAAAAAGGCATGTTTTTTGTGACAAATAAGTTTGCCTATTATATATCTCTACTAGCCTACCACTTGTAAATTGTTTGTTCTGACATGTCACTGCTAAACTAGTTTATTGAATTGAATATTTACTGACCCCTTTCATTTATTTTCTTCTTTGGTGGTAAACACACAACTGGTGCTTGAGGTTCATTATCGCCACCGCATGGACGTATTTTTCGTGCACCACTGCAATGCATTGTGGGTGATATACAGCTCTGGAGTGACCATCAATGTTGACTTGATCACTCAGCCGTCGAGGGTCGATCTCACCAAGTTCACTTCAGCTGTTTAGAGAAACGAACAGCCCTTATGATGGCAGCGGGGATTCCCCCGAGGGCAAGGGCTGAGGGCAACTCAACCCGCTTTCGGAACGCAGCCCGGGAGTCTGGGGTTCGAAGCCGCCCTGGCCCTCTTCCATGGATCTTCAGAAATCAAGATTCAAACCAGGGCGGTCAACAGTTTTTAAGATCCCACTGCAGCATCAGATCTTTTTTGGGTGAGGGGTTTTATCTGACATGGTCCCCTGTAGCCCGTACCTCAAGTCAGGCTAAGTAATGCATTAATTTTGCAGCCGGCTAAAGCACAACAGGACTAAACTATTGATGTTCTCATTAGTGAGTTAAATAGCAAGTGGCACGGCATGTGGTGGGGAAGCCTCTAAAATGGTCCGAGTTCTTTTCAAGATTTAGACAAGACAGCCTATCGTAGGACAATTCCCCTTGCCCCTGGTTTCTACCTCACAAGAGGCAAGAATGTGTAAAGGTTCAGCTGTGTGGTTGTCAAGAGCTGCAATATACACCTTGACTATTTACAAGTTTAGCATTAAGGCAATTTGAACTTGCCTGAAGAAACCTGAAGACAGAATAACCCTGCTGTTTGTTCAGCCTCCATCCCAATAACCAGTCTTGGAGTTGAGACAATTGGCCAGAACCATTGTTCTGTGCTTGTCAGACAGCAACAGCCTCCGTCTTGAATGTTACAGGTCCATTTCAACTACAACCATATTTAACTGAGGTAAAGTCAAGACCAGGCACAAGATTTTGTAAGAAACTTTTATTGGCATAAGGTGTCATCAAGAAGAAACATTGAGGACCTGAAAGACAAAAACATGGGCAAGTTGAGAGCAAAGATGGTTAAGCAGCTACAGTATAGTATTGATTTAATTGCCATCTTACCTGGAAGGTCTCTAGAAGCCACCTTTGGCTGGAGCTGCAGCAGGGCCACTTTCTGTTGAAGTTTTCCTGACAAGTTTGTATACTGGCATGACAGGGGGCGCTGGCTCTCCTGGGCTGTAGCGGGTTTGAGCAAACACTGACCTTCCTCGCTGGTAGCTTGAACGAGAGCTGAATGAAGAGACTGGCTCTAGGTCAGACACATCACTGAAAACTGGTTCAGGGGCTTCAGGGCCAGCGTTGCCATCAGATCCAGAACTGGCCCCATCTTGATAGCTTGCATACCCGTAAGAGCTGCTCCCTCCATATCCACTTGCTGAGCCATCATAGCTGCCACTTGGAGCACTGCCTTCGTACCCACTTGCATGAGAGGTTGCGTAAGCCCCATAGCCACCGTGCTCAGGGGCTCCATGGGCCTCAACCCTATAACCTGCATAGCCACTATTGAACTCACCGCCCCCAGCCATGTTGGTGCCACGGTGGTAAGGGAAAGGAATGTCATGGTCAGCTGCAGCCGTGTTGCGGCCACGGTGGTAAGGGAAAGGAATGTCATGGTCAGCCGCAGCCGTGTTGGCGCCAGGGGAGTAAGGGAGAGGCACCTCCACAGGTTCTGAGACAGCTACTGGTGCAGCTTGTGGTCCATGGGCTGGAAAAACAAGGGCTGCAATTAGAGTCATTTAATTGCTACACTAACAGTCTTGAGTAGGCAGCAATGTCATACCTTTTAGCACAGGGCTACAAGTGATGCTTCCAAACAGCAGATATGGAATCCAGAAGATCCTGCAAACACATTAACGTTAACCTTTTTAAAAGCCAGGAACATGTTCATGAAAAGTCAGTTGTCTACTTACACCATCGTGGTACAGCAGGTGGATAAACTCAAGATGTCTGCCCTACAATTTCACCCCAAGAAACTACAGAGGTAAAGCACAGACAGCAGTATTCCTGTTAACATTAAAGCAAAATGGACAATAAACTCATGAACATTAAGCAAACACTATGTCTCACCTGCTACTGGCACAACAGTCTTCCAAAAGCACAATGTCCTCAGGAGCCTCAGGAACTTCTTTTAAAGGACTCTCACAGGTGTGTTCATTAATTAAGTGGGCACAGCTGATGACAATGAAGCCTGGGGTGTGTTCAAAGGAAAATGTTTTGCAACGGTTTTATTTTCACGTTACAAAAGAAATTTGTATCCAACAAAAAGTAGGAGCATCTCAATAAATTAGAATATCATGGAAAAGCTCATTTATTTCAATAGTTCAATTCAAAAGTGAAACTAACTGAAATATTCCACGTCTTTATTGAACATCTCGGCACCAAACTGCAGCAAAAGTGTATAGTCACAGTTTCAGGTTCTTTTAAATAACAGGAAAACGGTAGTTGGAACAGCATCTTTATTTTTTCCTCATACTTCATGTCCAGGTTTATTCTGAATTTATTCCACCTTCAGTTTCTTCAAACCAATGAAACAATGATCTCAAACCATTTCACCCCAGTGTCTCAGTCTTTGGAGTCATTATTTGGTCCTTTTTGTAGATTCTTTTCCTCTGTATCTCAAATCAGGTAAACCTCACTGATTCTCAACGCTTTGGAGTCTAACCTAATGAATATTACATAATTAGCAATGAGCACAGTATGCTTATGTTATTATGGTGGAGACTGCCATGCTTTTTAAATCCTGACCATCCTGAGGGGAAAATGCCAGGAGGAGGTGAGAGGTGAAGGAGTAAAGGAAGGAGAGAGGAGATCAGTGGTGTGTGATTAACCCTTGTTTTAAAGTGTTTCTGCTCATTTCCTGTCTGGATGTTTAACCTCAATGAACTAATGTGTGTTAAAGGTCTGAGGCAGTCCGGTGCTGGGGCTGCTCCTGCATAGGGGATGACGTTACAGCGAACAGGAGGTCACAACTTTAGTGTCACCACCAGTGAACTTGTACTTGTAAAAGACGCAAATGAGATCATGAATCAATGAGGGGAAAAAAATAACATGATGCGATGATTAGTTGACGAAAAGAAAGATCTGACGAATCAGATTTGACTATGAAAATTCTTAGTCTGGGACACCGCTAGCATTGTAACATGACAGTCTATAGGGACTGACTCTTGGAGACACACTCTGGTCAGGAGTGGAACTGCTGCTTTGACCACTTCAGTTTTGACTTAATTTTCCTGCGTCAGAAGTTGCTGCTTGTATCAATGTGAGGCCAGGGCCAAGAGGTTGCTTCAGCTTCTTTGCATGTGTGACAGTTGAGGGTCCTGTCACTATGCCCAATTGATCATGTGCCCTGGCTACTAGGTGGTTAGCACGCATGACTCTTACCCTGAGGTTCAAAGACGCCCGGGCCCTCTTCACATGGATCTTCAGAAATCAAGATTCAAACCAGGGCTGTCAACAGTTTTTAAGATCCCACTGCAGCATCAGGGCCCGTATTCCTAAAGATTCTAAGAATCCTCTCAGAGAGCTCCTAACTTAACCTAAAAATTCCTTGCAAGGAGTCTTAGCTTAGGAGTGATTCCACAACACTCTCAGAGAACTCTGAGCAAGGAGTGGACAGAAACTCCTATCTTAGTGAGGAGGTGTGGTTGACCCTGTAGTATATTGTATGCAGTGTCATGTGAGTCAACAATAAAGCCTGCTGTTGTTAAACCAGAGCCTGAAGTTACGGCGTCCAGATATACACCACCCGGTCATCATAAGGTTATTACATGGTGTCAGAAGTCGGTCTGGTTCATCTTTCTGCCGAAGCTGACGACCGTCGGAGCTACCGCTAGCCACGGTGCTAAAGCTAACAGAAGCTAAGCTACGGCGGACATCGGCGGGGGAGTTATCGCGGCTCGGCATGGATCAGTTCAGATTGCCGTCACCTCTGGTGCTGACGGGCAACTTGGGAGAGAACTGGAGACGATGGGAACAGCGCTTCCAAATCTACATGACCGCGAGTGGCGCAGATGGTAAGGATGAGAAGGTCCAAGTAGCCATACTGCTGCACGCACTGGGAGAAGAGGCTCTCGACGTGTACAATACATTTGATATCTCACAGGATGATAAAGCAACAGTAGAAGACATCATAGATGCTTTCAGATCCTATTGTTTGCCTAAGAAAAATACAGTTTTTGAAAGATATCAGTTTTGGGCCCACCCAATGGCAGAATCCATCACAATAGAGAAATATGTGATTGAGCTCAGACAAAAGAGCAAAGACTGTGAATTTGGATCTCATGAAAATGACATGATTAGAGACAAGATCGTGTTCAGCATGTATGACCAACGACTCAAAGAGAGACTTTTAAGAGAACCAAATCTCACATTGGAAAAGGCCATAGACACATGTCGTGCTACTGAGACTGCCAAGGCTCAAATTCAAGCCATGGGTGCAGCTAACCAGGTACATGCTGTACACAAACAAAGACAAACAGTCTCCTCAATATTCTCAAAGCAACGGCCAAAAGAACACGTGCTCTAAATGTGGAAAATCGCACCAGCCGCAGCAGTGTCCAGCATATGGAGCAACCTGCAACAAATGTGGTAAGCTAAACCACTACGCAAAGGTGTGTAGATCAAACAAAACACAAGTAAACAAAAAAGTGCATGAGTTGGATCCTGGAATTGATACACTGTTTATGGGCACGGTAGACATTAATCAGCTGGACTCAAAAGAAGAAAAGTCCTGGTACTCAAAGATATGTGTGAACAATGTGACTGTTGAGTTCAAGTTGGACACCGGTGCCAACGTCCTGCCACTGAAGATTTTCATGTCCATGAAAAGAAAAGCTAGGCATAACACAAGAACATGTCTGCAGCTTGAGCCGACAAAGACGGTGTTGGTAGCATATGGAGGGATGAAACTAAAGCCAGAAGGCACACTTACACTCAAATGCTCCACACCTAAGGCCCAAGCAAATCTAACATTCTTTGTATCCAGGCACTCTTCTGTACCTATCTTGGGAAGGAGGCGTGTGAAGTCCTGTGTCTGGTTAAGAGGATGGACATGGACACAGTGGACGTGAGCAGTCCAACAACGAAAGAGGAGCTGATTGCTCAACACTCTACAGTTTTTGAAGGACTAGTGAGTTTGCTGGTGACTATCACATCCACACAGACCCCACTGTCACGCCAGTCATTCATGGATGCAGGAAAATACCCCTGGCTGTAACTGACAGACTTAAAACTACTCTTGAAGACCTACTACAGGCTGATGTGATAGCAAAAGTGACAGAACCAACGCCATGGGTGAACAGCTTGGTTATAACGGAAAAAAAGGATAAAAAGAAACTACGAGTTTGTTTGGATCCCAGCGATCTAAATAAAGCCATTCTGAGACAACATTACTCCATACCTACAACAGATGAGGTCCTGAGCAGACTTGCTGGTAAAAAGATTTTCACTGTGCTAGATGAAAAGGATGGCTACTGGCAAATAAAGCTAGATAAGGAGTCATCTCTGCTCTGCACATTCAACACTCCATGGGGAGATACCGGTTCAAGCGTCTGCCATTTGGGATCAGGTCTGCAAGCGAGGTTTTCAGCAACGCAACTGTGAGACTTTTGGAGACATTCAAGGTGTTTACATCATAGCTGACGACATGATCATCGCTGCCTCCACAGAGAAGGAGCATGACGAGATACTGCAGAAGGTGATGGCTCGAGCAAAAGAGGCCAACGTCAAATTCAACAGAGAAAAACTACAGTACAAGGTCAGCAGTGTGAACTACATGGGGCACGTGGTCACCGCAGAGGGTGTCAAAGCTGACAGCTCAAAAGTCAAAGCCATCGCTGAGATGCCCCCACCCACTGATAAAGCAGGGCTGCAGAGAATGCTGGGAATGACAAAATACCTAGCACAATATATCCCCAGCGAAGCCACGATCACAGCATCACTGAGACAATTGCTGCGAAAAGACAGTGTGTGGCAATGGCACCATGAGCATGATGAGGCAGTGAGGAAACTCAAGGATGCTCTCATAAATGCACCTGTGCTCAGGTTCTTTGATTCGGGGAAACAACTCGTCATACAGGCTGATGCATCCAAGGATGGTTTGGGGGCGTGTCTTTTACAAGAGGGCCGCCCAATAGCATATGCCTCGAGAGCATTGACAGAGACGGAAAAGAACTATGCACAAATTGAAAAAGAACTTTTGGCCATTGTCTTCTCTGTCAGGAAGTTTCATCAATATGTGTATGGTGTGAGAGTCGATGTTCAGTCAGATCACAAGCCACTGGAAAACATCCTCAGAAAGCCGCTTGGAGCAGCTCCCTCCAGATTGCAGCGGATGCTACTTCAGCTTCAGCGGTATGATTTAAATGTCATCTACACACCAGGTAAAGAACTCCTGATCGCAGACACGCTCTCACGAGCAGTCACACAAGAACAACACACATCAGCAGATGACATCACTGATGAGAAGGTTGTTTATGTTTTGGAGCCTACAGAGACCCTTAGCACTGAGACTCTTGAGAGACTTAAGAATGAAACACAGAAAGATGAGACACTACAGCTATTACAAGACACACACAGACACGGCTGGCCACGACACAGGAAACAGTTAAATGTGCGCCTGATAAAGTACTGGCCAATCAGACACACAGTGGCAGTGAGAGAAGGAGTGATGTTTGCAGGGGACAGGATTATACTTCCAGGCACAATGAGGGAAGAAATGCTACAGAAGCTACACGTAGCACATCAAGGGATGCAGCGGACCAAAGCACTGGCCAGAAAGCACTTTTACTGGCCAGGGATGACAAGAGAAATAGAACAAAT
This sequence comes from Trachurus japonicus, assembly GCF_045865225.1. NCBI lineage: Eukaryota > Metazoa > Chordata > Actinopteri > Carangiformes > Carangidae > Trachurus > Trachurus japonicus. The sequence continues at coordinate 32,668,245 of NC_140909.1, read as the reverse complement.
GGTCGAAGCCTGTGGAACTTGCCAACAGTTTCAGCCCAGAAACCAGAAAGAGCCGCTGATTCCCCACGACATCCCTGAGATCCCTTGGCTCAAAGTTGGCGCAGACATCTTTGAAATTAAAGGTCAGTCATTCCTGTTGATAGTGGACTACCTCTCAAAATATCCTGAGGTTCTGAACATTAAGGACAAATCATCACACACAGTCATCAACAAGATGAGAGCAGTGTTTTCCAGATTTGGAATACCAAAAGAGATTGTGTGTGACCATGTTCCATTTGCAAGTCAGGAAATGAGAAACTTTGCATCATTATGGGGCATAAAGATCACTCACTCCAGTCCAGGCTATGCACAATCTAATGGACTCGCCGAGAGAACAGTAAAGACAGTGAAACACATGCTAAAGAAAGCTCAACTGACAAACACTGACCCTCATCTTGCACTCCTCACCTTGAGAAACACTCCTGTGACAGGTTTGCAGTATTCCCCAGCACAACTGCTCATGGGCAGAGTCCTCAGAAGCACTTTGCCGAGTTCCAGCGCGATTCTGCAACCAGCTGTTCCACAGGATGCACACTCGACTCTTCAACTTCTACACAAGAAGCAACAACAGTACTATAACAGAGGAACAAAGACTCTTCCAGTGTTGCAACCAGGTAGCACTGTTCACATGGAAACGACGCATGGTTGGCGTCCGGCTGTTGTCACTACACAAAGAGAGGAACCACGCTCCTACGACATAGTGACATCTTCTGGACAGAAATACAGACGCAACAGGCGCCATCTGAGGAAAACACCACTCATCACCCAGACGGACTCACAATCAGACATGCTGGATGATGAGCACACCAGCACACCTGGCGCGGATACAGTAGTGAACACTGATATTCTGCCATCCACACCCAAACCTGTTCAGACCAAGAGTGGTCGTATTGTTCGACCACCTGAGAGGTTCAAAGACTTCATTGTGGCACATCAGTGAAGTATGGTGGACAGTCATGATGAAAGATTTTGAGATGTTCTGTTCTGTTGTATTAAAAAAAAAAAAAAAAAAACAGGAAAAGAAAAGACAAGAATGTGGATGATACGTTGTAATCAGAAGTATTTGAAATGTAATGTTTGAACATTGTGAACAAGTTATTCTGTTCTTAGCACAGTAAAGGTAATGTGTTCTTATGCTGCTGCGTAGTCAGGGCCATGTTGGTATTAGGGACAGAAACTGAAATATAATTTGTAATTCCAGTGAACAGTAAGTTCATGAGTCTGTGTTTATAAGTAATTGTGCAAGCTGTAAGATTACAGTGTTGATACAAGTTAAGTCATAGTTGTCAGTTACATTCTGCAGTGCTGAAGTATAGCTTTCATGTTAAGAAAGAGGGATGTAGTATATAGTGCCGCGCACTTATACTAGTGTGATGAGGCTGGAGCAGAGTGAAGTGTGTGCGGCCGGAAGTCTAGGTTAGTAACATGAACATGAAGGCAGACTAGGCTGTATGCAGTGTCATGTGAGTCAACAATAAAGCCTGCTGTTGTTAAACCAGAGCCTGAAGTTACGGCGTCCAGATATACACCACCCGGTCATCATAAGGTTATTACAGACCCCCGTTGCTAGGTATGAGTCATCATTTCAAATGCTGTGATTGGTTGATCCTAAAAGTTAGATAAAGAGCACCCGCCCCATGTGTTGAGGCTATAGTCCTCACTGCAGGTGGCCCCGGTTCGAATCCTGTGTCGAGCAGTCCTATCCTGCATGTCTTTCTGCCTCCCATTTCCTGTCTCTCTCTCAACTGTTCTGTCAATTAAAGGCCAAAATGCCCAAAAAATATACTTTAAAAAAAAGCTAGATAAAAAAATATACTTTTGGTGATAATGGGCAAAGGATGGACCCTCAAATCGATAAATTTAACCATAAAATCCAATCTTATGAAGACTGTGTAATTGTAAAAATTATTTCACATAAAAGAAAATATCTGTTAAATGAATAGTAAGCTATACTTTAAAATTATCCTACAAAATGTGTGAAAACTTGCACAGTATAGTGAAACTTAGATTTATTTGCTTATATTAATTACCATGCTGGTCATTTTTGCACTTTCAACTTTCCAACTCAATTTGGTATTAACAAGGGTAAAATGGCTCAGCTTTAATCAGTGTCTTTGATTGCTGACCGGCCTATAAGAAGCAGTGTTGGTTGGCTTTGAAATCTACCACAAACCAGTGAACAGCAATGGAGAAGAAAAGAACAAGGAAACCCAACTGGACAGAGGAACAGGAACAATCTGTAGCATTTCATTAATTCACTGACATCCAGTGTTTGGAGAATATCTCTCTTCTGTCCACCATTTTGTCCTCTGCTTAGGGAACTCCTAAGCCACTTAAAAGTCCTCTTCCCTGCTCTTAACAGATCCCACCTTAGGAGCTCTCTTAAGAGCTAGGATTCGTTAGGAATAGCTTTTATCTTTACTAGGATCTACTCTTAACTTTTAGGAGAAATTCTAAGAAAACATCATGATTCTAAGAATTTTCTTAGAATTTGGCCACTAGGAGCAACTCTTTGCACTAAGAATCTTTAGGAATACGGCCCCAGATCTTTTTTGGGTGAGGGGTTTTATCTGACATGGTCCCCTGTAGCCTGTTTACCTCAAGTCAGGCTAAGTAATGCATTAATTTTGCAGCGGGCTTAAAGCACAACAGGACTAAACTATTGATGTTCTCATTAGTGAATAGCAAGTGGTACGGCATGTGGTGGAAGTCTCTAAAATGGTCCAAGTTCTTTCAAGACTTAGACAAGACAGCCTGTAGTAGGACAATTTCCCTTGCCCCTGGTTTCTACCTCACAAGAGGCAAGAATGTGTAAAGGTTCAGCTGTGTGGTTGTCAAGACCTGCGATATACACCTTGACTATTTACAAGTTCAGCATTAAGGCAATTTGAAATTGCCTGAAGCAACCTGAAGACAGAATAACCCAAACAGCCTCCATCCCAATAACCAGGCTTGGAGTTGAGACAATTGGTTTCATACCAGAACCATTGTTCTGTGCTTGTCAGAGAGCAACCGCCTCCGTCTTGAATGTTACAGGTCCATTTCAACTATACAGCCATATTTAACTGAGGTAAAGTCAAGACCAGGCACAAGATTTTGTAAGAAACTTTTATTGGCATAAGGTTGTCATCAAGAAGAAACATTGAGGACCTGAAAGACAAAAACATGGGCAAGTTGAGAGCAAATATAGTTAAGCAGCTACAGTATAGTATTGATTTAATTGCATCTTACCTGGAAGGTCTCTAGAAGCCACCTTTGGCTGGAGCTGCAGCGGGGCCACTTTCTGTTGAAGTTTTCCTGACAAGTTTGTATACTGGCATGACAGGGGGAGCTGGCTCTCCTGGGCTGTAGCGGGTTTGAGCAAACACTGACCTTCCTCGCTGGTAGCTTGAACGAGAGCTGAATGAGGAGACTGGCTCTAGGTCAGACACGTCACTGAAAACTGGTTCAGGGGCTTCAGGGCCAGCGTTGCCATCAGATCCAGAGCTAGCCCCATCTTGATAGCTTGCATACCCGTAAGAGCGGCTCCCTCCATAGCCACTTGCTGAGCCATCATAGCTGCCACTTGGAGCACTGCCTTCGTACCCACTTGCATGAGCCGTTGCGTAAGCCCCATAGCCACCGTGCTCAGGGGCTCCATGGGCCTCAACCCCATAACCTGCATAGCCACTATTGAACTCACTGCCCCCAGCCATGTTGGTGCCAGGGTGGTATGGGAGGGGCACCTCCACAGGTTCTGAGACAGCCACAGGTGCAGCTTGTGGTCTTCTGACGCTACCAGCAGCCATGTTGTTGCCACTGTCGCTTCCAGCATAAGCACTGGCAGGCCCAGCAGTGTTGCCCCTGTTGGCACTCGCCCATCTTCTCCAGCTGCCAAGGTGGTATGGGAGTGGCACCTCCACAGGTTCTGAGACAGCTACTGGTGCAGCTTGTGGTCCATGGGCTGGGGAAAACAAGGGCTGCAATTAGAGTCACTTAATTGCTACACTAACAGTCTTGAGTAGGCAGCAATGTCATACCTTTTAGCACAGGGCTACAAGTGATGCTTCCAAACAGCAGATATGGAATCCAGAAGATCCTGAAAACACATTAACGTTAACCTTTTTAAAAGCCAGGAACATGTTCATGAAAAGTCAGTTGTCTACTTACACCATCGTGGTACAGCAGGTGGATAAACTCAAGATGTCTGCCCTACAATTTCACCCCAAGAAACTACAGAGGTAAAGCACAGACAGCAGTATTCCTGTTAACATTAAAGCAAAATGGACAATAAACTCATGAACATTAAGCAAACACTATGTCTCACCTGCTACTGGCACAACAGTCTTCCAAAAGCACAATGTCCTCAGGAGCCTCAGGAACTTCTTTTAAAGGACTCTCACAGGTGTGTTCATTAATTAAGTGGGCACAGCTGATGACAATGAAGCCTGGGGTGTGTTCAAAGGAAAATGTTTTGCAATGGTTTTATTTTCACGTTACAAAAGAAATTTGTATCCAACAAAAAGTAGGAGCATCTCAATAAATTAGAATATCATGGAAAAGCTCATTTATTTCAATCGTTCAATTTAAAAAGTGAAACTAATACCTGATAGCTATAGGTCCATGACACACAGACTGAAATATTCCACGTCTTTATTGAACATCTCGGCACCAAACTGCAGCAAAAGTGTATAGTCACAGTTTCAGGTTCTTTTAAATAACAGGAAAACGGTAGTTGGAACAGCATCTTTATTTTTTCCTCATACTTCATGTCCAGGTTTATTCTGAATTTATTCCACCTTCAGTTTCTTCAAACCAATGAAACAATGATCTCAAACCATTTCACCCCAGTGTCTCAGTCTTTGGAGTCATTATTTAGTCCTTTTTGTAGATTCTTTTCCTCTGTATCTCGACATCAATGCAAATCAGGTAAACCTCACTGATTCTCAACGCTTTGGAGGCTAACATAATAAATATTACATAATCAGCAATGAGCACAGTATGCTTATGTTATTATGGTGGAGACTGCCATGCTTTTTAAATCCTGACCATCCTGAGGGGAAAATGCCAGGAGGAGGTGAGAGGTGAAGGAGTAAAGGAAGGAGAGAGGAGATCAGTGGTGTGTGATTAACCCTTGTTTTAAAGTGTTTCTGCTCATTTCCTGTCTGGATGTTTAACCTCAATGAACTAATGTGTGTTAAAGGTCTGAGGCAGTCCTGTGCTGGGGCTGCTCCTGCATAGGGGATGACGTTACAGCGAACAGGAGGTCACAACTTTAGTGTCACCACCAGTGAACTTCTACTTGTAAAAGACGCAAATGAGATCATGAATCAATGAGGGGAAAAAAATAACATGATGCGATGATTAGTTGACGAAAAGAAAGATCTGACGAATCAGATTCGACTATGAAAATTCTTAGTCTGGGACACCGCTAGCATTGTAACATGACATCTTGGAGACACACTCTGGTCAGGAGTGGAACTGCTGCTTTGACCACTTCAGTTTTGACTTAATTTTCCTGCGTCAGAAGTTGCTGCTTGTATCAATGTGAGGCCAGGGCCAAGAGGTTGCTTCAGCTTCTTTGCATGTGTGACAGTTGAGGGTCCTGTCACTATGCCCCCAATTGATCATGTGCCCTGGCTACTAGGTGTTTAGCACGCATGACTCTTACCCTGAGGTTCGAAGACGCCCGGGCCCTCTTCACATGGATCTTCAGAAATCAAGATTCAAACCAGGGCCGTCAACAGTTTTTAAGATCCCACTGCAGCATCAGATCTTTTTTGGGTGAGGGGTTTTATCTGACATGGTCCCCTGTAGCCTGTTTACCTCAAATCAGGCTAAGTAATGCATTAATTTTGCAGCGGGCTTAAAGAACAGGACTAAACTATTGATGTTCTCATTAGTGAATAGCAAGTGGTACGGCATGTGGTGGAAGTCTCTAAAATGGTCCAAGTTCTTTTCAAGACTTAGACAAGACAGCCTGTAGTAGGACAATTCCCCTTGCCCCTGGTTTCTACCTCACAAGAGGCCAAGAATGTGTAAATGTTCAGCTGTGTGGTTGTCAAGACCTGCGATATACACCTTGACTATTTACAAGTTTAGCATTAGGCCTAAGGCAATTTGAAATTGCCTGAAGCAACCTGAAGACAGAATAACCCAAACAGCCTCCATCCCAATAACCAGGCTTGGAGTTGAGACAATTGGTTTCATACCAGAACCATTGTTCTGTGCTTGTCAGAGAGCAACAGCCTCGTCTTGAATGTTACAGGTCTTTCAACTATACAGCCATATTTAACTGAGGTAAAGTCAAGACCAGGCACAAGATTTTGTAAGAAACTTTTATTGGCATAAGGTTGTCATCAAGAAGAAACATTGGGGACCTGAAAGACAAAAACATGGGCAAGTTGAGAGCAAAGATAGTTAAGCAGCTACAGTATAGTATTGATTTAACTGCATCTTACCTGGAAGGTCTCTAGAAGCCACCTTTGGCTGGAGCTGCAGCGGGGCCACTTTCTGTTGAAGTTTTCCTGACAAGTTTGTATACTGGCATGACAGGGGGAGCTGGCTCTCCTGGGCTGTAGCGGGTTTGAGCAAACACTGACCTTCCTCGCTGGTAGCTTGAACGAGAGCTGAATGAGGAGACTGGCTCTAGGTCAGACACGTCACTGAAAACTGGTTCAGGGGCTTCAGGGCCAGCGTTGCCATCAGATCCAGAGCTGGCCCCATCTTGATAGCTTGCATAACCGTAAGAGCGGCTCCCTCCATAGCCACTTGCTGAGCCATCATAGCTGCCACTTGGAGCACTGCCTTCGTACCCACTTGCATGAGCCGTTGCGTAAGCCCCATAGCCACCGTGCTCAGGGGCTCCATGGGCCTCAACCCCATAACCTGCATAGCCACTATTGAACTCACTGCCCCCAGCCATGTTGGTGCCAGGGTGGTATGGGAGGGGCACCTCCACAGGTTCTGAGACAGCCACAGGTGCAGCTTGTGGTCTTCTGACACTACCTGCAGCCATGTTGTTGCCACTGTCGCTTCCAGCATAAGCACTGGCAGGCCCAGCAGTGTTGCCCCTGTTGGCACTCACCCATCTTCTCCAGCTGCCAAGGTGGTATGGGAGTGGCACCTCCACAGGTTCTGAGACAGCTACTGGTGCAGCTTGTGGTCCATGGGCTGGAAAAACAAGGGCTGCAATTAGAGTCATTTAATTAATTGCTACACTATCAGTCTTGAGTAGGCAGCAATATCATACCTTTTAGCACAGGGCTACAAGTGATGCTTCCAAACAGCAGATATGGAATCCAGAAGATCCTGAAAACGCATTAACGTTAACCTTTTTAAAAGCCAGGAACATGTTCATGAAAAGTCAGTTGTCTACTTACACCATCGTGGTACAGCAGGTGGATAAACTCAAGATGTCTGCCCTACAATTTCACCCCAAGAAACTACAGAGGTAAAGCACAGACAACAGTGTTCCTGTTAACATTAAAGCAAAATGGACAATAAACGCATGAACATTAAGCAAACACTATGTCTCACCTGCTACTGGCACAACAGTCTTCCAAAAGCACTATGTCCTCAGGAGCCTCAGGAACTTCTTTTAAAGGACTCTCACAGGTGTGTTCATTAATTAAGTGGGCACAGCTGATTACAATGAAGTCTGGGTTGTGTTCAAAGGAAAATGTTTTGCAATGGTTTTATTTTCAGGTTACAAAATAAATTTGTATCCAACAAAAAGTAGGAGCATCTCAATAAATTAGAATATCATGGAAAAGCTCATTTATTTCAATAGTTCAATTCAAAAAGTGAAACTAATACCTGATAGCTATAGGTCCATGACACACAGACTGAAATATTCCATGTCTTTATTGAACAGCTCAGCACCAAACTGCAGCAAAAGTGTATAGTCACAGTTTCAGGTTCTTTTAAATAACAGGAAAGCAGTAGTTGGAACAGCATCTTTATTTTTTCTCATACTTCATGTCTAGGTTTATTCTGAATTTATTCCACCTTCAGTTTCTTCAAACCAATGAAACAATGATCTCAAACCATTTCACCCCAGTGTCTCAGTCTGTGGAGTCATTATTTAGTCCTTTTTGTAGATTTCTTTCCTCTGTATCTCAAAATCAATGTAAATCAGGTAAACCTCACTGATTCTCAACACTTTGAGGCTAACCTAATAAATATTACATAATTAGCAATGAGCACAGTATGCTTATATTATGGTGGAGGCTGCTATGCTTTTTACATCCTGACCATCCTGAGGGGAAGGTGCCAGTAGGAGGGGGAGAGGTGAAGAAGTAAAGGAAGGAGAGAGGAGATCAGTGGTGTGTGATAACCCTTGTTTTAAAGGTGTACAGAAAAGAAAAATGAATTTCATTCCACTCTGGGACATAAAATTAGTGTGATAACTCATCTATCAGACGATGTAGGCCAAACTTTGTGCAAAATTCTATTTTTGAGTAAATCCTGGGTGAAAGTGTGATTTTTTTTTTCGCATCTTTTAGTGCAGGCGCACAGATTATACGTCAGCTTGTACACGATTAATCAGCCAATGATATCAGGATCCGTATCTGTCAGTCAAAAACCCGGGAAGCTTTGACAATTTAAAAGGAAAAACCGGGAAGTTTTTCTTTGATAGCGAGTAGGTTGGCATTGGTTTCGAGTTGGAGTGAGCAGTTTTGTGAATTATGAGAGAGTTATTGTCTAGTGTGCTGTGCAGTTGCAAGAGAGTGAGTGAGGGACACGTTTGGGTGAGTGAGTGTGTGGTGAGATTGTGAGATAGCGTGTGAGTGTGTGAGAGTGTTAGGTGACAGTAGGTTGGTAGCCTAGCATACGCTAGCTAATGTTAGCATGGCTGGAGGAGGACCAAGGAGGTGTTTGCTTGGGTGTCCGTCCACCCAAACTACTTTGTTCAGCTTCCCTTCGGATGCCGGGATACAGCCGGCCTTGGCTTGAATTCACCCTGCATTTCGACGGAGAGCGGGGGCTGTCGGCGAGATCCAGGGTGTGTGCAAGGCATTTCACACAGTACTGCTTCTCCAACTGCGGGCAATACTCAGCTGGGCTGGCGAAGGAATTAATCCTGACGGATACAGCGGTCCCGACAGTGTACACTGTTGGGGCACCTTCTTCGAAAGTACCGGTAAGTTGCTAAATAGGCTACTAACACATAGACATCTGCAAACTCACATATCGTAAGTTGTAAGATGTCAGGAGGAGGTGAGAGGTGAAGGAGTAAAGGAAGGAGAGAGAGGAGATCAGTGGTGTGTGATTAACCCTTGTTTTAAAGTGTTTCTGCTCATTTCCTGTCTGGATGTTTAACCTCAATGAACTAATGTGTGTTAAACAAAGAGAAGGTCTGGGGCAGTCCTGTGCTGGGGCTGCTCCTGCATAGGGATGATGTTACAGCAAACAGAAGGTCACAACTTCAATGTCACCACCAGTGAACTTCTACTTGTAAAAGACGCAAATGAGATCATGAATCAATGAGGGGAAAAAAACATGATGCGATGATTAGTCAAAAGAAAAAAATATTTTTCGGGTGGGGGGTTTATCTGACATGGTCCCCTGTAGCCCGTTCACCTCAAGTCAGGCTAAGTAATGCATATTAATTTTGCAGCAGGCTTAAAACACAACAGGACTAAACTATTGATGTTCTCATTATAAATAGCAAGGGGCACTGCATGTGGTGGGGAAGCCTCTAAATGTTCCATGTTCTTTCAAGATTTAGAAAAGTGTGGTTGTCAAGACCTGCGATTACACCTTGACTATTTACAAGTTTAGCACTAAGGCAATTTGAAGTTGAACTGCCTGAAGCAACCTGAAGACAGAATAACCCTGCTGTTTGTGCAGCCTCCATCCCAATAATCAGTCTTGATAATTGTTTGCATACCAGAACCATTGTTCTGTGCTTGTCAGACAGCAACAGACTCTGGCTTGAATGTTACAGGTCCATTTCAACTACAGCCATTTTAACTGAGGTAAAGTCAAGACCAGGCACAAGATTTTGTAAGAAACTTTTATTGGCATAAGGTTGTCATCAAGTAGAAACATTGGGGACCTGAAAGACAAATCATGGGCAAGTTGAGAGCAAAGATAGTTAAGCAGCTACAGTATAGCATTGATTTAACTACATCTTACCTGGAAGGTCTCTAGAAGCCACCTTTGGCTGGAGCTGCAGCGGGGCCACTTTCTGTTGAAGTTTTCCTGACAAGTTTGTATACTGGCATGACAGGGGGAGCTGGCTCTCCTGGGCTGTAGCGGGTTTGAGCAAACACTGACCTTCCTCGCTGGTAGCTTGAACGAGAGCTGAATGAAGAGACTGGCTCTAGGTCAGACACATCACTGAAAACTGGTTCAGGGGCTTCAGGGCCAGCGTTGCCATCAGATCCAGAACTGGCCCCATCTTGATAGCTTGCATACCCGTAAGAGCTGCTCCCTCCATATCCACTTGCTGAGCCATCATAGCTGCCACTTGGAGCACTGCCTTCGTACCCACTTGCATGAGCCGTTGCATAAGCCCCATATCCACCGTGCTCAGGGGCTCCATGGGCCTCAACCCCATAACCTGCATAGCCACTATTGAACTCACTGCCCCCAGCCATGTTGGTGCCAATGGTGCAAAAAAAAAAAACAAAAAAAAAAAAACAAAAAAAAAAACAAAAAAAAAAAAAATAACATAAACGAAAAAGCAAAAAAATAAAAAAGCAAAACAAAAAAAAAATAGCAAAACAAAAACAAAACAAGCATAAAATGGGCAAAAAAATACAAAAAAAACAAAACAGAAATACACAAAAAAAAAGCATAAAGGCAAAAAATACAAAAAACAAACAAAAATAAAACCTCCACAGGTTCTGAGACAGCCACAGGTGCAGCTTGTGGTCTTCTGTCACTACCTGCAGCCATGTTGTTGCCACTGTAGCTTCCAGCGTAAGGCCCAGCAGTGTTGCCCCTGTTGGCACTCGCCCATCTCCTCCAGCTGCCAAGGTGGTATGGGAGTGGCACCTCCACAGGTTCTGAGACAGCTACTGGTGCAGCTTGTGGTCCATGGGCTGGAAAAACAAGGGCTGCAATTAGAGTCATTTAATTGCTACACTAATAGTCTTGAGTTGGCAGCAATATCATACCTTTTAGCACAGGGCTACAAGTGATGCTTCCAAACAGCAGATATGGAATCCAGAAGATCCTGCAAACACATTAACGTTAACCTTTTTAAAAGCCAGGAACATGTTCATGAAAAGTCAGTTGTCTACTTACACCATCGTGGTACAGCAGGTGGATAAACTCAAGATGTCTGCCCTACAATTTCACCCCAAGAAACTACAGAGGTAAAGCACAGACAACAGTGTTCCTGTTAACATTAACGCAAAATGGACAATAAACTCATGAACATTAAGCAAACGCTATGTCTCACCTGCTACTGGCACAACAGTCTTCCAAAAGCACTATGTCCTCAGGAGCCTCAGGAGCTTATTTTAAAGGACTCTCACAGGTGTGTTCATTAATTAAGTGGGCACAGCTGATGACAATGAAGTCTGGGGTGTGTTCAAAGGAAAATGTTTTGCAATGGTTTTATTTTCAGGTTACAAAAGAAATTTGTATCCAACAAAAAGTAGGAGCATCTCAATAAATTAGAATATCATGGAAAAGCTCATTTATTTCAATAGTTCAATTCAAAAAGTGAAACTAATACCTGATAGCTATAGGTCCATGACACACAGACTGAAATATTCCATGTCTTTATTGAACAGCTCAGCACCAAACTGCAGCAAAAGTGTATAGTCACAGTTTCAGGTTCTTTTAAAGCAGAAGTAAGTGGTCCGGTCGTTTTCGCTAATGCTGCATTCCAGGCAGGCTTTTGAAATCGTAAATTACAGCTTCAAGTCACAACTTACGACTTTGTAGCGTTCCAGGCAACCCACTCGTGTTTTTCCGACCTGTTTGAAAAAAAAACATACCGGTGAAAGTCACTATAACGGCCACTCGTAACTTCCGACCGGTGAACTCGTACAGATCGAACTGGTGCGACTTCAAGGTCGGAAAAAATACGAGTTTCCTTGAAACGCACCATAACAGTCCTCGTCCCTACGTCACCGTACACATTCACGGCGTCCTTGGCTGCACACACAGCCCTGCATGCCGTTCTCACTCTCTCCTCATTGGATAAAAAACTGTAGGATACGATAAATGTTTTCTCCTCGGCTCAGAGCAGAGCAGAGTGACTGACAGACCCGTGTTTCGGTCCAAACACTCTATGTAAGTGATTGCTGTTGGAAGATATAACTATTTAAGACTTATATTAACACAAATATATCACTTACTTCTGCTTTAAATAACAGAAAAACGGTAGTTGGAACAGCATCTTTATTTTTTCTCATACTTCATGTCTAGGTTTATTCTGAATTTATTCCACCTTCAGTTTCTTCAAACCAATGAAACAATGATCTCAAACCATTTCACCCCAGTGTCTCAGTCTGTGGAGTCATTAGGCTCGTTCGAGATGAACTGCGCCTCGCCTGGACGGTCGGCGAGAGCAGGCGGCAGCAGCAGGGGGTGGTGACAGAAAGCTGCAGTCAAGTCGGACAGTTTCCAGCCGCCGTCAATACAAACAGGAAGTCACCAAAGTATATATTTCTTATGCTGTACTGCAATTGTCCAATAAATAACCAATATATTTCTCAGGATATAAGTTTGATTCAGTGTGAATATTTTTTTAAGCAGTATAGGCCTACAACATGAAATTCATATAATCTAGCATTATACAACAACACGTAGCCTAGTGTTTGCAGTCCTAACTAAGAGCCAATCAGCTCATGATCTGGTGCGTTTCCCATCATGCCCTGGGGCTTGCAGGCGGTTGCAGTCGGTGGAGAGCAACTGCGGCGCCTGGCTCTAAAAACTGCGGCCGCCTTGATCTCGTGAGGTTATCGTTGCAGGCGCGTGCATGACGTCAGAGCAAGTCGGGATCAAGTCGGACACAAATCTAACCGGCATGCATTGTGCGCTGGTCACCGGCGATCGATTCTGCGCACGCCTGGCTCATCTCGAACGCACCTATTATTTAGTCATTTTTGTAGATTTCTTTCCTCTGTATCTCAAAATCAATGTAAATCAGGTAAACCTCACTGATTCTCAACACTTTGAGGCTAACCTAATAAATATTACATAATTAGCAATGAGCACAGTATGCTTATAGTATGGTGGAGGCTGCTATGCTTTTTACATCCTGACCATCCTGAGGGGAAGGTGCCAGGAGGAGGGGAGAGGTGAAGAAGTAAAGGAAGGAGAGAGGAGATCAGTGGTTTGTGATAACCCTTGTTTTTAAGTGTTTCTGCTCATTTCCTGTCTGGATGTGTAACCTCAATGAACTAATGTGTGTTAAACAAGAGAAGGTCTGGGGCAGTCCTGTGCTGGGGCTGCTCCTGCATAGGGGATGACGTTACAGTGAACAGGAGGTCACAACTTTAGTGTCACCAGTGAACTTCTTGTAAAAGATGCAAATGATATCATGAATCAATGAAGGGGGAAAAAAAACAAAACATGATGCGATGATTAGACAAAAGAAAAAAATATTTTTCGGGTGGGGGGTTTTATTTGTAGCCCGTTCACCTCAAGTCAGGCCAAGTAATGCATATTATTTTGCAGCAGGCTTAGAACTCAACAGGACTAAACTATTGATGTTCTCATTATAAATAGCAAGTGGCACTGCATGTGGTGGGAAGCCTCTAAATGTTCCATGTTCTTTCAAGATTTAGAAAAGTGTGGTTGTCAAGACCTGCGATTACACCTTGACTATTTACAAGTTTAGCACTAAGGCAATTTGAAGTTGAACTGCCTGAAGCAACCTGAAGACAGAATAACCCTGCTGTTTGTGCAGCCTCCATCCCAATAATCAGTCTTGAGTCTAGACAATTGTTTGCATACCAGAACCATTGTTCTGTGCTTGTCAGACAGCAACAGCCTCCGGCTTGAATGTTACAGGTCCATTTCAACTACAGCCATAAGGTAAAGTCAAGACCAGGCACAAGATTTTGTAAGAAACTTTTATTGGCATAAGGTTGTCATCAAGAAGAAACATTGGGGACCTGAAAGACAAAAACATGGGCAAGTTGAGAGCAAAGATGGTTAAGCAGCTATAGTATAGTATTGATTCAACTGCATCTTACCTGGAAAGTCTCTAGAAGCCACCTTTGGCTGGAGCTGCAGCGGGACCACTTTCTGTTGAAGTTTTCCTGACAAGTTTGTATACTGGCATGACAGGGGGAGCTGGCTCTCCTGGGCTGTAGCGGGTTTGAGCAAACACTGACCTTCCTCGCTGGTAGCTTGAACGAGAGCTGAATGAGGAGACTGGCTCTAGGTCAGACACGTCACTGAAAACTGGTTCAGGGGCTTCAGGGCCAGCGTTGCCATCAGATCCAGAGCTGGCCCCATCTTGATAGCTTGCATACCCGTAAGAGCTGCTCCCTCCATATCCACTTGCTGAGCCATCATAGCTGCCACTTGGAGCACTGCCTTCGTACCCACTTGCATGAGTCGGTGTGTAAACCCCATAGCCACTGTGCTCAGGGGCTCCATGGGCCTCAACCCCATAACCTGCATAGCCACTATTGAACTCACTGCCCCCAGCCATGTTGGTGCCAGGGTGGTATGGGAGTGGCACCTCCACAGGTTCTGAGACAGCCACAGGTGCAGCTTGTGGTCTTCTGACACTACCCGCAGCCATGTTGTTGCCACTGTAGCTTCCAGCATAAGCACTGGCAGGCCCAGCAGTGTTGCCCCTGTTGGCACTCGCCCATCTTCTCCAGCTGCCAAGGTGGTAAGGGAGAGGCACCTCCACAGGTTCTGAGACAGCTACTGGGGCAGCTTGTGGTCCATGGGCTGGAAAAACAAGGGCTGCAATTAGAGTCATTTAATTGCTACACTAACAGTCTTGAGTTGGCAGCAATATCATACCTTTTAGCACAGGGCTACAAGTGATGCTTCCAAACAGCAGATATGGAATCCAGAAGATCCTGAAAACACATTAACGTTAACCTTTTTAAAAGCCAGGAACATGTTCATGAAAAGTCAGTTGTCTACTTACACCATCGTGGTACAGCAGGTGGATAAACTCAAGATGTCTGCCCTACAATTCCACCCCAAGAAACTACAGAGGTAAAGCACAGACGACAGTATTCCTGTTAACATTAAAGCAAAATGGACAATAAACTCATGAACATTAAGCAAACACTATGTCTCACCTGCTACTGGCACAACAGTCTTCCAAAAGCACTATGTCCTCAGGAGCCTCAGGAGCTTCTTTTAAAGGACTCTCACAGGTGTGTTCATTAATTAAGTGGGCACAGCTGATGACAATGAAGTCTGGGGTGTGTTCAAAGGAAAATGTTTTGCAATGGTTTTATTTTCAGGTTCAGGAAAACGGTAGTTGGAACAGCATCTTTATTTTTCTCATACTTCATGTCCAGGTTTATTCTGAATTCATTCTGCCTTCAGTTTCTTCCGATGAGCCTGGTTCTACTTTTTTGTCAGTGCCCTCTACACAGCTGTGCCCACACACTGATAACTTTTAAATAAAATTGTGTCTGGTTTTCATGCTTTAAAAGTTTACTCTGGACCTAAAACCTTCCCCTTGTCAGGTAGTTTGAACAGATAGAGATGAGGGGATGCTGTGGTTAGGTAAGGGATTATCAAAGTGGGTGATGGTTGATGGTAATTCACCTGACATTTTCCCATGTGCTTAATTGCCATTCATTCTATAATAGAGCACATTGTGCTCATAATGGCAGGAAATGTCAAGTCAGCTTTTAAAGGGGAGGATCTCTGGAAATTGCTTTCCTTTTAGATGAAAATATACACCTCCGTTCACAGATGGGGCTCAGAGCGGTGTGATGGCACCGCTGACACATGTGATCTTCTCCCTGATTCATCAGACCAGAGGTTGAGCTACTGTAGCTTTATTCATGGCATTTAACTTGAACCCTGTTGGCTCAAAACACATAATTTCCCACACGCTCTTATTTAAAGGTGAGGGCTGCTGACACATCCAGTTAGATCAACTCAGTTTTATTATTTTTTTCAGGTGGATTTTCATGTTATTTTGTGTTGTGTGCTCCAGTTTAGCTTCATGTCACCTTTGAAGTTTTTTTTCTCCAAACTTTCCGAAGCAGATTAATATGAGCAATGATGCTGAAGATGGAAAAGGACAAAGAAATTATGATAATTAATACCTGCAGAAGTTGAGTTCAAGTGTTGTGTGAGCTGTAATTAAAGACTGTTTTGAGTGACTCACGTCTGCAACAAAGGTTCAACTTTAATGTTCTTTAATGTGATAGTATAGTGTAGTGGGGAATAAAAGTTCTCCAGTCTCAGTGTAAATGCTTTTCCTAGATCTTTAGATCCTGTGGCCAATGTCTTCTTTCTACTTCTACTCTTTCATTCATCGCCAGAAAAATGAAGAATACATTATATTTATGAGTTTTACAAAAACCTTTATGCCTGTGGAATCTGTTCTATCAATCAAAATCCCTCACAGTCGCAAAGTGTTCAGTCATTTTAAGATAACCTTGACAGTTGAGTAACCACAGAAAGTGTAAAACACAAAAGGCATCATGAGAAAGGTGAGAGGAGGAAGGGGGAGGAGGAAGGACAGAAGAATGAGAAGGTGAAGGAGGAGGAGGAGGAGGAGGAGGAGGGAGGGAGGGAGAATAAATGGCATTCAACTCCGAGGTCCACCCTGGCCACCTGATTGTTCCAAAATGAGAGCAATGCCCGACTCAAGAATGAAAAGAAAAGAGAGAGAAAAATCAATACAGTGCAATTAAACACAAAGCATGGGCTCTGTGGAGCTGAGGGGAATTTGTTATTTATTAAAGTCACTCCTCCACCTCCACTTCGCCTCCAAACCCCATAACTCGCCTCAGTCTTTAATGCATGGGCTCCCCCTCTCTCTCCTGTCCTCTCTTCAGGTAATCTGACCTTTGTGGTTCGGACAGAACTGAAACGATTGTGAGAGAGGACTGGGGGAAGTCAGGAGTGTTCTCGCGTATTGATCCAAGCCACGGTCAGCCTCTGCAGCAGGAGAATGGCTTTAGTTTTAGAATGTTTTAACACTGTGTTGTGGTTGCACCGATTTGTCGGTGGCTTAAATGGCAACTCCAGTAAATTTAACCAGATCAGTGTCTGTTTAGAAACACATGCAATCAGCTATAATGTTTTTATTTATTCTTTGATGAACTTTTGGTGTACCTAGATGTGCAGGAAAGCAGCGTTAATCTCAGAGACAAATATCTGGGAAATTCACAAGTTATATTTTCATCTCATTTCATGTTCAGATGATCCTACAGTGTAGTGGCTGAGTGTGGGTGTCTGTCCCATCCAGTGGTATGATATCCCAGCATGATGGAAGTTCTTTACAGGGACTCAAGGATGAGCTGATTGGATTTAAGTGGTCAAATGTCAAGGTCAGGATGACCTCACAAAATGCAATTTTGGCCTTTTAAACACAACAAGGATTCCTTTAAATCTGGCACAGACATGCACAGCCTTAAAGATGAACTGATTTGATCTTGATGCTCAAAGGTCACATTCACCGCACAAAACACTTGTTTAGCTATCACTCAAGACTTCACAGAAATAGTTGATATCTTATACGACTCTGAACGAACAGGGATGTAGCTGGTTTGAGTAGCGGAGGAAGAGAAACGGGAAGCAGCAATTTTAGTCCTTGAAAGTACTTGGTAAACTTTATGTGGTGGTATGGTCTTTTGAAAAGTACATGATGAAATCAGCTCCCTTTAGAGCAACCTTTACAGTGGGACAGCCTTTAACCCCATTATGATGCATTCAATCTCGAAAGATACAGCCCCCCGAGCAGAGACTTTGCTTACATTTATAACCTCATACTATGTTTGGCTTTGATGTGTGTGTGCAAGGTTGAGGCAGTTTTCTTTTTGTTTTTTTTTGGTGGATGTTGAAGTATAAGAGGAACTGAAAGTAGTGGTTGTACCGGAGCAGTTGATTTCAATGTGACGCCATTCAGTCTTCAGCCTTTCGGGCCAAGGATCCTGAATGCTGTGGAGCCTTCTGGGTTTTAGATTTATAATCTCTTTGACTCTATTGAACAGGTGAGTCCATTATTACGTAACCATTTTGAATCGGAAAATTGGTTTTGATTTTAAAGATCTGAGTGCATAGGTACACGGACCCCTGAATTGCTCTAAATGTAGCATGAACCAGCCGATGGCCCAGATTACAAAGTTATAAATTGGTTAAATGTTGCTGATGCAGTTGCTGAAAGCCCTGGTTGCTCGCTGTCTGCATTTCTCTACTATAAAACTCTTGCGATACTTGTCACAGTCCCGTCAGATAGCGCTGTGTTTGTGATTGGACATGATTTGGAAAGGCACACACCTGTCTAAATAAGGCCTTAGCTCATAGTGCATATCAGAGAAAAATGAGATCCATTAGGTTGAAGAAACTGCCCCAAGATTTCAGAGACAGGACTGTTGCAAGACACAGATTTGGGCAAGGCTATAAACAACTGTATTGTAAGAGCACAGTGCCCTCCATCATTCTTTAATGGAAGAAGTTTGGTTCAACTAGGACTCTTCATAGAGCTGCCGTCCGGACCAAACTGAACAATTGGGGGACATGAACCTTGGTTAGTAACCAAAACCCCAAAGATTACTCTGGCTGAGCTCCAGAGATCCTGTGTGGAGATGGGAGAAGGTTTCAGAAGGTCAACCATTGCTGCAGCCTCCACCAATCTGGGCTGTTTGGCCAATGAAAGCCTCTCCTCAGTGCAAAACACATGAAAGGCTACATAGGGTTACAGTACTCACAGCCTGGGAACAATGATCTGTCTCATTGACTAAATAACAATAACAAATTTTCCCATCACTCTTCTTGCAGTTCTTTGTAGAGCTGGATGGAGTAGTAGTACAGTAGTAAGTCATCTGGTCTAGACGATGCAGTTGTTTGTTTTTTATTTTCAGACAATATAATCTTCAGGAAACAGGTGTTATCTTTACTTGGCCCGTTAGGAGCAGTGTTGTACATGAACACTCTTTCTTTTATTTTGTGACGCTGAACTGAATGAAGCAGTTTACAAAATGATGAACATGAGTCAGTTTTGTAGCACGTCACGTGACATCTCCATGCAGCATGGAGCACAATCCAGCATGGCTGGTGTTAGTGGTATATGGTACAGACGCATCTGCTGAAGCTGTTTGTTTGAGCATTTGAAGTTGAAAACCAGGGCTGCCCCTCACTTTTTCACTTTCAGCATAATATGACCCATGTTTTAAGAAATAATTAAGTAGTAAAATTTCTTCTCATTCTCAACATTTTTTTTTTGAGTTTTATGTAACTCAACTCTTCAGTGGTACAATAATTTGTTTAATTTGGGAGTGATCTGAGAAGTCTCAGCCACCTTAAAAAAAACTGGACAATGAATGTGAACCAGTTCATTTTTTTATCTTTATGGACTGAACCTCTGTCCGGGACAGAGGGATGTGAATGTGAACAAGCCACACCTGAACAAACAGGCAAAGAGACGGAGCAACATTAGTGCCAACTGGGGGTTATTTATGAATCCAAGTCCAGTGTTCACACTTGTGTTAGTTCACAAGCTCCTGGGAAAAACATCTGACTCTGTAGTGGCTCAACACTCCACCGCGTTCAGTCACTGGTGTAGGCAACTGCTGTGTGGCATGAGGCTGGCTGTGTACACTGGGCTTATCAGAGCTGTTTCACTGAGTGGAGTGAAAGAAACAAGGTTGATGGAGCAGGGAGACTGAACCGCTGCTGTGAAGGTGCGAGCTGAAAAAGCAAAGGAAAAATAAAACGACATTTAACAGCTTAACCTCCACCGGGTCTCTTACAAGCTCTCAGATTGTGCTGCTGGACGCCACACTGACCCACTCATACGGTTATAATCAATGCAGAGTGAAACACTGCTCCGGGAGCGTGGAGTCGAGACAGTCTGGTTCAGTGGGTTTAAACTGAGGTGTGATTTCTGCAGAAAACAAGGCTGCTGTCGTGCTGCTGCAGAGCTCCATTCACCGCCTCAGACATCGTTTAAGAGCCCAGAGGAAGTGGACTCACCTCCACAGGCAACCAAGAAGAAATGAACAGCTACATCTGGTTTTAGAAAAAATACATTTTAGGTATAAAATTGGATTCAGAAACTTGTTATTTTAAGTTTTAATTACTTTCATATAAGAGGGTCGTCTAACCTTTTTAATTTCAATGCTCAATTAAATAAAAACAGTGATTTCCTCACAGACTGGAGCACAAGGACAAAAATATTGTGGAGTGGGTTTTTTAAGTGAACGACAGTGAGCCTTCTCCCCCCGTGATGATTGTGTGTGATTGACGACCTTGTGGGAGCATCTCTATACATTCAAGTACACACACAGGCATGCATGCACACACAAACACACACACACACACACACACACACACACACACACCTGACCTCTGCAGGCACCATCTCCAGAGCCTCTGCTTTCCCTCCCTCCCTCCCCCTCCCAAAACCCAGAGGAAATTAGAGGCCTTGTGTCGTTGTTTTCAATGGACCTTGTTTCTTTTCTTTTCTTCTTCTTCCCTCCTTCTTTCTCCTGTTCTCTTGCTCTCTCTCCCTCCATCCGCCTCTGTTGGTGAATTTGATCCAGGCCCAGGATGGTGAAGCAGGGTGAGTAAATGAAATATTGATCCGCTGCTCCGTGGCCTTGCCTTCACCTTGTCCTGCGCGCTGAGTTACCGACTCTTCCGTTCTGCTTGTAATAGGAATTATTACAGGAGGCCGGGGCGAGTAATTACTTGGCATGGCGGAGAGGGCGCGGAGGAGGGGCCGTCGTATATTTCCTCTAAAGAAGTTATTTACCGCACTTGCTACCTTCAACCAAGCACTGCCCCCTCTCCTCCCCCCTGACCGCCCCTCCTGACACAGCCATGTCTTTCTCAACCTTAATTCAATTCTGTTAACCATCATTAATCATACGAGGCGTCAATGGAAGTTTATCAAACAATGGTTCAGCCGAGCGGCCGTGAGGCTAAGTGAGAAAACAGAAGGACTGTATCTGCAGAAATGTTGGGTATTTTTTGACTCTCTGTGTGTGTGAATATGTGTCCCATAGTTGTTTGCTAACTATACACAGTGACCCATGTTTTGAAGTACGTGGCGAATGCATGCTGGAAAATGACAAAATGAAGTGCACTTAAAAATGTGTGCATGCTGAAATCTCTTGATTTTCTGAGTGTGGCACACATTGAGGAGGTACGCACGCCTGGAAAACAAAGTGAATACACGGCATGTAGTTTAGCTCAGAAACAAACTCTCTGGTTTTTTTTTACTCTCTGTTCTGAGGTTTTTAAACTTAATTCGTTTTTGTCTGTCCAACCTTGTGGAGGGTAACGTTTAGCAATCCTGCAGCATTAGTTCAGACAACTGCTTCATTCATTTTCATCCATTCATTCGTGCTAATGTTTGGCTACCAGCTAGTTATAAAGCTAGTAATAAAGCTGAACAGCACATCTGTTATAATCGGGCTGTTATATAACCTATGTTCCCCGGTCGCAATACATACTGGGGAACATAGGACCCTCTTTCTGAAAAAAGGGTCCTATGTTCCCCGCTGTTGCTGGTCGATGGACTCTCTCTACTTATCTGGACTCTCTATCTATCTGGCCTCTACCTGGTCTTTTTACTAAACTTAACCAACTTCTTTCTTCATTGCCTAAACCCCCAATGGGACAATTCCACTTCTCGCTCAAAGTCACAACTCAACTTCTCTTTCAGAAATAGGCAAAAATCTGCAAAGTCACAACTCCACTGCAGGTATGGGTACAAAAACTGCATGTTCCTCCTGTTCCTTTTGGGGAAAAGCGGGGAACATATGACCCTTTTTCTAAAAAAGTGTTCTATGTTCCCCGGTCACATACAAAGTGGGGAATATAGGACCCGAGGAACATAGGGATGATCCCCCATCTCCAATCTGGCCTGTCTAGCCTCTATCTGGTCTTTTTACTAAGCTTAAAGCAGAAGTAAGCGGAATGTTTGTGTTAATATAAGTCTTAAATAGTTATATCTTCCGACAGCAATCACTTATATAGAGTGTTTGGTCTAAAACACGAGTCTGTCAGTCACTCTGTAAGCCGAGGAGAAAACTTTCCTTGTATCCTACAACCTTTATCCAATGAGGAGAGAGAACGGCATAAAGGGGCGGTCCTCTCTGTGTGTGCAGCCAAGGGATGCGTGTGAATGTGGTGACGTGGGGACGAGGGCGGGGACTGCTAACTCCATCCATCCTCCATCCGCCCCGGTCCAGACACAGCGGGGAACATAGAACCCTTTTGGGGAAAAGTGGGGAACATAGGACCTTTTTTTTTTTAGAAAAAGGGGTTTTTGTTCCCTCGTCCCATACAAAGTGGGGAACATAGGACGCGGGGAACATAGGGATGATCCCGGTAAAGGGTCATCAACCTCACTCAGCATCATTCATCATAATGTTTCAGTCTCTCGACCTTCATTAGAAGTATGTGAAACTGTTCTTAACACTTAAGAAAACAACTTTCACACACCTGGGCACACAAGATAGATGAAGCAATGGCTATTTAACTGACCTGACCAAGGCATAAAAACACAATAGTGCACAATGTTAAGCAGCAATAACATTTGTTTCCCGTTTACATTTTGGTCAAATGACTGAGGCACATCATAAAGTGAACAGAATAAAAAACAATCATTGCTATCAACCCTCCTCATTACACACACACATTGCAAATTAAACACATCGGTTTGGTGTTTGGATTTGGCAGTAAAATAAACAAGAGGTTTTATGTGTCAATTTTACAATCCTGGGTTGAGAAAGACATGTTGTTGGATCCTGTCATAGACCATCACCACCTGTAGACAAACTTTCACAACAATGAGCTGCTTTGTGAGTGTTGTATTCATGGTCTGTATGACTATTGGAATTTCTGAAGGTTTACAAACTGTGTTTTTCTTTTTTTTCTGGGCACAACGTCCTGGGCCTCTGTTGTGAGATTGCTCCCGAGCTGCATGTGTCCTGTCGGCCTCCATTTGAAGAGGCCTGCTGTGCAGTCAGACCTCCTCTGCTGCACACTTTCCTAGTAATGAATCACTTGTTTTATGGATGAAGTGTGACATTTCCGCAAATTTCACAAAATTTCAGATTACCAAGCTTTTGTTCCTGAAAGAGTAAAGAGTCATGGTCAGGACACCTGCAGCAATGACCCGCTGTTGTGTCTAAGTTTGATGTATCCCTGCGTCGCTCCACGAGGAAGTGGCCGTTTGTTTGGGTGATAGATCCACAGCGGTTGCGTCCTTGCCTTAGCGGTGGTCCGTCTAGTGCTGCCAAGCTGCGTGATATCCTACTGCATCAGAGTCCCGCTGAAGGTCACCACGGATGGGACAAAGGAAGTAACAGTGATCCATCCTCGGACAGGACACAGACCTAACAAGGCTAGAGGCCTGGGGAGGGAGCAGGGAAGTAGAACAACAATTTCTTTTGCAGAAGACTTTTGAGCTTTCTGAATGGAACATCCATCGGTTTAATCAAAAACCTTGAAAACTTTTTCCTACATCATAGGAATTCCTTTTGGGCACAAAATTCCCTTTGATTATGTACTTTAAAAAATGTCATTCTCTTTCCTTTACTGACTTTAAGCACACTGTAATGGATTTCTGTTTGATATGGTTAACCTTAATTTGACAGAGGAATGCACTGCAGGAAATAACAAAAGAGAAAATCACTCGTAACTGTGTCCTCTAAACCTTCATTTTTCAAACCAATTGCCAAAGGTCCTGCATCATTTATGTTTAGTAATTTAACATTTTATGTCTCCTAATGAAATTGGGAAATAAATATTTTTCAGGCCCAGGAGAGTTAATGGATTTAACCAATAGAATAATTGGTGTTAAATTGTTTTTAACATGGAAAACTTTAGTAGTTAAGTGCCATTTAAAAGTAAGAATGCAAAACAAATTTGATAGTATAAAAAGTATGTTAATTTTATTAATTCCATGATGATATTTCAGTCATCATCCTGCACATAGAGGCAATTTGGGAGCATTCATCTCTGCACAATATGAAATAATGTGCTTTTATTGAAGCAAAAGCGCTAAATTGGAAAGTTCTGATGGGAAATCACCTGTTTCCTGCAGTGTGCAGTAACACAGTGCAGAGAGACTACTGTGAGACACATGAGTGTAGCCAGAGGACAAATACCTGAGGGGAGGGGCTCGTTAGAAGGAGCGAGGGACAGGTGAGCGGGCCGGGCAAGTCCTGACAAGGTGACTGAGGAGGAGGCTGAGGGGTCTGCAATGACAATCACAGGATGTGATTTTTTTTTTATCCTAACAAACTGACAACACATTCTCACATTGTTGCCTCATCAAATTAAAACTGAAAAATTATTATTATACCACATTATCATTATGTATTTAAATTTGTGTGCTTGTAATTATAAACATAATCTCCCTCTTGTATCTATATCTAATATATGCCACGTGCTGTAGGGCAGAATTCAGACCTGCAGTGTGAACAAAATAAAAAACAGCTCAAACTCTTTGGATGAAAGAAGTATTCAATCATTTTAAGAGAGAAATCCAATAGACACTTGAGTGGCTGTGGCTCAGGAGGTAGAGTGGGTTGTCCACTAACTAGAGCATAGGTGGTTTCATCCGTGGCTCCTCCATCCTTGAGGAAAGAGAGAGAAATGTAGATATAGGTGTGGTAGTATAAAGTGCTTTGAGTGGTCATTGAGATTAGAAAAGCATACAAATGCAAGTTCATTTACTATTTCACTAAAGGTTCTTCCAAGAAATGTTTTTTTAAAATGGTGCCTTTCTTTGCCTTTGCAGAGAAAATGACCTCCCAAGTTATCCCTGAATAAGATCTCCCTTTATTTCATGTGTTTCTTATGTGTATCTATTCATTTAAACTCACACTGGACAGGCTGAGGCTGTAATGTTTACTGTCATTTGTGGAATAAGACTGCGATGATTGCTGTGTTTGCGGTTTCAAAGTCACAGAGATAAAAGACACAGAGTGACAGAAGAAAGAATCAAGTTATTTTGTGTCTCTTTCAGTCTAGGGGTCATACAGAGGAGGGAGCCCGTTTTCTCATAATCCATCCCTCCCTGGATTCTTTTGAGGGCCGGCCAAACTGACGACCTGTTTGAAGCTGCTTAAACTGCTGACTTAACAAGTACCGTCTCTCTGAGTACACCATTAGCCTAAACCTGTGTGGACTTACCTGGAACAAAGTGCTGGGTCTTTGAATTTATGGACTCAAACAGAAACCGTTCAGACTAAATCTGCAGCTTTGATCAAATGAGAATAATTAAAGAACAGTTTTACACCTTAAAACGGTTACCTCGTGCATCTCGGAGTGAAAGTCTCGAACAAAGCCTCCACTCCATCCAGAACACTGATGCCTCAGGATCCCGATGGAGCCTCTCCAACCCAGCCCTCTCTAACAAGATCAGACCCAACCCTCACAGATTCTATTACCCCACCGCTCTATTACATTACATCTCCATTTACGAACCTTAAGCAGCTCCGAGCACGGCTGGGGCTTCGACCTTGTCAAAGAGGAGAAACTCTGACCAGAGAGCGAAAGAGAGAGAGAGAAAGGAGAGAAGAGAAGAGATGGAATAAAATAATTTAAAAAAAAAAAAACCTCAGAGACGGGCTGAACTGTAGGAAGTGTGTTTGAGATGATTGAGAGAGCTGGAGGACAGGGGGGGAGGAGGAGAGGTGGGGGAAGAAAAGGGAAAATAGAAAATCGATAAGCCGCGGGAGCAGGAGGATGAAGATTGAAAGATGGTGTGGATGGGATTTAAAGGCTGGGGAGGAGGTGGCATTTGAGAGAGATTGCGGAGTAGCTTAGGGTGCTGACGGCGGGCGAGGGGCCGTCCCTGAGAACGCATCGATGGAGTCGATGTCAGATGGTGGGACGGGGCAGCATCTCCCAGAGGAGATAGGCCTGTCTCCTGAGACATTTGGGGTCGGGGGTTTTCTGACTTCACCTGAGACACACACACATCGAGTCATCTTCTGTTATTGAGACCTGTCCATTTTCTCTCTCCTCTCATCTGGAAACACGTCCCAGGATCTGGCTTTTTTTTTTTTTTGACACGCCATCTGCCTCATTGTCCACAAGAAAGAGGAGGACAATCACTTTGTCAGTGACTTATTTTTTCAAGGTGATAGTCTGCTACAATGAAAACAAGTTGATCTGTCAGTCCTCAATCAGAATCCAGTGTCCTTGGCTATTGTCGTCAAGTCACTTCAGGAGCAGACCATGAGGGGGGGGGGGGCATGATTGATTCCTTTTATTTACCCGCTCGTTCCTATTCAGGGTTACAAGGATGTTGAAAAGATCCCATCATGCAACAGAAAGCGCTGGAAGGCAAGAAAACAATATTTGTTTTACTGCAGGTCAGAGAGTCACAGAAGTAAATACAGATAGAAAACACTCAGGAGCTCAATCCTCCTCTAATGCTTCACTTCCACTGTGAAAGCCACAGATTTTAGAAGCTGGAGTGGAAGAGTCTGGATTTTTCTCCCATTAACATGTGAACACAACATGAGGAGAATCAAAGATCAATCATGTCAGTAGAAAAACACTTTAAACTCTGTGTTTATTCGATGGTCAGACAGCATCAGTTCATTTCTCATCAGTGAGGAGTCCACCACACATGGCTTCCTGCAGCCACTTGCTCCCAGTTCAAACCTGTGGTGCAGACAATACGCTTACATGACACTTGAGAAAACCGAATAATTGCCCTAATCCGACTATAACTGGACAACCGAGTGCATGTAAACACGTTAGTCCAACTAATATCGGAGCTCTCCAACTCTGATTAAAGGGACAACGAGGAGTTTCTCCATCGGCAGAACTAAAAATTCCGCGACAATAAAAAAGTCTCATATTAATGTGGATGAATCTAGGTTACCCACACTTGTTAATGGGCCCATTTTCGATAAATATATCGTTTTGTCTCTATCGTTATTTTGTTATTATTAGTGGTGGCAGAAACGCTGGGCAAGCCGACCAGCGTTTCCTTACTTTCGGTTTTGCGGCTAGTCATGAGAATAACGCAGCCGAATCGCCATTTATGGTCGGAACTACGACAGTATCTGAACCTCTTTGAACCTCTGACTTTAATTCTTGATGAATGAAAACACGAGTCTGTCTTGCGCCGGTCAAAGAATTTTGCGGTGCGCGCGGAGAATGACACCACATCTGAGTTGGCCATGCTCCAGTTGAAAACAAGTCAGATAAACAACCCTTTTGTTAGCTATTGTTGTTGTTAGCATAATTAGCAAATACCAGCCAATATCAACAGACTACGTGATAGTTTGTGCAGGACGTGTCTGTAGAAGATGCAAAACGCTATGGATGCAGCTAATTTAATGATGCAAAAACAAGACGAAGTGGCTGAAAAAAGTGTCATGTACAGCTTTTACTGACTATTGATGAAGGTCCCTTGAGTGTCTGAGTTAAAGTTATGACTTAATCAAATCAATCAAAATAAACTTTATTGTCCCTGGAGGGAAATTTGTCTTTGATTTGTCTTAAGGAGTTGTTTTTGATGACAAACGTGACTGGGAACATGCAGAACCTGACCTCTGAGTTATGATATTACATGTTGCAAATTCCAGCATAGGTCTCGATTTAAAGACATACTGTATTACAAACAACTTTTGGACAGAAGTGTTTGCCAAAGGATTGTGATATTTTGTAATTCCTCACACAACTGCTCTTGTCACTTACATATATGTTCAATTGTTCCTTTGTTTATCTGTTCAGCGTTGTGAATGCTGTCAAGGAGAAACTGTACCAGTGGTGTCATCATTCCCTTTTATCCTCTGTGATGCATGATTGATGACTTTTGCTTTGACCTTCAAATGCGACTTTTCCAAACAGCTTTAAATGTTTGAGCTGTCACTTGAAGTTTCAACCAAACTACTCAGTGTTCAGCTTTACACCAGACACCAGCTGATCAGAGCTCTCTACAGGTTTGATCTGCCCCTTGTTACCGTATACTGTACATGCAGACGTATGTGGTTAAAACACGTTGCAAATTCCAAATCTTCATCAACCATGAATGAACCAGGATTAAATTACGTGCTTTTGAAGATTTTAGTACCTGTGCTGGGTGACTGAAGCATCTCATTGGCATTCGTTGATGTACAAGCTGCAGTTCAGCATGAACAGGAACTGCACAGTGTTAAGTCGTAGTCTGTAGAACTGAAAAGTATTCAACTATCAACTATTTTTTACAAACACATGGGCGACTGTGCAAGGTGCCCAACTATCAGTAGCAGATTGGGGATCAGTGTCTTATCCCAAGGTGATTGTCATGTGAAAAAACAAGCAGTGAGTGTTAAGGTGAGGAATCGTACCCAAACCATTTTTGCCCAGTGAGCCATCCCTTGAACAGCCACAATGGTTTGATTTTATTGGCAAATAATCTGCTTCCACTTCATCCATTTTAAAGCACAATAAGTCACATGGACGCCTTTGAATGCACAATACCAGAGAGACTTATAAATTATTCTCCATTTGTCAGAATGAGCGATCGTAAATCGGAGGCATCCAGCGATGGTGATGGTGATGCATTCCCCTCTCTCTTGGTTCACACAGTGATTATAACTCTCATTTGGTTCTTATATTACATCACCGGAAAGCTTGCCAGTGCTCTGGGCGTGCATACTTACAAACTAATGTACCCTCCCAGCCCAGATATACACTATCCCCGTGCCCTAATGTGGTCTGCTGCTTTGTAATATGGCCGTTATTTGCCTGCATACTGATGTTCTCTCATCATGTTTGGTAAAGTGAGGAATGACAAACAAAGACTCACACATGAAGACACACTATCTCATTTTCCTCTCCTCCTCTCTGTCTGTCTCTCTGTCTTCCTGTCTCTCCCACCTCCTCGTCCCGTTCAGCCTCAGTGTTTCTGAGGGAGACCTAATGAATATTTCCCTTTGAGTGGGAGAGTGTAAAACAAACAGGAGCCTGGATCTCCTTTCCCTTCGTGTGGCTCCTTGGAGTGAAAATGTGAGATGCATGAAAAGGCTGCAAGACTGAAGAGCACATACAGTATTTTGGCATCTGCGCTGCCTCCTCTCCTCACACCAAATCCTCTCCAGTCCTATGATCATCTCCACCAACATGGCAAACACTGCTGGCACCGAGCAGGGGCTGAAGCTGATGAGAGGGAGACGTTCTGCCTCTCTCAGACTGAGATGTAGATGAAACACACTGATGCCTCAATCTGGGAAGGGTGAGAAAATTACATAATTTTGGGGGCAAAACTCTGTTTTGTGCTGTCACCATGCTTGTGACCTTCGACCCCCCACAATCCAATCAGTTCTTCTAAATGTTGGTGCCAAATGTGAAGAAGTTTTGTTGCGGTGTCTATATACTTGAAGACAAGGCTGATGTCATGTCCAGAGCTTCAGGACCACCCCCCCTCCATCATCCCCTGATCTCTAGCACCTGCTGGAAGACCTTTAAAAACCTGCACTAAGCTCCACCCACTCCCTCTGTCACAAATTGCAGCCAGGATCATTTGTGTTGCTTCCAGCCTCCACCTTTGTTTTCCTTTGTCATCTTTTGTCCATTTTATTACTAATGACCTTTGCTTTGCGACTCATAGATGCAGTTTCCCTACAGAGTTGTAACAATTTACAGGTTCCCAATTAAACAAATCAGCTATTGAATATTCACTTGTGCTACTTACAGCTGATAAAATCTGCTGGTGACAGCACTGACAGCACCTACTGTACTTTCATTTACTGCTGCATGAAACTGAAAACCTGTTGGTTTGAAAAACAACTGCAAATTTCAAGACATAAATCTGGAAAGCTTGACAGGTCTGACAACAGTAACTGTTTGAACAAACAGTCAATTGACCAACAATCATCCTCAGTGTTGTTATTTTTGGAAAGCATATATCCTCCTCATATCCTCCACTCTGAGCCTTGTAAGCCTTGTAGCAACAAAACGATGTCAGAAAACTCATAAAGTGTGTTGGGTCAGAGACTGAAAGATAAACTCACAGCTTGTAACGGCCTGTTGTCTGCCAGGAGAGCGCATTATGTTGGCATGCACGTGGAGGAAAAGTGAAGATCTTTCAGAAAGAGAAAGTGAAAGGAGGAGGAAGCATTTATATTATGGTTTTTATGCAATGACTTGCACATAAAAGATCTCTCTCACTCATAATGTGCAGCTGAATTCTAAAGATCCATGTGAACTCAGCTTCTTCCAACCACATCGCTGGTTCTCCTGGGTGGCTGTTCAGTGCAGCAGGCCGACCCGTGGCCACGCCTGGTGTATTGACTCTGATCAAAGAGGCTCCAGCGGGGGAGATTACCCAGAGAGTGAGCACTACAGCCTGGGTCTGTGCTGGGCACAGATGGCACACGGCGAGGCTGGAGGCCCAGGGCAGGAGCTGGTGAGGAGAATCAGAGGGATGCGGGAATGGTACTGTAGCTGGGGCTGTCTGGGGATAAGAGCCCCCCGGCCACTGACAGTCCATCCAAATGGATGCAATCTTACATCCCCTCAAGGGAATGGCTTGCAAATGTACCCATTCCCTTCTTCCTGGGAGCGTGCCTCCATCTCCTCCATCTGATGTATGAATGAAGCCGAAGCAGGAGAAAGGGGGTGGAGATGAGGAGGAAGCGGAGGAGGGGAGGAGAGAAGGATAGTGTGGTGGAGGAGAGGCAGGCAATCTCTGTGTGTCCTTTGAAGCTTGTCTTATGGCTTTTCTCTGTCAGGTCTCTCTCCAGGGACACTCAGGGAATCTGGCTCTGGAAGGCATCCGCACTCTCAAAATCTGAGGCTGAGTTCAAGCATCCAGCCTGGAAAGTCTGTGCATGTAGTAAACAGCTCACAGCATAACCTGTGACATTCACACGTCCATTAGTACAGAGACAGTGACGTGTAAACAAGCCGCAGCAGCATGGATATACAGTGCACCATGCAGTATATAGCTAAAGTTAAAAAAAATACCGCTGTAGTGTTTTTTATCCCATGGCAGAAATGAGCAGAGTTATTCCCTCCACCTGCAGCGGGGAAAAAAGTGGCTGTCGCACACTAAACACTGAATATATTCATGCAGTGTTTCCACCCACAACAGCTTCATCAGGTAGAACTCAGTCTACATAATAACATGACAGCAGCTCACTCACCTGCTTTGCTGTGGACATTTTGGAGCTCACGAACACACAGCTTTACACCAACAGGCATGATGGCGGTGAACACAAACCTTTAGTCATTTTAACAACATATACAGTTGTATACAGTTCATCATCCCCTCACCTGTTTTCATGATCACAGCAACCAAGAAATTACCAGCTGCTGCAAAGTGTCAGAGTGTTTTGTTGACCCACACACCCACTTAAACATCCTCCATGTGTGTATTCTGTTGCTCTACAACAACGAAGACTGAAAAGTTTCTCTTTGAGAAGATAAGACAGTGGTGAAGGTTCAACCAGAAACAGATCAACAAAGCAACTGAAGGTTGTCACAATTTTAAAACAAATTGTTGATTGTTGAACAAAAAATACTCAAGGGAATGTAGTTAAAATTTATCAAAAATATTAATTTGTGAGAATTTGCTGCTTTTCTCTCTTTTATTTCACTTTGGAACTAATCTTGTATTTATTTGTAATTGTGCCCTGAGAGCTAAACCCACTGGATATCAAAGAAAACACAAACAAATTGAAAGAACATACAGTACAATAAAATACACAAACACCTTGGAAGTAGCTCAGAAGTGAAGTTTTTTAGGGGACACAAACCTGGCTGATACACAGTATGATCCACGGGCACTTGCAGATCAATGCTTTTAGCTTCAAAAGTCATTGAACAAGTGTGCTCAACACATTTGTGTCTACAATAGCCTACATGAAATATACCATTTTTGTGAATACTGTTTGTTCATCAAGAAGTCATTAAAGCAGAAGTAAGCGGAATATTTGTGTTAATATAAGTCTTAAATAGTTCTATCATCCGACAGCAATCACTTACATAGAGCGTTTGGTCCGAAACACGGGTCTGTCAGTCACTCTGCTCTGCTCTAAACCAAGGAGAAAACTTTCCTTGTATCCTACAACCTTTATCCAATGAGGAGAGAGAACGGCATAAAGGGGCGGTCCTCTCTGTGTGCGCAGCCAAGGGATGCACGTGAATGTGGTGACGTAGGGACGAGGGCGGGGACTGCTAACTCCATCAGCTGACAAGAAGTTAGCCAAAACGACCGGATCGCTTAATTCTGCTTTAAATGGAAATAGATAATTGAAAATAACAATTGTTGAGTTGGAAAATGTTTCCAAATATGTGGTTTGAAGTTTTACTGAAGTTCATGTTTGCTGCCCTCACAGACATGTAGTTAAAGATGAAAAAGCCCCCATGCATCTTGTGTAACATATGATCATATGCAATCAACATGAATGAAAAGTACCTATGGGGTTTTAAAAACCTAAATTTCCCAGTGAGCAGAATTGCCCGTGTTTGTGCCTGAGCTCCAGTCTTTTCTGCAGAGGTCTCCAGGCAAAAGCCTATCTTTAGCCTGCTGCGTGATTGTGGCACAGCTCTGTAGGCCTTGTTTAGTCCCCTAGTGCAGAACTAATGTGCTTCAGATCAATAGTAGCTCAGAGGCAGGGCTGAGATGAAGTCCACACAGCAGCAGCAGCAGAAACATGGTTGTTGCACTCCCACCGTGCTATCCCTCCTCACTCCTACCACAAACCTCACGCTGCCCCTGTTTAATCAAACTCTTAAAAGCTTACAATAAATGAAGTGAACCTCAGCTGCGGGGAGAAACACGCTGGGAACAGGTGAACTTTTTATTTGCTCTGATGGGTTTTCAGTGTGACATATTTCTCTCCAACGTCCGCACTGATTGTCTTTTCTTCTTTCAATTTCTGCGAGGCAATGCATGTATGGTATTCTTCAAGCTTGGTCGGGACTAAATAGCCTTATCTGAGTCTGCCTCCAGAATTGTGTACGGCGTGTCAGAGACGATTGTTTTCGCAGGACATCACAGGCAGATGGACAGATACTGCCGTATGCCGACTCCTTGTCAATTCTCAAAGCGGCGGCGTGTGCGTTCACTGTGTGTTATCAGGCAGGAGATTGATTTCTGTGTCCATCTTGTTTGCCCTTCCCTTTGTGTTTCAAAGCTCAATTTAGAGAGGCCTATGATGTATTGACGCGCGCACCGTGAATTACCCTGCTAAAAGATGCAAGCGCACAAAACATCTTGCAGAAACAGATAGGTTCTGTCCTTCCATTTGTGACGGCGGGTTGTTGCCGTTCAGGGCACGTCCTCAGTGTGTGATGTCTCGCAGAGATGAGCCTAATGTTTGGCAGCCAAATGTCTGACTGCAGCAGCACTAACTAGATCAAGCTGCACTAAAATAGGATGTCAATGGTGAATAATATGAAGAAACTATTTGCCTCATGGCGGAGCTTTTTTTCCTTCTTCTTTTTTTCCCCCAGCTCTATTCGCCTTGCAAACGCATTCATCACAGAGCAACACAATAAGCAACCAAACACCATCACTCTACAGCAGATGCCCCTGCTCTCTCTCTCTCTCTTTCTCTTTGTCTCTCTTTATCCACTCTCCCTCCATAAACCCGGGCCTTTACTTCATTACCTCGACAGGCCGTTTGTAGGCCTGAATGCTGCACATCTAATTAAGAAACTTGCTTAATTAAAAAAGAGGCAATAAGGCTTTAATGGTGACGGAAAATAATGACTATGTCGGAGAGGGACCCAGTAATGACCAAATGAAATACTTATGCAGTGGAGGGGGGAATGTAAACATAGCAGGTCTTCCACATACTCCACTGCCATCTGCTACAACTGCAGCCAGGACCTGCAAAAACCTCAGCCAGCCGCCATTGTTGTTTGGTCAGGAGGACAAATGAGATAGTTAGCGGCCGTAATAGATGTTGCTGGAAAAAAAAAGCTACCATGGCCATATTAGCTGTGCTCCCTCGCCCATCAAGAAGTGAGCAGAATATTAGCCAGCCAAGGCCTTGAGGAGCGGAGAGGCATGTCTGCAGCATACAGAGGAGCATCCAGCTAAATGCCAGCAGGCCAAAGTCATTTATCTCCTCATAATGTTTCACGACTATTATTATGCTCATTCATTTTCTGTGATGTACAGAGAGGAGAGTTCAGCGGTGTCACGTGGTTTCAATATTGTGAAGTGTGGAGAGCTTTTTGACGTTAATTGTCCAACATTTGACCCTGCCCCCTCGCCCAATAGCTAGGATCAACTATAGAGAATCATATTCAGATGTTCAATTATAAAAATCTAAATCTCTAACAGAATCCCAGCTGCAGCCGATGTGAGGTTGAAAGATACCAGGTATCATTCGGGCATTAAAGCAGAAGTAAGCGATCCGGTGGTTTTGGCTAACTTCCTGTCAGTTGATGGAGTTAGCAGTCCCCGCCCTCGTCCCTACGTCACTACATTCACACGCATCCCTTAGCTGCACACACAGAGAGGACCGCCCCTTTATGCCGTTCTCCAAACACTCTATATAAGTGATTGCTGTCGGAATATATAACTATTTAAGACTTATATTAACACAAACATTCCGCTTACTTCTGCTTTAAGGCCACATCAAGGCTATGTTGGGTGCATGATTAACAGACACAATGATTATAATTCAATGGATGAAACATTGACATTTTAATCCTGACACAAACCTCCCGTATACAAAAAATACTGTGTAAAGTTGCACAAGTGTGCAACACTATGGATGACCACCTGACCCAAACTCACACCTGTCATTACTCCACGTGGTGGCCCCATGTGATTTTTTCAGGCTGTGCCCGGTCACCTGAAGCTCAGCAATAAGCTCTCCTCCCAGGCCTGACTGCAGGAGGGTGGAGGCTGAACAGATTTATGCTCTGACCCTCACCAATGGTCATGGGCTTTGAGTGGCAACCGAGAGACCAAGGTTTAGGTTACAAGCAGCTGAAATCAGTTTTGCTGGGCTCGGCCACAGAGATAGGGCAAGGAGCTGGAGGCAGCTCAGAGGGGCTGCTTCTTTGTGTCGATACGAGTCTGTTCAGCTGGCTCAGGCATCTGATCAGGATTCCTCCTGGGTACTCTCCATTGGAGGTCTTGAGGGCACATCCAGCTGGTAGGAGATTATGTCATCTGGCCTGGAAACGCCTCAGGAGGAGCTGGGAAACATGGCAGGAGGGAGAGATGTCTACCTTACTTAACCTGCTGCCACCACAACCCTGGATGAGCAGCAGAGAACTGATGGAAAAAAGGCAAAGTTTAAACTTTTAAACTGCAGAATTACAGTTATTTGTTCATTGCTTCACATTTGTAAACCCTTGTACTGTACACATAAATGTTTCTGCTCAACATAATCCTCACTGTTTCGTGGATTTAGTTCAATGTACTGTACAAGATTTTATGGCGCACTTATACGTATTTCTTTTGAACTTGCCCAAGAGAAATAAAATGCTTGACACTCCTTAGCTGTGTCAATGTTTCACTCAGTTTGTGCTGTTAAAAAAAAAAAAAAAATTACGAGATGGCTTTATTTGTCTGAGTGCCTCAGACTTTTCAGTTTTGGACTGCCTTTTACTTTGAAACTCGATCTGCACTAGGACAGTCGTTATGCAGTTTGTTTGTTTTTTAATAAATGGCTTTATTTACGTATATTTCAATCTGACTTTTGGAGAGAAAAAAAAGTCATTCACTGATGAACATTCATTGGCAGAAATTGCCCAGACTAAAGTGGTCATTGCTAAATGATGAAATAAAATGAAATATATATCACATATCAACTCCTACAGTACATTACATGTAAAGCATCATTGAAACCAAACCAGAATAACTCCAAAGATCCACAAAAGAAAAAGAAACTGTCCATTGACTACTACTACAGTAGTTCATCATTATAAACACGTGGTGTCCTTTTAACCACAGAAGAAGAAGAAACAAATGTGGCATACAGAGCCAATATCCCTACATTATTATTATTATTTACATGGTTAATATAATTTACATACAGGACAGCTCATGTTCAGAGTGTGTTAATAATTGTCTGTGTGTTTATGGTGAGAAAAGAGTGGTTTATTGTCTGAAAAATGGAGTTCCCTAGGAATGTGCAGTACTAACTCCGAACAGCAGAGGGCGCGTTCGCTACACGGTGTGTTCAGGAATAAGGAAGTCACGCGTGAATCTGTTCAGTGAATGAGAACACACACTTGAGTCTGAAGTTAAGATGTGTGTGTGGCGAACTGTGATGATAAAATACATATTTTTGCTCTTTGCAGGTAAGAAGGGAGCGTTAGAGATGTGAAACGAGTGGGTGAATGTGTTATGTGCTGGTTTATTATCCCGTTCGGACGTTATGTATTGTTGTTTATAGACGTTACTCAGCCAATGTACCGTACGGAAAACGGCTAGCCTGTAGTTAGCACTGGTTGCGTAGTTACCGCGAGCAACAGGAAAACTATGAGCCGGTCAGCCCGGACTGCTCGTGTAGTTCAGAGATAAATACATAAATAGGTTAAAATAGATACATGATTAATTTGACAATGTTTAAACATGATTGATACGGTGTATTTGCTAAATAAGTTGATATATTGAATGTACATGATGAAACTGGTCGAGAACAGTGATACAACAGTCACATGATTTATTGTTTTGATGTTGGTACAGATGTTCATGATTTTTCTGTTAAAACAGTGAATCTGTTCAGTGAATGAGAACACACACTTGAGTCTGAAGTTATTATGTGTGTGTGGCGAACTGTGATGATAAAATACATATTTTTGCTCTTTGCAGGTAAGAAGGGAGCGTTAGAGAACAAAAATAAAGACATTCAAATTAAATGTGTAGTGGAAGGTAGCTTCACTCTGCACCACGCTACATATTTTGG
The DNA here is from genome assembly GCF_045865225.1 of Trachurus japonicus. Lineage (NCBI taxonomy): Eukaryota > Metazoa > Chordata > Actinopteri > Carangiformes > Carangidae > Trachurus > Trachurus japonicus. The sequence continues at coordinate 32,631,250 of NC_140909.1, read as the reverse complement.
TAGCAGAGGATGGTTGGTTCAGCCCACGGCCCAGTCGCATAGAAGCATAGACGGACAGAGCAGAGGAGGACCATGGAGAAAGAAAGGGACGAAGTAAGCAGGATACTGCTGACGCTGGAGGAGAAGGAGCTCATTACCCTGTGTGAGCATCTGAAGTGTAACACACCTGTTGGGGGGTTTGCCAGCAAAACAAGACGCTCCCTCATCAGGTTGGTGGAGACGACGTTAGATGAAATCGAGGAGGGTGAAGAATCCGAGTCGTATCAGCAGTGTCTGCAGAATATACTGTCCTACCTGGTCCCTCTGAAGCCAGCACCGGAGGAAACTGAGGCTGAGATTGTAGTTCCAGAGACAAGTGAGTTAGAGAAGTTGAAAATACAGTACCAGAAGTTACGGCAGCAGATGGCAGAGGAAATCGGGGCGTTGGAGGAAAAGATCCAGCAGAAGACACAAGCAGCAGGAGGAGACACTACGCCTGCCATCGCGACTGCAAAGGACGAGGACACAAGGACTGCCACCACAGCACCAACCAGACTGCCCGAGGTGACGCTGAGGCGGGAGTTCCGGATCATTGGACAGATTGGTGAAGTTGGGCAGAAGGAAAAATTGTCCTACACAAGCCTCATCAACCAGATCGAGTCTGGACAGCGGAAAGGACATGGAGAAGCGGAGATCATTGAAGCAGTCACACGTGCGGTGAGCCCAGGTCTTCATCTGCGGGAGATGTTGGAAATAAAGCGAGAGCTGACGCTGCACACCCTCAAGACCATACTCAAGGGTCACTACAAAGTGGACTCCTCCTCTGACTTACTGCATCGCCTGATGAACATGACACAAGATCCAAAAGAGTCAGCACAGAATTTCTTATTCAGAGCAATAGAACTGAAAGAGAAGTTAATGAGAAAATCTAGTGATGAGGATGCAGGTGAGGAAGGTGAGCAGTTTAGTCCAGAGCTAATTCAGAGAAAATTCCTCCGCTCCATAGAAACTGGTCTTTACAGTGATGCGGTTAAGTTCCAGCTCAAGCCGTATCTCAGTAACCGTACTGTCACAGATGAGGTGTTAATTGAGCGAATCAGTGAGGCTGCAAACTTAGAACAGGAGAGACAGCAAAAACTGAGAAAGACAGTCATAAACAAGCCCCCGAAAGTCAGTGAAGTGCAGGCGGAGGTGTATCCACCTGACGCCTCAGCGACAGCAGTTGACACTGTTACTTACCGTGAAGCAGGGGGAAAGAGTAAGAAAAGTCAGGGACCCAAAACAGAGACAGACCCTATAGAAGCGCTCAAAGCTGAGGTTCTAGAAATTAAAAAGTTGATGTTACAGACAGTGGAGGCCACACAAGCTAGAGCGACAGAGAAAACGTTCACACCCAGCCGTAGTCGGCCCAGGGGTTGTAGGGCGTGTCAGGAAGCTCAGATAGGTGACTCCTGTAGACATTGCTTTAAGTGTGGGCAAGAGGGGCATCTCTCCAGAGGATGTCGACGGACCAGAGAGCAGCAGGGAAACGGGACCGGGCTGCCGAGCCGGGACCCTCGGTAGCCCGTGAATCATCCAGTCTCAACATGCAGCAACCTGTCCCCCCTCTAGCACCGCCTCACATCTCATCAGTCAACTACCTCCCACCACGACGCAAGGAAAGACTCATCAAGTTGATCGCAAAGAGACACACTGTCCATTGCACACTGGACACGGTTCCAGTAGTAGCATTATGGGACTCAGGCGCTCAGGCGACCATCATTAATGAAGAGTGGAGAAAGCTGCACTTACCACACAGCACAGTGCGACCTCTCAGTGAACTGTTAGGCTCAGACATTTTATTGGGAGTGGCAGCCAACCAGACTGAGATCCCCTTCATGGGCTGGGTGGAGGTAGAGTTTAGACTAGGGAAAGAATCTGCTTTGACAAAGCCACTTCTCGTCCCTATTTTAGTGTCAAGTGACCCACACGTAGCAGCAGAGCCCATAATTGGCTACAATGTGATAGAAGAAATAACGGGAGAGGGTAGTCAGACAACAAAGACAGAGACCATCCATACTGTGTGTCAAGCCTTCCAGATAACAGTCAAGACAGCACAAGCAGTACTTCAGCTTATCCATGCCCCTGTTAGTGAGGAAGATGTAGGAATTATACACACAGGAAAAAGAACACTTACCCTAGGCGCTGAACAGGTCACCACAGTGTATGTTAACGTCAACACTGGGGCTCAGTATCAGGGCCAAGACCTGCTTCTAGTCCCAAGTGAAGAGCCGACATTGCCAGAGGGGGTAGTGATAGAGGAGGGTCTAGTCAGTGTCCCCAGTAACAGGTCAGGTTACGTGCCAGTCCCCATCGCCAACACAAACAAACACAGTGTAACCCTGGCCCAGCGCACTGTTTTTGGTCACCTGCAAACAGTCAAAACTGCCTATGCAGCCAGTGTTGAGCAGATGAACAGAGGAGAGGGATTAAAGCCTCCAACTAGCACAGCATCATCCCCAGGCGGTGACAACTCAAAGAAACATAAACCTACCTGGTGGGACCCTCCGGTCGACCTCAGTCACCTGAATGAGGAGCAAAGGAGGATCACAAAGCAGCTGCTGAGAGAGGAGTGTCACGCGTTCGCGTACGATGATGATGACATCGGCTCAATCCCCTCACTGAAACTCCACATCACCCTGCATGACACCACCCCAGTAAGAAAAACGTACATGGCAGTCCCAAAGCCATTACACCAGGAGGTGAAAGAGTATATCCAGGACCTGTTGAATCGGGGCTGGATTACTCCTTCACGCTCTCCGTACGCCTCACCGGTCGTGTGCGTACGAAAGAAGGATGGGACTTTAAGACTGTGTTGTGACTACAGAGAGCTGAACAAAAAGTCAGTTCCTGATCGTCACCCCATACCCAGAATCCAGGACATGCTGGACTCCCTCACTGGCAGCTCCTGGTTCTCCGTCCTGGACCAGGGGAAGGCTTATCACCAGGGGTTCCTGGACAAGGAAAGCCAGCCCCTGACAGCTTTCATAACCCCCTGGGGCCTGTACCAGTGGCTCCGAATCCCGTTCGGGTTGAGTGCAGCGCCCGCAGAATTTCAGAGGAATATGGAAGACTGTTTACGTGGTTTGAGAGATGTCATGTGTCAACCGTATCTGGACGACAATCTGGTCCATAGCCCAAGCTTTGAGGACCACATTGAGCACCTGAGAACTGTGTTGCAGAGATATCAGGAGCATGGGGTTAAGCTCAGCCCCCGCAAGTGTGAGGTGTTGAAGAAGAAGGTGAGATTCCTGGGACGGTTGGTGTCGGGACAAGGCTACACTATGGACCCATCTGAGGTGGCCCCAGTCCAGGCCTTAAAGGAGAAAGCGCCTACAACAGTGGGAGAGCTGAGAAGAGTAATGGGATTCCTCTCATACTACCGAACATACATCCCAAACTTCTCCAGAATAGCCCAGCCTCTCTACCAGCTGCTCTCAACACCACCTGATCAAATGAAAAGAGAGAAGGTCAGGACCACAACCAGGAAGAAAGGTAACCTCCCACCTAACACTCCTATACAGTGGACAGATAACCACCAAAAGACATTGAACTCTCTCATAGACAAGCTGATAGAGCCCCCCCTGCTGGGATACCCAGAGATGACCCAACCGTTCGTCCTCCACACAGACGCATCCCAGGAGGGATTGGGAGCCGTGCTCTATCAGAGACAGGATGGCAAGATGGTAGTTATAGGCTATGGGTCCAGGACTCTAACACCACCTGAGAAGAACAATCACATGCACTCGGGAAAAATTAGAGTTTTTTAGCACTAAAATGGGCGAAATGTGAACGTTTCGGGATTATCTTTATCATGCCCCACACTTTGTGGTATATATCGATAACAATCCCTTAACCTATATCCTCTCAACAGCTAAGCTTAACGCTACGGGTCATAGGTGGGTGGGTGAGCTATCCGAGTTTGACTTTTCCATTAAGTATAGGCCGGGAAAAAAACAACGCAGATGCGGATGGCCTATCCCGCATTGCCATTAGACATAAATGCGTTCATGACACAGTGTACAGAGGAGGTGGGTCAGGAAGTGTTCAGTGCAGCAGTGCAGGGAGTCAGTGTGCAGGGAGACACTCCCCAGTCTGGGTAACAACAGTCCCCATAGAAACACTAGACTTAGTGAGAGATGCGAGTGCACACCCGCGAACCAAGTCCCTGACACCAGAACAGATACGAGACAGTCAGAAAAGAGATTCCGGTCATAGGCCAAGTTCTGCATTATAAGAGGAACAATCAGCACCCATCCAGGAGAGCTCTTAAAGCAGAACCGGCGGACGTCAGAGTATTAATGAGACAGTGGGCAAAGTTGTATGTCAATGAGGATGGAATTCTCTTTAGGAAAGCAGGAGATAAACAACAGCTTATCCTCCCAAAAGAGCATCATCAAACAGTCTTCCACGAGCTTCACAGAGAAATGGGACATCTCGCAGTCGAGAGAACTTTGAACCTGATGATTCAAGATCGATTCTATTGGGCCCGTATGTACTCTGACATAGAGCACTTTGTCACACAAGAGTGTGAGTGGTCTCAAGGCAAAGCGACCTCACAAAAGCAAACCAGGGCTCCCATGACAACGATTGTCACAACACGCCCAGGTGAGCTCGTATGCATTGACTTTTTACACTTAGAGACATGCAAACAGGGGTTTGAGTACATTCTTATTGTGATCGATCATTTCACTGGTTTCGCCCAAGCCTACGCCACGAAAAATAAGTCTGCCAAAACTGTTGTTGACAAACTATTCAATGACTTTGCACTCCGCGTCGGATTCCCAGAGAGAATTCACCACGACATGGGGCGAGAGTTTGACAACCAGCTGATGGACCAACTACAGAGGAGCTGTGACGTACGGGGATCCCACACAACATGTTACCACCCCCAAGGCAATGGGAAGTGTGAGCGATTCAATAGAACTATTTTATCAATGCTCCGCACCCTCACAAGTGAACAGAAGGCTGATTGGAAGAGCTCATTGACAAAACTGGTGCACGCGTACAACTGCACCCGCAGTGGGGTCACAGGGTTCTCTCCCTACTATTTGCTCTACGGAAGATCACCTCGCTTGCCTGTAGATCTGCTTTTCAACCTACAGCCCAGAGAGGCAAAAGAGACTTACACTGAGTATGTACAGAACTGGCAAAACCGAATGCGACAAGCCTATGAGATCGCCTCCAAAACAGCGGCCCGAGAAGCTCTACGAGGAAAGAAAGGCTACGACAAAAGAGCACATGGAGCCGACCTACAGCCTGGTGGACGGGTGCTTGTGCGTAACCTGTCAGAGAGGGGCGGCCCTGGTAAGCTGCGGTCCTATTGGGAAACTAAAGTGCATGTGGTGGTGAAGAGGAGGAGCAGTGACAGCCCGGTGTATGAAGTAGCACCAGAGGGAGGAGGTAAGAGCCGCGTGTTGCACAGAAACCTTCTACTCCCATGTGACAGTCTGCCCTTGGGGAAACCGAAACCTGCCCCTGCCACACAAGAGAGGAAAATACGGACACGGACAAGAACAAGACAACGACAAATCAACGAATCAGAGGAGAACTCAGACAGCGAAAGCAGTGATGAAGTGGAGCTGGTGTGCCGTTTCCCAGACGACCAAGAACTAAGTCAGAGAGCTGCAGACTTGAATCCAGAGGCAGAGCCATTTGCACCAGCTCTGATGATGCAAGACGGAGCACCAGATCTGGAAGATGCAACGGTTGCTCAAGAGGAGACAGAGACTGACGACAGAGGCATCGCAGCTGATGGAGACGGTGAGAACGACGCAGAGCCTGGGGAAGGTCTACAAGAGTCATCAGAGGAAGATGATCCTGATCCTCCTCCAGCGACCAGCTACCCGCAGCGAGACAGGCACCGTCCCCGAATGCTGACCTACAACGCCTTGGGTGAGCCGACGTGGGTGGAGAGCCTGAATGTCGTGAGTATGTCCCCAGCCTGCAACCCACCGGTCATGTGGCGACCGTGGGCATCACTAGACATTGAGGTAACGGGTTGAACTCACATTACACAAACATGACTCTAACTCAGAGAAAATGGACTCTGAAAAGTAGAATGGTGAAATTCCATGGACTGTGAAGAAGAGACAATTCCGGGAGAACATATTGAACTGATACTGTACAAACGAAGAGACTGGTAACAGACTAAAAGAACTGAGGCCGATATGAGTCCTGTTACATATGAGAGTTGATCTGATTTTGGGGTCCAGAGTACAGTAACTGATGTATAATGGTATAGGTCTAAATGGATCAGATACTTTTGATAAATGGGTACTAATTGAATTGCATGTCAAGTGCCACTTTAAAATAAGTAATACCATGTTTCAGTGAGAAAATTCAATGTGTTGGGAAAAGGTACACTTTGGGTATCTGAAATGTCTGGAGACATTTATTATTGGGGGGGAGAGTGTGGCATACAGAGCCAATATCCCTACATTATTATTATTATTTACATGGTTAATATAATTTACATACAGGACAGCTCATGTTCAGAGTGTGTTAATAATTGTCTGTGTGTTTATGGTGAGAAAAGAGTGGTTTATTGTCTGAAAAATGTAGTTCCCTAGGAATGTGCAGTACTAACTCCGACCAGCAGAGGGCGCGTTCGCTACACGATGTGTTCAGGAATAAGGAAGTCACGCGTGAATCTGTTCAGTGAATGAGAACACACACTTGAGTCTGAAGTTAAGATGTGTGTGTGGCGAACTGTGATGATAAAATACATATTTTTGCTCTTTGCAGGTAAGAAGGGAGCGTTAGAGATGTGAAACGAGTGGGTGAATGTGTTATGTGCTGGTTTATTACCCTGTTCGGACGTTATGTATTGTTGTGTATAGACGTTACTCAGCCAATGTACTGTACGGAAAACGGCTCGCCTGTAGTTAGCACTGGTTGCGTAGTTACCGCGAGCAACAGGAAAACTATGAGCCCCGGTCAGCCCGGACTGCTCGTGTAGTTATAAATAAATACATAAATAGGTTAAAATAGATACATGATTAATTTGACAATGTTTAGACATGATTGATACTGTGTGTTTGCTAAATAAGTTGATATATTGAATGTACATGATGAAACTGGTCGAGAACAGTGATACAGCAGTCACATGATTTATTGTTTTGATGTTGGTACAGATGTTCATGATTTTTCTGTTAAAACAGTGAATCTGTTCAGTGAATGAGAACACACACTTGAGTCTGAAGTTATTATGTGTGTGTGGCGAACTGTGATGATAAAATACATATTTTTGCTCTTTGCAGGTAAGAAGGGAGCGTTAGAGAACAAAAATAAAGACATTCAAATTAAATGTGTAGTGGAAGGTAGCTTCACTCTGCACCACGCTACACAAACACATTAAGATGATGTACAGATTACAAGAGCTCCATATGAACCTGAAATGGCTGTGGATGCCTATTTTCTTTCTGAATTTCTCAATTGAAAATACAGAGCAGGTGGATCAAAATTCTCCTCCAGACAGAAGATGAAAGCAAATATCATTTAGTCCAATATGAAATCTCACAGCATGTGATTGAAAGTCCAAAAAGGGATTCAGGGTAAGAGGAGAAGCTGAGTTGGCACTATAGATGATTGGACGAACAAAGCAATGACTAGGGGACAGGAGTACACACAGTGTAACTGATTAGGCACCTGGGGGCAGGTGTGCAGGTTGGTGTCGACATGTAACAGTAGCAAAGTACAGGTGTAAATGATATGGACTTAGTACAGGCTGTTTGAGGTTATGTGTACCTGCTTATTCACAATCACATAACCTGCTGGGACACTTGAGTAGACCAAAGCCATTGTTAATGATGTTGCTAACTCCTGTTCTTTATCTACTGTGACAGGTTAAGATGATGAAAAACACACGTGAGAGTTTAGAGATTAACTACCAGCAGGTATGACAAAGTCATGTTGATTAATTTTATGTGACAGAGTGGTGTGAGGGAGTGATGAATAAAAATAATGCTTTTGATGGCATTCACATTTTCAGAATCTCATGAAGGTTTGCATAACTGGCCAGCAGCTACCAGCTCAAGCTGGCTCAAACTGGTTACCAGCTCAGGATGGCTCAAGCTACCAGCTTGGCAATTTCTGATTTATACGTGATTCTCAAGCTCCCAAAAACTGGTGTGAAATGTTTTTTTTCTTCGATTATCCTTCATATTAAACATTGAATAATCATACCTTAAATCGATGGCTTGGGTTTTGGGGTTATGTGATGTACAGTCTTATCTGCTTTACCAGTTTGGAGAAGATTTAGTGCTGCTCAGAGAGTCTGTTGTAAATTCCTTGTCCAAACAAGAATCACCACCACTGATGTGAAAATAACCCCTTTGAATTTATGGGCAATAAAACATGCTCTTTGTCTATTATATACATATTCCTGCTGTATACATGGTCAAAAACAAGTTACAATGTGAGTGATGACTGTTCCAACCCAATATCCAATAATTGTTCTGCAAAATAAACTCTCACACTTTAATGAAAGCATTTACATCTTACTGTATGGGACAGTGCTTTCATTTATCCACTTATTACATACTGTAGGTAAAAATGAAATCTGAAGTTCATCACTAGAGCTAATCTTTTTGGGATGAGTTGTCCCTTTAAGGAGAGCCATCATAACTTAAAGAGATTGCAGCGACTTTTCCTGTGTGCAGCCTGCGATATAAATACCAGCAGGATGGCCTGTGAATGCATGTAAATACCTTCATGAATGCTAATAGCGCATTTACAATACAAAGCAGTGCGCTCAAGAAGGTGAAGGAGCCTAAGCGTCATGCTACATAACAGATGGTTACATCAGGCTGTAAATTTCCCCACACAAGGCCGGCAACTCTGCCATGATGTGACCCAGCCGGCGAGGAGAATGAGGAGAGGTAAGATGGAGAGGGATGAAGTCAAGGATGAGTGTTCTTCTCGCTCGGTTTAGGCCGAGCTGTGATTGGAAGGCTTGAGTTCAACAGCTTTGTTTGTTGCTGTGGTTAAGCGATAACCAATGCCTGTCTATCAGTGTGACGGAGAGTATTTTCTGAGGCCCAGTAGGGGGTGGTGGGGGTGTTCAGGGTTAGTGTGCTGTGTGTGAAATGGCATCAGGGGTCACAAGCTTTCATGCATGAGAACCAGGCCAAAGCAGTTTCCCTTTTAACCCAGACCTTGAAGTTGGACATGAAAGTGAGTTTCTCACATTATGATTATACACATGAAAGAGGCAGAAAATCCTAAAGAATTCACCTTGTTATTCGCTGTGAAAGAACACACTCTTCAGTCGCACAACATGCTTTTTATATAAATATATATATATATATATTTCATCCAGAGCCGCCTCTGCAGCACAGCTACTTTATTGTGTTTCACTGTTTCTGCGTTGATTCAATGAGCTAAAATGAGATGAGACACATTCATTCCCACAGGACGGGACAAAAGCTCTCCAGAGTAGATTCACTGACTGAAGCCTCGACAGAAAAAGAAATGAAAATACTCATGCATCAAGGTTGCTTTTCCCTACTCATGTAAAGTGGTGTGTCACTCATTAAACAGATCAGACTTTGATTTTCTCTAGAGTGATTGTAGCTTTTATTGATAATCTGAAGTAGAGTTTCACTAGAGCCCTCTTAGACACAAACCTCAGTGGAAAAGGTTTGAACACAATTGCACTTGTCATTTGAACAAGTTCCCTGATTGATTTTTTTTGATAATAAAATAAAAAACAAATGCAATCCCACTTGGTCTGACCTAGTAAAATTTCCCCAACACTTTCAAATTAGCACAAATCTTAGCCGAAAGCTCTCAGATTCATGTAAAAGGTGCAGCAGCACAAGGTTAAATATGCACAGAGAGATTAAACGTACATCATGTTCTGCATTGTTAAGAACATCGTATATTCATAAGCGATGCACAAAGAAAATAAAACAGATTTACAAAACACACAGCACTGAAATGAGATCATTCAATTGTTCAGGAGATTATCAAATGAGTTTAGACAAAGGTTTTATTTTCCCTTTCCCGTGTGAAGATGTGAGGGTCTACTTACACAGCAGTGTTCTGGGCTACATGCTCAGAATGCCAATGCTAACTTGCCAATGTTCAGCAAACATGATGCTTGCTTTACTATGTGCAAAAAACAGGTATGCCATCTAACATGCATGCTAAAAACGTAAAGTACAGCAGGCGGCATCATGCTTCCTGTTAGTTTTGCAGGAATAAATTTATCAATAAGACATGGGACAAATTAAAGATTTGACACTGGTCAATCTTTATTCTTTTAAACCTTCAAGCTAATGGAATGGAAATATCCAATACACAATGCGGTCTTTATTTCAGTCTAGCCAAAATTTGACATTTCATTCCTAAAACTTCGGTTGCAAATCGGTTGCAAAATTGATTTTTGAGCCAGTTTTTAAGCCACTATTGTCACAAACATCAGTCTGTAGATCACCTCAGGCAGGTGGGTTCACTGTCTGCGAGCGATGAATGTCTGTAGCCTACATTTATTAATTACTGACAATCCATCCAATAGTTGAAATATTTTTTAGTCTGAACCAACATTAATGCTTATCTATGACAGTACACATAATTGCTATAGCTATTCCAACTGCATGGACTCAGTTTTTTTGAATATCTAGCAAAATGCTTAACATACCACATGAAATATGCATCCATGCCAAGAGCATTTTCAGGGGATTCACTACAACAGGCAGGAACAAAAGTGTCAAAAATGATTTTACAGCCCTCAGTGGCAAAGTCTGAAAGAACAGAAAAATACTTTTTTGTGTCTTTACTGTTCAACTCTGAAGCATTTTTACCAGCAGCGCTCGGGTAGCGCCGGAAAACCCTGAATCAGCCGGTTCGGGACATTTACATAACAGACACTCACTGTACTGAATGAGAAAGAGCTCCTGCCTTAACAGGTGATGCTGCTCTTGTTCTCTCATTGTTTATTTCCACACACACACTCGCCTCCTCTAATGGCTGGCCGGCGTTGTCTTCCTCCCTGATAAACAGGAGTTTCACACGGCGCCATCTCTCATGTTTTGGCGTCTGATGAGCGCACGCACAATGTAGTGTTAATGGGTTTGTGAGTGCTGTTTTAATTTCCCATGTGGAGGCCGGGGGAGCCCGTCCTTCTGACCCTGGCGTGTGTCGGACAGCCCTTCCAGAGCTCAGCGGAGAAAAACGGCCTTATTAGCCCAGTTCATTAAAATCATTAATAGTCATGAAATGAGAGGCACCAGAGTCCAAAAGGCTTAATGCTCCATCCATATTAATTAGACACCCACAAATCTGAAGTGAGGGAAACCGGGGCTGCTGCGGTTTCTGGCCTAAACACACTCACACACACACACAAAAATGCACATGCACACATTTAAGCAACCTGCCTACTGTGGCGTAACCTCCTCACACCCCTCACCCTCCCCTCCCCCAACTGTCACCACCGCTACCCTCCTGCTACAACTCCCGATTAAATTCTGTTTTAATTAAAACTGATCACATTAAGAAACTGATGTGGTTAATTAACTGGACTCTGGTGGAAGCGCCTTCCTCTACATCTGACGGCTGCATTGTAAAACACTTCCCGTGGAGGGGAGTTTAATACCCCCACCAGTGGCACCCCCCACTGTCTTCCACCCTTCACTTCCCTCCCCCTGTTCACACAGTCCTCATTTCTCTTTATATTCATTTCAAAACCCATCTGTCCTAACGAGTCGTTTAGACTCATTTTCAGGCTTCAAGGCTCTTAATTCAAGAAGGAATCTCTAGCCGGGTGACACCATGCGCTGCAATTTCTCTTGCATAAAGATTTTCTTGGCCTTGTCAGTCTCTTTAAAGGGGCTATGAGGAGAATGTGGCTCTTTAGTAACATCTAGTGGCAGCTGCAGAAAACTACAACAAAACATTGTGTGAAATATGTGTCGCCCCGAACAAATCTTATTTAATGTTTTGTATGAAACTGACATGTTCTACAAACTCATACTATAATTGAAGCGGATTCCCAGTACTGACCAAACAATGTGGACAAAAGACCTTTACAACATATTGTGCTCAAATTTACAGAACCTGGATTTCCCTATAGGACCTGCCAGGTTGGTAGTTTAAGGGGTCCGGGTAGGAGTTTTTGCAGTACAGTACATAGACAGAACCAAACTGTAGGTTACACCAACACAGACCCTGCGTGCAGTTGTTTACAGGCCTCTCAAAACGTGAAGTTCCCACAAAAGCTACAGTGCCAGTGGGTTGTTTAAGAGGTCTGGGGAAAGCTAGAGCTTTCACAGTAAATGCACAGATAAGAATCATGCAAAGTGGAAATGTAGAATCTTCCCAAGAAAATACACAGAGCCTGTGGGAATAGTTACAAGCCTATAGAAATGTGGGATTTGGATACATTTGTCTGTGTGCTTGCCTGTTCAGGAAGTCTGATTTCTTTGATGACCAAGGTAAACATTGCTTGATTCTTTTTGTGTAAATTCAGTGTTTTCTCCACTCCTTCTCCTTCTCTGTGTCATGGATGTTCTCTTCTTTTAACACTCCACCTGTTCACCTTCATCACTCTCCTTGTCCCTTTTCAAGTCTCCTTCTTGCTCTCTTTCCTTTCTTTCTCTCCCCTTCCGCTGTCTTGCTCCCCCCTCATCACTGCCTCCCTGTCTTCCTTCCTTTGCTGGCCTCCCACCACACGGCGCTCTTGCTAGCAGTTAGAAGTTATGGTTTGTGGCTGGTGAGCTGACAGCGCTACAGCAGAGGGCGAGATAAGGCTGTGACCTCTCTGGCCGGAGAGGATGAGATGAATACATTTACTCCCTGTGTGATGGGAGGCTAGGGAGGGGGAAGAGGAGGCCGGGGGAGGGAGGGGCTGAGCTGATGTGTGCTGTCCCTGGGCGCCTGGCCCCCCAACTAAATCTGCTGTATCTGTAACAAGGGCTTCAGACAGCAGGGGATGGGGAGGGGTAGGGGGAGGGGGAGGGGAGGAGGAGCAGGATGAGAGGAAGGGGTTGGGTAGTTGGGGTGTGTATTGGTACATATATGTGTGTGCATGTCTATATTTATACAGTATATATATATATATATATCGTGTATATAGTGTGTATTGCCCCTTGGGCCTGATATTGGATGATGTTCAAAAATCAAGGCCTCCTGCCATGAGGCAACGATTCATCACAATGAATAGTGTGTGTGTGTGTGTGTGTGTGTGTGTGTGTGTGTGTGTGCGTGCGTGCGTGCGTGCGTGCGTGCGTGCGTGCGTGCGTACGTGTGTGAAAGAGACAGGGTGTCTGTTTGCATACCGTGTGTGGGCCTGCAGACGTCTTTTACACTACAGTATGTCTACATCAAATTCACATTTTCCAAACATACGTAACTGTGTTTTTAGCAGCTTCTTTTGTCATTTTAACACATGCATTTAACTGGAAATTGACTCAAGCAACACTCACAAGTAAAAAAAATGTGATAATTACTTGTGTACCGTAAGGTGTCATGTTTTTGAGATTGAGTACAAAGAAATGCAGCAGCGACATGAAAATGTTTTAAATGCTTGTTTTGTTCTGGGGAAGTGAATGAGAATGAAAACTCTTCCTCTGAAGACAGAAAACAAGCTGACCTTCAGAGAAACGCTTCTACTCTAAGGGACCATTTTCATGGTTTTGAATTATGTACTATGTTGTCCCATTAATTGGAAATTGTATATACTTTACAACCCCACTGATCACTGTCCAATGCATACCAGATGTGTTTGGGTTTATTCATCATATACCTTCTGTGACACCAGTCCCAGGCCCCATAAGAAAACTCTCCTATAAGGTATATTCAAGGACGATCTGATATCCAAAACTTTAAAGTAAAGTCAAGCTGATTTTTATTTGCAACGCTCCAATTCACAACAGTCATCTCAAGGTACTTTTCAAATAGAGCAGGTGAAGGTCCACCGGGGGCACCTCTCACCTTTGAGAGGCACAAATCTCAAGCAGAACTGGACTCATCTGCCTTGACCAGTTGTATTGGGAAAGGGAGAGGGAGACAGTAGACAAAGTCAACACCTACATCTTTTGTGCTGATAAAATCTGTTTGTTAAACAGTTAAACCAGATAATAAATCAAAGTTGGCTGTTCAGTTGAATGAATTGGTGAAATGATGTATACTCCTTGAGCACATTAAAACCTAGGTAAAGTTTAGTGACCATTCTCCCCTACACAACCCTTTTGGCCGAGGTCATTCATATCAGCAGACCTGTGACCTGTACGTGCTCTTTTATTTTGCATCGGCATCGGTCTGATGATCAGTATCATGAACTGCAGATGCACCAAGTTTAAGAATCTGATTGTTGAGCGTCTACCTGGGACAGCAGAGGAAATCTCTAAAGCACCGCAGGGAACTCTTTATGTTACGATCAGACTGCATGATTTTAAAGCCCAATTCTGATTTTTGAGGTCACAGACAAAAAATCCTGCTAAGAGGCAAATCGGCAGTTGATGTACAAACGCCCCTCACTATGTGTGAACTCTTCAAACACATGATTATTAAGGCTTATTTACCAGATATCTAGCTTGCTGAATAATTGGCCAATGTGCCAACTACTTTTACAGCCAATACGAGTGCAGGATACTCAGTAGAAACATTGCAGTGCTGTCATTCAGATTTAAAATCAAATCTATTAGCACCAGCTTGTGTAGAACCAGTCAGCAAGTTGTGTAGTGTGAATTTTACAGCATGTTTTTACATCTATACAGTATGTATAGTCTGAAGTTAGCTTTCTGATGATCATTTTGTGGTAAAAGGTATAAAACATGCAAAGCCATCGGTTTGTTCTTCCAAGAATGTCTTTGTGTGAATGGGTGTGTTTGTGTTTCTTATTTGGTCATGTGTGTGTCCACCAAGGGCATCATTTATCCACCAGCCTAGAGGCAAAAACAACTTGCTGCCAGTATTGATGGTTCCTCCTGCAGTACCTGGGTGGATTGGGTTCAGAGGTCACCAGTCACAGGCAATCAGGAGTAAATGGAGCCTGTGTAACACTAGACAAACGGCTAAGAGCTTTAGAACAAAGCCAAGGCCGCTGTCCTGTGTGTGTTGCTGTATGTGTTTGTGTTTACGTATATTGCTGCAGTGCTCTTGACTCCCTTCTTTCACTCAACCTTAGCCACTATAACAGGATTAATTCTTGTTTATTTCCATGCGTCTGACCTTGCAGATGATCCCGTTATCCCGTACTTCCAGTCAAGACTGCAGACCTCACCAAAAAGTCTTAGATATTTGAAACAAAATAAATTGGCACTCAGCAGCCAAAACACATTCCCAATCCTTTTATCCCCTTAGTAAGGTTTAACACTGTCAGCTGCTGCAGTCGGCCTCGTCCCCTGTTCATCCACAGACTAATCCAGCACTCTTTTATTGTTTCATTGACTCTCCAAGCCTGAACTCCAGGAATCAAAACAGCTTGTGGGAGGCGTCACTAAGGCGAGCTGACGAGTTTGGCGTTCTCGGAGAAAGCGAGTCAAGGAGGGGCTCGCTCCTGGGGAGGAAGACACATATCAAAGAGGTATTAAACGCACTGATCCGCCATGCCTTAACTCACTCTTACATCATCATAAAACATCATCCAATTTACCAGCACTGTCGGAGAGGAACCATAACACATTTGCATAATGCAGCGTCTTCACTATGTTAATTCTCCCTCAACTCAGCCATGTACAAGGGCTCTTTTTTTGTGGTGAGACTTATTCTATCTCTCTCAGTCTGTATATTGTGTGTGCATGAGTGCATTACACCATGCTAGCATGTCGATGACTGGTGAAGATTATGGAGGTAAATGAGGCTCTCCAAAGCCCTCCAAGCTCTCCATATACAGCCGAGTGATAGTCAGTGATACCGCGGGGCATCACAGGAAGAGCAATAGAAACACATTACTGCTGAAATCACATTGCTCTCCCCCGCTGAGGGGTGTAAGTTACCACGGAAATGGATGGAGCACACAAGGGAAGAGGTGGTGGGGCTGGGGGTGCGGGTAGTGCAGGTGTGGTTGAGCCTCTCCACAATCTGCATTGACTCGTGTGATCTCTTTTTAATTTTCTGCCTGTGTGAAATATTGAAGATGACTTGATTAAATTCTTCCTTGGCTGGATTCTGATGCGAAGCGGCGCACACTGAGTGACTGCACATGCACCCCTTTGTAAGCTGAAATTATGTTAAAGCGAGGAATCTGACACTGTTTTATTACATCTGCTCATGGCTTTCAGTGAAATGCAGGAGCTATTGTGTGGCAAGGAGTTTTTAAACTGTCAATCCTGTCAAATATCTCTATTTGATGGATGGTTAGGGAGTTTTGGTCAATATAACCTTAACCTAACTTTAACTTAACCCTATATTTAAAGTACCTTAGCTTTTCCTGGCTGACAGATTTAAATATATCAGAACAGATTTACTTTTATAGATGTTAATGGTGCCCAGAGGAAGAACTATTGCCTTTGCACTTCACTTCCCAGACAGCACACATACGTCCCACTGACGTCCACTTCAGAACGGTACGTTGGCCTCCTATCAGCATCGGCTGCATAGACAGATGTCCTCAGAATGTATAATTCTGGATTTTCCCAGCTCATCAAAAAACTATTATGTTGGCTTTAGGTGGACCCACCACCAGAAAATGTGTAACTTTAATTGTATCTCTTCATTATACAGATGTTACTGGTTCAAAATTGCGGGGTTTGTCCTGCAATGCAGGATCGTGTGAACGCGTGTCTTTTCACCACAACTGTTTTCCTCTAGGTGGCAGCACCGTACTAAATACTGCTCAGACGTTTTGGGGACAATGCTGACAGTCACACAATGTAGCCGCGATTAGGAGTGGCGCTGTTCATGATACAGAATACAAGAGGATGAAAGGAGAACTAGCTGCAGACAGTAAATAATATAGTAGCCTAGTTTTTCAATGACAAAATGTAACGACGGCAGCTACAGTAGACTATAGCCCACGTCTCACTCTCTTTTTTCGGTCATCTGTCTCGTCATCTCCAAAATGTGTTTTTAAAATGAGCCAACTACAGTACTGTGCAGTAGTGCCGCAGATTTCTCACTCCGCACCTTGTTTGAGAGTGCAGCTGGATGATTTCTTGTGAATGAACGGGTCTGTGTCACTTTGGGGCTGGGCGATAAAACATAGGATAAATAACTTTCCCTCGATAGAAGACGCGGCCGATACAAAGTCGATAGGTTTCATTCATCCATTTTTTGACAGACAACACAAACAGCCAGTGATAATGAGAGTGGTGACACCGTCAGCCATGCAGCCGGCCTGGACTTTTTATTTTTAATTATGAAGGATCATCCGCGCAAGGCAAAGATGATAGCATCAACAAAACACGGCGTAACACACGCGGCTGTATGGGACAGGCTTTTATTTAATTCAGAACAAACCGCTTAGCAAAAATGGAAAATATAGTCTATAATAATTAATTGATCTGTTGTTTGGCCACTGTTTGAAAATAACCCGAATTATGAGCAAATAATCTGATCCAGAGCAGCAGTCATAATCAGACTTCTTCTAAATAAACCTAAACATTAAATAACTGGGTCAGGTCGGACCATGGGATTCTTTTTTCTCTTCTTCTTCACAGGAGAAAATGAGGTGCGCTGCGCTCACGGACGCGTTGATGTTTTGTGATTTATCTGCTGCCTTGACTCTGCCCTTTATACATGTGCGTTCAGATTAACAATAAGACAAGCCATGGTTGAGTTTATTGAGTTAATAATCAGCATGCCTACACACATACTGTAGGCTACATGAAATTAGGTAACTAGGTACATTTTGGGAAATCAGCGTTGTTTTTCACTTTTCCACTGAAGATTGTAGGTAAAGCCAACTAGACTGGCTAAATGCTACACCTTTGAGTCATTGTCCAATGGTTGAGCTTCAAGCTCAAGCACAGCCTCACAAAGCTACGGCATGACGCTGTAGCCTACTCTTAGTATTACCTTTTATTAAGTGCTGGTGAACCCATGTGCTGTTACCAGAGTCAACCAATTTGCCAAGGCAATAGCCAATATCTCATTGGCTGACAAATGTCCTTTGAAATAATATAAAAGGGCACCAAAAGTGATCTATGTTCATACTGAATGGTTACAGCTTAAAAAAAGGTTTTGTTCCATGTTGATCATAGTGGCTAAACAAGAGAGTTATTAATTAGAAGCTCATGACAGCTTTATCGAGAGTTTTAATGTCTTTCACTCTCAGGTCTCATTGGCAGCTGATAAACCCACAATGTGACTAGTGCAGTAGACACAATTAACAACCAGATATTTACAGTATGCCAGGAATTAGTAGGAGAAGGACTTAACTTTTATTTATTGTTTGCTGTATCTACCAGATGAATAAATGAGCTATTGGTTTATTACAATTTTATCAAATAAATAAGATGAGAATGCACAAAGGGTTGTGGTGAAATGTTTAAAGCCTAACGATGTTTGCATTGCATCATTTTGTTTACATTTTGATGGGTTTCACTTGAACTCAACATGTTGACACGAGGCTTTGGGGTCTAGGATAAAACTTCAAACACATCTCTGTTGATTGTTGAAACAGGGTTTGTTCACATCACATGACTTTGTAGAGACTGACCCCTGGTGGGTGAATTAGGCTGTACACCACCACTGAGTACACAAGAGAGACAACAGCAATAAATGATCAAAAATGTCTTTGAAGAAAAACAGACAATATAGAGAGTTTACCCTCTGATAAAGCTTTGAACATGTGTATGATGTTTTCCCAGAGAGGAGACAGAACTTAGATCCTCATCATTATTAATAGAATTGTAATGCCATCTGCTGGACAAACAGCCTCCTCACCCGAACTTCAACATAGTTTACTGTAATGGCTCATACCTGACAAATCTCATGTATATGAATTAATGAATTAATGAATTAATTAAATTTATTGGTTACTCAGAGAGTATAAACTCTGGTCACAACCAAAGGATAGGGTCGGAAGCCTCAGCTTATATATAGCCCCCCCTTTTCTTACATATCCATCAAAAAAAGAAGGTAGGTATATTATGCATTCATATACATAGATACAAACATACATACATGCATACATACATACATACATCTTTTCATAAGTAGTGATAATTATATTACTCATTGCTCTCATGTCAGTATTTATCTGTCATCATGTCTTTGTATCTTTTTTTAAATATTGGCACATTTTTACTGTATTTTAGTTAATCAGGTAATGCATTCCATAACTGAACAGAAATGCACCTGCTTTTCATAACTGTATTGTAGACGGGCTGTTTCCAATTTAATTTGTTTCTGAGGGTGTAACCCCCCTCCCTCTCTCTCTAAACATGGATTGTATGTTGGATGGAAGCAGGTTATTTCTGGATTTGTACATGACTAACGCTGTTTTCTGGTCATGAATTTACAGTAAGTCCTTTTGACTTTATGAATAATTAATTGGTATGATGTGGTGGCCCTGAAGTGCAAAACACAACGGCAAATCAGACAACAACGGCAAAAGAGAAAACACAACGGCAAAAGAGAAAACACAACACAAACAGAGAAAACACAACGGCAAAAGAGAAAACACAACACAAAAAGAGAAAACACAACGGCAAAAGAGAAAACACAACACAAAAAGAGAAAACACAACACAAAAAGAGAAAACACAACGGCAAAAGAGAAAACACAACACAAAAAGAGAAAACACAACGGCAAATCAGAAAACACAACGACAAATTATAGCTGCTGCGCAGCGATGGGTCGGGTCCGGGCTACTTTTGGGCAAATTTAGGCAATTCTGAGCAACAAACAGGAGAATAGGAAGACAAGACAGTTGTCCTTATAATGTCCAATTTGGACCAGTTGAGGATTGAACCCACAACCTCGGGAACCAAAGACCGTTGTCTATCGCACTGAGCTAATTGACAAGTGGCAGTTCAACAGTGGCTTCACAAATTGAGTAAGCCATTCACTGTCGTGTAGGCAGATTTGAAACCACAGTAAAAAGAAAAATCAGTTTTTGAGGTAATGATATGTATTTGTTAAACATCTACTGTGACTCTAAGATGTTAGGAGCCTTCGCACATAGTCCAGTCCAAGCTATTTGGATTTTTAAAATTAGAAGCTTGCTGTGGTGCCACCATTAGGACAATTGTCTTGTGTTTCGTGTTGAGGACAACTGACATTTTGATCTGTCATCATCATCATCATCACCCTTGCTGGGACTCGAACCCACAGCCTCTGACACCAAGAACCAGCTCCTAACTGGCTGAGCTAATTGGCTTGTAGTGAGACCTGCTGTGTAGCTTCATTTATCCACTCAGGTGAGCCAGTGCCCGGGCAGCTGTTGTAAAGGCAGATTTCAAAAATGGTCAAAAAGTCAGAAATTATGTTATCTAAACAAAAATCTGTTAATACATAAATTGCATTTAGACAGCAAAACAGCTTGAGGACATGTGACATTTTGATCCGTCATCATCATCATCATCATCATCATCACCCTTGCTGGGTCTCGAACCCACAACCTCTGACACCAAGAACCAGCTCTTAACTCGCTGAGCTAATTAGCTGGTAGTGAGACCTGCTGTGTAGCTTCATTTATCCACTCAGGTGAGCCAGTGCCCGGGCAGCTGTTGTGATGAAATGGTCAAAATTTCAGAAATTCAGTCATCTAAACAAAAATCTGATAATACATAAATTGCATCTTGACAGCATGAAAATGTTGGTGATTTGTTTTTAATGATGAGTGTTTTGCTTCATAAGAGAAAATCTGATGTTTAAAAATTCCACACTCACATTGATTGCAGTTGTTCCCATGAGAGCAGAATTCAAAATGTTCTCAAAAATTCAGTTTTTGAATTAAAATTCTGATATTTGCCAAACTTCATTAACCATGACTCCAAAATATTCTAATTTTTTTTCAGGAAGTTTGAAAATGTATTTAGCAAGAATTTGATGGTATATGTTTACAGTAGTGTTTACAGTCAAACGTTTTCATGCACTGTAGGCTCAATTTTTGCTTAATCAAAAATCCGAGAAACAAGTTTTGTGGAGGACAGTCTGGAGATGCTCTGTAGCAAGTTTGGTGACAATTGAGCAAAAATTGTGGGAGGAGATACATTTTAAAAGTTTTACAGTTATTGAAAAAAACAGAGTGATGGACTTCATAATTTGTAATGAGTTTAAGTGGACAAAAGTTTCAGCAGTATTGAGGCTACATTGTGGTGAAGTTTCAACACTGTAGCATCTACCGTTGGTTTGGTAGGAATTTTTAAAGTTTTTAAATTTAAACGCTTATTGTGCCCCCCCTAGGAGGGGGGGGCACATGTCCTTGGAGTTGAGTGAATCTGGCATGGGGTCGGATGTTTCTGTGAAGTTTGGTGAGTTTTCGCCCATGGGAAGTATGACTTCCTTGGAAGAAGAAAGAAAGAAAGAAAGAAGAAGAATTCCTAGGAATACAATAGTGTCCCGGCAGCTTAGCTGCCCGGACCCTAATTACTAAACAACGGCAAATCAGAAAACACAAAAGCAAAAGAGAAAACACAACACAGAAAGAGAAAACACAACGACATTAACCAAACCGGAAAAGGTAGGTACCCTCGGGCTGGTTTAGGCAAAGACGGTTGGTTTAGGAGTGTGAAGGGAGTGGTTAAGGTTAGGGTAAGATGCAGGGATAGGCTTAGCCTTGCAGAGGCAGCCAATCAGAGGGCGGGTCTTGGCGTGGCCATAGTAGGAAAAAAATGTATCGCAAGCGGGACTAGCACAGAGGCCGCTATGTATTGCCCAAAATGTTTTGCTTTTGTGTTTTCTGATTTGCCGTTGTGTTTTCTATTTTTGTGTTGTGTTTTCTCTTTTGCCGTTGTGTTTTCTCTTTTTGTGTAGTGTTTTCTCTTTTTGTGTTGTGTTTTCTCTTTTTGTGTTGTGTTTTCTCTTTTTGCGTTGTGTTTTCTCTTTTTGCGTTGTGTTTTCTCTTTTTGTGTTGTGTTTTCTCTTTTGCCGTTGTGTTTTCTCTTTTGCCGTTGTGTTTTCTCTTTTTGTGTTGTGTTTTCTCTTTTTGTGTTGTGTTTTCTCTTTTGCCGTTGTGTTTTCTCTTTTTGTGTTGTGTTTTCTCTTTTTGCGTTGTGTTTTCTCTTTTTGCGTTGTGTTTTCTCTTTTTGTGTTGTGTTTTCTCTTTTGCCGTTGTTGTCTGATTTGCCGTTGTGTTTTGCACTTCAGGGCCACCGTAGTATGATCATAAAAAACAACATTACTATTCTTATTGCTTTTTTTGTACTGTGCATACTGTCTGTAGCGCATGTTTGATGACAAATGTATGCCTCCTGACAATTTTACAAAGCATGTCATGACATTTAGAATTCTCGGTAACACTTTACTTGACGCCTATCTCTATAACACATTATAACCATACTTATAATGAGGTATAATGCAGTTATAATACTGTATAATTATAGTTATAAACACTCATAAATGATCATAATGCTTTATAACAATAATCATAACACACTATAAAGCATTTTATCTTGACTTATAAGGTCAGGTATTATAATATGTTATAATTGTTAGTAACTGGCGGCTGACAATGCCCACATTTATAATGCATTATAAATATAGAAATATAGTTATAATGTGTGTTATAATTGGCTTATACATGTGTAGCTATAACTATCATTATAAACACTCATAAATCACATAAGTCTTTATAATAATAAGCATAACACATTATAGAGCATTATAACTCTATTATAATACTAAGACCTTATAAGCCATTATAAAATGCTCTATGATGTGTTATGCTAATTGTTATAAAGCCTTATGATAATTAATGAGCGTTTATAACTATTGATTGATTGATTGATTGATATCTTTATTTCGATCATGTAAACGACAATGTAAAAAAAAAAAAAGATAAAATAATAATATAATAAGGAAGTAAGTGAACAGCAAAAATGTATACACAAAAAAGTAACATCTCATAAGCAACACAGTTTACATGAGCGAAAAGGAGTAGGAAGAAGTATAAACCTATCTAATCCTACCCCTATAATTTTAACTATATGTTCTAATTAAAATCATAGCACAAAGACATACATTTATTATTTCATTCCTCCATTACACTATGTACCATTTCCTGCCACATTTTAATCCAAATAGTAAGTAAGCAAACACCTTGTGTGAATTATTCAATGTACCTCTGGAGAATCATTTCTTTATGTCTCTTTTTAAACATGATTACACTCGAATTTT
The DNA here is from genome assembly GCF_045865225.1 of Trachurus japonicus. Classification (NCBI taxonomy): domain Eukaryota; kingdom Metazoa; phylum Chordata; class Actinopteri; order Carangiformes; family Carangidae; genus Trachurus; species Trachurus japonicus. The sequence goes on along the minus strand of NC_140909.1, from coordinate 32,608,003 downwards.
TTTGGATTTCAGTACTCATATTATTCCACAGTTTTACTCCACAAATGGTGATACAGAAACTTTTCTTTGTTGTGCGAGCTCTGCCAACCTTCAGATTTGATTTCTCTCTTAAATCATAACCTTGCTCTCGTTCATGAAACATTCTCTGAATATTTCTTGGTAGCAGATAGTTCCTTGCTTTATATAATACTTGGGCTGTTTTATGCTCCACCAAATCAAATAATTATACAGTGCTATAACTGCATTAGTATAACTCATTATAAGTATGGTCGTAATGTGTTATAGAGATAGGCGTCAAGTAAAGTGTTACCGAATTCTCATTGTGTTTTTCTCTCTTTCAATATTTTCTATAATGTTCTAACCGAACAAGCCTGTGTGTTCCTTTGCGTAGTTGAGTTGTTTCCTGTTTTATTTTGAAGTTCAGTGTCCAGTCTTCCTGTGTGTTACCTGCTTGTGATTACCCAATGTGTTTCACCTGTGTTGATTTCACCACCTGTGTCTTGTTAGTGTTCTCCCTTTGCCTTTGTCGGATCGTCTGCATCGAATGCCTTGTCCATGCCCTCTGTGCCAGTGTTTTCCCCTGTGTTTTTCCAGGGATTTTTGTAAGTTTAAATAAATATGTGCCACTGAACCTGTTCTTGTTCCTGCCTGCCTTTGGGTCCAGTCATCTCTAAAAACCCTTACAGTGCAGGTGACATCAATCCCTTTGCCACAGTTTGTATGAACCATGTGGAACATGTGGGCTAAAGAAACAGTCAGGACCTCAACCATTACAAATAACCAGCGACATAAGGTGTCACTGGTTATTTGCTGCCACCTAAGGGACACAGATATACTGTGCATGGTGTAAATACTGCTGTGCTCTCCTCAATTTTCATATTGTAAATGTTGAATTGCCCCCCACTGTCTGTTTCTGTATATGTGATTGTAAGATCTGAATGAGGTGTGGCTTTCAGGTTAAATCTAATCTTGCTATGTTTATATTTCAGCTGATGATGATATGAGTTTTAATTTTATTAACAGTCTTTTAGGTTCCATTTTGTGTTGGATATTAGCTGTTAATTTGCACAATAAAACTACCTGCTGTAAACCCTAAGCAGCCATGCTGTACGTTGCTACTGCTCCTTTCAATTCCTTTCTCTTCCAGATCAGTCAATATCAGAGCAGCAGGAAAATATGTATCTGTTCAATCAAGGCCTGACACTGACTGAAACAGCTTCAACAATAATACTGTGTGTCAGCTAAGAAGAGGTGAGGGAGGTTAAGTTTTATCTAGCTGACCTCCTTGAAGACCCTGGGTGCATGTCTCCATCTGATACCAGATTACAACTACAGTAAGAGATCACAATCAGCATACAGCCACCCATGAGATGGAAATCTCAGGCACATCCTTAATTATGTCATTAACTGCAGGAGAACAAAGTTTCATTTCCCAAGTTCTTGAGAAAAATCCCTGTTATCTCAGGAAAAAGGAGGAAATAAAATGTATGAACGTCTGGCGACTGAACGTGGTGGTCCATGGGTTGCATTATGGGAAATGTAAAATTCAGCGTTTTATGAAGCTGCTTGACCTAACTAAAAGTTAGGATATCTCAAGTCTATGACAAATATGTCTCTTGTTTAAATTAAAATTTAAAAATAACAATTTAATTTAATCTGAAAGGTTATCTGAAATATATTTCATTATTCTTAATTTGTGACTGTAATTATTATAGGCTATGTTTATTTTACAGTAACGGTTTTGATTTTTTTTATGTGGGTAGGGTTATTTTTTATTTATTTTATATCATTTTTTAATGAAACTTTGATGAGGTAAGATGAACAGCAGCTATTGGGGTTAGTTAAGTTATTAAAGAGCCCTCAACAGTACAGCAGGCCTGGTCCTCTCCTGTGAGCGGTGACCGTCAGCTTGAAGGTCGTTTCCGCTTTAAATGTTGCTTTTTGTCGATGGTGCTCTGTCCAGAGAGGGGAGGGGGAGCAGGAGAGGTTCGGGGAGGGTGTGATAACTCGGTATGACATACAGTCACAGGCAGGAAAAAAACCCACGCACCCACGCAACATTCGCACGTCCTCATCATGTAGAAGCAGACAGGCTGACTGATAGCTGACAGACCGACAGGCGGACTCAGACTCAAAGTTCACACAGCAGCATGTAGCCCGAGCTGCTGCCACTGGAAACAGCGACGGACGAAGCCGGATTCCTCCACTGATATCAAATAAAAACCCCGCAGGTAAGAGGCTTCTCCTCCAGGGTTATTGGCTGATAAAGCGGAGAGAGGTGCGGGATCGTCTTCCCTCTCCCCCGCATCAATGTTTCATGCGTGACCCTGCGTCTCGGTGTTTCTGCAGAGAGGAACTTTGGTCTTGTTGTGTCAGATTATAATGGGAGTTATGATGCTGGTGTTATAGGTGTTGCCGTTTGCAGCGGCAGCAGCAGCAGCAGCTGATCGCACCGCTGTAAACAAACAGAGCAGACATGCGGCTGCCTTTCAGCACCAAGGACAGAGCACCGGAGGCTGCTGCGTAGTTTATCACCAGAGGCTTCTCCTGCTGCCGACGACTCCACACAGCTGAAGCTGTTTCCCCTCTCAACTAGACACTGACGAATGTCAATAATAATAAATAGGCTAAATAACAACCTTAAAAGAAAAAGAGCAAAGATAAGCTGTGAATTATTTGTTATTGCACCATTTTTCATGACGCCACTGGCTGAGCCTCTGTAAAAAAAAAAAAAATGTTTACTCAGTATCTGACTCATCACCAGTGACTAGCAGAGGAAAATAATCAATGTGCTGGATAGAAAAAGGTTATATGTTAATTTGTTAATAGCAGAATGACATGAGTCTATAATCTAGGCTATTAAAGCTTTGGCTGAAGTCAGTAGAAGCATTATATGTTATGTGTGCAAAATAGACCAAAATAGCAAAATTGCAGCATGGAAAAATTAGGAGCAACTTCCTGATATCAACAGACAGGCACAAAGCATCTGTGCCTCTGTTTAATGTAGTGAACAGGAGCTTCCTATGCCACAGAAAAACAGTCAAATGGACAAATGTTTGTGCAAATTAGGTCTATTTTGTGTTTTTGATTTGAGGCTATGATGATACTAATAAATCCAAATGTATACAGAAGAATTCATAAATTTTTACATTGGTTTAAAATGGACGACAGATCTGACTTCCCTTATGTCTCTTAGTTGGTGAGATCCAAAATTGGAAACATATTTCATTAAAACTCACATTCATCTTAGAACGTGGATAGAAACAGAAAACTGGCAGATGATGATGTAAAAGGGCATGGTGGGGGATTAAATGAGAGACAGTTTGTCATATTTGAATCTTGAGCCAATTGGAGCTTTATGAAAGTATCAGAACATTCATATCAATTCACATACAAACTTGAGTGCAGTGCAGACTGCAACTAGAACTGGCCTAATGTACTGTACAGTTTTTTCTTGTTTTTAATGTTTTTTTTTTCATGTAAGTGTAGAAGGCAATGGCAGAGCCTAATGGGCTCTAATTGAGGGCACACATTTTTTTCTGCACCATTTGTGGTCAAAAAGGGTCCAGCTTTGGCTGTGTTTCTCAAATGGAAGAATAATGTTTGAATCTAAAATATCCAACTCTGCTCCTGCTACATTACAGTTCAGGCAAATGGAGTTTTACTTCATGGTGCTCCCACACCTGAATAATTGAAATATTCATATCAATATTCAATGACCTTTAGATGGATTCCAGCAGCCTATGGCTCCACAAAAAAGTGAACTGAAGATTTGGAGCACCCTGACATTGCGAATGAGGAGCTAGGCTCACAGGTCAAGGTGTTGACCCTCAGAGAAGCAGAGCAGCGTATTAGGTGTCAGGAGGAAAAGGTTAGTGATCTCTCCGCCCGGCTGGAGACAAACTACTCAGATCAGGTCTCAGTTAAATCAGGCAGACTATCTTATCCCCAAGATCCAGAGGAAGCTGAGCAAGAAAAAGACTCCCGTCAGCAGTAACTCGAGGCTGGCAGACAGTCTCATGATGAGAGAGTGAAAGAGGATCAGGAGCTGATCCAGGGGCTGAGGTGAGAGCAGGATGCCCTCCTTCAGGAACTGGAGGGTCTGGAAGCAAAACTGGAGAAACTGACCTCAAACAACCAAAATGTTTGTCACCAAGATTAAGTCTCAGGAGGAGGTCAGTTTAACACTGTAACACTTTAACACCTGCTAGTAGTTCAAAGGTATGACAGAAAATATTCCCATTTGAAAATGAATTTATGTCTGTTAATTGAAAATATATATATATTTGGAAGAAGAATTTGGTAACCTTGACCAATGAGAAACCACCTTAGAAACTATTGTTGAAGACCAATGGATGGATGGATGGATGCCTATAACCTTTTAGTCTTCTACTATGATATTTTTGTATTAAATGTGATAGTATACATTTTAATGAACTCTGATAGATCAACTGTGACCTTGTTTTACAGGAGCAGAAAATGGCTGAAATCCTCTTCTTCACTTTGTGGATCACCACAGTCTTCACCACGGCACTCGGCTGCCCTGATCTCTGCACTTGCTCAGATAAATATGGCCGCCACTTTGCTGAATGCTCCTACAAAGAAATAACAGAAGTCCCAGATGGTTTTCCCTCTAATGTAACAACTGTGAGTCTCTCTGCAAACAAGATCACATTGATACCATTGGGGAGTTTTGACAATGTCACTCTGATAACATCACTGTGGATGGCCCACAATGAGATCGTCTCCATCGAGCAAGGGGCCCTCACACCTTTGGTCCATCTGCGTAACTTTGACATCAGCTATAATAAAATCATAGACTTTCCTTGGGAGGATCTGCAGAACCTCACAGCTCTTCATCTGTTGAAGATGAACAACAATGAGATGTCCCACCTGCCGAGGAACGCCCTGTCCAACCTCAAAGAGCTGAGGTCCCTGCGCCTCAACGAAAACAAATTTATAACCATCGCTGAGGGGACATTTGATGGTTTGGTGTCTTTATCTCATTTGCAAATTTATAAAAATCCTTTTGCGTGCACCTGCTCCCTCGACTGGCTCAGAGACTGGATTTCAACAAACGCCATGTCTGTCGCGGAGCAGAGTTCGATTGTTTGTGCAAGCCCGGAGAAATTTAAAGGGAAGGTGATCGCGAATTTGCCTGAGTCAAAGTGCACAAGTCCAAACGTCACAATACGGAGTGAACCAAATATTGATGACTCAACTATCAATGAGCGCAGCACATTGGTCCTGACTTGTGAATTCAAAGGAAACCCAAAACCACTGGTCATGTGGAATATTCGCAGCAAAAGCCGGAAGCAAGAGCTGGTGTTGTCGTTCATCGAGGATGACTCAGCAGAATCAAAGAACTCCTTACTGTCTGACCATCTCGTCAAAGTCTTTAATAATGGGACTCTCATCATTTCTCGGCTTAGGAAAGAGGACAGTGGCAACTACAGCTGCTCGGCCACAAATGAGTTTGGTAGAGCTGAAGATTCAGTGTCAGTGAAGGTGATGGTTTTACCCAAACCAACATCCCCAACCCGAATGACCACAACACCCTCTCACACTGAGACGCAATCATCTATACACCGAGCAACAGACAAAATATCTGTTTTTGATTCTGTGCGTTTGCCTGATGTAGAGAGAAAAGACCTCATCAATGTTGCACCAACTCTCTTGCTCACTGCAGAGAATAGTTCTAAGTCTTACGAGAATGAAACTAGGTATCTGTCCCGTGCTAGCAAGTGTGGTTTGACAGCTAACACAAGATACATTTCTAGTCATGTCTTTAACGGGAGCCTGGATGATATCAAGCAGTACACATTTGACTTTGGTGTCATTGCATTAGGGGTGTCGGAAACAGAGGCAACAGTGCGACTCAACCCTCTGCTCATACCAAGGGAGAAGAGTGCAAACCGGGCCGCCACATCTGAAAGTGTCAACACCGACAGCGAAGAGGACGTCTCTGAAAAGCTCCACTCCAGCGGCTTGTATCTATGCGTCACTGCTGATCGCAAACACTCAGCCGTGCTGTGGTCAAGAATCAAGGAAGGTGTTAACACGTATCTCTTCAGCGGTTTGCGCCCCGGCACAAACTACTCCCTGTGTCTGACCTACAGGGGGGAGGACTGCGAAGTCCAGGTGCTGTTCACCACCAGGAGGAGGGTGCCAAACCTGCTCATCATCATCTCGGTCAGCATCTGCCTCCTGACTGTGTCCACTGTGCCTCTCCTTGGCGCCACGTGCTTCCACCTGGTGTACAAATATCGCAGCAAGACGTACAAGCTGATCCTGAAGGCCAAAGACCAGTACCACATGGAGAGGAATCTCACCGCCAACTTTAACATCCACGCACCTCACACTGACTCTCAGAGGAAAATCAATGTCAGCCAGCTGGACGAGGAAGACGGGGAGACGGAGAGCGTGGACGGAGATGGCGAGAAAGAGGCGGATACAGAAGAAAGTGTGGTGACTGAATCATTTTCTTTGTCTCAGTGCCGGGGGAATTTAGACGACTGTGAGGTAGGATCAGAGTACAGTGATAGGTTGCCTTTGGGAGCTGAGGCAGTGAATATTATAAGCAACTACAAATATCCAAATCAGTAAATGTTGAATGTTTGTGACATAGCATAATTTGTATTAAGTTTCAAGGTAAAACAGGTGTGTTTTGTTTTCAGTCTGTGCCAAAGGTTTAGCCTTAAAGAAAGCTGATTAGAAACACTGCTTTATTCTACAAGACTCAGAATACATTTATTGGCTTCAAACCACACCCAAAGCTGAAACAATCAGTGGCTGCATGCAGCTGCCAGGCTCTATCAACTGTCAGGAGAGGTTTTCCAGACAAACGCCCTTTAGCATTAGACCTGGTGTCAGCTATATGTAAACCTTGTTATCCAGAATCTGCTGCAGCTAGAAACATCTGGGCTTGTTTCATCCTTCTAAGGCAAATGTCTGTCCATTCATTAATGCATATTAAAGCAGTTTCCATAAATAAACACCAGAAAGAAAACCACAATTCGCCTATCAAAGTAAAAAAAAAAAAATAAATCAGCAAGGTCTGAGTGTGCAGCTTTGGTTTCCATTAAAATGCCACTTGTAACTGTGTTTCAAGCAGGTGTGGTGGCCCCTGCTGTGTGCCTGTGGGTTACTGGTATGAATGTGACATGGTGTGGGTGTGTTTAAGACCTGTGTTCCCCCCGAGGTTGCCATGGAACCTGAGTGACTGATTTGTTTGGAGGCCTGGTGTGGAGCACCTGGGCCCGGCGCTCTGCAGCTTACTTACTCTCTATTGTGCCAGCACCCTCATCCAAGCCACATCTCTTCTTTTTGTTGTTTTTGTTTCACTTCACAACACTCGAAATAGTACATTTAAACACAGCCATATCTACACTAAGGATACCACTGACTGCCACATCCCACCTGCTTAAATTGATACATTTATGTAGTTTGTTAAATAAATTATGATTATATCATTTGCAGGTCATGTCCCTCCCTGTCCTTTGTCATAATCTATGAGCCCGGTTGTGACACAGGTGGGAAAGTTAGATAATAACATAAATGTTATAACATAAATATGAAGCTCCGAGCAGCAGTCGGTTAGCTTAGCACAAAGACTGGGGACACAGCTATCCTACTGACCACTGTGATAATTAATTAAAGAGCACATAGAAACTCTGCACTTAACTGCACAATTCTTGATGGTTTTACTTTCTAATTTGCATCAAGGACTGCACCAAAACACACATGGTGATTGACAATCATTGGAAACCAAACATGTCCCCTTTATTTATGTAGCCAAGCGTAGTAGTTTATAAATACCAAATTGTTCAAAAATGCCTTATCTCTATATCTAAGTTTTTGCTATTGCTACGTAACTGACCTTAACAGAGAAAACTTGCCAACTGCGTCTTAGAAACAATTTAAACAAGTCAACAATCTGATTATGTTTTTTGGTTCGTTGGGGAAACTTTGGAGCAAATTTCATTAAAATCTGTTAAAAAATTAGGAGGTGTCCCATTAACTTGCAAAACCCAACAGACAAAAGTATATAACTAATATATAACTTTAGAGCTACAGACTTGTTGTGAAATGTCCATCACCCACCTGTAAATTGTATAGTGGTGACAGAACCACACATTGTCCATCCAGAAACTACAGTGAATCCTCAAAGCCTCTGTTGTCCACAGTTGTTCTCAGTCACTCCTGTCAGGATGAAGCTGAGTGAAATTGTGCTGGCAATTACATGCACACCTGCTACAGACACTTTCTATGAAATACAATTTCATTAATATCATATAGTGTTATAAAGTGTTCCCAATCCTAATAGGTGCAATAAAGATTATAAGAGAATTGACAATACAATATATGTTACATAGTCTGTGTGGGTGGATTACAGTTTGGGTGCAGCTTTAATTTTCCTTCTTTTTTAATTTAGCCTATTACATTTTTTAAATTGTATGCCCAAGTTAATGTTTCCCTCAGCGCACACGCCCACAATGAGGAATAGAAAACTCTGCAATCAAATGATCTCACTAACTTTAACATTTTGCTATTCCCTCAACATCTCTTTGTTCTTTACATAAGGCTAGTGAGTGAAAGCAAGACATGACTACACAATGATCTGACCTTATTTCTGCCATCCAGTGTCAGGATGAGAGGGAGCAGCAGTTAGCTATAGAGCCAGGTGTAACAATAAAAAGACAGCGTGAAAACAGTAAACAAAGCTTTTGTCACATATGAAGTGCAACGCAACCTGATTAGGAACAATGTAAACTAGATGTAAGCAGTCGTAAATGGACTAACTGTGACTAAAATGTACTAATGTTCTGCTTCAAAGTAACCACAGTAAATTTGTGCTGTCGTCTCACTGTGAAGTAGCTTCAAAATGCAGACACTTTCAATGTTTATAAAAACCTGTGTTGTTTCAAAGAAAAAACTCTTGTGTCCCACAGCTGTGAGCTCTCTGTCCAGTTACTGTGAACATTTCCTATGAACATAACTGTTGTCATTGTGAAGAAAACGTTGCTAAAATGTCGACAAGTTAGTTCAATATTATCCACTAAGCCTACTTTAGTGTAGTGGGATTAACCCTTAAACCCTAACTGTAACATCACTAACAAGTGTGTACGTGAAGTTACTACTCTGTTGTATCTGGGTCATGTGTCCATCCTGCAGTAATTGCTGTGTTAGAAAATCTGCATGCTGTTGTTGTGAGCCGCAGTATGCTGTGTCTTGTTTATATGTTTTAGATATTTAAAATATCAACTCTGGGTGAGCGTTTGCTGCTGTACTTTTCTGTTTTATACCTGTGTAATAAATGAAACTGTCTGTTTTTACCAAAGCATTTAAATCTCCTCACTGACTCCTAGTCCTGTGTGCCTCAATAAAGTTTAGACAAAACACTGGTTATTGTTCATTATTATTCAAAACACTTGGGGTATTGTTCAGGTATAGTAAAGCGCTATATAAATACAGACCATTTACAGACCATTTGTCTGTCAGTCAGTCAGTCCTCAGACCTCAACACATATCAAAGTTGTAAAAAAATCCTGCCCTGTAAAAAGCTATATTTCAAATACATGAGAATAAAAGGAGTATGAATAGTACTTTCTATTGGAGCCATTTATTTTTTCCTTAACTCGCATTAGAAAATTGTATTTGTAATACCATTAAAACAGCATGTAGGAAATAAAAAGCATCAGGTAACAGATCACTCTAATCTGCCATATTCTGATATGTGCTAGGACATCAGTATTTGTTACATTACAGTATTATGATGTGATTTGTTTTGCATTTGTATTACATTCTATTTGTATCATAGCAACTAAAGGTTACAAAGGAGAAACAATAAAGCTATCACTCCTGCCATCCATGACTTTACAAAAAATCCTTCTGAACATCAAAGCGACGCAAGCAGAGAACACACTGAGAACCTGCATGTGCTGACATTTCTGCATCAACCTGAGGCAACTAATGAGACTAATGTCCGACCTCTTATCGACCCCTCACTCCAGCTCTGATGCCAACATTGATCAGCTCTGTCAGTCTGTACAGTGTCAGTTTGAAATGACTAAAAGACCTCTAGACTACTGCCAAAACGTGACACAATTTAACTTGTTTTTTTCATCAGTAGCTGTGACCTGATTCATATTGCTGCTGGAGCTCATGAGATCAGGTCAGTTGCTTTATTTTGTTAAATGGCACAGTTTATGATCCTTTTTATTCTAGTTTTACAAGCTTTTATTCACATATGAAACCATTGAGGCTAAGAAGCATCTCAGTATATCATTAACAGGTGGGAACAAACTCTAAAGCCAGCACCAGTCTGCAGCTGCTTTATTGTACATTAATGACACATTCTACTACTTAAATCACATCGGGACCAAAAAAGAAAAAAAAAAATCTGTGCTTTTATCTTCTGCAACAACAAATGCTCTGCTGGCTTTGAGTGTGTCACCATGTGCCTGACTGGACCGACATTAAAGAGCCCAACTGATGATTTAGTTTATTCTAGTCCCACCAGCTGGGCTGTGGGAAAGCCTTACATGACTGTATAGACAGTTTACTCCACAATCACAGTCTTAGACCTAACGTTAACAAACTTTTTTACTTGTCTAAGCATAATTATATCTCAGCTGTAGTTTATGGCTGTACAGGTGTTACCAAATTTCCTGTCAGTGGCTATGAGGTTTGAATCACCGGTGTGTGCAGATGGATCAGCCAAACATAGTCAAATATAAAAATAATAAAATAACCTGATTGACTCCAAAAATATAAAGTCACCTGTAGCTGTACAGCAAAATGTGATTGGTTACAGAGCATGTTTTTGATTTCTGGTGCCAAACCTTTGAGCATGATGTGAATGGACAGAACTGCATTCATGATGTGACTTCATCTGGAGTAAAACACAGGCCGTACTGTCTAGATTAACAACCTCAGTCAGTTTTTTCTTGGCTTGCCGGGGTCTCGGTGGACGGGTCAGGCTCAGCGGCGGCCTTGCTGGCCTCCTTCTTGCTGCCTTTCTTGGAGCTGTGTTTAGGAGTGCCATTCAGGACGCTCTCTGAGGTGTGCAGTGCCTGGAAGTGCTTCCTGGAGCCCAGCAGGGACGGGTTGTTGACCAGCGTGTACAGCAACTGCCACCGAGCACGGATCCTCTTACTGCTAGTTGCCTTATTGGGCCTGTTCTCCTGGATCCCTGCAAGCATGGAGGAGGAGCAGGCTGTCAGGGCAGCGGGAGACACCACACTGAAGGGTGGAGGGTCTCTCTCCAGATTTCCTGGTTGTGCTTAGATGTTTGGATGCTAACTGAATGAATGATAACAAACAAGCTAGGTGCTACATGTACCTTCCTCTGCGTCTCGTATTTTCTGTCCACATCTGCCGCCCTCGATCATTATGTCCAGCAGCAGCCCACAGAAAGCCTTCATCACCGGGTGCGACTGGCTCACCTCCACCTTCAAAAACTGAGTGTAGTATCGGTAGGCTGGATGGGGTCAAAGGTCACAGAGTAAAAGTCAGACTCAGGCCATTTCCTGGTGAATGTGGTTTTGTCTTTTCTTTGACAACAAATCACCTGGAGAAACTATAACCAGATCTTTCTTTTCCCGCTGTAGCCTCACAGCTGATGCTTATCTGCCACGGAACTGTATTACGTGCTTTTAGTCATTTCATTGACCCATTAGAAGCCACACTGCTGTACTGTACCTGGGTCGTAGGACTCTGAGGTGCGGTGCAGCAGACTGACATCAATACGACCAAGATGGATGATGTTGAACAAAGCTGTGATCACCATTCTCCAGATGGCAACGACCATTCCCAACACAGTGTTGATGAGGAAGAGCAGGTAGGTCAGGAGGAAGAGGCTCTCTCTGCAAATCATCACAAAAAAACTGAAACTGGATCTCAGTATACTGTACAGTATAATACTGAATATGTCTTTTAAGTACCCAGACTTAATAAAACTGTACCCAGACTTAATAAAACTGCAGCATTAAATTGATGGAGCACTTCTCTAATAATTATATTCTGTACAGTTTATTTGTAATATTCAGCTTTCCTTTTATTTTAACATTTTAACCTTACACATAGCTCTGGAATTAATATTTCAGGAGAGAGTTATTTCTATAATATTCTACGAAACTGTCTGTTTTAGTCTGTAAATAGTACAAAACTTGCAACACTGAGAATCACATACTTAATATATAATGCTATAATTCACTGTGAAATTGCAACAATTAACTTAGAAAAACACCTTTAACAAGTAACAAGACCACAACATTTGATTGTACCTGTTTTTCAAGTCTCTTGTTCCAGCTTCCTTTTTGATGAAAGCAAACTTGGCAGTCACATGCTGAAGCGCTGTGACCAGTATCAGTGTGACCCAGGCAGGCCTGACACATCACAAACAACAGTGATGGGAATGAAAAAAGACAATTGTTACCTCTGTTTTGATCAGAAACTACAAAGAGAGCTGCATGAGATGTTGCTGACCCACCATGCTTTCCCTGCGATTTCAAAGACGATAATGTTACGGCCGTGAAAAATAGGGATGATGATCAAAAACACCAGGAACAAGAAGCAGATGAAAAACACGACAGTCTGGATCGCCATTGCTGCAGAAAAACAGAACAGAAACCTTTGCTAATTTCTGGAGCATAGTCTCGTGGAAATATGCTGCTAATTTAACTTTGATGTTTTCATAGTTGTTATAGAATGATGATCTGTAGCTTTACCGAAGCAGACGATTGCAGCCTGGTATCCTATTAAACCCATCCAACAGACGACACCAGGCTGAGATGGAGAGATGGTTTTCTGGCTGTTACAAATGTTGTAAATGTCTCCTTTATAGAGTCCTCTAAGGTTTGACCTGAAACAAGGGAAATATCAATGTTAAGATCAGACAATCTAAGATAAGCCTAAAAAAGCCAACAGGTCACCTGTTTTGCAACAATATCTTCCATTTAATAAGCTAAAAGATGAATTTCCTCTTTATCTAGCTAATAGCAGAGAAAAGTTAGAGGCTGGTTATTCTATTTGGATTAATTCAACTATTTGACTTAATTTCCCCTTTGATTTTTGTTGTTGTTGTTGTTGTTTTTCTCTCTTCCACAAATTCAGTTGTGGTGAAATGCTCTGTGCTTGTTAAAGCTCTGACTGGAAACCTCTTCATAGAAAGAGCCAGTGAGGCTCATAAAAAAAGGTAAAGAAATACAATATTGAGCTTCCAAGATAAAAACAGGATTAAGAACTAAATATTTATTGTCACTAACATTCAAATTATCACATTAGGATAATCCATTGTTAACACTGACTCTCTCTCTCTGGAGCTTTAAACACATAGCTACCTGTGAAGAACCATGGACCTCAGGAGCATAACGAGACTGACCAGACAAGAGAGGGTCATTGCACACAGGTAGCACACTGACACGGTGAAAAAGAGAAAGAAAACACATAATAAGTCAGTGTTCCTCATACACGGTTAATATGTCAAATACAAATAGGTAAATAAAAATAAATAAATAAAAATAAAGCAATTTTTTGAAAGGGCAGCCTCTTACCTTCCAGCAACCAAGTGTAGAAGGTCACGATCTTGACGACCTCCATCCTGTCGTCTGACAGGACGATCCCAAAGCCCAGCAACAGGAAGGCAATGTTTTCATCAATACCAGCACGAACAATGTGGAGAGTGGGGACTACGGTCACAACCAACAACAAGGCCGTCTGAAACAAAGTGACGTCACATACTGTACAAGGTGTTTGGGCTCCACAAAGATGATCAACTTCACTTTATAAAAACTAAGCATTATTTCGGAGAGTTAAAGCATTATTAAATTCATCATGTATAGAGCTTTCTTCCAACACTGATACCAATTAGTATCATTTAACACATAAAGATGAGCTTGTTAATTCAGAGATAAACCTTTGTAATTACATATATTTGTATCAAAGTAGGGAGAGTGCTTTATAAATAGTGTATTAAGCACATAACTAATACTGCATAGTGTGTAGTTACTTCAAAGTGTCACCAGACAAACAGTAGCAAATATATTCAGTCAGATTTTAGAGGTAACACATGGTGATGAAGTTGATGGAGATCTTACATGATATATGGCCACTAAAGCAACAAACACAGACACAGCCAGTTTGAGCGGGAAACGAAAAACTGAAAGACAAGAAGAGAGGCAGATTTTCACAAAACTCACTGTTATCACACACTTAAGTCCATGTGTCATTTAAGTAGAATCATGTAAAGCTGTATTGGTGGGAGGACACTCACCTTTTTCTGGCAAATAAATATAACCCTTCAGCACCTCCTGTATTCTCTCTGCCACTGTCGGCTTGTCTGTCGTTGTGGAGCTACAATCATGAACAGATCACGTTAGCCAAATACAGTATCAGAGTTATTTCTGTAAGCTCAAATAATGACAGTTGTCTGGTGGAATTTCCAACAATAATATCCCAGCTCTAAAGATGTATGTAAAAGTCCAAACCAAAGTCTGTAAATAAGAGCAGAAAGTACTGGCAGGCCTATCTCATAGAGCTTTTACATACCAGACCTGAGCCTCTGACTTTAGAAAAGAATGATGAGTGCATTTCATTCAGGTGAGCTGGTTCCCAGTGCTGGTGTTGTGTTTGTGGCTTCAAGGGACAGCTTGTTCCACTTGTACTTCTTCTGTGATGGGTTTATGACCTCCGTCATACTGTACCATGTGTAATGAGCTGATTAATGGCACAGAATCACTCACCTGACAGTGGAGGACTTTTTCTTGAGAAGACACTTCACATAGTTGTTGTAGTACCTGCTGTCAAGGTCCTGTGAGCAGAAGACATTAGACGTCAATCAAGAGATCATATATGACTAGTCACTGTAACTAATAAGATCATGATCTAATTGCTGATCTTCACTGGAAAACCTGATTCTGGAGCATCACTCACAGTACAAAGGGAGGTGGGTGAATTTATTTATTTCAAAACTGTCCAGCTGTGAAAACTGAGCCCACCTGCAGCAAATTGTGATTTGTTGCTAGGTGACGTCTTGAGTTTATATGACAGGAGCAGAGGGGAAAAGTGAAATGATGTAACATTAAGAGAGACAGTGCCCATAAAAACCACCTCTATGGTTGTCTGGACTGATGTTGATGGGTTTTTTTTCGGACCAGGCATCCACAGTGGCCAGTGACCAGGGCCATTGTATAGGGGAGGAAGGTGATGATAATTCTAGGGGCCCAGCAACCAGTAGGGCCCACAAAAAAACCCCAGTGGGGCGGTGTTTAGCTCAGTTGGTAGAGCACCCGCCCTATGTGTTGAGGCTATAGTCCTCGCTGCAGACGGCCCCGGTTCGAGTCCCGCATCGGACGGCCCTATCCTGCATGTCATTCCCCCCATCTCTGCCTCCCATTTCCTGTCACACTCTCAACTGTCCTATCGAATAAAGGCATGAAAAGCCAAAAATATATAAAAAAAAAAAAACCCCAGTAGTCTAATCTTTGTATGACTTAATTATTCTGCATAAGACCCTGACTAATACTCACAGTAATGCTACATTAGCATCAAAACAAAGTAGGCTAAATAAAAAATGATAATAAGTACGTAGTCTAAGAAAAAAAGTGGAAAAGTCAGGGGGCAGAGGCCCACTTTAGTATTCTTTCAGGGGGCCCAGAATTCCTAGCAACAGCCCTGCCTGTGACACTAAAATCATCCACCTCCAGTGGAAAAAAATACACCCTTGCTAAAGGGGGCTTCCAGCCTGTTATATTCTGACTTATTTGAGGTTTTAATACACTTTAATCAATATTTAGTTAAACACACAACAGGGAGGCTGTCATTGTCAGAGTGAAAATACAAGTTTAAAAGATGAATGGCTGTTTGTTTGTTTGTTAACTCTAACCCACCACAGGGAGCTCTGAGTCTAAATCACTGAAACAGCAGACTGTGACTAAATCTGCTGTTGTAACAAACTCATTTGTTTGAAAGGGGGGAATATCACCTCCCTTGTCATAATCTGCACAAGGACGCTGAGTTAAACCCACTCTGTCCTGAAAAAGCTGCTTACAGTAATCACGGTTATGTTTTACATAGTTGGAATTCATGTTTCCTGCTTCACAGACAGTTTAGATGTTGTATTTACACGTATAAATCATAAGGAATTAAAATGCTTGATTACATTTTTTGTCCTAACTGAATATTGCCTTTTTCTCACCTCATCCGTCTCTGGTCCTTTGACGAACAGCAAAATGAACTTGACACAGAGGTAGGCGAGGCAGGCCAGCTGAGGAAGACTTGCAAACAGAGCGTAGAACTTATAGATCTGTGAAAAAGGAGGAAAGAGTTGAAGGGTCTGTTCATGTTTTATTTACCCAGATTTAACCACAGTGATTGCACAGCCAGTCTAAGCTAATGCTAACTTATTTGGTTTTCTCCATTTACTGCATCTGAAAAATGAACATGAATGCTCCAACAATTTAATAATTGAGTATGTAATATAAACATATAAAACAGTACCTTGATCATCATGGAGAAAAGTAACACAGAGCTAGAAACTTGTCTTGCTAACCTCATTTACACTGTGCACACACACACTTATCTGACAATAACAACACATTCCCCTTTTAGCATCTTTCAGCCCAGTGTTGTTTTGGTTCCTCACTGTCACTGCATACTTTAATACTTCAGTAAAACATTTTGTGTGTTGATACGTTACAAGTGTCTTGCCTCTGGAGTCTTTGGACAGTCAAACTTTTGCCACACCAGGATCCCAAAATGACTGAAGGAGAGGAGTGCACCAAATACGTAGCCTGATTTGCGCTGCAGAGTGCCACAGGCCAACAGAGGATAATACAGGACTGGATAGTAGAAGATGGCAATTATCTTCATGTACTCTGACAAATGAGAGGTAACAGAGACAAGTATATTATTCTGTTGACCATACATATGAAAATGTTGCTTCAAAATAGTTTCAGTCTCAGCAGCATGATAGAGGCTGATCTTGATCATATTTATCATTTGTAGGAACTCAAGGTCCCTTAAACATTAACATCTCTATTATGTAACTCTATGTAGAAGCTTAGAGCGTAGCTCTTTTAAAAATCCTACACTCAAATGTAAATTGTAAATATTTGGATTAGTATTGAATACTTTCTAATCAATACTATGCAGTTGTCTCAAAAGTATTTAACGTTTCACTTTGAGTAAAATATGGCTTTCTTTCATCCACTTACTACTGTACGTATGTATAAAAAGCTTTATGGCATATTAAAGAAACAGTTACTCTGTCTGAGTTTATATTCTTCTTAGACGGCACAAGATTTAGAAGTTTAACTGTAAATTTGATACAATTACAATTTTTTTTAAAATATGTTTTTATTTGAGATACAATTAATTTTGACCAAAACGATATTTATGACTATAACAAACATAAATATGTGCACCTTTAATCTCTGCTGGTGTGTCTTTGGAGAAAGGCAGTGGGTCTGGGGCGATGACCAGCATCGCCAGCTTGCTGAACACCAGTCCAAACACTGCCATGACCAAGCCTTTCTCCTGAGTCTGGTCCAGGAAGTTGGTCGGGCTGGGAAATAAAACAGGAGCATTTGGTTCATATGAGACAATCCTGCAGTCTGATGTTGTGTTTATGTGTCGGTGTACTCAGCCCACCTGAAGATACTGGAGGATCCTCGTGCAAAGCCTTGGCAGATTTTGTTTTTCCTGGAGAGAGCTGCCAGGACCAACATGACCACCAGCTGCAGGGAAATGTGAACTTCATCAGGACTTTGTATAAAACAGGCTGTACTGGAGAGCATCAGCTAAAATATGTCACTGTTTTCTCAACATCATGAAAAGGACAGATGTGGACAGGCAGGTGGTTGAAAGCTCTTGATCAAAACCTGTGGAACCTGATTTAAAGGGTTTTATCCTTTTATTGTTGTGTTTTTATCTGTGAACTGTTACCTTTACCACCTTTGAATCACTATGTAACCCTGTTGAAAGTGTGAGGCTATGGGCTGGATTGAAACTTAACTTTCATTTCTTTGTTTACATGTCTATTTTCTTCAGTGATTAAGTTCCATGAGGAATCTCTGGGAACTTTAACTACAGTGCATGCTGGGAAGTCCACTTATCTTTGTTCAGAGTCTTTACAAACTTAATCTAATGATTTTTAGACTAAACCATCTGCAGTTCCCTCGTTCAACTCATCATTTCAAGTCAGAATGATTCATGTTCAGTTTCTAAGTTTCTCAGTGGTCTGAAAATAACAACCACACATTTTAAGCTAAACTAACATCAATCAAACTAACATATTTATTCTAATGATAAAACACTGTTAGATTCGACTAAATGTCTATATGATGATTTTCTCTTGGGTGCCTCATATAAAGAACCTTATTTTGCTGAGAGCAGTGCCTTGTTATTTCTGCTCAGCTGCAGTGACCCAGCTGTCACAGTTTATTATCTACTGAACAAGGAAATTGGCCCATGTTCCCTCTGTGTACAGTATGAAGGGTCTCTCTCTGGACCGAGTTAAAGCGGCCCTCACTTGTAATTGGGTGAAGGTGAAATGAGGGTAAACATCGTTAAATTTGACATCAGTCTGAAACAGACACAGCTGACGCTTCAGAAAAAAAGTCCCACAAATTTTGATGGAAGATGGAAAAAAAAAAAAACTTTTCCATGTATCCTGTATTTATGAGGAGGATGAAGTGGTGTAAATGTCTTCTACAGATTTATATGAATTAATGTTTATAATCTGGGACTGCGGAGCTGGTTTTGTTCAAAGATTCAAACTTTTAGTTGTTTCTAATACTAAGTGTTGGTTGTTACCAATTGTTATCCATAAAACTGCACCACACAAAGTGGTTAGATACTAAATATTTACCCTCTCTAAATGGGAGGAGTAAAATGCTGTCTGTTCTGTTGAGTTCTGTACAGCTAGAGTGCTATAAAGTATGGTGGCCCTGAGAGCTCAATTTAAAAAACACATAAAAAAAAAAGATTCATAACACGAGCAAATAAACAAACATAATAAATAAGGATTTGTGCAATGTGACAAAGGTACAGTGAAGAATTTGTTCAGTTTAGGCATATAAACCAACCACTCCTCCACCCTCAATGTGACTGTGGCCTTCAGATTGTCACCATGGTTACAACAATTACAGTTATGTAAAGGCACTTACTACTTGGTTAGGTTCAGGAAATAATTTGGGTTAAAATAAGCCTACTTCCTTGACAACCTATGTCATATTTTACTGTAGGAAAAAACACGTGTCTCTACATTTGAGCCATACAGTCACTTTTTGGACTTGAGTATACTCACAGATATTGACAGCATGCATATGTGAAACAGGTTGTCATCTGCCGTGGGGTCACATGGTAAAATCACTCTGTGGCGACAAAAGGAAATTGTGAAATAAGATCAGAACAAAAACACCTGCAAATGTGTGAGAGACAACAGAGAGAAATGTTTGAATGTTGTGATCCAAAATGGCCCCTGTTAATATCCATATAGCATAATTTTACAACGTATGTATTAGACAGTTCAATGCTTCAGAATTTCAGGATGAGACAGTTAAATCAGAATTCATACTTAATTTGTGAGCAGCGTCTGCTTTCATTAGAAATTAATCACAATAAGAAGTCAAATCATATCTATCCTGCATTCTTAATAACTACAGTATTGGAGATTTACCATGACATTGTCAAACTTCACCCTGACAGGATTTTCATACTCACTCTTTAGGTGGTTTGGTTGGCTCTGCGTTGCTGGAGTACCAGTCGTAGTCATAGTAGGAATATTCAAAAGGCTCAAATTCAACTTTGCTGTTATTCATGGCGGCTGCTTGGTTGAGTCAAACAGATGAAGCAGGACACAGGTAAAGATCCAGAGAGGTTGGGACCCTCCTCTTCCTCCCAGTCAGACAGGTAACCTCAGCTCCGTGATCTGCCGGTGCTGTAACGTGGCAGGACAGTTTGGCCCAAACACCCCCCGACACATTCCAGTCCAACCAAGAGCCAAACACAGCAGATTAACAGCTGCTCAGAGGGGAGGGAGAGAGGGAGAGTGAGAGAGAGTTTCAACATCACAATGAGTGAGGGAAGAAGTGAAGGAAGAAACTGACCCAAAGTGACCTCTGCTGCTCCTTAAAGTGACAAGTTCAAAAATGTTTTTATTCAAGATATGAGTCAAACTGTATCAGTAAAGATGAATATAAAACATTATGCAGCTTTCAATAGATTCTCATCCATGGTGCAGGAAGGAGCCCAGAGGAGTCATATCTGCAGAGACCAGAGCAGCAGAAGGTCAGGCCCTCACACAGCATCATGGATTCAGTCGGGGATCACAAGAAGAGACGAGAGACACTTTTACAACTAATAACGTCTCAAACATTTACATGTCTGTGTAAGGTATGGTTGTACTAGGTAATGAATGTCAGTGAAGACGTTAAATATGTTGTGTTTTCTATTGAAATGTAAGGTTTTTTCAGAAGATGAAATGAGTTAACTAACAGTGAACTGTTGAGTTGGTGGTTCAGTCCAAAAGCAACACACTGAAACCCAAATTTTGCCAAAAGTATGGTGCAAAATGTCATTGACTTTGCACAAAAGCATTTGCCAAATGAATGAAATTAAATTAAATGAATCATACTGCATAAAATCCCTTCTTCACTGTTCCGTTGTGATTGTGTTGTGAGGATTTTATTTTGCTGTACCTGACATTTCTAAGTGCTTCAGTAAAAGCTTCACCAAAGCGCCCAGTGTTTTTGTTCATTTCGAACTTCAAAGTGTTTTTTACCCTCCCTTGTAGGGAAACAGGTTTGCAGCCAGACTGTTTGAAAACACACACATACTGGCGTAGCACCATCACTAATGGACATCAACAGACAGACAGTGTGGCCTGATGGCCAGAATAACAGTTGGACAAGTGCAAAGGTCAAATACACAATCTGTGCAATGAGAGATCTCTATTTCTACTGTGTATTTATTTGGATTTTTCTTTTAAAATGATTTGAAGACTCAGCTCAGGTGACTGGTGACTGATTTAAATGTGGTCAATGATCTGTGCAGTTTTTTCCAAGCCATATTAAAACTTTCTTAAATCATCAGGCCACAAATACCAGAAATACAAAACTAGCAGGATGTGTAACATGCTTGTCCATTTGGTGAAGTGGTCTGACATTCTAACATGTGTTGAAATAAAAGCTCTCTGTGATCGCTGGTTAAGTAATGTCATTTCTTTCTTCCTTTTTTTGCACTGAAACGTGGCGTTAACCTGTTTGCCTCCCTCCGCCTGTTACTCAACGGACTAATCTCATAATAAGATGAAAATCTCTCATTTAAACACAGGCGACCTTTGTGTGAACAGAGATTAAGAAAAGGGCAAAATCAGAATGTTGTTCGTCTGACACGTGAGGTAAAGCTTCAGCTCTGGATCACTCAGGATTCATGTTTTATTTCTATAACTTGATAAGACAGAAAACAACTGATGATCTGCTGCATAGTACTGTAACTAATCTGACCCAAAAACCACACAACTTTAGCACAAAGGTACATAGTTAGCTCTTTTAGGCTCATCTTGTGGATCAAAGCAAGTGTTGGTTTGAGCCACAGGACTCGTTACTCGCAGCTAAAAGTGACACAGTTTGCTGTGAAATCAGATGAATCTGCTTTGGCAGTTCAAAGTTTTTAATCTGGATCTGTGAGCTCGCTCATATGACGGAGAGCATGGAGGGGCCAGCTGATCTGACCCCATGGATTTTCTACAGGGGCCATGCACGGGACACTCAACGCGCAACTGCTGCTATTTCAAAATAAAAGGCCACCACTGATGTGCCGAGTTTCTGTTAAACCCCAGAATTACAGCTCAGCCGAAGTCAGTGGAAGAAGCGTTTGATGTGTGTGAGACGGTTTTCATGTGTTTGAATCAGAAAGTAAAGTAATACTGAGTGACGTCTCTTATCACACTGACATTTGGTTTGGTTGAGGTGCACCGACTCTGACTTCAACCACAAATGTCTTGCTTTCACTTTTAATTTCAAAGTCATTTTATTCTGAAAGAGCTTCAACACATCCCATGTTCAGGTTTCAGTGTAGAGATGCTGGATGTGCTGCAGACACTCTCCTCTCAGCCAACGAGTCAGTACATCTTATACGTTAAGTGCCACAATAATTACATTACACTGGCCACAAACAAATGAATCCAGGAGTCTGAAGAGTTTCATCACATCAAAAAGCAGGTGAACCCCGCCCTCGCCACCGGTCAGGATGAGGTTCAATAGAAGTGGCTGACCTTCTCTTTATTTTGCAAACTAGTTTTCTCAACTTACTGTACACAATGTTATTCTCAGTCTCATTAATTCAGTGTTTGAAGTTAAGTTTAGACAAAGGAACAATTTGGTTTGACATGAATGAAGAAATCTTCCTGCTGACTCTGGACGACAGCCATCATCTCCACAGCCAGAGGAGATTCCTGTATTGTACATTCTGCCATTCACTTCCTACAATGAATCTTTTTTGCTGACAGTGTTTTTACACAGTGTTTTTTTTAATTTTTTTAATTTTTTACTTTTTTACTCTTCTTTCTTTATTAATTTATTTTTGTTTTATTAATGTTATCTATAATTTAATGACTGCTTAAAAATGAAACAGTCATTAAATTATAACAGAGAATAATGTCAGCAGAGAATAATGTCAGCCCTAAAACCCCATCCTGCACTGTAATATCCATCTCTTAACAAGATGACAACAAGGCCTCTTTGACCAAGTTTTTGTCTTTCTTTTTTTTTTCTTTACTTAAAGTCATAACAGGCCTTTAACTTCACGTGAGTCCTACACAGTAATTGGAATACACACAGAAGACATACAGTAAGCATTGGTCTTCTCCAGACTGAGCCCATTATCCTGACAATGCAACTGGACACGAGGGAAACATTGAACTCACATTGGACTTCCTAACTTATCTATGGTCAAGGCTTAGACTCTGTTTACAGATCATACTTGTGTGTACACGTGTGTGTGTGTGTGTGTGTGTGTGTGTGTGTGTGTGTGTGTGTGTGTGTGTGTGTGTGTGTGTGGAGGAGGCCCTCTGATTCTCTGCAGCTCACAAGGTTTTCCTTTCTTTACTTGTTTGTGTTTTTAAATTATGCACAACGAAGCTGTTTCATGTTTTATCAGTGAAAGCCTGGAGGCTGCATCACCTTTTATGAGTCATAGTCATAAAAACAGAATCAAGAGCCACTTTCAAGCCATTTTTCCTTTTATGGAGGCATGACAACATGAACATAACATTAATGACAGCAGGGATATACAGTCCATCTATACCCAAACAAATAAAGATCTGCACAAACAAACAAAAACACAATCAGAGAAACACTACAGGAGGAACTGTGATGGTGAGTCACTTCAGACACAAATCAAAGTCTAAATATGATACAAATAAACAGCAAGCATGATGATTTTAATTTTCACAAAAACCTGATGTTGAGACAACAAATAATAAAGTGGCTTCTGAAAAAATAACATCACACAGAATCTCTGAGGTGTTATGAAGCAAGTACTGTATGTGTCAAATGTCATTCCTGCAGGCGGGGAGATGTGATCTCGATTTGTTGAAGACTGCATGGGTGTCTGGATGACAAGCTCAGTTCTTGAACATGTCACACAGCAGTTTCTCCATGGGAGTGTTTCCGATGGTCCTGTGGAAGAACAGCAGCTCGATCCGCTCCGAGTTCACAAAGCGCAGAGACGGAAGAAGGAGAAGCAGCTTCCCAAACCTAAACAGACACAAAAATAGAATAAAAGTCAACTTCTGCATGCAACAGGAAACAGCACAGCATGCATTAACAATTTGTTTGTATCTTATCACTTATACAACAAGGAAATATTCAATGTAAAAGAAAAAAGATAGTAAAGTCTTTGAGGGCAAGTCTGAATTTTATACATATTTAAAACAGGAAGTCGTCCTTTTTTTTTTACTCAATTTTGCAATTAATAAATCAGAAAAACAAGGTGCACTGAATGATTTGTTGTATTTTACTTCATATTCAGCATGGTCAAGCTGAAGAACACATAGTTTTCTTTGATAAATATGTATGTTGATAAAACAGATAATGAACAGTAGGCTACTATGGATTGCTATTTGCATGTATTGAGCCCCCTCTTGTGGCTGAAATTTAGAAAAGGGAGAAGTAGAGGGGGCTGAATTCAACTCAACAGAAGGTGACCATCAATTTGACTTATAATAATTAAAAGAGTATGAAGGAGTGTTTTCTTTCTTTTTATTTTAGAGTGACAGGACATACCTGGCTGGTTGACTGGGGTAGTGTGAGCGGATGTGTTGCCCCAGCATCACTTGAGACTGATCCTGCAGGTTCTCCACTTGTTCTGGATCTTTCAAACCACGAGTCTCTGTGCAGAAGAAAGACAGATTAATTATCCAAATATTATAAAGAGGAGAAGATGCTGCGGAGAATAAAGAGTCACTAAATATAAGCTCAACTATGGAAGCTCATTCCAATCCAGACAGAAAAAAATGTAAGTGTTGTAACAGATAAATAATCAAAATATAATGTAATGTATAATTAAAAGTAAAGTAAAAAGTAGCACACAATAATAATGGAGCAAAGTAGTTTTGTGGTTTACTTTTTTTAGATACATTTCTCTCTGGAAGTTAAAACTGAAACTGAGGTTGAGATATGTTGTGTGTAAGTGTGACAGTTAGGCCTCAGGGTGGCACCAGAGGAAAGCTCCTGGAGTAAAGGGCTCATCCTCTGAGAAGAGTGTGCTCGGCCTCCCCCCGTGGGATTATAGTGTTCTGTGGGATCTTCTATGGAAATCTCCCTGATTGCGTTTAGAGTTACTGATACGGCTGATATAAGTCCTGGGCAGACAACAGGACTGAACTTGTTTGGTTCCTCACCTGGCTTGAAAAGAACAATGGCCTTGAGGCAGGCGAACTCCGTTGGATCGACGGCGATGGCCTTGAAGCGGGTGAAGACCTCCTGCAGGAGGCGCAGGTCCAGACTGGTGTAGCTGGTCTTTCCCTGCATGCCGGGGCAAAGGTCGGGCAGAGAGAGCAGCGGGCAGCTGTCCAGGGGCAGAGACCACTGGATGGCACAGAGAAGGAAGAGCTCACTCCACGCCTCCTCCAACAGGATCACCTGGTGAAGACAGAGACGGTGAAAATCTAACAAAAACAACTCAAGAGCTGGAAGAAGCAGCTTTGTTTCCAGCTTCACAGAGGAGCTGCTGAGAGAATATACGGAAGTTGAGTGCTGCCACAAAACCATGATGCCTGATGAATGACTATAAAATATTTTTTAAACTTAAAAAGAATTGACTAAATCATTTAGATTTTCTTGCTTAGTTTTCACTTTTTCTCTTCACACAAATTTTGCATTAGTTTATTTTATTACTTTGGTAAAAAAAAAAAATTAAAAATTAAGATTTTCAACGATTATTATTTTGGCTCTTACAAAATGCACATAGTCAATGGTGTTGCTGTGTGTTTATAGAATTTTGAATATCTAAACAAAATGACATTTGCATTAGTTTGTTTGTTTTGTTTTTCTTGGAAAACAGACAAAAATCAACTAGCAACTTAAAGTAAAAACCACCTCAGTTCATGTCTCACCTGGTCTCTGAAGGGCAGGTTGGAAAACACGGGCAGGTTCTTGGCCCATTTCACCGACATGAAGAGCAGCCTCGCTGACGTCTCATACACGTTTTCAGAGCTGGACGGGTACAGAGCCATGTGATACTCCGAGGACGCTCTCTCTGGCTCGTTGCTGGTTACGTCGATGTTTTCATCAACTGAGTCAGAAAAGATGAGTTTAGAACCAAGGGTCACCCACTACAGTTCATTTTATGTTCTTATATGTACAAAAATAACTTTGAAAATTACAATAGATATTGGACCCTCAATTGCATCATCCCTGGTTCTAATCCAGATCAGTCTATCTGCTGTACCTCATTTCTGTCTACCCTCATTTCTCACTCGATCTCAAGACTTATAACTAATAAAGGGCTGGACATGTTTTCACAAAATAATAGTCAAAGCTTCTAGTTTCAGGTCAGTGTCAACTTTCCAATCACATCAAGTCCTTAAAGGTTTAATTTTTTGGATTTTTGCAGAACTCTAGTTTATATATCTACATCCTAACATGTTTGTTTCCCAGTGTGTTCACCATCCACTTGCTACATACAAAATGTTAAATTCAGATCGGAGCCTTGTTAATGTGAGGAGAGGGCTATTCTCTCTTAATTTTCACTGATGTTGCCAATAATGTTTGCTGGAGATGTTTCCGTTGAGTCTGGTATATGTTATTCATTGGCAGCAGCTTCAGTCTCAGTGCTCACCGTCCTCGGGCTCCAGCTTGGCGCAGGTTTCAGCCGTCATGAGGCTGGCCATGAAGCGGTGGTTGTTCTGGGGACTGATGCAGCGCTGGGGGACGACGGAGGAGGTGATGGACATGGAGGAGGTGATGTGGGGCCACGTGATGACAGAGCCGCTGGAGGAGGAAGACGAGGAGGAGGAGGAGGAAGAGGAGGAGGTGGGCTCCCGTGTGGTGGCCAGGTGCTCTTTCTCTGGGTCCACATCGATGGAGTCCAGGCGGACCTGAGCTGTGCTGCGAGGCTGCCGCTCATTCTGCACCGCTGCACGAAGAGAAGAACCATAAACACCATGATATACATCTGTAGTTTGGGTTTTAACTAATTTTAACTACTAACTAACAGAGATTATATTTCCTCACTCACCGTCCTTATTCATGCCCGCCTGCAGGCACTTCTTCAGTCGACATGCCTGACACTGGTTGCGATGAGCTTTGTCCACTGGACACATGCCTGTACCGGCCTGGCACCTGTCAACACACAATCAAGCTATTAAGAGGAGTGTCTAACAAAAAAAACATTGTGTCTGGCTTCTGATTGAAGGTGTTTTCAAATAAAAAAAACACAGACTTATCTGTATTTAAATGAAAACAAAAGCTGAAATGAAGGGCTGAATGCCAACCTTTACCAAAAATTTGTATCATCCACACTAATGGTAAAATCTGTGATCCAAATGAAAACAGACAATCCTGCGCAAAATTGAAAAAACTAAAAAAAAAAAGTAAATTTCCAGTAACAATAAACTGACACATCTAATTTCTGTGAATTTACAGACATATACATATTTAGAAAATATGTAAAATAAATAAATAAATGTAAGATTTGCAATTTTGTAATTACTCCTATTTTATATATATTCATTATCTTAAAGCATTCATGAGCACAAACTAACCAAAACATTAAGTAATTTGAGATTTTGTTTCGTTTACATTTGGATCATGAATTGTGCCTTTGAACAAAAAAACATTTGTACTATTGTTCTGAAAACATGGCCATAATTTCTTGTACAATATCATATAAAGTTGTGGATTTTGTAAAGTCAAAGGCTGAGAGAATCTTTTGGTAAAAAGTTTTATCATAATTTTCCATTGTGCACCTCATATCCTGTCTAGGTTCATAGGATGGGAACATGACATGATGAGTTTAGGTGTGTGAAGATGTAAAAGCTGAGACTTGGTGGCCCAGCAGGAGAGTTGGAGCTTTCTCTTGCCTGTAAATGAGCCTTCTCCTCACGCTGCGTTTGAAGAAGCCGCTGCAGCCGTTGCAGGCGTAGATGCCGTAGTGTTTCCCGCTGCTGGTGTCTCCGCACACTTTGCAGACCAGAGCCGGGCTCAGGGCTTTGCCAGGCGCTGGACTCTTGGCTGTGAGTCAGACACACACACACACACACACAGACAGGGCAGGTCGGTTAGTTAGTGCCATTCATTTAGCCTGGTATTGTTTCATACATGTGCCTGCCATCTGCACCATCAGCTCAGTCTGCATGGAGCTACATGGTGCCACAAAGCATACGAGTCAATATTGCAACAGACGTTTAGATCTGAAAATCTCATTTAGTGGATGATTATGAAATTTGAACAAATAAATTGCTGGAGGCACATGAACAACTAAAACAAATGATTCAGAGATACTGAAATTAATCCAAATAAACCCATTAATTATAGATAAATTCTGATTGTAGCCTATTGCCCACAGGTCCATGATAAATATGTAATTTTTATTTCTGCTTTAATGAATGTATTTATTCAAAAACAAAGCAGTTTTATGAGCTTGGAGCCATCGTGTCTTTGCTTGGATCTTATTAGAAATATGTTTATATGTGTATTTATGAATAATCATTATTATATAATAATATTATTAATCATTATTATTATTATTTATGATTTTAGAAAAGCACAAAAAAGTTTGGTATCTCAAATAGAGACTTTTAACTAAAAAAAACAAAAAATTAAGAATATCCATAACTGATTTTCCTTGTAACTGTTTTCAAGGCCAAACTTGTTTCCCATCTTTTAGGCATCACCTGTTGCTGGTGCTGCTGGTGCATGTGGAGCTCTTACCTCCTCTGCTGTCATCAGTCCCGGCGCTGGCTGACGACTCACTGGGGGAAGAGGAGGCCATCATGGGGATCTTCGACAGGTGATCCTCCATCATTTTGCCACTGAGAATCCTGTATCCTCGTTCAGCCACGAATGAAGATGAGAAACTTTGTGGTAAAGTTTTTGTCCTCTTGAATGAGATACAACGTCCGGGATCAGAAAGTTCAAACTCCTTTTGAACCACGGTGAAAAGTTGAGCTGTGTGTATAGCTGTCGGGGTCTCTCCTGGTCTCCGGTGGACAGATGGCAGGTTGAGCCTCTACTGTGTGGAGCTGCAGATGGGCTGGGGTCCTGCCATGAGCTCGGGGCTGACACTTGTTGCACGTCAACAGGTTGCGTGGTGTCGTCCCTCTGGTCGTCGGGGTCGGTCACTGTCTGTGGGTGCTCCTCGGTGGCAGCTCCTCAAAAGGGAGTCCAGGGGGTGGAGGGGGGGGATTAGCCCCAAGCGCTGTGTAAGCAGCATGCCTATTTGTCATCCTCTTAATCTTTACTGTTCATCTACTGGATCAATCAGTCACATTGCCAGAACGTTGGTGCTGCTCAGACTGGGCTCTCCATCGAGTCTGCAAACAAAAGCAGACGTGGCAAAAAAAAGAAAAGAAATAAAAGCGATGACTCCTAAAGCTCCCTACAGTAGAGGAGCTGTAACTTTAGACCAGTTCCCATCCTGCTGCATCTCCCTGTGTCTCCTCTGTCCACGAGGGCATCCATCAGTCAACACGCCTCTTCGGTATCTGCATTTAAAGGAATGATTACATGAGGCGCACATTATTATATTTACCAGCCTCTTCAATTTGTATTTCCCCTCCTTTTCCATCTTTTTCGCCTCTGAATTCCAGCTCTATTTCCCCCCGGCCGTATATTTGATCTGTATGATTGCCTCCCATTCATAATGACTCCCAGTGTTTGCTGAGGAGCTGCTTATTAACTCCTACTTTGCTCTTTTTTTTTTTTTTTTTTGACAAACTAGAGATCAGCAGCCTCCCTCTCCTCCCACTGAGGAAACAGGTCACAGAGGGAATAATAGAGTTTTGAATGGCTGATATTTTAGGTGTCACTAATTTAGCTCATTTTATAACGATTTCTCATTTTTTAGATAGAAGCAGGGATCATCAAACATGTGGCTGTTACATGAGGAGCAGCCACCAAGAACCAGGGGGAGAATATGAAACATGCAGCCTTGTAATCACATTTAAATGAAAATGAATTGTTGTTTACTAAAATGTCAGACAATCTGGGGCTAAATGAAAAAAGCACCACACATTATTGCTATGATTAAAAGAAGCACGACCAACAAAACAAAGGGAAACAAGCCATTAAAAAAACTCTTTCTCTGCATGATTGTAAAAAATCAATTTAGAGAAAAGTCACAGAGCATCAACTGTAAAAATCAAGAAATATCCAGTTCTAAAAGTGGAAGCAGGCATCAGGCAGCGCTTCTGCCTGTTGTCCATTATTTGTTGCTCCACACAGTTGAGTGGTTCAAGTGAATGAATCTAAATCTGTAGGGGACGCAAGCTGCAGTGTCTCTGACATCTGTCCACTGGCATCTGCACCGACTCTTTGTTTGTTGTTACTGTTTGCTGTTTGTTATGATTCAGTAACAGCACTAATGAGTGATTTTAGAAACAGCACTAATGAGTGATTTTAGATTGGACACATGAGCATGTCGTATTAATTGATGTTTTTATGCCAATTGACCAAGCTGAAACTAACATCTGACATGTTGTTGCGCTAGATCATTTGGCAAACACTGTTTTGGCCACATGACAGATGTTATATTCACTTTAACTCTGTCTTTCATCTCCATTAACTCCTGTACAGTCTGTCTCTTCAACATCTAAATGTCTTTGTCAGCTGGTTGCTAGTTTAATGTTGAGCTAATTTGCTGAAAACAACAATTTTTGTCCAAAGAAACCAAAACAATGAGATAGTAGACAAAAAAAAAAATTGTAGTCCTGATGGGATCTGCACAGTTGGTGAGTTTGGACCAGATCAGAAACCATTCTCCTGAAGTCTAAGTTTTAAATTAAAACAAATCCTGTAAAAAGCAAAGGTGCCACATTTTACACTTCTAGTTTTGAGTCTCGATTTGATCCAGGTGGGCGGGGCTTGGGGCATGGCTGTGATTGGTGACTGGCTGAAGTCACACAAGTCCTGACGGCTGGTTTTAAGGTTCAGTTTCTGAATACAGGCTGTGTGCATTTCTCTGTAGACTGAGGCTTTGATACTAGAACCTAGACCTGGTTTACAATTACAGAATCTAATACTATATGAGACCTACAGTATTGACTTGTCAGAGTTTTGTTTTGGTCAGGTCTGACATCAGTATTTTGGGTTGTGAACACATGTCATCACCTGTAGAGGACACCACTTAGTAAGCAGTTGCTTATCAATAGATCCACCATCCATCCTTAAATTCTGTTTCTCTCTAAACAACTGAGGGAAATCTCTGTCACTCAGTGCTCCCTGCTATATTCACCAGCTGGTCTCTGTGTCTGCTGTTTAGCAATAAGCAGAAAGTGTAGAGCTCTGTGAACCAAACGTCATCATCATCAAAAATCAGTTATAGCTGCTTTAAAGAGGACATGTGCAGGATTTTTAGGTTAACTGTGCTTCATTTTTACCCTAATTGAACAGCTTTGGAGAAATTGTTATGGTTTAATAAATACATTATATTAAATTATGAATTATTATACATTATCAATTCTAATAAATGATTTGTAACTTGTTAACAGGGAGAACGGAGGCTGTCTGCCTTCCACCTAGCATCTCTTGGCCGAAAACTAACCTTGCAACATCATTCCCTTCGACCTGGTGTCCCAGCTCTCATCTCGGCGGCACCAAAACCCTAAACACCCCGTAACCCGTACTCTCTTGTTTATGAGAGATAAGACTACACATGTCGTAACACATCTATGATAAATAACATTATCCACATGGATTGCTTTCCCATCGGCTTTGTTGAAAACAAATGCACATGGCTGGGAGGAGGGTTAGCAAAACAGTGGAAAAGCAACAGGACTTGCATAGTTCCCCTTCAAATCATGGCTTCACCGTGGATGATCACGGTATAACACATAGGTACTGTAGTCACTTGATCTATTATCAGTATGACAAATATTGATTCTTGCACCTTTAATCAACTCACGATTTCACTAGGAACATAAACTAGAGCCAATTAATTCATGCTGAATAATTGGTTATTTAATTTATTTCATTTTATTATTGGTATAATCTGCAAAAAAAAACCTTCAAACAACTGTCTTTTTAAACGCTTTATCTCTGTTAAACTCTAAGCAGAAAATTTGCTTGAAGAGCAAAATTAAAGTTGATGTCAGCAAGTTTCAGATCCACAATAACAAGGCCCAGCCATAATTGGAAAAACAAAGTGGAAAGCAGTTAAGTAGATTAGAGTTTGACCACATTTTGTCTGCCTGGGCACCAGCCGCAGTCACCACGAGACAGAGGGGGGAAAGAAACACAATTAGCTCAAAAGATTAAAAGAGCAGTGAAGACACACTTCTTGTGGGCATCTTTAGCCATATGGTGGCTACTCTCTTCATCCTTGGCCAACACACTGTTGACCTTTGTAAGATTTACCAGTTAATTAGTCTTCTCAGGTCAGGCTCTCTGCGCCAGTTCACCCAATTACACGCTGATTACTGACGGAGCCTTTTTATTTTGTACAAGGGAAGCTGAGATCAAGGCTGACAGAAAATAATTTGACCCCCCCCCCCTGATTTTTCTTCTGCTGTTATAAAACTACAAATAAAACTACAAAGTGGAGATAAATAGTGCAAGTACCCAAAAAAAAAAAGTCACTAATAAAAAGAAACACCTGCATGGTGCATCAGAATCAGAGGATATATTGTTTTGTTTTGTTTTTTAAGTATATTTTTTTGGCATTTTTGCCTTTATTTGATAGTGAGTGAGATAGACAGGAAAGGGGGAGGGAGAGAGAGGGGGAATGACATGCAGGAAAGGTCTGCCCGACGCGGGATTCGAACCGGGGACGCCTGCGTTGAGGACTGTAGCCTCTAAATGGGGCGGCCGCCTTAACCACTGCGCCACGCACCGCCCCCAGAGGATATATTGTTTATTGTTTTACTTTTAGCTTCTACTTTTTTCAGGTAGAATTAATTTCAGATGCTGAATTACTTTCTTGCTGGGAGTGGGTGGAGTCTTGACAAGAGCTCCAGCCATTGCTGCAATCACAAGATAAGATCATTTTCAGTTCTCCAGTAATCTAAAAAATTGCATATTTCATGATTAATCATTTTAAAAGACAACTTTAACACACCTTCTGTGCAGCACGAATTGGAAATTGAAGGCAGTTGCTATCGGAAAGAGACAAGACAGGCCAGCGGGGCTGTTTATTACAGTAATGTTAACTAGAGGTAAAGTTGTGATAGAGTGAAGATTGGTCTCCTCTCCACCTCTGTAGACAGCACTTGGTGAAGAAATACCAAACTGCAAATGTTTCTTCTGCACTGTTAACAACTGTAAATGTCAATATTAGCTATAAGGAAATTTTACAAAAAGCTCACCGCTTCAAAACAATTCTCATTTATTCAATTCATTACACAGCTGCGACACATTTTCTTGAATGTACAGTATTAGCTGAAAGGTAGTGGACTGAAACTGTTTTATTTATTTGTTTGCGAATTTTAGAAATGTCCTCAAAACTTACATGATATTTTTACATTTCATGATATAACATTTCAATTTGAATGTATTTTTAATACAAGGAATTACATTTTTGATTTTGACAATGGTGAAATTTGGCCATGTCAGTAAATCTTCCTGAACATTTAACTAATGCTTTTTTATTTTACAGTTAAAATAGTGAAGTATTACAGGAGTGATATTGAAAATTAAAGCAGTTGTGCTAGCATCAGGTCTAGATTCAGACCAAAACCAACTAACTGACTGGTATCTGACTCATATATTATGCAGGTGTAATTTACTTATGCTGGTGCTTCCTTTTAATATCTTATGAGCAGAAGGACCTCATGAGTGATGGGATTATTGCTTTATTATTTATTGAAATCACGTGTATTATCCACTCAAATAATATGTGCTATGCATGAAGGGTTATGTTTGGCAAAGCCTCAATTATTAACCTCTGTTATAATTACTATAAAGTAATTAAAGAAGGATAATGAGTGTTAACATTGTAAACAAAAGGCCTTCCTCTTAAACAACTGATCAATTGTTAACCATCAGTATTGACTACCAGCCTTTCACTGGCAAAGATCATCTCACTGCTTTTATTTTATCACATAATTGGAATTAGTTTAAATAGTTAGATTTTTCTTAATGAACAATATGAAAAACAAACATCAAACATATCAGCAATTTAAAGAAGTTTCCTGTACACTTTAATTTTATAACTTTTTAACTTTTTGATTGCTGTCTGTTGATGTTTGCAGGACCTGGTGTGCACACTATTCACCTTTACTACAGAAACTACTTTGATCATTCCCTGAGAAAGACAAACATGCTTGTACTCGGGTGTGCCCTGTATAAAAGTGACACCTGCTGCATGAGTGTGAAGCTGTTGAGCTGCGGATCAGATCTGCTCTCTAAGTTTAGAAGATGACTCTGCCGTTGAGATGAGTGGCTGCAGCCTGCTGTCCCGGGCCAATCGCAGCATTAAAACAGTTTACATAATAATAATAAGCTGGAGTACACTGTGACACCATCAAGTTTTAGGTGGAGACTTGCTTACACGAGCAGGCCATAGATTATGCGAAGACAAATAGATTAGCTCGGGAGCAGCCTAATATTAGGACTCAAAGAATGATTAGAGGAACCGTTATGTAATGACATTAATGAGTCTCTGCTATGCCTCATATGAGAGTCTGAAAACAGGTCTATTAAGACAGCACAAACCTCCATCAACAGTTCTACGTCTGATTTTGCTCAGAGTTCTACTATTTTTCTGTCTGTAGGAGGTTAGTGACCTTTCAGAGACAAGTTTCAGACACTGGTCACAGCAGAATCGCATGAATTGGTCTTTAGACTGAGGTTGTGCCCAAAATCATGTACTCATCAACTTCCTATTCACTAACCACAGAGGTCAGTGGAGGGGACTATAGACTGAGCTCATCTGTACAAATGAAAACACATTTCTCCACACCAGTTTTCTGTCTTTCAGCATGAATCAATGCATAATTCTCAATTTATGATGGTCTACAGCTTGGTTATTGACCATTGGTTGGACCACTTCTTTTCATGTTGCATTGTGGAATACTATACTACTACTGTAGTCCACTGCATGGAGTTTTTTTTTATGATTATTTTATTGCATGTGTTTGTTATACAATTCCCATGGTGCAATGTGCACATGGACATATTCAAAAATATCTATATGGTACTTTTTTATTTGGTGCAAGATGTTGCAACCATACAGTATGAAATCCTATTCATATTAATATGTTTTTCTTATTAATAATGTGTATTTACATCACATTTACTGATTATAGCTTAAAATACTAACATTTAATGGTCTTAATATATACGTATTAATTGTGGAATCATTACTTTATGATTGACCGGATTTGTCGTTATCAGAAATCTGACAGATCGATCCTGACTGAAAACCATTTTTAAAAGTCTAAAAGTAAGAAAAATAAAAGTCCTGAAAATGGCTTAAGAATTTAACATTTTGTTCTTTGATTTACAGTTTTTTCCTGTTATTATGAAATGTGTAGATTTCTTGATTGATTATTTTAAATCTTGATTTGTGAATTGGTTTCTTCAGTTGACTACTATGTTGCATAACTCCCATGTGTCCTCAGGTGTTGTGATGAATCTTTGTTTCACATCTGTTGTTCGCATATCCGATTACATCACCACCTTAACCTTACCTGTCTGAGCAGGCCACGAATATGAAAGAGGATAAAAAAACATACGCACACACACAGGAGGAGTGTGTTACCACGGATCATGAGGGAAACTCAAGGAGTGTGGAGATGAGGAGGAGGGGGGCTGTTAAATCTGATCTGACCAGTGCTGACGATAGCAGTGTGGCTGCGTCCTCACATCAGCCTTGCATCAGTGTGTGTGTGTTTGTGTGTATGTTATATAACAGTGTGATAAAGCTGCCTTTGGGATCTGACTGTGGCTGCTGAGCCTCTTACCTGTGTGTCAGGTGTGTCAGGTGGAAAGCTCTGGCAGCAGATCTTCATCTTCCACATCAGTCATCTCAGTGAACGTTGAGCTGAAAATACACGTTGGTCTGTGAACACAGGGAGATTTTCATTGTTTTAACAAATCATCTGAACTGTACAACATTTCTGATTCCTGTCAGTTTCACTCGACAAAACTATTTAAAAAAAATTCTGTGTAGGCTATCTATATGGAAGATAAATCTGATTAACTTAATCACAGAATTTCTCCTATTGGATAAACAAATTAAAAAGGCAAGATTAAATACTGCTTTTTTTTTTTTTTCTCTGTAGGTTTGCTGGCATCAGTCAGAATAATGTTTTTTTCCCCAAAACTTGTACCTCTCTAAACATCTTCAACTCCGACCACTACTCCACCGACAGCCTGAGCAATCATTTCACCAGCAGCGCACCAAACGCCAAGAGGAAAAACAGCCTCACACTTAACATTTACCATGTAATCGTTATGTTCACACTTTGAAAACTATATTTTATTATGCTCCCATGTTCGTGTTTATCTGAAGTTCTAATAATTTCAAAGTTACTGTTTTTGCTACTTGTTGTATTCAGTTCCTTATGAAATGACCCTAACCCCCGTGCAGCCCTAAACTATTCTGGAGCCCTTACAGATGCACTGACTGGAGGCTGGTGTGTGTTTGTGTTTGTGTGAATGTGTGTGTGCATAAACTGTTGGCCGGACTGTGGCTGGCTGCGCGTCCCGCTCTCTCTGTCCTGACCTAGATCTCTGACAGTAAACAGCTGCTTCCTAAAGCGACGTCGTGCTGCCATCAGCAGAACGGCCCGGAGAGATAAATGTCAGATTGGACCACGGCTGAGCCTCTTGATGCAGCTCAGGGCCCCGCAGTTTGTTCAGGAGATCCACAGACACTTAGCAGCCAACTGCTGCTGCTGCTGATGATGATTATGATAATGATAGTGACACTTTGTTGTTTTTTGTTGAGTTTTAATTAACAGTTTGCAATTAAGGCCTACAATAGCCAGAAAAAAAAACTTCACACTGCCTAAAGCGGAGGCCTTGTGTCTGCTTCACTGAGCATCAAGCTTCAAACACTGAAAATGAAAAGTGGACTGTGAAGTCATGTCTTCATTAGGTTGCTTTTTTTTTTTTTTTTTTAACATTTGGTAAAATACAGAACATTTGTGCAAAATCAAACATACCACTTCTATTACCACTACCACTACTACTACTAATGACAAAAATAATAATTATCATTATCATAAAAAAATCTAAAAAAACAGTGTTGACTGTTGCTTGGCAAATGAGTGTTTAATCTGGGGCCTATATAAATTGAATCATCCACTGCACCTCATCATCTTGTCTTTGTATTATGCTGTTTTATATGTAGCTTTTGTTGTGATTTTCTGACTGTAACATTACCTATTCTTTTTACCACCATAGGAGAAGAAAACTTGTTCCACATTAAGATGTATCTTGTGACTCAGGGCCATACTTTTGCCAAAAAAAAGGAAAAAAAAGGCTGATTCACGTTTTCATTTTGAATTTTCAGCCATTAGATAACGTTTAAAGCAAGTGAATTAATAAAAAATAATAGTTTCTGTACATTCACATGTTTGACTAGTTTAAGTCAATACTACAGTTCAACAGTGAATCAACTTAAGTAGATTTGAATAATCCTATTGAATGTCAACTGTTATCAAAGAGTAGGATTACAAATTCCAGGTATTCTGTTATTTAGCAGGTATTACTGCACCAGGAGATTTAGCAGAGTGTAACAGCTCAGTCTTGTGTGTCAACAGTTGAACACTGTCACTGTCCTGCTACAGGTTATTACACTGACTCTATTCATTCAGTGCCTGTTATTAGGTGTCAGGTAATCCAGCACAAAAAGTTAAGAAATCTTGTCCATTTAACTCTTTATACAAACCTTATTCAACAATGTGCATAATATTAATAAAATAATTCATAATTGATTGTTAATTAATAATATTCTTAAAGATTTTGCATTTTGTCATGTGCAAAACGAGTATAACTGTGGCCAGTAAAATGAACAATTATTCAGTTGTATACTGTACAGTATTTAGTTGCAGATGCTGTTCAATTACTAATGTAATGATTCAAAATGCACTACTCACAAAAAGTAAGGGATATTCAACTTTTGGGTGAAATGTATGGAAAATGTAAAAAAGTTCATGCTACAGTGATATCATGAAAGTAGGGCATGTAAGTAAAAAGTATGGAATGGTAATTTCTTCATCTCAGACAATGTATTGAAACAAAAACTGACAACAGTAGTGGGTATATCAAAGGAGGTTAAATCGAAAGCAACTGGACTTAGTTATTTGTCTAGGAAGACGTTTCACCTCTCATCCAAGAGGCTTCATCAGTTCATGTAGCATCTGACCAGGCTGGGACTGGTCCAACTATCTGGTGTGGAGATCCAGTATTTAACCTCTGTGTGGGCGTTCACAAGGGTGATGATGTCACTGGTTCCCTTTTGTGCTCCAAGTGCCAACGACAGTCGTTTAAATTACTGTCTTTGATGGAAAGTTGGTTTCGACTTCGTTAGTGCCCTATGTTGTTATAACGACAGTCGTTGGAGTCACTTGCCACTGGAGAACAGTTGTTATTCTTTGAGGCTAGATTGTTGAATCTCCTGGGAAGGGATGAAAGGGCAGCATTGTAAATTGGAGATAGGTGGTGTCTGAGACCTCCTCCCCTGTTGAGGGATGGTTTCTCTAAACGGCACTTGGAGCACAAAAGGGAACCAGTGACATCATCACCCTTGTGATTGCCACACAAGAGGTTAAATAGTGAGTCTCCACACCAGATAGTTGGACCAGCCCCAGCCTGGTCAGATCCTACATGAACTGATGAAGCCTCTTGGATGAGAGGTGAAACATCTTCCTAGACAAATAACTAAGTCCAGTTGCTTTCGATTTAACCTCCTTTGAAATACTATGTATATATATATATATATATATATATATATATATATATATACCACAACAAAAAATGTCAACATCTCAATTAGTTGAGTGGCCAGAGGACGTCCACTTCTCTGCCTTTCTGTGACTCTTCCAGTCTCTGTTCAACCTGCTGAGGACACTCTGTGACACTCTGAGCTCAGTGGACACGTCCCTCTGACAACGTCCCGTATAAAGCCTCCACATGTCCAGGTGTAGTGGACTGTAAGGTGTCGTCTTGGTCTCATGGTGTCACAATGTGAACAGCATGATGAAGAGGACTGTTTCAATACAAACTGTCACTGAACCAGAACATTTAGTGGTCGATTCATGGATCAGATGCTTGGGATTTTTGTGGTTAATCACCTTTTTAGAGAACAGCATGTTATGTTATAATATTGAGACATTGAACGGTTGGACAACTGCATTAAAAAGTTTAGAGAAGGTCAAATTAAGTTCATCTGTAAAGGTTATAGTGTATTTTAGGTGCAAACATCCCTAACTTTTTGTGAGCAGTGTATGATTTTTGAGTTTTCAAAGAACTGTAATACAATGGCACAGAACAACTTTAGCTCAATTCCCACTTCTCACCTATATCTAAATTTCATTCTTGCGTAAGTTATGAGTAAAACAAACTAATTAAACATGTCTGGCAGATGGCTATCAGTCAAAGACCTAATTTACCTCGACCGCTGCTTCTGCTGCTGCTGGGGATTAGCTGAGATGACTTTAGATTAGATTAGGGCCCCTGTGGAAACGCAGAGGAAGCAAGAAGATTATAGCAAATGAGGTAACTGAAACAACCATTGTTACATTTCTGTAAGCTACATTACAGAGTCACTGCTTTGTTTTAACAGATGGAGAGATGCACTTGAAGGAGCGCTGTACTTTCTAAACAGCACATCAATAGATAACTTTGTGGACAATTGAAATGATCCTGAAACATCAGGCATGTGAGAAGCATGTGGAAGTTTTCTCCTGCATCTCATGGTCCAGTGGATAAGATACATATTTATTCTGTGGTATAGACCTAACAAAAAACCTATTAACCTAT
This sequence comes from Trachurus japonicus, assembly GCF_045865225.1. Taxonomy (NCBI): domain Eukaryota; kingdom Metazoa; phylum Chordata; class Actinopteri; order Carangiformes; family Carangidae; genus Trachurus; species Trachurus japonicus. Next base: position 32,568,350 of record NC_140909.1, on the reverse strand, counting down.
TAAACTAAATAAAATAAAATAAACCTATTAAAACCAATTTTACTCCATGTCACTGAACCTTTTTTTTTTTGCATCAGTTTATGATCTGGCAACATGATTTGTGTCGTTATAGAGGTTAAAAATTGATCTGCTCCTCTTAAAAAAAGTATAGCTCAATAAATCAAGATGTTGCTTTTTCTTTTTTTGCTTAAATTATTTTTTTATTAGGAAAAACAAATTCTAATGCTTTCAAGATGGAAATGTTACTTTTTTGTTTATTTCTTGAAAAATAAATTCATTAGCATAACACTTTATATTTGTGGGTGTCAGGAGTGTGAACAGTAGCTGCATGTCTTTATAATATATTTTCGTTAACAATGCTTCCCACTTGGCTTTAATGGGGTCCTAAAACCACTCACCTCCTCCGCTCTTCCCCCGTCCAAACCCCATCCCACCCCAACACCCTGGCTCACCGCTGACTGCTGACACAGCCATACTCACCAGCTTAAAGAAGCTCTTTGGCAGCGCGGCTCAGTGGGTTTGTTGAGGTTTCAGGGGTGTGTGTGTGTGTGGGTGTGGGTGGGTAGGGGGGTTTGGTTTGGGAGGAGGTGGGTGGAGTGCAAAGGGTCAGGCCAATCTGCAGCTGGGATTACTACCGGCTCACCATCTGCCATCTAAATAATAATCAGTGTGAGCAAGTCAATTGCCTGAGTAAATATCATCGGCACCAGTTAAGTGTATTCAACTACAGGACGGTTCTGAGACGGTTTCACTGCTGAGCAGAAGAAGCATGCGGTCTGTCTGAAGTTATGAGTCTTTGGGTTACACAGCGTTAACCTCTTGTCTCAATTTCTTCACACATGCCTGAGATACTGTAACCACAGTGGAACAAACTGTCCTTCCTCGTGCTGACTGAGTTTATCACTGAGATTTATGACAGGTGACAGCTATTGTAGCCTACTCATCATTGCATTCTGTGTGAAAAGGGTCGGTTGGACGTTCTTGCCACAGGGGACAAAACAAAACCAGGTCAGAGTCACATTAAACTTTCAGAGGACCCAGTTAGATGCAATAGACACTGGTTCCTATTCATCATTAAAGCCCTCTCCACCAAACTCACCATCATACATTGACTTCCTGCTCCAATTATTCACCACGTTTAACTAATTGGCTAACACCCACAGTCCTCCAGCAGTCACTAACAGCTTTGAGCTGTGGTGGTTTGTTTGCTGATGACACTGCACAGTTTTTATTAGCAGGAAAAGTCACTGCATCAAAAGCTTTCAAGCACCTTCCACCAGTCCACCATGAGGAGTCCCACCTGTTAGCCTCTCTAGCTGCATGGATGTGTCCAAAATGTTTCTATGGCAACAAAGATGTAGGCTACAGTAGATGCTCTTAATTCAGCAGTGAAAAGTTAATCGTATTCTGAGATTTATGGCATAAAGGTTTATCTATTTATACGGCTGAAGACATGAAAATGAAAAAGCACTATATTAAACAGCCAGGAAGCAATTAGCTTAGCTTAGCATTGAAAACACTGTCCTGTTCTAATTCTCTCTTAGCAATTCGTGATAGTTATACTCAGGTTATACTCCTACTGTATGGCTACACTACATTACCCAGTTCTGGAAAGCCAAAGGGGCCAAAACGTGTCAATTGACATTCGTATTAAAATGGCAAATTTGGACATCTTAAAAAACCTGACATTTCTGTTTAACCCCAGAATACACTGTTTGCATTTCTGTAAGTAGGCTATATGACCATCTTATTCATCAATAATATCAATGGTGTTGGTCTTCCTAAATATGTTATACTATAATCAAAAGTCTAAAATAATAGACAGTCATTGTCTACTGTTTTTGTTACAATATACACATTTACACAGGAGTAGCCTATGTCATTTATTTTATTGCTTTACTTGTCAACTGCATCACTTAGCCCACTTCTCCAATTTTCCCCATGTCTGGTCTCCATATTTCATACATGTCTGTCATACATGTTAGTGACAGTTCAAGTTCCCTTGTTCATCAGCCTCCTCCAGTGCAAGCTACTTGAGGGCACACAAACACTGAGAAAGGACTTTTCAGTAGGACAGAGAAATTATGAAATTAAAAAAATATATTAATTTGTCTACATAGGTTATTCATAGATGGATTTTAACAAGAAAATACTTTTTTGTTTTTTTTTAAATCAGCATCATGTTCCAGTATTTGAAAGTATCACTTAACCCTTAAACAGGCAGGAGTGGAAAATAAGTTGCAAAAAATAATTTAATGTTATCACTCATCTCTTTAGGCCCTAAGAAAAATATTTCAAAATTCAAAATATATATATATTAAATATTTTGGATTTTATGAGTTGTATCTCCCGGGATACGTTGCCCTATTAAGGTATAAAAAGAGCCCAAATGATAAACATATTAATGCTCATTTTGATGAAGATAAGTTATACATTGTTATATTCCTTGGTCATTTACATTACACATAAACCTTTTAAAGTTGATTTTATTAATTTTTTCCAATCCAACTTTGTAATCTCATTAGAAAGCAGTCTCATAAAGAAGTGACACGCCACTGCTGCTACTCCATAAAAAAATCCTAGTGGAAACACTGTTTTATAGTGAAGACAGGCAACAAACTTTTGTATGTTTCTAAGTCTGCATAAGGGAGAAATTAAAAAATAATATTTTTGCATTTACCTTTAGAGAGACAGAATTTTATGTTTGTATTTCGCACTAATCTTAAATTAACTCATAATAACATTGTATTCTAACATTTTGCACATGGGAATGGCAGAAGATGGCAAAATACTTGCTTGTTTTGTGCACATAGTTAGGAAAAGACTGAAAAACAAAAAGACCAGGTCTTGTGGGCTGCCTGACTCAGGTGTTTTATGTTTGTGTCTTAGATAATGTCTTTTTCGCTGTAGTTTCAGCCTCAGCAAGGTAGGGATCTACTTGTTAAAAACAGAATTGTTATAATTGTTATAAGCTAAGAGATATGATTTTGGGTTGTGCATTTTGAGCCAAAAGTATAAAGGCCCCAAGTCAAAAGCTTTCAAAACTTCTATGTATAGGAAATAATAAAAACGAACTAGTGAGATTGATAAATCTGTGCAGGAGTGTTTTGCTTCACAAAGAAAGAATAAAAACACTCTCTCCAACTTTTGCAGTCCAATTGGCTTTATGCACAGTTCCACTTCCTGAAATAAGCCAGCTCCTTCATTTCCTGTCTTACATTATTGGACCCACTGATTAATCCAGGTGTGTCTGACCATTGTTGTGAGGTCAGACACACCTGGATTAATTAGTGGGTCCAATAATGTAAGACAGGAAATAAACGAGCTGGCTTATGGAACTGTGCATAAAGTCCATTTGCAGTCAAATTGTTTTTCATCAACAAAAATTTGTCACACAGATCTTCATTGGGTATCCCCCCCCCACACACACACACACACACACACACTTTACATTATACCGTGACTATTTCATATCGTGAGTCCTATGTCGTATTTCGTAACGTATCGTGAATTGACTATTTGTTACACCCCTAACTACATACATACCACCAGTTATTATTTATTTTTAGCTGTATTTATTGTTGTGTTGTGTGTGACTGGTTCTGTGACAGCAGTTGACCACATCCTTTCTTTTCCCATAAAATGACCTAGCCGAGATGCCCTGCTTGAAAATAAATATATTTATTTAAGTAAAATACAGTTATACTGTTGTAATGGGCAAAGCTGTGCATGATAATATCTGATACTGCAGTAATTATTAGCATGCCTTCCAGTTTGAAACAATATTTTGAATAATGAACATTGACCAAATTTCTACCCCTAATCTGGCAACGTATCTCATGGGATACATACATTTCAAAAGCTGCTAAGTAACACCACAAACACAGTTGGAACATTTTTTCTTCATGAGAATGTTTAGACAACTGTTCTAATTCATTTTAGGAATTTATACTGTTGTTTTATTGAAAATAAGTATGACTAATATATGATTAGTTCCACGGAAGGAAGCAGGTTCTCCACCACTGGCAGCCATGATGTTTTCAGATCAGGCTGACGAAACGATGAAAGATAGCCTGAACCAAATCATATCATCTAGATGCTAATACCAGACAAGACTTTTGATAAATGCAAACTTAATTAGTGAAAACCTCCCAGCACACCCCCTACAGGATGTTAAAGTGGGTGTATCTCCTGGTGCACGTTGGCTGTTTAAGGGTTAATGATCTGCTAGTACCGACCAACCACCACCTAATTTACCTGGCAACAGTTGAACAAGGGGAGTACCAGCACTTTTTCACACTGCTCATCAGTAAAGATAGTACATCATTATCAAACTAAGGTCTAGGATGTTCTGGTGCCAACTACTCTCATGGGCCAGTCTACACATCAGTATGGCCCATCCATGGTGAGCACACAAGTCCAATAACAAAGTACTGCTTGGGTTCAGAGTCCTGCAGTCACCAGTCCAGATCCCGCATGTCTTCTCACTTTCTACAGGTGTGTTGGTGACTGTCAAGCCTAACCTGTCACGAGCCAATCAACTTGTTCCAAGAACTTTTTATAATACACCGTTTCAGGATATTGACACACAAATAATCCTTCATGCACTGGGAAGAAGTTGAATCATCCTATGGCCTACAACATATTTTATTAATCAAATTTGTGTTGGTGACAAGTTATGGTTTTATTTTATAAACTTTCAAGTCAAAATACATCAGAGCTTTGCCAAGTCAAAGCTTTGATATCCAACTTCTCAAACTGAGACAGACAGATAATCCAGCTCTACCTAAACCTGTGTTTAATTGATTGTATGAACAATTGGCACATACTGTATGAAATCTTCATTGCGTCATACTGTACATGGTAAGCTAAGCTTACCAATGTGACCAATAATGGTCAGATTTATTCTAGCAGAGCACAGATGCTGTTCCATATGAGTCATGCAAACAACATGCAGAGCTTACAGTCACTAATTCAATAATTCAAGCAGATGCCTCTCATGGCGCACTTTTTCCCGCCTTTTACTAATGCATCATATTGTTATCTAATCGGCTCAGGCATACTTAAAATGATATCCACATCCTTTCCTTTGAATCACATTAGCTTCAATCATTCAAATCTCCAACTGCCCTAAGCCTGAGGAAAACAATTAATTTCCATACAGCAGCATAAAAAATGATAAAGGAACCTCTGCCATGTTCCCCTGGTGTGCTACAAGACAATTAGAACATTTAGCAGCTCCTGTGTATTAACAGGATAAAGTATATAAAACTATTATGGCCCTCCACATAGAGAAAAGGGAAGATCCCGTCTGATGCAGCGAGAGCCGGTTGCCCTCCGAGGTCAGCGCAGTGGTCATTCATTGTTCTGTTGTCGAGTGTGATGCTGCAGAGGCGTCAGTGGAGGATTAGCGAGCAGCGGCACATGTCAGGGAGTGAGAGTGTGGACCAGAGCGTGCTGGTCAGGCCGGGCGTCATAGGGCTCAGGGCTGCCGACACACGGCCGAGCACGCTTCACCGCAGCCCAGACACAGAGGAGGGGGCCACTTGTCTCCTAAGACGCCTGGTGATACAGCACACACACGCTGTATAGCTTTCATTCACATGTGATGCTCACCTGCAGACCAGTGATGTCTGTGCTAAATACTAAAGTATGTGATTATGTTGATACCTCATCGGTCGTGTATCAACACGTGCTTGGAGATATTAGTATTTAGATGGTGATGCGGGTTATAAAGCTTTCAATTTTTGACAGTGTTCAAATGGTACGTGTGTAATCATTTATATATCAATATTATAATAAATATATTCTCAATTACCTGATAATTGATCTGGTCAATAAAACATTTTAAAACACTGAAAGTATTATGCTTAAATTTAAAGAGTTTTCACTACGTATCATTTCTCACCTTGCTATCAACTCCAGTCTCCATGCCATAGCAACACCTTCTTATACCTTTGGATGCTAACAGAGAAACTAATGATCCATTTTTCCATATCATTTGATGTAGATATTCATGTTTCCCAGAGGATTAGTCCTGTTTTAGTTTATGTTAGTAGCTTTTGCTCTACTGCCACCAGCACACCTATATTTCTACACAATGTTAAGAAAAAGGAAATGATCATTAAATTCAGGATTTTAAAGACCTAACAAACTTAACATTTTTGACCCTGCTGTAGCTCCATCTTACAGTTTTTATTCAGTCAGACTTGATATTGCATTTACAGTAGCTTCAGCTGTGTTATGCTACACCACACAGTGCCACTATACAACTGCAGTCATTCGATTTAACTAACCAGACTCAAAAAGCTGGCGATCATGACCCTACATGGCTCTTTGCTACATTCAGTGTGAGAAACATTTTACGTCCAACTTGGTTTTGAGCGAGCAGCGTCCTGAGTGGTTTTGCAGCCAGTCAGGCCTCTGCCATGTAATCAGGACGGGAACTCGAGCTGTCCCTCACCAGGTCGCTGTGGCCCCACTCATTATCTTATCTCCCATTGTAGCCTGCTGTAATTCCCCCTCTCATGATTGATGATGTCGCTGTCTGATTACACCAAGACAAAACCCCTCTAAGATCACCTTTCATTCCTGTGGCCAACTCCACGAGCTCCACGAGGTCCACTGGACTGGATGATGGTGGGGGGGTTGGTGAGCTGCTGTCACATGCTCCTCAGGTTCGTATTATTTTTGAGCAAGAATCATCCTGCGTTGTCGTCTGTGGTCCATCAAAGGGCTGAAATGGAGTTATGTTTTAAATATACATGCTCTATACAAGGTGTTAGACTTGCTGGGGGAAGAGTAATTAAAACTGACTCATGTTTGATTCATTTTGATGGCAGTTATCTAGATGCAGATAACAAGACACTGAGCAAAGTGTTGTTAGTGTGATAAGGAGCTTTGTGTGCCGCAGCACAAGAAGTAAGAAAGCCGCGGTATAAAACATTTAGACTGAAGGTTCCTCGGCGTCAGATCATGTCTCTGGCCTGCATTGGACAAATCAGATAGGTAACCTGTGCTCTTTTTAAGTGAGACAGTGAGCCTCATCTCTCCATGCGGCAGGTGGAGACAGATGCCTCATTATCCATGCCACAGGGGACAAAACAAGGCCAGGACCCGACATCCTCCCCCCCCCTCGCCGGCGTTCAGTTTCCAATGTGCCGACACAAGGCAACCTTGGACCATCGCCGGGCCGCGCTCATCTCTGACCTCAGTGAGCGCAGGTCGCTGGCAGAGTCACATTAAACTTTCAGAGGACCCAAAGGTCCCCGTCAGGAGTGTTAACAACAGCATTGTCCCGGCTCCCCCTGACTCAAAGGGCCAAGTGTAACAAGGCACCCCCCTCCTGTGGTCGGGGCCGCCCCCTGGGCTCACAGATACAGTGACACCCTTTAGATCCATCTACAGTTCCTTTGAGTCTCTGCGAGTCACATAGAGGCAGAGAGAGATGATTCGAGAGCATGTGGCTTTATTTTGTACGAGCTGAGTGTAAAGAGTCAGTGGAGCTGCACTGACATGGATGGCGGTGCACAGAGCGTGTGTTCTGAAGACGACATTTACAGCGAGTAACGAGCGAGGTGTGGGATCAGGCTCAGATGATGGGATTGCCACTGAGACGGCTGATCACATTAAAGGTGCAGCCTGCCTAAACAGGTTGTCACACCGTGCCAGCTCAGTGTTACGTTTTAGTCTGCTTGATAATATTTTAAAATTCGTAAGCTAACAGGCAATGTACTGAATTTTAAGCCAAGGCTACTCATTTCTAATAGTTATGTTTACTAAATACATTTTTTTATTCAAGAGTAATGATGATAAAATATATAACTTTATTTTGACAACAATAAAACGTGACATGGTCAATCAGTTATAGTACCAATGTTTTGAAATTTGAATGGCTTTAAATATTTTATGAAGAAAATGCTGTTTCTGTGTTGTTTTTTAATTGTTAAAAGAAACACTACTGGAAATCTACTTTTAAAATATTATGACTTTTAAGATACAATCTGTATCTCACAGTCTGGCCTCCACAAACTGCCAGAGAGAACAGACATGTGACATCTGTTGAAGGTGTAGCCTGGTCCATAATAGCAATTAAACACTGCTGACCCCCTGCTGCTAAAATAAGATCATATTTATCTGGGATTGCTGGATATTATATTGCAAAAACATTATTAGTGTTTTGTGAAAACAATGAAAACACCTGCTCCAGATTTTGTGACATCACTACGATATGCTGCGGCCTGGCGACCGAGGTAGCAGAAAACTGTAAATAAATATGTCAGAGAATGACTTAGGCTGTGATTAACACTAAACTATTTGTTTATCCTCTTCACAGCATGTTACTTGTTTTTCTGCGCAGTTTAGTTAATATTTGCTCTCACATACAAGGTTTGTTGACTATACAACGATACAATGACCAGCTGTTGAAGAGGTATTCAGATTTGTTACTTTGTAAAACTAAATGCAACAATCTAAAAGTTGCATTACAAATAAAAGTTGTGCATTTAGCTTATCATTTAAGTACAAAAACATTATCAGCAAAATTCACTTAAAGTAATTTAACACTAGATCATTATCAGTGAATAAGGAGCAGTAGTTGGTTGAGGTGGAACTCATACAATTTTATGTACAGTACAGTTGTACAGTTTTTGTAGGCAGTTAAGTCAGGAAGTTATGTTCCCTCCCAACCAACATACTTTCTACCAGTTGTGTTGGCCATGTTGATTCTGGACACTTTCTAACTTTCTATCTATCTAAACTATCTTGGAGATGAACAAACACTAGTACAAAATACATTACTGCATTTAAATAAATTAACATACACAAATTATTTAATTTCAAAAGATTTAATGAAAAATAATGATATATGAAAAAATAAACTTTCATTACAAATTAAAAGTTGTACTAATATAATAATTCTCATCAGAAATTATTGATTGATTAATATTTTTTTCAGAATGTATAATAAAATCTTATATTGTTTCAGTGACCTGATTGGAAACAGTGTCTCAGTGAATGTGACGTTCAATCCTCTCATCAAAAACTCTCATGTAAGTGGGAGATTTGCTACCATCTAGTGGTTTGGTCCTGTCCCACAAGCACAGACTGAAAGATGAATAGTGCTGAGCCATCAGGCTCATCACATCATGTAAACAGCTGCAGCAGAGTGCAGCTTTAAAGCTCCAGTTGGTAAGTTGACGAAAGTGAAAGTAAACTCCGCGACTTGGTCGGAAATTTCAAGACAATACTCCGTCAGGTCCCTTTATGAACCTCTGCCAAGCGCCCCACACACACAGACACACAAAGTAGCCATGAACGCACCCACAGAGAGAAAAAAAAAAAAAAAAAGATGTACCGTATCCATAGCACGACGTGTAGGAGCGGCGATTGGCTGCTCCTCCTGCTCCCTCTACCTGACTGGTGGAGAATCGTCGGGCGCGGTGGATTTTGGCAAATACGATTACAGGCTGTAGGTGGAGCCAGAGGAGTTGGATTTTGTCCTAAATTACTCATTTAATGTCTGACCATCAGAATATAGTGACAATTCCAGCAAATATGACTGAATAATTGTTACCAACTGAAGCTTTAAGTGTAGGCAATGTTAGAAATAAGTGTTCCTAAGATCAGTTGTTGATTTCCATCTCCTGTGTGAGGCATCAGACTAACTAGCTTTTCAAAAGTAATGTCATTCCTTTTGCTCAGCTAGCTTCAGGGGCCGACGCAGCAGAAGATAAATAAACACTGATAAATTCACAACAAACTGGATTAGACCTATAGAGGAAACGCCGTAGTTCACATACAGGAAGCCGCCAGCGGTCGGGCCGACCGTGCGAAGCAGAGATTGAACAGATGAACACAGTCCCAGCATTGTGCCTGTGTGAGAGCAGAGTGGGTTTAATAAATAATAAATTGCTGAATTAAAATAATTGAATTGTGTTTTAAAATGTTTTTGTTTTTTTAATGTGGTTTTGTCCTTATCTTACTATTTCCAAGTCCTCACTATCTGAGTTTGACACTGTGTGTATTTTCCCTCCTTTAGCTGTGATCTGATATAAATGATGCTCTGCAAAATTAAGGTCAAGTCTGTCTTTGTTTGTGTCTCCTTTAGTATCTAAAGTAAAGGACGAGCTCACCTGTTTCAGAGGACGGTACGCTCTTGGTGAGCATGCTGTCTGTGATCACATTGAACACGCTGAGAGAAAACATCATGGGGATGACGGTGATGCAGAAGTGGAACACATTCTGCATGTAGGCCTGCAGGGAGAGAGACATTTCAGAATAAAAATGTCTAAGATTAGTTTCATTATAGGATAAATACAGGAATGAAAATTATTAATTGACAACATTATTTGTTATTCACGTCAGACTGGTAAAACAGAACATCACTGCAGGCCAGTCTTCGCTATCTCACAGAGCAATCGTGGTTCCCGGAGGAGAAACCTGAAAGCTAGACTTTCTCGATTCTCAAGTTTTCTCCTTGCACCGTCATTCGGTTCATATTTGTGGCTTTACGTGAAATGTTTTGACAACTATTGGACGATTTCCCATAAATATTAAAAACAGGCATTTATGATTCCCAGAGGATGAACTGTAATAATTTAACCCATCATCATCATGACCAAATATGATTCCGTCTAAAACTTTGATTCTCTTCAGCCTCATTTGTACCACACGCACTACCAACTAGCAAATGTCTTCATGATGATGAGCACAATGAAGGAATGAAGGAAGGAGGAAATCACTCTGGTCCGGCACTCTACATTTAAATTGAATGTGTTTCTGTGCGTACCTGAGCCAGTCCCACCATAGAAGAAACTCCAATGGACAGAAGTAACAGCGAGCGCTCAGAATATCTCGCTGTAAGTGGACCAATCACTCCTCCCTGAATAACCTGTAGACACATGTGGGTTTTATAGTCTGATTATGTCACAAGCTGCTGCACGTTTAACAAACTAATCACAGAGATTTTAATCAACCTCTCTTGAATTTCAGTTTTAACAAAGCATACCATTTGAACGATGCCAAAGTAGGCCATCAAATATCCATTCTGCTCAGGTTTCAACTTGAAGACGTCCAATGCAATAATCGAAAACATCACTTGAAAAATACCTGCGAAAACACAGTCGTGTAAAAACAGAGAAACAGAGGGCCTGAAAATGAAATAAAATAAAAGTTTGAAAAGTAACTCTCACCTGATGGCAAGCCTGCGACCACCTTCACCACAAAAGTCGCAGTCACACCTGGGAACTTCATTAGTCTTGTGATCTCTCCCACATTAAATACTGACTTTTTGTTGTCACCTGCAGCAGATTTAAAGACATTAAAGACAATAAAACAGATGTACAATTGCACATTACAAAATCTCCAGCAGGTCCAGGGAAACAATCACAGTTTCATGTCATAGTCTCAAAAATATTTCACTACGACTCAGACACCATCACAGAGACGCAGTTTCATTTATTGGGGAGTTTGATTAAAAAAAACAAGTTCATTGAAAATAGAGGTAAAAAACAAAAAGAATAGTCCAGGATTATAACCCCATGTAACTGGGGTAACTGTTTAACAAGCAAGTCCATAACATGTCAGTCACATAGCTGCTGCTCTGTGGATTATTTTTATATAATTTACAAACAGTTTCCTTCCTGATTCTTCTCTTTATTCTAACATGTAAGGAAAGACTGTTGACACTATATTTACAGACTGATATGATGATGTGGATATGGCATCAGTCTTATTATTTATTTCACAAAAGTATTCCTACAACCATGTCCTAAGAATTAAACAGTAGCCTACTACAAATAATAGAGAATCAACAGCTGATTGATGGTTGACTGACAGGGATTTTTGACTATTCCAAAGATATGACAGCAGAATGAATGTACTGCTGCCATCAGATCATAACAAATTTGGAGACATAAAAGCAGCACAGTAAACCCTTTTTTTCTACTCCTACAAACAGTGAAGTGGTTTTAAAAAATACATGTAGGTTAACACATATACTTTGTGTCATACCATGCATTTTTTTTTTACATAATACTGTATAAAATATTCACAATATAATACTGACAAGAATCAGATTAGGTCAAGTGAATTTATTGTTTGTAGCACACAATATGAAGAGCTCGGCTGGAAAGGTTAACTGTTAAATTTTAATTCCTACAATCCTTAACTTGGACTGCGCTTGGACGTCACTGGAGAGATGAGGCTGCTTTGATTTGTCTCCAGTCTTCAGGGTGAACTTTTTGGGGACGGATGAGGGGCGGGAGGTGCTTGAGGTGCTTGTTTTGTCTCCAGAGGCCAGGTTGGATTTCTTCGTCCTCTTGGCCGCACTCCTCTGCAGTCTTTCTGCACGTTGCACTTTATTGATGTTGGCCAGTTGTTTGCCCAGCTGTTCAGCCTCACTTCTGTACATGTTCCTCTCTCCTGTTATTACCTGAAGCTTTTCTTTGTGGCCTCTGACCTTCGCCCGGCACTGACTCAGCTGCACTGACACCTGAGTCAGATTACGTTTCAGCTCTTCACACTGCTTCAGCGCTTTCCTCAGATCTTCGGACTGGGTGTTCAGCTCTTTCTGTAAGGACTCGATCTTCTGGACATGCACCTCTTTTGGGAGTTTTCTGACCATCTGAGGTCTTTGCTTGAGGATTACTATTCTTTTCCCCATCTGGTTCTCAACAGCGCGACAAATTTCGCTCTCTTGGAGCTTCTGGTTCTGTGTGTGAAGTTCTTCCTCACACTTACGGAGCCTCCGCCTCTGATCTTTGGCATCGCTCTCTATGAGGGCCTTCTCCTTCTCCCGCTTTAGGCTCTCCTGCTTGAGAAGATGGATTTGCTTCATATACTCTCTACACTGACCACTCTTCATGGTCAGGTTCGACTGCTGTTCAGTCACTTTGTCACGCAGCTCTGAACATTCATTTTGGCATTGCAGCCACTTGTCGCTCAGGCCGTCCCTCTCTTTGATGGCCTTGTCCAGTTGTTCCTTGAGGTTCTTCTGCTCTGCCCTCTGTTTGACAGTACCATGTTTCACTGAGTACAGCACCTTCTTCATTGACTCCACTTCTGCCGTGAGGTCCTCATTCTGCTTGCTGCACCTCTTCAGCTCTGTCTTCTGAGTCTTAACATTCTTACCCATCACCGACAACTCATTCTTGCAGACCACCAGCTGGTTCCTCAGGATGTCTCTGTTGCTGGTCACCTGGTGGATCCTTTGCTGTTCTGCCTTGATGTGTTCAGCATCAGACATCAGACCCTCAACTTTCTTCTTGAGGATGGTGTTTTCCCTCTCAAGGGTCTGATTTTTCTTCTGCAGGTGGGCGTGTTCCCGCTCGGTGTCAGGTAGGATTGAAGATAAGACATAGTGATGATACGCTGACATGGGGGCAGTCTTCTGTGCATCCTTCTCATCTTCAAGTGCCACTTTTTTAGAGCCCTCCATCTTTCCAGTTGATTTCTGCAGACAAACACTGGCTCTCAATCAGATATGGAACATGGAGGTTTCTATCCGACTGTGACATCAGAACATTCCAATAGAATTCTACAGTTGCGCAATTCATTCCGGTCTTCTCCCTGTATTTTGGCTGCCTCGCAGATCCCATTCATTTTTCTCATCAACACTGTCAGACGACAATAGCTGAATTGCATTTGTAACTTGGATTGGCATGAAACTATCCCTGATAAATCATCACAACCGAAGTTTAGGGCTGAAACTAACAATTGCAAAACATATGTTTAGTTTGCAATGATATGCCAAAATAATACTACTAATAATATTCAAATCTGCAAACACTTGAAAACTAAATTGTCACTATTTTTGCTTTACAAATTTGATATATTTTCGAAATAGTTCCTAATCATCTAATCACTGAAGCTTAAAACTATGTGTGAGACATAAAATTAACACAATCTTCATCTTGAATGAATTTACTTTTGATCTCTGGGTCCATTTTGGGTGATTTTAGTAACTAAGGCACAGCAAAGCGTTCTCCATGGCAACAGTGACAATGGATAAACTTCAGTGAAGGGAAGACTAATTAATTCAGAGTGACAGCTACATTGTCTCTTCCTTTGTTCAGCAGCAGCCATCGCTACACACAATAACCATCACATACAGGCAGCTCATTGAATGTATTTGGTCTGCTACAACATACTGTTCATGTTTGCTTTAACATGTTCTGCATTCTCCATGCATAAAGGAATAAAAAGAAAGAAATATAAAGCTGTACTATTAAGTAATATAATGTACTTTCAGTTGGACTTTAGCTGTGAAACTAAACACTGCCTCCTAACACCATACAGTAGGTCCATACTTGAGGATTTTATACAAATTCAGAGATAGCTGAGAACATGAGGTGAAGTAGTGGGAAGTGTGTCTTACTTTCTGAGTTGGTTCTTGGAGTTTGAGGTTTAGTAGTTTTCGGGATAAACTTTAAAACCAACAGTAAACTGAAGGCGCTTCCCACAGCACCAAAACATGCAGTAAGTGACTCCCTAGGAAATACAAAGACAAAGCAGTGATATGGACAAAGTATTTACAGACATTTTTGGTATACATTTTAAGATCAAAAACATACACTTTTCGCATCATTGTCATTTTCATAACATTTCTATTACAGTTTAACCAGTATTAACAATTTTTGTTCCAACTGGGGACAAAAAACACAAACACAGAGTAGGTCATAGATTTGCTTTTCAAAAATCATGCCATTTTCCATATGTAATTAGTAGTAGTTAGTAATTACTAGTAATCCTGGAAAAAATATTTCTCACTTATGACTGACTCTTTGGAGTATCTCAGTTATGTGTTGCATATGTACAGATCATATCTCAGTTTCAGAAAACGGGGTAAGACCTTATGCTGGCTTTAAGAAATGAAACCAGGGCGCAGTGGCTGTGAACACTTAAAGGGATAGTTCACCCAAAATAGAAATTTGACTCATTATTACTCACCTTCATGTCGACTAAGGGCTGGGAGAAGTTTCAGAGTTATCCGTGGCTTGTTTTGTAGCGGAAGCTTCTTGAAGCTCCTCTTCCCGGTTCATCAAATTTGGACAAACTGGGAAGAGGACAGACCCTGGTTCGTCCAAATTTGACGAACCGGGAAAAGGAGCTTCCGCTACAAACAAGCTTGAAAAACAGACTTATTTAATTTTTTTCGGGACAATTTCGCATTTCGGGGCTTCAATACAAGACGGACATTACATAGAGCAGCATGGAGGTATTTGGATGTTTTTTGGTGTGTCTTCCTGTTACGAAGACAGTTGGTATCCATTTGCAACCGTTATATGGACATGCACTGCTACGCCGAGACCCCCTGTAACTCAGAGAAGCCACGGAGGACTCTGAGACTTCTCCCAGCCCTTAGTCGACAAGAGGGTGAGTAGATAATGAGTGCAATTTCAATTTTGGGTGAACTATCCCTTTAATCCTGTTTTTGAGCAGTCATATAATCAGGGATATAATTACCCAGGTTTTTCATGTTCCATGTAAATGATATATCCCTAAAAATGTCAGAAAACACAAAAGAAAGCTAAGGTACTTGAGCACCTGTAAACACAGTCCATTGTAGGCAGCAGGAAGTAACCCCACCTCTGAGTGTTATTACCTTACTTTGAAGAGACAAATACTTGGACAAAAGAGCTTCCAAACTGGCCCAGAAATCAAAAGTGAACCCAAAGCCTTTTGCCACTAAAACTTGGTGATTGGATGTTTTTTTGTTTGTCATTGTAATGTATAAAACACGAGCAGCCTCTCATTGTCTCTCACCTCTTATACAAATGTGTTAACCTCTCAACTCTACATCATTTACATGACTCGCCCTAGATTCATTCATTCACCACCCAATGCAAACACACAAAACACACACACATACAGTGAGACTAACCCGAAACGTGTGTTGAGATGTCCGCCCAATGTAGAGCCGGCAATCATACCCACGCCAAAACACAGGCCTAGTTTGGATAAAGCATCTGCACGTTTGTCAGGTTCTGAGAGGTCTGCAACAACCATCTGAGACGCTGCAGACAGGGGGAGAGAGAAAACAAAGTGATGATGAAACTGAAAGACCATCAGAGGGTCACAGCAGCAGAAACCTATACTGTAACTATTTCAAACATGTCAGCTTATTGCATGCTAGCCAGAAGATGCACTACCTTATTTCTGCAATCTTACAGTCCAAATCTTTATAAATGAAATTAAGTTGACTGAATTGAGGAAAAAAAAAAAAACACCAAATTATATATTACACTACATTACATGAAAAATGTTGTTGTATCTTCTTTAGTAGTGGTGGTATCACAAAAACTAGAAATGCTTTGTAACCTTTTGGAATAAAACAATAATAACATTTTGAGAACAGGTTAAAATACCACATGAAAATAAATTATAATATTCTGAAGGAAAAGTCAAAAAGTCAGAATATCAGAATATTAGATATATCACAATTTCTCCACATATTTTTTCTTATACACCTTGAAACATTTATGAATTTACAAGAATGAACAGGTAAGTTCGATTAACTACAGGCTAAAGCAGGCAGCTGAGGAGGTCTATTATTTCAGTTTGGCCATGTATATTAAAATAGTTCAGCCACAGAGTTAACAAAACACGAAAGTGGGTGTTGATCACTGAGTGATCTATACGTGACGTTTGACACATGAGCGAAGAGGGTTGTACTGCAGATGAGTGCTCCTCACCAGGCAGGACATGCATGAAGACTGTTGGGATTTTGTGGACAAACAGCATGGCAGGATGATCTGCTATGGCCAACAGCAGGAAGAAGACAACAGTTGAAGAACAGGCCAGAGATAAGGCCAGTCGTGCCCCGAAGAGATCTGCAAACCTGCCAACGGATCAAAGCCAAGAAACAACAAGTTACTACATAGTGTTGGACAAGAAAAACAGTGCAGACCAGTGAAATGCATAAGGAAGAATCTGAAGCAGATCTGTCTGGTTTAATCTTCAATGGCTTTTACCTTCCAAACATAGGACCTCCAAGCAGCTGAATGACGCCCACCGTGGTTTGTAAATAGCCAAACCACAAAGTGTCAAAGCCAAGTTTCTTTGCCAGATACTAAACAGAGACATAATGAAATAAAATATTGTCAATAAAACGATGGACTAACATATAAAATGTGTTAATATAGTAACAGTGGGTATGATCTAGAAATCAGCTGATTTTGACAGCACAGTTTGACAGGGTGCAGTGTAGCACAACAATCGATGCACACATCTCAGTGAAGCTGAGTGAATCACCACATTTCAACATCTCTAATTTCATTTCATAACTTCATGTCCTTAGGAAAAATAAATAATTGTCATGGTGGCAGTACAGCCCTTCATAAAAATTATAACTGGAGGTATTTGAGAAGGGCAGTGGAAAGATTAAGCTGGCTTGCTTTTTTCTTTTTTTAATCATGCATGTGAACTTTTTAGGGTGTAGGATTAAGCAGCTAGTTCAAACAAATGTATCTCACATCTACTACACACAGTAACAACAGTGTAGCTAGGCTACATGCTGTATTTTGTGTAATAAGGTGTGTTTCACCTTTCACCTGTCTTGTAATGTAGTCTACATTTCTGCCACATAATCACTCACTCTAACACACAATGGGGAAAACGACATGATAACTGTGTGTGGGCTAAGTGTCGTTGTCGCTGTTGTTGTTATCAGGATAGTAACAGTTGGATTGTAGGTGTTTATAAGGTGCAAGATTGATTGATTGATTGATTGATTGATTGATTGATTGATTGATTGATTGATTGATTGATTGATTGATTATCTTTTTAAACGACTATCTTCTGCCTCTCCTTGACTGTTGCTGTTTTGGACACCTGAATCTCGAATCTCGCTAGGGGGATAAATAATGTAAACATTATCAATGTTTCACATTCACGGCGGTCACGGAAATGTCAACTTCCTGCTTCTGGCGTAGGCAGCAGATATGCTCACCGGGGTAACAGAAAACTGTAAAAACATCCATGTTATGTCCAAAGCAGCGATGAGGTAGACGATGTAAATGATTTTCTTGCTCTGTGGCTGAGCTGCTCCTCCGGTTGTTCCCTCGTTTCGCGTCGTCTCACCTTTCGGACCCATATCGAATCAAACCTGCAGCCGCCGACGGTAGGCTACCGTCAGTGTGGTTGGCACCGTGTGAGAAGAAGGACACAGTCGGTGGAAGTCCAGTTGTTGTCCGGTAAAGTAGCCTTTAACCCAGTGAACAGTCACATGAAGCTGCAAACCTAACACCGGTTGTACTTTGGAGCAGACGGACGACGAGGAGGCGTTACCGGTGTAGTAGATCTGAGCTACTTACGATCTGACTATAATGTGAAATCTGACGTGTTTGGTTGTTTGAGCATCGTTTACCGGGACAGCTAGACCTGCCCGTGAGTCCAAATCCAGCTGGTAACACGGTCCAAACGACCTGGGCGGACATTTGTTATTAAAGAAAATCCCACAGGGAATGTGGAAGTTTTCGACAGCGGTGCGTTCAAGTGCCTCTGCTGAGGTCGTACCGTAGAGCTGTCGAGATGCCTGTTCATGGTTTTTAATCACGTGAATGAAACGTGGGGATGCGACAAACAAATCTGTTAAAAATTAATATTTTCAATAAATCACTCACCTATAAATGAGAAGAAGTAGCCTAGTTCTGCTTTGTCAGCATCTGTTTTTAATTAGATAAAGTTCTCAGTCTGTTCATCTCAATTAAATCATTTTTAATAGGCTATGAGGCAGTCAAGCATAGTCAACAAAAAACTCTAGTATTTTAATTCTAAAAACGTAAATTTATATGCAATTTACATAACGAAAGATGTAGGCCATGTATCATACAAAATAGAAAATACAGTTTAGATTAAATTCCATAAAAGAGCGAAAGGTCATCAATCATTTTTTGATAGCACTATCTGCAATAATTTGAGTAGTGGCAGTTACACACTTTACTTTCCCAACCCTACCCCACTCTTTCAGTTAATATTTGCACTCCTTTTAGTTTAATTTTTTTTATTTAGTAAGATGCACATATATTTCTACACTATTTTACTTACCTGTATGTTTTTTTGTGTGCTTTCTGCATTGCCAAGAGTGGCTATTTAATCTGGTTGCACCCACTTTGTGCAATGACAAAGTCATTTGTACATTTTTATTGCATGATGTATGCAACAAGACCAGTTCTTATTAATTTGAGCTTGTTTTTGTTAACCTTTATAATAAAAGTATCCTCCCAAAGAGTTATGTCCACCTTTGTCCATTTGGGGAAAATAACCTTTTATTTTGAAGCTGAACATTAGTGTCTTATTTTGAAATCCACGAGCGACCTCCTCCCGGAAGTATGTTCCATCCTCACCTAGTCGGATATCCACCGTGTTGGGTTGTGTTGTGTTGTGTTGTGTTGTGTGTGCACAGAGCTTCAGACGAGAGCTTCATCCATCAGAGTAGAGTCTCGTGTTGTGGCATGTTGACAGCAGAACCCACGGAGTGACGATGCCGAGTCTGACTCCCCACGTGTACTGGGCCCAGAGACACGGAGACGTTTATCTGCGCGTGGAGCTGAGCGATGCCAAGGTACAGTGACAGTGGGACAAGTCCCCAGCATCCAACCGGCTGCTCACCTACACAGCCTCAACCCACACAGACCAGTCTATCAAAGGCTCCGGTGGCGCATTTAAATGCCTCTTGTCTATTTTCTCATCGCAGTGTGCGTAACTTACTTTAATAATGTGATGTGCAGCAGATACAGTTAGCCTCACTGTTAGCAGAGCCAGTCTTCTCTGCTGTTAGCTAAGTGGCGATGTAGCCACAGCTCAAGGTGGCTACATTTATCTTTGTGAAGGCTAAAAAAAAAAAAAAGACTACCGTATGTTACTTCTTTTGGTAATGTAGGCCTTTATATTTACTGGTGGCACAAATAACACAATTACAGCTCTGACAGACGTTTATTATCTGGCATCCGGGTCATTTAACGTTTTTGCATATTGTCATTATAATGGCGAAGAAGAATTTCTTAGCAAAGCTACAAGGTGCCTGTACACGTAAAATAAAGTAAATAAAGACAAACGGGGAACAGCAACAACCATATAAACAGTAAAATCCTGTGACCCATGTTAAGCAATTTAAAAACAATAAGACACAGCATGAACAAGCCCAACAGAGAACAATACAAAATAGGAGCACCACTACTTGTCTAACCGGTTAAAAAGAAGCCTCTCTGTAAAAGTTAGTTTTAATTAGACATTCAACAGAGGTCAGTGAGCCACCTAACCTGAGGTTCACCTGAGGCAATGGTTTTATCTCCCTTTGTCATCAGCCTGGACCTGCATACAACCAGAGCATCAGGTTACAACACAGGCAGCAGCGCATAGTTCAGATCATAGAGTTTAGAGAGGCAGCCTGGAGCCAAACCACACAGCGTTTAAAAATGTATGACAAAAGTGGAGTTTTAGTGCAGCTAAAACTGGTGTGATGTAATCTGGTTGCCATCTGGTTGGTTTTGAACCAAATATCATTGAGTTTGCAGTCTAAATGAAGAATTCAAAACACTAACACCTGCTTTTATGATTTCTGAATTACTCTAGAATAACAGCTATTAGTTACAGTTTTATTCTGACTGCATTGTCTTTTTGTTTCACTCCACAGTTTTTAACATTGCATTAAAGTGAAGTGCTAATCATTTGTGCCAATCAGTAACAATTTGTATTGAGAATAATGTAAGATGTGGACAGGTTTTGAGAGAACCTGTGTTTGCATCAGTAACATGAAACACAGGTTCTCCTTCCTCTCTGTATTTGCAGGTTCAGACTTCATCCACATCCTGCATCTGCTAGATTACTGCCTTATAAAAGATGCATGGCTTTTACTGGGAGTTCTGGGTCTTGTTTAGTCTCTGAGGAGTGAGGCAACTGAAACAGGCCAGCAGAGGAACACCTGTCATGTTATATACATATTGGGCCCATGTATATCAATGAGATTGACAAAATATCAGAATCCCCTCTCTTTTTTATGTGGAATTTATTGACAATAAGAAAATGTAGAATATCACTTGACTTCTCCTTTTAATCTCCACCTCCTAGTACTTTGTGTGTGTCAGGTTTGTTTTGATCTTAGGTCTTTTGTGTTTTTAGAACCTTGACATCAGTCTTGAAGAAAACAACACACTTCAGTTCAGAGGTTTGTATCTATCTACATTTACACAAATGAGAGGAACAGCAGAAACACAATGAAAACTCTAATGTTATTATAACGTAAAACTCTTCATATTGTTCCACAGCACAGGGCCACGGCGCTAAGGGGGATAATGAATACGAGTTCAGTTTGGAATTTCTACATCCTGTCAGACCTGAGGTATTGATCTTTTATGCGTCTTTTTTGTATCAGTGGTGAAAAAGATCCAAACACTCACTTCCTGAGAAATTGCTGACAATGTTGAAAACCTGCCCTACAAGCAATGTTGAGGGAAGTAATGAAAGAAATTGCTGGCTCCGGGCCTGTAACCTGATCTACACCAAATGGGTTAATGGGTTCTTTGGTCCACACTACACCCCTCCACCACATTCATTCAATACTTAATGCATGGTCCTGCTGAGAAGTAAACAGACTAGCAGACACAGGTAAAAACAGCCTGTGCACAAGGTCCATCACTGGCTCAGTGTATTCCCCTATATTGCCTGATTATTAATTATTAATGTATTACCTCTCATTGTCTTATCTGTAAAAGACAGATTGTTGTGGTGTTAGGGAGGTAGGTGCAGGTGTAAGTGTCCTCTGCCCACAACCTCCTATCTGTTCAGGATACCTGGAAATAAATATTTAAAGGGATAGTATCATTTTTTTTAAAGTGGGGTTGTATGATCTACAAATAGCCCCTAAGTACTTTAATTGCAGTAGAAGACTCTCTGAACTCCTCCCGTTAGCAACGCCAGCCCATAGCCCTGCCCAGAGATTTACAACATACATTGTTGTGAATGGACCCAAAGAAACGGCCTATTTTCGAGGCCTAAAAGAGGTTTTACATGAAAAAAAATACACAGTTCCATTGTTCGCTATAATATGATTTTTTCCAGCCCCCTAAAGTGCAGGAAAAATGCAGTTTTTATTTGGACCTAACCAACTCATGTATCCCTCTGCCCAGGGTTAGCGCCCGCCGATCAGCAGTTGGTTAGGTCCAAATAAAAACTGTGTTTTTCCTGCACTTTGAGGAGCTGGAAAAAATTATATTATAGCGAACAATGGAACTGTGTATTTTTTTTCAGGTAAAACCTCTTTTAGGCCGCGAAAATAGGCCGCTTCTTTGGGTCTGTTCACAACACTGTATGTTGTAAATCTCTGGGCAGGGCTATGGGCTGGCGTTGCTAATGGGAGGAGTGCAGAGAGTCTTCTACTGCAATTAAAGTACTTAGGGGCTATTTGTAGAACAATCAACCCCACTTTAAAAAAATACTACTATCCCTTTAACATGAAAATGTAAATAAAAAAAAATAAAGAAGAAGAAACAAACGACAAATTCTTTACTATATTCTGCCAAGCATTCTTACACATTTAGCACATTTCCTATTTCTTTTGCCACCTCTTATCACAAGAGCACTATGTGAGTGACTGCATGATAACACATCATGGCACTGATTGAGTAGGAGGACCTGCTGGAAACGGCTGCAGTCAAGTCAAGGCCAGCGCTGATTGGAAAACGGCTCCTAGCTGAAGTGAGGCTTGATTAGCTGCTACACTTTCCTCCACTCTACTACCTGTGAATTTATTTGGGAGACAAGGAGAAAGCAGGTTTTAATTAATTCCACCCCTAACTAGAATAGACACAGACTAGATGCAATTTTGTGCCAGGTGATGGTCATTTGTTGTACATGTCACAAAGCTACGTGCCCTTTCACCATCCTAGATTTCTGTCTGTCTGTAGCCATCTGTAAAACATTATCTTAAGAAACCCTGTATGATTTCCTAACTCTATACGTTCGTCCGTCATGGTGAACTCCAGATCAATCACAGGTCCACGCAGCGTCAGGTCGACATCAAGATCAAGAAGCAGGAGGAGCGCTGGTGGGACCGGCTGACGCAGCAGGAGAAGAAGCCTCTGTTTCTAGCTCCTGACTTTGACCGCTGGCTGGACGAGTCCGACGCTGAGATGGAGCTGCAGGCTAAAGTAAGGACTCTAAAACCGCATGTGTATGGCAAGCCATTTTAACATTTAAAAGCCAGGCTGGATATGTGTTGCAGATATCTGTAATTCAGATTTGCCTAGTCAAAAACAATATTTCCGATATCCGCAACTACATTCTTCCTATCCACAATTGTCATTTCAGATATCAACTACGTTCTTCCTAGGACAAATAACATCACTTTTGCCATTCACCCCTGGGGGTTTATCATTACAGATATCTATAATTCAGTTGCAGATATCCGCTATGTGAATTACGGATATCTGTAACTGAATTATGACTAGTACTAATTCCAGTTTGCGGTATCTACAATCTGATTCTGACTAGTCATAATTGCAGTTCAAGATATCTTTAATTCACCTCAATTAAAGATATCTACATGTCCCTTTTCAGATATCTTAAATTAAGTTTTGACTAGGCGAAATGACGTTGTAGATATCTGTAAATGGAATTATGACTAGTCAAAATGATGTTGAAGATATCTCAAACTGGAATTAGGAATAGTCGTAATTCAGTTACAGATATCCATAATTCACACAGCGGATATCTGCAAGTGAATTGTAGATATCTGTAATGACAAACCCCATGCACATGAATGGCAAAAGTGACGTCATTTGTCCTAAGAAGAATGTAGTTGCAGATATCTGAAATGTTCTTTTTGACTAGGCAAAACTGAATTACAGATATATTGAATGAAAAATCCAACTATTCAAAATGTAATTACGACAAGTCAGAAAGACGTTGTTGATATCTACTACTACTTCTACGGATAGTCAAACTTAAATCCGCTTGCCATACATGTGTGAATTTCGACTCTTGTTTTGGTTGGTAAATGTTTCCACTTCTCCCAGCTCATTTTGTTTGAATGTAAAGCATCAAACAGTGAAGTCATTCATCATTTCAGAGTAATTAAAGCAACTGAAGACGTATAAACTGGATGTAGAATGTTTGGTTATTGCATGGTGATATTTGATGGTGTGTTTTTTTTTGCAGGAGGAGGAGAAGATAAACAGGATAAGTGTGGAGTCGAGAGTGCGTAAAGACCGTGAGTCACACTCAGCTCTCCATCTGAGAACAACCAAACACCCCCACCCTCACAGATGTGTCAAACTTTCTAATTGGATAAGTTGACATCTTCTATCCTTAAGGAGGTTTAATGCAGGTGTGTTATTGAAGACGCTTTGCTGTGTTTCCTCAGCCTTCCTCGGTCTGAAGAGAGGCTACTTGTTTATGTACAACCTCGTGCAGTTCCTGGGATTCTCCTGGATCTTTGTCAACATGACTGTTCGACTCTTCATTCTTGGTCAAGGTTTGTTTCCAAAAGCTAAATACAACAAACAAAGTGACAAAGTTTTAATCACCTGCATGTTCCATGTATTTAGGAATATTGTCCAGAACTAGGGAGACAGGATCTATAATAATGATTCAGTTCTGGATTTGAAACTTATTTATTTTTCAGAGGAATATGAGTGTGGTTTTGTGTGTTTCATGTTGATTACAAATCATGTGGACTTCAAATTATTGCCAAGCAAACAACATACCTCATAATAGGATCGACTTCCTGTCTTTCAAACAGCGGCTATTATCTGACATAGTTAATTTCAGCGAGCACTAAAACTGAGCTTTCAGACACGAAACAGGTAATCCGTCACAGTTTATATGTTGTCAGTTATATTATTCTTGTGCTTTATTCAGTCCATCACACAGATGAGGGTAAAAGTGAGAGCGAGGAACAGCAGAATGGGCCGACTGTAGAGCGACACAGTGAGATTAAAATTGGAGCAACTGAACTGACAAAAACTGGAGGATGGTTGTCACTTGAGTGTTAACACAAATACAAAAAAGATGCAAACACAATTACTACCACTGTGCAATAATGGAAAACAACCACGGGTGCGTGGTTTCTGTTTATGAGGGGCTTTTTCATTCACTAATGAGTTCCTTTGAATAGAAACAGGAACACGACTGTACACCGCCTGGATTTGTTTTGCAAATGATGAGCCTAATGGATAGTGGCTCATGCAATGTGCTGTTTGTTTCTCTCTTGTCTCCTCAGACTCATTCTACGATACCTTCCACACCACAGCTGATATGATGTACTTCTGTCAGATGATGGCCGTACTCGAGGTCATTAATCCCCTGTTGGGACTGGTTAAGACTGGATTTTTCCCAGCTATGATACAGGTAAAACACAGGATATGATGACCTGGAACATTATTCATTGTCATCTTTACATGCAAAGCCATGAAATTGAGAACTCAAGAAACATCTTAATCGTAAAATAGTGTTGGTGTATATACCACGTCAGGGACAGGTCACAGGAGTTGCACTTGCACAGCATGACTCACTGCTGAAAGTGAGACGCGACAAAAACTATGGCAGAGAGAAAAACGAGATGGCAGAAAGTTCAGAGGCCAACTCGCAGCAGCAGAGAGAGTGGTTTGGACTCCAAGCAACCTAAAAAGCCCTGTTTGGAAATACTTTGGATTTTGGTCAGTAGACGGCAAAAATGTGGAGCCTCGAAATAAAGTTGTATTGCGCCTAGAGATAGACGGGAGCGAGCGTGAGAGAGGTCTACCGTCTTAGAAGTTTTACAGTATAGGCCGGCCATTACTTCATTTACTTATTTTGTAGTGTGTAGGTATGTTAAAACTGAAATAAAAATACCTTTACAAGTAGTTATGTCTCGTTGTATTAGTTTGTCCTCCTGTTATAGACATTATGCACAAATATAGATATTCGAATGGTTTGAACCCATGTGTTTGTTTTTTTTTAGAGGGAATATTCAAACATCATTTTGGAGCAATTTTGACAACCCTAGTTCCTCCACACTTACCTCCTTATGGAGCTGGCTGTGTGTATATACTGAAACAGAAAAGAACCTAGAGTGTCCAAAGTATAGCATTAGGAAAAGAGTGTACAAAAACAAGCGGTTGACATGCTTGTGGTCCTATAGTATAAAAGGTATGTAGACGTTGAGAAATGTTGCAGGTGGTAACGGGGGGGTTTATAGTAAAAAGGTTGTCTCAGCATGAACTGACAGTGCTGTGACATTTTTTATTCTTTTAGAATGGCCTAACACATTTCCTCTGTGGTGGGTTCGTAATGAGCATGAATTTTAAGGTGAGAAACCTCTTCTGTGTGATGTTGCAGGTTGCAGGGAGGAACGTCATTCTGTTCGTCATCTTCGGCAGCCTGGAGGAGATGCAGAACAAACCCGTGGTCTTCTTCGTCTTCTACCTCTGGAGCACCATTGAGATCTTCAGGTCAGCTCGGCTCACCTCCCTCTTCTCTGTGGTGAACTCACTTTGTTCCTGCTATAACATTTGGACCGTCCATCTCTTCCACCAGGTACCCCTTCTACATGCTGGCCTGCATCGGCACCGAGTGGAAGCTGTTAACGTGGCTCAGATACAGCCTGTGGATCCCCCTGTACCCTCTGGGGGTCATAGCTGAGGGTTAGTCACTGGGCTGTCAAGGCCACTGATAACATGGAGACATAAATGAGTGTTTGCGACGATCATTAATAGTGGTTGCTGCTGACGGTGTGTTGTTCTTCACATGTGCACAGCGGTGGCTGTGATCCAGTCCCTGCCCATCTTTGATGAGACCCGTCTGTTCAGCATCCCCCTCCCTGCAGTGCTGGGACACTCTTTGAGCTTCTCCTACACTCTGCAGCTCTACCTGGTCCTCATGTTTCTGGGTGAGACATCCACACTGACACACCATTATCCACTCTGACACAGCCTCCATTGTCTTCTTAACGGGATAGTTCAACATTTTGCCAATAGGCCCATTGCCATAATCCCTATAGTTTTAGGAGTAGGTTCGTTACCTTTAATTGTTGGTGCAAGCTATTTTTAGAACGGCGGAGCAGAGCCGCGAGCTGCTCAGAGCTACGCTACGGAGGCTAATGGGATTTCTTGGTTTCCCTCATCAAACTCATCAAATACACAATCCAACAACTCCAAAATGCTCTGGTGGACATGTTGTGACCTATACATTCACCACGCTATGAGATAATAATGTACTTGATGAGTTTGATGAGAAATCCCATGAGCCTCCGTAGCGTACTGTAGCTCTGAGCAGCTTGCGGCTCTGCTCCGCCGTTCTAAAAATAGCTTGCACCAACAATTAAAGGTAACGAACCTACTGCTATGACTATAGGGATTATGGCAATGGGCCCATGAGCACAGCAGGTTAAGTATCAGCTTCTGAAGAGGACACATTTTGAGCAGTGATAGATGTTGATGTTCTAGTCAGGAACAGACAGACAAGGATTCACAGGTGCAGTAAGAATATTGGATAGAGAGGGACTTAATCAGTTTATTTCTCCAATCAGCCAACTTTCACATCATCTTTAAATTCCAATGTAAATAGAAAATTCATATTGTTACTTTTCAAAGATACATATTAAAAATATCAATTCAGTTTTTCTATATGTTTTCAAGCTTCCCTATTGCAAATTGTTGAAATTATTAATTATCAAAATGGCAGCATTATTTTCTTGATCAACTAGTTGATTCTGATGGAGAACAACTCCTGCATTGTTACGGAATCACTTCCTCTAGACAAACATTACAACCAAGTGACAGATGTTTCCTCTCCTCTCCAGGACTCTTCATCAATTTCCGGCACCTGTACAAGCAGAGGAGGAGAAGATACCGCTCGAGGAAAAGGAAAGTTCACTAAGTGGCCAGCACAGTCAGTTTGTACTCACCGGGAACTGCCGTCCACTCAGATCAAGCAGCTCTTCTCTTCTTCTTGGCCTCTCTCATCCTCCCTCACCCACATCATCACACTGACCTGAAGGCGGGGCACTGGTCATCTTTTCCCTCCTCTGGGCGAACTATTCACCATCTCCAGACCAGGCCCTGTATACTGCACCAGCTCTACTGTATTAGTCCCTGTTGAATGGACAGTTGATCCAGTGCTGCTGTGAGTTTGAGTTGTTTTCATGGTTCTGCTCTGAAAACGTCCTGATTTATCACGATTTGCAGTCACTGTCCATGGAAGGACACGCATTTCATTTCCATTTGTTGTTTTCCTGTTGGGGTTTTTCACTATTCTCAAAGGTGAAAACAAATGCATTATGTATTTACATGAACATGTAGGAGGAAGGTGGTTAATCATTGGAAATATAAAAGTTACTGTTATCATGTGGGTTACAAAAACCATTTGGGAGCCGTTCTGTAAACTGCTGCAACAGGTTTATCATATTTACATCTTTGACAGTATTTACAAAATCCCGACCTGTATTTTCAAAACGAAATTTAAAAACATTCCGTCTTTACCTATTTATTAGAAATCACAAATCTGTTACTGCCAACGTGTAACCGTCTTTAGACTTTTGCTGTGTTATTGCATGTTCTTGCAAATCTAAGTTTTACAGTTTTGAAACTCTCTATTGTGGTGTGTTCAAAGACGCTGCAATATTTGAGCATTTGGTTGTGATACGACTCAAGCAAATTCATATCATTGTCTCCAAATGGTCTCATCAGAAGACATTGGAACGTACATTGAGACATCATGAGCATTTGAAAAATGTTCCTACTTCCTTTTTTGTGCAAGTTTACGTTTATAACTGAAAACACTGTTTTTTTTAATGGTTTTTGTATTGGTAGGAAGATACGTCCAGATGCTTTTGCATGAAAACTGACATTTTGAAGTGTCATGACACTTCAATGTTAATTGGTTTCAGAAGTGCTTTCCTCACACTGAGCCTTGGATGAAGGTGTCAATCATTCACTGTTTTGAATATTAACAAAGCAATGCAAACTAATGTGGAGGTTCTTTTTTTGGACAGGATTCACACTGATTGAAAAATGCCAAAACAAGTAACAGGCACTCACTTCATAAACGTGTGTGACCCACACAGTTTTTTCTACCCAGTAAAACTCTGGTCTAGTTTAAAGCTGCAGCAAGTGTGAATGAAAACCCAGTTAAATACTGTACATACTCTCAAATCGTGTGATGTGAAGAGATTGTTGCACCTGTAATCTCACCACCACTGAGCCTTCTCTTTATTTGTCCATATTTATTTGTCTTTACTGAAGTTGTTGCTTTTAATTTATTTCCCAGTGATCTTTTGGAAGGGTGTGTTTTAGTGGAGACACAGTTTACAGGCACACGTACATTCTCATTATTTCATTTTTCAAAAGTCTTTCTGCAGGCAAATTCAGACTAATGCTGCATTCACAGTACTGTAACTACTCACACTTTTTCCCCCTGACAAATAAAAATGTTTGGCATCAGAGTTTCTATTTTGGGGTGTGATGTGTGCTTTTTGTCACTAGTGTTGTTGATCTGAGTTCCTATTGTGACATCAAAAATGTCACAGTAGGAGCTGTCATATTTAAAGCATCCACGCTATGAGGGTATTGTTGTGTTTTGACTTTTAAAGTATTTTAGAAGAAAACGAAAGCAGCAAACAGACATGACATATGCTCACATACAGGGACTGGGCTGTTATCTGGCAGAAGTTCAGTGTGCAGTCCTGGGATCTCCTCCTCTTCATCACCCATACCTCCCTGTCTGTAGCTACACATCACCTGCAGGTATCTCAGGGGAGGCGTTTACTACTTTAATGTACTTTCTAAGCTCTGTGATTCAAAAAAAGTTTTCTCATTTCCTGTTACAACAGCGACATCTAATGGTCACAACGTAAAACAGTCAAGCACAAAACATTTATCCCTCTATCACATGTAATATTAACATAAATAAACACCAGTAAAGAAGGGAAGCAATGTATTCCAATTTCTAAACAAAACATATTTTACTATTTACAGCAATCAAAATGTATTCTATGCATTAATGTCTTGATATCACCAGGCCAGCAGCTGATTTACAACATAGGCAAATTATTTTATGAAATCATTTTATTTGTAGAGCCTGCTGCACATTTGTTTTTACTGATAATATCAACTTTACAACTGAGTTTGGGCCAAGATTATATGGAGTTGAGAAATTACACTCAACTTTTACAGATAACTTTCATCCTCTGTGTTTGTGCTTGGTGGATTTTTTTTTTTTCAACTAACATGAAATGTTTCTCAATTTGTAAAGAGCTCATTTAATATTTTTTTTTTTTTTGGTATGATGATTTTTTCATAGGGATGACAAATCTGTCACTTCACTTCAGACCAGTATCACACACAAGCAGCAGGACATGGTGAGTAGCAGGCATGACAACACACCACACATGGGCTGTAATGGGGGTGAGAGGGATTCTCAACTTCTGAAGTGATGTCCACAAATGATGCTGAAGTTGGTTGTTAGGGTAAATCAGCTTTATGTAAACCTGTGTGTAATGATCTGCATTAGAAGTTAAACAAAACAACAGATGAATGGTCGTAGTAACATGTAAACCAGCCCATTTTAACCCATAGCGTTAATTTCACTCACCATGGAGCATTCAGGGTTAAATGGAAAAAACAGCACTCAGGTCAAACCAACGCAGGTGTTCAGTCCCGCAGTTCAGTAGTGGGTCAATGTTTGGTTATTTATTGTGTGATCATCTGAACTAGAGCCACAATCTAAACTGGCCCTCAGCTCCAATCACAAAACTTTCAGGAACACGGTGAAACATGATTGTGGTGCATGTGGAAAAGTTATGTGACTGTTGGTAATATCGAAAACTTTCGTTCTTCGTGTGCATTTTCAACTCAACTCACTGACTGATTGAAAAACTCTCCGCGTGCCAACAATAATCGAGGCTTCACCTGACCACACCCAACACACGGACCAAACCAGACTCCTCCTGTCCGCCTCTCGACATGTGCTAATTGTGGTGCACGCACCGGGCGCCGCGCTCAGAGGCGCCTCCAAGGTTTCTTACCAAACCGGCGGCTGCGAGCAGCACAGCGCGGTGAATGTTGGTGTATTGATACAGAGTTATGTGTGAAAGGGAAGGTGAGAGGTGTTTGGCTCCTAATCCTCTTAGCAGCATTATGCTGAGCCTCGTTCAAGCCCTGACATGCGGTGCGCCCTTGTAGCTCCCCAAAAACCGGAGTCAGCATCTCTGCGTCCGTTACGCGCAGCTGGAGCGACGGTCCTTGGCGGCGAGGGGCCGAGCAGCCGGCGGTACAGGTAAGACCCGCAGCTCCTCTCACTGCACACCGCTGCTTTCCACCTCTTATTGTCTCTGTGTTATGGTTTTTATATGGTGATAGAATATAGATTAACAGTGTGCGTCGACCTTGTGCGTGATAATCCTCGCTGGACTCGATTACTCCTCAATTAAAGCTCAACGCACTATTGTCACGCACAGATGTAGTGTTTTTATTAATATGGTTGTCTAATTGCACCACCGACCGGTAGGTTTACTTGATGTTTCCCCCCAAAATGATCGCCTCGTGCACGCGCATTTAAGCATTTTCTTTCCGAGAGCGCGCTCACGCCGTGACACTAAATATAATCGGAGGGGAATTAAATGCTGCGTTTGATTTCTCATCGTTTGAACGTGTTTAACGCGTCTTCAATGGACTCGTGTTTTGTGAAAGCCAAAGCCTGTGATTATGTAGCCATAGTAACAGGTGGCTGTCTGCATCCCCATCAACCTCCCTCCCTTCACACACACACACACACACACACACACACTTCTGCTCAGTAGATTTTCCTCCCTGCAAACAGAGAGGACATGAAACATCCACATTTTGTTCATGATGTGATTTTCATCTGTGTGTGTTTTCTGTTTTCAGTCCTTCCACAGGTTGAAGCGGCCGGCAGTAAACGATGAAACACACTGTGCGCACATGTGTGTGTCTCTCCTCTGACAGTGGTGTCCTCTCGCCACACAACGGTGCTGCGACTGTGAAGGAATAGCAATGCATCTGACATAGCTTCGTGTTTTGGAGTCGAGACCACGAGGGCAATGAACGTGCGCTCGCCTCTGAGGAGGAGACTCAGGCGCAGCCGCGTCCTCTTCTTCATCTCAGGTGTGCTGCTGTGTTTCGTCTACACTCTGACTCTGAAAGCCAGGCTGTCGGAGCCGCAGACCGGCGAGGGTGATGTTGTGGAGGTCAACATTAGGGAGGTGGGGGCGTCCAATGAGACGGCGGGGGAGGAGGAGGAGGAGGTGGTCCCACCTGAGGGCACCAAGCCTCCTCTGGTGATAATCGTCAACAGGACAGATATCGAACAGTGTATCTACGTAGACCCTCAACCCCCCAAACCTCCTCAAACTCCACCTCCGCCGACCACCACAGCTTCCCCGCGTCCCCCACCTCAGCCCCCTCACAGGAAGGGCGACTACCCGGAGGATCTCTTCTCAGTGGAGCAGCGACGACAAGGATGGGTGGTCCTTCACGTCATAGGCATGGTCTACATGTTTGTCGCCCTGGCCATCGTCTGCGATGAGTTCTTCGTCCCCGCGCTGGAGGTCATCACCGTCTGGATGGAGATCTCCGACGACGTGGCCGGGGCCACCTTCATGGCGGCCGGAGGCTCTGCCCCCGAGCTCTTCACCTCCCTCATCGGCGTCTTCATCTCCCACAGCAACGTGGGCATCGGCACCATCGTGGGCTCAGCTGTCTTCAACATCCTGTTTGTCATCGGCATGTGCGCCATTTTCTCCCGGGAGATGCTCCACCTGACCTGGTGGCCCCTGTTCCGAGACGTGACCTTCTACATCCTGGACCTCATCATGCTCATCATCTTCTTCCTGGACAGCCTCATCCTGTGGTGGGAGAGCATCATGCTGGTGCTCGGCTACATCTGCTACGTGACCTTCATGAAGTTCAACAGTCAGATCGAGCAGGCGTTCAAGACCCAGCTCTACAAGCACATGAGTATTGTCAAGGTGTGGACGGCGGAGGAGCCTGAGAAGGTTGGTTGGTTTCACACTGATGTCTGAATAATGATGTGTTCTTTAAAGCAGAAGTAAGCGGAATGTTTGTGTTAATATAAGTCTTAAATAGTTCTATCTTCCGACAGCAATCACTTATATAGAGTGTTTGGTCTGAAACACGGGTCTGTCAGTCACTCTGCTCTGCTGTAAGCCGAGGAGAAAACTTTCCTTGTATCCTACAACCTTTATCCAATGAGGAGAGAGAACGGCATAAAGGGGCGGTCCTCTCTGTGTGTGCAGCCAAGGGATGCGCGTGAATGTGGTGACGTAGGGATGAGGACCAGTAGATCCACAACTCCATCGGCTGAAAAGAAGTTAGCCAAAACGACCGGATCGCTTACTTCTGCTTTAAGTCAGGAAACAAAGCAGGTGTCTGCAGTGTTCACTCTGAGGTTGTAGAGGACAGACAGAAAGGCCAGTCATTCTATCTCTGTACACCATTAAAGTTCATTTGACGGGTAAATACAGCTGCCATGGCGCCTTGCCAGTGGTTGTGGCTTTTCAAATGTGATTGTTTTTTGGTTTTCCATGAATATTTATCTGAATATTAATGGGTTTTGTGTTGTTGATTGGATAAAACAAGCTACAGTATTTGGTTTTATGGACCAAAAATTGAATGAAGTATTCAGATAATCAGAGATGACGAAAATATCATTTGTTGATAACCTCGTTTATATGATCCGTTCAGCTGCTGCTTAGTGCAGGTGATATATGTTTTCCATTGTCCTGTAACACACCAGGAAAGAGATTTCCGCCCAAACTCCACTACTACAGTGTGTATATAGAAGACTGTGGTTTATTTTGACTTACAAATGTAGCCTTGATGCATCAAACACTGCAATCAACAATGCATCAAACACCACAATGGAAAATAGTCCCTAACAAATGCACTGATTTCACCTGTTTGAAAAACTACAATTCTGTTTAAGAAATTATTCATGATTTCTAATGAACTACAGATCTGTCAGTTGATCTTAGACGTCTTCAGTAAGAACCAATTAGTTTGGGGCTGACGGATGTCAACAAGTCTTTTCATGGGATTTATCATGGACAATAGAAAAGGAGAAAGAGCAGAGCGAGGCCTCTTCTCTGAAAAGACCTGAAGTAGGAATGAACTCCAGCAGGTGCTGATTTTAAACCTCCACTCTACAGTAATCAGACGGACAGGAAACCATGGATACACACAAAACAGATGTCTGTGCAGAGCCGTTGTTACAGGACCAACTTCCATCCATGTACAGTTCATTGTCTCTCCTTTCATCTGCTCACAGTTGTTGCTGCTCAGTGGCACTGAAAGAGGGACAGTGGTTGGTGGGTCTGAGCAGGTGACAGCCTGTATTTGTGTGTACAATCCTTTGATGATGCTGAACAGAAAGGACTCCAGGTGTCACAGATAGCGTGTCACAGCGATGAAGTGATGGAAATGTCACTGTTTCTGTGTCACAGCCCAGAAATCTCCACATGGAGACGTCATTTCATTTAGAAATGAAAAACACCCAAACAAAGGAATAATGCATTTTTAAAAGACATATTTTTTTAAAGCCATTTACAGACAAAAGAGCTTCAGCTTCCTGCAGCTAATGGAGCAGTAAATGTCTGAGCCTGTAATTAACATGCAAGACTGTGTTTGAGTATTTTCGTGATCAACAGCACATCCTCCAGTTAACCTGAAGCATGTGTGCAATCACTACGGTCATCACACTGAGGATAATGAGACTCGATGCCACATGAATGGGTCAATGAAATGACTCTTTTCCAGGAATTTATATATGTACTTTAATGATATGAATACATTCATAAGGATTTCCCACAATGAAATGCATCTTTTTCTTCAGTATATTCAGTCTAGTCTGTTACCCCTGGACACCTGTTGAATATACATTCATGCGCTCTTACACTTACACTTAAAGCCGTAGGGCTTTAAGGTTCACGCTGCAGAGACAAGAGGCTCATGCAGGAAACACTCTCATCAACAGATTCGTTCTTAAGTGGTATCAAACAGGGATTCAAGAGAATGTGAGGCATTAATCAGTTTTCTTGTTGAATTTTGATGATCCAGACCTGTGATGAATGAATTCTGACAATCATTTTTATTTTTGTTTCTGTTTAATTGTGGAGTTAGAAAAAAGTAGTGAAAAAGAATAATCAGAATATCCAGAGTGACATCTTCTAATGTTTTGATTTGTCTAAACCCTTTATAGCCCATCTCTTCACAAATTATTAACTGAAACCAGTTAATATTTTTCAATTTTTGCACAAACAATTAGTTAAATGATTAATCAATGACCAAAATCCTTTTTTTTTGTAAATCAACAGATAAACTGACCAGTTGTTACAGCTCTCATCTTCCTCTCTCCACAGAGGAACAAACACTTGTTTGACTTAATTGTAGCAACTTTGTCTGAATAAAGATGTAGTCAGTCGATTATATTTGGTATTAGAAGTCAATATAAAAAGGAAACATCTGGTTGATGCTCATGAGAGATTCACCTGTAATGTATCATGCCATCCATCTCCACATCATCACTTCAACTGGAACAAACAAAACTCAGATGCACGTGTGCTCGTGAACTTGTATATTTTTGTCTTGTGCATGTCAGGTGAATCACTGAGGTGCTGTGAACTCATCAGGTTGTCATTTTACAGGAGAGTGAAGCTCCACCACCACCAGCTCCAGCGCCAGCTCCAGCCCCAGCTCCTGCTCCTGCTCCGGCTCCGGCTCGAGCTCCTACTCCAGCTCCTACTCCTCCTCCTCCTCCTGCACCGAAGGCTGAAGAGAAATCCAAACCAGAGCCTGAGCCTCCTCCCAGCAGCCCCTCGCGGAGCAAACCCACCTCCGACGAGGACAAAGCAAGACTCAAGGTATGAGAAGTGGTAGAGCACCTGCTGGTAGCAGGTTGATGTCAGCTCAGCTGTTCACTGCAGCTGCTCATGAATCTTTGAACTTCTGCAACTGGTTTTGTTAATTTATCTAGTTGGAGAATCATTTTGTTTAAAAGTAACTTTCTTGTGCAAAAAGTAGAAATGAAGAGTTCATTTGCAAAAGCAGATAACTCCGTTTTTAAAAAATTCTAGAATCTTCATTTTTTATTTTTTATTTACATAAGGTGATATCAGTCAAACCAAAGTTGAGTGACTTTGAGATGTAACAAAACAGACATATCTCAAAAAAATAAAGTTTTATTGAAAACAACGCAAAGAATAATTACAAAGCCTCAGCTCATTTTTTTCAAAATGGCACTTATCTGCTTTTGCAAATGAACTCTTCAAATGTTCTT
Organism: Trachurus japonicus; assembly: GCF_045865225.1. Taxonomy (NCBI): domain Eukaryota; kingdom Metazoa; phylum Chordata; class Actinopteri; order Carangiformes; family Carangidae; genus Trachurus; species Trachurus japonicus. Next base: position 32,532,062 of record NC_140909.1, on the reverse strand, counting down.
CAATTCCTCCACGTCTGAACTGATACAGTGGAGAGAGTTTTATCAACTCACCTGCAAGTCATGAAGACATGCACATGTCAACAAAGGTCATGCAGCACATTTTAAAGTGCCTTGTTAACAAAATTAGCTTCTTTTGTTTCGTACAAGGGAAGCTAATTGAAGCTGTTGATGTGGTTTTAGCATCAGGGCTAACCACAGTAAGTAAGTAAGGTAAGGAGTAAGGATTATTTTCCCCGTTCCTCTCATGCTGTTGTTGTCATGAGGACGCAGCATAAATGTCCCAGCAATAAGACAGGCGTGTCCACTGGTGGGTCGAGGGGGTTGTTGGTAGCTAACATAAGTCTATAATAGCAGCAGGCCAGAGAGCAGAGCACTGTAGGTTTTAGACAAGGGGAATTGCATTTCAAAAGAAGAGACAATTCATTTTAATTTTCATTGTGTTTTTTGTTCCTTCAAATTTTGAGGGTGAACTGCAAATTGTCTGGGTTTAATTTAGAAATGACATCCTTACATTGGTTGATCCACTAGAGAAAAATAATCTTAGTGTTGTGCTCATTTGGTTTGTAAAATGTTGATCCTTCAATACATATTTTTCACAAGTGTTTGAACTCTGCTCGTTCGTTCTGCAGCTGCTGATTTGATTCTTCATCTGTTACACACAGTTAATTGTAACGTCATCATGTCACATTTGTTTCTGCTCTGTAACCAGTAGCTGTGGTTAAAAAAGTGTCGGCTCTGTTCTAAAAGATTTGAATGTTTCCCAGACGTTCAGTGCAGAAGTTTAAATATCTGACCCTCCGTCTGCTGACCCGTAGGTTCGTCCTGTCTTGCAGAGAGGCGGCAGCTCGGCCTCGCTCCACAACACGTCACTGCGCAGCACCATCTTCCAGCTGATGATCCACACGCTGGACCCTCTGGGAGAAGGTAACAGCCAGAGCCAGAACCAGAGCTTCTATCTGCAGTCACAGGATAAAAACCTGCAGCCTGGTGCTGGAGGTGTTTGAGGCGAAATAATGTTTTCATTTATAAAATTGAAATGGTCACCCATAGAAAGTATAACTCCTTTCTGGTTTTTAAAGTTTGTAATAAATCTTCAGTGCCTTTGGGATGAGAAAATGCACTACCCCCTAACATTTCAAAAGACGAAAGCACCACTTCAGAGTAGTGTTCTCCTCTGGGTCATAAATCATAAAACAACCAAAGACTATGTTGTTTAATATTTACTCTGTTCATCAAATAAACAGTTAATAACACAACAAAATGCCACTAAAAAGGTATACATAAGGAAAACTATCTTTAAAGGAAATACCTTATAATTATTTTTTATTGTCTGCAAATTGATATAACCTTTTACACTGTTGGAGGTTTAAGACAATGAGTGCATTAAAAAAATTAAACTTTAATCATTTTTGAGCAGTCCTGGAAAATGGTATTGTTCAAAAATATCATTTAACAATTCATCTCTGTTAATCTCATCCAGACAACATCAATCCATGTTTGAATCGAAACCCATCAAAGCTAGACTTGTCAAATTTAGACGTTAATTTAGATGCTAATTAAGGCGTTATAACATCCCTGACAACTGTAAGTTTATTTAAAGTTAATTGAGAAATTGTTTTTCTGTCATATTGTTTTCAATATTATTTCTGGTAGTACTGTAGATGGCCTCTGTAGTTGCTGCAGCTCCTTCAGGCTCATCCAGCAGCAGCTTCAGGTTATGAGTCTGTCTGTCTCTCTCTGAAGAAATGACAGTTACATTCAGATACATTAATAAACGCTCAGATTATGAATGCTGAATAACTTACCTTACATCAAAGTGCTTGAAACATAACTGAAAGATTAATCGCTTATCTGCCTGTCAGCTGATCAGTCACTGTTCCATCCCCAGTGACTCAGCTCAGTGCTGCTCTGTTCCTCCTGTCCCTTCCTATAAGTCAGGATAGCGTGATGAACCACGGCGACCTTCAGCGCGTCCTCGAACTCACCAGGTCGCTGTTCCTCGCTCCCACAGCGCTCGGCCACAGCTGATCCTTAATCAGCTTTTCAATATAGGCTAATAAAAGCTGGATAAGAGCCAGCGTGCTAGCAGACCAAGCTCTTTATCTCCATGGAGCCGGTGTAGCGGTGGGCCCCAGAGCCCAGGGCGAGGCCGGCCCCGTGCAGCTGGATTGGCTGTCACTGCTGATGTGGCACCTCTGTCGTATTTTCAGTTACATGTTATAAACTCAGATGTCAGTGTGCTGCAGTAGATATCTGAGCTGGGAGCTGGAAGGCGCTGTGGTGAACACAGATACAGTATGTGATGGGTTTAAAGTCTGTGGATTAGTTTTAGTGTCAGTTCCTTTCTATTAGTACAGTGTCTTAACCTGCACAGTCTAAAGCTTCTGTCCAGTTAACCTGGTTAACCACTCGCTAATAAGGCAACCTGTAGAATAAGTTGTTTCTAATGGATTTGTCAGTGGTAGCCATGTTATCAACTGTGTCCACTGAGCTGCAGGACCTCACCATCATTTATTACACCAGTGGTTCCCAAACGTTTCCATGCCGGGGCCCCTGAAAATCATTAAAATCATCATAATATGGGGTGGTGCGTGGCGCAGTGGGTAGAGCGGCCGCCCCATGTAGAGGCTACAGTCCTCGCCGCAGGCGTCCCCGGTTCGAATCCCGCGTCGGGCAGACCTTTCCTGCGTGTCATTCCCCCTCTCTCTCTGCCTCCCCATTTCCTGTCTATCTCTACTGTCATCACTATCAAATAAAGGCAAAAAGCTGAAAAATATACTTTAAAAAAAAAAATCATCATAATAAAAATAATCTGGCAAAAAAAAGTAGGGTCTTTTTGCAGCAGAGCAGCTCATTGGTGGCACAGACTGATAGGCCAGTTGAGGCCAGACTGGATCTCCCTAAAAAAAAACTGAATCTGCCACTCGTTGCTCAGCTGGATGCAGCGTCAGCAGAACTAAAAGAATAAATGACGTGAGAGATAAAAATCAGAGGTTAAAATGATGCTGTTGGTTTCCACCCTAGAGGCCGCCCTTAGAGGGGCTCTCAAAACCCCCGGCTCGAGGAAAAGCAGACGAGGTAAGAGCGGCCGACCAGATGGCGCCTCACTGTTGTTTCCTGTCGTGTCTCGTGTGTGCTTGTTATGGTCTCGTGGTCATTTGATGCGTTCAAGTGCAACGCTGAGCATGTGACAGACTGATGTCAGCTGTTGTCACTCTGATGTGTCTCAATCAGAGACGTCGTTTAACGGTGATGTCAGAGGGGAGGGGTCAGTGCAGAGGAAAGGTAAGACGTGTCTGTGTCGTCGCTGTCTTCAGTATGTATGTAGTCATGGTGATGGTGCACAGTCTGGTTCGTGTTTGTGTCTGGAACATCCCTACTGTAAGCTGGTTTTAGATTCTGCATGTTTTATTTTAGATGCTGGGTTTCATATGTGTGTGTGTGCACGCGTTTGGATCCAGTTGTTTCCGTGTTGTGGTGGTGACCATCACTGACCTTCGTCACACACCGGCTGTTTGGAAAACTCTGGGTAGTGCTCCAGAGGTGTTTCAATGAGTCTCCAAGATGGACATTCATTCATAATTACATACATTTAAAACATACTTACTTGCTGTTAATTGTTTGTGAAGTCTACAATAATGTAAGTCTGTTGCTCATATGACACAGAAACATAAAAGACAGGAACTGAGCATAGAATGTGGAGCGATGCAGCTTTAAGTTTTATCACAGGTTTGGATAATTAACAGACTTTTGCTCTGAATGAAATCACAGCTCTGTGGGTTTGTCTTGTTGGATAGTTACTCTGTTTCTTAAAGGACACATATTTCCCCCTTTTCCAGAATTAAAATAGTCCACAGGGGTCTTAAAGACATGTCTGTGACATGCTTTTGGCAAAATATCCCAAGGATCAAACATTACAGCTCTTTTCTTCCGCTTAAAACAGTTGTGTTGAGAATTTGAGAGTGGCTGGTTGAAGTGCCTGTCCCTTTAAATGCAAATTAACCACTGCTCACCCCGCCCCTTCTACCAGCATTTTCAGCCTGAAAATTACAGATTTTTTTTGTCAATTCTCACATTTTGGGGGCCGGAAGGCAAGACCCACACAGAAAGAACCTATAGGTTTTAATATAGGTTTATGTGACATACATAAAATTGGCCGTTTTCATATATATGCAGCATATATGCACAAATAAACTGCATATAGGTTTCGTATATGCGCATATATCCTCATGAGGATATATATATACTATATATATATATGCGCATATATGAAACCTATATCTGTGCATATATGAACCATACAGTATATGCACCATATTAGCATATGTGCGTATATATGAAAACGGCCAATTTTATGTATGTCACATATATTCAAACCTATATTAAAACCTATAGATTCTTTCCGTGTGGGGACAAACACCCAAATAAACATTAACAAGCCTTAAAAAGTGATATTTCCATGCAATGTCCCCTTCAAAGCCAAGTGGCCAGTGTGTGAGTGAGGTCAGGTCGTGCTGTCTCAGCAGGATTGGACGTTGACTATTTCTCAGGTCTCACATCTGACTTGTATCAGTCGTCCTTCTCTTGATTTCAGCGAAGAACAAAGTAAAACCTCTGAACCTCCCGGTCACGGGCAAATTACAGAGCAGGTCACAGCAACGTCACACTGAAGGTGAGTTTAACGCCTGTTTTAATAAAAGCCTGAGAGCAGCTGGAAAGTGACTGATTGATTATTATTGTATATTTTAAGACATTGTATTGTGAAATGTCGGTGCTGGTTTTCTGTCTGTGGTTTGTTGGAGACGGTTTGGGGTTGAAGGAGGTCGCTCTCCACAATCAGCACAACCTCTCAGTCTGTGTGTCCTGCGTCACAGTGTGGAGTAATGAGGTGCTTCAGAGTCTGAGGTGCAGGGAGAGTGGAGAGGCCTCGACCAGCCCCAACCAATCAGCCCCGGGATTAACATGCAGATGGGACTGTGTGTGTGTGTGTGTGTGTGTGTGTGTGTGTGTGTGTGTGTGTGTGTGTGTGTGTGTGTGTGTGTGTGTGTGTGTGTCACATTTCCTCCGTGTCTACAGCATGTTTATCTCCAAACACTCCAATCACTCCCACCGGCTCTTCACAGCAGCCCACGCAGCATAATAACTCTGTCAGCTTATCACTACAGTTCTCTACAATGGTGAAGTGTAGGTTAAAAAAACAGGGCGAAGAATGAAAGAGGGGTACATTTCAAAGTTTAAAACTCAGAATCATCCGTTTTTAAGTAGCAAGTTTACAAAAATTGATTGGAGACTTGATTGGCATCATAAATGAATGGCTTGATAAAAAAAAATATATATATATATATATATATAGTTAATACTGCAGGCTTCACCTGTACATATTGGAGCCTCACAGTAATCAATAGTAAACTGATGGTTCAAGTAAACAAGACACCACTGAAAGCATTAAAACAAACAATCATGTGAATCGTCAGATGGAGCTGGTGCAGTTTATTGTGTTTGAACTCTGATGAATGAGCAGTTGAACTTGACTGTTGTTCACTGTGTCCTCTCATGCACATGTTCTCTCCAGATGCTGATCAAAAGCCCAAGTCTGAGCAGGTCACTCCTGCCGCAGCTGCTGCTGCTGGTCCAGCGGGGGGCGCCGCAGCCGAGCCGTCCACCTCACAGCCTCCAAAGACAGAAGAGAAAACGGAGGAGACACCTGAGAAGACGGAGGAGATGTCGGAGAAGAAGGCGGAGACGCCTGAGAAGACGGAGGAGACGTCCGAGAAGAAGGAGGAGAAGTCCAAGAAGATGGAGGAGACGCCCGAGAAGACAGAGGAGACGCCGGACGAGTCCAAGGTACAGAAAGGATGTCACTTCTGTCTGTAGCAAAAAAAAAAAAAAGATGCAATGCTCCTTTAGTCACATTGTTTGTGACACTGTGTCGTCGTTTGAGGGCTCAACACACTTACACGCAACTTACCTACATTTTGCTCACCTACAAATTTAGAAAACAACTTGACAACACATGCACTGCAGTAACTCACAACATGTTGGTACCGATACCGGTACCAACATGTTTTTCGATACTTTTCGGTACTTTTCCAAATAAAAAGAGAACACAAAAAATGTCATTATTGGCTTTATTTTAATAGAAAATCTTAGAACTATAAGCATCAGTAAATAATCAGTAAATCAGTAAACAGTTACTGCTGCTGCAGGATTAAAATTCCATCTATATTAATCTGAACTCTTCCTAAATTAAAACATTAGTAGTAAAAATGAATATCAACTTGTTTTCTTTGCATTATTTGAGGCCTGAAAACACTGCATCTTTTTTGTTATTTTGACCGGTTGTAATTTTTTCACGTGGCGACGTCACCGCTGCCGGCGGCGCAAAATGAAAGTACCGGTCCCATCTAAGCGCAGTATAGTACCGTTTTAAATGCGTCAGTACCCCGGTACCAATCTAGTACCGGTATACCGAACAACCCTACTCACAACACAACAAATTGATGGATGAAGTTATTTAGTTTGTGCCATAAGACAGTTTATTGACTTGTTTGTTTGTTTATTTGGCACGTATTAAAATGTGTTATTAATATGTGCGTACGTTCTGTTTACATTACACATATAATATAACAATGATTGTAGATGGTCACATGGTTTTCCGCTGCGTTTTTAAGTGAATTAATACATTCTTGGTTACAAGTCACCATAATATGATAATAATATATAATCAATAATCAGTCATCTGGGGGTGATGGTCCCCTCTGTAATCTCATTTTGCTGCTGTCACTGCAGAAAACTCTGCTTCACAAAGATAATACGGTATGTTTGCAATGGAAGCAGGTTTTCAGTGCTTTTGTGGCGAAGATTGGAGACACAGACAATTGGACTTTTTCTTCAGATTTTTATGTTCTTGTAAATATGTTTCTTAGTGTATCCAATAAACCAACTTTTATCTTCATCTGCTCATCTTCTCACACCTCAACACCTTCCAGTCTTGGAGGACAGATGTAACGGAGGTCCGCGGGTGTGCCACAGTCACGAGGGACCAGTAAGGTGAAGTGACGGTAGTGTGGCGGTTAGCGGTACTGGAAGTAAACTCACTCACCCATAAAAAACGTGCTAACCCGCCTGCTAAGCGGTTGGCGACCTCTTGTCTTGTCGAAATGGTTAGCATCGTTGCCTGCGGTGCGGGAGACCGTGGGTTCGATCCTCTGAACCAACAACATTAGTCACACAGAGGATGAAGCTCAGCTGGATGAGATTCTACTGTACTGTAGATGGACTGGGTGGAGCTCTGGTCCTGATGCTGACAGTGTGACGCTGTTAACTGTTTCCTCTCCTGCAGGCAGCAGCAGCAGCAGCAGCAGCAGCACCCGGGGGATCAGACGGCAGCGATGAAGACGACAGCGATGGCGGGGAAAGCAGTGACCCCAGTGAGAGTGAAGAAGATAAGGATGATGATGATGGAAACAAGGAAGAAGAGGAGAAAGAGGAAGAGGAGGAGGAGGAGAATGAGCCGTTGTCGTTGGAGTGGCCTGAAACCAGACGCAAACAGGCCACATACCTGTTCCTGCTGCCCATCGTGTTCCCGCTGTGGCTCACGCTGCCCGACGTCCGCAACCTGGTGAGTAAGCTCCACCCTTCACTATCAGCTGCTACAGCTGGGTTAAAACAGAGCTGATGTGAAACTGTCATCTGGCTGAATGAACTCAGTCGCCAAAACCCAAGCAGCCCAGCCGGACAGGCTCATTTCACCCAAAGTCATGAGTCGAACTCTAGTTTATTCTGCAACTAATGATGGTTTTCATGATTGACTCATGTCGTGATTATTGTCTGGTGCAGAAAACACCAGTAAACAATGGAAAACATTCATACACACAAACAGAGATTCTGTTTTACCGTAGATGAAGAAAGTGTCACATTGAGGACCACAAACTATCATTTGACACTTTTGCTTTAAAATCGCTCAAATTATTATTGGACTTGGTATTTTTATACATTTTGGAACATGTCCGTCCTGCTGTCCTGGATGGTGTTGGGTGAGGGTGAGGGTGGGGGTGAGGAGGGTACTTGTGTGAGATTTCCACGTGTTTCTGGTTCATTGCTTAGGTCACATATTTAGTTTTTACTCTTATATAGCATTATTGCTCTTTTTTTCTAAAATCCTCTCCTACATGTTTGGAGTTGTTGTCTGATTGCTATCTGACAAAGGAAGCATTGAATCACCTGTGGTTATCTATACAAGTTGATGCTTCAAAATTACTGATGGTTAGTGAGTGTGTTAATAGGTGTTTTATAAACTTAACTAATATGTAGTAACTACCTGAATAAATCCTGACCTTCAGTAATAATAAGCACTTTATAAACCATCTATTAACACACGCACTAACCATTAGTACATGTCTAAATCATATGTGTAAATGTAGCATAAATGCTCATCTAAGTTTGTTAATCATTCACTGACACTTTATACAGTCAATGATCTTATGACATCTCATAAATAACTGCTATACTTGTATATGTATATACAGTATATGTAGGAAGAAGGCAATTACAAATGAAGGAATATTGGAGAACAGTCTCCACTGGCTGTATAAAACAAGTTTGATGTCTTCATACATCTGGGTCCAAATCTGCGTTTCCAGATGTTTACCTGACTTTGTTGTTTCTTCTCTCTCGTCCTCCAGGCGTCCAGGAGATACTTTGTTGGGACATTTCTCGGCTCCATCATGTGGATCGGAATTTTCTCCTACATGATGGTGTGGTGGGCTCATCAGGTTTGTCAGCTCCTCACACGTCACAGGGATTTACAGCCTCTGACTGTAAATGGGTTAAGGTTTTTTTTTTTTTTTTTAATGGGAACAGGCATATACAATGTATAAACCGACAATACACTGACCAATAAACAAATAGACAGAAGACAAAAGACAGAGCAGACTCAACAACACAACAAAAACAGGACAGAAAAAAAAACGCACAAGAAACTAAAACAAAACAAAAGAACAAAACTACAACAAAAAAAGGATGTGAAACTACTAAAATTAAATTAACTTTAATGGGTTAAAGTTAATTATAATATACATATATATATATATATATATAATATATTATTAATATCAATAATACAATTGTATATAACTGATTTACTCATTGAGTGTTGTCATTTAAAGCCACTGTGCTGCTGGTGTCATGATGAACCAGTCCACCAGTCCAGATGACACCTGTCTTCTTCTGCTCCTGTGCACAGGTGGGTGAGACCGTGGGCATCTCAGAGGAGATCATGGGCCTGACCATCCTGGCGGCCGGGACGTCCATCCCCGACCTGATCACCAGTGTGATCGTGGCCCGTAAAGGACTGGGGGACATGGCCGTGTCCAGCTCAGTGGGCAGTAACATCTTTGACATCACTGTCGGGTGAGCAACAGTGAGACTCTCTGTGTGCCAGCTGTAATCCAGAGAACGGTTTGATTCCCAGTTCGTCAAACAAAAATAATGTTATACAGTATATATACAGCTCTGGAAAAAAATTAAGAGATCACTTCAAAATGATCAGTTCCTCTGGTTTTACTATTTATAGGTATGTGTTTTAGTAAAATTTAATTAAAAAAATGTTTGTTTTATTCTATCAACTACTGACACCATTTCCCCCAAAATTGAAATAAAAATATTGTCATTTAGAGCTTTTATTGGCTGAAAATGACTAAACTAGTCTAAATAACAAAAAATATCAAGTCTTTTCAGACCTTGAATAATAATAATGCAAAGAAAACATGTTCATATTTATTCCTGAACAACACAGCAAGGATATTTTAACTCAGGAAGCGTTTATAAATCAGTTTTTGTGGGATAATGTCAATGTTTAATCCCAGCAGTGTTTTTTATAATCTTCCTATAAAACCAGATGTGGTTCAGGTGATGACCTCATCAGTGTCTCATTAAGTAGAATGAGTTGTGTTTGTGTTGGTATTTAAAAAAGAAAAGAAAAGAATGACTGTCATACATGTAGAGATGCTTTTAAGAAACATTTGTGAAAGTGGTCTCTTATTTTTTTCCAGAGCTGTATATTGAAATATAAAACATATGGTCAGCATCTTGTGGCCAAAATGAATATTGTAAAATTATATATATTTATTTATAAAGGAAGGGCTGAGAGACCTTGATGCAAGGATTTTTACTTTTACTTCTGTTGGGGATAAAGTCTACCTTTAGTTTCCACCTGCACTGGATTTGATGTAGGTTTGTGTGTCAAACATCTGTCCTCTTCGGTTGCAGTCTGCCAGTTCCCTGGCTTATCTACACTACGTTGAACAACGGCAAGCCGGTGACCGTCAGCTCCAATGGCCTGTTCTGCGCCATCGTGCTACTCTTCCTCATGCTCCTCTTCGTCATCATCTCCATCGCCGCCTGTCGCTGGAAGATGAGCCGGATGCTGGGCCTCACCATGTTCGCGCTGTACTTCGTGTTCCTCATCCTCAGCGTCATGCTGGAGGACCGCATCCTCACCTGCCCCATCTCCATCTGAGCCCAGGGAGCTAGTGGGGCAAGGCGGAGGGCAAACAGTGAACTGTGCCCGCTGTGCAGTACATGAGCGAGTACTGTACATACAGACAGGATCCGTACTGTGCGTAGGATTTGTTAGATGTTAAAGGCCAGTGTCAAAAGTCTGACCGGGCCCAGAGTAGAAAACCATAGTAGAAACACACAACCAACCGAGCAGTGGTGTGAGAGGAAAAATCTGAATCAGCACAACTTCACATCAACACGTCTGTGGTCATTTCCGTTTTCCAGCAGCTATTTTGTCTAAAGTCACTCCACAGGAGGACATACTGTACTGTACATGTGCACCGACAAACCGAACCGAACTGCACAGGGAGCAGTGAAGGGTTTCGGCCTGAGCTGTGTCTTGTGTCAGAAGTGACGGTCGTCTTGATGAGAAAATTACTTTTCAACTTAATCAAGAAACTCTAAATATGCAGATTTTAGTTTCTAAGATTTTTTTTCTACCGGCTTAAATCCCAGTCAAGAAGATGGTTTGAAATTTCAAGGATAGAAATTTAACACTAAGCTACAAAAATAAATGATAATAGAGTTAAAATATTAGGATGGGATTTAAAATGAGGAAGATGGACTTCCCTGTGAAATTTTCCTTCACCCTCTGGCTCATGATCAACATCATTATCAGGACATTGAAAAGGTTGTGAGTCTGTTCTGTTAGACAAACACGCAGTTGTTGAAATCAGTTTGATTGGTCGCTGGTAGCTAATATTCCCTATAAAATGTTTTAAAGGTTGTTTTTTTTTTTCTTCTTTGGAATTTTACATTTTTAATTCTCACGTACGGTGGCCCAAAGGGCTCAATTCATTGTAACTCAAGAAAATGCACGCAAAATATGAAACTTCAGAAAACAGCTTCATCAGTTTGACCACATGGCTACACTGCAGAAACTCAACATATTTCTGTTTTAGGGGACACAAAAAAGTGACAGACTGGCTAAAGACTATAATGCTAAGCTAACAGTACATATTACAGTAGTAGCCATAGATATACCTGACTAATGTCACACTGATACACTAAACAAATGATACACTAAACAAATTGTTGCAATAAACAAACTCGAGAAGCACTGATTGTAAGCAACGTCTCTGATGTAAGTTCCCCAGCCAGGTCCGTCACTTTTTTGTGTCCCCTGAAACTTGTGATTTTTGCAGCGGTCAAATTGATGAAGCTGTTTGCAGTGTGTTAAGCTCTCAGGGCCACCGTACAGTACTATATAATATAAAAATTTTTTTATTGAAATGTTATAACTTATTTTCGTCTCAGTCGCACAAATCTAAGCAACCGCATACAAACCAAGTATACACGGCAAATGTGATTAATGTGTTTTGTGCGTGTCTGTGCATGTGTGTGTGCGTGTGTATAAATTCCTTTTTTTTTTTTCTTTTTTTTTTTTTACCACCAAGTGACGTCTCAGATCACTGAGACATTTTCTTGATTTCACTGTAGCTGCATACATACAGTAAATGATAAAACAGGTTCACAAATGCAAACATACTCAGCACATCTCCACCGACCGTCTCAGCTGACCGTGTGCAGCTGTTGTTGGATTTTTCCTCCCTAATCTTGTGAGCATACAGCTTCTGGAGCGTCCCTGAGGCGACTGCAATAGATGAGTTAAACACACAGTGACGTCCACTCCCTCAGTGACAGGTCACGTTCACTGTGCAGTGAAATCAGAGGATGCAACCTCAGTTTTGTTTTGTTTTGTTCAATATTTTCTGAACTGGATCCCTGAAACTCTTGTTCTGTGTTCAACATTTCAATCTAGTGTTTGTTCATGTTCAGTGTGTTACAGAGAGTTTTTTGTGTGAAGCAGTATTTCGTCACGTTGACATAACTGTGGTGGAGAAGCAGTGATTTGTATGTGTCAGGTAAACAGGTGTCTCATCGTCAGCTGTTAGTGTCTCGTTAAATGCTCTTGTTGGATTGAAGTGGATGCAAACGTGTATTATTGATAGGAAACTGTCAATATTTCAGATTAAAATTCCTTGCTGCAATAAATTATTTTTTTAACAGTGACCTGGAGCCGTGTGCTGAAGAACAAGCGTGACTGTGACTGTGGTGGTGATTTACATCAGAGGACAAAGAGCTGCAGGGATGAAAAAATGGAGACAAACACAACTGCTCTTAGATCCTGTATTTGGTTTGAAAGTCACATCTTTAATCACACGGGTTGATTAGTCCGTCACTGTGTCTACAAAGAGACCATGACCTATTGATGTGGACTTCAATATCACAGGCACAGGTGGATTACTGAACCAGAAGGGCACCTGGCTCAGAGCCACTGTAGATATTTCTCATTTGAAATTTATAAACTGATATAAATCTTGTAGATGAGAAAAAAGATAATAAAGACACAAAACAACCTTAACACTTAGAAGAAGAAAAAGATGCCACCAGGCCAACAAATGAGAGAGGAACAAAATTAAAAACCTTAAATAAAGTAAACTGTGCAGGCAAAGCGCCTTCTACCCAGGGCCGTTGCTAGGAATTCTGGGCCCCCTGAAAGAATACTAAAGCGGGCACCTGCCCCCTGACTTTTCCACTTTTTTTTCTTAGACTACGTATGCGTTATGTTTTATTAACTTTGTTTTGATGCTAATGCAGCATTAGTATTAGTCAGGGTCTTATGCAGAATAATTCAGTCATTAAGATTAGACTACTGGGGTTTTTTGTGGGCCTTACTGGGTGCTGGGCCCCTGGAATTATCATGACCTTTCTCCCCTATACAATGGCCCTGCTTCTACCCGTCTGTGCCCAATTGCCCATCATTGTCTATGTATAATATGCATGCAGCAGGAAAAATGTAAAATATAATAATAATAATTTAACTATGACTAACTAGCATTTTACCAATTAGCTTAGTATCACCTGTTCTGTGAGGGCTGTACTACACTATTTTGTCTGTGTGTTTCAAGCCAAATGCAAACTTCAGCATGTTTACAGTACATGGATGTAGCGTTGGATGTTCACATTTACAAGATGGTGTATGAGGTCAATGGTAATGCTGCTACCACAACACAGTTAGCATGGCCATGTGCTGATGTCAGCATACTAACCATAGCATACTGGCTCTCAGTCAACATGAAGGCTCCTGTGGAGTTTGTGACCAAAAGTGAAGTTTCCATTTCTCACTAAAACACAGTGTGTATTCTTGATGTGAACACGTCTTATTTTGGATAAACAGTTTGAAAATAGTTTCAGTCTTCATTTGTTAACACCTTTGTTTTCAATCTTTAGCTCTTCTTTGGCAGCATTTCTAATCAATTGATTCAATCAACTGTTGACCATCAAAACAACTGCAGTAATTTGTTGGAAGCAAAAACAAAGGAATAAAAACCTTGCTTCAAAAAACAACAAGAAGCCACAAAAGAGAGTGTAAGTGATTTTATTTACAGTTAATCCGTCCTGTAGATCTGGTCGCTGTACAGAACCTTCACCACATCTAAAAGGACCTTAGCACGTGTGAATTATCTGTTATAAAATGTGATTTCTACAAAGGGCGAGTTAAAATTTACATGGCCCAGATTATGCAAAATCATTTTTCATGTGTACAACTTTTTTTTTCTTTTCTTTTTTTTAACACAACATAAATCCACAGATGAATGGCAGCTGCTCGGAGCTGCTGACATCGTAATCGATGTGTCCTCTCCTGTACCTGACGAACATTCACTTCCTCCGGGCAAAGTGCAGACTGCTGAGTTTTTTTCTTTCTTCCAGTATCGTTTCCTCCTCGGCCACGACTCACACATATGGTTGACATTCATGAGACCTTCACGAGCTAAGACTCGAGGTCCTCCTCCAACCACTGTGTCAGTCTATCAGTCGGTTTGATTTACGTACACACGAAAATAAAAGGAAACGTGTGGTGACAAGTTTTTATCCTGACAAAATCCAGTTCTATCCAGAATCTACTTGATCAGAGTTTTTTTCCCCCACCAAGTCTGTAAAACTTTAAATAAACCACAACAAATCTTTTTTTTTTTCTTTTAAAACTATGGAAATAAAACATAACGTTGGCTTTGAGATGCAGATGTACATACATGTGCAGATGTGAACAGAGACATTATGAACCCAAAACATTTCTCAACACATTTTCACATGTCAAATATGTAAACAAATTTTTAACATAAAAGTTATGATTTTCTCCCTGTCAGTCCATGATGTGGATGTGTGATTTTTGCTGTCCGAGACAAAAGTTGACAACTGTGAGAGAAATGTGTTAAAATCTTGGTCTGATGTCACAATCAGACAGACGTTTTTTATGATTATGTTGGTAAACTGACATGGGAACGTACAGTTAGTGTTAGATTTGCCTCAGAGTCAGTGGCTGTAACGTGTTGATAAGAGACAAACGTCAACAGAACGACTGTTACTGCATTATTAGTGTTTCCTGTGGCGCGAGAATCCCTTTATGGCCTGACTGTGACATGATGAGATAAAGCAGCTGTGTGACTTTAATACATTTACCTAAGGGTTAAAACTGTGGCGTCTCTGCTGCACAGTGTATCTGCAGATAGTTCCTTGTAAAAAATAACAAAACGAACAAACATCAAAATACGCAAAAATCTCAAAAACGCAACTACAAGATAAACAGTTTTTCAAACCACAGCTTCACAGGCGACAGGTGACTGCATCAACATTCAGATGTGAGACTGAAGAACTAGAGGCTGGTTTAAAAGTGTGTGTCGCAAAAGTATGAACACACACACACGCGAGTAGTAAGAACTCTTATCTAAGATATGAGGTTTCCCCTCTGCATTAAGAGGCCAAGGTGTTGTGCGTCTCAGTTCATCCAGATGTGGCAGGGGGAACAGCCGCTGCACTGGAACAAACAGCTTCAGCTGAACTGCTGCTAAACTGGAGCCCTGACCTGCTAACGTGCATGTTGCTGAACCTCCTCATCCTGTCTGATGTGTTGTTACGTCGTATCCTGTTTCAATTGCGAAAAAAGGTAAAATCTTGACTTGTAATTGCATGATAAACAGTAAAAGTAATAGGATGCAGCAATGAGCTTTAAGTGATCATTTGACTTTGATTTAAAACTCTGACTGGCTACATACAAGATGATTTTCAAATCTTAACCCATTTTTAAAAACATGGGAGAGCACAGACATGAGAGTTTAACATTATCGGCTTCCACACACACGCGTTGGAAAAATACGACCAGACCTCGTAACACCTGATTGGTGACACTTCTGGCTCTGCTTGCTGTCATTACATACAGTATTGACAGCATGTCACTGATGTGTAGTTGAGATGAGCAGTAAAATAATCATATTGACAAAACACACTTGAGGATTATTTGGACCAAATGTGGACCAAAACTCTCATCCTGTGAGTGGCCTGCCTTTAAAAACCCCATGATCATGTGTTCAGGACAGACCGTTCATACTGTAGTGACCTCATCAGGTGAAAGCGCAGACATCAATGTAAACTATGTCTTATGACCACAGGTGTGTGTGTGTGTTTGTTTGTCCCTTCAGCCCAACACTAATACTGACATTAGTTTTGTTTCCACTCGGCACAAACAAAAATATTGTTCATACGATGATGAAATATTCAACGTTTTTTTTTTTTTTAAAAGGTCTTGTAAAGAAACCTAAATTAACAAAAAGAAAGTTACATTAAAATGAAGTGAGAAGTTGAGCACTGTTGTAGTGGTTGGGGGGGGCAGCACAGAGAACATTTAACTTCAGATACTGGACAAACGTTAAAGCAGCTTCAAGAGTGGTTTCACATGTTTAAATTAGAGCTGCAACTAATGATCACGTTCATTATTGATTAATCTGATTACTTTTACTGTCTGGTATCAGAGCTCACTATGATATTCAGTATGGATGGTTTGTGTGACCAACAGTCCAAAAAGTATTTAATTTGTTCTTATGTAAGTAATTATTTGATTGGACAGTGAAGAGACACTAGGACATGCAATAAAGATCGTCTCGGCCAGGAATCGAACCATCAATCAATGTTTTGGAGCAGACTACACCCACATGGGATGTGCTCTAACCCCTAACTACCAAGTACCTCGATACTGTGTATTATTTTGGTCTGAATATTTATTGATATGATTAATCTGTTTCTGTGGACTGATCAATCATTACAGCTCTAATTTAAATGTTTGTTTTTTTATGCCCCAACTTAGTGGTTATTTACACACAGACACTATTTCCCTAGTGTGTCTTGTTTTCCAGGGGACCGCTGGGTGGTAAAGGTCCTGATTTAAATTGCGAGACGACAAACGCTCAGTGACGACAGGACACAATAAAACACTACAATAAATAAAGCCGACTCTGTATAAATAGACTTTCAAGTTAAAATATTGCTAATATTCGTCTTCATATACTGTACGACTATACAATATAAATGCTGCATTTAAAAAATCCTCTGTCGCTGTGTGTCGACAGCTTGAATTGTTTTCACAGGATTTCCATAGAAAGCAGGTGAGTGTCAGTCAACAACACTGAATGAAGTGGTGTTTATGTTTATGAAGGTGAGTGGTGTTTCCATCGTCACTTGGTTGAGATCGAGTCTGTAAAAGTTGTTTCTTTGTTCAGGCTACATGACGCTGACCACAGTCGACTGTACCTTGAAGAGTTTTCTCCAAACGTTTACCTAGTGCACATTCACAGTCTTCCAACAGGTTTCCTGAGCTCATCTTAAAGCCATGACATCGGTGTGAAGGTCAGTGTTTACAGGTAAGGCTCTCCGAACGTCCTGCGACACTCCATGACCCCCGTGCTGGGAGGACGGTCACAGTTGTGGGTCAGCTTCACCAGGCTCGGCACCAGCCGGTCGTACGCCAACTTGTACTCGCGATCAAAGGCGTCTGAGGGAAGAGAAGGATGCTTTTATTTATTTAGCACTTTTCTTAACAAGGCCACAAAGTGCTTCACAGTAAGACGAAAACAAAAAAAAACAGCAACACTACGGTATAATAAGAATAACAATTTAAGCAGAAATAAAAGCTTTCCTAAAAGACAGTTCGAAGATGTGAATAAGAGCAGTAACAGACATCAGCTGAGCGTTTTAGTGTCTTTAAGTTCATCACTTTGGTTTTCTGTTCTGCAGATTTGATGTTGTGTTTCACAGCAGTGAACAAGTGACATTTAAAGATCAAACAAGTTCACTAACGGAGCTAAAAGAAGGCCAGGAAAAACACACGTGTGTAAAATATCAACCTGTAAATAATATATGTCAACATTTTGTTTACAAAGAATCAGTTGTCAGTGGCTTATTGTTAATTCTACCTGTTGCATATTTTAGAAGCCCCTCAAATATTTTTTTCAAAACTCCAAACCAAACCAAAGAAAAAGTGCAGTGGCACTGGTTTATTGTGTGGTTTGTGGTTTGTGGATGTGTGACAGTGACTGTATTGACAGTAGACGGTAAGACTCACCAATATCAATGTTATCTTTCCCCAGGGCCACGAGGGAGAGGAAGAGGATGTCTCTGTACAAGCTCCTGGAAAGAAAAGAGTAGAACAACAGAAGTTCAGTCACAGTGAGGCTGAATGAAGGAGGGATTTATTTTGTTCATACTGTCTTTACTCTTACAAAACCAAGACATGGTGAAATTTACCCTGAACATCTTAAAAACAGGTTAATAACATACATGTTGTGATTTTAACAATATAGATGGACGCTGGAGACACAACCTTCACAGCTGTTCCTCAAAAATTCAACATGTATTTCATAAATAATCTGATCCGATCTAACTGTGCTGTAGGTGAATGTCACAACTTGACTGTCATTTTAGTCAGAAATGTGTGGGTCCATTGATGTCACACTTAGGACAATATAACTATCTCATTTTCTTTTTTATTGTTGCAGCTGCCTTTCAACAGGTTGAGTGTTTGATAAATGCTCTATAAGATGTAATAGTTAACACCCTCTCCTCATGTGATGACTTTAAGCTTTGGATGTATAAATGAGCCGTATATGAATTTAGCCGTATATGACACGTCCACACTGACCTTTGCCTCTTGACCCCCAGCGTCTGACCCAGCAGCTGCAGCAGCTGAGCCATGGGGCGGCTGACGTCGTTCCTCTGGATGCTCTTCACCACACTCTGCAGCAGCTCCTCGCTGAACGGCCTCTCCTCTTCAGGGACCGGCCGGGACAGAGGGTAGCCCACATCTACCAAAACACACACACACTCATATTAGAGCTTAAGACATACAGAGGAGTATGACAACCAAACACAATGAGGATGGGTTGATCATCACAGTACTTGGGGCTGGGTAACTTCTTGTACTAGTTTTACTGATACAGTAAAAAACAATAATCTTAAAAATAGTATTTGTATTATTTAAAAAATATACAAGTTAACTACAGTAGATACAGCACGTTGTGATTTAAAGGCTTCAAGCTTAAGCTTAGATTGACTAAATTAGGAAAAGTTTGATTAGACATTTATAATTCTAATGTCACAAACCAACATGATGCACACAAAATAACAAAATGTTAAGAGGACTGAAACAATTAGTAAATTAAACTACAAATTGCTCTAAAGATAAAATAAATGAGTAATTTCATTTATTTCTAAAGCAAAATTAGCAAGCCAGTGACACACACTACATGTTTTGGAGGATTTTTTGACTTAACATTTTTTGACACTTTCTAACACTTACCACTTTATTGATAATTAGCATAGGCACTCGAATAATGGCAGTTAGGTGGGTCAGTCCCACTCATTACAATACAACTAACTCTGAAATGTGTTTTTATACACGCAGATTTATACTGTATGAAACACAACAAATATCAATAATTTATATAATTTATAATTTATATTACTACAGATGTTTCCTGCTGCTGCAGCTGGATTCAAATATAACGGTTCAGGATTGGCAGCATGAAGTGGCTGATGTTCAGTACCCAGCCCGTTAAGCACTACGGCAACATTCCTCTTATAAAGTTGCAATGTAACAAACTGTAATGTCCATGTCAGCAAGAGAGATGCAAACCAACATTCAAATACAGATCAGGACTGTATTTGAGACGGACAACAAAAACAACCCCTGAGCCAACATCATCACAAGACTTCACACTGCACAAACGCTGAAACCACGACAACTAGAAGCCGAGTTTTCCACAGACGACACCGTGATGCATCAGGCAAAGAACACACAGCACAGAGAGAGGGGCAGGGCTCAGACAGGACGGGGAGAGCAACAGACAACGGGACTCATCTGAGGGAGTCTGCAGCAGAGGTGAACACTCACTCTCTAACAACAGAGTACAATTAAGCCCTGGAAGACAGAGAGCAGACAGAGGCTGTTAGCACAGAGGTCAGCCGGCTGCCTCCCACCGCCTCCACCAAACAGTCCGTGACGACACACTGAGCAAAGCCCAACACACACACATCAGCACAAGAGTCGACTCATTCACTGTGCAGTGGTTCTCAGGATCAACTCAGATTCTGGTGTCACACTGATTCTGTTATGTGGTAAAGCATTGAAATGATCACTGACGTTTTTCACTGTTCTGACTCGGTGATCAGGGTTTTTCACACAATAAACTGACGACAAAGAAGAGAGATTTTTTGAACTGATCATCATGCGGTCAGTGTTGATTGCACAATGTCACGGCTACAGAGTAATGACATCAATGGTGTTGGGTTTGACTGTACAAGTCTTTCTGCCACCAAGTGCCAAATCTCCCTAAAAAAACAAAACAAAAGCTGAAGTTAGAGTGCAAAGGAAGTGCACCTGTCACTGTGCAACCAAAACAGAGAGAGGAGGGCAGAGGGTTCCTGAGGTAGTAGAAATGGTGTAGAATATCTGATAAGCTGTGGAAACTTTACCTGGCAAAAGAAAAAGAGTCTCATCATCAGAGGAGGTAAAGAAGGTGACAGGGGAGAGTACTGGCCAAGTGCAATACCTAAATCACAGAAACTGCTTTTTTCTAAAGGTAAAATGTGTCACAACATTGTTGTGCATTGTCAGCACCATAAGTGTTGTGTTGCTATAGAGATCTGCCCATATAATCACAGCATCCTACAGTAACTGTGCGTTCACACCAAAAGCTTCCAAAGCTTCAAAAACGCCACAAGTCATTCATTTTCAATGAGAGCCCGGCGGCCTGAGCGACCAAAGCGTCAACTGGCATTAGCCGCACTTCCAAAGCTTCAAATGCATCACCAGACGAGAAGTTGAGTCTCAGTTAACTTTATTGGTAATTAGCTATGACACGGTTCGGCAGCAACCAGTCAGAATAGAGGTGCTTTTGGTGTGAACGCACAGTAACGAAGGTGGAGCTCCATTCTTAGTTTGCAGAATTTCTACTAGATACTAGTACTAGTACCGGCTGGTACAGTAACTGGTAACTAGCTTGAAATAGTAGCTGGTAACCTCCCAACTATCCCTGAATGAGTCGGCTCGATCACCTTCCTTCCACGCATAAAATGCTCCTGCATCCATTCCCTGTGAGGACTAGTAGATAGATAGTATAGGAAAAGCGTTGATTGTGGTGACCAGCTTGAGCTGTTCCTGCTGTTGGTCCAGTGCGAGAGCTGGAAGAAGCTCCAGCTCTCGCACGACAACATGACAACACAAACCTCAGTTCTATACAGTATCTTCAGTTCACACATTCACACTCACACTTTTTTCTTAGTCTCAGTCAACTCCTGCCTTGTGTATCCCCCTCACTATTCACTCTAATGTTCAAAGTATTTTTAAGTTTTTCTTTTGTCTTTCTTCGCTGTTTTGAGGATCATTAAACTTTTAATCCACTGCTCCTCAAAAACCTTCCCACTGCATCATGTTTCAGCAGCAGCCGGTGTTAAACTGGTCGTGCAGCGACACTGAGACTTACTGAATGTGTTCCAGAGGATGTAGAGGGGCTGGATGGGGTCCTGGTGCAGTTTCAGGTTGTCCCACAAGATCTGGATCAGTACGTGTTTGCTGTCCTCTGACATCCAGTGACGAGGAATCTGACGAAGGCCAAGAGGAAGGGACACACTGTGAGCAAATCTGACAGTCCTGCTATGTTTAAACTAACCTAAACATAACCCTTCTGATTCACTTAATGTAACCTAAATTTAATCTTGTATTTGTGTTTCTCAGTGGTTTAACTTTTAAATTTGCTTTAGTGATGTAGAAGTGAACATGATCAATGTCCAGCGTAACATTTTTTTCACTACTGGCCCACTTAGCAAGTAGAACAGAGTCACAGATGTGACATTGTTGCTGGGTGTGATTGACAGGTGCAACAGGCTTAAAACTGACCCTGTTTTTTTAAATAGAGAGATGATATTGATTAAGCAGTGCCCTCTGTGGTTGTCATACTGAAAATGTGATGGAAGTATAGGAAGTGTATACACAGCAAGGTATGTGTAAATGTATCATGGACAATATTATTGCACCTCTATTGTAAAATGTTATTTTTGCTTTCTCAATGTTCAACACAAACTATTAAAGGGAATATTTTCTAATAGAACTCATAATTTTTCTTGAAAAGTTTTACATTCATGAATGAATTCACCACTTTTTTTTGGCTGCTGTGTTGCGGCGGTGTCATGTCTTTATGTTTGCTTTATGTTTGTCACTTGTACTGCACAATAAAAATTAAAAAATTTAAAAAAGAATGAATTTCCCAAATTGCTGCCTCACTTCCATGATTTTCACAAAGAAACTGTCATCTTCTCATGTTGACTTTGACTTCTACGTATGTGTTTTGTTTTTAGCTACTGTAATCAAAAAGACTTAGACTTTACACCAGAGATTAAGTACGGCTCCTTGTGTAGAAAAACACTAATATATAGTAATATATTGTTATAATAATTATCAATATGTGCTCTTCTTTGTGCTGCTCTCAGACCTGTGACTCCCTGTTGCAGTGCTCGGAGGTGAGGATGAGACCGGGCAGGTTGCTGGGCAGGTCCAGCCGCCTGAAGTACCAGACCAGGTTCCAGTAGATGATGGGATGATGGTCCACCATGTCGGCCTCTGTGATCACCGGGTCGCCCTCGTTCTCCAGCAGACTCTCCAGCTCCTTCCACAACACCAGCGGACTCAGGTAGGGAACCGTCACCGGCTCGGGGTTGTGGAGCCGCCACTCCATGCTCAGTGGATCCTGAGGGGACAAAAAGTGATAGAGGTTAGATTTCCTACTGCCATGAGTGAAGTGAATGAGAAAGGAAGGTGGATGATCTGTCATTCTCTCTCTGAATTTATGGGTGAGAATACCCCACTGGTCAAAAAACCCATTTAAACCCGCTAACAATCGGCTTTTGGTGGCAGTGGGAAAGGCGCACCGAGCCGTGTCGACGCGTCAAACGACTCGGCAAGCGACGCGGCAAGCGACGCGGGTTAAAATCGCCTTTAATCGGCTCGGTGTGTGTATATATATATATATATATATATATATATAATAAAGTATTTGTCTCTCCAGCTGCTAAATGCTACATTCTCTAAACCCAACAGTGGGTTTTTAGGGTTTAAAGGGATAGTTCAACATTTTGGCAAATTGGCCCATTGCCATAATCGCTATAGTCATAGCAGTAGGTTCGTTACCTTTAATTGTAGGTGTAAGCTATTTTCAGTACGGCGGAGCGCAGCAGCTGGCTGCTCAGAGCTACGCTATGGAGGCTAACGGAATTTCTTGGTTTCCCTCATTAAACTCATCAAATTCAACATCCCAAAACTCCACAGCGCTTTTGTAGACAAGTTGTGACCTGCACAATCACCACGCTATGAGATAATGACGGAACGATACGAAACGGAGCCGTTTTCGAGGTAAATACAGGGTAAATACGGAGACTGCTTGCTGAAAAACTGTCCCTGAACGCAACGCGCATCAGCGGTTTTGTATGTATTTACCTCGAAAACGGCTCCGTTTCGTATCGTTCCGTCATTATCTCATAGCGTGGTGGTTGTGCAGGTCACAACTTGTCTACAAAAGCGCTGTGGAGTTTTGGGATTTTGTATTTGATGAGTTTAATGAGGGAAACCAAGAAATTCCGTTAGCCTCCATAGCGTAGCTCTGAGCAGCCAGCTGCTGCGCTCCGCCGTACTGAAAATAGCTTACACCGACAATTAAAGGTAATGAACCTACTGCTATGACTATAGCAATTATGGCAATGGGCCAATTTGCCAAAATGTTGAACTATCCCTTTAAGCAGCTGCCTGTTGCTACTGAAACAAGCCTGTTGAGAGCAGTGACTGAACCAAAACTGAGCTGATGAGACCCTGTAAAACACAGCCAGAGTCTCTGAGTATGTTAATTTATGATTAATTTTTCATACGGCAGGGAGGGAAGGCCCGGCAGCACGTTACACTGTGGTTGGAGTTCTCCATCACAGGCGGATTTCAAACCAACTCAAAATCCCCACAGGTTTGTACCTTTTGTACCTATTGATGTATCAAACTGTGTGTTGTCAGGCTTCACATGAAACCTGTCGAGATTTTGACAAGAACTACAAGAACAAAACAGTGAAACACTCCAACATCAGCGATGTGTGTTGACGGACCGTGGCTTCGTTGAGGCGGCTGGGCAGGCTGCCTGATGTGGGCACACAGCGGCTGGGTCGGGGAGCTTCATCCAGAGGACCGAAGGCGCTGACGCTGCGGGCCATGGGCGCTCCGGGGGACTGCCGGCGCTCTGGGGGGATGTTGATACCTTGAGCTCTGGTTGATCGAGTCCTGAGAGACAGTGAGGACAGTCAGTTTACGTGCACGACTCTGCTGAGTGACAATGTTTAGAAATCACCAGAAGCAGTGACCTCAATTCTTTTTTTCCAAAGTACTTAAATTCTGATGAACAAATGTTTCCACTCTGGAAAGTGAGTGAAACCGTAGTGTCATTTTTGTTACTTGCTTGTGGGCACACAAGTGGGACTCCAAAACCTGGCCGCTGTTTAAAACATAAATCTCAATCATCAATCATCAAAAACTCTGTGCACATAAATAAACCCCATTAACACTTCCTCAGTCCACCATAAACTGATGCAGGCGCAGATGTTTTCACATTGTATTATCACACATACTCATACTGTAATAATAATAATAATGGATTGGTTTTATATAGCGCCTTTCAAGATAACCAAGGTGCTTTACACAAGCCATTATTCATTCATATACATTCATACCAGTGGTGGTAAGCTACAGTATGTCTGTAGCTACAGCTGCCCTGGGGACAGATGTGTTGCTGCCACTGCGCAGCAACCGGCCCGTCCGAGTCCGACCACCACCAATCATTTATACACAGTCACACGAGGCAAGGTGGGTTAGGTGTCTTGTCCAAGGACACTAGGAAAGTGACTGAGGATGAAGCGGGATTCGAAAACCGCCAACCCTCCGGTTACTGGCCGACTGCCACCGTCATACCAGCTTGTTACAGCTGTCAGTGTGAAGACAGGAAAGAGGAGGTGCAGGTTTACTGATGGTTTTTGACACAGCACAAATTACAGCTGTCACTGTCACACAGCCCAACCATTACTACTGAGAGATGATCATCAGTAACTTGTTAAAACAGACTTGACAAACTGGGCAACTTCACAGTTGATGATACAATTAGAAAATGGCAGACAGGGAAATAATGTCTCTGATGTAAATAATGACTCGACTGATCGATAAATGAAGAATCAGTTCAGTTGTAAAATAAGTGCAGTAAATCAGCTGATGTCTTGGCCTTGGGGAATCATACGCTGCTGCTCACACACCTCATAACCTCATGAGGGTTTTTACACGCACACACACACACACAGCTTTGATAGGACCAGGTGCTGGAGATCGTCACACATCTTTTACAATGCAGATGCGCAGTATGTGGCTGTAGCGTTCCACTTCAAAAGCTCTGCATGCGTGTGTATGTGTGTGTGATCAGACAATTTCAAAGCTGCATGAAGATGAGCCGTGAAAAACAAAATCCTTCAGGATAAACCACAAGAGCAACAAAGTTTTTTTTATAATCGGAGCTAGATGAGGTGTGTGTGTGTGTTGTGTGTTTGTGTGTGTGTGTGTGTGTGTGTGTGTGTGTGTGCATGAATATTTTCTGTGTAAAGCTCTGAAGTTGTGATGGTCACTGACAGCAAACATTGTGTTTCAAAGTGTTTCATCCATTGCCTACATCAGTACAATATTCAGAACCTGACAACGAGGCACAAACGAACGTGATTAAACTGAATTTATTTTAGAAACACACAGTGAGTGTGCGAGATACTAATTGAGAGAAAAAAGGGCATTTGGCTTGTCAACAAAAATCTCTTTGAATTTGAGATGTTGGTCAGTGGCTGTGTGGTTAAAGTTTTAATGATACTGTTGCTTCATCATTGATAAGTTAATAACTGCCCTGCATGAACAGCACACTATTATAACATGTAGTAATGTGGGACAGTCGGTACCTTCCATTCGTGTCCTGGACAGCAATCACAGGGAAGGGAGGGGGGACAGCTGTTGTGGGACAGGGTGTGGACAAGGTGGACGTCCCCGTGTCCAAACCTGTTGAGGCAGAGTACGATGAGGTCATGGCCTCGTCCACAGATGGACTGCCCTTCAGGAAAAGCCTGTGAGAGGAGCAAAGAGGCAGAGATCACACTCACATCCTGACCATCTAGATCATAGGTGTCAAAGTCAAGGCCCGTGGGCCGGGACCGGCCCGCCAGGCGGTCCAATCTCACTGGGCCTGAAAGTTAAAACCCAACACGGTCCGACCTGCTGATGAAGCCCCGGCGCGACGTGGCCGGACTCATTAGCGCAAATTCTCGATCCGAACCGGCGTGTCCGGTCGGGTTGGTGGGGCAGAACCGGCCTGGGGGCAGAACTGGCCCGGTGATAAGCCAGATATAACCTGTAGTTACGTATCCACGCACAGCTGGGAGCTCAAAGCAACAGAGGAGGGGAACAGAGAGAGAGGAGAGGGACAGCGCAGCTACAGGTGTGTGTGTGTGCGTGCGTGCGTGTGTGTGTGAGAGAGCGAGAGAGAGAGAGGGAGATGTATTTTTCCTATAGCTACAATTTAATATCAGCCCAATACCTACAATTGTCTGTGTCATTTGCCACATGTGGTTTTGACCTAGAACTGACAGCCTTTTTAAGGATTTGCCTCTGACAAAAATATTAAGCCGCTACTGGCTGCTAATTGGTGGAAACTTATAATTACATCATGGAAATAGTATAAATAGGCTATAGGCCTATGTATATCCTATATTGCCATTCAGTTAAAAAAAAAATTACAATATTACTTTTGGTTCATATTGCCCAGCCCTAAATTTCAGAATGTTCATATTTTTTTGTAAAAAGGATAGCTCATAAACTGTACACACCTTAATAATGTACTTTGCACAAAGTACAAAGGGAAAAATGTGGAGTTCTTGTTATTTACAGGTTAATATGCAAATGCGATCATTTTACTGTTCCGGCCCTCTTGAGATCAAATTAGGCCGAATGCGGCCCCTGAACTATAATGACTTTGACACCCCTGATCTAGATCAATACGGTGTTTGTCGTTTATTTTACGACATGGCACGAGGCATGTTTATGTTTATAATATACTGTATTTAAAATGCTGCAGCACTACATCCTGTTAACAATATCACAAATGAAAATCTTTCTGGCTTGTTTTTTTTATTATTTCTAATCTTATTACGTTTCAAAGCCTCACTGCTGAAACAGGACTTAATCCTGAAGACCACAATAAATACTTTAAAGTATAAAAAATATTTGAAAATAATTAGGAAAAAAAAATCCCTCTGAGAAAAAAGGTTCTAAATGGTTTTGTGTGTTATTGTCTACCTGCTGGGTCCTCGCATGTCCCTGATCTCCACATTGAGGAAGGGCAGGAAGGGGTTCCCACAGAAGGGGCAGGTGGTGTTCAGGTTGGAGTCGTCTGCTGTCCAGCCGGCCATGATCTCCTCGTCGTACACCAGACAGTCACACGTCTTACAGCGGGAACAGCTGGAAATCAGCAGCTGGAAACACACACACAGGCAGAGCTCTGTTTAATACGTTTCTGGGCAAACTTTAAATAACATCTATACCTCAGATTCTTTATACTGTATTTATGCAACACCTCGGAAATATGTTACACACTGATTTTACCAAGGTGAACAAAATATTATATTTATGGGAGAATGTTTATGGGTAGCACTCAAAGCAGTTACCATTCCTAAAACTTCTGAATGTTGTTTTTAAACACATACAGAGAGGCAAAGTGAAAAGAATCAAACCATGTCGACATGTGAGATTCAGCAGCACATGCTAAATGAAAATTGCTATTTTCAAAGATGCCTCATGTCTGAAAGTATGTTATGTGCACAACACACATATGTTTTAAAATTAAAAAAATGCTTCTTCAACTCCTGTGAGCTGATCACTAACACTGCTTTTCTACTACTAATCTTGCTATGTGACCAACCTCCATGGCGTAGTTGTTGAAGATGCTAGTGTTGCTGGTGTAGCGTGATGAGCCGAGGTCCGACTTGTCCGGCAGAGGGAAGCCAGGAGGAGACAGAGCGCATCCTGCAGAAACATCAACAGTGATCACTACATGTGAGCTGAGAAAAGCAGCCAGTAGGTTTGACACAACAGACCACAGATCACATTGTTTATCTGTTTATCTCTCTCATTGCCAGAAGACACAATGACAAAGTATGTCAATAAAGAATAAAACACTGCGTTGACATGCACAAAATAATAACCAAACTCCTCTAAATCTTCATAATAGAAAAATCCAAAAATGAGGACATCAAACAAAACTCAGACAAGAATCAAGGAGAAGATTAAACAATGTTTTTGTCTTGTTTTGTTACAGTTTGATGTTACAATTTGAAGCTGAAAAGCTCCAGATTTCAGTATAATTTGGAAAATGGGTGACAGAGGAAATCTTTTTTTGGAATCTAATCATATTAGAAACTAACAAGAGAAACTGTTGGTATAATGTTTCTCCAGCTGCTGTCATCCTCCTGTGACTGAGGACTGAGACCTTCACACCATCACTGAGACGGGTCTGTCTTACCAGGGAGCAGAGACGCCATTCTCCCGTGGCTGGAACCCGCGCTGGGGCTCTCCAGTCTGCTTCGGAGGGGGCTGCGTCTTGGGCTCCTGCGAGGCCCGGTGGGGCCGATGGGGCCGTTCCTGGGCGGTGAGACCACATGGCTCTCTAACACGCCACAGTCGTCCTCATCCAGCAGGGAGGTGCAGTCTGGATCTCCGATCCCCAGAGAGGACACGCTCAAACGGTCGCTGTGACCATCCTGGATGAACAGGGAACCAGAACCAGACAGGTCAGTGTTGTCACAGACTGCACAGAGGGCAAATCTGACAACACTTACAGCAACATCAGAAAAAGTTCAACACTGACTCACCATTAAGACAGTTAAAAAAAATGTAGATGGACGCAACATGAAGTGTTTTAGAGGAAATATGACATTCTGTATTTTGACCACAATCATACAACCCACTTAAATCTGAATATATTTTCCACAAAACCCTGGACAGATACAGTTCTTGTTTTGTTTTTGTTTTTTAAGTATGTCAAAATCAGCAGATTGACAAACTGTTCTTTTGATCAAGGTAACAGAAGCTACAGAGAAAAGTTTACACAGATCTCACAGGTCAGGGGGTTGATATCATGATTTACACATGACAGGATAAAAATTCCATGCTGCTGCTGAGTGTTTGGTACTATATTCAGTAACACCCAGACAGCAAACATGGCCAATGAAGTTAATCAATGGATCTCTGCTAGAAAAATACTGTCACACACTCAGAAGGCCTGAAGATGGCAGCAGACTCTAGGACGACAGATCGTATGAGTGCTTCACACTGTGTAGACACTTCAAGTGAGATACAGAGAATTTTGTGGGTGTTTGTGAGAATGCTCTGGGCTTTTAAATTGTGTTTTGTGTGTGTTTCTTGGTCTAAAAAGCCGCTGGATTGCACTTATTTTCCATGTGCTACTAAATCAATTTGAACACTATATAAACCTGCATTTGTTGGGTAAACATACTAAACACTCATCTGTACATTAGGTTATTTTTTTTTAAATTATTGCTAATGCAGTTGCACATTTTTCATATTGATATCTCCTTTCACCTACAATATGACCAGTGACAGGACCTTGTACCTTGGTGGGAGTGGTGTATGTGGCGAGGCGGGAGTACCAGCGGCTGGCCTTCTCTGCCACACCCTTCCCCGCAGAGAACACGCTGGTCTTGAACACGTCCAGTGTGGGTGTGAGCAGCGTGTCCAGAGCGAAAGAGGAGGAGGAGGGTGAAGGCGACGCGAGGCTCGTCCTCCTGTCTGTCCTCTCTCTGTACGGGCTGGGTCGGGGGCTGGGGCTGGGGGTGGTGCTGGAGCTGCGGCAGGGGGGCGAGGACCACAGGCGCTGGCGTGAGATGGGCTGGGAGGGCGAGGGCGGGTGGTAGGTGCGGGAGCGCGGCACTCCGGCGGTCCTCAGGGGGGAGCTGTGGGGCAGGCTGGCTCTGCGGGGGGCGGACAGCGAGGACGGGTGGAGGAGGAGGGGGCTGGCCGGGTCCTGCAGGTCCAGGCTGGGCGTGCGGCTGCTCAGCGGGCTGCCCATGTGGTTCATGTAGAGCTCGATCTCCCGGGCCAGGTGCCTGCCGGCGCTCGGGGTGCTGGCCTCGTCCCCCTCCGGGTACTGGTCTTCGTTTTCCTGCGTGGACTGAGACTCCGCCGCCAGCAGGGACAGGGGGTCGTAGCCCATCTCGATGTCTGTGCGCTTCACCGCTCCTCCTCTGGACGCCACCGTGCTCATGGCGCTGTAGCTGGCGCTGCGTTCGACCAGCTTCTTGTGAGATTTGTTGCTTTTCTGAGAGCTGACGCCAGGCCCCGTGGCGGGTTTGTCTAAATCCAGGTCCTCCAAATCAAAAATGGCCTCCGTGTTACTTCTGTCCTCGTCACTGGAGTCCTGTCCCTCCATGTCCTCTTCCTCCTCCCTGTGATCCAGACTTCTGGCGGCCCCTGTCTTGGCCGCAGCCCCCTCCAACATGCCCAGAGCCAGAGAACGAGGCCTCTTGCTCTTACCGAGGTTGACGCCGGAGAGGATTTTGGCGTCTGCGCCCAGGTGACCCGCGATCTTATCTGGGTCGGTTTCACCCTGGCTCATGCCCAGGCCGAGGACGGTGGTGCCGCTGCCGCTGCTGGCCACCGTGTCTCCGCTCAGACGGCGGCCCCTCACTCCCTGCCAGTCGAGGGCGGGGCCGCTGCTGGCGCTGCCCACCACCTCCTCCAGAGCACTCTTGTGTCTCTTGAGCAAACTGTTGCCGTGGACCTCGCCAATCTCGTCCAGGGAGGAAGTGAAGAGGAGACCTGCCACGTGGCCTGAGTGAGAGGGAGGAAGAGTTTTCATCATGACATGATCAGACTTAAAGGGATAGTTCTACATTTTGGCAAATTGGCCCATTGCCATAATCG
This sequence comes from Trachurus japonicus, assembly GCF_045865225.1. Classification (NCBI taxonomy): domain Eukaryota; kingdom Metazoa; phylum Chordata; class Actinopteri; order Carangiformes; family Carangidae; genus Trachurus; species Trachurus japonicus. Next base: position 32,501,128 of record NC_140909.1, on the reverse strand, counting down.
CTATAGTCATAGCAGTAGGTTCTTTACCTTTAACTATCGGTGCAAGCTATTTTTAGAACGGTGGAGCAGAGCTGCAGAGCTACACTACGGAGGGTCATGGGATTTCTTGGTTTTCCTCATCAAACCCATCAAATACACAATCCAAGAACTCCAAAACGCTCTGGTGGACAAGTTGTGAGCTGCACATTCACCACGCTATGAGATAATAATGGAACGTTACCAGACAGAGTTGTTTTAGAGGCAAATTCATGCAAAACCGCTGATGCACGGTCCCGTCGGGGGCAGGTTTTCGGCAAGCAGTCTCTGCATTTACTTTGAAAACAACTCTGTCTCGTAATGTTCAGTTATTATCTCATAGCGTGATGAATATGCAGGTCACAACTTGTCCACCAGAGTGTTTTGGAGTTGTTGGATTGTGTGTTTAATGAGTTTGATGAGGAAAACCAAGAAATCCCATTAGCCTCCGTAGCGTAGCTCTGAGCAGCTTGCGGCTCTGCTCCGCCGTTCTAAAAATAGCTTGCACCGACAATTAAAGGTAACGAACCTACTGCTATGACTATACTGTAGGGATTATGGCAATGGGCCAATTTGCCAAAATTTTAGTTCACAACCACTAATACTGTGTTCTCATAATATCAGACTGGAGCATTTTTTTTCCTTTTTCCTTCCATTTTAGATAATTGAATATTCTAGATCATCCTCTGGATTCTTCTCCATGGCAACAACAGCAGAGGCTCATGGGTACTGTCATAATTAAAGCCGAGGTTCGTTACATAAACCTACAGCTTTCTGTAGCTATCTAGGAATCTCCCCAGTGTCTATGTGGATACAAACATCTCCTCCATGTAGGTTGCACCCCATACCTGTGCTGACGGAGCACTTGGGTTTACAGGATGAATCGTCGAACGCACAGCTGCTGCGGACGATGCCGCGGGGTTTGAAGGAGGAATGGGCCTCCATGTCCAGCTGAGGAAGGCAGTCTTTACTTCCTTTGGAGCTCTCCGTCTCTGACACTAACAAACACATAAATTACAATTTTAAATGTTTTTAACCATGTGCACTGCTCGTAACAATCATACTGTTGTTAAAAAACCCACTGAAGGATAACACACGACTGAAATGCTTTGATGTGCATGAGAAACCAAAAAGAATGAATCATCTCTGGAGGAGACGGGAAGATCAAGGCAGAGGAAAGGGAAATCCCATGTGGCTACGAGGCTGCCAAGTTATCATTTTTTAGAGGGTGCAGCAGAGAGAAATATCAGATCGGATCAGAGAGACTACTGACAGGAGCTGCAGTCGCTCTCCTTCTTGTCGTCCTTGTCAGGGGCAGCGTCCTGGGCGCCGGGGTCTCCTCGCCGAACCTCCTCTTTAGACAGCGAGTTATAGCCCAAATCTGACTGATCCCCTGGAGAACGAGAGCGACAGAGAAAGAACCAGATTAACGAGAAGCAGTGTGACAGAACGGACACTTATGCCTCCGACATCAAACCACAAAACAACAGAAATGTAAAAAAAAACACAGTGAATGACAAATCTATACAGGGGAGGGATTCAAAGTGGCACCTCTTCTCTCTAAATTGTTGCACTTCAGCACCACTGCAGGTGACAGGTCCTTTATTTTCACAGTATCTACTGAGCAGCACAAAAAAAAACAAAAAAAAAAACATGAATCTGTTGTAGCTTCGCACTGTGGTAAGAGAGGCAAATGAAACATAAGAGGAGAAACTAGCGAGGCATTTCTTCACTTTCATCTCCCTCCATCCTGGGAGGCACCACTGTTACAGACAGAGGAGGGAAAGAGCAGCCAAGCTGTGCTGGATAAAAGAGTCGTCCTCGGGGCATTCAGCTCTACAGTTACTATAGGGAAACAAACTGCACTTTCACAGCTGTTAATGAATTAGCTGTTGAGACTTGACATTAGAATTTTAAAAAAACAACCTGCCATCACTACGGGCTGACTTTTCCAGCTGTCTCTTAAAGTTCTTGGTCTCCAGGCAACCAGCTGTCTGATGATTTGTTCTCCTCTTTCATCTTTCCCATGAACCTCCCTGGCCGTCAGCTCTAAATAAAGCATGAGGCAGCATGGCGCGGCTGTACTACAGTATGGAGCGACTGGCAAACCGATGGCAAGAGACAAAACTCATTCCAGAAGTGTAATAATCAACGAGCTGCACATCGAGGTCCTTCCCTCCTGCTGCGCTGTGAGCCGTGGTTCTCTCTCGCTCTTTCTGCACACGAGGCGAGGTCTCCTGCAGAGGTGCCATCTCCGTGATTAGAATCATTTCCGTAATCAAAAAGAATGTGCCAGTGAGTAATTACTCGCTATAATTGACAATGATAAATCACTCGGTGTAGAAGCGAAGAGGGAGAAAAAGAGAGAAACGCAACGAGAGAGATGAGCGAGAGAGAAGCAGCAGACTGTGATGTGGTGGATCCAGAGATGACACGGTAGAGGGGAGGAAAGAGAGATCGTAGAGATGGAGAGAGTCAGAGAGGAGAAGAGTGGCAATGAGAGGGCTGAGGAGCTCAGAAAATAAAAAAAATAAAAATAAAAAAACACTGCAGAGACAGAAATGCTACCAGAGAGAGACAGACAGGTGGACTGGCAGAGAGGTTTACCTGGGTGGAGGGTGGCTTCTCTGAGCTCAGAGCCCCCCCAGTGTGAGTGGGTCACCAGGGCCCTGGCGCCCACGCTGCCGCCCCCACGGCCGACTGCATGCAAGGGCAACACAGGCAGGGCCAGAGTGAAGGGCAGGGTTAGGGACAGAGCAGAGCAGAAACCACAGCCGCAAAACCAGGGAAGAGACGTGGATGGACAACGGGGACAAAAGGAAGGTGGAAGAACAGGCAGCGGAGGGAAGGAGGTGTGAGAGGGAAACAAGGAGGAGGAGGAGGAGGCCGGTTGGTGAGCGAGACAGATGAGGGAGGAGGATAAAACAAATGTCATTGAGAAGGAAAAAAAAAGAAGATGTAGAACAAAATGGCTGCCTGTGAGAGATGGAGTTATGCAGCAGCCATTTAAAGTGTACCTGTGCTAGATCTATCGTCAGTGGGGTCTACTTTGACGGAGTCAGTGGCGTAGGGGCCCTGCTCGGCCAGGTTAGTGTCAGCAGAGCTATCCAGGCTGCCGTGACTCACAGCGTCCAGGTCGCTGCCATCTGCCCAAAGACAACAGCGGGTTAAAGGAAGCCCAGCGCCACTCCTGCTCCACCACGGGTCAACACTTCTTTTTAATGTGTTTATTTGAAACCTTTGAAGTGATAGTTCAACATTTTGGCAAATTGGCCCATTGCCATAATCCCTATAGTCCATATCCATAATCCCTATATCTGATGCGCGTTCCATTGGGGGCAGTTTTTCGGCAAGCAGTCTCTGCATTTACCTCGAAAACAACTCCGTCTCGTAACGTTCCGTTATTATCTCATAGCGTGGTGAATGTGCAGGTCACAACTTGTCCACCAGAGCGTTTTGAAGTTGTTGGATTGTGTATTTGATGAGTTTGATGAAGGGAAACCAAGAAATCCCATTAGCCTCCGTAGCGTAGCTCTGAGCAGCTTGCGACTCTGCTCCACCGTTGCACCGACAATTAAAGGTAACAAACCTACTGCTATGACTATAGGGATTATGACAATGGGCCAATTTGCCAAAATGCTGAACTATCCCTTTAAGTGCTGACAAGCAGGTGGCATACATTGAGTCTATGTGCTACATCACATCCTAACAGCATCTTGCTTCTTTAATTTCTTATAGTCAATAATAGATATGTTACACATAAAGTATATGTGACAAAGTAAGTGAAGTAAATCATTTTTAAAATCATTAATTTCCATTCATTGCAATAAAACACTTACACCTTTATAGTATGTGGTTCCCAAAGCTCCCTAATCGTTCCCTAGGGGGAACTGATGTGCAGCTGTAAATATGTAGAAATGTTCTTATGTAAATTAATTCCAACTAATTGCTTCTGTGGTTTAGAGTCTTCGAGTTGGTGCACAGCAGATCAGAGCTGAACATGCAAGGATGTGACATGTGTCTTCAAGAAAACACTACATACTTTGTAAATTCTTTCAAGAACTCTCTGGATATCAACAAGTGTAAATAATCCTGACACAACTATCACAACACTTTCAAAGTCTATATGGGGTTAGGGGAGGGTACAAATTACATTGTCAGTATCTTTGTGAACAATGGTGTAAAATTCCACTCTGACTCTCAGTGCCGTGTTTAAACGTGTGTGTGTGACGCTAACCACTGATAACACAGAGTATTTTAAAAAAGCAGGGATTAGCAGGATGGGGATTAGCATGCTCTGGGTGTGCAGGTGTCCACTGGCATGCAGGTGAGTTAAATCACACATGTTGAGATACTGGTCATTTCTTACATCTGACACATTTGATTCAAGGACTTGTCGGTCGTTTAATTTTCTTTTCTGAATTTAGACGTATCTGAGATTGTAGTTAGATCATGTGTTGTTTATAATGTTATTTAAGATCAGTATCCTTTCTTTGATCTATTTAATATAGTGGTCGTTTTAATTTTAATGAGCTTTAATGAGTCTAAGAAAATGTCAGTGTGCTTCTAAAGTTCAGTGCATTCTGAAAAAGAGGAGAAAAGGGTATTGAGGAAATATCACGGATCCTCTGTGTGTTTAATTGACAGAAGTGGGCAGGCTGGCAGACTGCCGATGTCCCATGGAGAACAAGAGATAATCTAAACAAATATGTATTGAGTTCCAAACAACCAGTTACTACAGAGTCTAGCGTCTAACTGGCATTTGCAAGGTTACATGTTGTTTTATGTGCTGCAGCTGAGCAGCTTATTAGCTTCTTGCCTGCACTTTTCCCCAGTGAATGTTTGTTTAGTTACTCATTCAGCAGGCTACAGTTCAGAACGATACATGTTCATGTTTGTCAGCTGGGATGGAGACATCAACAGCTAACTGCTGTTCTGTCCATGATATACAGCTTATATTACTGCTTTACGCAACATTAAATCAGCTGTATCCACATACAGTATCCATCATCATAAATGGATACATCACTGTGCTCCATCAAATTAATGTTAAATGTAAATTTCTCCTTAATGTTTTTTTTTTCCCTACAGGAAATTTACTTTTGCAGAGGAAAAATGCATATGTGTCAAAATTACCCACTTAATTTCAGTTGGCCAGTTTGTTTAAGTTGGACCTTAAAATAAATTGTCTGTAATAAAACAAACTTAAACCAGTGATTTATAAATTTGTTGTCAGGATCATGTCATGCATTGGATTCTCCGGACTAACACAGACTAACAGAGACAACCATTTTCCTATCCTGAGACATGCAGTGTTATTGATCACAGTTACCTGACAGAGGGCTCTGGGTGTGGGGGGCATGCCGTCGTAGAGCCCGTTTGAACTGTGCCACGCCCAGAATGACATTTCTCAGCTTCATCCACAAGAAGTATCCCCCTCTGGTGCTGGAGGGCCAAGTGCTCTCCAACACTGCCTGGATGACAGAGGAAATGGAGGAGGAACATCAGACAGAGAGAGGACAGCCAGATAAGACAGAAGGAAAAGTGAAGCTGCCAAATTACTTTGAGAAGTCATTTTCTCATAGCAGAATTGGAGCCAGTTCCTTTTTAATCTAAATTATTGACTTTATGAGGGTTTTTTTTAAATTTCAGACCATGAAATGTTCTTATGAGACAAATCGCCGAACACAAAACATCCGAGTATTGTCGGAACTTCAGCTCCAACTCAAGTGAGTGAACTTAAACTGACCCAATCCCTGTTCCGTATAAAACCATCTTGAATGAATTTTTCATCAAAAGCAATAACTGCAGTGGTATTAAGATCCACAGTCACACTGAGCATCTGAAAAAGAAAAGGAAAGGCGCTGCAGCTGTTGGCGGCCAAGTCACGTTCAACAGTCCCTGTCTGCTCCAAAAATATACTTCAGAGAGCCCCGGGAGAAACACGATTGGTATGCCACTGAACAGGGCTGGGTTTATTACACTGGCGGCTCCTGAGAAGAGGCTCTAAGGATCTGGGTCAGGTGAAATGAGCCTCCCCTCCTGGAGATGCTGTCAGCGATCCTGTTGAGACAAGCTGAACCTTTAGTTAAAGCACAACATTTAGCGTCTGAAACCCCAAGGATGGACACTCCTGGCTACAGGGTGTGACAGACTACATGTGCTGATTAAGGGTGATATCGATAACATCTTCATACTTGAAGGGGAACTCCAGTAGGAGCTGCGCTACATCTGATAAATGACCTCAAGTATCATCAGGGTCAGTTGGGGCTGAAGACTACAAATCTGAGAATGGAAAAAATATGGAGATCATGATCTTCCAAAGAAGTTTTTTTTAGAGGAAGTTTTTTTTTTTTGTACTACAGTACATGAGCAGCTACTAGCATAACACACTGATAAAGGCAATGTTAAAGTTGCATTATAATGTAGGCAAGGTGTTGAGTTTCATCATGGGAGGAGATTATTACTGTATAATGAATCTGACAGTGGCAAGATATTGTTAAACCAATGTAAAATCAATGGAGTTCACTATTACAGTAAATGACCGACAGCTGCTATTCAGTGTTTGTAAAGAAATAACATTTTTTAAATATCAAATCTTATATCGTCTCTTGTCTTTCCATTAAATATACAGTACATCTATCACCAGATGTGATAACCTTAGCTAGCATCTAACCTTGGATTGTGGGAAACAGCCAGGCTTCCCTTGGAGACATGAAAAGTTATGAGGCTCATGCATTTGCACATTGGCAACCACATGGTGATGAAAAGCCTTGAGGAAGGAAATAGTCTGACATGCGACCTCCATTAAACTACAATGTGTGAGTTTTACACTTTGGCTCATGTATGGAGGAAACAAATGAGACATAAAGTATTCATTGGCGGGCTGTTCAGGTGTTGCCAGGTGGATTATTTTACCCTTTGACAGAGCCAGGTTAGCTGTTTTCACTGTCTCACATCTGTTTCCTGGCTGTAGCTTCATATTTAACAGATACGACTCTCATTGACTGTTAATTTACAATTTTACAATTTGAGGGGAGTAAAAGCCTAAAAAATGTTTTATCCTGTTACAGCCGCAGACACAGCTCCTTCGGGACTGCCAGGCTGGTCAAGTCTTGATAGGCATCAAAGAGGAACTATGCAGGATTTGTAGCTTAACTATGCTACATTTTCTAACTTAATTAAACAGCTTTGAAATAACTGTGATGGTTTAATAAATGGCCTAACTTGTTACGAGGGAGAATGGAGGCTCTCTGCCTTTCATGTGCGTGTCACTAACCTTAAAACAGCAGAAAAGCGACCAGACTTGCATATTTTCTCTTTAAAAATGCGCACAGACAAAAGTGTACAAAGGGTCACTGATGGTGGAGGACAGTTCTTGTGGTTTGTCATCCAAAGCGCAGCAACATTTTTAAGTCTATACCACTGAGGCTAAAACCCAGTGAGGCTGAAAACAGTTTCCTGCTGTGGTGTCTCCCTGACCAAGCGAAGTCTGACCTCACTTCATGATGTCGCTACTCCCTGGTTTGTTTATGGTATTTTTCTACAGGAATGAACCATCTGGATTTAGACTGTTGTTGCTAAAATCTAATGGAAAAAAAAAGCTCAACAAACTATCAAATCAATTGTGTGTAAAATTCCTCAGTACAACAACACTAGATTCCTCCTCTGGAAACAATTTACTATGTTTTCTTTTGAACGGCATATAATAAACTGTCATTTTATTGGTACCTTCGGCAGCTTTTTTTCTCTTGACTGTCTGTTGTTTGCCTTTTTGTGTTGAGTAAATGTTGTCAATTACTCTCCCACATAAATCATAAATTGTTCCATCTCGGAGTGTTATTCTTATTTCTGTGCTGATTCTCAAGGATAGAGTGATGAGCCTTAGCTGCGCTTTTGTGAAAGACAAGAGAATAGTGCTTTCACATAATGTTTTGTCTGGAGAGCTGTTCTCCAGGTAAAAGGTACAGCAGTGCTCAGTTTGGTGTGGAGATCCCTTTACTTGGGAACATGAAGGTTATTTTAGTTCCATTTTCCGTGTAAGTCATTATATCAGGAGGAATCTTCTATTAATTTAAGCTACAGGTTTGTTTCCCTGGAGCTGCTTATCACATTTAATTGAACTGTTGACTTCTTTATTCATTTCAGTGAGGTTGCATTTAAGAAACGTGTTGACCTCAGGCGACTTCCGTCCCATCCCTGCGCTACAGAGATTTAATCCAGCATGGAAAACGAAAAAACACCTGCAACCATCTAATGCAACAGCTGCAGCGAAGACTCTCCGTGTCTGTGGAGGAACGTCTTCTGTTTCTAAGATGAGTTTAGATCCATCTAAACACATTGGAGTAACCTTTGCTGTGGCCTTGTCTTCCGACAGCCTACTCCCACATCATCCAATTTACTTTTATGTTCCCTGGGTTGCCAGATCAGGGACAGGTTGTGCTGATAACAGAGCCACGACTCATCTTGACACCTGGTGCGATGATCATCATCACACGAGTCACGGCGGCGCGCAACCTTGAGGGGGAAACTGCAAATGTCACCGATGTTTCTTTTCATCTGAAAGCCGAGGTCTGCAGAGGCATTACGGCGATGAAGTGTCTCTGCCTCGTGAGGATCAACCAGAGAAGAGTGAATTCCAAGTACAGTGGTGCAATAATTAGTTTGAAATTATTTATGCACACACTGTGATTTATGAATTAACAATAAGCATCCCGGCTGCAATCAGTCTGTTCTATAACTGTTCTATCCCTTAGTCAGATTTATCAAATGCATTTGATCTGTAATTTATATTATTAGTAACATAACAACACTAATGTAGCACATTAAAGTAAGCCATGATGTTTATTTCTTAATCAGATCTGATGTGACAGCTACGGTGACGTACAGTTGTATTGGATGGGGAGTTTATACTACTTCCTTATATGTCACTACAACGCGAGCGTGAGGACAGTTTGATTTGTAAAGCAGCCAATTCTCCAGACTTTTATTGTATTTTACTGCTCCAGCTCAAGTCTGTGTCCTCATCCATCACAGATGATGGAGACGGGAGTATCCCACTGGATCGTCTTCCCACAGATATTTGTTAGGCATTTGGCTGTCGCGGGGGCGTTCGGGCATTCAGTCAAACTTGCAGCAGAATCAGCAGAATATCTGTAACAGTCCCAAATCAGGAAACGCCGCGCCCCAGGGTGACGTTTACTCAGCCTCCCAGTGCCAATACATTTCATTACTGAGTGTGTAAGTCATTGCAGTGGGTAGTTAACAGCCTATTGCATCAATTTCTTACACTTCAACCCAAGATCTCTATTTTGTTAGGTGTAAAAACAAATACATAACCAATGCCAAAGTAAATAATGTTTTAAATAAATAAGACTGGCAGATTTCCATCATACATAGAGATCTGTACCTTGTTGTAGTAGCCATAAGTGATGGCATTGGGGTGGACTCCGGCCTTCTTCATCTCAAAGAGGACTCTAACTGCCAGGACAGGCTGACCATATTGTCCACACAGCTGCATCAGTACCCGGTAGCAGACCTGTGTTCGTACAACAATGACTGTTTTAACAGAATCATGACAAGTTGACAACCTAGAAAAAGTTACCTCAGACATGGGGGAAAAATGCTAAGTTCAAACTTTAGTTAAAGGGATAGTTCAACATTTTGGCAAATTGGCCCATTGCCATAATCCCTATAGTCATAGCAGTAGGTTCATTACCTTTAATTGTCGGTGCGATCTATTTTTAGAACAGCGGAGCAGAGCCGCGAGCTGCTCAGAGCTACGCTACGGAGCTAATGGAATTTCTTGGTTTCCCTCATCAAACTCATCAAAGACACAATCCAACAACTCCAAACGCTCTCGTGGACAAGTTGTGACCATGAACCTACTCCTAAAACTATAGGGATTGTGGCAATGGGCCAATTTGCTAAAAATGTTGAACTGTCCCTTTAATGACGAAAATGAAACATCGAGGTACTACTTTCCAGGTATTGTCAAAATTGCAGAAATAACAATGTGCTTCCGGTTGAATATTTTTGGGAGCAGTTCATTTACCTCGTCAGGCGGCTGCAGCTTCTTTGCCTGCATCTTCCTGAGCACGTCGTAGGCGGTGCGAAGCGCCCTCACCTTGGAGTGGCACACCTTCACGTACGCCGGCAGACAGATAAACCACAGACCGTAGCAGTGACGGAGCAGGCACTTGGACCACAGCTGGGGGATGGATGAGTACTTCTTCGCTATCTTCTGGGCCAATTTGATCTCCTGTGGGCGAAAAGAAGGGCAAGGGAAAATACTTTTCTTATTTAATGCGCCATTCATCCTCAATGATATGTGGAAGAGTGCATATCAAATCAAAGCATCATCACTGTAAATCTAGAGTGAAATCAGTTCTTGTCAGTAGCCTCTATTCCCCTGGGCATGTCTTTCAACTACTACAAAGGGAATGAAACATCTTTTTCTTAGCTATTTTTAAAGGTGTGGATCACTTATGGCAGTTCTGAATGTATACTGAATTATCAATTGTAGCATTGATTCTTGGCTCTGGAATTATTGACATTTTTCTTTGGCAATTTCAGAGAGAATCTCTAATTTAGCAGCTGGACTAATGTATCAAGAGCTGAATGTGTGACAGTGGTAAGGTACTGTTGTGCTGACCTGCTTGGTGCGTCTAAACATGGGGGCGGGGCTGGTAGGACAGCTATGCCTGGCAGCCAGGCGAGAGGAGGGGGTCCGCAGGCCCTCCACTGGGTCAAACAGGTCAAGACTCAACACTGGGAAACCTTCGTACCTGATAAACAACATACACACACACACACACACACACATACAGTTTTACTCCCCTCCTCAGACAAAGACTACCACAGCTCCCTGTCGTTAATATTGACAATGTTGATCTATATGTTCATTTAAACTCATGAAGAATCAACCACCACTTTAAAGGGATAGTTCACCCAAAATTCAAATTTCACTCATTATCTACTCACCCTCATGTCAACTAAGAGCTGTGAGAATTTCCTCCTTTCCTTCTCTGAGTTATGGGGGTGTCCGCGCAGCAGTATTTGTCCATAATAGTTGTGAATGGATACCAACTTTCTTTGTCCAAAAAGACACACCAAAAACCATCCAAATACCTCCATAGTCTATATTTTAAGCTTGTTTGTAGCGGAAGCTCCCAGTGTCTCGGTTCACTGCTCTTCCTGTGTCCACTGTGACCAGTGGAACAATTTCTCATGTCGGGGCTTCAATACAAGAGGGACATTACAGACGAGCAGTATGGAGGTATTTGGATGTTTTTTGGTGTGTCTTTTTGGATTTCTCACAGCTCTTAGTTGACATGAGGGTGAGTAGATAATGAGTGAAATTTGAATTTTGGGTGAACTATCCCTTTAAGAAAAAATGTGTATTTTGCCTTTAACTGATCAGAATAATTATAAACATGATTTTGCTTCTGATGCAGAGAGCTGATGAAAAATTCTGGAAAGCTGTTGGTCATTATTAGTCATTAGTGGACCTTAGCTTAGTTTAGTACTGAAAATCCTCCTGGTATGAATTATTTAGTGCAGAGCCTGACAGCAGAATACAAATGGCACATTTTCAGATCAGCACAGTCCAGCAGCAGCGTTCAGCCTTCGGTCCCGGTGAAGGAGCTGGACTCCTGCTGCTCCTCCATCAGCTATGCCAAGTATGAATTCACAGAATTTCACCTCATGTTATTATTGAGATTCTTCAATTTTCTTCCTGCTGTTAGATGTATGGTGAGTCTTAAGATAGCTGCAGTGCATCTTTCACATTTACAAATATTATTACACTTGTTTGTTCATGTATTCTAGATTCTGATTCAAAAGCTTCAGTGCCTCAGACCAAACATCAAGCGAGGGGAAATATTGCTGTGTTTTACCTGTAGCAGAGTGGATATTCCTCCCCCTCCGGTAGGGGAGGCAGCTCTGGGGGCGTGATGAAGACCGTGTGCTCGCTGCGCTGGGATTCATCAATCTCTATGAGCCTGGACTCCTCCGGCCTGTCACCGTCCACCTGCAGCACACACAAACAGGAACAGAGACGTTGGGGAGACGGCGCCGTGACCTTTCATCTATCACAGCTGACAGACGGAGGGAGTACCCCATTGGACAAGTGAGAAGTTCAACACGTCTTGAAATTATGACCTGTAATAAATAGTTCAGCATTCGCCCAGGCACAGGCAGATTAACCTTTTAAAAAATATATAGTTTTTTTTGTTGTTTTTTATAACTGAAGCATCCTTCTCAAACAGTTTTGTAGTCATCACTCTGATAACAGGATTTCTACAAAACGAATGTGCAAGTTGAGGGAGGATGACAGCAGGTGACCTAGATTTCCCGAGTGAACATGCATTCATTTTTCTTTCCTCTTTTTATTTTTTGCATGTCACACATAAACATGCACACAAAGCTGGAACTAGCCAGTATGATGCAGTTCTCCATTTGTCGCCACCAGAGAGAGTCTTTATTTCTATTCTTTTCTAATTGCCAAGTCAATAAAAATGGCTGGCTGTTAGATGATAGAACACGATTGTATCGGCAAAATTAATTTAAAATTCAAATTGAAATATATTAAAGAAAAAATAATAAGACGCAGAAGCCGTAATGGAGCACTGGACACACTCTGGGTCTGGTACTCCACTCAATCAGAAGAGGAAGAATAAAACACACAGCAAACCCATCGCTGTTCAAAGATTCTCCCTCTTTTAGGCTCCAAAGAAAATCTTAACATTGCAGAAAATACCAGACACAACAACGGCTTCTTAAATATACAGCACATTTACATCAGCGAGCCAAAACATCACCAGCAGCCCCAGATGAAGCAAATAACCAGTAAAATCCTCAAACAACAGCGCAGGTCGAGATCTGAGACATATTAGGCAGCAGCTGAACACTTGGTTCTCACAGTCGTTATATTGGATGCAGGATAAATATGCAGATGCCTCTTTGAGGTTTTGTTGTGAGAGTTAAAGTTAAAGTAGAGATGTCAAAACATCAAAAACTCAAAGAATCAGAAACAGAGCAGTTGAGTTTTACATTGTGAAAAGATTGATCAATAGACTTGCTTGTCCAGGAAGTGTGTGTCGACTCTATAAATCTAAATCTGCACCACAGGGGAACCGGGTCAGTGTGAAGGCAGTAGCATCACTCTGCTGCAGAGATCTGCTACTGTAAAGTGCATATTAAACCCAAACCATTCAGTGGAGATAGTCTGTGGATTTTCAACTACATATTTGATAAACAATAACCAGTGATCATGTACCACAATATGACCATTGTAATAGAACCATTGTCAAGTCCAAGGGTCTGACGATAATTAAGTTCCCTGCAGTCAGTCCTGTGTGTTTGACACACGGCAGGTTCAAGCCTGCAATCAACTCTGCGGGAGCATAACTGCACAGCAGAGTTTCTGCAGCCGTAACCACTCATCCAGAAGATAACAGGCCTCAGCTGCTCAGTGGAGGGAAAGGTGCTCTGATTTTTATTATAAGAGCCAGAAAAAAACAAAAAAACAAAAAACATGTAGGTGCCCAAAATGAAATTCAGCGAATGCAATGGACATCACGCATCATTCATCATTTGGAGCCACTGCACATGTTTTATTGCAGCCGTGTCGATGGAGCAGACAGATGAGATTTCCAGTTTTCAAAGTGAATCTCAAAACAGAGGGTGTGAGCTTTATGGTGGACATAAAAAATGAAGGGTCACGGAGGGAAACTTCATAAATTGAGAACTGCTTAATGACAGGCTTTAGCACTACAAGGAATGGTTTTATTAATGGCTGATGGAAGGGAAGTGAAGCACTTGCTGAAAGTTCATAATTTAGTCTAGTTATTCTGAGCGTAATTAAAGTTTAACCTCACTCACAGCAGTAAAGTGTGAGGAATCTACAGTGTCTGTTCTTTGCTGCAGTATATAGACTTTTTTCTTCAGGAAAGAAGAAAAAGTATTTTGTACTTGGACATTGGAGTACAAAAGTGTGAAAGCAGCATTATGTAAATCAGCCAAAGTGACAGTGTGAAGAGCTCAGACACCTGCAGGGAGAGCATGGGGAGCAAAACAATTTGAAGCACTTCTTAATGAGTCTAAATGATCCCATTAACTAATAGTTGGGAGAACAAGACTTCTTCAGCCCGACACACTGACAGACATGATGTCATTTAAAGCTGTGGATATTCAAGCAAGAAGTGTTTACTTGTTGTTTAGAGTGAGAGACAGCCTACACTGGTCCACAGAGAGCACCGACAGCTGTAATGATGCAGAGGCAGCCAGATCTTCAGTAATCAAAACATCAGACATCATTAAAAAACCCAGACAGGTGAGATGAGGATGTCTGTGTCTCCGAAAGAACACTCAGTTCATTTGGATCAGACAGGGAGATTTCCAAAGGACTGAGTGACACCCAGTCTGCTGACTGACTTGGCAGGTACACACAGTCCTTCCCAAAACATTCACTTCTCTGCCATAGCATCATATAATGGCCCCTGGTCCTGAGATGTTAACATATAATAGTTTGTGTTGTTAGTGTCAGAACAGCAGTGAAGTGGGAGGATTGAAATGTATGGTTGGAGATGCTATTGGAAACTATGGCAAGATAGGGACTAGCTATTTAAAGACGTAAGAACCTCGATCAAAACTAAAACAGATTCAAATTAAGTTAAGACAAATATGGTTTCTATTGTTTGTGAAATGGATCCGTGTTTCCCATAGACTACACTGTAAATAAATATGTAACTTCTGTGATGTTAGCTATAGTTTTCTCAAGAGTTAATATGCTCACCCACCTGTCATTCAAAGTGGCCACACCCTAGAGACTAGAACTGTTTTTGTAGCAGGTTGTAAACATGTTTATTTCAGATGTAAAGGACAGTTTAACAACTCACCAACTGGACCAACTCACTGTTGGAGCCACACTCTAGTGATCTAGTGTTTGGTTCTTAATTGAATTTTTAGCCTTGGATGTTGCCACTTGCTGTTTTCTCATTTCCAATGAAGACTAGTTTGGAAGCACAACAATTATGATTAATGATAAACCTCATACCTGTAGTGTATATGCTAAATCACTCATTGGCCCTTGAAATTTTGTTCAATATGTGTTTGTTTAATATTTCCCATGTTTTTACATTCAATTTTTCACTGTTCATTTTTTAATAGCTTTTACTGTAATTATAACTTATTTGTATGATTAGTTTCTCTTCAGGCGTGTTCCCTGGGACTGAATTAGTTTTGTTGCTGCAACTACTTTCCCTCAGGGACCAATACATTTTAACCTTATCTGTCAGTATGTGACTGCTTTTGTGTGTGCGCTTTTGTGCCTAGTACAATTTCATTGTGTGGCTGAGTGGTGCAGTGGGCCTTCTCTCCTAGCAGATAATGTAATCCAGTGCAGAGAGACTTAACTCAAGATTTAATCGCCTATGAAGCTGACACACAAAAAGAGGAGCAGGAGCCCCCGGCCCCACCGCCGGTCTGGGAAACACACAGGAAGAAGCTTGGAGGCGGTGGATGTTGGCCTCAGCACTCACATCCACTATGTCTCAATTACATCCAGACTACACACACAAGGACACACCACCAAGTCTATTCCAGAGTCTGTTACAAATGTCACCAGCAAAAACCGGTGACCCAGAGACGTGACTGGGGAGGCGAGTGGCAGCGTGGACTTTCAGACTGCAAACACACACACACAGTTTAACCTTCAGCAAACACATCTGATGGAGGAACACTGCCCCATGAGCACACTGTGTCAAATGCTGAAAATACTCCCAGTGGAGCAGAGAAGATCCACTGAGCCTCTCTGAGGCTCTTCATACTGTCACGCTGAAGGATAAGAGCCCAGGGGACGAACACAAAATCTAACCTCTAGCTCTGTTAGTGCTTCAGAAATCAGTGAAGCGCTAAAAGCCCTTACTCACTCGACTCAAAAAAACTCTTTGCAGAAATGTGTGAATATGGACTTTCAGCGTACTTTCACTATCTCTGGACAACTTGCTGTCGCTGCGAATTTGCTGTGGACTTTTAATATTCAAATCATAATTAAAAATGGCTATCAGAAGGAACTTGTTTCAATTAACCGCTCATAAGTGGGTGGGAAAACTGACGTGACATCTCAGACTGAAGCCGCAGGGGTGGAGAGTAGACGGCAGCAGACTACTCGCTTCTCAGAGTCCTGACGTGCCAGGATCAAGCACCAAGCACAATGAACCCCGAGCAGGTGAGAATCGACCAAGTAATAATAGGCTTACCTTTCCTCCTTTGTCCGCACTCCGCTCTGAATTGTAGAGCTGCTCGTAGACGGAGGCAGAGGGAGAAGGAGAAAGAGAAACTCAAGAAATCAGAGAAGCAGAGAAGCAGTGTGACTGAAGACAGGTGATGTGGAAACTACTAATGCTGCTATAATTGAAAAAAGAGAAGCCCGCTGAGAAAGGTAGAACCTCTCCAAAAGAATTACGCTTTGGATCATCATAAAATTAAGAGAAAAAAAATGGGTACAGCCTAGGAAAAGAAAGTTTTTTTGTAGATTTTTTTGAGGACGTTAGTTCCACTGCATCAAAAGGAAAGTTTAAACTGTGTGTTTTCCAAATAACAAACTCACTTTGTCCACGCAGTCGTCAAAGAAGGCCAGGCTAGCGTCTTTGTCACTGACAAAAGAGCACTCCTCGATGAAGCGGATGAACATCTGGGTCTTGGTCATGAGCGAGTAAAACTTCTGATGTGAGCGGTCACGACTCTTCAGGAATCCTGAGGACACACATGTTTTATGTTAGTCAAGACAAATGAGACGAACGATTCAATTGAAACTATTTTCCATCTCATTTATTCCATTGGCTAAGAAAGTGATTGACAGGTTCACATTCATGGTGCGTGATTTTGTGGTTAAAGAATCCATTATCCCTTAAAAGGCTCTGTACACTGAATGTGTAACTTCCATTTGTCTTGGTTTGGATAATGCAACCCGACACAATGTCATTAGTGTAATGGCCAATTTGGGATGCACAACAAAATATTGAATTGCTTCCTTGATAGATGCTGAAAGCAGCTTAACTGACTAATAAGCCACTGCTGTTGCAAGCCTGGAAGCAGGATGGATGACCACTGGCTCACAGCACAGAGGTGGAAGTCAAACGCCAGCCCTGCGGAGAAACGCTTCCTGCAGCTGATGAATATTTTAATCCTGACACTCGCCGCCTGTAACCTGGATCAACAGAGTGCAACCAAACTTTCCAAGTGCAGCCTGAAAAGGCAGTCCTCCTGTCCTAAATGACTCAGGAGCTTTTTGACAAACAAAATGAACATGTTTGTTATGGTTGCTATTCAAGATTTTTCAAATGCAAGATCTGCCTGCTTTTCTTTGCTTCATATAAGTGTAACGTGAACACACTGATTTGCTTCCTCTAAGGGGACTAACAGGCCAATAGAAATGAATGCATATTTTAATTAACACTGACACTCTCTGTAGTGGAGCTCTCAACAACCAATGAAGAAACAACATGGCAAAATATGTATGAAACTGTAAATGTTTATATATATAGCAATCAATACATTATGAGTCTGAGCCAAATCCAGTTAGAGCAGCTTTTGACCATTGTGCCTGAAGATGTGATCTTACTCAGCAGATGGGGTCTGCTCAGGTGTGAAATTGTTCAATCAACTGTTTTTTCTACAGCCCAGATTCAATTTTGAAACTCAACTTTAGAGCGAAAAGCAGCCACAATTCAATAACAAGGTTAAAAGCATCAACAACAGACACATTAAGACTACTTATATTTTCGATTAGGTATGAAATTCTCTATAGAACAGCTCATAATCTCTAGGCAATTGAATCAAGTCAACTGGACTTAGGTTTTTGTCTTGTATTGTCTTTGGCTAGTCTGAAAAACATGGTGAAAGACTCAGGTATGTGTCACTGGTGAAACACAGCATGAGTTTCAAGGGCTAATAATATCACCCTCACAGAGCTTAAATACCTGTGTCTTTCACCATGTTTTCAGATTAGCCAGTCTTTCATAAAAAATTTTTTAAAAAATGTTAAAAAATCTCTAATTCCAGCTTCTCAAGTATGAATATTTTCTGATTTTCTACATTGTGTAATGGCAACCTGAACATATTCCGGTTTTGTTGGTCTGTTGATTAGATGTGATGGGTACTTTTAACTAATATAAATATATGACCAATCAAAAAAAAAGTTTTTCAATTGGTCAATAGTAAAAATAATCATAAGTTGCAACCCTCGCTGTGACTTAAACAGTGACAATATAGAAACCTCATTCAACAATAAGATTTATTACAGATTATTTATAATTTGTCCTCAGGGTTTAATTTTCTGAGTCCAAGGAAATACAGAGACCATCTGTGTGTAACACTGTTAAAGCCACAGATGTTGGACTAATTGAATTATCATCATACAGCGGAGTTGTAGTTGGGGGCAGCAGGACAAATGAAAGACTATAATCAAACATTCTTTGTTGTTGTGAATATTGGGTCTGGAAATGGTCACTAGGGTTTCAAACACAAGCAGCACAAGCTGTTGCATCTCTCCTCAAGTCATTATGTAACGCACTGTGTTTGCTATATCATGTAACTCACACTGGACACGACCTTGGCTCTCGCTCACCTCTGGCAGAGCAGCCCAGATTTCACCACAACTCATTTCAGCTGTGATGTGGACTAGGCCTGGGCGGGCTCCTGAGCCAGACTCCAGACTCAGGCCTCTGGAGCTTTTTGCAGCTGCAGCATTAACTGACTCACCTTCAGGCTTGAACCTCCAGCACCTCAGGCCTACCTCCACAAACTGTTTCTGTGTGTATTAACGCAGAGGTGGGGATGGACACTAATGATCGCTCATGTATTAAACAGCACCATCTGTTTCTGAGGCTGCCCAGCTGTAGAGAGGAAGGTGCTACGGATGACGCAGCATCGGTTTATATATTCATAGACTCATTAGTGCTAATCATGCTCTGTAACTGTACAACTGTGACTCAAAGTGGCCTCACAGCTTCGGCTAATGACTAAAAAGTGGAGGAAACTAAACTTTTCAATGACTTTCTGACACCTGAACACCACATCTAGGTTCCCAGATATTGAGAATATCATTGATTCTCTCCACTTGACTGATTTACCTTTTAAATCAGTCTCTCAGCTCAGATCTCAGATGATTTAAATAAGAATCAGCACAGCTAGTAGGTCAGAAGAACCTTGACAGAGAGCTGATCTGAGACTGTTCGCTTCTAAGAAATTGATTGTGGATAGAAAGTGGCAATAGGGTCTTTAGCCGAGGCTCAGATGGAGGCTGTTTGAGACATTATACGTCATGTCCTCCTGTGAACTTGAGGGACTGACTGAGCCATTTTTGTAACTAAAACTCAGAAAAATAGCTCAGTCAAGCAAGAAATGAATGGTGTAAAAAAAAAAAAAAAATCCCCACGAGCAGAGAATCATCACCAGTGTAAACAGGTTCTCTCCTAAAAGAAATTCAAAGGCTTCTCTCTGAGCGGTTCACAAGGACACCTGTCAAACCGTGCCCAAGTTCCCTCTGACTGTGTTCTGTTTAAATGACAATACACGAGAGATTCTGACTTATCCGCCCGCCAAAGCAGGGAGCAGCTGGTCCTGCAGATATGAGATTATTAGTATTAAAGCAGCGAAGCTTAAACCATCTGCAATCAGTAAACAGTTGGGTGGGAGTCGTCGTGCACATGGATTTCTTTCAGACAGAAAAAGTTGGCTCATATCACTGCAGTCAACAGTACATAGACTTGTTTTGGTTCTCGTGTGAAGAGCTTGAGGAGGACAGCTGGGTTCATCCTTCAACCCTGTTTCCTGTCTGGGACTTGGCCATCCAGCTCCACAACACAACACAACACAACACAACACAACACAGGGAAAGATGGTCTCAGTGGTCAGCACGAGGTCATTCCGCATACCTTGTAAGTCAAAGAGGGAGCTGGCGTCCGTGGCCTTCTCAGACGGGGCTTGGGTGATGGGTCGTAAGAAGGAACGGTAACCCTTCAAAATGGCTGCCATGAATCGGAGGAAGGCCTCCTGGATCTCCAGCTCCAGAGTGTGCAGACTCTTCCCGCAGCTCAGCTCCGATGAGTCGCTCATGCTCAGCTCCAGCAGCCCGTCGGGTCTGCACTGACCTGAAGATGGAGAACAAAGAGATTCAGCAATAGTCGTAATAAGTATTAGAATCAAAAGGTTGGTGGGTTTGAAGAAGTCATGCTGATCAAAGATGGACTGAAAGTCTTTAGGAGTTCAAGGGTTTTAGAACTGAAGTATTATTGTGACAAACCAGGATTAGAATTACGCAACTGGAATAAATAAACTTGAGTTGACACCTCTGTTTCCTACAGTATGGTCCGTGAGGCTTAAATGTCTCAACTAAAACCTCTGACAAGCACATCAATATTCAGCACCTCTGGCAGCAACTTGCTAGATTTTCAACTTCACTGATTTAGAAAATTGATTCATTCAATTCTTTCAAGCAGCAGGTTTCATGGTCTCTCAGTGAGAGTGCTCCATTAAAAACGGCAGGAAAAGTTGATGAGAATACAATGAGCAGCAGATCGGAGGGAAGTCGGCTAATTAGGAAATGATGCCTTGATGGGATTATGGCTGCCTTTCAATTTTCTGATCAGATTGGATGGAGAACAAGTTGTGAAGACAACAGAATCCAAATCTAATGATAATGAAGGAGGCAGAACAAACCCTCTGTAAGGACCTCAATTAGCCAGCGATTTTCTTCAGGCTTTTTTTTCCTTTCTTATCGATTACACTGAAGCCAGAGAAGGAGGTTAATATAGTGGAAGATGGAACAGACTGGGAGTGGAGATTATTCGGCCTCACCAATACCTTCGTATTCAGCTGAACACCCAATACAATGTTTGCTCAAAGTGCTTTTTTACCACAGATTCTTTGCAGGAGTGACCATGAAATTAATACAATAAAATCAAACAACTGCCACACATCTGTACAATCATTTGCCCCACCACTTCATGTATTAGCTTGGTACTCACCATCAACAAGCTGCTGGTAGAGATTGCTCAGCACATTCATTAGGTTTTTACAGGCTTTCTTTGGCAGGATCTTCCATGTGAGGGCTCGCTTATCTTCATTGCTGGAAAAGCAGAGGCACACACTGAGCTCTGGAGAGGCTGAGAGGCCAAAACCAACATGGACACTGGACAGTGGTTGAGCCAGGGGAGTTCAGACCACCCCTAACGCTGTCTGGCTGCTAATGAGGCCCAAAGTGATGTAAACCATTACTGGCCTTACCTGGCGTACCAGAAAATAGCATTCTCTTCATATTAAAACAAGTCTGACACTACGAAAATAACCATTTCCAACACAGGACCTGGGTCTCTAAACTTAGAACTCATGACCTGGCAGTAATGTGGTCTGGAAGAAATATGCAGCAAAGGAAACACTGTTGAGCTTTCAGCTGGAAGTGCTCAACATTATGTGTGCAGCTCTCTTGGCCTGTAGTTGCCCTTCCCACAGTACATACAATATTCATCAGCAGTAGTGAAGACAGATTGAGCTGTGCAAAAACAAGGAAATTTTATATTTAAAGAAAATAGCTTGCATACATATCTACGGTTATTTTAGGTTTTTTTTTGCTCACTGGAAGATGGTGTTTGTGTCCAGGTCCACGCAGCTCACGTCCGGTGGGGGGTCGTACAGATCAAAGTATCGAGAATCCACGCCTACGATAAATGGACAAGGGGCGCTCAGCACGTCGGCCAGCGCCAGGGGGCACAGAGGAATATACGGGCAAGGCCAGTGGAACGGGAAGATCATCTGAAGAGGAGGAGGAGGAGGAGGATGAAGGTGTTTAAATGGAACATGACGGAGACTTTGAAACTAAGGTGTAACCTCCATGACCAAAAGATGTGACATGCTGCTGGTTCATTAGTGTCATTTCAAAGGTTTCAACTAGTTACAATATACTGAGGACAAACTGGACCGTTGACTTTTATGAAGGAGAAAAACATCAATATACCATTCTGATTGGTTGAATTGAGTGACCCTTGTGTTTTCTGATGTTGTTGTTGGTGTTTCTTTCCAGATGTTTTTTTTTAGTTTAGTTTAATTTTTGTTTTGGTATGATAGTTTTACTGTCTAGAGGTTATATGTATACCGTACATGTGATTTGGTGTGCATGTGCAAAAAAAAAGGAAGAAAAGAGAAAGTATACCATGCTGATCTCACCCATGAAACAGGAAAAGATTTTGATTTATCCAAATCTAGCTTTTAAATGCTGTTGAATTGAATCTTTATGTGTGTTTCTATTGCTCTGAATATCTCTCTGAATTGCCTTCTGTCTGAATGGTGCTGTATAAATGAACTTGCCTTGCCTTGGAATAAAACATCTAAAAGTAACCACCCTGGAACAAAATCTTATCAACTATGGTCTGTGGTCTGACTTGTGTCAGTTGTGGGGGTCCCTGATTTGACAACCACTGACTTACAGAAACCAGAGCTTCAGTGACACTGGTCAGTACGGCCGGTCGTAACGAGTGGACCAGGATCTTGTGCTCAGTGACGGCAAACACCAGCAGGGTGACGGCGTTCTCTGGTCCAAGGTTTTGGAGCAGAGTTGAAAATCGGCCACCACTACACAAAACACAAATGTGCAAAATTAAGACACAATGAAAAGTGCATTACAGTCCATATTTTTAGGACGATACGAACCTTTCTCTGGTCTAAAATGTTTTCTAAGTTAACACATTTGATGTTGATATTCTCAGGTTCTGTCTGAAATATGTTGTTTGGCACATTTCCTTGGTTCTATCAGAAGAACAAGACATATCTTCCCTTTAAATCGGAGAATGAGATATTAGCAAGATAACTCTCACCAAGGCTGCTCTCACCTGAGCGGTAAAGGAGAAGACACCGGCTGGCTCAACATCAGGCTGTCGTGAGGAGAAAGCTGTAGGAAAGCCGGAACGCGAGATAAAACCAACCGAGCAAAAAAACACCTGCACTGAATTATTTACATTTGCATCCATAATGGAGGATCTAAGCCACTGCGGCTCACAGGCAATCCACCAAAACCTTCAGAAAATAACACCATTATCTATAAAATAACACAGATGCAAAACATGCAACAAGGAGAACGGGAAGCTACTGAAATCGAAACTCACCTGCACCAGGATGCGAGGCCTCTGAGAGGAAGGGAAGGGAACTTTGTGCATAAAATGAGAGATGTGCCTGGGAGGGAGAAGAATTAGGAGGACGTGAGGCCGAAAATAACAGCAGTGGGCGGCTGAGTAATCCGTCAGCGCACCCCTCTCAGAGGGGCACAAATTATGAGCAGCAGTAAAACATAAAAAGGCATCAATCTCCTGACACACATCACCTGACCAAGATAATATCAGTAAATATCCAAACTTAAACAACCTGACCCTGGTGGAACGAACAGCTGCTGGTGATGACGTATTTCCCATATATTTTGTCACTGAGGCTTTTCTTCTTTTTCCTTCGCCTGTACTGTAAACACGAGGCTGAGCTCTCAACCCCACATTTGATTTTATGAGTCTGACACCATATTTTAAATTCCTGTGCAACACTGGATAGCAACTGTTGCTCTGAGGGTTTGCAAGATTATTTTTAATCATTGCTGCATTCATCAATCCATTTCTTAAAGCAGAAGTAAGCGGAATGTTGGTGTTAATATAAGTCTTAAATAGTTATATCTTCCGGCGGCAATCACTTATATAGAGTGTTTGGTCTGAAACACGGGTCTGTCAGTCACTCTGCTCTGCTGTAAGCCGAGGAGAAAACTTCCCTTGTATCCTACAGTACAACCTTTATCCAATGAGGAGAGAGAACGGCATAAAGGGGCGGTCCTCTCTGTGTGTGCAGCCAAGGGATGCGCATGCATTTGGTGACGTAGGGACGAGGACCAATAGATCCATGACGAGGCCGGGGGCTGCTAACTCCATCGGCTGACAAGAAGTTAGCCAAAACCACCGGATCGCTTACTTCTGCTTTAAATAGGGCTAAACTTACCTGCACCTTCTGTTGCACTTCTGTCGCACTTCTGTCAACTGAAACTACTAATTGTCTACATTTTCAAGTAATACAGCACGATGATGCAGCCTGCAAATGATTATGAATTGCCTTCAATATGAAGTAACAAGGTTTAAGACTAATAATTACAGTTGGGATGTGTACATAAAAAAACAACCTTGGCAGATGCAGGATCAAAAGTCAGATTTAAGGGCAAGAGAGAGATCTGCACACTGTGCCAGTAACTTAGATAAAGCAAATGTTTAATTTATATTGCTGGGAGCTATAAGCACAGTGTCTGACTCTGTCCGACTCTTGCCTTAGGACTGACAGTTAGCAAAAACGTTGGCAGAAAAGCAGAGAGGACTCACTTCTCGATGGGCAGGGCGTGAGGGCCAGAGATGGAGTAGCGATAGAGGAATGTAAGGAACTTGCGGAAAGCGTCAAAGAAGGGCCAGTGGGAGAGCAGACAGATACACTTGTTGGTGTGGACTGAGCGTGGGTTGGCGGCGGCGGCGGCGCTGCTGGTGGGGCTGTCTATGGCAGCAGTGGCTGTAGTGCTGGAGGAGGGAGACTTGTGTGGCTCCGGGTTCAGGAGGCCGAGCTGGGAGAGCTGCTGATCGCTCAGACACTCTTGCGGGAAGGGCTCGTAGAACTGAATGGCAGCACCATACACCTGAAAAAGGGAGACAGGTTGGTCACACAGCCGTCACACACACAGTACCACAAAGCCAAACTGCATCACTTTGCTGTAGTGTTCATGCTGTGACAGTGCCAGAATTAGACATGTCTCCATGTGGGATAATCTTTCAAAGCAAATGTGCAGGTTAGTGGTCACCACATGTCAGCTTTTTTGAATGCACCTCTGACTACATCTGTTTTATCCCTGTGTTCATTAACCTTAATGCTGCTACTATCAGTTAGTTTCATTATCAATTCATCAGCTATCTTTTATTAAATCACTGTTTTAATTATAAAAATGCCAAAGAATTTCTTAGAGGTGGCATCTAAAATAGACAGACAGATATTGTATTCAATATAAAATGATAAGAGAAAGAAAAGTAGCAAATATGCCTATGTAAGTCGCTCTAAACAGGAAATGGTCAGAGTAGAAGTATTTCTGCTTTAAAAAATGACTGAACAGGATCTGCTTCCACCCACTAACGAATGCAAACCTCAGACCAAACTCCAGCTCTACAGCAGCTCTTCAGCAGTTTAAAAGAAGATGCAGCTTCATGCTCAAAAAGAAGACCTGGTCAAATAACAATGAAAAGGATCAGCCGGTTTAATTCAGAAGCTTTGCAGTTCTCTGAAATCATTCCTGCACTGCTAAATAAACGCAAACATCAATAAGAAGAGAAATGAAGCGAGTATAGAGCATCATTGTTTCACTTACTGAACGTCAATACCATGAGGGCCGACTGTGGCCAAACAAACAGCAGTGAGCTGAGCCAGTATCAACATTATACCAAATAATCCCCTCTGCTTCCTGGAAATATGAGACTTTCCCAATTCACACACAGATGAAAGCTAACAGGCTTATCTGCCGGCCAGCCGGCCGGGCCCCTCATGTGGTTCGGTTTTAAATAGTTTCACCCCAAAAAGGGACCAACGCACCCCAGCGCCTTGGTTTTACTGCTGTGTCCGGCCACTGGCTTTATGTTTCTGTTTTCTTTGAATTTCAATGAATGACAATCAAACCTGGTTATGTTGTAAAGCAAACACAGCATTTCTGGTGTTGTTGGGTTTTTTTTGGTCTTTCAGACAGAAGACAATCAATGGGGACTTATTCAAGGGACACATTCTATGTTGGTTTGGTTTTTACAACCACACACACAAGCACATACTCACCAATCCAACATGGAAGAAAGAAAAAGACATGTTAGTTTAGTCAGTGGTGGAAAGATGAGTTTTGAGGTACTTGTGCTTCATGCCCCAGCTATCTTTCCTATTTCCACTGAACTATATTTAGCTAAGAGATATAGTTTCTGGTCACTTTGCAGATGAAGAGTTTTGAAACAAAATATGACAGTTTGCTCAAGCTTGATAAATCGTTCTAGGTTTTACTACTCAACAGCTCATAAAATAGCTCTAACTTGCTCCACCCTGATCATCTGCAACAGTGAAGTACTGCTCAATGAGTCATTAATCATGATCCAAAATCTAAATGTGTAATAATTACGTAACGTAGATGAGGGTTGACCTGCAGACATGATTACTAAGAGATCTACGTGAATAAAACTGTAACGACTGGAGCTGTTTTGCATGCACAGGTCAAGGTTATGGGGACGTGAATTACAGAGTTCTCACAAGGATAGAAAGAAAATCTGTGTGTATTTGTGTGTGTGCGTGCGCGTGTGTGTGCGTGCACATCAGTCAACAGGTGACGCCTCAGTTAAACATGGAGTCTGCAGACTGCCAGAGTCCTGCTGAGTCTCCCTCTGACCTTGGCCAGTAAAACACAAATCAGCACATTCACACTAACATACGCACACACACACACACACACACAGTCCTTGCCAAATGTCCTCGTGCATGTGCTGCAGCGGGCCCTCTCCAAACTCACACACAAATGCACACGCCAGCACCTGCAAGCTCACAAACTTGAGTCGGCAGCAGCGGCGTGCGGAGGGTTTGGCACCGTCGATCGACCCTGACCCCTGACTGGCCCTGTTCAGCTGAGCAGCAGCTTTCTAAACACCAGCAGGCTTTGGATGTTACTTGTTTTCAATCTCGATTGTGTTTGGCCACATAATATACTAATATGTGTCAACAACGGCCTCGTTCTCTAACTGAGCCAGAGCCACCTTCCAAACCCAGACTGGACCAGCACAATGAGACGGGGCTTGTGTTTGCATTTGGAAACCAAAAGTGTGTGTGTGTGTGTGTGTGTGTGTGTGTGTGTGTGTGTGTGTGTGTGTGTGTGTGTGAGAGTGTGTGTGTGTGTGTGTGTGTGTGTATGTGTGTGGGGGGTCTTAAACTGGATGTCTACAAACAGAAGTACACACACTTGAAGCAGTGTCTCGCTTAAGAATCTGAAATCAACTGCAGTCTGGAGACAATGTACACAAACCACTACACCCGTGAAACAAACACACTGATTTTATCTACATGGACGTAAATGGACACAACAATGACGACAACGTTAAAGTATCTTGAAGAGGAATTTTGTTTCCTGATTGGATGCTGTCAGCTTCATACTTAACTGCTGTTTTCTTCATCAACTGATCTGACGGTTATTATTACTGTATGGGCAAGAATAGCCGTGTTTCCACTGCAGGAGTTCCCGGTAAAAGGAGGGGGTATAGGAACTTCTACAGGAACCGTCCTCTCACTCGGCCCTCTTGGTGGCCGTATCTCCACTGCAGACACGACCCACCGGGGTCTTATGGCGACGTGCAACAGTTTTGATCATTGCGTGGTCGTTGTGCAGCGTTTTGGTTTTTTTGTTGTTGTTTTTTTTACTGCTCTTGTTGTTGTTTTTTTCTGTCAGTATTGACGCTTTCTTAAAAAAAAAAAAAAATGCCGTCTCGATCGTCACGTAATCCCGCGATCACCTATTTACCACTCTTTTTCTTCTTTCTTTTTTTACCAGGCCTACTGCTACTCTCGTCTTTTACTGAGTTATTCTCTCTTTTTTCCGGCCGTTTTTCCATTTGTAGTAACGTTGGGTTATAAAAATGCATCTTATTTTGGGGCTTTCTTTTAGCGTCACATGATCCTGCTTTGAGTCTGACCAATCAGCACAGAGTAAATCTCAAGCCCCACCAGGACTTCTTCAGGGCCGATCCGAGTACCTACCCCCGGGCAGGGACTCAGTTCGGCCCCGTAAAGGTTCCTGTAAATGGCCCTGTGGGGGAAGTTCCTGCAGTGGAAACGCGCCTGATGTGATGCCTTTAGGCCTTGTTCACACTGCCACTCCAAATACGATTTTTCTCATATCCAGATTGTATCTAGTTTGATTTTTTTTGACAGTCTGAACAGCCAAAAACCACATGAGATCCGATTTCTCCAGAACTGATTCAAACCGCATACGGAGGTGGTTTCAAATGCGATTCTTATCAGATTTGTGGAGATCTGATTCAATGCAAATGCAGTCGTTGCTCAAGTAGGATTTTGAGGCGTCTTTTGTGTTACTTGCAGCACGACGCAAAATGGATAATGTAATTCCGGAGAGATGGAAGGCACCGTGGTCAGCCTGCACCAAACCGGCCGTTCCACCGTCATTCCAGCAGTGATTGCAGCATGGAAGGAGGCACAGCTCAGCAGTCGCCTCCGTTTCCGTTGCTTTTGTGCAATTAGCAGTTTATTTACTTGGGACATGAACACACACAGTTCACTGTCATCCTTTTGTTTGATTGTTTGTTTAGCTTGTTACTGTAGAAACCGATGTGGATGAGAGACGCAATGTGGGCGCAACAGATCGGATCTGATTACTTGCAACATGTAATGTGGACTGTCAGTCAGTGAGATCGGATCCTGATCAGATTTGATCTGAACAAGGCCTTAGTTTGCATCAAAATCTGCAGAGTTCTTTTGCCATTAGTGTAAAATGAGAGTAATCTATCTTCATAGCTCTTGATGTTAAAGCTACAGTTGTCTAAGAAATTCAAGGACTTAGTGTCTTTTTGTTGAGCCAAGTACAAGTCTTACAGCTACAGTTGGCAACAGCGTTTTGAAATTCCCAACTGTCTGTGAGGTATTTACGTTGCCAAAACATCACAGTTTCTTTTCAGAGTAAACCGCAGCATATGCAGGTTTCTTTATCCACCCCTCTGAAACTGGGACACAATATGTCCATGAGAAAATGCATGACCGGGATACTACATGTATGCATGGTGCATGGTGTTCGTATGTGTCCGCTTGTCAGTACAAAGACACAAGCCGTTGTCTCATGAAAACCTAACATCAACTCTCCAGACAAAAAACAAAAGCCTTGTCGTTACTGTGGTCTTAATACAATCTCTACCTTATTCCCTTGAATCATTTCATCCCTTTTCCTTTTGAGCCCCTCCTAAGAAAAAAAGAGCGACTAGATGTGGAGATACGAGGTTTTCCGACAGACAATGGCACCATGCATGCCTGACCCACTTTCCTCTCTGGCATCCAGAGCATTGTGGTTTTCTCGTTCCCCGTTGTGGTTGTGTCAGCTGTGTGGATGGCAGTTACAGTCTGTTGATGAGGTCTAACGGACACCGACAGCCACTCTTATCTGATGCTGCCACTGAGATGTTTGTTAGTCGTCTGGATGAGAGAGAAAGAAATAAGTAGAGAATAGAGAAGTGAGAGCGGCCACTCGCCCCGTCTTACCTTCTCTCCGGAGGCTCCTGTGAGGACGAAGGTGGAGAAAACAGGGAGGGAATATTTGGTGTTCGCGGGCCAACACTCGATCGTGGCCCCCATGGGGAGGCAGAAGAGGGGGACAGACTCTGGAAGCGGGAATGACTCATAGTCCTCCTCTGGATATCTACTGAACAAACCTAACAGGAAGAAAAAAACAAAACAAACAAGCTGAGGACTCAATTTAGAGAGCTGCTAAGTGCAGCCTCCCCCCTGTGACTCCCAATTAAGAGCTAATGCAGATGCAGAGCCGCCTTTCCACTAAAACTAAAACTGAAACAATTTACCACGATCACAGCCATGCTGTACAACTTAACTGAGCCACTGGCTTTGTAATAAGAAATCAGTGTTTGCTAATCAGGCCTTTGGGTAATTAGTCACTGTCAGTGGACACTAACAAGAAACTGATGAAGTTGTGACTTTATTTTGTGCACTTTTTAAACTCACCTAACTTTGGCTCACACAGCATTTACAGTCACAGACTGTGCAAACAGCGGCGTCAGGAAAACAGATGAGTGGTTTAAAAACTTGATGCCAGCCAATTGACAAACTACTGACCTGTTTCATTGAAAGTTCAAAGAAACTGCAACTGAACATTTTAAAATGCACATATACAGTACAGGCTTTATACAAGTGTGCTTTTACAAATACCCCTAACAAAACGCTGCATCATCTATTATTACAATTTATTAAATTAATATCAGGTAAATGCCCTTTAGAACACCACAGAGGAAATACATTTATGTGAATTATTACTGATTCTAATCCACAAGTTTCCGAGCGTCATCTATGGTCAAAACTGGCTTCCGGTTTGCCGGTTTGGTGGAATTTTACGTTTACGTTTCCATGGTTTTCAGGCGTTGTCATAGTTGCGGTAAACGCATGGATCTATTGATACTTATCAGTAGGTGACGTCACGATGCGTTCCACCTGGCCGCCGCCATGCTGGGTACCGAACACTGAGTTAACCTCTATTCAGCTCAGTGCAGCCACATCCTCTCTGACTAGAAGACTGCTGCCTGATGTAGTTTGGATATGGATATTTCTCATTTTGATGGCCTTGCCTTGAAAGCACACACGTCCAGCACCTTTCTGCTGAGACGATCTTTGACAGCGCGGTGCGCCGCTCTCTCTCCCGTTAAAACTTAATCTAGCTCACCCAGCGGACCTCTCTCTCTCTCTCCTCGTCTCTCTCTCTCTCTCTCTCTCGCTCACTGTCTCTCTCCTGTTACTTATAGCCTATGTGTTTAACCAAATACACGAAAAGCCAAATCAAATCAAAAATGCGTAGCCCACTTCTTTTTTCTTTTTTAACTCACAGACATTTTCATAAAGTAATAAAATATCTGGACATTTTGCCATCGTTAACATTGAGACAAAAGGCTGCAGGAATGGAAGAAGAATTCGGCAAATCATCTTATCACGCAAAAAGTCACAACAAACAGGTTTTGCACAATGGTTTGCACAAATAAGTCTTAATATGCGCAACACCTTCTCATCACAATCCACACCATCTACACAGCTACGTTATCAGCTGTTATTAAAACCCAACTCATCAGGACGCGATGACCACCACTCACATTAAACAAACCGTTAACTATTAATCCACACTCAAACCGAGGCAGCAATAGTGTTAACTGTACTCAACAAGCTGTTATTACAAGGTTTACAACAGATATGACAGACAACCTGGGCCGTGTGTGTGTGTGTGTGTGTGTGCGCGCGTGTGCGTGTATAAGAAAGGGAGGGAGGGAGGGAGAGAGAGAAAGTAGGTAAAAGCTGCTAGCTGTTAGCTACCGTAGCTCAGGCGTCGGTCTCCCGTCAGGTAAAAGCTGCTGTTTATTCCTCAAATGAAGCTCATGTTGAGGCTCTCCGGTACAGTTATCCATCACTGCTGTTGAATTAGCCGCTAAACTGCTGGACGCTAAAACCGAGGGGGCGTCTGTGTGTTTACAATTCACGAAAGCAACGTGAACGTACGTGCTGCTCACACTCAGTAGAGTGAGGCAGCCTCCCTTGGCGTACATGTCTCCCAAGCTGTTTAATGACGGTAAAAAATGAAACAGAAAGTAAATATCCAGCATAGTTTCTCTTTTCTGTGCTGCGCTGATCAGAGCGGCGTCCCTAGCAACGGTGTATTTTACTTAGCAACGATCTGTTAAACAGGAATAACAGACTGTTAAATGCAAAATCAAGATGTAAATACATATCAGAAATATCAATAAATTATCGGAATACGACATTCAATAGAGCCATGTAATAAAAAAAAGGTTTATCCACTATTTTTGTGAGATTTGATGTCACAGCCCATAGACTGCCTTTGGAAGTCGGTACCCAAGATGGCGCTGTGACCGGCTGCGAACGCTGTGTGACGTCACGTGATATCTATCAATTAACGCTGGCTTTTAACACAGATGTCAATTTGTGTGATATCCACTGTTAAAAGCTGCTGTGATGATCCATGCGTTTACCGCGGCTACTGAAACCATGGAAACGTAAACATAACATTCCAAAACCAGCAAAACAGGCTACGTTTTTGACGTTCGGAAAAAGGTGGATACACAGATTATTTGCTGTTTTCCACTGCCCAGCCACCAGTGACAAGTGATGAGCTACAATATGAACAGCAACAAGTCAAATGACAGTTCAAATGAACACAACGTGTCAGCATCAGTGAGCTCATCAACATTTTCCTTCACCCTTGAGAATAAGGGATGGTTCTAATACATTTCAACAAATCTGACCCTTGATTGCACATTGAAATCTGGGAGCACAACACAGACACAGAGTCAGAATAACTCTGAGAAGAGGGGACGACTTCACCTCAGACTGTGGGATAATATCTGTAAACTTCGCTCTGAATATAGGGGATTTTCATAGCACACCACATTTCTTACAAACCTATCAGTGAAAATGAATAGTCATGTAGTCTGTCGGAGGAACAGGCTGAAAGCAACAAGATTCAAAAGCTCTCGAGCTGCAGAGATTTCATAAACAGTTCAGTGTCAGCACAAGAGCAAGCGTCACTTTCTACAGCATAACAAGGCTTAATATAACCTCCAAACAGACCTTGACACCTGTGAAGCAGCTCCAAAAAAACATTATACACTTCACAAGGAGGGATTTATTGTAGAGCTGTTTGCACCTACAGTAATAAACTGCCAGCTGAGCGAAAATGTATATTTTTTTCTTTTGAGCTGGTACCTACAAGCTGTTCATCCCTAAAATCAGGCAACTGTGTCCTGCAGACGGAACGTCCTGAGTGTGGGCACTGCTCCACAGCTGCACATGCACATGTGTATTTGGCATTTTCTACCAAAAATGAAAACCATGTTTCCACCAGAAAAATAAACCTACTGTAGAAAGAAAGTCATGTTGCAAAACACATCAGATTCCAAAGCACAAAAGCTGGATGTATGCTGAATTTTTTTTTCTTTACTTGAAAATAAACTTCATTTCTCTGAGCTGACTCATCCGATGCATTAGTGAAGAAGCAGATAGGATCGCTGTGTGTTCACAGTCTGCTGCATATTCAAGACATGTACAACAAAACATCAGCCAGCAAATCTGGGGGCGTGCCAAACACAGCCACGCTGAGCTAACACAGCGTTATCGGAAAAAGACTATCTTCTGTCAGTGTTTTTGGCTCTGAAAAGTCAGACGGATTTAGTAAAATGAGCCTCATATTGCCATTTCATACTGTACATGGCATCCATTTCAACCTTTTAAAGGAGGAGAACACTGGCGCGCAGCAGAGGCCGATCGCATTACTCCAAATCTGAGGCATCGACATGGTTCAGCAAGCCTGAACATGCACGTGTGCAGCTGTGGCAGAATTTCCTCATGGAGACGATTCACCCTGCAGCAGACCCTCCTCTCCTCTCCTGAGATGTTTCTGCAGCAGCTCATCGGAACATATTCAGAAACAAGTGATGTGTTTAATGCCACAAATATTGCTCATAACAAAATTAACTCTGAATCATCTTCAGTACAACCTCTCCAATTTATTGTTCATATAACTGCCGGCAACTCTGCACACGCATCTGAAATTAGCCTCATTCTCACAGGCGAGAAACTGGTAATCAGGGAAAGAACAGAGGAAGAGAGAGAAAAGTGTTTACACAAAACACCTTATTTGATATCATGTTTCACCAGGAACAGGGGGTACACATCAGCATAGTTGTGTGAACTCTGGTGGTTATAGAATTAGGAGGGCTTACCTGCTTTGTAGGCTATTGTGTTGGTCTTGGCCACAGACTTCTTGTAGCACAGGTAGACAGAGGAGCCCCACTGAAAACAAATAGAGTGGGAAGAGTCAGACTGATGAGGGGCAAAACGCATAAAAACAAGTTCCATCAGATCTGGGCCTATAGTTCCTCCCATACACAGCTGAAGTAACGATGATAACTTCAATTTACAAACCCAATCAAACAGTTGGAGCAATATTATTTTTAAGACAAACATCCATCAACTTGAAGCCCTTAACTCATAACTGATCAAACTCATGACAATGACTAAAAAACTAAAAAAAATCATGAATACTAAGACAATACCGACCACTTTGACCAAAGTCAGTTAATACACCTATTCTCCCACTATCATAAAACAAATGTATTTACCGGTAAATGATGTCAGAGCAAAACAAGAGCACAGAGTATTAAAACTCTGAAGCATGCAGTTAATGTAACATTATCCGTATGTGTAAACGTGGCCTGTTTTAAAATATCGCCTCCATGATGCGTTCAAGGACGCACCAATATGTAAGAAAGGGTTGGCTGCTGAACATTAAAATCTTTCAAATGCAATTAACAGTCTAATTAACTCCACATAAACCATGTTTGTTTATTGTTTGTTTCCCCAGCTTTGATTTCTGATTACATTTATTTGGATGCTCTGCTTTAGTAGCCACCTATGAGAAACTTAATTGGAATAGCTTGGATTTAATTAAAAGACGGCAAATCTTTCAATAGCAAGAACATCATATTTTAAAATATTCTGGTGGGTAGGCGTTTTCGTTCTTATTGAAGGGACACAGTATGAAGCTGGCAGGAAAATAAAGACAGAGGTCAAAGAGACAGATCTTCATCTGAATCTGAATAAGTGATGTTGCAACTACATGGCCAGTGTCTCAAACTTCAAAGCCACACAAGATTTTTTGAGGATAAAATTCTTAATGGAAATGCTGTGTTAAAGTCAAGTGGTTTTATAGGATCTATTTTCTCAGATGGCGGTGATGGAGTTTATGATTCGCTCTGTGAGCAGCACTACATCATCAGATTGGAGGTTAAAGTGTCACAAAGTAAGATGGCCTGGGGCTAGCTGGTTAGTATGTCCTTTTTTTTTTTCTGGGAAACGTAGGCAACTGGACTTGTATTTTTCTGGGAATGATGACCTGGATGAATGAGAATATCCATAGACTGGTTAACTTCAGTTGAGAAAAAGACAAGCTAGAGATAAGGGTTAAGTTTAATGATCCTGTCCACTGCTCTTGGTGAGTAAAGTGATGAATTGATGGTGATTTAAGTGATCAGCTGATAATGTTGACATTATCTATGTAGCAAAACCAAACTTGCAACACAATGCGGTAAAGCTGAGTATGCTCCACCACATTGTTGTTACTGCAATTCTTAATAGAGTAAAAAATGCAGGACAAAGATGTATTTTCCCTCCCTCCCTTCCCATCACAACCTTCAGTCCAACTCCACTCAGGGATGTGGAGCTAGACACTTAACCATTAGCATGTGGAGAGAAACAGTGATACTTCTGATAAACACACATCTGTGAGAGGAAGTAGGTCTTTGGCGACTAAAAGTCACATTAAATCTTTAACAATCTGAAGCATGGTCCCAGAGCGCCACTGAAATATTAAAATGGTCTTCACAGCTCCTGCATTAGTCAGATTGAAAAATTAGTGTAGCTAAATTCCCATTTTAGTGTAGAATCCCCATCTCCTCCTTCATGCACCACGAGTCCCTGTAGAAAATATAAAAACTCAAAACATTTCCTGACGTAGTCCCCCTCTGAGAAACTGTGCAGAGATTTTAAGACACACGTGCAGCCACACAGAGTTTCTCGGGAGAGTCATCTGGTCTATGAAACACAAAATGTAGACTGTGTGTGTGTGTGTGTGTCATTGGGAGAGAAAAGCAAAGAAACAAAAAGACAGAGAAGTAGGAAACTGAGAGAAATAATCTTAAACAGCACAAGTACTCAGTGCAAAGGAAACCGAGGAGATAAAACTCCAGAGACTCCACTTTCCTCTTCAAAGGAAAACAAGACTAAAACACCATAAACACATAAAGTATTTTTTTTTTAAACTTCCTGAGGCAATGTAGGATAGTTTTACACAATTTTCCGTAAGTGGAAGCACTAACCAGTCAAAGCAGCTCACCTAGGGGCTGAAATCTCTCTCCTAACTACTGCAAAAAACACAATTAACTCAGAGGAAGAATGAACAGGTGAGATGCAGTCTTTTTTTATCCTCAGTCCTGCAGAGAAGACATAGAGAAGATCCAATTAGCTCTAGGCCGTGATTTTCACAACACAACTGAGTCATTTCGAAACAGAAGAATGTGTGGTGGCTAAATCTGTGCTTGATCAGGCATGCTCATTGTCATTGCAAAAACGCTCAATGTCATTTTTGTATTCCTGAATAGTTCCCGGAGCTCATTTTACCGATTTAAGAGTCTCCTTTGAAACTCGTGAAGGAGGATTCAGGAGTAGTGAGGCGGAGAAGCTGAGGATTCATGACTTCTGACTAAAGAATACCTTGACATTTTGAATTTCAGACAAGGCTCAGATAAGATGAGATAAAGTCTGCCGAATTCAAAATGCCATGAAGTAGTTTCAAAGAAGAAACTCTATGTGATTTCAATGTGTGGGTGGAGGCTCTCGGCTACCCATTTTCTCTGCTGTCAAGAACTCCCTTTCACAACCACGGAACTGTGCAAAGGTTTTAGGTGTTTCAGATGGTCAGATTGTCCATCGTTGCATTTCATCAGGGAGGAATCCACGAGCAGCAAACTGGCAGCACGTCCAGCAGTGAAAACAACAACAACTTCACAGCTCCGTACTTTAACAACATGCTGTGCACTTGTTGCCACCTTCTTCTTCTGCTGGACCGAGGCTGATTTGAGCCTGAGTGAGGTCAACATGCAAGAGTTATTCAACCCCCAAACACATTGCACCAAGATCGTGGAAGAACCTCACTGCCAAATACAGAACTGAGAAACCTCTGCTGGTTTAAAGGTTGATTTGAAGAGGAACTATTCCAATTTTCTTTACCTCAACTATGCTACATCTTTACCTCAATTAAACAGCTTCGTAGTAATTGTGATGGTTCAATAAATTACCTGTAACTTGTTACAAGGGAGAATGGAGGCTCTCTGCCTTCCACGTAGCGTCTCTTAGCCTCCAACCCGGTGTCCCAGCTCTCTAATCCGTGATCTCTTGTTTATGACAGATAAGACTACACAAATATACACATCATAACATGTATTTGATAAATAATATTATCCACCGCTCCATGGATTTGCTTTCTCACTAGTTTTGTTGAAAACAAATGCACATGGCCGGGAGGAGGGTTAGCTGAACAGCAATAGTTTCCCTTTAAAGTGTTGACACTAAAAAATGTACATGTTTTATTGTTTTCTGTTCTGGTTACTGAAATCTGTAATATTAAGAAGATGCAGTCAGCATCATGCCGATCCCTCTTGCATGAATGATTGCAGCGTGAAGGTGAGTACGACTGAGCACCCTGGGCATCACTCATGAGAGAGCGTGTGGTGGTCGGACTGGGAAAGTAGTTCAGCTCTGTATGGATTCTAGGATCACCAGGAGAAGAAGAAAGAGCAGCCCAACCCTCCGTTAGTGTAAGATCATGTGGAGCTTTGAATGGGATTGATGAGGAGCATAATGGTGGTGGTATGATGCCCGAGACTAAAGCACTGGAAAATGCATGCAGCACTTTCTTATGCACACCCTAAATGACAGGCACACAGAGAGGGTTGTAAAGTTGTCAAGGATTGTTTGACAGTCTACTGGTTCTTGGCGGTCAGTCCGACTACATGCGACTGAACATAACCGACTGGTGCCATGGTGACAAATGACTAGGGCTGGGACGATATGCTTTTCTCCCGATTCGATTCTTCTACAATTTTTTGGATGGCTATTCGATTTCAATTGCGATTCTACGATATTGCCGATTCTCTCGATTTTTAGTCTGCATTTTTAACATTTATCTGCACATAAATACTGTAGGAGCCCATAAATTAACATACTCCATTATAAAGTGAAATTAAACCCTTTTCAAAACCTGTACTCCCTGTATGTAAAAAAGGCTAACAAATGCACATTGCACAATATTTAAAAAATAAATAAATAAATAAATTTTTAAAAAATCGATTTTTGAAAAGAAAATCGATTTTTGAAAAAAAAATCGATTTAAAAATCGTCAAAAAAGATATCACGATATTTATGTAAATCGATTTTTTCTCCCACCCCTACAAATGACATAAACAAAGGTACACGGTTTAGAGAGATAGATTAGAAACCACAGAAGAGAAGTATACATTTTCTATACGTGGGTGTCTCTCTCACCATGCTGCTGTTGAGATTCTTCTCCACCTTGCAGAAGGTGTGAGGAGGCGTCTCTCCCTTGCTGGGGATGATGATGCAGATGTCGGTGACGGCCAGAGCAGCGTGCGGCTGACTCTCGGGCGCCCGGCGGAAGGTGACGTAGATGCGCTGGGAGGAATTGCCGCTGATGTTGGCCGGACGACCGCAGGGTGTGGTCTGGATGAGGTGACAGCCCTGCTTCAGTCGTTCCTTCCACTCATACAGCACGCTGGGGAAGAAGAAGCAGAGCAAGGCAGTCAGCCAAAACGAGAAAAGAAAACTCCACATCATGGTGTAGTTATGAGCGAGATTCCCATGTAGAACTAATGAAAACAAGATGCAGTCATGATCTCACTGGGCCAATTAGGTGGAGTTCAAAATTTCATTGTAACATTGGGCATTTATCCCGGCTTTTCAGTCGCTAACAAATGGAGATGATTAAGCCAAATGTCTGTTTTGTTAGTCATGAGATCCAATGCAACATTTGATGCAATGTTGTATTTAGATGCAGCACAATTATATTCTATTCATATGCATCCTCACTGCTCCCTTCTTATCAATGGACCATCCTTTAAACTGCAGCAAAGACTTGAAAGATGTTAACTTTAGGTTTGTATGGCATCTACATTTCACAAGTTTTTTTATATAAAGAATTCAACTTTTTAAAATTAATTTGTAATTTGCTGTATCTGATATTTTCATACAGTCTGCATACACTGCAAGTCTATACAGTGTCAGTCAAAACATATTAACCCAGTCCAGCCTTACAATTAGGCACAAGGACACTCATATAAAGCACTTAGAGGACGAGTGCTCAGATTCATAGCAGTGATTCTAAACATGTGCTTCCATTATGCACTTATCGTCCATTACTCTGCAGCTCGACAAGCAACAATTTCATGGCTTTATCTGAGAGCTGAAAAAACTGAATTCAAAGTGGTCAAGTACAGGTTTTTTTGTTGTCTGTTGGTCCATTTCAGCACTTGCTGATGTGATGATTTGAGGCCAAACACTATGCATTTTTTCTCTGTTACCCTGTTACAGTAGAGTTTTTTATCAATTCAGTCTCCACCATCAGACCAAGCTAATTCTGCAGGATTTTAAATTGCCTCCTGTGTTTGCTAAAGTAGATGTTAACGCCTCTTCAAACTGTAGCTCTAGTTGTGAAAGCAGGTCATGGTTTTGTGCAGTATTTGTAAATGAGCTGGTCTTCATCTTTGCAGTGATAACCCAACCTCACAAGAAAAGAAAAAAAACATTAAAGGACTTATGAAACAAAACATACATCTTGAGTTCAAGTGAATATTTTTACACAAACAAATTTGACATCGCCTTAAGGTGTGAATAGGCTTTCATGAGAATGGGACGGACCCACAACCTAAACAGATAAAGCTTCTGACTGCAAGCTGTCACTGAGATTCAGGCTTAAAATGGACATTGATGGTTACACCTGTGCACACACACACACACACGCACACACACACACTCAGCTTCCCATTAGTCTGACCAGTGTCTGGGAGGCTCAGCCCCTCTGAGCTATCAGCACACAGAAGCTGCTGATACTTTCTGAGAGTGTCTGTGTCAGTGCCTGATAAGCACTGCACTCTGTAGAGTCAGAGGCCAGAGTTAACCACACCACCAGCCTCCGTCAGACAGAGGTGTGAGTGGACTGAACAAACGGTGCTGAATTCACACAGAAGATGCTGCTGAGGACGACAGACTGAACAGCTTTTCACAACACTCTGTAAAATCACAACAGGGAGGAGCTGCATGGGGGGGGGTTCACTTTTTTGTGCTTCTTTCGCACAAAATCCAGCAACAGCAGGGCAGAGATTCACAGCAGGTGGGAAACAAGCGGACAGACACAACAGAAACACAAAGCTTGCTGATAACTACTGGTAATTGGTAATTTCATTAGTGTTTTTATCGCTGAAACAGTTGATTCAGTTTGTTGATATCATAATGCTCAACTATGTGGCTAATTTAATCACTTTTCTAAACATATGTGAGGAAACTGCTGATTTTCACATCAAAGTTGACAGTTTGGCAGCTGGCATTTGAGGATGTCAGCTATATCTTTTGGAAACATTTTAAACATATTTGATACAATTAATCATTTAATTTGACAAATAATCTATATAAAAAATATACTTGAAGAGCTTGCTTGATTTTAACAGCTCTGACAACATCAGAACAGTTTCCACTAAAACTGTGTTGATGTTTCAAAAAGAAATTTCAGATATTTCAGCAAATTAAAATGGAAGTCACTGTATGTTTACCACAACTATCTTTGTGTACACTCTGCTGCCTCAGATGAAGCAACACCAAGGTGGAAACAACCAAACTCCTGCTAAAGTGCCTTTACTGTGATACCGTCACCACTGTGGCCAAAATAGCCAGTAACATTAACATCTGTAATTATGAGCTCAAATGGCTTCTCCAGTCCACAGTAGATTTTGTTGACATAAAACAACTGGATGAGAACTGGTTTTTTAAGTGGTGTTTTTTTTTTTTAAGTGTGATGGAAAATTCACAAAGACACCGGGACAGGAGAGAGTGTAACTGTTCAACATTATCAACAATAAGCAACTTCCCTCCAAGTACAAGACAACAGAGTATAAACTAGAACTCTAGACAGATCAGAAATAAAATGTGGACACTTGGGGGGATGTTATACACGGTTTCACGTTAATCAGTTGAACATATGACTGAGCAGATGGAGGCTCTTTTGGTTCTTACCCCAGGTCAGTGAGAGGCGGCTTGTCGCGGCCTCGCCTGTAGCACAGGAAGATCTGAGGCGCCATGAGGCCTCCATTGTTGAGATCGGCTGAATGGCCGCTCGGGGTCGTCTCTATGCAAGTGAACCCCGGTGGCACCTCCTCCCCCATGGAGCGGATCACCAGCGCCACATCGGTGATGGGCGCTTTGGGCTTGGCCGTCTTGTGGCAGACGTCATCAAAGTGGATCTCCTGGTCCAACGGCTTGGACGGGTCCGTCAGACCGGCCACCACAAAGTAGTCGGCTACACGAGGGCCTTTGTCCTCCATCATCTCCCATCCCCGCCGACTGCCTGCAGGGAGGAGAGACACGGTGAGACAGACAGAGAGGGGGGAGAGGAGAGAGAGAGAGAGAGAGAAAGGGGAGATTAATTTTCATTGTGGTAGCAGGTACAGACGGTTCTGGCGTCCTTGCTATGGCAGTAAAATAAAAATTCTGACAGTCATAAATCCCACTGGAGGGGGGCTGTCGAAGGGCATATGAAAAGAGAGGGTGAAAATGTGTGGATGAGCGGGGCAATGATTAGGTACCAGGCAGCCATTTACACTGCGGGCAGTTAGCCGACTGCTATTCACCAGATTGACTTTAGTTCACATGACCGGCTAAGGTTCGGCGTCCCGGCTCAAGGACGGCTTGACATAACATGAAGAGGACGGATCGTGTCTGGTGTTGGGGGGTTTTGAACCTTTCTCTAATTCTGCACAGAGAAATTGAGCAGTTAAAGCCTTGATGGCCTCACAGGCCTGAGTGTGCATTTTAAAAAGGGAGCAGTGAAGTGTTTCTTTACAGGCTGGTCCCACGTATAAACACTGCTGATGAGATGCCTTGTGATATCATGGAGCCTTTTAGTCACAGTGAACAGTTTCCTGAAAGGATAGTTCAACATTTTGAGGTAAATTCATGCAAAACCGCTGATGCACGTTCCCGTCAGGGGCAGTTTTTCAGCAAGCAGTCTCTGCATTTGCCTCGAAAACAACTCCGTCTGGTAACGTTCTGTTATTATCTCATAGCGTGGTGAATGTGCAGGTCACAACTTGTCCACCAGAGCGTTTTGGAGTTGTTGGATTGTGTATTTGATGAGTTTGATGAGGGAAACCAAGAAATCCCATGAGCCTCCGTAGCGTAGCGGCTCTGCTCCGCCGTTCTTAAAATAGCTTGCACCAACAATTAAAGGTGACAAACCTACTCCTAAAAGTATAGGGATTATGGGCCAATTTGCCAAAATGTTGAACTATCCCTTTAATATGTCCAAAGGAGGCCAGCACCTGACTGTATGACATCATCTACACATTTCTGAAGAAGCACAGGATGAAACATCTTCTGACATTATACAGTAGGTGGGAAAACAAGTTAGCACTGAAGAAAACATGTGATCTTCCAAGTTGAAAAATGATGACGCTGGCTGGGACCTTTATAAAGCTGTACAATCCTGTTTTTCTGGCAGGACATCACCACAAAAGTTCATTTAATTATTGCAGTTATGCTCAGAAATCCCCTTAAAAAGAGCAGAGAGGAGAGTTACAGCCGTGATCATCTGAGCCAAACAACGGTTCACAGGGTGATAAGGTCTGTTTCAGAAACACAGGAGGGAGACTCAACAAACACACTCAGAGTCAGCACCCCCCCTCCTGAGAAAAAACACTGAATCTTAACCACTGATCACTGAGCATTTGGGCCTAAAACACAGACAGTGAACGGTCAATGATGTGAGGAGAAACACTGCATCTCCAGAAACATCTGCTGCTGCAGGCTTTTCCAAAAAATGTTGACAACAATCTTTATTTCTTAACTTGAATTTTAGGGTTTATCATGTGAAAATGTCATTGAAATGACATTGCATATTACCTAACTCATTTTGGAGGCTTTTATCCAAAGTAATTTACACTTGAGGCAACATGGGGTTCAGTGTTCTGCCCGAGGACACTTCAGCACTCAAACAGGAGGATCTGGGGACTGAACCACAAATTCTGTGATCTGTTAAAAGCCCTATCACCTGAGCGCTCTGGCTCAGAGCCACCGCTGACCACTAAAGCCTTTGTCGAGTTGTTAGGGTAGGAGCTACATAAAGAGAGTAACACTAGACTTTTCTGTCCTGCCTCAAGCACTGTGCATTGAGTTTCTCTCTGATCAAAGAAATGCTAAGTTTTTTCCTCCATGAACACAAAACGACAGACAATAAATCTGGTCCTGACATCAACTAAGGAGACCCACAAGGATACACAACTCAAAGAAGAACTGAAATGTAAACCTGCTTTTTATTACTCTAACAATTTTACCCCATTATTTTTCAGTCTCTTGACATTATTGCCTTGAGCCTTGTGGTTAAAGCAAAATTACATAATATTCCTTTTATCTCCTCTTGACAAGGAGGTGCACATTATGCATAAAAGCGGCACAAAATGCTAAAGAACAAAAAAAGAATACAGTAAGACTGCTTGAGTGCACTTTTTTTTTTCACTGGGTGCAGGGATGTAAAGTCTCCGTGACCAGATTCA
The DNA here is from genome assembly GCF_045865225.1 of Trachurus japonicus. Lineage (NCBI taxonomy): Eukaryota > Metazoa > Chordata > Actinopteri > Carangiformes > Carangidae > Trachurus > Trachurus japonicus. The sequence goes on along the minus strand of NC_140909.1, from coordinate 32,457,854 downwards.
TCCTTGGAGCCTCAGGAGTGCATCTCTGTGGGTTAAAGATAAAACTGAAGACCCTGCCAGTGCCCCCGCTTTTCTGCTGGTGAGTCGTGCAACAACACACCAGTGCAGTGGGTTGGTGACGGCTGGAATCAGGAGGTTTGAGAAATGTGTACCTGCACAGCAAGCACACGGCCTGGGGCTGAGATACAGAAGTCAATAATAAGGTTGGTCAGAATTTTGCATCGATAGCAAATAGTGGATGTGAAACCCACTTTCTTTCTTTAGAAACATTTCCAAGAGTTTTCAGAGTTTCCCAGTGTAATAGCGAATAATTCAACTGGACACGGCCTCTGATTCCAACCATATGTAGTAAGAGGGTGTGGGAGGAGAGGTTTAATTAGCAGGGCGTGTTAGCTCGTCTAAGTGTGTTGGCTCAGAGGAAAAGGTGAAAAAGCTGCCAACTCCAGTCTGTGTGATGTTATTCGAACACGACTCCAGCCGCCGCCACAGCTACATAAACCACTGTTAGTGCCTCCTTTCATCCGCCTCACCATCAGAGACCAGTATAAGTCCACAAGAGATTCAAGTGACAGAATATTTGACCTAGTATGTTTGATCGACTGCCCTGGTGAAAGCGTTTCACGTCGGTGTTTCTCTGTGACACATGTTGCGGTAAAACGGACCGTCAAGAAACACAAGCCTATAAACAACAAAGTTATCTTTAAAGGGATAGTTCAACATTTTGGCAAATTAGCCCATTGCCATAATATAGTTTTAGGAGGTTCGTTACCTTTAAATGTTGGTGCAAGCTGTTTTTAGAACGGTGGAGCAGAGCCGCAAGCTACGGAGGGTCATGGAATTTCTTGGTTTCCCTCAACAAACTCATCAAATATACAATCCAACAACTCCAAAACGTTCTCAAGGTAAATACAGAGACTGCTTGCCGAAAAAAACAACTCTGTCTCGTAACGTTCTGTTATTATCTCATAGTGTGATGAATGTGCAGGTCACAACTTGTTGTTGGATTGTTTATTTGATGAGTTTGATGAGGGAAACCAAGAAATCCCATTAGCCTCCATAGCGTAGCTCTGAGCAGCTCACGGCTCTGCTCCGCCGTTCTAAAAATAGCTTAACTGACAATTGAAGGTAACGAACCTACTCCTAAAACTATAGGGATTATGGCAATGGGCAAATTTGCCAAAATGTCGAACTATCCCTTTAAGATCAAATCAAGCTGATGCAACTCATCCAGAGTGAAAGCAGCAGTGAATGGACCAGAATCCCATTTGTTTTGTCTTTTTCAATCTAATGAGTTTTTGTATTCATTGTTAGCTATTTGAGACACATTATTTGTTGAAGAAAAGGGTTTGCTTACACAAATCTACCAAAAGCTGGCTGTTTATTGGTATAATGAAATGATCTTTGCAGGGTCAATGAGCCAAGCTTATATGCAAACAAAGAGCGATTTGTGTTTCTTTCTTTTGGCTGTCACATCCGGCTATTGACAGATGGTGAGAAAATGCTGGTTCACCGTGTTCTGGCTCTTACGCTCGGATTACAGATGCATCTCACCTCATCACTTCCTCGCTGCGAGAAACTGATGAGAAGACAGTCACGGCACACCGAGCTGATTCTCTGTGCCAAGCGATGTCTGGTCAGCTGTGATAAGCCAGAGGGGAGTGGATGCAGCTCAGGCCATTGGCCTCATCCACTTCTCATCCGGCATCAAGACCTTTAATCCAGTTTTTCGAATCTACCTTGATGTTGTTGTGGTTATCAGCTGGTCAGGCGGAGAGCGAGGGCCACACATCTGCACAGCATCCTGAGTCCAAGACCACAGTCTGTGCTCACTCAGCTTCCTGTCCAACACACACAGCCGGCTCATAAAGGTCCCTGAGACACTGGCTTTACTACACATTGGTGCAACACCCAGGAGACAGGATGTGGGACACGTGTTCTCTTTCTGACACGTTTACTCAGGAATGGAGCTTAATAAAAACATGCAAAACACAAAAGAGACTTGTCTCCGATTTCAAAATGAAAACAGTTTCACTGCGGCACTGATGCAAAGGGAGCCTCAGCTGGTTCAAACTGTTCCACTTCAAATCTTCATACTGATCCAGGTTATAGATTTTTACTTTACCACCACCATCATCACCAGCGTCTCTCTCCCTTGAAGCAGTGACAGAACAGCTGAGGCTCCATTAAAACAACGGCATTAGTGAAATAAGGAATGAGAAACCAGGGAAGCTCATAGTGGTGGAACACGAACACACACAGTCATATTACACCTTCATGTCTGCTCTCAACACCACCGTACAAAGCCTGCATGTGAGCCTGAATGTGGAGAGGCTGAAAGTCTGACAGCCTGAAGACAAGGTTAAACCGTTGTGTGTGTGTGTGTGTGTGTGTGTGTGTGTAACCACAAGGTCCAGGGTCACATTCTTGTATTTTACAGACATAATGAAAGGCAGAAAGTAATGTATTCAACATGTGAGGTTTTGTCAATACAAAGACAATCTGACTGTTCCTCATTTGAGAACAGATTCACAGCCTCTGCTGACGAGATTTTAAAAAGAAACTAACTATAGCATCATATGCCTTGTGTAATGAAATGAATTAGACAGGGTGTCTCCCACTGCTGTGGTTATCCCATTTCTTGCAAATGACTGCTGCTTTATAGATCCAGAGGGGGTTTTTAACATGAGCCTCCACTGACAAAACCAGACTTGGGTATTGTTTCATGAAGAACACAATGAGTGCAGTTAACTCCTCACTTGGTACAAAACTGAGAAACGGTGACCTAATTTATTGCAGTCCGATTCAAAGGCAGCAGAGAGCTTTGCAGTGTCACCTCCTGTTACACCGGCTACGGAGCCACATGACGAGCCAAAGAATGACACTCATCCGTGCCATGTTGTCAGCCTGCTAAAAATACGATGCAAAACCAAAGCAGCAGCACTGGGGCAACCATTACATAAGGATTGCATAAGTGTATATAAATATTTATATATACATATATACACTCACTGTACTGTATATGTGGGACAATCTTTGGACTCCCACTGAAATCAAACCTCCGCTGTTGTCTTCAATCCGCTCGCCCTATATTTCCAGAATAGAAGAAATCAATATTGCTGAGTTCACGACAGAGACACAAGTGACAGGCTGAAAAATGAATTCTGGGTTTCACAGTGTCTGCTTCCACTGAGCCATCAGCGAGGCTTCTTGTAAAGGTGATTGGAAGGTTTTATGGGTTACGCAACAAATCAAGCTGATCCAGACTATTCTACATTGATATGACGACATTAAAACTTCACCAAAATTTCACCCTACAAAGAGGCAGTTACCTTACAGATTACACACTAGACTAAAGACCAGAGTAACCCTCTCGTGGGTTGTCTGCCTCTGCCACTTAGACTCGTTTCAGATTGCAGTCCTGTGGCATCAGAGTCAAATACAATGTTTTCCATTTGCTTGAAATGTTGTCTTATCTTTTTGCTATTTTAATTGATGAGAGACAGGAAATGGGGAGGCAGAGAGAGAGGGGGAATGACACACAGCATGAGATTGCTCAAGTCGGGATTCGATATGGGACCGGCTGCAGCGAGGACTACAGCCTCTGTATACGGGACGCCTGCTCTACCAACTGAGCTAAACAACGCCCCAAAATGTTGTCATATTTGCTGTGAAGAAATTCGTCCTCAAAGTGCTTGTGTTCACAAGGCCAAACCCGGTTTGTGATGCCACAAGGGCCCTGACCTTTGGCCAGTATGTGGCAAATATGAAGAAGTTCCATCAAGTCATACTGAAATGACACACATAGCATAGGGACAACCCAAAAACAATATGCCCCCAGCTATCCAAAGCTTTGACTTTAGGTGCATTAAGTGCTGAGAAGGCAGAACAGCATGAAACACCCATGTATTACAGATTTAGTCCATGGTATTACATGAACAGAGCATCAGTGGGTTTCCTCCCAGGAACTGTATCCAAACACGTCAGAGCTGTGACTCCCTGACACGTAAGAGTAAAAAATCTGCGCCGCAGTTTACATGGCCTAATCCAAATGACTTGATTTGCTGGCTGTCCTACTTCTCCCCTGGCAGACTGACCTGGAAGGGAAAGCTCGACTTGGTCTTGAGGTTAACGCCCAGAGAGAAGTGATGGCTGGAAAGCTGTGAGCTTTAAGAGAGGATGTGTTCAGGTCTGAAGCCTCTTTAAAGATCACCAGAGCCCCACACAACGGTCCTGAAGCAAGACAGAATATATTCATGCGTTTCTTAATCATGTATGACAAGAGGACATTTATTACCAAGCCCTTGAGATGTGGTTTTCCCCCAAGATATTGCAAACTATTTGTCTTTGTACAGAGTGAAATCAGTTATTTGACTACAGAGTACCTGAAATGATGTGGTTCATTTGCTTTAAAGGTTCTTGATTCAGTGGCTCAGCTGAATGCACAGATTATCTGGGTTCCGGCTGATTCTCTACAGTAATCACACAGGATGGAGGGCAGTGTGGGAGCCAGAGAAACAAGAGAAACAAGACTTTGGTGGAAAAGCACCACAGGCCCCCGAAACTTTAAACTCGGCCACATCAAGGGCCCGGTGCCAGAGCCGTAGACAAAGCTTCCCAGACCAAACCCGCTGACTTATAACCACAGCAGGAGTTCAGGGAGGAGTTCGATAAGATGTCCAGACCCAACAGGCCTTCAGTGGCTTCCACTAGGTTTTTTTGTTTTAAGCCAACGTGACAGAGGGAACGATTTCCAGCTGTCTCGAGTTCACGAGAACCGGGGGCCAATGAAACTCACCAAAGGGACTTCTTGTTTTAAGGCTCGGCGAGCCAAGTCGCTGCTCTCGGGGCCCAGCTGTGTAGACACCGAGCGCGGAGACAGCCACAGCAGGGCAAACACGTGGAGGAGGTGAAAAGGAATGTGCACAAGAACATAAACACAAGCCAGTAGGAAGCCACATTAGCCAAGCATCTGCTTCCAGTTAGCCCAGAGGGGTGGGTGTTTGGCTCCGTACCTTTTCACGGCATCAGGTCGTGTAACATCTTGGAGGAAAGATGACCTCTGTGAGAAAGAAGACAAACTGTAATCGCTACACAGGACCTGCTATTTAACCTTAATCAGACAAATAAAATCTAATGAGCAAGGGGGTTTTAATTCCTCCTGGCAGAAGTTTGCATCTTGATTCCAAAATAACAATCAAAAGACACAAGAAGGAAGCGACAGGATACATCCATAGAGCAAACTTGCCATATTTACTGTTGGTACTGCAGAAAATGTATCCAGTATCAGCCTGTTTGGCAGATAACAGTTTTTTTCCTGGTATCTCTGTCAACTTAATAACAAAACAAGTGGCACTGTAGATGCACTTTAATAATTGTGTGTATGAACTCTGAGATATTATGCAAAACAGAAGGCATTAACCTTCGTCAACAGATATTTCATGTTTTAAATTAGATATGCGACCATCTTGTATTTGCCAGCTTGTGTGTGTGTTTGTGTGTGTTTGTGTGTTTGTGTTTGTGTTTGTGTTTGTGTGTGTGTGTGTGTGTGTGTGTGTGTGTGTGTGTGTGTGTGTGTGTGTGTGTCTTCTTGAACACCAGCCTGAATCTAATTTTCTCTGAGAGACTAATGAAGTCAATCTCATCTTATTTGGGTGGCGGTTCATTTCCTAACAAGGTAAGAATAAACACACAGGTGATGTATTCCTCTTCACTGCCAAACAAACATTCACTGTGTGTTTTTTTGCAGCAGCCAAAACCGATGGCGATGGCGGACCAGAGACTCATCAGTTTGGGTAAAGGAGTCACGACTCTCCACCAGACTGGCAGGAAGTCAGAAGACTTACAGCAACAAGTTTAGTTTAAATGGCTTAAAGAAGTGAATTTGTAGCCAAGTTTGGTATTTATCTAACGCTGTCAGATGAAGGTTTTTCTTCAGACATTAAAAACAGTAATACCAACAACGCCTCGGTGGGTGTTGACACTCACTACATTTATAGCTATATCAAGTGGAGAAAAAGCCTTTGGGAAGCAACTATCTTAAACCACAGGGGCTATAAATTCTATTGTTTCTCTCGTTATTTTTTATTTTTCCCTCATAATTTCCAACCTCGCCTCCTGCATAACCAAACAAGAGGGACTTTCTGTCTTATTAAAAACAGAAACCCTCTGAAGTGTCTCGGCTTAGTGAACAAAAATACTTTCAAGCAAGCATTAGGATGAGAGAGCTTCAGCTATGGCACCACTACACCTACGGAACGACTCACCTTGACTTGAACTGAGACAGTTGTCAAAGCAGGAGGAGGATGCTCAGGGTCACACACTCACTGAGCTTATATCCATTACCACTCACTGCCTGCCTTTACATAAGCAGTGTTGCTAATGTAAGTGATCGTGATGCAGAGGAGGATCAGTGGGTAAAAAAAGGGAAACAATAATGTCAGTGTTAGCAATTCGTGCCCTGCTGGGACCGACCTATACAAAGTATGAATATGTTAATGGTACTTTCGGTCGCATCGGTGTTAAAGCATTGATGAGCATACAAAGTATCTTTAAAAACTCTGTGCAAGGTCTTGACCTAAATTTCCTGGAGATGCAGTGAATTAAGCAACCTTCATCTCCTTAGTATGAGACTGTGATGTGTTGGTTAGGGATAATTAAGCAGAAACTATGATGGATGTGGCAGCAGCAGGAGCATCAGACGCAGCAGTGACAGACTTTACTCATCCATTTAACATCAGCAATATCTGATTATGTAAAAAAAACACATAAACAAAACACTTGCAGGCAATCAAAAAGCTGCAGTGTAGACTATTGTCACATCTTTGTTGTGCGAGACGTGTCTCTGTCACAAAACAGACTCCCCTCTGTTTCTACAAATGTATCAATCTACACAAAGTACATGTAATCAATGAGTGTAAAGACACAGTGAAAACAAAACATCCAGACTCCCTTCAAGTGACTGTTTGTGTCTGTGTCAAAGCTCCAGAGTAGTATGGGCATGGCTGGGTATGATTAATCAATGATCAATAACTGGTTGTTATGAATTTGTCAATCACGTGAAATCTAACGTGCATAGTAACTACTAGGTTGTATCGTGTATTGTGTCCTGAAGCAGTGCAATCGATTTCAGATTGTGGCAGCAACCACCCGGGGGCGCTATGTAAATTTCCAAAAAAGAAAACTGAAAACCCAGCTGAGGCAGACGATGCAGGTGAACATGAAGTGAAGTGAAATTGGTGTGAGATCATTGTGAGCTAGAAAATAATGACACTGCAATGTTGTGTATAACTACAACACAACAACAACTCTAGTAATCCATTTCCACAGGTTATGACCAACCCTGGTCAATGAACCCTCTCCCCTGGCTTCACTATAACTTTTTCTTGGACAAGGAAAAATACAGTTTCTTTAGTATTTTATGCCAGAGTAGGCCTGTTCGATTAATCCATGTTAAATCGTAGTCGGAGGACGATGTTAAGAACGTGTCAATCGTAAAAACGATTTTTCACTTTAACTAGGGTAATTACGGTACAGCCATAGACTGTAAAAAGAATGGACGTAGCGTCCGTGACGTCACCCATTGGTTTGGGGGTAATAGTAAAACTGTGGAGTTTAAAAAAAATTCACCCCGCTCAGAGTGTGTGCGGGGGTAGAAACTATCGATTGAGAACAAAAAAATAAAATGTACCAGGCTGTAAATATGTTTTTTTAAGCTGTAAAATCGGCTATTTTAACATGGGGCTCAATTGGAGTTGCTCCCTTCTGGAGCCAGCCCCCAGCGACAGCCGAGGGGATTACAGCTTTTTGAATGCGGAAGGTACAGCCCCCGTTCATGTATCTGGGCTGCACTGGGTTGCCGTAGTGACTTCCCACACACTGTAAACAAACATGTCGGCGTTCGTTAAGGCCAGCGAGGATTTTGTTGCCAAAGAGACCAATGGCCCATTTCCACTACACATTACAGCTCTACCAGGCTCGACTCAGCTTAGGTCTTTTTTCATTACACCTACTTAGTAGTTCCTCTTTAACGGGGGTAGTCGTCATACCACGGCGGCTATAGCCACGTCGTCTCGCTCTCTTTTTTCAATCCCCTCGTCAGCTCCAAACTCACTCGTCTGCACCTCGATTACGGACCACAGCGTGGTTTTCCACACAGCAGCCATTTAACTCACATGAAAGAACAACAACAGTCTCAGTACAGATCAGTGGTCACTGTTGCCGGTGTGTTTTCCAAAATTGATTTGATTCTCGTGTTGAACGTCACGTTCACGACTCTTCCAGTGACGACGCTCTGGCCAATCAATAGTGTTCTATAAAAATGATTTCTTTGCCTTTTGTCATTTCACCAAAAAAAAATTGTAATCGGAAATCGGGTTTTGGGAGAAGAAAATCGGGATTTTAATTTTGGGCAAAATGAAACAGCCCTATGCCAGAGGCATTTTTTTAATATATGGATCGATAATTGGTTGTTTATATTACCAATAACTGAATAAGGTCAAATGGCCATCCATAGTGGTCACCAGGAGTTAACCTTTGGATTTAAACTCAGTTTGTACTCTGATAGTAGGTCTGTCCCTGAATCAGTTTAGAGTAATACCTTGTGATGTATGAACTCTGACAGTGTAAACATTATAACTGATGTGCTCATTTAGTTAATTCTGTGGTTAAATCGTTGTCAGACAAGTTTGTAACTTGTTGATCCTGTATTATTACATAACATGATGCAGTTTGATGTAATTTCAGTTGACAGAATGTGAGTTGACACTAGGTCTTATTATTACCTGATGACATGAATCATTGTCTTTAGGTGGCAGACTTGGCTGGTATATACTGGATCTGCAATGAGCTAATCCTGGCTGTAATCAGGAGCTGTGCTGGCAGAGGAGCCGCTGGTGATGGCAGTAATGGAGGTCGGAGTCGGTGACTGAGTAGATACATGCTTCAGTGATGCTGAAAACGCCGCTGGCATTTCATCTGCTGAGTCTGGGACAGGTCTTGGGGACAGGTATCAAGGTAAATTTGGGGATCACAATTCCCAGGCTTCAACCATACGCAGGGTGTTGCCATACAGTATTAGCACAGAGATGTGCTAAAGCAGAGCCCTGTGGGAATTAATACCATGTCTCCAGGAAACCTGATCTCACCGACCTGCCGACTCTCCCAGCCTGATCTTTTAATTCCCTGGTTGGCACAAAACCATTCTTAAGGCTGCTGTTTTGCTTTTGAGAAAGACATAAAGTGATTTGTGCAAACATGCACATTTGTTTTCCTGTGTGACCTCTTTTAATTTGCAGCTTGTTAACAGTTTTTACTCACTGATGTCTTAAGACTTTAATGATAAGAACTAATTTCTGTATGACTGATTAGAAGAAAAAAGACAGCGGGGAATAATCCTTGTACCCTTGTGCCCAGGAGACCACACAACAGCAGAATAATATGAGAATAAGACAATTACAGCTTCAGCAGTGAAGCCTTGGCTGTTGCAAAGAAGTTTTAGCCAATTCTGCTGCACTACAAGTTTCCCCCAAGTGGAAAATCTGAGTTTTAATGTAAATTAGCAAAGGAAAAAAATGTGCATACTTTTGTGCATGTGAATGCCACTCTATCCATATTAGTCAAAGGCTCTCTTTGTTATATCTTAAAATGGCAAGCATAAGTTACTGGATCTCTGAGTAGGGATGCGTCTAACAGTTTCCTTCCCTGGTGTCACAGTCTATTTTAACTTAATATTTCAGATCATATATTGTTCTGGTTGTAATTTTTTTCAATATATGGATTAACACCTTTCAGTAATTCAAAAGAAGAGTCAAAATGTGTCTTCTTCAGGTCAAGTTGTCTTATTTGAATTTAGTGTGTTCTTGCCAGAGATGCAACAATGCAAAGATAATGACAAATTGATTACAGTTTGCAAGATGAAACTGAAACATCAATGCCAGTGCAGTAAAACTTGACACTTCTCAGTGGATTCATCAGTCTAAGCACCTGTCCGGCTCTTCAATTTTTTAAAGCCATTTATTTTTCACAGAACTAAATTTCATTCCCACAAACTGCAGCCTGCTGTATGTGTTATTTGTCCAACACCAGATGCCACCCACCAAACCAAAGACACATCCTGCCTTTCTCCATGCAGACAATACTCTGAGCTTACAGCTAATTAGTGTTTGTGGATGGTATTCCCTGGGAACATGTAATCCTGTTCTGCGCGCAAATCAATAGCAGCTTTTCTTTTCTAATACAGTGTCTCCTTTTGGTTACATTTTGCATAAAACTCAGTGCTGTGACCATAAAATGACACTTAATCCCCCTCTTCTCACCAATTAAACATCTGTTCTGTTTCCAACAAGTATTATTATTATCAAGTCTGAGTACAATCACAAGTGTCTCTGTAGCAGTAAGTCGCATGTTACATGCATTGGGATCCAAAGTGATCCCAAAGACCCATGTAGGGCTGGGCGATATAACGATCTCGATACGGGATCGCGATAAATCTTTGAACGATTTCGATAATAAGCTATGGCCCTATTCCTCGATATCACATGAAAGTAAATATGCGCGACAGCAGCCGGCCACACTTCCGTCTGATACTCCGCCTCCTGTCCTGAGCATGCAGAGCTTGTTTGAGCTGCTGCAGCTAAAGGGAGGAAGGATAAGATGGATAGATAGATAGATATACTTTATTGATCCCAAGCTGTGATAAAGTGAAAGTTGTAAAAGAGGGAGGAAATGAGTGGAGGTGGAGCCGATGGCAACTGAAGCGATTGTGAACGTGTGGAGCATCAGTTCGTCTGTCCCGGCTAAAGAAGCCTGTCAGTGTGGAGTCAGAGCAACCTGATGATAGCCTACCACGGTCAGAAAGTGGAGGAAACACGGAGCTGCTTGTGACGTTTATTCTGCGGTAACATGTCTGTTTGCTCATGTACAGTGTGAAGAACATGCGCTAGCAGGCTCAGGCCCCCACATACTCCGGCGTATTTGACTCCGCGGATGTCCGCGCGCACTCGAGGCAGACGAGGACCCAAAGCGGGCGTCCGCCGGTCCCTTCCGTGCAAAGCTCAATTTTTATGACCGCGCGGACTCAATCTGTTTCAAATGTGATACTGTATGCTTGCCTATGAAACCGCAAAAGTCCGCGGACAGTGCGCGCGGAGTCAAATCCACTCACAGTATGCGCAGACAGCCTCTCTCCCTCCCTCTCTCTCTGTCAGCGCCGCGCGCACACACACACGGAGCGTCGCGTCGGAGCGGTGAAGTGAAACAACAACCTGCAGATCACCTGAGTTGACGTGAACTGCGCTCGTGGTTACCGAGTCAGATCAATAAATAGGCTTTATGCACAGCTCCACTACTTCCTGAGCTCAAACAGGCTCCTTTCCTTCCTGTCTTACATTATTGGACAAACTGATGAATCCAGGTGTGTCTGACAGTTGTTGTGACTACTGAGGTCAGAGTCAGACACACCTGGATTCATCAGAGTGGGCTCGGCATAAAGCCTGGTGTCAGAGCAGCTAAATAGCTAAATATTTGTCTACAACCTGTTCAAATAACTAGAAAGACTAAAGCCTCATGATTGACACATTTTAGAGCTGATGTATGGTAGAAAAAAGACAACAGAAAACAACAGCAACAACAATGTAAATCAAATCAAACTGTGGATTATTGAACTGTTCCACCCTTAATGAACATTAAAGTGAACTCATGTCATCCTCCCAAACTGAACACATTCTCTGGTTTCTTCAGGATTCAGTCAGGATGCTGCTTGAACTGGCAGCGGCAGCAAAAAATACATATCGAGACGATATCGAGAATCGATCAATATGGAAAAACATATCGTGATAACGTTTTTTGCCATATCGCCCAGCCCTAGACCCATGCATGACCCATTGATCATTTTGCAGCAGTGGCAACCACCTCACTGTAAAATGACTTCTACCGCTGCAATGCCATGAAGTTGCAAAGTTTCAGTTGTGACTCTGAGGGATTTTGATGTGACGTGGTGACACATGGTGACAGTAGGGCTGAGGTAAGAGGGAGACAGAAAAGAAAAGGAGAAAAGAAGAGAGAGAAGGGTGAGTTTAACTGGCTAACATTGCATTAGAGAAGCTTTATGATTCACATAAACATTCACCATGTATTCTCTTTTGATGTTCATGGCCAACTAATTATTAATATTAATTAAAATTAATTTACTGTTCACATATAATTCAAGCAACCTGTCAGTGTTAAGACTACTTCAAAGAGAAATATTTGAGAGGCCATATAATATTGGCATCTGTAAATAGAGTTGGAGCCAGTGCTTTTATTCAGGCTACGTTTTGATTAAATAACCGACTCGATGAAACACATCAGCCAGGAAATACTTTTTCTCCCGACACGAAGGTCATGGTTCAAAACATTAAGTTTATAAACTTCAATAATATGCACATGCTCAGTTCACTCATGGTTGTGTAGCGGTGTTGCAGAGAGAAGGATCTTCCCTCTCTAACTACAACAACAAGTTATCACAGAATTAACATTAGCTGATATGACCTGCCGCCAGTGACATTTGTCATTTTAACTGGCAAAAGTAACGCTCAACACCAGCGAAGAATGAGAACCCGCTAACTGAAGGTTAGCTGAACTTCTGATTAGCTAATGGATTTTAGCACCAGAGCGAGTGAAGCTGTGTATTTTTACCTCCTCAGTGTCAGAGTTACACACTGATTTTCACTGGCTTATGCAGCAGGATGCTGAACTGTCAAAGCCAGCTGTCTGGGAGAGGAGGAGCTGCAACAACCGCAGGGACAAGGACAACAACACAGCAGAGCCGAGTGATCAGAATACGGCCCAATACCAATCCCTGAGAACTCCATACAGAGTATAGACAAGGTCTTGTTAGTTTATTTACTTGTGCTGAGACAGATGTACTCAGGTATGATAAAGGTTAAAAAATAGGAGAAGAAAATTTAGAGTATTGTTAATGACTCATAAAAGGAAGAAATGAGTCAAACATCAATGTAAAATCATTCCCTTAAAAAGCTTAAATTAAGGGGTATTATTAGTTTCACTCAAGTGTAACACCCTGTAGGCTCAAGCCTCCTCATCAGCCTGTGCATCAGTGCTAGAGAGGGGTAGAAAATACATCATCTCGTATAATGTCTCAAATCTCCATCACTGCTTCATCACAAAACAACTTCCAGAGGGAAACAAACTTGTGTAGCCTGGAAGTGAAGGCTGGCCTACAGTGAATCTCCACAAAACATAAATTAATAGAGGAAATTAAAGGGACAATGAGGAGTTTGTATTTGGTTATTAAAAAAAAGTCTCATATTAATGTGGATGAATGTACGCTACCCACTCTTGTAAATGGGTCAATTTTCAATAAATATATCGTTTTGTCTCTATCGTTATTTTGTTATTATTATTAGTGGTGGAAATGCTGGGCGAGCCGACCAGCGTTTCCTTACTTTCGGTTTTGCGGACGCTGCCCGACGGATCATGGGAATAACGCCGCCAAATTGCCGTTTATGGTCGGAACTACAACAGTATCTGATTGTCTTCGAACCTCTGACTTTAATTCTTGATGAATGAAAACATTCTTGGCAAGATGTCCGTCTTGCGCCGGTCCAAGAATTTCACCGTGCGCACGGAGGCTCATGGTAAATGTAGTGTGAAAACACTTCGCTTTCAAAAACTCCTCGTTGTCCCTTTAATCAAATCAAATCAAATCAATCAAATAGCCTTTATTGTCATTGCAACAGACAATTTCAATGAAATTTGTGGTGCCACATCCATTTCAGGGCTAAAACAGACTAAAACAAGCTAAAAAAAAAAAAAAAAAGTAATACTTCCTCTGCCAGGGGAAAGCTGTCAACACAGTTTTAACTTCAGACATTAAGCATGCTGTTATGTAGAACAACTTTAAGTGCATGCTTAAGTGAAATACACAAACATCCCTCCAGCGTGACACTGGTGAGCAGCTACATTCTCTCACAGCTCTATAGTGAGATTCCTTTTTCCCCACTTTGTTTGTGTTCGTTGAGTTACACAAGACGGTGGGGATCCCATGCTCCCCAGGCCTCAGGTATTGAAGCCATCACTGCCACAGGGGGGCACAGTCTGTGTCAGTTATATGGACAGCAGGCATTAACCCCGAGGGTGGGGTCAGGGTGAGAGGAGCCAGGGTTACTGAGTGTATACCTGGAGTCTTCAATCAGCTAAGCAGCAGACGACGTCTAGCTGTCTGTCTCTTTGATCTTTTACTCATGGCCGTAAATCCTGTGCTTACCACTACACGGCCCAGTCCACCACCAGATTCAACCAACTCAATGCCATAAGGGCTCACATGTGCCAGACGACGGTGCCTTCATTCAAAATACGGCTCTTTTTCCCCTCTGGCATTCCAGCAGGGCGCCCTCCTGCCCTCTGAACATGAACAGACAAGGTAGTAAGAGAGAACACAAACACCCCGTCCATCATTTGCACAACAGCAAAATCTGGCCATGAAAATTTCCATATGTGGAGAAAGTAAGACTTGAATGAAAAGAAGAAAAACACACACACACACAGAGCAGGCAGAGGATTTATAGAGTTACAGTGTAGGTTACCTTTCTGGTATGTGGAGCTGAGGTTTTCAAATGACAGGCTTGAGAGTATTTCTGTCACATGTATGATTTGACCAGACTTGCCTGTCCCGTGCGACACCGCTAAACGATGCAGGAGGAATTTTTTGGGGAAGTAAACCTCCACAAAGTTAAGCCCTGATGGCAGGCAGCCGTCACCACTGCTGATCTCTTATGTCAGAGAGAAGTAGTGAGGGGGCTGGTGGAGGACTTCAGCTCACTTTCCTTATCCTGCACTGACAGAATTTCTCAGACATACGGCACCATGCAGAAGTTTAAAGCTCTGCAGGTTCTTATTTGTGCACTATCATCAGGGAAAACATCTCAATCCCAACGAAAATGAGCCAAGATTTGATCTTCAGAGACAAGAGGTTCTGCAGCAGATGGTCTGGTCCCCACAGAGCACCGATCTCAACATCATGGAGACAATCTGGGATCACGTGAAGACAGGAGACACTGACACAGACTAAATCCACAGAACTGTGGCAACTTCCTCTAGATGCTAAATTGCAAAGCACATTGAAAACTCCATGAATAAATAAAAACTATTCATGGAATGATTACCACATGAATCCTGGGATTAGATTTACTGCCTACAGGTTTTTCGCAACACTGTATTTGCAGTTTTGGCACACAATCAGTGAATGCATTCTCCTGACATGCACACTGGATTTATAAGGATGCATTTGCATACAAACTGTCGGAAACCAGAAAAACATCCAAGATCACATTTTCAAATCTGTTGTTTTCATGCGACTGCCAGTCAAAATCCCAAAGCTATTCGGATGGATTCAACCCAGAGGCAAGCAGGGAATCTTAATATTTAAATGGCTTGACATTTTCAAGAACCTTTTAATCAAAAAAACACATGAACAATTAATCCATCATCAAACCTGTTCATTTACAACCGATTGTTTTCTGTGTTGACTAATCTATTAACTCAGTTCTACATCAGACTGCTCATAGCAAAATATAAGAAAACACCAACAGGCTTCGCAAGCAACAACTAACCTACCCCATGCACCTTCTGTGCAGCTGCATGAAACTAGGGTTAAATAAGACGTTTATTCTGCAGGGCAAACTGAGCGACCTAAAATATCCCGAGGCAAAGGGATGTGCACGGCGAGGGCAGTGTTTTGGGGTTATTTTTAGCACCAAACGCCTGCATGCTCGTGGTTAAAACAGACGTATTTCACCGTCACCGCACGACCCGAGGTCCTAACAACCTGTGGCACGGTAACGTAACGTTATGAGCTCCGGAGACGAGCAGAGGTCGGACCCACTCGGGGAAAGCGTGGGAGTCGTCGGGGTCAGATGCTCCGGGGGCAGAATTGTCATTTAGCGACAGTTTATCAACTACACAACATGAAACACATGTAATTAAAAAAAACACACACAGCGCAGGCGAGGTGACAGCGCTAGCATGAGGGATTTGTAGCCGGCTGTAGCAGCAGTTAGCAGCTGTTGGCCAAATCCCTCCGCAGTCAGTCACTCGCGGTAACGGTTCATCATCTACTTACCCCGTCTGTGAGCGTCAAATTAGTCCCCGCACACACACGCACAACTTCAGCCGGTGTCGTCTACCGGCGCTGCTTCATTACAGCGCTGTCTGTCGGAGCCGGAGAGGAGGAGAGGTGACCGCCGAGGAGGCTGCTTGTAGTTATAGTTGGGGGTTTTTTAATCTACGTGTGCGTAGACAGATTTGTCCCCTCCGTGTCAGACTTTAACCGTTAGCTGTCCAACCGACCGAGGCTTCTTCTGTCAGTCACCGAGCCGAGCCGGCTGTCCGCTCCGCCGCCATCTTGGTTGTGATGGGGAATCCGCCGTCTCCCTCTCTCACTCTGTCTCCCTCTCCCCCTCTCTCTCTCTCTCTCTCTCTCTCTCTCTCTCTCTCTCTCTCTCACTCACACACACACACACACACACACATCTCTGTTACATAGCCAGTGCGATATCTTTCATTATGATCTACCTCTTGGTGACCAGTGTTTGCAATATTGCCTCATTCTTATCTCTAATTGTATACTTTTTTATTTACTTTTTGAAACTGGCCTTATTGTGTCCATCATTAATAAAGAGCCCCTATAATTGCACAGGCCTAAACAATGGATTTTTTTTTATGATAAATAGGCCTATAGGCCCACTCCAGTGGTGGACAAATAGGCCATAGGCTACTATGCAGGCAAACTGGGCACAGGGGCCAAAAGAGTGGACCAGGCAGAACGTGAGCATGTTATTTGATGGTAAGTCAATCAAATAAGTGCAAGGAGATTTCATTGGTCGCAAAGAGACTCAAATGGCCACAAAGAGGTGCAAAATGACCACAAAGAGTCACATAAAGACCACAGAGTGACACAAAATGATGACAGAAAAAGGGCCATAGAGACTATGCAAATTGGCTATAATAGACCAAAAATGACCAGGAATAGTCACAGAACATCTTCAGAGAGATGCAAAACAACTAAAAGACACACAAAATCACAACAATTCTATATAACCCCAAAACAGGGCAATTTGGCATGAAGTCATACTGAATGGGTGCGGGGGCTTTTTACCTGCCCTCAGGGACACATTTTCTTATGATCCATCTATTATAGATGGAGGAAGAAACTGATGTTAATTGATGTGAAGTGTACAGAGGACCCAGAGCAAATATTAAACACTCTGTGGCCTGGGTTGTCCTCTGTGAGAGGTTGGATGAGGACTGAAAAAAGGGAAAATATGTATGAAATATTTTTCTACCTGACCTGGAGGGTCATGAATGAATGTCAAAGAGATTTTTACTGAGGAGTGAATTGCATTTTCATCCCCAGGAAGCAGAAGTGTGGTTTTGGGCTGCATCCAAAAACCTCCACTCAAAAAATGAGCTTTGTGACTTTTGAAGCCGTGTCACAATGGAGATGCATTAATGCACTGTTGGTTCCTGTATTTCTGCAAGATTGATGTTTTATATTTGAGTCCAGTGTCACGATTTCTAAATAAGTTATGTTGTTTCCATCAGTAGAGCAGATGAGACACATGCATTATGCAGAAAATTTGAGTGATTATGCAATTAGTTTTAGTTTGTTATGTGACTTGACAATAGGTTTTGTTCTTATTTGAATAATTACTTTTTAATCAGTGAGGTGGTTTAATTATAACAAATGATGCACCAAACCTGAAACATTAATTTATTCATTCATTTTCTATACCGCTTATGCTGCACTGGTCACAAGTAAGCTGGAGCGTCAGTGAACTTTGGGCGAGAGGCGGGGTACAGCCTGGACAGGTCGTCCCTCTATCGCAGGGTTAACATATGGGCAACTTAGAGTCGCCAATCAACCATGTCTTTGGTCTGTGGGAGGAAGCCAGAGTACCAGGAGAGAACACCCAGGCATGCACGGGGACAAATGTCCATTATTTTTCCCAAGATACCATGCTAATTTTGCAAAGAAATGAAAAAAACAAACAAAAAAACATTGGAAATATGAAAAGCGAGAACATGAAATCCCATTTGAAAACCCAAAGCAATCCACTTGAAGACAGAAAAACATGCAAATGACAAAATTGCAAAGAAATATTGGACCCAACAGGGATGAGGAGCAAAACACAAAATTAAAAGTAGGCTCTAAATCCCAAGAAGCAATAATAAATGGTGGTAATATCATACTGTGGGCAGAGATGTGTTATTACAGAAGTTGTCTCTTAAGTTTTCTCCCACAGATTTGAAGCTGTTCTGACATGGATGATACAAGGACATTAAGATCTTGTAGCTGAGCTCCTTTGTGTAATGGGGAGAAATACACTCACCTACACATCTACAGCCCTGATACGACATGCAGTAAAATGTTCAACCCCAAGGTCAGAAGTGTAAAAATTAGTTTAGTGCATATTTATCATTCTGCCGTGCCCCTAGTATTTTGTCCTTATACCATTTTCACTCTTTTGGTTCCTCATCAACGCCTGAGCAAAAGATTACATCCTTAGCTTCTGAATACATTCACCTAGTCTAACTGTGATTGAGGTGGTGTTCATTCTCCCTCAGTTCATTTATTAATAGCAGAGCTGTCAGTCCATTGAAATGTTAAATTGCAATTATTGGCATATAGTTAATCATGATTAATTGCAAATGAATCCCATGTTTGTTATTTGTCCAAAATTAACCTTAAAGGGATATTGTGTGTTTAATAATGGAAACAAGGATAAATTGTCCAGAAGTCCTCTAAGGCATTAAAAAAAATCTTCAACTAACAACATTATGGCACCATCTGAGTGGAAAATGCTAGCAGAGATGGTTTAGCTTGCAACTAAGGGTTAGGCCAAAATTATTAATTTCATCATTTGAGTAATTGAGTAATTGTTCATATGCCATGTACATGTGCTTTAAAAGATCAGACAAAGAAGCAATCCAGAAACTAAGGCCTCTTTGTTAGTGATGCCTTAGTTTTATTGATGTCATTTCAATACAGGCTAGAAAGTAAAAACATGAAGGTCTCTGTGCCCCCTGGCTGCACTTAAACTGAAAGGGAAATACCCAAGCAATCTGGAAAAACACCTGAACTGCCTTCATAATGAATATTATTCAAAGTAGCAGAGGAGCCTGTCCTGAAACACTGCGCTACAGCTCCTGCAGTATAGAGTCAACACTTTTAACACTGTGTATTGAATAATCAGGGCCGACGGACACAAGATGTGGTCAGAATGCAGTGTGTGTGTTGTACAAATGGACTGTTGAAGAAAAATAATGGTTTATTCTGACAAATCATTATTGGTACCTTTTTATACTAGAATGTTAAAAAAAAAAGTGCAACATGTGCTCAATAAAAATAAAAGTGGAAAAAAAAAATGCAGTGTGCGCTTTGATGGTTTTATGCACCCTGGCATGAACTGGTCATAGAGGTCTCTTGGTTCAGCTCTGGTACATGGATTGATCTTCAAATGAATAAATGTGAATGGCAAATGCAAGCTGACACATGCTCCTGAACATTTCAAGTCATTTAGTTGATTATAAGTGACACTTCAGTCATTTTCAGGCTGAATAAGTCCACTTTCCATTTCGCTTTGTGTTGGAGAGAAGAATATATGATGAAACAGGTTGAAACTGTTTGGCTGTGAGTAGGTGTGAGGTTTGTTCAGTGTCGGCGCGGGTGGAGAGCTGGTAAAGTATTCCCACACAGTCATGCAGACTCATAAATCCTTTGAACGAACATTTCCCCTTTTGTTCTCAGAATGTAGATGCACCAAAAAAATTTGGCTTACAAGGCTCCTTTGAATATTGTAAATGTATATTTTTTCTGCTGATGATGCACATGCATAAAAAAAAAAAACGCAGCAGTTTAACTGGACAAAAAGTGTCTGGAGTTTAGCTGGAGGCTGTTTTTGGAGGTGGATTGCCTACACAACATCTGATGCCTCCATCCAGACTCTCACTGGCTGAAATACACATTTGAAGTTGTTTTGCTTTGTTTTGCACGGACAGAAACAAACAAAAAAAAACTTAGTGACTTCAAAGCAGCTGGCTGCAGTTTCAGGCAGTTAAAACAGAATAATGATAATGTCTCCAAACTGGCTCACAAACATGTCTGACTTATTGAATCATGTTGAAATTAGAAACATTTTTTGATGTGTAAAATCTGTGCATGTTGTCTTGATCCTTCCAGATTCCAGTAGGGAAAAGTGAAATTCTAAAAATGTTTAAGCAGTGATATCAGAGCTTTTTTTTTATTTTTTTATTTTTATGAAGGATTCATTACTACACTACTACATATTAAGAAATATATGTTTTACTATCACTAACTCCTTTTAGTTTGAGTCTAAGTTGGTGGATTTCACCCATTTTAAGTAAGTATGTTTTTACTATTTTACTATATGCATGATATACATTACCACTAATATGAAAATTGCATGTGTCAGATTTAATGTCAAAACCTTCTGTTCCCTCAGAAAATGTCCTTTTATCCTGTTATTAATATCACACATCACATGAGTGAATGTTTTAAGTATTTTTTTTCTGTGCTGCTGCTGCTGCAGTAGTAGTTTAAAGTATAAATAATATAAATGGCACATGTCCTAACTCTGTCCGCATATATAACATTTGACTCTGTTTCTCAGCCAGATTCACCTTCACCACCTTGGTCATGTCTCACTGCTGTCACCTGCTGTCTGCTGGTGCCAAACACAGTCCCTCCATTGAACTACTGCATATATGCTCAGCACCGACCGGCTGATTGTGAAATGAGTATAGTTTGTTTTTGGTAACTTTGCAGAGACAAAAGTTGCTTTTGTCAAACTTATAAAAAATATTTTCAGTATGTATACGTCTCAGAAAATGTTCCTGCTTCCCAGAATGCACCAGCAGCTGTTTTCTGAGCAGGCATAAGACAACTCACATTATCAATAAAAACTTAACAATTCCTCCCTAGTTTTAGATTTCAAAAAATTGTGATTGTAAGTCTAAAACAATCCACATGCAGGGGACGGTAATCATCATGTCTGCTCCTGTAGCTTTATAATTTAAACCTGCTGATGATAGCTGCCGTGCAGATAACAGATGGTTGATAACTGCCTACTGCTGCAATACAACTTAGATAATGGTTTTAGTGGTGATTACCAGCATGTGGCCCCTGCTCATGGACATGCTGATGGTTGTAGCGCAGCAGTATGTCAGGTGTCCATCCTCACGGACACGGAAACAGTGAAGGAAGCATGAAAAGTATCACAGTCAGAGATTAGCAGGCATACACGCAAATACCACAATATACTACAACTTTCAAAACAGGTCTGTAACATGTCAACACATCCATCATTCAGAAGAAATCATGTAATGTCATGAATAATTGATGCTGGAGAAAACTCAGGTCACTTTGCTGGTGTACACTTTGTCTGATCATTAGGATGTGTTTATAGGTTTGATGCAGGTTTAAGTCCCCCTTTTAGTTGTAACTATAGGATTAGTCAGTGATTAATAAATAATTTACAGCGCTTTGTTGGCCACAAATTAGCCATAAACACAACTTCTGTATTGTCTGGGTGAGATAAATCACTCTCTCTTGTCTTTATCGTCCTCTTTTTTGTGGAGGAAAATCATTGAACCAAGAAAGAACCTGAAATTATTGTGCAGAGGTTTTTTATGATTATTATTAATCTCTTATGAACATTGGCTGCAGAGGAGATTGCAATCTAATGCATTATCTATAATGGCATAACTTTTTTTCACAACCATGGCAGCCCACAAGTTGTTCTCATTAACCTCAGAAAACAGGGCCAAACCAAACAGAGGTGTATTGCAAAAACGCAACCATTAACTTAAAGGTACAAATAACAGTAACCATTCAGCATTAGTTAGCATCGTCATTTATAAAGCATTGTTTCTACATTGATACTAATTAGAACGTAATTTGTAAACACAACATATAGCCTACATTAATCTATCATGTGTATAATGATTGTATTTTCACACGTAATAAATTATGGATTTGGCATATAGGCAATTACAAAGCACAAGAGAGGTCAGGGGTTCATAAGATCATTTATAAAGTTTCAATAAATGATCAACAAACTAGATGCACAACTTAGGTTGCATGTAAATTATGTAGACTTTCTATCTACTAACACATGGGAGTGTGTTAGTGTGTTTCAAAGTTGTCAACGCCAACTGGTCAAACCCAGTGAACATCCATACTGTGTTTCGTGGATCTTTATGCTAATGCGTTTGTGTCACTGGGGCCCAGGCTTCCGCTGTAAGACAAGCTGCCAGCGCAAATACAGGGTTACTGGAATTTCTCCTCTCTGCTATTGATTTTCAGTGGAGTTTGCAAATGTTTACATGACTAGTGAGAGGCATACAAGCTTTTTTTTTTTTTTTTCAAATGATCCCCTCCTCTTCTCCTCCCTCCGTGCATTAGAGGTCAGCAGACAGACAGGATGTGAGCCGGCCGATAAGCTGCAGGGAGACGGAGAGGTTGTCTGTGATTCTGTGGTGGTCGGTCTGTCACTGTCTAATAACCTGCGCTGAGGAAAAACTGCTGGAGCTGCTGTCGGACACTGTTTGAGCAATAATGTCAAGTTCACAACCCTAATCACTTTCTATCATTAATGGGTGTAGTAGGATGTGATGTCATGCTTTAAGTATAGGAGCTCCCAAAAGCAAACAACTCAATCCACAGTTAATCAATACTCTAGCCTGTGGTTTACAACATGGCAGCAAAGCACACACACAGCAGCTCTTTTGTTTTTGTATCTTCTAATGGTAGCTGGCTGAGGTGAGGTATGACCATGGAAGACCTGATCCGACCAGCATTCAAGTCTTACAGAACTGATGGTCAGTGTGGTGGCTGCTGACACTGACGTGTGCGAGGATGTGTGTTTGTTGGGCCGTGTGTTATTGATAGTTCACACAAGGAATTACGATAGTGGTAAGCAATGAAGAGCAAGGATACAAATGGGTTGTTTCAACACAGTCTGTCCAATGTCCAGACAACCCAAGAGAGTGAGTCACTGTCACTGAACTATACCCTAAGGATCACTTTTTACCTATAGGTATAAAATTGTTGTTGATTGATAATGACATAGCACGACTGACCCCATCTCTAATGGCCATAGCAATTACAACAGGTGCAGGTGACAAAGTCTGTGGGAGGAAGATGTTGGGACCGGCATCGTTTGTTGTGTTCATGACTGTATGTATATTTCAATTATAACAATGAAGGGTACCAAAACACTTTTCTTCATAGTGACTGAACCTAACCAAACTGTTCTCCACCCTATAGCTCCACCTCATTAACCTCACATTTATCATTGCAACCATAGCAATAAAGGTCTAGACCCCAAATCCGTCTAGGTTGGAGGATTTGTTGAAAGATATGAGAAACACTACTTTAATCAAATTGCAGTGAAACAGCACTTGTTTCATTAAGCTTATCACGCTTTTAGCCTGTTATGCAGCTATATGACTGCATTCATTATTCATCGCTGCTGTATTTATTCATCTATTACTCATCTGCTGTGTATATATCGATTATTGACTGATACCTGATCTTGAATGTATTCGGAATTATCTGTCTTGACTGTACCTGAATTATATTTTTAGTATAATGCACTGCCTTCTGACTGTATGTGATGTCCTTGTTTGCATTTAGTTGCTACTGTCCGTCTTGACATAATATACTCTTTGTGCATCAGAATTGTCCTGCAGGAGCAAATCAAGTTTTTTGAATCAAAATGAACTGCATTTAATTCATATTTGCATGGATGTTTCAAAGCAAGGACACAGGGCACTTTTATCTTGAGTGCCTTACATGAGGCCATCAAGAGCTGTACTTCTGAGTGTTAGACGATAATGTGCTGTAGCAGGAAACACTGGGATGAAGCTGTCTATATTGCAATTTTTGTTGCAGCAGAGGAAGGAAGTAAAAACATAAACTCGTTCTGATCTGTAAGTGCACTCAGCTGCTTGGAAGTACGGATATACAGCCATCATTTGTTGCATCTAATTCAGATTTATTCATGGGAAATGGGAAAAATTGGTTTTAATATTGGAAATCACAACCAACACCACAGTAGCCTGAACAGCTGCATTATGTTTCCTAACTACCCTTGACCTCTGACCTTTAACCCTCCTGGGGGGGACGACAGGAAAACGTACTTCCTTTCTAGGATCAATAGAGTCAAATTATTACCCTTAAGTGTACTTACTGCATCTGTCCAAATTAAAGGACTCACACTGAAGAAGGTGGTATATCCGTTCTGTCACAACTGAAACATCTTCTGAGGTTTCTGGATGCATATCAGATGTTATGCCTGTACCCAAACCTGTCATCCAGCTATGGTTAGGGCTGGACAATTTAAGTGGATCCCATCTACTATGAATTTTTTACAGCTTAAATTGTGCACCGCAAATGTAATACACATTAACAGGACTCCCCCCTCAAAGAGTGAAGAGAAGTGGAAGAGAAGTGGACAGCATTTGGTGCAGATTGGATTAACACCATTAACATGGTGCTTGCCCCACAGTTTAACAACAATAAAAATGGGAATGAGCCAATAACTAATTTAAAACAACTTTACACAACAAGGCTTTTCCTGGCACAAGCTGTAATGTAATTGATGCAGTCACCTGCATCAACGTTCTCTCAAAATACGGTTTTTGTTTTCCCCTTTTTGTTTAAACTTCTGGTAAATAACATTTCCAAAGTTTCTAAAGAAAATGTGAATTAAAGGAAAAGACCTTTATACACATGACAATCATTGAGGAAAGAGCTGGAACAACTTCACAGAGTTTGCAATAGTGACAAATCGATTTTCCCAAGCTTTGGGAATAAAGAGTCTAAAATTGTTTGTAATGAAGACAGATCGACATTAAGGACCGTTTCTCTCAACATTCAGGAAATGAAATAATATACATGCACATACAGTATAAGTATAAGAAATATGAAGTGAGTGTGATGCTAATGAGTAATAAGCAGATTCCTGCTTTCTTATGCTTGTGATTCAGTGACATCCAGCAGTAATAAGAAGTAATTATGTTATCTTGTTGATGTCTCATCCTGTTCATCCTCTTTATATTGATTCAGAGGCACTGCTGTGATGTCCTGTCAGGGCATCTACATGATGAGCAGATGGAGCGTGAGGCAGTGTTGACTCACTTCCTGCTGTCTCACCCAAAAAAAAAAGAAAAGAAGAAACAAATGACAGAAAAATAAGATGCTGCTGCTTCCATTCTCAGTTTATCATTTCACTGTGAGAAACAGCACAACAATAGTCCAGTCATTTTATGAGAAAAGGTTAAACAAATTGCAACAGAAGCAAACTCAACTGATTTTGTATCCTCAACATGTCCTGAGTGAGAGAAAAATTGCCCCGAAGAATCCCATTAGGGGAAAGTTTCGAAAAACACCCAAACATATCCCATTCATACGCATATAAAACATTTTTTTTTCGTGAATAGGGTAAAATTTTTAACCTTTAGATATCTCCATGAAAATTACTGAGTTGATTACTTACATTAAGACAAACAAAAAATGTATTACAAGTTTTTTGAAATTCTTTGTTAACATGAGCAAATTTGCATAATTTTGCATAAATCTGCATAAATTCCACCGTTTTGACGGCACATGTATATATGAAGTTGCTGTGGTGGTACCAGCATGAAAACTGGAATGAGTTGACTCCATCGGTCAACCGACAAGTTGACCACTTTAAATTTCAAGATGACTGCAATTTTTCAAGACAGCCACATCCTTAGTAGAGCAGGTATGACATGAGCCAACAGTGCATAATCCAATTACGTATAGCTAATTTGCATACATACAACACCTGATCTAAACATTGGGTAGAGCAGGTGAAAATGTCTTGTTAACATATAATATGTTAACAAGATTGAACAAGACATTTTTAACTGTAATATGATATTACAGTTAAAAAAACTTAAGGAATGGAACCAATTTAGGCCCATGAGCATTAATAGAGACGGAGCATGTCATACCTGCTCTACTAAGGATGTGGCTGTCTTGAAAAATTACAGTCATCTTGAAATTTAAAGTGGTCAACTTGTCGGTTGACCGATGGAGTCAACTCATTCCAATTTTCAAACCGGTACCAACATAGCACCTTCATATATACATGTGCTGTCAAAACGGTGGAATTTATGCAGATTTATGCAAATTTATGCAAATTTGCTCATGTTAACAAAGAATTTCAAAAAACTTGTAATACATTTTTTGTTTGTCTTAATGTAAGTAATCAACTCAGTCATTTTCATGGAGATATCTAAAGGTTAAAAATTTTACCATATACACGTGAAAAAAATGTTTTATATGCGTATAAATGGGATATGTTTGGGTGTTTTTCTAAACTTTCCCCTAATGGGATTCTTCTGGGCTTTTTTTCCCTCACTCAGGACATGTTGAGGATACAAAATCAGTTGAGTTTGCTTCTGTTGCAATTTGTTTAACGTTGACCCCTTTTTTTGGCCTAAAATTACTGGACTACAAGGCCAGGATGATGCAGGGTGTTGGATGGTTCTGTGTGCTTCCATCTGTGGATGCAGAAACTGTTTTCACAAGGAAGATACACGTGTGAAAATAATATTTTCACCCATGTATTTGTGGACGGGGACAACATATTCTTTTACATTATTGACAGAAAAGGATTGAAATATGTTTTGGTTCAAAATAAGAATCCTTAGCCCTGTCATGTTAAAATTCCCTTTTCGTTGCATATGATAGCCTACTACATTGGTGCTTTTTGAAATGTAAACACTAAACAGAGACTGAAAGCAATATGTCACTGTGAATGAATACTGTCAGATATGCACAAACAAGCAGAAGGTGAATGACACACAGGATAGGGCCGTCCGACGCGGGACTCGAACCGGGGCCGCCTGCAGCGAGGACTACAGCCTCAACACATGGGGCGGGTGCTCTACCAACTGAGCTAAACTCCGCCCCATGGTGACACTTATTTTAACCTTGTGAATAAATTTGAACCAGTTAGACCGTCACGTCCCAGTTTACGTGTCCTGATGTGTTTTCACAAAAAAAGAACTGACAAACTGAATTATTTACTTTTCAAAGTTGTTCTGTTTACATCCATGTTCAACAGCAGTTTTCTCTCTTGCCTTGGCTTGTGCATTACTGTGTTGCTTTGTGAATTTTCAAGCTTAGCTGTGGACTGAGGGTTTGATACTTACACAGTATTACGTGATATACAGTAGAACCTAGACCTGCTTTATAATCAACTTCAATTTATACAATATTTACAATTTACAAACTAAGTGATCATTAATGTCTTAGATATGTTTGTGGCTTTGATGTTTCAAAAAACCTCTTTGTTTTCAATACAAATCTAAAAAACCTTTCCACCAGACTGTGTCTGAGAAAGGCTCAGCATGAGCAATCCGGTTCTATTTTTGCACAGATACCTTTGATACACCTGTCTGAATAAGTAAAGCAAAGCTCAAAACAGAGCCAACACAAGTACATCTCCCCTCTCTGCCTCTTTAGGAAAACGAAACACAGAGGATGCACTTAAAAATATCCATATGCCAGTGTGTGTGTGTGTGTGTGTGTGTGTGTGTGTGTTGAATCCAGTGACCAGCCTGGCTTGGGTTACGCTCTCTCTAACATGACAAAGAGGAGAAGCTGCTCTGGATGCACCTTGGTTGCGGGAAGCAGAGCGGCTGCAGGCATAAATAAATCTCCCCTGGGGAAAGTTGATACAGAAGCTCACATGTCTGCACCAGATGAATATCCAGAATCTTAATGGCTACAAAACAGTATGTATACGATACACACAAACAAGTGTCCCTTCCATATGTGGGAGAAACTCTTCAAGAAGTAAAAGCAGGACCAGAGATGAAGAACAAAGAGTAATGACATGTGTTTATTTCAAAAGATTTACAAATAAACTTTCACTTAAAAGTGAAATGTCAAAGTATTTGTAGTGAAGAAGACTGGAGTCTTGAATGTGGCATTTCATTCATCAAAAAATATAAATATGAATGAATCATTTGAAAATAAAATAAAAACTCACAGAAAAGGCTACCTTAAACCGATGATTATAAGTATAATAAGTATTTATTAAAATTAAAAGAATGAAATTTTCAAGTTAACGTTAACTTTGCTTTGAGACAAATGACTCGGGCTGCTGCGTGGACATCACATTTCAAGTGAGATGTAATGAGAGCCGGCCGGTGTCTGAGGAGAGAGGGGCAGCGTTGCTGTTGGTCAGAGGAGTCTTCTGATATAAATCAATGAAAACTACTGAGACCAGTGGAGCCAGAGACTCCCTGATGATTCAATTTACCATCTCTGTAATTCACATGATCGTACCGCCTCTCAGCCAACACACACATGCACGCACGTCACAGCTGTGGTGGGATGTGTCAAGGACAAATGCATGAAATGGTTAACAGAGGTGATGTTTCTGTTTCTTATCAGATTAAGATCTAAACAGAAAAGAAATACAAGCCAGATTGACACATTAATAAATGGTAAAGTTATGTGTGCCTGTGTGTCCATCACACCCAGTGGGTGGTCAACATCCTGTCTGAGGATGAGAGGTGTAATCTGTTCAAATGTCTCCTCCTTCATTTCCTGTGATGCTTTGTAACCGTCTCTGATTGGCTGATGGACATAAACCTGTGTTATTGATTGTTTCTTGTGACAAGTGCAGCAGGCTATAAGAAAAAACCCTGACATGTCTCACCTTATCAAGGTGACATGGTGCTGGAAAACAGTTTGTTATGAACACACAAAGCAGACTTGGGACATTATTACAATGGCACCTTTCAGTAGCACCCCCTTGGAATTAAAAAAAAAAAAAAAAAACCTCCCCAGGATGTTTTTTTGTAGTAGGCAGATGAAAATTGTTAGGCATATAAAACATGTCCAGGCGCACAAATAGGTTTACGACAGCATGGTCTAAGCAAACGGGCAGTTTTGATTTCATTGGCCCATTTTGGTGTTGTTTTTGTGTATTGCCTCAAAACCAAATGACATTTGAGGGGACTGTATACATTGGTGGAGCAAACTGTACAGAACAGAAGTTCTGTGTACATCCTAAACTTTGATATTTGGGGGAAAACAAAGTCAATTTAGTCCAGAAGTGAAGTTGTCATAATCAAATATACAACACTTTTCAACCACTCATCAGGATGTAAATTACAGTAATATTACACTACAGTTCAAAACTTTTACAACACCTGCTGTTATCCAGCGTCTCATTCCAACATTAGACCACAGAACAAATAAACAACTGTAGATCTATAGAACAAAGGATCACAGTGAGCTTTAACTTGTGGTTTGATCCGACTCACTTGAGGTTTTATCTAGAATAGAAATCAGATGTCATCCACAGTTCATCCCAACTTAAGTTCACATTTAATATGCTACAGGTTTCTTTGTTTTCACCTTCTGTCCAGTTCAAACCATAAACCAAGTGATCATCTTGCTGTAATAAGAGCCTATAACCAACCACTCTGTCTTACTTTGTTTTTGTTTGTTTTGTTGTATTTCTCCCCTAGACAGAGTGTTTGCCAGTCAGTGCATTAAATTTCAAGCCTTCACTCACTTACATCCCTTCAGGGAAATTGGAAAGTATAAGTTTTCCATAGCTTTCAGGTTCCATGTGCCATTGTACCATTTGAGGATATTTACAGGGCCTCAAAATTATATAAACACTGGGAAAATGCATGTGCCAAAACTTTGTACCATGTCGTCTTGTAGATTATATGATTTCAGTGCATTTGTGCATCTGAAGTTGAGTGCAAAGAAACTTCCCCCGAGGCTGTAATACACACATTTTGTAGTTTGACTCCTCCGGCCTGCATAAAAGTCAATGAAAACTGTAATAGCCTTCATATAAAAATACAAGCAGAGGAGAGTCTTCGTTCATTCAGAGCAGCATCAATTATTTATGAACGCTCCTGTCGGCTGCTCTGCTCCGGGGATCGATGCCTCTGTAATGTGGACTGATACGAGCCCCTGGTCGGGTCCTGCACGGCTGCAGCAGGTTAATGGGCCGACTGGATTTCACCCACTGCGTGAGGCACTTCCTGCGCAAAAACTCTGCACCACACCCCGTCGACACACTCTGGAAGAGCCCGGTAGGTACTGCAGATATGGGCAAAACCTCAAACGTGTTTAGACTGCAGAGAAATGTGGACATAACACCTTTACAGTCCACGGGATCCAGGAGGAGGAACTCTGTGGTTTAGCTTCACTGCTCCTCATCATCTCAGTCCATCACTTGAGCCAGACAGTGGAAACTTTTAGTGAAGGCTTTGGGGCAGAGGTGGGACATGCAACCAGCAGCCAGAACAGCTCAAAGACTGAAACAATATACTGTCAAACGTGCACAGCCATTTAAAGTGAAACTCCCAAATGTGAAATATTTATATTTTAGTTTATTAGCCATCAAGACAAACCCCTTAACGTTTGGTGAGTGTAATAATGTCTGACACATTTTCCTGACAGAGATACCTCCCTGGTTCAAACCAGTCTCCCAGCCAGACTCATCACTTTTTAGCATCTCCTGGAAACCCTTCCTCTGTTGTCTGTGCTATTTTCAGTGTTCCTATATTTCCTTATGTTGTGAAATTGATAAACGCAGTTCTTAGAATTTGTTAAAGTTTGGTCTATTTTCATGTGTCCTCTTCAGTTGCTGTGAATGGAGCTTTCTTGGCCATCGTAGTTTTCACTTTCATAGCCAAAGCAGGCAAGTCTTTCCATGCTCATGTTAAATCTAAGCTTATGGTGTGTGGAGACAGGAGCAGGATGTTGAGACAGATTTCACTTCACAGTGATGTTGGAGACATCTTTTGTCCACCAGTGAAATGTTTTAAATATAATATTTTTTTTTTTACTTAGCCTATATATTTATTTAAATTATTGTACTTTCTCCTTCTACAGCCTCTTGAATTTAAACCAAAAATAACTGGGATTGGAGTTTGATCGAGTTTTGAATCCATATAGCAAATCCCAGTGCTAAAGTATCACAGTGTGATACTGATCACAAGCAGAAGAGTAGATATAGATTCTGCTGTGTAATGTGAAATGGTAAGATTCACTCCTTTACTTTGCAAGTCCAGTGAGACAAATTTTTCAAACCAACTCAACTGTTACAACTTTCCTTATGCAAGTAAGTTACAAAACTGCATAAAACTTGCTCAGAAAACAAAGAAGCGGTTTTATAACTCAAATCACTGCTTTTCTGATGAAGTTTAAGTAGTTAATTATATCCTTTCAGCCAAACTTCAGTCAGTGTAGTTTCAGTTTCTTCTACTTTGGTCGAGGTTGCAGTTTGCAGTCAGATACATTGATCTGGTTGTTTGCCAGAACATGTGGCCTTACCATCCTGCCGGCCTGCGTGATAATGTGGAGGCATTAAATATTCAGTTAAGAGGAAGTTGAGTGTCACTACATTATCTGAGATGTCAGACACATATTGATGACTATCCGTTATCTACTTCACCAACAACACACACACACACACACACACACACACACACAAACACACAGTAAAACCACTGGGAGTAATATTATTTGTCTGATAGATGCAGTCTATTTGTTTCATGAATTATAGATTTTCCAAAATGTCATCTGGAGCGAGTAGCTCGTCCCGACCCACACACTGTGTGTATGACATCACCTTGACAGATGAGTCCTTTTAACAGCACTTGCTGGAAGTTTTAACTGGGAAACTCGAAGGTTCCTCAATCAATAAGTGAAGCTTTTTAAGCTTTGTGCAGTTGTTTCCTCTACTGGGCTGAATTTATAATTAACAGAGTTGGCAAGGTAACATTCAAGTCTTCACAGGCTGCTTGTATACATGAGGAATAATCTGTTTGCAGTTTAGCATCCTCCACAGACAGACTTAAACTGATTTAAAGCTCTGTGTAAAATGTGTTCCGATGCTTTAAGTTAAGCTATGGGGCTGTAATGAAATTAAACGAATGCAGAAATAAAATTACATGCAGAAATAATTCACTTTGTGAATGAAAAAGCACTCTCCGGCTGCCCTGCTTATCTGTTATCTTCTTCTTTTTCTAGGAGATTTGATTCGTCAATGAATGTGTAAAGGAGATGTGCGGGAGAGAAGAGGAGGACGTCTCGCTGTCATTAACCTGAGACCACCCTCCCCTAGTTTACACCCCACACGCAGTGTTCTCCCGGTTCGACCCCACTCTCCACCTCTTCCCTCTCATTCATTCAGACCCGGCCCTGGTGGAGAGGAAGCTGCTGCCCCCTCGGGGATTTGGCACCATAATTATATAGGAAGCAGAATAGCCTGCTGTCTGTTAGAGCTGGAGAGGCTGCAGGGCGGCTCACACGTGTCGGCTATTGTGCAGTGAACGGCTGCTCACAACGTGGATGTGGAGTCTTTCTGATACTGTTTGTAAGGTAAGATAATCTCTTGTGTTAATCTTCAGAGAGTTGATAGCAACAGAGTGATTATAGCAGCCTGTGATGTTAAACCTCCTGCTGCTCACAATCTGTCCACTTAGATTAGATTGTTATTGTTGAGGAGATTTTCTGTTTCTGAGATTGGCAAACTGCCTCCAAGTGCAAATATCGCAGTAACTGAGCAGAGAGATTTGGGAGAAGCTGAATAAAACTTTTCCCTTTAACCGTCTTTGAACAGTGAAGCACTAAACATCTGTCGCCTGCGTAGGTTTTGATTCAGTTTCTTTGGTTTCATGGAAATGGATCCATTTTTGCCTGCAGGCTGTTTCTGAACTCTCCAGTCTTAATCGGATTTATTGCCTCTGGAGACAATCAGAAAAAAGTCTGTAGGACGCCACATCCGCCTATTATTATACCAACTGATCAGATAGCAGCCTTAAAGAAAGTTCTGGCAAGGTCATGAACTATAAAAGCCATGAAAACCACGATAAAGAATCCATTGTGGCTATAAAAGAAACACCTCAGACAGGATCTTTTATGGCATAATTAAAGTCCAAGCAGAAAAGTAAAAAAAGTTCATTCAATTCCTCATATTCATACTGTGCCATGAATGTGTCACTGATATGGGGCTTGGTGCTATAATTTACTCTGGCATCTGTTTTCACAGAGCAAGAAGAGGAAGCAGCCATGTCGGAGAAGAAGCCACGAGCCTCAGACACACGTCCCAAATGTGGCTTCCGCAGTTGGAGTGCAGACAGTTACATCTGGAGGGGGAAGAAGCGCTCCCGAAGCTCTCGCAGTGGCTTGAGTCCTGGAGGTTTGGAGGCGGAGGGGGCAGAGGAGCTCGGTGTGCGGTCCACATCCTGTCCGAGGCGACGCAGAGAGAGAAAGTGCAGCTGCAGCGCTCTCGGGGACGCATTGACGTCTGCAGACATAGACGTGGTGTGTCGGAAGGCCTTGTCCCGGCGCTCTCTGAGGCAGAAGTTTCAGGATGCCGTGGGCCAGTGTTTCCCTCTGCGCTCTCATCATCACCACCACCACCATCATCATCATCACCACCATCCGCCGGGCTCCTCCCGGCCCTTCTCGGTGCTCTTCTGGTCCAAACGCAAGATCCATGTCTCAGAGCTCATGCAGGACAAGTGTCCCTTCTCGCCCAAATCTGAACTGGCCCGATGTTGGCACCTGATAAAGAATCACGCCACACACCCAGGTGCTCTCAGTGACATGGAGGCTCCGCTTAAACCCAATGGCTCATCCTCCTCCACCTCCCCACCACAGACTCCCCTCTCCTGGGAGGACATCTGCTGCTCCCCTGGGCCTGGAAGCACCAGTCTGGAGGACTGGGACCCATCTTGTCCGCACGGAGGAGCAGAGGGAAGCTGTGGCAACACTGACTACATCCTGGTCCCAGATCTCCTCCAGATCAACAACAGCCCCAGCTACTGGGGGGTGTTGAACCGCTTTGAGGCCGAGGAGCTTCTGGAGGGCCAACCGGAGGGAACCTTCCTGCTGCGAGACTCTGCCCAGGACGAGTTCCTCTTCTCGGTCAGCTTTCGTCGCTACAGCCGCTCCCTGCACGCACGCATCGAGCAGAATGGCAAACGTTTTAGCTTCGATGTGCGTGACCCGTGCATGTACCGGGATCCCAGTGTGACGGGACTACTGAGGCACTACAGTGATCCAGCCACCTGCCTCTTCTTTGAGCCCCTCCTTTCCCGGCCGCTGCTAAGGACATTCCCTTTCTCCCTCCAGCACTTGTGCAGGGCTGTGATTTGCAGCAGCACTACATACCAGGGCATCAGCAGCCTTCCACTGCCGCCTCAGCTCAGGGACTACCTCCGACAGTACCACATTAAGTGTGAGGGGGCCTGTGCTGTGTGACAGAGAAAGGAGTCAGGACAGGCCAAGGCTAAGAGACAAGGCTATTGATGTTGAAGACTCGTGGTTGCAAATCTTTGAGGACTACAGGTGCAGAACTTTTTAAAGGATCTTACTGCATCAAGAGTTAGAGAGTTAAAGATTTAGTTACAGGAAAAACCTGTGAAGGGTCATCATCAGCCTTCTCCAATGGTCCAAATCCATATAGTGTAACAACACATGAAGATACATCTCATCTTCTACAGCCGCCCTCAGCACTAAGGGATGGTCTGAACCTGGGATATAGGTTGTTGTTTTTTATGCAAACACACCACAGAACATTTGCCTTAATGCCCTACATGGAGTAGGAATACTCAAATACCACCTAGACATTAAACTTATTGTGGACTATTGACTCTTGAAGCTTGAGCACTTTCCCTTTGACGAGTATCCTTAGTGGACGAAACCGCACCTTGTACGACACCTGGCTGAGACCAAACCTTCTCTCACATACCTTAGTATCAGACAATGTGATGTATATTGCTATGGCCATGTCCACTACACAACCAGTGCTGTCAGAAATGACAGAGCTGCAGAAACTCAAGCTGTATCTAGTAATATCCAGACATTATCTTCTTCATTATCATTCCAAATACTGTAAACAAAATCTTCGGGGTGAAGTGGCACAAAATTGACGTTTCTAACATGGCTATATAAGTGAAAGTCTGTTGTTGTCTAACTAATCCATCCATCCATCCATCCATCCAAAAGAGACTTTGTGTGAGTTTTTATCAGGTTGGTAAAATGGGGTCAAACACTGTTGACAGATAATACAGATGAGAGAAATAAAGATAAATGTTGACAGAAAAAGAGACATTGTTCCAAATGTCCCCTCTTTGCACCTTCCTGTGCACAGGCGAATCAAACCAATGTGTCTCATGAGAAGGACTCGAGCTGCTTTCTTCTCTGCAGCCACAAGATGGCAGCACAACTGCACCGGTAATAGGTTTATTTCCCTCATCTGTCTTTACACAGCATAGCTGTTTGTTTGTTTTTTACAGCTTAATCTTGGTTGGAACTTTCTCTGTAAACTGTTATTATATCAGCAGCTGTGCCTCTATGCTTTCACAGGTATAGTTGTTGAAATACTGTTAACATGGTGGGGTGGAGAAGAGTACTTTAAAGGACTAAAGCACTATCCTCTAAGTGTCAGAATCACTGTGACGCCCCTCTGAAGCATATTGTATTCAACTCAAACAATAAATACCATTTACACTGCCTGTGTAGTGCGACTGTTTCTCAGGTGTTTTGTCATCTCTGGGTCGATTTAATGGTGCAGCACATGTCATGCTTGTCCGCGCCTGTTCGTGCTGCAGCCGAGGGCTGTGTCGCAGCCAGACAGGCTAATGGTATGGAAAATCCTGCTTTTGAAGAATCAAACAGAAAACAATTCAACTCACTGCTGTGCAAAGGACACCTCTAAATGCCAGCGCTTCAGCCAAGCAAACTGAGAGATAAGGACATGAAAAGGACCATTTTCCCTCGTAAGTGGGGTGGAAGATTCAGATTTTTCAATTGATTCATGTGTCAGTCAGTTTCTCTCTCTCTCTCTCTCTCTCCCTCCCTCTCTCTCTCTCTCCAACTAGCTGTGCAAAAAAAAACTGCCCTAAGGTGCTTTTTCCAAATCCAAAACACTGCATGAAATATTCATCATAAGGCCATTAAAATATCAGTGTTTCACTAGTATAACATGCTGGAGTAAATCAACTGATCTGTTGTGCTCTTTACTCCATTTTATTTCATTATTTTTCTTTCAATTAGTTTGGTTTTACAGAGAGAAATACAATGTTAGTGTCTTATTCTTAGCTTAATGTAAAGTTAGAGGGGTGAACAAGTTCAGACTAGGCCTTAATATTTAGCCACCCAATCCTCACAACAACTAAGAGCTGTCCAGTTAATGGTTCAATAGAACACATGTTCACGACACCAATAATATCGGCTGGATAGCTGCCTCAGGTTCACGGTCCTGGTGTTGTAGATTCTGTGGTCACTACAAAGCTGTTGTTAATGTTAGAAACCACTTTGCTGTTGTGGCAGATCAGATGGACAGACTCAATTTGTGTGTGTGTGTGTGTGTGTGTGTGTGTGTGTGTGTGTGTGTGTGTGTGTGTGTGTGTGTGTGTGTGTGTGTGTGTGTGTGTGTGTGTGTGTGTGTGTGTGTGTGTGTGTTGTTGTTTGTTTGTTTTAATGCTGGATGCGAAGAGGAGAGGGCTTGGAAAAAAAGAGACTGTAAAAATAATCTGTGTTGGTCACGCAGGTAGTACATTAACTATTAATAATAATAAATATCATATGACACAGCCTATAGATTCTGCTGCAGAGGGCAGAATACCAGCTTAAATGATGCAATTGACCAAAAATACAGTAACTTTGAATTATAACTAATTTTACTACGTATATTAGGCACTTTGTGTATAATTTCTAAAACCCTTTAATATCAAATAACAGCTGTGTCACAATTCATGACTTAGATCACATATCTTATTTGTTTTTTAATCAACAAAAAACATTTATAAAGCAAAACATTTCCCTTTTTTAAAATTTCAATAGTGAAAACAGCTTTATAATGTCGTAGAAACTGCTGCATGGGGAATGTGTGGTCCTATGTTATTTGAGCTTCACACACTAAAAGTCAGGATATTTCAGCTTATTGGTCATTAAAATGTTGTTTCTTATGAGCGCTCCACTTTAATGGAGTGTAACAACTTTTGCAGGTGACAAACTTTGCACTGCTAATAAACTGACACCTTAATTTTTTCGCCCACTTGCCACTGTCTTTGTCTACATGTCAACACTCAGTCGGTGCATGGGCAGAGTCAGGAGCCACATCTATTGATCGTCCTGAACCACATACATGAAATATTAATGTAACCCTGTATTATCTGGTTGTCAAGCATCATTTTTCTGCAGATGATATATTAGATTAGATTCATGTTACATTTGATATCAAATGTAATGAGTTGATTGGTAGCAGTGGACCTATCCTGCTCTCTGCTGGACAGCTGGAAAAACATTTAACCTTCTCTGTGGTATTTCACAATATGTCTTGGTTGTATTAGGGTTAGAAATGTTCCATAGCATGATTTCAAAATAAGAAAAATTAAATATTTGTTGTTATATTATACAGAACTACTGGCTGCCTGCAACACATAGGCTATAGCCTACCACAATAGTTAAATTTATATAGCACTTTATACCCAAAGCTACTTCATGTCCAAATCCTCCCCTGAGATGTCTCTGAAACAGGTGAGTGAAGGGGCCGGCAACTAGCACGTTTTGTTTGGCAGCCAGGAAAAGAGCCAAGAAGTAGGCCTAAATGCTTTAGCCTACTGTAGGCCTAGCTGCTCCAATTACTGAAATAACTAAAGAAAAAGCATTAGTGGCTATTTTTGTGTTTCATTTGACCTCTCATCCTCACATCTGGTGCCCTTTGGTGGCACTTTTTCATCGTTTACTATTAATTTGTGCAGAACAAAATGAATGAAAGTCCCTCTTTAACACCTGAGCTGCATGGATGGTAGAGGAGCGGTGGCACTGTGGCAGTTGATACTCTACTTCAATGAACAGTCAAGATAGTATTTAAACAATAAATTAAATAATAATAAATTAAATTAATAAATTTAAGATATCAAATCTCTTCATTTTCTTTAGTAGCTATTTTGTCTCCCTTACCACAGACCCTGGACCTGGCTCTTGCTGCGTGCTTCAAACGAAGGCGGGGTTTAGACGTTTGCGTCATGACGTAGGTGGCGGGAGTTGTGACGCAGCGTTTCCTTGTTTTCAACGCAGCGCGGGAGATTCAGGAGAAGAGGACCGAGTGTGTGGAGTGGAAAGTTGTACGTAGTCCTATTATTTTCTCTTTTAAATCGTTACCTGTCAGATAACTTCTCTGTGTGAGCCGAGTTAAACGTGTCAGGCTCCAAACACCGTGTGGGAATCAGACCGTCGAGTCCGGACCATTGAAGCTTTGTTGTTGTCAGCTTCAGCCGGACTGTGCAGCGAGCAGCTTGTCTGAGCTACAGACTGCTGAACTTCTGTGTGACTGAAGTGTGTGTTTGTGTCCGTCAGGCTGCTGCTGCTCTGTGAAAATGCCTTGTGAGAGGAAGCCGATGCGCTACGGTCACTCGGAGGGTCACACCGAGGTCTGCTTCGACGACCGGGGGAAGTAAGTCACACAGTTTGTGCATGAAGATGCGTTCAGGGCCTTCACTTAAGTAAAAACCTCACAGATACAACAACACACAGAGCCAGTCCAGTCCTGCAGTAGGATGAGCACAGAACTACGTAACGCGTCTCTTTCCTTATTCTTTAATTTCTGTGTCATTGGTCTTTGTTATTTGCACTGTCAAGACTTACAATCCAACCCTGTTGCACTTGTGTAATGACAACAAA
Organism: Trachurus japonicus; assembly: GCF_045865225.1. NCBI lineage: Eukaryota > Metazoa > Chordata > Actinopteri > Carangiformes > Carangidae > Trachurus > Trachurus japonicus. The sequence continues at coordinate 32,419,063 of NC_140909.1, read as the reverse complement.
GGCATTCATGTTCAGATTTAAGTTTTTTTGTGGTTTAACAATATGTCATTTAAGTATCAGCTAGAAAATCAGCTGTTCCCTTGGACTACTAAGTCATTATATGTGCTCAGCTTCTAGTTTATTAGATTTATATGAACATTTTAACACATAAAAGCACTCGCTCAAATGAAGCTTTACCTGTAAATATTAAGTGCTGTCATAAACGCTCAATTAGGGAAAACTAATAGAGTTTCAGCAAACAGTGAGAGAGCTTTGTGGTGTCAGGGTGAACAGTATGCTGGTGTATGTCCCACCTCTCAGCGTGCAGTGTCACTGAGGGAATGTGCCACATAGTGCACTTAACTACACTACTTTACATTTACCCTTATTCTTTGTATTACTACTTTTATTTCTATGCTGAAATTTGGCCCTGATCAAAATTCCCTTAGATTCATCGTAACTTGTGGAAATGATGGAGACGTTCGGATATGGGAGGGTCTCGATGACGACGACCCAAAGTTCATCACAGTTGGTGAAAAGGCGTACTCCCTGGCACTCAAGGTTGGTCACCAAATTCATGTCGTACAGGACTCATGATGTACGATTGGTTTCTATAGTGGCGTCGGTGACGGATTGAACCTCCCTGTTCTTTCCCACAGAACAACAAGCTGGTGACGGCGAGCTCCAACAACACGGTGCAGATCCACACGTTTCCCGATGGCGATCCCGATGGCATCCTGACCCGGTTCACCACCAACGCCACACACGTCGCCTTCAACAGCAGCGGCTCCAGAGTCGCAGCAGGATCCAGGTACTGATGATGGTAGACAGTCACCTGACAAACAAAAATGAAACAATACGTGGAAGGAAGTACTGGAAAACACACCATAGATGTTAATAGTCATATGCACAGCAGTTTAAACCTTACAGTGAAGCACTAACTTAGCAACCTCCCTTTACATAAAACAATGATAGAAATTAGACTAAAATTAATGTACCTGAGAAAGAGAGTTTAGAGAAAAGTGTGTTTTTATGTGCATCCCTGTTCTATAACACTTAGAGAAAAGAGGTAAAGCATTTGACACTGCACAAAACACAAGATGTTTTTTACATTTCTGCCTTTGCACAGCTCTGGTAGCCGTCACGTCCTGTCACCTGTGGACAGAGTCGGTTGTTTTCAGCCTGTTTTGTGCTAAGTGAAGATGAGCTAACAAGCTGCTGGCTCAACGCAGCTTCATGATTCAAAATTTAGACATGAATGGTGTCGCTGTTCTCATTAAACAGACAGCGTTTGTTTCCTCCCTGGTGGTGCTGTGTGATGGATCAGGATGTAAACATCTAAATTGATATATCCACTGTTCATCTTCACAAAAAAATAAAAGAAACACTCACTTCTGTCAAAAAACTATTTAACTCGGAGCTCTTTCTGTGCAGGTGAAAAGTTGTTTCTGCTTTTTCTGTGTAAACCACCAACACGTCTTTTTTTCATGACTTTGGTTTGAATTCACATGCAGCTACGGAGACGTCCGGCTGACTGGACAGATCCATCAGTTCCTCCTGAGGCGTGATCTCGGTGCCGAGAGTCGGGCGGGTGTCATGTCTACTTTGTCAAAACATGCACGTTCACTCCATCCCGGCGTCTCCCGTGGCGTCCGGCGAAGCCGTCGTGCGTAAAGTGTCTGTTGTTGTGTTCAGTGTCGTGTGCGCTATGACGAACCCAGACTATGATCTTATCAGGTCTGTTGTTGTTGTTGTTGCAGCAGCAAAGACTGAGGTGAACACAGACAGCCGTGCACCGCGGTGATGTCTCCCCCTCACAGACAGAGCAGCACTCTCCATTGGTTTATGATTAGTCCTGATTGGAGATGATCGTCTGTTTGCTGCCAGGATTGATTGACCCCTAACAGGTTTATGACAGCAATAGAAGCGCGGACATGGCGCCGTATTGATGCTGCTATTTTCACACTGGTAATTTTTTTGCTGTGGTATTGATTGTGAAAATTCAAGCATCTGAGGCTGTTAGGGCAGATTTGGCATTTGCATTCTGGCGGACGCTGCGGGAAATTACAAATATTTTTCTCCTCTTGTTGATCGATTTGATAATTTGCACTCGTGCGGGTCGTCGTCGCTGACGTGTCCTTCCCCCCTCGACCCTGGAGCCGCCACTCTGCTCACGTGTGAACGCAGACCGGCTGCATATTAACTCCCAGCTTCTCTCTGCTCCTCAGTGACTTCATGGTGAAGGTGGTGGAGGTGTCCGACAGCAGCCAACAGAAAACACTCCGTGGCCACGAAGCACCCGTCCTCAGTGTCACCTTTGACCCTAAAGATGACTTCCTGGTGGGTAAAGCTCCTCTGATGACAGACGCGCATCACTGAGGTTGTTTTAATCTCAATTTAACACTCATTATTCAAAGCTCCTTCTCTATATTTGAACTCTGTTGCTTTACAGTGACAGGTGTTTTCTATTTTTACACCTGTCTCTCTGTGTGATGAATTAAACAAACTAAAATAAAGTTGAATCACATTTTCTGAAACAGGTTTGATAAAAAGTGAACACTAAAACCATCACGACCTGCAGGGCTGTTGTATCAGACTGCATTCATTTTAGACAGCTGAGTGTTTGACAGAATGCAACACAACATGTGTTGGGAAACATGAGGAAACGTGTTGATGACGGTGAAGAGGGGTTGTTAACACGTGTCTTAGAGAGGGGAGATCCTGGAAACACAAGCTTGGCATCAGTTCCGCTTGTGTTTCCAGTAGGACACGGACCGACTGATCCTCCTGACTGTCGGAGACCGTACAGACATTCAACACGTGACTCTCAATCCACACCATTGGTCGAAAATTATGATTTAAAACAAATTTATTTTGTAAAATATAAATGGTTGCTGCGGTGCACCTAACACCAGTTGAGTTAGTAGCCAAAGATATGCTGCATTTTGGGCTAATTGATGGTTTTATTTGTTAGATTTTTGTCATTTTCTGACATTTTATGGACCAAAAGAGTTATTAATTATTTGAGAAGAATCTAAAATGAAAAAAAAAAAGTTTATTGGCAGCACTATGTTGTGACATTTGACCTTGTTGCTGCCAGAAGAACAAACTGTGTTTCTGTTTTTCTGTCTGGTGCAAATTTTTGATCAGAAAAGCCCAGAATGTGGTTTAAGCCGTGTAGAAATATGACTGATTGAGTTTGGCTGATGAAACGTGAGGCGCATTTTCAGCGTGTTAACCTTCAGGCACCGTTATCAGGCTCCTGACATCACAGCGCTGCATCACCACGGCGTAATTCCACTCAAAGACTTAGAGACGATGAATTAGTCGAGCTCCGTTTTAAAGGTAGAGCTACAGATGCATCGTGTTTGCGTGGAAACCTTGGACCTGAACCGATTTGACTTTAACTTGAATGTCAAACTGTGTCTTCTTGTCAGGCGTCTTCCAGCTGCGATGGCTCTGTGGTGGTGTGGAGCATCGAGGAGCAGGTAAATCAGTGTTTTATCAACTCGCACTCAAACATTTTGAGGCAACAACCGTAATTTCTTTATTTCTGACACTTGCTGATCTGCTCTGTATCCGCTCAGACTCAGGTGATCAGTTGGCCTCTGCTGCAGAAAACCAACGACGTCAGTAACGCAAAGTCCCTGTGTCGTCTGGCCTGGCAGCCCGGGACAGGAAAGGTCAGTGTCTGTGTAGTTTCTACCATGACGCCCTCATGAGTCCAGCACCACATCAGTGATTAATCAATGTAAAAAAAAAAAAAAAAACTGATAATGATCTGAGAGACGGAGCAGAACGCTGAAATAACAGAAAGACGTCTGTGTGCACGCTCAGTTTTTAGCGGTTCCTGTCGACACTAAGGTGCAGCTCTACGAACGAGGCTCCTGGGAACATGTGAGCACTCTGTCTGACGACCTGCTCACACAGGTGAGGTCCAGTCACACACACACACACACACACGCACACTCTGTTTGTGTCTGAGTCATCGTCGGTCTGTGAAAAACATCTTTCTTACATCACGTCCACTGACTTTCCGCTCCAGTGCAGTTTAGACGTTTGATCTCCTGATGCGACCGATGCAACAAACCAACCACTCAGAATACAACATGAACTGATGCAGAACACACTGATGAGCTGCTATGCTTCAATTCTCTCTTGTTCCCGCCCCATTTTTTCTTCCTGCAGCCCATCAACGTGGTGACCTGGTCGCCGTGTGGACGGTTCCTGGCAGCTGGCAGCGTGGGGGGTTCACTGACAGTGTGGGACGCAAACGGCAAGCTGTGTGTGGAAAGGTGTGTAACGAGGGTGTGTGCAGGAGTCGAGAGGGGGTGTGCGTTCAACACACTTAAAGGGATAGTTCAACATTTTGGCAAATTCACCATATTGCCATAATCCCTATAGTCATAAGAGTAGGTTTGTTACCTTTAATTATCAGTGCATGTTGTTTTGAGATCAGCGGGGCGGAGACGTGAGCTGCTCAGTTAATGGTACAGGTCCCCTCTCCCTCATCAAACTCATCAAATACACAATCCAACAACTCCCAAACGCACATTCACCAAGCTATTAAACAATCATGTATAATTATGTAACATTACGACACATGAAGCCAATACCCAGAACTACTTGCGCTTTTGAAATCACTCTGCCGAGCAGCTGTGTTTGAAATGTAGCTCCGGCTGCATTTGCCTTGAAAACAACTCAGTCTTGTAATGTTACATTATTATTTCATAGTGCTGTGAATGTGCAGGTCACAACTTGTCCATGAGAGCGTTTTGGAGTTGTTGGACTGTGTATTTGATGAGTTCTGAGGGACAGGGGACCTGTACCATTCACCTCCACTGTGTTCGCTGAGCAGCTCACGTCTCTGTTCAGCGGATCTCAAAACAACATGCACGGATAATTACAGAGTAGTCCCTATGACTACAGGGATTATGGCATAGTTGAATTTGCCAGAATGTTGAACTATCCCTTTAAATGATGGCGACGACTTCTAGCTTCTGTTCGTGATATCTGAGACGCGTCATGAGAAATGAGGCTTAATGAGGTTTAAAAAAAAGATGAGGTTTCACTGGCAGCCCCCTCCTCACCGGTCTGATTTTGTAGTAAACTGACGCTGAAGTTTCCTCCTCTGTGCTGCAGGCAGAAGCACGAGAAAGGCTTCACCGTGTGCGGCCTGGCCTGGCACCCGTCGGGAGATCAGATCGCCTACACAGACACCGAGGGCTGCCTCGGCCTGCTGGAAGGTCTCAGCACCTCCGCACCAGACTCCAGTGCCACCAAGGTAGAGACGCGCCCTCAGGAAAGGACAAATCTGGCAATTGCTTGGGCCCTGAACTGAGAGCCATAAACTCCCAAACGATTTTGCATGTGAAGTGTTAAAGGATCATGTGTGAACTGCAGCAGCTGCAGGTTGGTGATTTCACATCACATCTTTCAGCAGGCACCAGCGACTAAAGCAACAAAAGACTACGACGACCTGTTCGACGACGATGACGACGACAGACCCATGGATGAAGGACTGAGCGACACCAACTCGCCGGTGAAGAAACCTGTGGCCGCGGACGACGATGACGACGACGATTTCCTCATGCCGGCGACCGGCCGGGTGAGGAGAGGGGCGATCCTGGATGATGAGAACTCAATGGGTGAGTGAAGGAAGTGGGTTAAAGGGGGGAGGGGAGAAGGGGTAGCGCTTGGAAACACATGGGGGATGCCTTCCATCTTTGTGTCTGTTCAGCCTCAGGATCCATGAAGCTCGCTCTGGACAAATTCGGGGACGACGACGATGACGCGGGCAGCGCTGTTGCACCTGCATCCGTCCCCTTGGTGCCCTTACGACCCGTCTATGAGGGGCCCATGCCCACGCCGCCCCAGAAGTCCTTTCAGTCGGGCTCCACCCCTGCACACCTCACACACCGCTTCATGGTAGGACACACTGACAGAGGGAGCTAATGTTAGACTGACATGCACGAGAGGTGTGTGTGGAAAACCATATATGCATATAAAACTGTAGATAAAATGTTCATTTAATTGGATTTGTTGTGCTTTTATTTTGTTTAATGCAACTGTTAAAGCCTCGTTTCTTTCTATCTATCGATCTATTGTTCTATCGATCTATCGTTCTATCTATCTATCTATTGTTCTATCGTTCTCATTCGATCTATCGTTCCATCTATCGTTCCATCTATCGTTCCATCTATCGTTCTATCTATCGTTCTATCATTTTATCTATCGTTCTATCATTCTATCTATCGTTCTATCTATCTATCTATCGTTCTATCATTTTTTCTATCGTTCTATTTATCTATCGTTCTAACGTTCTATCGTTCTATCTATCTATCTATCGTTCTATCGTTCTATCTATCTATCTATCGCTCTATCATTTTTTCTATCGTTCTATTTATCTATCGTTCTATCTATCTATCATTCTAACGTTCTATCGTTCTATCTATCTATCTATCTATCGTTCTATCTATCTATCTATCTATAGATGTGGAACTCAGTGGGAATAGTGCGAGGTTACAACGACGAGCAGGACAACGCCATCGACGTGGAGTTCCACGACACAGCCGTGCACCACGCCATGCACCTCACCAACTCGCTGGGCCACACCATGGCTGATATCTCCCAGGAGGCCGTGCTGCTGGCCTGCCCCAGCACAGACGAGCTCGCCAGGTGAACACACACCCCCCCCCCCCCCTCTGTTCGTGTTGTACGTGAATTATCCGCTGCAGATCTTTGAACCTGCTGTTCCCTCCTCCCAGCAAGCTGCAGTGCCTGCACTTCTCCTCCTGGGACACCAACAAGGAGTGGATGGTGGACCTGCCCAAGGACGAGGACGCCAGGGCGCTGTGTCTGGGTCAGGGCTGGGCGGCCGTCGCCACCAGCGCGCTGATGCTCCGCCTCTTCTCCATCGGAGGCCTTCAGAGAGAAATGTTCAGCCTGCCGGGACCTGTGGTCTGCATGTCGGCGCACGGAGAGCAGCTGCTCATCGTCTACCATCGGGGTTAGACACACACACGCAAGCAGCAGTGTTGAGGTGGAGCTGATTGATCTCCAGCTTCCTGACATCACTTATTAAAGATAAATAAACTAATAGTTCGTCTACAGCAGTGGTCACAAACCTGTTTCATCTAAAGCTCCCTGAGCTCTGAGTGAACGTCAAGATCTTCCTGTTGCAAATAATTAGTTTTTCAGCATTTAAACAGTCTGATTTTGATCATTGATGAATTATTTGAGTCATTTTAGAGTATTTTTTTTTCTGTTTCAGCTCTTAAAAAAATGAGTTTACTACACTTTTTTTTTTTAACTTTATACAATGTTTGTAGGTTTTGAACTGTTGTTTCTGGAAACAATCTGTTTCCGGTGGTTTAAGGCCTGAGTGGAGTAATCCATCACAGTGAACATTAAAGCCACATGTTGTAATCGGTTCATCTGCAGTAAAAGTCAGGACTCTTCTTCTAAGAGCAGCAAGATGAGCTGAAACCAATGAACAAAAAAAAACAGCTGGTTCTGGAAAAGCCATCTCTACTGTGTTGTTACAGACTGTAGTGAAGCATCACTCTCATGTTGAAGCGTGTGTTTGATTTCCCGCCTTCAGCCACAGGTTTTGACGGGGATCAGGCTCTGGGCGTCCAGCTGCTGCAGCTCGGCCGGAGAAAGAGGCAAATTATCAACGGAGAACCGCTCCCACTCTCTCGCAAGTCCCACCTGTCGTGGCTCGGGTTCACCGCCGAAGGTGAGTCCTCATTCACCTCACTTCCCTGACTTTATGTTTATATACAGTGGAGTGCCGAAGTTTGGGCACCCCTGGTCAACATTTCTGTCAATGTGAACAGTTAAACAAGTGAAGATGAAATGATCTCCAAAAGGCATAAAGTTACAGATGAGACATTCCCCTTACATTTTAAACAATATAATATTTTTATTAAAAATGACAGAAAAGGAAAAGGTTTGGGCCCCCCTGCATGGGTAGTATCTAGTGGCAACCCATTTGGAAACAGCGTGTAAATAGTAAATATCTTGTCTGATACCTTGGTCAAAGTTATCTATGAGCTCAGTCTCCTGGGTTTCACATTCTATTGCGCTGCTTTGTTTCCCTTTTTCACTCTAAAATTGTAGAAAACAAAAATAACACACTCATATTGCTTAAAGGGACAACGAGGAGTTTCTATTTGGTTATAAAAAAGTCTCACGTTAATGTGGATGAATCCACGCTATCCACACTTGTTAATGGCTCCATTTTTGATAAATATATCGTTTTGTCTCTATCGTTATTTTGTTATTTTAATTAATGGTGGAAATGCTGGGCGAGCCGACCAGCGTTTCCTTACTTTCGGTTTCGTGGACATGAGAATAACGCCGCCGTATTGCCGTTTATGGTCGGGACTACGACGGTAACTGAACCTCTTTGAACCTCTGACTTTAATTCTTGATGAATGAAAACATGAGTCCGTCTTGCGCCGGTCGAAGAATTCTACGGTGCGCGCGGAGGCTCATAAATGTAGTGTGAAAACGCTTTGCTTTTCCAAAACTCCTCGTTGTCCCTTTAAAATATAGCAAAAGAGTGTTTCATGTTTAACTTTATGCTTTTTGGAGATCATCTAATCTTCTGCTTTCTTAAAGCTGGGGTAGGCAGGGTTTGTTTTGAAAACAAGCCTACAGCTCCCGGTATCTTTGACCAGTCAAATCTATTCTGGTCTGGGGGTTCCTGATTGGTTGAAGCCTCCTGTCCTCCCGATCTGTCCTAACAAATTGGGAGGACAGAGTAGGCCTTCCTGACAGAGTAGGGCTGGCCCCTCAACCAATCAGGAACCCCCAGACCAGAATAGATTTGATTGTTCAAAGATAGGCTGCTGCATACAGATGCATAGAAAAACACACAGACCTTTCATTACTGATAGCCGAATGGAAAAACACAATTTTCTTTTTAAAAAAAAGTTAATATTTTGTTTTTAAAACAAATCCTGCCTACCCCAGCTTTAACTGTTCACATTTACATACATTTTGACCAGGGGTGCCCAAACCTCTGCATGCCACTGTACATTCAGGGGTGCAAACAGCGCGCCGAAAAGCGAAACTCGCTTTTTTCATGACCAATTAGGTGACTTGTGTGAATCGTTCAGATCCGAAGAGTTTTTGTTTTTTTTGGGGGGGGGGGGGGGTCTCAGCGTCTCAGCTGGGGTCAGTAAAATGTTTTTCAGTGACAATCACGTGAAACTGAGGCGAACTCATTCATGGTTGTCTCTGATTATACTGATAACAGCCGACCTCCAAAGTAGACGCGCGACATGCACGCTCATTAAAGCGCCGCGTATCCGCGTGCAGTCGGTGCGACGGCAACACCGTTTTTCCCCCCGTGCATGTCCGTGGAGCTGTGCGCCGCGGACATGCACGGTTCCCTACGTTGCTGTGTCAGGCAGGTGTTTCCACGGAGCTCTGCCCCGTTTCAGAGGTGAAGGAGAGATGTCGCCTCCGCGATGTAGAATGTGTTCAATTAAAGTGAAACTAACACATTATATAGGCCTATATGTCCATTACACACTGAATGAAACATCCCATGCCTTTATTTATTCAGTTTATTTTAATAGTAATAATTATGACTAACATTCAGTGAAGACCTAAAAATCAGTATCTCAAATGGAAATATTGCAAAGAAATATTTTTTTTTAAGCATTTTTAATATAGAAATGTTGGCCTTCTGAAAACTATGTCCATCTGCACTCAATACTTGGTTGGGGTTGAACTACTGGAAATTGACTTTTCCGTGATATTGTAATGTAGTACTTATTTGTTAATGGTGAGCGGTGAGCACCCCCGCGCTCAACCCCCCCCCGGGAAATTCCTCTCTTTTTTGGTCCTGACCCGTTTGCATCCCTGACATTACATCAGCTGTTTTAACACAAGTGTCAGTTGCTGGCCAGTTCCACCCGAGACTTGTACGGTGACCGTTCAGCTGTGTTTTTGTTTTTTTCAGGAACACCATGCTACGTGGATTCAGATGGGATGGTTCGGATGCTGAACCGCTCCCTGGGAAACACGTGGACACCGGTGTGCAACACCAGAGACACCTGCAAAAGCAAATCGGATCACTACTGGGTGGTGGGAGTTCACGAGAACCCTCAGCAGCTCAGGTCAGTGTCCTGCTGTGTTTGTAAAGCTCAGTGTGGGAGTGATTAAGGGGATGTTTAAATACTGACCTGACATTTCCTAGTGTTTTCCTGGTCAGTGATGCAGCTGTGTGTCTGGACCAGGGAAGGGCATCTGAAGAAGTTTGTTTGTTTGATCACAGGGGAAAATTAACAATCAATTATTGATATACTATTGACATTTTTTATTTAAAAAAAAATAAAGACACCCTAACCCTGACAGAAAATGCCAAAGACAGTGTGTTTCCCCTCAATGCAATTTAAGAAGTCAAGGAGAAAGAAGTTTAATTTGTTGTAAAAACACAGTTGCTTAAGAAAATGGTAACAGCACAAATGAACCTTTCATGCTGCCTGCTTCTGTTGACTGAAATGAACTGGAAAGTTTAGATTTAGTTTAAAAACCCTCAGTTTGTTTGCTGAGGTGCTCATCAAGACGGTGACATACAGTGGGGAAAACCAGTATTTGATCCTCTGTTGATTTTGTTAGTTTACTCCCCCACAAAGAAATGGACAGTCTGTATTTTTTATGGTAAGTTTATTTTCACAGAAAGAGACGGAAAATTAACAAAACTTTCCGAAATATTATCATCATATAAATGTTATAATTTATTTACACTTGATCAAGTGAAAATCAGGGGATCAAATGCTTATTTTCCCCACTGTGTATCTGCTTTGTACTTAGTGGGATTTAACGTGGTGATTTCCATTTTAAACAGCACACTGGGACCAGAGATGAATAACAGTGAAAGTTACTCACATCCCTGTTGCCTGTTGTCGTCCTCTCAGGTGTATCCCGTGTAAAGGCTCCAGGTACCCCCCCACCCTGCCCAGACCTGCCGTGGCCATCCTGCCCTTCAAGATGCCGCTGTGTCAGACCAGCACGGAGAAGGGACAGATGGAGGTAACTCACCTGACACAGATGTTGTTGATAAAACGGCTATTAATGATTTCAGGCATTAACCTGTTTCACACAGAAGGAAGGACTTATCAATTAATTTGAATTCAGACTTCAACATGGCGGCATGAGGAGGTGGTTCATGAGGTTTTTAGTGTCTGATCTGAATCAAACTGTAAAAGTGTGTGGAGACTAAAAGCAGCAGCACGACTCATTTATTCAATAAATTCTAAAAGCTCTCGTCTCTGCTGCACCGCGACACAAACGTGCTCCGTAACCCCTAATCTCTTGTTTATGACGGTTAAGACTACACAAACACACACGCTGTAACATCGTATTTATGTAACGTTATCCACCGCTCCATTTATTGATTTTTCGCCGGCTTCGTTGTCAACAAATGCACATGACTGAGAGGAGCGTAACCGAAACAGCTGAAAAGCGAGCGACTTGCATAGTTCCACACATCTTCCGTGCACTGTCTTTCTGTGTAAATATCTCATGTTACAACATGAAAAACCTGCAGCTTATATTCAAGTGCGGCCTATATACAGTATGTACAAAATCCATTTTCTTTATAAATTTAGCTGGTGCGGCTTATATTCAGGTGCGCTTAATAGTCTGGAATTTACGGTAATTAAATTTGTAAATTATTGTGTATTATTTATTTTCAGTCCATGTTGTCTGTTAAGAGAGTGACTTCTCATTCAACCTGTCGTCCTGTGTCGTCCTCTAGGAGCAGTTTTGGCGTTCGGTTCTCTTCCACAACCACTACAGCTTCCTGTCGTCCAGCGGCTACGAGATAGATGAGGACGGGCAGAGCAAATCCCAGAAGGAGCAACAGGAGCTGCTCGTGAAGATGTTTGCAGTGAGTGGGGATCACACTGTGATGTTATAACCCCTAATTGTAGAAGCTCACCTTCTTCTCTCCCGACTGATTCAACCGTGTTGTCTTCCTCCAGTTGTCCTGTAAGATGGAGAGGGAGTTCCGCTCCGTGGAGCTGGCGGACCTGATGACTCAGGATGTGGTCACTCTGGCCATTCGATACGCGTCCCGATCCAGACGCATGGCCGTCGCCCAGCGGCTCAGCGAGATCGCCCTGGAGAAGGCCAACCAGGTGCAGGAAGGAGAGCCGGAGGAGCAGGAGGAGGAGGCGGGGTACTCCAGCGTCAGGCGCACCTCTGGGTAACGTAAAACCACATCTGTCGCTTTCACTGTTGTCGTCAGAGACATCAAAACATCTTGATCAGAGGAATTCAACACAACTGAACACAACTGAATCTGTAATCTTTTCACCGTCCTTTGTTCAAAGTGTTGTGTCTCATCGGGACAGGTACGGTCAGAATGAGGCCACAAGAGGACGTTACAGCAGCAGACAACATCAGGAGGAGGAAGAGGAGCAAGGAGACGAGATCACAGAGGAGGAGGACAGAGAGGAGATGGAGACAGAGGAGACGACAGAAACCAGAAAATGTCAGTTCTGCCTGCATATTTACATGGAAACTAACTGAGAGAAGAAGCAGTGAATAGTTTGTAATTCATTAGTTAACTTCATGCAAAGTGCAGCAAAAAGTTTTTCCTGTCGTTACGTAGAGTCTCCAACATTTCATTTATTAGACTCCTTGCTCTGCTTGTCTCTGAAGACAGTTTGCTGCATACTCAGACGTCTCTGATTGTTACTCAGGATGAATCTAATATGTCTGTAACTCCTGCACAGTGTTGCATGTTCTATGTAAACTGATATCAGCTCACATGTCTTGTGTCCTTCATGTCCTGCAGGTATGAACCCATTCGCTAAAGAAGCTACGTCACCTGCCAAACCGTCTCTGACTCCAAGTGAGTAAACAACATCTGCCAGAAATACGTAGGAACAAAATTTCTATTTAAAGTTAAGAATTCTTATGTTTAACCTGGCAAAGTTAAAGGGATAGTTCAACATTTTGGCAAACTGGCCCATTGCCATAATCCCTATAGTCTTAACAGTAGGTGTGTTACCTTTAATTGTCGGTGTAAGCTGTTTTTAGAACGGCAGAGCAGAGCCGCAAGCTGCTCAGAGCTACGCTACGGAGGCTAATGGAATTTTTCTTGGTTTCCCTCATCAAACTCATCAAATACACAATCCAACAACTCAAAAAGGCACTTATGGACAAATTGTGACCTGCACATTGACCACATTTGATGAGGGAAACCAAGAAATCCAATGAGCCTCCGTAGTGTAGCTTTGAGCAGCTCACGGCTCTGCTCTGCCGTTCTAAAATAGCTCGCACCGACAATTAAAGGTAACAAACCTACTGCTATGACTATAGGGATTGCCACAATTTCTTTTCGGCCTTAAAAAGTCCTTTGACTCGATCTGTAGTTCAAGTCAGGTGTTGGTGTCAGATTTTGTGCATGTTCAGCTTTAGTTTAGAAAGTTCAGACCAGAAGAAGAGCGTGTATGTAAACATCATAAAATGCTCAATTCAGGCAGACATGTTAAAACTGAGCATTGTCTTTCGTTCATGTAGAATAAAGTTACATATACGTAAAGCAGCACTTGAAAAAGGATTTAGTCAGAGACGTTCTAATATGCCTAGAAGGACTTTGATTTAGTACAAATAAAAAGCTGTGATTAATTTGATGGATTGACCGCCTTAGTTGATGAGGGAGTGTAGTTCTGAGTTTGTCTTAGTTTTATATTTTTAACCCGATTCCTCTGATTTATTTTTCAGTTGGTAAAGTGGGACGTGCTAATCCCTTCAAGGTAATGACTCCTGATGTTTCAACAGCTGTCTTTCTGGTTGTATGATACAACTATTGACTAGAACAGTGTTAAAAGTTTTAATGGGACATTTTCAGGTGTCTGGGAAACCGGCGGCCTCGTCCAGTCAACCTCGAGTCACAAACATCCTGGACAACATGACGTCCAGCAGGAAGTCGACCCCACTCGGTGGATCTGCAGGGAAATCGAATAAAAACCCCGTCCTCAAACCTCTGGCCCCCAGACCCAAGGCAAAGGTATCCACATCGACAAACCTCCCTAGATCAAAACTACTCAACGACAAAGACACAAATTGAATATCATCATCATCATGAGGTCACCACATATTTACACTGAATGCAACTGTAAACGATATGATAGCTACAACCTGTTGAACACTGTTTACGGCAGCAAGCAGGTCACAGAGCTGGAGATGCCTCCTGATCAGGGGTCTATGCTGATGGTCCCCCTTTGTCCTCCTCAGACTCAGTCCACTCTGCTGCAGATGAACGCCACAAAAGCAGCCAGTAAGAAAACTCCTGAGATCGTGGAGCTGGCAGCAGATCAACAAAAACAGGCTGACGTCCCACGTCCGGCCTCACCGGCTGACAACACCGAGAACAAGAGGTAAAAGGTGGAAGTTACCTGAACCCTGGAGACTGCTGAGACTCTTCCACCTCCTGTGGTGAAGGTTTTAGTTAGAAAAAAGAATGATTTTATGAATCTGTTTTTTATTTTTATATTGTTGTCGTCTGTTCAGGCCAAAGACGGGCTTCCAGCTGTGGCTGGATGAGAACAGGAAGAGCATCCTGGCCGATCAGCCTGACCTGGAGGAGACAGACGTCATCAAAGAGGCGATGGGACGGTTCAGGACGCTGTCAGCCGAGGAGCGACTGGTACGAAACACAGAGGGGTGTGAGGTTCAGACAGCTGGGTTAGGGTGATACCAAGAGAAGGAGAGAGAGAGAGAGTGTGTGTTCGATTACAGCCTGAAAATCAATTCCCTGGAGGTTAGGGATGTACCCGAATACGTATTCGGAAGTACACAAATAATGCTTTGATCCCAAATAGTTTTGCTGTCCGAAGTTTCTCCTCATTATTCGGGAGCTTTTTTCTAAAGAAAAAGAAACGTTTGGATCAGCAACAGCACAAAACCAGGTGATTCTGGTCAACACAGTAGTGGCGGTAATGCACCTTTAACGTTGGTGCGCACGCCATAAATGCCAAAGAAGAAGAAGAAGAAGCACAACACGTGAAGACAACACTGCCGGCTGCCGCCACGGGAGTCACCCTGTTTCATTTGTGTCTAGTTCACGTTAGGGTTGCTAAGAAACAACAAATCCCTGCATGCATTGCATTACAGTAGACAGGAAGTGCTCACCTTCTAGGGTCACCGTTCAACAACTTAGCATTTTTCTCATAGACAATAATGGGAAAAGAAGTGGCTTTAAAACGGTGAATTTTTTTTTGAGTGTCACAACCCCCGCGAAACAACTCGTTTCACTACCAGAATTTGATCCATTCAGTCCGATTACGTTTGGAAAGTCGAGAAGAGCCGCACGATTAAATTATTTTATTCCCGTTCTAGTTAGCCGAGAGCTAAAGCGGAAGTTAGCCGGCTAGCTCGGCGTAGCACTAGCTCGACTGAAGTCAGTGCGCCCACTTTCGTTTTCTTCCCGAATCCGAATCCGTAGTTTTTTTAAAAAGCCCGAATCCGAATACAAATAGTGCACTGGCTACACACCCCTACTGCAGGTTCATTGCTACAGATGAAGCCTGGTCAGTGAACATAGGGAATCACATTTTCAGAGTCAGACCAGTAACGGCTGTTCAACATCAGTGTGATCATTTGTACGAGTCTTGGTAAAATAACAGGTAGATTGTTGTTATGTCTTCATAAAAGTCATCATGTTTAACTTCTGATAGTAGCTCTGTTTACATGCGTCATTCATTTTGTCAAAACCTGTTTTTTTTTTTTGACTGATTCTTTAGCAAATCTGGCGGTACAAACTATTTTTTCTTTTTCAAAATTCCAAATTTATCCGACAGTGTCATAAACTGACCACGCGTTTGAGTGATATTTTTATCTCCAGAGACTCATCCAGTCATCTGACGTCACACTGTCGTTCTAAGAGTTCATGTCACACAACGTGTCCCTGAAAACGAGCTGTTTTCACTTCCTGCCTTGATCTCATTTGTCCTGAAGAGCAAATTGACCAGTGAAACCCGACAATTGACTCTTGTGAGTCAGCAGTGATCATCAGCTGCTGATCCGTTAACCCCATCCTCACCGCGCCGCTCACATCGCCGTCTCGTCAGTCGGCCTCAGCTGTTTCAGGCTCAGACAGAAATCACTCAACAGCCACTAAATTCACTCCTCTGCACTCGGATGGAACCGAAAAGACCAGAAAGATAATCACAGAAGTAAATTGTTGATCTTTATTGTCTGATGGGGAGAGCTGCTGCAGCCACATGGTTAGATCTAAAAAAGATAAATCAGATATCAGCCGTGGTCGCTGGGTGACTAAACGAGGGCGGTCGTGTCACTATGACACACCTCATCCTTTCATCCGCCCGAGCGCTGCCAGATGTGTGTGTGTGTGTGCGTGCGATCGGCAGGTCCTGACCCCGCATTCATCAAGACTCTCAGCAGAAGCTGGATGACACTCGACAGACGGAAAGAAAAGAGGAAGTGGATGTGAGAGGGGAGGAGGGGGGAGGGGCTGTTGCCTGGGAACACTGTGGAGTATGTTTTAGCCATGAGGGCACAAAGCATTGATCTTATGATAATCCTGTGTGAGAGACGCAGCAGAGCCTTTAATAAAGACACAGATCTCCGTCATTCTGAAACTCAGATCCCGTGTGACGACCCTGGAGTCACGTCCAGCGCTCGCTCGCTGATAGGGTCAGCCCTAGTTCGTACAGTCGGTGTGAAACCGATTGTACGAACTAGGGCTGACCCGATTATCATATTTTGATAATCGAAGCTTCGCGGACATAAAATCGATTTTAATCGAAGCTTCGCCGGCCAGGGGGGGGTGCGCGATTGTAACGTCTGACGGGGGGTGGGGGATAATGAAATATGAAAGTAATGGCAAACAAACACTGCATGTCTCCAAAATCAGGCAGGTTTCCAGGATGCCAAGTAGCCTACTCATTTTAATGTAACAATTGCCGATGAGAACCAGTGTCAAAAAGGAAAAAAGGAAGAAAAAAAAAAACAATCGATCACAGACTTCATGATTGATTACCATGGCAACGAACAAAGATTCGAAGCTTCGATTTTTTTGGGTCAGCCCTAGTACGAACCCGAACTGTCATGCAGACAAGTGTGTCCGTTCAAACACACAACACAACAGGGCTTAGTCGGTGTTTGCACTCAGTTGCTGTTTTGTCCAACCCTTTCATCGTATATAGCACTAAATCCAAGATCCTGCCAGTCACCATCACATGTTTGCGTGTTTGTCTGTGGTTGTGTTGATGAGCCTGCGTCTCTCCCTCATCAGCATCACTGCTACCTCGGGCTCAATCGGATATGATCTCACTGCAGAAATATTTTCAACCTCCCTCTGTTTCGCCTCCACCCGACTTATCAGTGAGGTCGGCAGGTGCAGGTGAAGGTGGTGGAGCCCTCCACAGCAGGGAGCAGCTACCAACAACCCCTCTGTGGTACATTCAGTGCTATTGGCCACTGTAGACGCCAATCAATGCCTGTGACAACTCCCACAGTGGGTTTGTGTTTTTACCTGCAGTAAGTTATCATGTGGAAGTGACCAGCTCTGACCGCTGCTTCAACTGATCAAAAACCTGTAGGAGCGCGTTTAGTCGGGTACCATGTGTGTCACTGTGTGTGTTGCTATTAATGACATTATTCAGTCCGAATACAATAATAACAGTAGAGTAGTTTGAACTGTCGACCAGCTCTGTAATCACTGTGCGTGTGTTTGCGTGTTTGGATTTGCATGGGGTTAATGGCCATGCTTCATCAGGTGCTGGAGGTGAAGAGTGTGTGTGTGTGTCTGTGTGTGTGTGTCCTGTACCGCTGCCAGTCCACTCACCAGGCCCGATGATTCATCCCAGCTCCATTACGCTCAGGAAAGCGATTCCTTTTGTCTCGACTGGAGAGAGAGAGAGAGAGAGAGAGAGAGAGGGGGAATGAAAGCTCGAGGAGGAGAAGAGCAGCAGCCAGAGAGATGCAGCCTGTCAATAGTGATTATAGATGACAGGATGCAATTTCAGACGCACGCCTGAGTGTCCGCGTGTGCGTTTAGTCATCGTCATGTAGGTGTTTGGAGCCTGGCTGCAGAACAATGTGATTTTGTTTTCGTCCTGTTCGATAATTAACATGTGTACTTCATGTCTTGTCTCTGTGGTTCAGTCGTGGACAGATAGAGCCAAAGGCCAGAGTGGAGACGCAGCAGAGTTGAAGAAGAGGAAAAGAGGAGGAGAAGGGGAGGAGGAAAATGGACAAAATGAAGCAGATGAAAACAACACCAAGAAGAAGAAATCTGTGGATCCGTCCTCTAAGCTGTCGGCTTTTGCATTTAACAAAAACTAAACATTTTAATAGTTGTTTTTTCATTTAGGTTTATTAAAAATCAGTTCATCCTCATGGTGCAAGTGGATCCCTGAGATGTTCGATCTACTTCCTGTGTGGATGAAAATCCTCTGAGTTTAAGGCACTTGGTTTTTTTTCGTGGTTTATTTACACATATAATGTTTCTAAAAAAAAAAAAAAAATCTTTACTGTATTTTAATGTTTGAATAAATGTAAATGTTTTTGTCAGCTCATGTTTCAGACTTTGATTTTCTTCTTCTTGGATTTACTGACTGGTAACACTTTGTATAAGTGTTCATCAGTGTATGTATGTAAAGTTTATTCAAAGTGGACAACTTTAATTATTAATAACAATGCTGATGAAAAGAGAAAAGCAGAGCTACCTTCTCCAATTCAATTCTGAGCAAAAAACTAAGAAGCATGTCAGTGACAGAAACAGGCTCCATGTTCTGTTTTATCCACAACATTTAAAATATAAAACTCAGTGATGTTAAAACATTGAGAAATGTAACAATGTTTTTCATGTGCTTTTACAAAATCCAGATTTGACACATTACAATATAATGTTAAATTGAATAATAATAATCACATTATAACATGGGACAGTTCAACATAATAATCATTACATTGATCTACTGTAACATCATACAATTGTATGTTACAATAACATGGAAGTAAGGAAGACAGTAATACACCTTTGTGACAAAAACACCTTGTGGTTATCAGCAGCACTGATGGAAATCTCAGCCTGGAAACAGCAAGTGCGAGACCAGAATTTCTGACATGACAAATTCACCCAGTGATCTGAAAGTCAGATTAGTGATTGTTAAAATGATTAATCATGGCTCTCCATGAAATGACACCTGATCAGTTAATTATTCAGTCATTCTACCTTGGTCCAGATCTCCTGTCCTGTCTCTGAGCTAACGGGGGTGATATACACTGTTGCCCATATAGTTGGAATAATTTTGTTTTCAGGCACATTCGTCTTTTTATTCCTTTATACACATCAGTAATCACCTCTGACCAGGTGCAGTGATTACATACTGAGTCCTAGTTACCAGTTCTAAGAAGATACACACTTTATTACAGTGGCCCTGAAGGCCAAAGCACAACGACATTTAGGAAAACAAAAACATTTGACAAAACACAACATTTCACAAAACACCACAGATGGTGAGAAACAAAGAAAAAAGGATTCAGTTCTGAACAATACACAACAAAGAAACTGACACTGTTGTGTCATAAAGATGAGTGGAAGCAGCTGAGTTTAGTAATATGTGAATATTGTAAAGTTTGATGCTGCTCCTCTGATATTTGAATAGTAAAATGGAAAACATTTGACAAGAACATCTGTAGCCTGTTTAACAGATGATTTTTACTAATCACAGCAATTTTCCACCACAATTTATAAAACCTAATCAATACTGCATTTCCTGATAGTTACTACTTGTTAATTACAACTAAGTACTTTATAAATTATCTACACTAACCATTGGTACATGTCTAAATTGTTGTAGGCTATGTATAAATTTAACATCATTTACTGACGCTTTATGAATTATCTAATGAACCACGGACATTTTCTAAATTACATTGTTGATAGAAAATTTACAAATGCTGAATCATTTATTAATTCCGAATTCTGTTTTTAAATGGCATGCTTTTTACATGATGAAATAGGTAGGCTTTCTAGTTTTTCAGTTCAGGTTAAAGGACGTGTTAAACCAATTTAAACATGATTAATCTCTAAAATTTGTCCAACTTATAAAACATTAAACCTGATTTGTGTTAAAGTTTGTTTTTACTGAAGACCTCAGCAGTTTTAACAGAACAACCACTAAAAAGCACAAATGGAGGATGAGCAGTTGTTCTGAATTGCTAAAACACAATTTTCTGTTGTGTAAATCAGTTCCTCAGTTGTCTAAACTCATTCACTGAATTGAAAACCCTTTTGACAAAGCCATAAACTATCTTCACCTAGTAAAACACCATGATCTCAGTCATACCTTTTGCAATGAAAAAAAAAACACAATTCTCGTGCAATAAAACACAGTTGTCACTGTGATGCACTTGTGATGCATAATGATAACAAGTGGCAAAATATGAACACAAATAAAACACACGTGTCATCATCCGTCAAACACGACTCAAAATTGATCACACTTGTTTCTCATGATGTGACAACCAAACCACTTTAGAATACAAGAAGACAAACAAGCCCCCATTTCTGAACCCAATTGAAGAATTATTCTCAGCATGGCGCTGGAAGGTATATGATCGCCAAACACTTGCCCACACGCCTCTTTTGCAATGCAAGAGGAATGCAGGGATGTTCAGGTGTGGTCAGTTCAAGGTTGGATTTGGTGATATTTTACCTATTTTAGCCAGGAACTGTCTAAAATTATCTGTGATGTGAATGAGGTCTTGTGGCCAGATCCACATAGAAGGATCCATAACCATAACCTCCTTTTTACATTTCCAAGGAATCATTTTTTATTCTCTATTTGTTGTGTTTACAGTAAAACAAATGCACTGTAAAACCAAATGTTTAGGATCTGAACACATTATTAAACACTTATCCGTAACACTTTTCAAACGTGTTTATTCGTTGTAACACTTTTTCAGCACTTTTACATGTTTATTCAGGAAAATGTGTTTAGGTTTTAAACAGTTTATCCAAATGTGTTCAAATTATGTTATATTGTATTGATCTACTGATTATACTGTAAAAAAAAATTGACTGAAAGGAAACACATGAACACCATGATTCCTTTGAGTGTGTGTTCCTCCTTTTCCTCCTCTGCTGCCACCCCCCTCCAAAAGCTGTAAACCTATAGGGGAAACACTGGAATAATGGAATAATACAGAACATTGTACAAAACAATTACAGTAGCCTACATGTAGCTACTGTAGGCCTAATTGTTTTGTATTGTAATCATAACTGTTACTTCAGTATTCTATCTTTATTACTGCATTTGTTGTAAGACTTTTTTATTTACTTGTTACTCAAAAAAAAAGAAAAGGGTAAAAAAAAACAAAAAACTTTTATTGACCACATTGTGGCACAACATGGTGGTGTCGATAGTTTACACCAATGTCACACACTTAAGACACCGCAAGGCTCGTGGTCGGGATTCCCTGGAGATCTTCATCCTCATCTTCACGGTCCATGTGTGAGTCGAGGGGGGGGGGGGGGGTGAGCCCTCCCTCCGGGACCGGGCAGCCAATGGGAGCCCTCCCTGGATTATCCCGCTATTATAAAGCCTGGATGCTGAGGCTGCGGGAGGAGCGCCCACTTCAACTGGAAGCACCGGTGACCAACAAGTGTTCGGCCGACAGGAAAGAGACAGGACCAAACGATGGATCACTCCAAACAGAAACCCTTCGCCTCAAACGACAAGAAAGACACCGGGGACGGCGGCTCCGTGCTCAACGGACACTTTGACGGGATGGTGAGGCGGCCGGCCGGCGGCACCGGGCGCAGCGGCGCTCCCCAGGCTCCGGGCGCAGAGTCCGGCTCGCACCGAGCCAGCAGCTCGGTGATGGAGAGCTGGAAGGAGGAGCGCACCAGGAGCGTGGAGGACAACGAGATGAGCCTGCCCTCCCTGGCCGCAGCCTACACCACCATCCTGCGGGGGCTCGGGGAGGACCCGCAGAGACAGGGGCTCCTCAAAACCCCCTGGAGAGCCGCGACCGCCATGCAGTTCTTCACCAAGGGCTACCAGGAGAAAATTATAGGTGAGTTTTAAATCCTCAAAGCCGCTCAGAGGCGGCGGGGATTTGTCCAGTGGTCAACAGGTGTCAACAGGTGTGACAGAGAGGGGACAGTGGACTCCTCCGAAACTCACCTGGACCTCAGGAAACAGATGATCCTGGGTCTGAAAGTCAGACTTTACTGATCACAAGTCAGTGGAGGGAAGGACCAAAGTAACACATTACTACTACAGTTACTCAAACACAACATAGACACTCATACTTAACTTTATGTCACGGAGTTTCACTTATTATGACTCCACTGTGCTTTCTGTATTTAGTCTACAGTAAAATAAGTCACAACTTTATAAAGTTGGCATTGTTATTAATCAAACTAATCAATCACCTCCTTAAATTAGTTCCATCGTCACCACCTGCAACATGTGAATGCTTTTTGCACAGTAATTGATCAGTAGTAATCAGCCAATAAATAAACAATTCAAAGTTGAGAGGGGCTACTCTGGAGCATGTTTTGTGTTTTGAGGAAGGGAGAGTGTTGAATGCAAGACTTTCACTTTTATTTAAAGTTTATTTTTGTCAGTGCTGGAGGGTTGGTTTAAACTGTAGTATTGATTAAATGATCAGGACACTTCTCAGTGCAATCAAACAAGTGAAAATTGGCCGTGCTGAGTCACATCTGCTGTCACCCAGAGATTAAACGGAGCCTTCCTCCATCCACACTGTCCCCAATGTATTTGTCGTTTGTCTTTTGTGCCAAAACTGAGGTTCGTTCAGAACCCAAGGATTTCAGATATTTGTTGCTGAGTAGCTATTCTTTCTTTCTTTTTTTTTAGTTTTATGCCTCTACATTTAAGAAGTGCTGAGACAAATATATCCGAGACACAAACGCCCCTCACAGTCTGATATATTATAACTGACTGGAGCAGGTTTTAAACTGGTCACTGGTTCCAAATTTGCACCGCTGTGGAGTAAAGAAAGGCTCCGTTAGTACAACATGTGCTGGGGTAGAAGTGAAAAGTAAATGTAGGTCTATTCCGAGGCTGTGGTTCTTACGCTCCTGTTTAAAGTTGACACCAGTAAAACAAATCAAATGCAAAGCAGACACATTTTATTTTGGAGTATTTTCTGTCAAATTAGACACAGGAGCGTAAGAGCATCTGAGTGCATTTATCCTGTTGCTGTTTTATACTAAGTGATTAATCAAAGAAGTGATCGCCAGATAAGTCAATAGTTGCAACAAAATTCAGACAGACATTTTCCTCTTGTTTAGAAACTTTCGGGTCCTGACTGGTGTCAGGGGTGAAGTGTTGCAACAGGGATGAGGGGGTTAACATGCTGTTCTGATTGGGCGTCGTATAGCTCACTGGGTATAGCAGGCGCCCCATATGCAGAGTCTATAATCCTCACTGCAGTGGCCCCGGTTTGATTTCCCTGGCGGCCCTTTGCTGCATGTCATCCTCCTCTC
The DNA here is from genome assembly GCF_045865225.1 of Trachurus japonicus. Classification (NCBI taxonomy): domain Eukaryota; kingdom Metazoa; phylum Chordata; class Actinopteri; order Carangiformes; family Carangidae; genus Trachurus; species Trachurus japonicus. Next base: position 32,395,560 of record NC_140909.1, on the reverse strand, counting down.
TGTCTCCCTCTGACTGTTGTGTCAATTAAAGGCATGAAAGCCCCAAAAAATACTTAAAAATAACTAATCTCTTCTTTAGAGTGACAATTTTGTCTCATTGGTGTCACTGAGCATCTTCAGCTCTTCATCTCCAGCTCTGCTCCTGTTCTTGTGCGTTTCACAGTTTGGTTGTGTGTGATTGGACCGTGCAACTCCGACCTGAAGAGCCAGGCTCTACAGGTGGAAGTCAAATAAATTAAAATTGAGCCTGTTGTTATGAGACCTCATATGAGCTGATAAATCCAGATCTCCAGCTCTTCAAAGCTGCCAATTTACCTGCGCTGGTCTGGTCTCACAGTCTCATGTTTGATCCAGACAAACCGGCCGACCTGCTGCTCCAGAGCAGATTTTGCTGAATCATGTGCAATAAAAAGATGCTGGTTTTATTTGCAGAGTCATGTCCATACGGTGCAGGGCTTACAGCGCTGGGAGTGGCTGATCCGTAGTTGGAGGATCTGCCTCCTCCAGAAGTCCATCTGGAGGTAGTTTGGCTGTTGTTGGGGGGTGTTGTGTGTTATGAAGCTCTAATGCTAAAGGAAGGAATGCAGTGTAGTGAAGGAAGAATGTGGGGGCACAAAGATGGGGGTTCATGTGTGTTTTTGGGGTCCTGAGAAGAGTCTTCTGGTTTGAGGTGCAGCCAGGTTTCTACCTGAGGCTCCCGTGGAGAGTAGAGGCTGGTTGAGCTGTGGATGATACAGATAATGATGGTTTATGTGTGTTGTTCTTTAGACAGTGGCGGAGCTCAGTCTGTCTGCTGATTGGCTGCCACAGGAGCCTCCCCTTCAGCTTGTTGGAAAGCAGAAAAACATGTAGGTTCGGACTGAGGCTGGAATTCTGGAGAGTAATAAAGTGTTTGATCAGTGTGCTCACGTGTGTGTGTGTGTGTGTGTGTGTGTGTCAGGTCATGGGTTCAGCTTTCATCACAACATGAGCCTAAAATCCTCTTGTTGTCCAGCACATGACCAACAAAACAGTAACGAGGAAAGTTATTCAGAGATTAAACAGGAATCTTGAGCTTTTACATGGGGCCAATTAAAGAAATGAGAATGTCATTCAGTTCATTTTCCGTCTTTAATTAATGAGAATTATTTAAATTAGAGCTGCTGTATAGAACTAGAGACAATTTCTACTATCAGCAGCTCTGTCAATCATCTATGAAATACCAGGGAATTTCATCAGGTCACAGTTTAAACCAGAAGGTTTTAGTCAATCACCAGGACTCATTTTTATTTAAGTTGTTAGAAGTTAGAGTTTAACACATGTTGAACACAACTAGAAACATTGGAGGAATTAACCTTCGGGCCTGAAAAACCAAGCCAACACAGAAGAACCAAAAACTGCAGTTCCTTTGTTGACCAGTAGTGTGTGTGTGTGTGTGTCCAACAGTGAGTCCAGCTCACTCCGAGCTTCACAGCCATATCATTTGACTTTTGTTTTCAAGTTCATGTCTTTGAGAACTAAACCACATTAGGCCGTTGGATGGAAAAAAGTTGGTGCTAGGAACGGTTTGATCTGTGTTCGATTCCCTGGCCCAGGGCCTTTCTGGTTGGAGCGTTCATGTTCTCCCTGTGCCTGTGTGACTGGTTCTCTCCAGGTTCCTCCCACAATCCAAAGACATAATGCTACGTTCAGTGACTCTAAATTGCCCCTAGTAGTGTCCAGGGTGTACCCCACCCTCGCCCTTTGTCAGCTCGGACTGGCTCCAGCCAAGGCCTGCAGTATTGGATGGGTGGATAATTAGCTGATAAATTAATTCTTATAAACTGATACTGGAAAGTAAAGTCTGATGTCTGTATCAGTGTCATCTGAGAGAAATGCCTCAAAATTGTCAGAGTAAGACACAAGTTGTAATGAACCACATTGATATAGCTACAGCATAGTTACAATAAATTATATTTAGCCTAGGCCTATAGCCTACTTATCAGAATCACATACTGTAATACTTTATTAGGTAGGAAATCATTAAAATAAAATTGTTTTGCTTATTTATGCATTCACACAAAAACATCCAATCACATTGATTTCCAGTGGTTTTAGCAACAACATTAACGTGACATTTCCCAGAACAATGGCCAACACCTGTTTGAAGGACTGACAGCTGATCACCAAATGATTGTGTGGTTGCCTGGCAACTGCAACAACAACAAAAAAAACCTATTGTCGCCTCCAACCAAAAGACAGCACCGGATTCAAGTCACTCAACGTCATTTAACATCAACTCAGACACAATTTTCTGAGACTCAGCAGGTCTGAAAACATCATGAAGACTGAATATTATGGGATGTGAAGTGGGAAAACAAACGTGCATGTGTGTATTTAAAGGCAGGGGTGACTCATGATTACATGCCCAGGGTTAAGACTATGTAGGCTATAGGATGTGTGTGTGTGTGTGTGTGTGTGTGTGTGTGTGTGTGTGTGTGTGTGTGTGTGTGTGTGTGTGTGTGTACTTGTATAGCTATACATGTGAGGACCCGTTTGAGTTTTAATCAGAGTGAGGACATTTTGGGAAAGTGAGGACATTTTGGCTGCTACTTTCTCCCAAGGGCTGTTTGAGGGTCAAGACCTTAACTATAGTTAGGTTTTAAGTTGTGTGTGTATCTGTGTGTACCATCACAGTGTTTCCCACAGGATTTTACGAGGGGGGAGGGGGGCAATTTCAACCGTTTATTTTACTTAGCGGTCAAGCGCGACCTGTCCATGCACCCGTGTCTGTGTGTGTACGTGCGGTGCGACCAACGACCGACCACACGAGAGAGATGGCAGGGGCTGACTGGCAGAGATGAGAGATGGTGAAACGCTGTTATTATATTTTTCTGTGAGAGACTGTGGCGAGCCGCCACAGTGTCGTTAATTAATGGGAAACACTGTCATCTCACACATCTGAACAATAAATGAAAACCTTGTTTACTTGGTCATTCACTGCATTGTTTCCTGTTTTGTTCAGAACATTTCAACATGTGGCCTCTTCGTTATGGGTGTGTGTGTGTGTGTGTTTTATTCTTCATTCACTCACACCCACCCACCCACACAGAAAAGGAAGCACAATTGAATGTGGAGCTGATGATGAGCGACACCGTCATTACCCAACACTCAAGGTTTCAAGCCGGCCCTTCTCGCCAGCTGCCCTTTATTTAGTTAAGGTTGATTTAACGTTATTTTCCTGCAGGGTGTGTGTGTGTGTGTGTGTGTGTGTGTGTGTGTGTGTAGCCTATGTGTGTAGGAAACATTGCCACAACACAGGAAGACAAACATGGTGAACTCAGGCGATCCGGCAGGTCAGAGCCTTAATTCACTCACATCTCAATACACAATCATGATATACATACATACATACATGTCATTATCTCTGAAGTCCTTCATGAATAAAGATCCATAAATCTGCAGTGAAATCACAGATAAAAGACACTCCTTATAACTGCAGTGCAGAATTTGCTTGAGAATCATCACCATTGTTCAGTTTTTATCAATATTAAAATAATCCAGTGGCAGCCGTCTATACATGGGTCAATGATGTGATTCATGCAACCCAATGTTAAGTGGTGTCACTGGTATTTTTTCATAAAAATCTGACTATACAGGAAAATAAATCTGGACTCGAATGTGGAATGAATGTCATTCACTTTCGCACTGCAACATGTTTCTTGACAAATTTTATATAATTTGTCACGTTATTGAGAAAAGAAAGCAGTGGTTTAAGGATATGTCCTGCCCAGTGTTGCTAAAATGTATTAAAATTCAAATATAGAAATACAGAAAACAATCTATTTCAATTTATTTTTATTTTTCAGAATAAAGTATACTTTTTTATACTTATACTAAAATCCACTGTGGGTAGATAAAATATTTCATATCATTCTTTTGTGGGTACACCATTTGACATTTTCTGGGGCATACAGTACGACTTTTGTTAAAAAAAAATGGTTCAAATGTCATTTCAAATGACATAAAACCAGCATTAAAACACAATTTACATTTTACCAAAACTGATGCATGCTTTTAAAACATTTACTCATTTTTATTTATTAAAACATTTTTTTAGTTTGTCACTGACCCACATGGATACACAGCATACAGGGACTATACATTCAATGACTTACATTAGAACAAACTTAAAGGCAGGGCTCACGTTTCATACGGTCTCATATGTTGCCTTTTCACATCATGAATTAGTACGAACATTTAAACTTTGCTTCTTATTAAAAAACTTTCAGAACAGGATTACTGCTTTATTACAGTGTCGACCTGAAGGTAAACTGCATCCAGGATCGGATCTATTCTTCTTGTTAATAAGGTCTAGGAACAAAAGTTTGTCCAGGAGCTGTGGTGGAGATCCAACAAATAGACAGATGTGCAGAGGTGGAAATGCCCTGACCGTAGTGCCCCTGATAACACAGCAAAAGATCTTTCACCTCTAATATTGATCATCAGCAGTTGTTATGAAACTTTGTTCAGTCTTTCATGGTCCCCAGAAGATGAATCCTGCTGCCTTCGGTGATGCCCTGCCCTGAAACATCTTTGGCACAACAGTTGGTGACAGTCAAGAGTCCAACTTGGTGATTTGACTTGATTACATGTGATGTTCATATCAGATGTGGTTTTAGCACTGTCGATGTAAATGTCACAGCTGCTCTGACTGTGGACTCTTGATCTCCACGTTCTCAACGACACTAAAACTACGGCAGAAACAAGTTTGTGCTTCTGTGTCCTGAGGGAATAAAAATCCTGGCGTTGTGTCATACGTTGTTGCTCCGACATGTCAGAGCGTATCTGCGTAAATCTTTCTTCTCCGCCTCGTATAATGCTCACTGTGTTTGTCCTCTGAGGATCAGTTGGTGGCAACCAGAACGGGTTCTGGACAAGTTTCATCCTTTTGCTGCTCTAGATGTTTATCACTTCAATAACCTATAATATGAGGAATTGGCCTGACCATTAAATGACTCTAAAGTTTGTTACATATTCGATGAGAGCAGGGTTTGACTGGGACCAGCCCTTTAATTCTGTAGGATAAAACCCTGTTTGTTGATAAAACAGTTAAAAGACTTAGTATAGATTTGATCCCTATATTCACAGAGGTGGAATCATATCCAAATCGCAAAATACATAAATCATTCAGGACGTATTTACTGTATAATCTCAACTCTATTTAGTGTCATTGACATCACTTGTATATGGCAGAAACAACAAGAGAACGGATGCTATTGATCTGATCTGATGTGACTGTGGTGTGTGGTCTGTTGCTGTCAGTCTACACACTCTCCCTCTGTGGTTATGTGTCAGGACTGAGAGTCCAGAGTGTAGCTACGGCGTTCCTGACCGACCGGTCCTCTGGGAGAACATGTATTCAGCTGCAACTGGGCTTTTTGTCCGACTCCCCATGTGTTTTGACTTGTATGTAAACACACAGCTGCAGAGCTGCAGTATCTCTTGATTGCTGGTTAACAGATCAGTGAATTTGATTGATCCATCAACTCATCTTATTCCTTCTTTGCTATATTTTCAGTTCATTTCAACTGTTCAAGGGCAGAAACAGGTTTGTCCCGGTGTTCTTGATGTGCTGTCTGCTGATGGATGAAGGCCAACATCCGCGTTGTTTACTGGTTGTGCTGCATCCACACAGACACCTGACTGGTCTCTGGTCTGTGGTGTTAGAAAGACTCTTTCACAAACATAAACAGTGACTTACTTTAAGCCAACGACGTTAGACACCAAACCCCCAGATAGGGGTGGGCGATATGGCGATATTAGATCGTGAAGGATTAGAGTGTGTAGACGATCTGCCAAAGTGCAGAGATCGTAGGATCGTCTGGGGCACATTCTATAAATTGCAGTTCTATGCTGCAAAGCGCAAACAAAGGACATTTAGAAAGTTTGCTAAAAGAGATAACAGTTACTTTAGTTTGTATTTTTATTTGACCCTTTTCAATCAGCTATTTAGTGTTTTGATATACTTAAAATCCTGTTAAAATGACTGTGTAATGTCTTCATTGAAATTTTACTTTCATGTTTATTGAAAGCTACCTTTTATGTTGCAAGAGTGCACTTTATCAGAGTGTTGTTGTTTACCTTTTACTATGTTTACGTCATTTGCACATGTTGGCAAAACTGCAACTATTTAGATTACAATCTATTCAGAAAGGTTCTTTGGCCTAAATTGTCTGTTTTTCTTTTTTCGATTTAAGATCGTGATGAAATCGAAATCGTGACTTCATTTTAAAAAAATCGTGATATGATATTTTTGCCATATCGCCCACCCCTACCCCCAGACTACCTTAGAACCAAGACCAACCCCAACCCTAACAAAAAGTCTTGATTTACCCAGAATTCATTGTACCACAGTCCGCCTTTGTGCATGAATTCAGCCTCTGTCTTTGTGAACTCTGACTGTTGGTTATATTGAAACCAAATCAGACATAATGGTTGCTGGATTACAATATGACTTAAAATCGTCATGACGACGGACGCCATGACTTTGTAGCTCAATCTTCGCCATAATCAACAAACAAAAAGAGACTTAAAGAACATCTGAATGTTTTCAAACTGCTGCTGCACACATACACACACACACACACACACACACACACACACACACACAATAAACAGCAGAGACTGAAGCAACAAGTCGGGCTGTTCTCTGTTGTCTCTCTGACCTCGCCCAGCCCCCTCCCTCCCCCACCTTTCCATCCTAGCAGATAGCGAGTCAGGAAATTAAAAAGTGCGGCGGTGAGAGCTAGAGGCGTCTGCATCGTCACAAACAGATAAAGCAGTTTATTGAACCCCCGGCAACCGAAAAATGCAATAAGGCAACAACAGGAAGCAGCGTATAGAGGCAGAGCTATAATTAGACGTTGGTGTTTGCTGGAGAGCAACACTGGAGTCCACGACAAAGAGACCGGAGCAGTGAACCTGTGACACTGCAGTGGGTGGGCAGAGGAAGTCATGGTTTTAATACACATGACAAAAATCCAGAGATAAACACTGGAAATGGGCATAAAAGAACAATCTGCAGTACATAAACAAAAATTGTATCTGTATCTATTTTTGATATCTATATAGTAAATAAACAGCTTCCTACTTTATCTAGCACAGATTGACAAGACAAACTGGATTCAAGAATAAACAGTGTAATTGGTGAGTGAATTTATATAATAAATCGGCCGACAAAATTCATACAAAAGCAAATTCTGAGTAGATGAAAAAAAATGATGTAGAATTTAGCAGGAACATATTCAATAAGAAAGTAAAAGTGGTAGATTAAAAGTATATGTATAATTCTAAAATCTTGTTCCTTTTGTTGTTGTTTTTTCATTTCATCTCCTCCATTTCTTCCTGCAGATGTGCTGAACGATGCCATCTTTGACGAAGACCATGACGAGATGGTGATCGTCAAAGACATCGACATGTTCTCCATGTGTGAGCATCACCTGGTGCCCATCTTCGGCAGGGTGAGAGGACACACACACACACACACACACACACACAATAAAAATAAATGGAACATTTAAGGAAATCTTTTTTTTCTTCTGTCTTTTCTGTCATGAACTGTCACTGAACTCCTCTGGACTCTGGGTTAATTTGCGTGATTAATGTAAAAATGAATAATGGATTTGCACAAATGCACGGTGCAACACACCACAACTCGGTATATTCACTAGCAAGGACCACGCCACAACAATGTGCCATTAGATGATTTAATGGGATGGAATGTTGAGGATGAATGAATGATATTGTACAGAGCGGTAAAGGTGAAGGGAAGGTTGATGTCGGCGCATCTGGTCTGGGAGGATGAACCGGAGACCGGCGGAGGGAGACTCAGAGTGGGGGTTCTGTCTCAGTGTTGTTCCGTCCGAGCTGGATTCATGCTCCCCAGACGATGCCTTGGAGGAGATCTGAAAGGGAATGTGCTGGTTAAGAAGAGGGGGATGGAGGAAGGGAGGGAAGGATGGAGGGATGAGAGTGAGGATGATCCGGGAGGAGGAGGTGCATAGACGAGGGGAAGAAGGGAGGGTGGGTCGAGATATCGAGGCAAGCAGAGGAAGGAAGGGGTTGACTGGGTATTTGTAGGCTTGACCAGTGGTTAGAGGTGTGGTTGAGGCGTGGCCCTGCTACCGAACTTAAGTTAAAGCAGAAGTAAGCGGAATATTTATGTTAATATGAGTCTTAAATAGTTATATCTTCCGACAGCAATCACTTATATAGAGTGATAGAGTCCGAAACACAGGTCTGTCAGTCACTCTGCTTTGCTGTAAGCCGAGGAGAAAACTTTCCTTGTATCCTACAACCTTTATCCAATGAGGAGAGAGAACAGCATAAAGGGGCGGTCCTCTCTGCGTGTGCAGCCAAGGGATGCGCGTGAATGTGGTGATGTAGGGACGAGGGCGGGGTAACTGCTAACTCCATCGGCTGACAGGAAGTTAGCCAAAACGACCGGATCGCTTACTTCTGCTTTAACTCAATAACTTCCATTTAATGCTGCCCCTTAAACTAAATACAAAATATACTGGCTCATATGGGGGAAGCGGATCTTCCTACATCTTTGCTGCCTGGGTCCTCTCCATCCAGAGTCTGAACTTCTCTACAGCACAAATGTTGCTGCACATAACCAGAAGTGAAGAGAGCAGCAGAGCTCGGTGCTTCAGGCTCATTTCAGTGTTTTACCTGGACTTCTCTGATTTACCTTTCTCCAGACTTAGAGTTTCAGTGACATCTCGTGTCTCATCTGATCTAAATGTTACTTATTTGACATGTTTTATGTTCTCCTGCAACGTTGAAACAGAGATCATCAGCTTCCTGTCGACTGTCAGAGACCAGAAACTCTGTGACAGTCTGTGGAAGCGTTCTTTGTGCTGTCTTTGAGCGGACTTTGGGTTTAGTCCCGAGCTGCAGAGGTTCATAATTGAATAGGAGAAATGGTAAAAACATGGTAAGAGATGTGTATCTGTCTCTGTCGTTTATCTGGAGGCCACGGGTCTGAACAGCAGAGACAGAGAACATGAGAAACAATCAGATTAGCTGAGATCTGTTTATCCCACGTTTGCTTTGGCCTCCTCCTCCTCCTCCTAGTGCTGCTGCTGCTGCTGCTGCTGCTGCTTTGACATCATTACTCTCCACTAAAGCCAGATTGGCCTCTTCCCTCTTTCTGTCCTCCCTCTCTCTCTTTCTCTCTGTCTGCCTCCCTTTATCCCTCCATCTTCGCCTGCAGGTGCACGTCGTTTAAGACAATCAGAGCTGGCAGCTGATTCTTTTCCACCAGTGTAAATGGGCTCTGATGACAGCAGCAACTCACACAAACACTCACCGCACCTCCCCTGTGTGTGTGTGTGTGTGTGTGTGTGTGTGTGTGTGGTGTCCATCAGGTGGCTATTCATGCTCATGAACCTCTTCCTCCCTCCCCTCATGTTGCCTCTTATCCAGCCTCTCTCATCTGTCTGTTGTGTCTCTCAGTGACTCACCACACTCACACACCCCTCCTCCTCCTCCTCCTCCTCTTCCTCTTCCTCTTCCTCCTCGACCCGTTAAAGATAAACTCCTTCAATATCAGCTGACAGGAGCAGTTTATTGCATTGTGTCATATCTGTCACCTGGTTTCACATTCAGTCATAAAATCTCTCCTCAGCCCGTCAGTGACACGTTACCTGTTGAAGCAGCTCAGTGAAACCACAGCGGTACAAGTTACAGAGAGAAGGTCGGTTTGTTTTGATGATTGAGACCTTCGTTTCATGTTTGCTTAAATTTTAGATATGAATGATAATCATGGCCTGAAGTTTTCAGCTACACTAGACATCCCTTACTTTTGTGTTTCAAACTGATGATCAATAAATAAAAAGCCGTTAGATGAAGTCAAATGTTGGTTTGTTTACCCACCTGTCACTTATGCAAAACTTTAGTCCTTATTAAAGTGTAAAAGGGTGAGTTCTGTAATCAGAGCACATGAAGAAGGAATTAGCTGTAAAGACCAAAACAGTTTTGTACCAGGCTGTCAACATGTTTATGTCTGCTGTTAAGTTGGACATTTTAACATGGGAGTCTCTGGGGATTTACGCACTGTTGGAGACACAGTCTGGTGGTCTGTAGGGGAACTGCAGCTATCAGTTCTTCAGTGTTCATATTGATGCTGGAAAATACAGAATCTATAGCTAATAAACCAACACTTTATGTACTCTTTTATATTTTTTTACCACAAGATGGCAGAAGATTGACACCTTACAAAGCCGAAAAGAACAAGAGCAAAGAACAACTATGGCTGGGCCATATGACCTCAAATCCCTTTCGTGATTAATTAAACCTTTTACCTCAATTACAATCTATGACCATTTATTTTGTTTTGTATTATTGGCCTCGTAGTTAGCTGACATGTTTGTACTAAAGATATCAAATAAAAATCAAATCAATCTCAGAGATCAGTAAAAGTTCCGTTTTTGTTTAAAAGTCTCACAGCTGTTCAGTGGCTTTGTGCTCCCGCACCTGATGCTGCCATAGCGTTTCTGTGAAATATGCTCACATATTAAAGCTGGAATATTGTTTGTAATTTGTTTGTCTTCATTCAAGCTAAAAATGTGTCCAGATAATGGGCATAGTATTTTTATTAGGTGCAAGCTGCTCAAGTTGCTCAGTGATGCTGTGATTCATGTTTGATTAACTGTGCAACTCTTCTTCCTGGTGAAGTGCATGGTGTTTGTTTCCACTCTGCTTTTAGCTCTGGTTTGGTCTCCACCGGCTCCTGATAACAATCTGAGACTGTTTCTTCATCAATGACTTTATAACTTGTGAACCAAACAGTGACTGACTGTGTTGTAATTATGAACTTTAAGTTCTCACCTTGATGAGTCCACTCATCCGTCTCCTCCATCTTTTTCTTCTCCCTCATTTTTTTGGTCTGGCTCCATCGTCCCTGGCAGCATGTGCCAGTAAATGTGAATTACACGAGCAGATAAGTGAAGAAGCAACTGTCACACTCACTCTGTTTGATGTCGATATATCAGGCTGCTGCAGCAGAGATGGAGGGAAAAAAAGAATTGGAGGAAAAAGAGATATTTGCACGCTTGTTGCTGCTGCCCTTTCTCTCGTCTTGTCAACAAATTGCATTTGACATTTGAGTGGAGCGTACATAAATGTGTGTGTGTGTGAGAGAGAGAGAGAGAGAGAGAGAGAGAGAGAGAGAATTAGAGCCGCAGTGATTCTCCAACTGACTCTGTCTCGTCCTCCTCTCGTCCAATCGGAATCATCCACCTGCTCTGCTCGTCTTTTTTGATTCCTATCGTTTGTGTTGTACTAAAACTTGTGTGGCCTTTTACTCGTCCTCATGAGGATCTAGTACCTTGTATAGCTGTGACTGTGTAGGTTTGTACACCACCTCCACCAGCCTTAAAATGACCACATGACTCCGCTACTTTCATTTGACATCTCAAAGTTGGGGTTTCCTTATGGTTTAAGCTACATACAGTTTAAAGGGAGATGTGTAGATGTCCATGTGCAGTGTGTTTAAAGATCAGGTCTAGGCTCTATATTCATCCTATGAAAGTATCAAAGTCTCACAGCCTTGAAACCAGTCACCATGGACTTCTGTAACATTGTGATGTCACAACAAAGCGGTCATCGCCCCACCCACCTGGACCCACCATCCAACACTTGAAGGATTTTGTTGCTCTAAGGGCCGGATTTACTAAGATCTCAGATAGCGGACGCTATATTGTTTGCGCCCGCTATAATATTGCGAGTTTGGTTAGTGCACGCAAAACAGGTGATCTACAAAGTAGTAACCCGCTAAATGAAAACACGTGCAAACCGCAATATGTAAATGAGGGTTTTGCGCGTGTAATCGTTTCCGTCATGGAGAGAGTGGACAGAGAGCTGGACGGACGAAGGGACAGAATGACATTTGATCCGATGCATACAATGACAGCATGTGTGTTCATCTCTCTCGCGCTCTGTTTAGATAAATAAACACAAATCGCTACAGGGCCCAACTCGTCATATAGTGACGAACAGGCAGCAGCTGCAGCGACAATCACACACCTGTAATATGTGTGTGTGCCGCCCATGATCGAGTGGATTAATAGAGAGCTCAGGTGGGACACACGGATCTAAACGCTCTGACCACTGACCAGAGGGATTAAAGACGGGTGAAGGCAGTGGTGACGTGTCTCAGTCCGGGACCGGGACCGGGACCGAGAGTCGGAGCTGAGCAGCCAGGTGAGAGGAGATGAAAGGAGAGGAGAGGAGAGGAGAGGAGAGGAGAGGAGAGGAGCGCACTGCAGGACAGACGTGCCCCGTGCGTAACGGCGCGTAAATGACTTTTAACACGGCTGAAAAACTGTTACAGAATTACCCAGACGTGAGGAAATGCAGAGATGTAAGATCATGGGGCTCTGACAGGTATCAAATCAATAAACGCATACGTTTTGACAAAGTTGTATCAGTTAGTACATGGTTTTCAGACGTGGTGAATAAAGACGCAAAAACAGCCACCGCAATCTCTTCCTGGTTTGGTAAATCACATTGCACGCGCTAAATAAATCGATTTGCATCTACTCCTCCCAGTGTTTAGCACGTTCTGGCTGAAACGCCCATATTTACATATTCATCAAGGCAAACACGCTAAATGGATCGCACGTGCTATTCTGCCCGTGTGAGGGACGCAATCCTCGGTGCGTCCGGTTAGTAGATCAGGTTCCACATGTGTTTGCGCGTGCAATCACGTTTGCACACGTTTTAATACACGCAAACCTTTAGTAAATCCGGCCCTAAGTGTTTTACCTGAGATCGGCTCTGTTTTTCCTGTATCACTGGGGAAACAGTGAGCCAATTAGAGAAGAGCCTCGGAGCCTCCTCTCCTCTGATTGGCTGATACTGACCTGTTGCTACTAGAGCTCCAGAGGGAAGCCGAGAGAAGAGATGCAAAACTACACTGAGATGGTTTTTATATCTGCTTATGGATCAACACTTATTACATAAAGTGTAAAATATGGATTCTAAATACGAAATGACTACATTTTCAATAAAATTTTATTTATTTAAAAACACTTGAAAGGGCAGCACATCCCAAATTTTCAAATCAAAAGAGGGCAAAATACACACGTTCCACTCATTTAACTGGCTCACATCACTACAGGGGTTAAAGCAGAAGTAATGCTGCGTTCACATGGAGTCCGGTAAACGGCAGACGGTAAACGGCAAATGCCGCTGGACGGAACAAACATTCTGCTTACTTCTGCTTTAACTACAGCAAAATATAAATAAATACCTTTATTTATTTTTTTTATCAATTACCAAATATTTTACCCTGAGTTTTTCTCTGTGCAGGTTCACATTGGCTACCTCCCCAACAAGAGAGTTCTGGGTCTTAGTAAGCTGGCCAGGTGAGTAAATTTACTCTAATATGATGCGCGTGCGTGTGTGTATGTGTGTGTGTTTAAGCTGATTATTAAAACGTGTGTTTGTGTGTGTACTAGTGTAGAATCTGATCCCACTGACCCCAATACCCTCAGGCTTAACGCACTAACACCCCTTGCTAACTGGACACACACTGTGACACCGAGAGATGAGACCGGATGTACCATTCACATCATTAAAGGTAGAGCAGGAGAGCCTGGAAAAAAAACGGTTCGAGCAGGCTACATTTTGAAAAGACACAATTCAAAAGTCTCAGCCCCTTCCTTCAGACTTCCAGAGAGCACAGGAACACGCAATGCTTGTTCTTTTCTGCCATAACATTGCTGCAACTGTCCCATTTAATTTAGCACGCTAGCATAAGCTCAGCCTCTGGTCTCGTCTTTTTCGTATAAATCGTTGAAGACGCTTAGCATTCGCACAAATGGTGCATGATGAGGGTGGCAGTTTGATAGATGCATCATGAGCCAATGAATTTGTTTGTGGTGTTCTAAAGGTACTGGATGGTGTTTTTACAGGATTGTCCATTCCAAAGGCGACTGCCTTTTTAAAATTTTTGTGAAAAAGCATTTAATTCATTGGTTGCAATCGGGGTGTGAAGAGGATCTCAAGCAATAGGTCCATTGTCTGTTCTCTTTACAGCATCAAGGGACTAGAATACCGGCCTTGCTGCTGTTGTATCCTTCCGCTAGTACTTTTAGACATTTAATTAGCGTTAGAGTTAATGCCTAAATGTGACCTCTGACAGACTTCCTGCGTAGACAGGCGTGAAATTTTGTGACCTTGACCTTTGACCTTAGACCACCAAGTTGCATTCAGCTCACCTTTGAGTACAAATGAATGTATGTGCCAACTCATGGTGTTACTACTGAGATTCATGATCATGAGAGTGGGACCGTTGGATGGACGCACAAGACTCTGGTCCCAGCTATCACCATAGAAACAGTATCAGTGACATTTTCTTCCAGGTGAACAAGGTCAAATTTGTCCAAAGTGGTTTTACTCACAGAGAAGAGCAACAGGTGAAAGGCTGAAGGCCAGATGCCTCCTGAAGATCTGTTGGGTTTTCCCTCTGTTGCCTCAGTCAAACGACCTCAGGCACACAAGCTGACATTTAAGAAACCGTAGAGGTCAAAGAGGTCATAGAGGTCAGTCACCTCCTTGTTCCTCAGCATGGTGCTGAAATACAGAGAATACTACCCCTTACTCTTAATACTTGTTCCGGTTAGATAGTTGGTTAACATTTTTTTGTTTAGTTTATTTTTTTGGAGTTTTTGCAGTTCCTTTATCAACACTGTCAAGTTGTGTAGTGTAGTGTTTTTTTACAGTGTGATATTTGTGTTGTCTGAGGCGTCTCCTTTCTTCTCTCCTTCCTCCTCAGGATTGTTGAAATCTACAGCCGTCGACTACAAGGTACCGAGGACTCGTCCTCTTCTTCTTCAGTGTTTTCATCTTCCTGTTGTTTGTTGTGTCTGAAGCTGCTTCATGATCATGTGTCTGTTCGTCCACAGTCCAGGAGCGGTTGACCAAACAGATCGCCGTGGCGATCACTGAGGCCCTGCAGCCCACGGGAGTCGGCGTTGTCATTGAGGCAACGTGCGTAATCTCCTCATCTCCTTTACTTTCACTTAATCCATCATTTTCTTTCTGCTTTCCTTCACATTCTTCATTTTATTTTATTTTTTACCACTGATCCCTACATTTCCTTTCTGTTACTTTTCGTTCTCTTTTCTTCTCTTTTTCTTCCACACTCCTTCATTCTTCCATTTTATTTCACTTACCCCTTGGCATTACTTTCATTACCATCACCTCATGTCCAGTCTTTTCTCGCTGTTTTATTTATGCTCTTACTTTTTCTTTATTCCACTTTGCTCTTATTCTCATTCCTTTTATCGCTCTTCAGTTTCTTCCACTTATTTTACTTCATTTCATTTTCTTTCATTTAGTTTGACCTCATTTCCATTAGATTCACTTAACTCATTCATTGTCTTCCAATTTTCTCTCACCCCATCCTCCCATTTTATGGCCCACATTTTATCTAGGCTGCCCCTTCTTCACTCTTTTCATTTCATCTTATTTACATCACCATTGTTCTATTACTATTTTCTTTCATTTACATACTATTGCTTCCCTGCTTTTCCTTCACAACTTCCTTTTTCAATTCTGATTTGTTTTCCCATTAATTTCATTATCCAACACTTCACTCTTTTCCTTCATCTCGTCTTTCATTAGTTTTTTTTTTACATTCCCTTCTCCTGTTTATCCTTTTTATTTATTTATTTTATCTGTTTTTATCACATTCAACTCTACTTTATCTCATTCCTTCTTTTCTGTTAGAGCTCCTCCTTTTCCTCCTTCTTTTGCCTCTGGTCCATTACTTTCATTTTATTGGCTTCCAATTACCTGTTATTATTAACTCTTATTATTACTGTTATTACATGTTTGTTTCTTCTCCTTAAATTTCCTTCCTCTATCCACTTCTTTTCCTTCATTTCACCTCCTTGTCGTTCACTCTCCTCCCTCTTTTTTTCCCTCCACAGTCACATGTGTATGGTGATGCGCGGCGTTCAGAAGATGAACAGTAAAACCGTCACCAGCACCATGCTGGGAGTTTTCAGGGAAGATCCAAAAACCCGCGACGAGTTTCTGACGCTGATAAGGAGTTGAGGACGAAGCTCTGCCTCATATTACTTCACCTCCTCTTCCTCCTCCTGTTGCCTGGGGTGACCTCCACCTGCACGGACCAACCGTTGTGCTAAATGTGTGTGAGTGAGTGTGTATGTGTGTATGTGACTGTGTGTCCATCTCAGCAGAGGCGATGACAGAGTGTTTTCTGTGTCTCCACCATTTTTAAAGGTGAGCTAAGGTGAAGTGTTGCGTCCTGTAGGGGCCGAGTTCATCCACGGCCACTGACTGACATGTTGTTGTTTACTTTCAGACTTGACAGACTTTAGCCCTTTCATCCGCACATGTTTTCTGTGCTTGTTACGTAATCATATATCAGTCACTAGCCTCGAAAGACACAGGAAGAGTTTTCAGAGAAAAATCCCGGCTCATTCACGCAGGAAGTCTGTCAGAGGACGCATGACGCAAACATGTATCCACTATTTTTCACTGAAACAATTTCTTTCAATCAAAAGTGGCTGAAACCCACTGGAAATTGTTGAATTGTTGAATCTCTGACTGAAACACAACCAATTAAAAGTCACTTTCAAGCCACTAGTAGGGAAACATCAGTGACCGTCCCACACCAAAGTGAAAGTAAAAGTTTTTCTACTGGCAGGACATTAGGAAGCTCCACTCGCCACTCGGCCAGCTGGCCAATGGTGCGACCTCTCAGTGAAATATGTAATTGTATGACCTGCAGTCATTTGAATGAGAATCGGCTGTGGTTCAGGATGTGCTCCTAGCCCAAATCTCACTCTGCTCTGTGTGTGAGTGACGAGCAGGTGCAACTTTGAGCTTGTTAACTTCAGAGTGAGACAGGACGCAGCTGACTCACCGATCTCCGACATGTGTATCAAGTCTGTTAATAGTTGAGTGGTTCGGTAACAGAACTACTAACTCCAAGGTTGCAGGTTTGAAACTCACCTCAACAAATTTGTTAGAACTTCTGATTTGATTCAACTTAAAAAAAAAAACACACAAAACTTTCTACCATTCAGCTATCATTCCACAGTCTTTCTTTACTTCAGGAAGTTGTGGATTTGATTCCTGCCTTGGACATATTTGTTACATGTCAAATTTTACTATTTGAACATACTTGAAGCTGCACACGCCATTCAACTTGTAAAAAGTTCAAAATTCTTTCAGCGAGCATTCAAATAGCTTTGATTTATCAAAGTATACTCATGAGACTGTGTGCACTCTGTGGCCTAGTGGCAGAGTAAATGTTTCCTGACAACAGGGGGGTAAAGAAGTTACTTTCAAACCACTTGCCAGGCGATACATAAAGTGACAAATTCACATTACTTCAAAAAAGAAAAAATGGCTTCTCAATAAACTTTTTTCCTTCTCCTTTACATGTCTGAATGAATGGCCAGGATAATTGTAAATGTAGTAGTTATAAAAACGCAACACAGCCAGCAGAGATTACAGATTCAATAGAGTCGGAGCCTGACGACTTCTGGTGCTTTGCCAGCAGGAGATCAGGTCGGACTGACCGTCAGTGTGTTGCTGTTGGAACAATTTCAGAACCCAGCTTGTAAATTATTATAATTTTCTGTTTAGTATTATCTTAAATTACACTGTGGGCTCTAGGGAACTAGAAATTATAACATTTTCTCAAATAAACTAACTAACTTACTTGTTTAATTGGAGAAAGAAACATTGCAGCCCCAGATCCAAAAACTTTATGACTTTCTTTGCATCAGATCCCTTTGTTTGCAACCTCTTTTTGTGATGGATGACACAGAAACGCTCTGTCACAGCTCAGTAACCTCAGTTTAGAAACTTTACTGTCACTTCCTTTCCTTTCTCTCAGAGCCCTTTGGTGTTCTGAGACATCAGCTGATTTACATGAAACCTGACCTGAAAATTAAGTTTGTGTTTCCACGACAAACAAAAGCTAAAATGTGCAGTTAAAAGTGCTGCATTTCAAAATGGCAGTCGTGTTTTTACATGAAATGTTTCTTATCATTATTATGATTACCATGGTTATTCTAGTCCTGTGCAAGGCTCTGCCTGTATGTGCCAACCTGCCTCTCCATTAAAACCAAAATCATCAACCGCAGTGAGGAGACACTGTGACTCAAAACAAAATGAACTGAACTGACTCTCCTGAGAGGCAAATTAAGTGTGTGTGTGTGTGCGTGTGTGTTCTTCACAGTTATCATCCCAGCATATGAACACTGTGGAGACAGGTGTGTGTGTTTGTGTTAACTATTGTGGCTTTTTTTTCTGCATTTCAGTGCGTCATAATGTCCCCAGACAGATTTTGGGAGGTTTTAACTGGTGTAATGCAGTGGGTGGAGTTGTGTATGTGTATGTGTGTGTGTGTGTGTGTGTGTGTGTGTGTGTGTGTGTGAGTGTGTGTGTGTGTTTGTGTTGGAGGGAAATCGAGCGCTAACAAACGGCTCTGATGTTGTTTCTGTGGCCTTGTTGAGAAGTGTGGCCTGTTCTTTGGCCCCTTCACCATCATTGTCACTTTATGTACTGTGTTCACTTCGAAGACTTTTTAATCAAAGACAATAAATCTCTGCTGTATGTTACAGCGACGACCGCGTCATTCTTTACCACCACACTTTGACTTTTAGATGTGATAACTCTAAAGACAGTGTGTTCTACAGAGCTGACTGTGATAAGCTTGAATGGAGAAAATGTGGAAAACCAGCACTTAAAGTGGAAGCAGACAACGCCGGGCCCTGGGCCCCTTCGAGGGTTTGGTCTGACCCTGAGCCCAGAGTGAGGTGGAGCTGATCGTGAGCTGGACGTCTGACAGAGGCATGACTCAGCAGCTCTACGCCTCAGTTTTGTAACATCATATGCATGCATTTCCTTTCCACCAGGGTTTAAAGCTGCGCAGAGGGAGTTCAGCTCTTCACAGTCAAGAGGCAGCTCACACAAAAACTCTACATGTGCTTTTGTCTGCAGTGTTTCCCCGACGGCCAGTTTCAGTCCAATCATATCAGGCAAACACTTAAATGTCTCTTAAAAGAATGAATCAATTCAAGTAGAGATGGGGTCACTCTTATAAGTTTGTAAGAGTCAGTTTCATGACTTTGTAACAGTCCATGTGGTGATACAGACTTTAACTTGAGTCCAACATCCCTACTTGCGTTACCTGGTCAGGTGTTGTCACTCAAACACCACACTGCCGTCTGTGTCGTCCTCACTGCAGTCTGGACCAGTGAACAGTCACAGGTTTTGGAATGAAAAATATGTAATTCAGATGTGGAAACTGGCCACATTTAAAACCTTGATCAACAGTTTTCACATTGACAAAGAATCAAGAGTGTTCACACTTTGCCGCCCTCTAGTGGTGAAGCCAGCAAAGACTCACAGAAGAACCTGTTGCTGAATGTGTGCATGAGATAAAAACTAAGACAATTTGGTTTTGTGAGCAGATTCAAAGCAGGAAACCATCTAACTATACAGTATATACCTATAACACAGGCTTTGTGCACCAGGTCACCTGCAACTGCAACTAAATGATTCACACTCCACAGAACATCCTGCACTGCTGTCACTGATCACTGCACGTCTGTAGGCCGATGACTTTGACAGACACATCAGTCTAGAAGCAGACGAGATTTCCCAGCTAATGTGGCTCATGCTCCAAAACAAGGATCCTACACTTCCCATGATGCACCTTGCGTACGTCTTTTATTCTCATGACGCCTCCAGAGTGCGGCGCTGCAGTGTAACTGTGACCTCAGCAAACCATCAGCAAATCAACGAGACATCCTCTCAGTTTGACTACAGGAGCATAAGGTGAGAAAATAAAACCACGCTGATGTCAGTGGTGAAGAATTTGGTAGTTAAACATCGATGAAGCACATTTCTAGTTTTGGTTTTATTTTCTCTTTTTTTCCTGTACAATTTAGAGAAAATATTTTCTTAAAATGAGCTTGTGTTTTGTCTCTTTGCTGCTGCAGTGCACTGAGCTCTGAGCGTTATAATCTTAAACTGAGATCTTGAACTCTGAAAAGTCATTTTACAGCTGTTTCAGTTTTCACAGGCCGACTCGTCTAAACCAAAGTAAAAATGTAAAGAGTCTAGGCTGACTGAACCCTGTGCTTAGTCTTTTTTTAAAGATAATAGAGACATTGCTTCCTTAGTGTAAAATGTAATTAATGTAAACCAATAGTGTTCTCTGTTGTGTTCACACACAAACACTAACAACAGACTGAACGTGTTAGAGATTTGTTTTTGTTTTGTTTTTATGTATAACGGGGGCATGCCAAGTCACAGCATTCTGGTTTGTAGCGACAAAATTACAGCAAGACACATTGAAAAACACTTGAAAGTATTCCCACATGCGCACGCACACGCACACAAACACACATCCTCACCGTCACAGTCATTCACGCATTTTTTGTACAGACCAGAATTATTCATAACTTCATATCAGCATTAAGAAGTACCTACAGAGTACAGGAACAACACAGACCGAGTCCGTCACCTCCGACCACGTTCACACTGCAACACTTCAACGTTCAAGTCAGATTTTACTTTGTCTTTTAATTTCCACATTTAGCAGCACAGACAGTGTCAGACATGCAGCTGCTTTAGAGATGCATCAAAATACATTCAAGTCTCCTTTTAAAAGTACAAATTTGACACA
This sequence comes from Trachurus japonicus, assembly GCF_045865225.1. Lineage (NCBI taxonomy): Eukaryota > Metazoa > Chordata > Actinopteri > Carangiformes > Carangidae > Trachurus > Trachurus japonicus. The sequence continues at coordinate 32,374,850 of NC_140909.1, read as the reverse complement.
TGGGGAGATGATTTAAGTTTTGATCTCACATCAGTTCTCCTTTTGTCACACTTTAAAATCTGTGTCTCCGTGGATCAAACCGACAGAGATTTGGTTTCTAAGAGTCGAGTAGATGAGAATTTGCTGTGGATGTAAAGTTCGTATTCATTGCTCCATCATCTCCTAAGGATTCAGAGAACTGATGCATCTCACTGCTCTGGGATTAAACTCACTCCTACATTACACATTATAAGTCTTTTGTTGGTTGACTTTCAAACTCCACAAATGTGACAATAATGCTTTCCTTGTTTAACATTTAAGTTTAACCTGTGGTCCAAAAAAATGATCATCAGAATAATAAAGAAAAGAATCAGGATATCAATGAGAAATTAAAAAAAAAAGAGCTAGATCATTCCAGACAGGAAGATTCAAGGAAGCGCCTCTAAGCTGTGTGACTGAATCAAAACCCAGTGCTCACACAGGAGTTCGAGGAACAATCTGAATTTGGAACAATCAGGAGCAGTGTGAACGTGACCAGTCGCTAATTTCATCCTATTACATTACAGTTCTTAAAGTCCATATAAAACCATTTACATTTGGGGTAAATGTCTCGAGTACAAAAAAGGCACTGCCATTTGTTATTCTAAATATGACTTTCCCAGCCTTGTGCATGCAGTTTTAAAATATAAATTACACTTTCTTTTTTTTTTTTTTTTCCAAATTTCCTCCTTTTCTTTTTTCTGCATTTTCTTCAGTTTTTTGTCTTTTTTGTGTTTTTTTATTATTAAACATACAATATTCCTTTGTCAAATATATACGTAAGCCTGCAGTCAATACAGGACACCGGCTCTTTGATAAAATAAAACTAAATGAAGTACAGGAGCACAGTCAAGCGGTAACACTTTGTTACACAATGGATGCTGCTGAATTAAAAAAAAAAAAAAAAAAAAAAAATCTTGGCATCCCATATTGACATAAACTGAATAAACTGCAGACTCTAAAAATACAAGATAAAAAACAGCATATATGTCTCGACTTAAAGTACATTAAATGTATTTTTTTTTTTTTTTTGGAATATCAAGGCGTTATCTAACTGTTAATACCGCAGTGTGCACAGCGTTAGAAGCATTCCTGGACACCCACAGAGCTGATATGCGTTTAGAAAACAGTAAAAATAAAAGCATTTGGTTTTGAAGAGATGTGTAATGATCCAGACCTCAGAGCTGAAACCCTCCATTGTCCCGTCACAGGCTCCATATTCTGCACTAACCACGGCCAAGCAGAGACCGGAGGCTGCTGGTGCTGATTAGCTCTCTACACTCAAAACATGCTAATTTACTGTCGGTACAGAATCTCTACAAAATGTGGCATAGATGAGAATTTGTTCACAATGAGAAAACTATAGAATATTACCGGTCTTACTCTTTAATGTAACATGCATAGAGACCTATGAGCTTCTCCCATAAAGACCAGGCGGTAATACACACACAGCACCAAGTTCAGACTCCAGACCTCAAATCTCAACCTAGAAAGGCCCTTACTGTCTAATGCCTCTTGTCAGGGGGGGACTAGTCTACTTCCTGGCCTGCCAAAGACAACGACTGCAACAACAATGCACCACTGTTTTGTTTTCTGACATGAATCGATGTGTCTGTGACGGGCCGACTCCGGCTTTCAGCTGTGCTCCAACACCCCAACTTCACATGAAAAATCTCAACATTACACTGATAGATACAAACAAGGTTATAGTTCAACAGCAACAACAACAACAAAAAGAGAAAACAGTCTAAGTCAACAATAACTATGTTAATATTTGAGATGTACGTATGGTCACCAGCCATAACATGTTAATACATATGGTACTTTAAATAATAATACACCTAAATGAGTAAAAGTATCACCTCTGCAAAAATTATGAAAAAAAAAAAAAGAATAAATAATTGTATCTACTTTAAGTACTGATTCATATGGCAGTGACACTCAAAGAGTCTGAATACGGTCCTGATGCTGCCTCTCACTGCGGAGCATCAGGAGAAGACGTTTCCCTCCCCCCGCTCAGGATTCAAACGGGTTCATGTCACATTTGTGCTTTGGTGGAATCTTCGTCCTCGCTCACAAACGTACAGACGACCGCCGTCTGTCCTGCTCCTACAGAGCGTAAGAGCAGGAAACACCTCAAATACTGACATACAAATGTGAAGAGTGTGCATGCGATGTCACGGCTGTGAAACTGACAACACACAGTTTCCCATGTGGTATGTGTGTGTGTTTGTATTTGTGTGTGGACTGTGAGTATGCCCACATCTGGACTGTGCTTTAAAGCCACTATCACTGGATCTGACGCCACATTCAACCAGTCAAGGCTCAAGAAAGGACCATAACAGGATTTCTGCATGTTTTAACCCATTAAACACACAAGAGTAATAAAGTGTAGTGTGGTGTTTTACATGTAGGTAGTCAGTTGTTTCTTTTATGATGTGGTGCTGACTCAAGAGGATAAGTGTGGTTCTAATAGAGCTGTAATGATTACTGATTTAAGTGATCCTTTCAGATTCTTGTTATGTATAAACAGTAAAGCGCATGGTTCAATATTATGAAAAATGTTGGACTAAACCAACAGTGGGTATGAGCTCAGATAAACTGTGAAATAACATTTTACACTATTTTATATACAAAACCATTAACTGAGGGAATTGTCTGCAAATTAATCAATGACAATAATAACCACTAGCTGCAGCCCTGCACTTCAAACCAGATCTTGTATAAAAAAAATTAAAAAAAAAGCAACTGCAAAATGAAACAGAACCTATTGTGATGTAGTAACTCCATCAAGACTGTGCAAGTTCATTTTAATACCATGGTTAAAATAATGGAAACTTTGATTTATTAAAAATAGAATACTTGTCATTATTGTCACATAATGTAAATGGGCTAAAACATGCAACAACACTGATATGGCCCTTTAACTGATATGGCCCTTTAACTGTGTGGGTAGATTCAGTCCAGGAGTAACATCCACCACCAGTCAGATGAGCAGAAATCATTTAAGGTTAACGATAGGTGTCAGGAGCTTTGAGCCTCTGCTGTGGGGTTTAACATCGCCGTGTGATGTGGTTCTACCACTTGACTTTTCTGACCTCTGAGACTTCAGCTCTAACGAGAATTAGTGTCAATCTCTTCAATCTGCTCTGATTCGTCCGACTCCAAAGCACAAAACTGTCATTTGAGCCTTGAACGTTTGGAGTTTAGTGTATCACATTATCATATCAAGTGCAGGATACAAAAGAAGTACTATAGAATTGCAACATACTAATGAAGAAACTAAAACAATAATCATCAACGACCCTTAGTGACGATCATTCAGGGTCAGGACTCTCAGCGCACGTGCTCAGTTTTAAGTGGCACAGAGGGGGAGTTTCCTTACCAGCTTATTTCAATATAAATCTATTCTTATAAAGTCTGTTTTCCATACACAATAAACTGAGGATAAACATTAAGACACAGAATAACCATGAAATTCAGAATAAAAAAAAAAGATAAAATGTATTCCATGTGGGCCTGCACAGACAGAACAGACAGAGAACCGTGTGTCCACAGGCCGTCTCTTCTTCGTCGTCTGTGCCGCCGTGACTGTGTTTGACCAGCAGGTGGAGGTAAGCACTAGTGAGACAATCTCTGGGAAACGCTACCCCTTCATGGATTGACAGTTGTGTGATTTCTCCGGTGTTGCAATCGCCTCGGCAACACGGTCTGCGCGGAAACCCAAAAAAATGGACCTCCTGTTTTGTTCTGCTTCACACGTTTCACAGTCTCCCTCTTCCACTGAGAATGAGTTGTACTTTAGTTGTAACATGCAGCTTAAGCATCTCACCCTGCTTTTAGAAAAAAAAAAAAAACCAAGCCCTGTATCTGAACGTGCAGACGGATCCCACTTGACACCGACAGCTGCGTTCGTCTCCCATTTGCGTGTACGAGAACCTAGGCTTTCACGTGTTGCGCCTACAGAGGCTCTGAATTCAAAGAGTTCATACAGTACATGCTGTGGATAAACAATAATGTGACTGACCGGCGCCTAATTCACCTCCTCCTACGTTCACTCGCTCACATTAACAGATTACAACATGATTAGACATGACATCATCTTCCTCAGTCATTCTCCGCCGACCAGAGGTCCTGCCTCTGATGTCTTTCTCCTTGAAACATCCGCTTCCCCTTCCTGCATCACTTCAGCTTTATTCTTTCTTCCCCTACTTTCTGTGTCTCTTTCTGCATCTTCCTCTTCTTCCTCTTATCCCTCTTCACACATCTCACTCTCTCTCTCTCTCTCTCTCTCATCCTCTTCTCTTGCTCTCTCTTATTGTAAATACTCCAGCCAACACTTTGTGGTTGGCTGATGAACTAAAGAACAAGCAGGTCGGTTGTAAACTAGCGTGACAGCTACTCATGGGACGTAAAGGTGGTACGCGGCCAAGGCTTTACAGAATATTCCACAATTCATACCTGAAGGTCATACATGTTTCTGTACCCTTTCAAAGTAGCATCATTATGTAAACAATAAATACATACAAACACAAATAAATGATTTTTTTTTTTTTTTTTGGCCACCCAATACTGAGCAAGAGGCCTTCCCAAGCTCTAAAAGCATCCTGGACACACTGTCCTCGCTGAAAACAGTCCAGGAAATCCCAAACTTCCTTCTTGCGTCCTTGTAGCTCTGCTTGTCTCGTCTTGTTTCTGGGTTTGAGGTACTGTTATGCGTTTGAAAAGATGCCACGAGCTGTGGTCGATGTGCAGGGACCAGAAGGTCTTGGAGAGAGGGAAAGGGGGGTCTCGGTCTCGCCGGGCCCTGATCCGGAGGGCCAGCGTCTCCCTCCTGCTGTGGGGAGGACTGGACTGCAGCGCTGCTTCTGGAGCGGCGCTGTTCACACACTGTCCAGGTCGTGTTTGTTGCTTTTTCCTCTCCCCTCGCCCCAGATGCAGGTGACTGTGAGCATGCTGGCGGAGCAGAAAAGTGTGTTTTTTTTCCGACCCGATGGACGGTGCCAATGTGATAGCTTGTGTTAGCCGTTTGATGATCGGCGCGCTTGTGTTTCTTGGATCCCGCCCGGTCCTTTGGTTGAGCTCTACCATTGGCTGCAGGGAGAGGGAACGGGAGGGCTGGTGACCTCGAGGTGACTTATCGGGAGAGAGCCTCGTGAACCTGCGCTGTCCTGCTGCTCTCACTCCAGTCCTCAGTTCATATTGTTGATGTGCGGTCGGCACCGTCTGAGGAGGAGAGGAGAGAGAAGAGGAGACGTTAAGGTCTGAAACCATCAAGATCCTGGTGAAGATACCGGGACAGGCTGTAGATTTCCTGTCACCCTGAACAAGAATAAGCTGATACAGTGGAGGATGATCTCGTAACTCCCATTTCCATTTCTCTTCTTCTAGGTCAGCTACATCAGTGTCTTGTTTTAAATCTCTCCTTAAAACTCATTTTAATCTGAAAGTTTTCCTAATTTTATTTATTTGTATTGGTTGTCATTTTATTGGTTTTATTGTTGTAAAGCACTTTGTAACATTTATTTTGAAAGGTGCTATATAAATACAGTGTATTATTATTATTATTCAGATTAACCAATGCTGTAACTGTTACGCAACAACAACAGGGAGATTTTTAACAGTACATTCTTCCAAACCATCTTTACAAGATCCAGTGGACAGCAGTATTAACCATAAGCTGTTTGCACAAAGCCTCGTCTGATTTGTAGTGTGGTCGTGATCTCACTGTGGTATGAGCTGTTTGTAACGAAGGCCTGAAGCATTTCTGACTTGGTGAACAGTGAGGGGCCATGGCCCACACTGTCATGGTGAGAGAACAACACATCTGTCAAAATACTGATAGAGGCTTTCAGAGAAAAACAACAGTCTGACAGCTGTTGCCTCTGGTGTGGCTGGAGAGGAAAATGTTATCAGGCTGCGCACTGGTGGACATTTTTATTCCAAAGTAATAAAGCCTCCATTATGATACTGAAAGGGCAGGTTTGTCTCATTGTGTGCTGCTGTTGAATAGCAATGCAGAGTACACTAACACAAGAGTGTGACACAAATTACAGCTGGGAGTACTAAGATTTGACGAGTCTCGACCAATCAAATGCCCTGGTTCAACCGTATGTGGCTGAACTTGATCTGGTGATGAGACCAGCATCCGTTCCTGATCAATTCACACTTTGATTTACCCAAAGTTAATTCCTGTCTAATAAACAAAAATAAACGGATGGTGCATTCACTGGAGGAAAACTACTAATCCAAAGTTTTCCCTCCGCTAACCATCTACCGGTACCAAGATCCTCACCTCAGAATTTCAGAAACTATATTCAGTGTGGATCCATCACAAGTTCTTGCGGTTTTATCTCAGCACTACTGCACATCTAGAAAAATCAAATCAATCCTAACTAACTAATGGTCTCTGCTCTTACACTTGTCACACTCGCTGTTAGTTTAGTGATACACTAGCTTCAGTTCTCTTTATTACACTAGGCTTTTCAAAATCTACCTATGCCGACGAAATGTCAACATCCTTTTGCTCACACACTCATGAAACATTGTGTTCTGGGTGATGTCCTGTCGCTGGTTTGGATTCAGTTACGAAGCTGTGTTAATCTGAAGCTCGCCACAGCTGGCCTGATGTTCAGGTGCAAAGGACTAGAAGAAGCCGAAGCCCTGACAACGAAGGAGTTTCATAAGTTCAACACACTGTCGTTCTGCTGCCCAGCTCTGCTCTCCACCTAACACACACACGCACAAAGCAGCACTTGTCCACCGTTCTGTGCCGAGCACTGAGGCCCACTGTCTTCACCTCAGTGGAGTTTTGGTGGGGGTGAAGCTGGCAATGACTTTAACTCAGACTAAAACTCTGAATGTTCTGTATAACCAGGTCGCCAAATGACTGACTGGACTCATTCCATTATCACGCTCGTTAACTTCCATGTTCAAAGTTTTTATGTTCACATTGGCACTTCTATTGTCATCTTTGCTGCCCACATTAAATATCAAAACTGTGTGGATTTGCCTGTTTTATAGATAAGTCTACTGTATATGAAGTAATTATAACAATCAGATCATGAAATCCCTCAACAACTAACTGACTTCACTGTGACGGGGCATCACAGACATGTTGTTGTGATATCACACTCCACCTTTTCTGTGTTTTTTCTTCCATGTCTTCCTCTACAGTTCAATGTGAAAACAATAAACAGCCGTTACATAGTTTACTTTTATGTTACATCATTAGAAAATAGCACGGAAGAAAAACTTTATTTTATTCAACTTAATTTACAATTGTCTGTGTTTTAAATATGATGTAATCCTCCAAATAGAGTTGCACCGTGGGTCATATCTGATGATACAAATTACAGTTGTGAATGAAAGTCATTGTTTAACCCAACTTTTCTCCTCTGACTCTTCTCATTTTATTTCCCTCCTGAGCTGAACCGACCTCGGCCGTTGCCAGAATTGCTGTCGAATCTCAAACTTGGCGAGTTTTGGAGCCGCTTGGCCAGACTGGGCCAACCAAATCAAACACATCTGAAAAACCGTTGCCGGGCTCCAACAAGTCTGGAGTTATCGATGGGCCTGGATCTCCAGACTTGATTCTGTTCACACAGCAGTATAATTAACTTGGGGTTTGAATGGGCCAGTCAGCCCTTAAGATCGGTGTTAAGATCAACTAAAGAGACATAACCTGAACATGACTCGCTAACTGATGGACTGATAGGACGTTTGGACACTTCAGAGTTTACTTTTGGCTTTAAACGTGACACAGAAGTCGTGGTGAGTCAGTCCTGACTGCCGGCCTTTACTGAAGCTCTGATGACTGAAGCCTGAGAGACTGGAATCAAGTCCTGCTCCTGTGTTTATGTTGAACATGATGTTGAACATGATAAAACTGGATATACACACTACACAAGTTTCTGGTGGCTGTTAGCCAGCCCCACAAAAAATGAGACTGTTTCAATTACATTAATCCTCATATTCATTTTCAAAACATCGAAATGCAAAAAGAAGAATAAAGAATAGATGGAAGCCTCACATGTTTTTGCCTTCAACTCCAAAACCAATGGATATTACCTACTACGGTTTAATATTTAGGATCAATTAAAAACAGTGTCTTACCTCCCAAGGCGTGCTCTGTCATACTCAGACACAGAGACTCAAGGCGATTGTTGATGTCTGGCTCTGTCACTGGTAACTGATGATCTGCAACAAAAACACATTTGAAGCAAAATTAGCATCAGTGATTAAAAATATTCAATACAAACAAATCTGATCCTCTCCATGGTAGAACGTATGTATAATATCACTGACGACTAGTCTAGTTCCTTATTCAGTGCTGATTTCTCCTGACCTGACACATTCTCCAATATTTGACCTCAGTTGAACAGAATCATAGTTGGTCATTTTCTTTCTATTAAATCTGATTAGCTGGAGGACAAAAAAAATGAATTCACAGCAGCTGCAAATCCACTGAGACAATGTTGTCCACTCAACCAGAGTGTCGCCTGGATAATCAGATTATACCACACTGTGAACTCCAGCACCGAGACACATGCTACTGCTACACCACCAAAACAATGAGTGCACTGCTGCAACGTCTTTTGTGTGTAATGAATTGAGACTGGGTTGGGGAAATATTTCAAAATGCGTTAATTGAAAAGAACATGAAATATAACTAATCAAGAACAAGAAGCCTGCTTTGATTGACTGATTGCCTGATTTGACTGACTGATTCATTCATGATGATAAATAATGAGCCAGTTCATTCAACAACTCTTTTCCAACCCAAACAAACATTATAGTAGCTTTCTTATATTGCTCATAATACGTGGAAATGACTTTGTTCAATATCAAGCAAAACTTATTTTGCTACAAAAGCAAATGTAAAAGAAGAGGAAGCACACTGGAAATGATAAGAGCAAAAGTCAAGAGAAAACTCCAGGGCAACAGCTTCAATAACCGACTTGTTGTTTCAATCACCACTGAATGATTTGCTGTTTGTTGTCTAGGTTTCAACTGAGAGCAGGGTGGAGATCGTTTTGTAAACGGCTGGGTTGAGGCTAGAGCGGAGGAGTGTTTGTGTGTGTGTCTGTGTATATTGGAAGGGTTGGGGTGGGGGGGGGCTATATTTGGGCCACAGTACAGCCTAGCAACCCCTTGCAGCCATTTAGTCGTGATCTGAGTCTCCAGCACAGGCTGGGCAGTGAAAATCCCTTGTGGCCAGAGAGAAAAGCTGAGTTAGGCCCAGTAGTCCACACTGGGCTATTTATAGGCTCCAAATCCCCCCCACCCTCACCCACCACCCCCCCTTCACCGCCTGTACACACAGGCTTAGAACGATACAAACACACACTGAAAAGAACTTGACACACACTTTTTCCTTCATCCCCATTTTCTATACTGTGTCTTACTTAATAAGAGAGAAGGAGAGAAAGAAAGGAAAGAGAGAGAGCGAGAGCAAACATACTGTATGTGCACAGAGAGAGAGAGGGGTGGGGTGGTGGGACGGGCGGGTGGAAGATATCTAACCTTTCAGATCAGTAACTCTGGCCGAGACCCAGGTCTAACCACATTTGAGGGTGACTGTTATGTGTGCATGACTCTGCAGTTGTCAGAGAGGGAGATGGACAGATGGGAGAGAAAGGGGGAGCGATGGAGGGAGAGATGGGAAAGTTAAGAAAGAGAGTGAGTCAGGGAGAGAGAGAGGAGGACGGGAAGGAAAGTGGGCCAGGGAGCCCCGTCCTCGCTGCACAAAGAGCCTCATTGTGAGACTCCTCTGACTCTTTCCTCCCTCTCTGCCTGCCTCCGTCTCTTCCTCTCTCACATACAGTCTCCACTCTCCCTCCTCTCTCCTGCTTTTCTAAATTTGTTTTTCCTCTCATTCTAAAAAGAGACACTTGTGATGTGTGTGTGTGTGTGTGTGTGTGTGACAGAGTAGAGGAAGTCCTAGCTTGTCCTATAACCGTCCACTGTTCCTGTGGGACAAAGTCCAGTCAGCGGAGGCTACTACAGGTCACTCCACCATGTGCTGCTGGCTACTGTGACCTGGGCCTGTGTGGACACTGAGAGGCGTTGTCAGAGGCAACACCACACAAAGGGAGGGAGGGGGGGGGGCTCAGGGCTGAGACAAAGGTATCTTAAACCAGAAATCCTCTTCCAATTGTAGAAGCACTCATAGTAACTTCAAATGCTTTGCTGTCAGTGTCCATCTACTTGTGTGAGTGTGAGTATTTGTATTTTCTCACCAGCTTGTTGAAACATGACCATGGTTTGTGGCGTGGTGTGAACCGGCAGAGAGCGGGTCCTCTGCACCGAGCTGTGGGTCCGGCTGGGCATGCTGTTGCTTCCTCCGGGGTTGGCAAACCACAGACCCTGAGGAGAATATTTGAACCAAAACATTAAATTGTGCGTCTTGAGAATACAAACTCCCTTCCTACTGTAGTTATGAGTAAAAGACATTTGGATTGTACTGAAACAGAAATCACTGTTTTGAATATTAAAAAAGAGCAAGCAAAATTAAAACATAATGACTCTTTGGGACATACAGTAAGTGGTGAACAACATTGCATTACGAAAGTACTATTTTGTTGTATTTTTGTAATATCAGGGTATATACAGGAATCTTGAAGTTAATTCTAATACCTTTTTAAGACTTTTTCAAGACCTTCTCAATATTTTTCAATATCTCACCGCCACTTCAAGCTGTAACCATTTACATCAGTGACACTTTTTTCAGTTTTAGTTTGTGATAAAGACTATAGACCACTATGATACAACAGAATTCAAAATAGGCTAGGGTAAAGGCAAAGTTTATAAAAAAAAAACAACAACAAAAAAACATTGCTCCACTCTCAAAAAACAAAAACAACAATCTTCCTTTCTTTTTATGTACCGGTTCATCTTTGCTTTTTATTAATAAAATGAATAAATTCACACACTTTCACAATGTTTTTTTGGACTCAAACAGCTTGGACAGCTAATTCAGAAAAAATACCTTCAAAATTGAAGACTTTATAAAGTTGTGAAAAGACTTTTTAATACTTTTTAAGGGTCTTAATTGTCCCAAAATTGATTTATCACCTTTTAATACTTTTCAAGACCCCGCGGTTACCCTGAATATAATGACATTAAAGGCTTTCTATATTGTTTGGCAATAACTCATTAATAAAAACTATTAAACTATTCCACCAGGATGCCCCCACCTACGGTATATGCTCAAATGGCCTCCCCCTCTTCATGGTCATTTACTCACTGATCAAAAAGGGTTATGAAATGAAATGGGCAAACTTGACAGGAGTTGGGTTTAAGCTTCACAGCTTCTTCAACATGTTCATCCCCCAGTGCTCCTGTCTAGATGTCTGGCCCACACCTAATGACAGTCTCAGACACTCACCACACAAATTCCTCACTGTAACCTGCCTATTATACCCCCAACACCACTACCACACGCCCCTCCCCTCCCTTCTCCCCCTCTGTGCCCCCCCACCCCCCCCCTCATGGCTCTCCAGTGCCGTGGGCCAGGGAAAAACAGGAAATGCCTGTGCACTGTTCTCACTGCCTCTGACTGGCTCTCTCACTCCCTCTCTCATACATACTCATATCAACTCTCTCTCTCTCTCTCTGTTCGCTCCTCCTCCAACACCACAACTACCTCTCCCAAACTATGACTCACATATTTCCCTCCCACCCTCCTTCTCTTTTTCTCTCTCTCTACACATCCACGCCACAGTCCCACACAAGGAGATCCAGCGTGACGAGGAGGAACTGAGGTATTTCCTCCCATTGTAAAGGATCAGAGATTGAGAGAGAGAGAGAGAGAGAAACAGAAGGTGATAGAGAGAGAGAAAGAAAGAGAGAGAGAGGTTCACTATGAACTGGGTCAGCCCAGACCAAGTGTGCCAGGATGGGCCTGAAACAGCTCCACAGCTCCTCCTGTTTCAGTGTTGGGCGCTGACGCAGGGCCTCTGGTATGTGGGGTGACCTGCCTACAAGTTCCATCCACCTCACTTCATTCGCCAAACACCACTGCTACTCCTCTTCCTCACCCCGCATTTTTTCAGAATGGAATAAAAAAGACTATTTCGGGAGGAATACGTGCTCAAGAAGGAATTCTGCTGCCCAGGTTATTGTAGACATCCTGGAATGTATTATTTCACATTTCAAAATGTTCCTTTGTACAGTCACGAACACCACTGCCCGTCAGCAGTCCGTTCAGTGTATTCATAAAGACAATACCATGAGTCCAGTTACTACATAAACAAATGACGATACCACAAATCACCAGGAATGTGGCTTTTCCTGTATTAAAGAACATAAATCAATCTAAACTATGCTTCCTCATCTGACTTCTCTGAACACCTCAACGGGTGCTACATCAAAACTGACAACAAAGTGAAAATAAAACTGTTGAAGCATGTCAAGAAACTCTGTTGAAGAGGTGGTTACTCTGTGCAGAACTGAACTGAACCATACAACTTAATAGCTTTGGATGAGACCAATTAATCAATTCATTTATCCATTTTATGATGTAAGCTCAGCTAAAAACTGTTTTTTTCCCCTATTATAAATATTTTCTTTTCATAATATAAACAATGAGTTTATAGTGTAAATTACATAATAATCAATAATTAAGACAAACGCACTACCATACTCAATAACTCAATATAAGGTATTCTGATGCAGTTTTGGTATCACTTGAAGTATTACAGTATGTGCGCAGCCTGCTGGGTTGACTCACCTGTCTCCCCTGCTTGGGGCCGGTGGGCGTGCTGCTGGAGCTGCGTGGTGTGGGTCCCAGCAGCCCCGTGCTTCCCAACAGGCCCAGCCTGGCACCCGGCAAGCTCCTGGAGGGCATCTGGAACTGGCGAAGGCTCCTCCTGGTCGACACACTGCCCCCAACACAGCCAGCGGTGGGGAGAGAGTTGGACTGGCCAAAGCGGCTGCAGCAGGGGGAGATAAAAGGGGAAAAGAAAATGTTTCTATCATTATCACCATGGTAATTAGAAGCCATCTTTTTTTCTTCCTCACTACTGTTTATTTCTACACTGGAATACAATTGTCTGTTGTATTTTCTTTTTTACTTCTAGCAAAATAATCTTTTCTCTGTGTGTATGGGAAATATACAGTGGCTGTAGTGTACCCTTTCATTTATCTTCATTTGTATTGGGGGGATAGACAGAATAAACCAGATGCAACAGGGCATTGACATTTTAATTCATTAATTTTAAATGATCATCCCTCAATCTTAAAAACATATACCGGTACTGTACATACAGAACAGACAAGAGTCATCCACTACCGACACTAACTGATCCCTCTTCACACTGTTTCAGCTTATCATGGTCTGTCTCTTCTTACAATCTGGATTTGACTGTTTTGTTTAAGATAAAGCCAATGAGACAGGACGATGAAGGTTATTTCATGTCTGTATGTGTACCTCCTCTGCGGTCTGTACCCTGCTATGTCAAGGAGGGTTTTCCTCGGAATGGACCGGAACAGCCTCTGGACCTGTTGTTTCCATGACAACAGCCTCTTCTTCTGCGTCTCAGTGAAGGACTGACAGGGGAGAGAGAAGAGGAAGCAGCAATCAGGGATGAACTACGGTATGATTAGTGGACAGCACGGCAGCAAGAGAAAATCTACACTAGACTGTAATGACATTGAGACTTTCAGTATTTCCAGCTGTAGAGTTTCACTGAGATGAGAGTAGAACTCATCTATGATCCATGGGATGTATCACACAATCTGTTTTTTTTTTTTTTTGCTTGTTTGTTTTATGGACCAGATCTTTTGATTTGTATCAACTGCATGAATAAAGACCCAATGCCAGTAAATTCCATTAAATACAATCCAAGCAAAATTCAAAAACATGAAGAATGAACTATTACTCAAACTCACAAAAGTAAAGAACTCTGTGAACATGCTATCATTCAGACCTAAATTTCCCAATGAACAATGATCTTGTATGATTTTTTCTTCTATGCAGTGCGGTAATGTGCTGTTTCTTCCCTTCATTTGACATGACACATGAGTGCATACCTCATGGATAAGGCACTTATCGATCAGTTGTAGGTAGGAGCTGATGTTGTCCTCGTCCGACCTCGACACCAGTAGCTGAGTACAAACTGAGGACAGGGGAGGTGGACAACACAACATTAAGACAAAACCCCTCTCAATCCACAATGACATTCTCATCCGAGTATCAGTGCACGCAGCTCACCTTTTTTTTAAGCATGTGTTTTTTAGTTTTTGTTTGCAATTACAGCAATTCAAACAAGACAATCTTACATGCAAGAAACAGAGCAAACTTTTTCTCCCTATTCTCCCTCCCGTCCCCTCTTCCTCTTGCTAAATAAGTAAAACGTTAAAACTATCAAAAATAAGATGAAAATAAAGCAATAAGGAAGAGAAAAAAAATGTAATAAAACGCAGCTCACCTTTGCCCATAACTCGAGTGAACTGGCCAGGTAGGTCCCCCTCTGCGATGACACTCGCACCCGACTCGGCCTCCCCACCCCCACTCAGGTGGGAGCCGGGCGCAGCGTTCTTACCCTCAGGGCTCAGGAGGGAGCGCTGCAGGGAGGCCTCTTCGCCACCACTGAACGCCTTGATAGGCGTCATGATCATCTGGTGGAGCTCCTGCAGCGGGGCTCGCAGATTACTCCCCTCCAACACATCCTGGTGGTGGCAAATCATTGAAGGGGAAAGAAAGAGAAGAAACATTAGAAAGAATGAATGGGTTTTTTAAATTTCTTTTATTCACAATAATTTGGACGGACTTACTTCTGACCTACAAATATCAAGAGAGAGAGACTACCACAAGCAGATGGCAAGGTCTCTGACCGAAGAGCCACGTGATACTGCACAGAATAAAGTAATACCAAAAATACATACGTCTAATTTTCCTTTACTACTTGAGTCCCCGTTTATCCCATCAGCCTTCCTCCCGCCCATCACAGAGCAGCGTCATACAGTACATGAGAGTCTGTGTAAACCCAAAATACCAAGCAACAGGTGTCTTGTTTCCCCAGGCCCTACAAATGCAGCGGTAACAAATTTTAAAGTGAAGCGTTGGTGAAAAGGTTAAGCCTGAATTTAGCTGGCCCAAGAAGTCCCTCCTGTGGTGTGCCCTTGAGCGCCATTGTCTTGCTTCGAAGGCTGAATTGGGGGAGGGGGGGTGAGGAGTGGCAGGGGAAAGCGGATGGGTTTAAATTCGGAGCCCAAAACTCTCCTTCCTGGATTAGATGTTCCCCTAGCTGCCTTCTCAGATACGTAACACCAACTGAGAATGGCCACTCCTCTGACTCTCTGTCATGCACTAGAGAAGAGGTGGTGTGCTGTGGTGTCCAGGAAGGTTAGAAGCTCAATCACCATTTCAAAAAGAACTCCGTAAGAAATAACATTTTTTAAATGTGTGTGATTTCGGGTATGACTAGAAAATGAATAAGAACATTTCTGTGTGGAGACAAGGCAGGACGGATGTGGAGAAGAGTCACTCTGACCTTTTCCAGGCTGCGCAGTAGGTTCTGCCTCTCTTTGAGCTTCTGAATACTGATGACGATCTTGTGTCTCGCTCCTTTGGTGACTTTCTGTTGAAAGAAAGAATTTTGTGTCAGACTTTCACGTGGTGATTGGTCTCTCTGTCTGCAGACCACTACCTATAATTTGGGTAAGGATGATAAGGCCTGAAACTGATTCTGGCTAATTAATTTCAGTTGAGGCTAATTTGCCTTCTCATATGTCCCATGAAGGATTGATACCAACAATCCAGATGTTTACAGATCAGACAAACAGCGGTATACTGAATTCTCTGTCACACAAGGAACCTCTTTGTCTTTTAGCTGGAATTCAGCACGTCTCAGTGCAGTTACGCATTATGTTGGGGCCAGACAGAGAAAACGTTAGCAGCACCTGGAGGAAGTTTAGGATTTCCCGGGAAGCTGTGTTAATATTAGCTGCATCCTCTGTGTCAGAATAGACCCTTCAGCATCTTTATCTAATACATAACAGTAGCATTTATTCCACCATTAGTTATACAGTATGGTAACTTCCAAATAGAAGATAGTTGTTTTTATTCAATACTAATAGAGTATTGTTTCAGCTCTTAATTATCTGCATTGCTCCTTATGTATCAAAAGTACATGCTGCCCTTGTCCCTTGTCTTGCCTCGCAAAGTCAACAAATCTAAATTGGTGCAGTGGTATAAAAATTCCTAAAGTATTTGATGGTGTTGAATGAATCAGTTTGAATCAGTGAACAACTTAGTCTGTGTGAAGTTCTTATTCTTCTTCAAAAACAGACTGAAAACCAACACTAGCTCTGTCCATGTGTGTGAGTGTATATAAACCTGTGCCTCTAGTTGCTCTTCTGTCAGTGACATCATCTCATCGTAGGTCATAGTGGAAAAGAGAGCGGCGTATTTATGGAGACGGAGACTCTTTAGCCACGCAGGAACATCTGTGGTGGAAGAAAACATGTGCGTGCACACATGCAAACGCACACGCACAAGTTTTACTTTGTTGTCAATACAAATATATAGCACAAAACACATACAAAAGAAGAAGAAATAAATGTGACATGGTTTGTAATAATATTGTTAACCATGAACTGGGTAAGTAGCAGAAAATAGATAGATACAATTAAAGTCCACATGGTAATTGTATATAACACATCAGATATTTGTAACAATGGAATTTTACAGTCAGTTTTTTCCTGAATCCATATAGAAATATTTCCTAAGTACCATTATGCCAAGCTATATTTAAGACATTTCATAATAAAATATGGTAATGACCTTTGTTTGAAACAATATGAAGCATTTTCAAAGCCTGCAGATAGTAGCAGATATAGAGTATTACCACAGATCTACTATCTGTGGTAATACTCTGATAGCATATGAAGAAAGTCATTAGCTTTCAGGCAAATGTGTAAGTCATGCAGTTGGCAAAATGACCAATAAATCAAATGTTTACTGATCACATGTTTAGTCAGACATCGCTTACTGGAAATGCTAAATTGCTTACTAACGCTCAACTTGTCTGTACTCAACATTCAAACTGCTGAGTGTGTTAACTACTTATTAAGACAGCTTTGGAGTGAAGCCCAGTGTTTTAACTCGCTGCTTAAAAATTTATAACAGCATCCCCAAGAGTAGGAAAAAAAGTAGGCATTCACTGTATCTTAAATGTAATCTTGGGAAGTCAATGCTCTGTAACACTAAGGAAATCAAGGATCTTATTTCTACATGTGGCATTTGACACTCAGGGCAGAGTCATTTTTGGCAGTAACACAAAACTGAAAAATGGTCTTTAAATTCTTCTCTGAAATGAGGCAGACAAATGACAGCTCGTTCACTGTGCATTTAGTTTCCTACAGGTTTAGCTAGATGTCAAGATGACAAGTCCTTGTAAAAGGGAGGACTGGAACTACATTAAAGGTTTAACACTGGTGTAGACAGTGACAGCCTCAGAGTAAGGTCACTGGGGTCAGCTGTTCTGGCCTCTGCTTTCCCTGAAAAACCTCTCTGACTGGATCAACAACTTGCCACAGCCTCCAGTTAAATGTCTGTGAGGCACACATAGCAGACGGCCCTTCTCCAGTGAACTGGCCATGTCCCTTTTCTTTGTTATCACTCCTAAACCTGCTGTATATTCTGGGCAGATTAGCTCATTTCACTATTCCTCATGAATTCTACTAGGATGTCTTTAAACACTTAACAATACGAGTTCCATGTGACAGTAAAAATTTAAATCCATTAACAATACATTTCAGACATTACATTGTTCAGTGTGTTGTCTTTTGTTCTAACAATATGTCATATGTTAACAGAATGTGCAATTACCATTAAAAGAGACCACAGAGACAGCATTTTTGTGTTCACCAAAAAAACGAGCAGGAGGGAAAGACAATCTGCTAAAACAGTCCCTGGTGCTGGCGCTCCCAGAAGCTCCTAGAAATCAAGTCGCCCAAAGTTATATCACAAAACAGTAGTGACACTGTAACCTAGGTTGGCAATGGGTGGTTCTGAAAGTCCCTCATACAAACACCTTGCACTTCCTACTTGTATCTACATTTCATTTTGCTTTCTGTCTGACAGTCAGTTGCTCTCTGACAGAACTGGGTCAAATTTTAAAAAGTTAATCACACTACCACAACATTAGTGTTTGTAAAACAACTTGATAATGCTGATAATTGCACTTGTGGGTGGTCTGCCTTTACTCACCTCTCATGCCGCTGCCCTCCTCATGGAAAGAACTGCGATGCAGACCCGAGCCTCCTCCTAAACCAGCCTCCTCCAGATGCTCACTGCCTCCGCTGCCGGAGGAAGCGATGCTGCTCTGGGGTGAGAGAGGCGCGTGGTCCGGGGCCGGGCCTCGAGCGGTCCGTAGGTCCTCCTGGGACAGCCAGACGTGACCCAGAGGCTGGTTGCTTGGGCCGCTCATGGGAGGGGTTAGGGACACCGAGCGCTTCAGGGGACTGTGCTGCTGGCTGCTTCCTCCACTGGTCAGGACTGCAGGAGGACAGCAGGAACAGTCAGGATGACCAATCGCACACCAATTTGAAATAATGCAGAGATATCACAGTGTTTGACTGTTAACTCAAATGTCTATTACGATATTATGAATATGATGAACATGATGTAACTATTACACCTGCCTGTCTTTCGTTTAAGCATCATTTTTAATACAGACATGTCGTTGTCACACAGTAATGAGAATAATGTGCATTTTGTGTACATTATATTTCATCAAACTTTCCAATTACATATTAAATATGTTAACCCCAGAGTAGGGATGTCACGATTACTTGTTTTCACAATTAATCGTGGTATTAAACGCCACAATTGTAAAGATTCCTAAATACCGTTACTTTCACAAAAATGTGATGTTGGAACATTATTGGCAGATGTGCGCAAAAATATGGGTAAATGCACAGATACTGGTCCATTTATCTAACGTAACACTGAATGATTAGGAATTTAACTGTTAGTGTGTCATTTTTAATTAAAAAAAAAAGCAAAACAAAACAAAAAACGATTAAAATAAACGCAAACATTTGGTATAGACGACAATTTATGACCTGTATATATATTCAAACACTTCCCCTGGGGATTAAGAATTGGTCATATATTAATAGATACTTGAAATATTTTGTGTAAACATGAGTAATTATATTTTGACTAGGCTAAATTTGATTTTACACATTCATAGTGTTGTGAAATTAATTAATGCATAATAATCGTGAGTACCGTGATTATTTCTCTGACAATAATCGTACCAAGAAAATTCATAATCGTGACATCCCTACCCCAGAGTTTGACCATGGATGGAAGATGACCTCATCATCATACAGTTAAGATCCAGGTTTTCATTGCCAGTTGTTGGAAGGTTCTCGATGCCACTGACTCATCTGACGTTGATATTTCAAGCAATGCAAAAAAATATATAAAAATCTCCTGACGCATCTGTTGGCTTCATAAATTTAATGAAGATTAATGATATACTGTATGCTTACACTCATCATCTAAGTTCACTTGCCATTTAACTCTGTGTTTGAAGGGCACATTTGGAAGGAATACACAGAGCTCTCTTTTACTTGCTTATTGGTTGAAATATTCTGCCTTAAAGCCAAGAACAAAAACAAAACTTACTGATGAAATACTCTAAATCCATTGCCTAAAGATCTGGGTGAAAAATCTTTCTTCACTCTTACCTCATTACTCAATTAATAATGAATCGGTGATGAATTTATTATGAATGCCTGATGGGAACCCACTGGGGTCAAATCAGTGTTACAGTTACTGAAATCCCCTTAGTTTGAACCAAAGACGAGCAGCTCTCGCA
The DNA here is from genome assembly GCF_045865225.1 of Trachurus japonicus. Classification (NCBI taxonomy): domain Eukaryota; kingdom Metazoa; phylum Chordata; class Actinopteri; order Carangiformes; family Carangidae; genus Trachurus; species Trachurus japonicus. The sequence continues at coordinate 32,354,994 of NC_140909.1, read as the reverse complement.
TCAGATGTTTTTCCTCTCCAAGGAAGTAAACAGAATGCAAAGGTGGAGAGCCAAAGAGCTTTTTGTGTCGCCGCTCTGACGGGGTAAGCAGCCACCAATACTCCAGTCTCTCTCCTCCTCCTCCTATATGTGGTCCTCTTACTGTTGGCGCTATGTATAGGACTTCATGGGCCCAGTTTAAAATAGGTGCCCAGCTAACATTACAAGTTCCAGTCCCTAAATATTAGCCATTTTCCCTAAATACAGTCTCCCACAAAGGCTGCCTTACAAGGGAAAGGATGGGTGGTATGTCCTGCTGTGGCTTGGACTATGGTGGCGAGGGGTCATCAGGATGTTCTATCAGTGGCAGGTTGATGTGGTTGGACAATTATATTCCTGTAATCCCAATCACCATCATGGCACTGATGGACATGGGGGGACATGAAGACTTGGTGATTGACTCTCTGACTGATGGGAATTAAGTAGTGGATATTTACACCGGCCCTTTGAAGAAAGAAACATTACGGCTAATTAATCATCCTCCTCCTCATCAGTCAATTTCTGCACACCAGCTCCAATTTGCCTGTTGGATATTCAACACTTCCTCTCACTTGCATCAGTTACGGGACAGCATCTGCTCACCATGTCCATCACTGTGGTGGCCGGGGTAACTCTAGTTGATCAGTAGTGAAATCCTGAGGTCTTTTGTGTGGGTACCGGAGTTGTTAGCAGTCAAAAATACAAGAGGATCTTTCTTGGAGCAGTGAGCAGAGCTTTAAATGTGTCTTTATTTATAAACCCTCAGCTGTTTCTTTCATCTCCCAGAGAAAAAAAAAAAAAAACACAGAGCCCTTGCATTCTTGTCTGGAAATATCCTGCTCTGACCATAGTTATGTTCAATTTCAACAGCCCCGCCCTCTCCGTGTGTTGTCTTCCACCTCACGCAGCCTCTGTAGTTGGTGTGTGGGTTGTTCAGACCAGAGTAAATTTGCTGTGTTGAGTCTATTTAGTGTATTCAGGGTGCATTTTGGTAAATTTGGGATGTACTTTTATGTCTTAATGGGATTATAATGAATGCAGCATTTGACCTGAATTTAAATGTGTATTGTTTGTTGAGCTGCCAAATGTTATACAGATGCTTCTGTGACTGTGACAGTCATTATTTTCTAATCAAGCACAGCTGATGCCAAAACAAATCCGTACTATTCTAACTGCAGCAGAGAGTAACCTTTGTCATACAGCTGCTCACTGTATTGTGTTTTAAGTGGCTACTATGGAGCCAGCACCTGATATTTGACAGATAAAGCGGCTTTATTTGGGCTGTTTGCCAGATTGGTCACGACATGCAGACCGCCTGAAGGAGGGGCAGGAGATCAGGTGAACAGTCCACTCCAGACAGAGAGGCTGTCAGCATCAGGCCGGCCCAGAGTAGGTGAATCTAATCAAAGAGGTGTTCTCAGGTGGTGCAGCAGCCTTGACCACCTTGATTTTAGGAGTACACAAGAGCAGTCTGATTTGAAATGTAGCCCATTATGTCTAAAAAAAAACATACAATCATCAAAAGAAGTTAAAGCAGAAGTAAGTGATATATTTGTGTTAATATAAGTCTTAAATAGTTATATCTTCCGACAGCAATCACTTACATAGAGTGTTTGGTCTGAATCACGGGTCTGTCAGTCCCTCTGCTCTGCTCTGAGCCGAGGAGAAAACATTTATCGTATCCTACAGTTTTTATCCAATGAGGAGAGAGAACGGCATGCAGGGCTGTGTGTGCAGCCAAGGAACGCTGTGAATGTGGCGACGTAGGGACGAGGACTGTTATGGTGCGTTCAAGGAAACTCGTATTTTTCTGACCGTGAAGTCGTACCAGTTCGATCTGGTACGAGTTCACCGGTCGGAAGTTACGAGTGGCCGTTATAGTGACTTTCACCGGTAAAACAGGTCGGAAAAACACGAGTGGGTTGCCTGGAACACTACAAAGTCGTAAGTTGTGACTTGAAGCTGTAATTTACGATTTCAAAAGCCTGCCTGGAACGCAGCATTAGCGAAAACGACCGGACCACTTACTTCTGCTTTAAGTGTTGAAGGATTTGTGCCCTTGAATCTAGACTTTTAAAAAGAATTGCAAGTTTCTGTATTATTCACGCTCTAACAAAAAAAAAAAAAAAAAAGTAGAGACACAATAAATAAGGTAATTTTTTTCATATGCAAATGGTGGCACAATCTGAACTATTGTTCGGTTTTGGCATTTTTCAGTGGAATGGGGTTATCAAAGGAAATAAACCTGCCTTCCTTTGCCAACTGATGAAAAGAGAATATTAATAAGATATTAGTTTATTTCTTTAATAATACAATCTAAAGTGTGCTGAGAGTACAGTCATCCATCTTCTGTAATATGAGACATTCTGTGTTGGATCTATCTAAATATGAGCAGTAAAACTGTACCAGACACAATAATCCTGTGTTGAAATTGTACTCGTTTCTTTTATGTTCCTTTGAAATTGACTGAAGATGATGGAATAAAAGCAGAAGTAACCTCATCAGAACGCACACTTGTGGGTGAAGCATTTGGTCTTTTTTTTTTTGTTTGTTTTAGTCAAATCTAGTATTTTAAATTCCTATACACAATTTCACATCATTTTTGGGCAGTCTACCTCAACCTTAAGAAGATCATACAGTAACTAAGAGAAGGTACAGTTTGGAAAGTGTCACATTGATTTAGAGGATAATTATACATGTCAGCCAGATGATAAAATAGCAAACTGGTGAAAACCCTTCATGGGAAACCTCAATGAATCAATTAAGGCCATCTATCATTCTGCAGTGATGTTGGTGGTCTGGAGTATGTAAATCACCGCCTACTGTCAACTATGATGTCTGTTAACCCTTCTCCATGCATACAAAACCTGTAATATGGATGAGGGACACAAATGTATTGCTTTCTGTAACAAGTGCTGTAATAGACAGAAGGAAGCAATAAAATGTCATGACTGTCATGATTTTTATCATATTTTGAAAATTTGCTGCAGTAATTTAATGTATATAATTACATTATATAATTGTACTCATAACATCATCAGGTGTTACACTGTGTGACCCATGCTGCTGGATGTGCACTACTGAAGCACAAATATGATTAGAAAAGAACACACAGTACAAGGGACAGAGGACAGATGGGGTTTCACTTACTAGTGCTACCGCTTCCACCGGTTCCAACTGTGTTTATGGTTGCTGGCACAGAGGATGATGGGTAGAGAAGCAGGTGCCCATTCTCACAGCCCTGCTGCTGCTGATGCCAGCCTCCGCCCAGGCCCGAGTCCCTGGAGCTCTGCCACCCGTTGAGGCGGTCGTCTGAGCCGTAGCGCTGGTGGTGATGTAAGGAGTACAGGTTGCCTGATGAAGAGGTGTTGGTGGAGGAGGAGGAGGATCCCGATGAAGTGAGGGTGGATGGAGGCGTGGACTGGTGATGATGGTGGTGGTGAGGCCCCGAGGGAGGGGGCCTCTCCAGCGAGTCTCCCCGGGCCGCGGCCCTCTCCTCTAGGTGGTTGAGCCAGAGCGCCAGGGCGGCGCGGTCTTCCAGGGAGGTGGCGGGGTGGATGAGGGCGTAGGACAGGAGCTGGCGAGACTCCTCCAGGTGGTGGCCGTGCTCGATGGTGTGGGCCAGGATGCGTGGCAGCAGGCGCATATACTCACCCTTGGCTTCCACATTGCCAGGTTTGAGCAGCGGGAGGTGGGTGAGGACGAGCGAGATGACGCGTTCCTTAGGCTCTCCTTGCCACTGGCTGATGACTCCTGTGAGAGGAAACACAACACAGGAAGTATTATAACCCACTATCGCTATACTTTCATCACAATCATGCATTAGGTGTCATAACTTTTGCATCTCATTAAGCTGCCAGCCAATCATGACCTTGACTGACCTGACTGGACCACAGTGATGAACAGAATATCACTAGTTGTAGTCTAAAAATTACAGCTAAAACAGCATTCTGCTGCACAAGGTGGTAGCAAAGGCAACTGTAATTAACAGATGGAAAGATGGATTAGTGAACACATGTACGGTTATAAATAGAAGACACCAAGATGATGTCAGGCCCACTGCACTGTCATCCTTCTATTTTGCCATTTCTCTAAACACCCAGCTCTGTAGGCTGCTGCTGGTGGTGGCTGTACAGCTCTATACATAACCTGGAGGTCATGGAGCTCTATTGTTGTACAAGTCAGTAGGCCATTAGGAGCCCATTCCTATCATCTTGGACCAGGGCTATAGATACCAACAGGTCAGGGCAACAGCTTTGGACAACCATACAAATAAAGACAGGATGCAACAGGACGCAGGCTGTCTTCACTTCCGGCTGTGGAGATGTGTCTGTGGGAATTTGACCACTGCAGCCAGTCTTAATGTATGGATCTTGTCTTTACATCTGAAACTTGAACCAAAAAAAACAAAAACAAAAACATCTGTTAACCCTTCTGTCCAAAGATAGTCGACTTTAGTGATGTAGGCCTACAGATCAGCCCTGTTAAGTGGACACTGACAGCAGCAACTCTGATTGGGCAGACGGAGGACCACAGACTCCAAAGCTTTCCAAATAAGGTTCACATTTATTTCATCCCACGAGAAATGAGACAAAAAATTTTTAATCCCTCAGTCCTGGTCAAGTGTTCTCACAGCATGGAGCACACCTCAACACACCTGTTTACACATAATCCTATGCCTGTGTCTACTCACATGGAGATCAGTAGTGAGTGCAGTGGTAAAATAGTTGTTAGTTCATCAAGGTTTCAAACCTGACTGTGTGATTGTGATAGCAATTTTATTATATGATACTGTATATGTCACCAATGTATGTTCTCAGTAACTTTATTTTGAAATGTCCTATGTGTCCTATCTTTACTGTTGATATTAAGTCAAAGATGAATCCATTGATTTATTATATTTGATCGATCAATTTATAAATCGTTGTAAATTGTATTTTACCAACAAGAACATTTTTATATAATAAACAAAAAGCTTCAGTCTTCGTTGTTTTCGGGCTAAAAATCAACTCTTTTCCTGCAGAGCACTGAAGACAATACACAGTGAACCTACCCAGTATTTTATAAATAGAATGAAAAGCAGTCTAAATACTCCTGACTAAAAATTTTCATAGGAACTTTTTTTTTTTTTGGAAGAAAGGTTCTTCAGATCCATGTCAGTGAATGGGTGACATGAAAGGACATGGCAGAGTGAACTAGGCCAGGCTGTCCCAGAGCTCAGCACACTGCCTACACTTTGGGAGCGGAGGTGGGGAAAGACTGAGGTATAAAGGGGTTTGAAAGGGAGGAGAAAAAAAAATAAATGTAGGGAGGGAGCGCTGTGTGTGTGTGTGAGAGAGAGGAGCCAGGGAGTTACTCTACTCTGCTCCAGGGATGATGTAATCCTTCATTCCTCTGAATGAGGCAAGTCTCGGTCCATCCGAGAACAGGAATTGTTCCATGATTAAAACTCATTTATTTCCAAATGACTGGAAAACATTAAGATGTAACACGGAGACCGTCATAAATACTCAGAGAAAGTTTACAGAAGCAGTGGTGTACTGCCAACTTCCATACGTCACCATTACACTGAATTTTTGTCCTTTTGGTCTCAGACTCAATTACTGACGGCAACTAAAATGTCTTAAGCAAAAAAAAGTTGGCATTACAGTCTGTATTAATTGATCAGTAAAAGTATTCATTCCTTATACACATTTTAAGAATAAACACACTTGTAAAAATAGTTATTTAAAAAACTTTATACTGATATGAAACCATCAGCTGAAGTTCTATGTCTTACATTTTTCGGTTTTGGATTGGTGGTTGAATATAACAGGCTACCTGAATATTTTCTGATATCTTATAGACAAAACAATAAATGTATTAAATAGCAAACCAGTGCATCTTTTCTAATGTCTGAAAACAGGTCAGACTGGACAGCAGTCTGCTATTTTCCAAAAATATTTGCTGCTGAGGTCGACTGTGACTTGACAGATGAGGCTGCCCAAGTGTCACATCATATCAGGGACAATCCGTATATTGTTCATTTTACAAAGTGGTTATTAGCACAGTAGATGCTCTCTGTATGGTCTTATTGTTCAGCTGGATTTGAAAGTACATGGCAGGTAGAAAGTCCTTTTATCACTTCACTTGTCACTTCCTCCCAACAAGTAGTTCCACATATTCAAAGCCAGAAGAAGATATGTAAAAGCCGAGTGTGCTCAATGAACTCCTGTTCAAGGCTGCAGACTGAGATATCAACAGAGATCTGTATTAACATAACATTGTCTTAAATTAAAGATGAATTAAAGATGTTTAGATGAACTATGTTAACCGACAATTATGACTTTGGGAAATCATTCATGTGCATCCACAGAGATCAACTTTGAAATACTTTGTCATCTTAACCAGTAATAATGATTACTGAACATAATTATTCAGTCAGGATCTCATTTGCCTAAACCTTCACTTTGAACAGATGGTCACTCTGTAGAATGCCACAATGGTGGGACAGCAACAGTTCATTAACCAGGTCTAATTAATCCAGAAAATACTCAACTAGGGATGCAAACAATTAATCGACTATCGATTAATTGTCGATAAGAATTTAATCGATTAAATTAAATTACTTGCAATTAATCGTTCCTTTTCAATGGGAGTTTTACTGTGAAATGTAAACAAGCAAAGCCGACATAATGTAGCAGATCTCTGTGTAAACGTGTGCAGCGCTGCGCACTGCAGCACACAAGGGAGAGAGGGAGAGGAGGTGAAAAGAGACAACACTGTTACCTGTTGTAGCTATACGGGACTCAGGCTGTACCATCGCTAACACACAGACGACCGGTGAGTAACGAGTCAAAAAGCCGCCGACACGGAGCTGCCTGAGGAGTTAATGCAGCCTGAACGCAGCTCAAACCGACCCGGTGCCTCAGCACGGCGGACAAGCTTTGATAAACACACCGGATCCGCGCTGGTTTACAGTATCCTACCGTAGTTTAGCCGGTCGCTACCGGAGCTTAATTTAAAAAAAAAAAAAGAAAAGAAAAAAAAAGCGCTCGTTGCGGTGCCGCGGAGAACAGCGCGTGTGTCCAAGCTGTGTTGGTTTATGTAACTTGAGGGGACAAATGAACCACATGTTTATTGTCATGCATTGCTGACCTGGGCATTGTTTCTCAATAAATTAGAAAACCCTTTCCTATCATTCCCCTTTTCCCTGCATGGTTGAAGGAGACTGGCTCGCATCCACGCTCCCACTCCCTCCTGCGCCGACATGTCACCTTAAGTCACATAAACCAGTACGGGTGTGTGGACACAATATTGTTGTCAGCGCCTCATCACCGCTGGTGTTAAAAGGCTCCGTTCTTTCTGCAGTCAGGTTAAAGCGCACATCCGCTGTGTTGGTAAACAAATAATCCCTCTATATCAACGGAGGCAACCGTGCTTGAGCAGCTTGGGTTGGAGGTGGTGTGAGTGCGGGCCAGCGGGGGACAGGGGGGGGGGGGGGGGGGGGGATTCGGGCTTCAGCACGGTACGGAACAACTGGCCCGTGTGAGTGCGTCCTTATTTGTGGCCGCTGCAGCGCCACACGGGCTTTGCCTTTCAGTAATCAAGCGCTGTTTTCGTCTTTGTTAATAACAATAACAGCAACAGCTGTCGGCAGCTGAGATTGCTGTGCCGTCACCATAGAAACGCAAGACGCATTACGGCTCATTCGCAAAATACCTTTCAATGGAAACACCCGCAAATGGCAATTGCACTTTTTCGAAGTTTCAGAAATATCGCTTTTATTTTGCGAAAATCTGTAATGGAAACGCAGCTCTCTCACCTCATCTCATCTCATTATGATAGGACTTCAACCTCAGAGCTCTCTGTCCCAAATAACGTGCTACTTAAACATTTTCATTGTGCTGTGCTCTTAAAATAAATTAACAAATACTAGTGTAAAGTCCATAAGGAATTTTCCCCTTAAATTTAGGTTCTCAGGAAAATCGCCGCTTATCAATTAATCGATCATCGATCGATAAGGTCTATCAACTATCGATTAATGAATTACTCGATAATTTGCATCCCTATACTCAACAGTTCAAATACATGTATTATGAAAAGTACCTAAAGTTTAACGGGCTGTCTGCAGAGAAAGAAAAACTAGTACTTGTGAAATATGGCACTAATTCCCTTTGGAGAGGAGGAAGGAAGTGTAGCAAAAGTAAAGGCTTCATGCTAGAAGAAAAATGACTTGTATCACAATCATTCAGGTAGGTTACGATTTGCCAGAAAGTAAAACTTTCGCTCCCTGAATAAATTCTTTTTTTTTTTTTTAAACTAAGCCAGAGGAGAGAAAGTCTAGGAAAAGATTTGAAAACTTAACACCTCAAAGTGAGGTAGCCACTTCAGCCTTGGTGATTCTAAGGTCAAAAGGTCAAGGAGTCTGGCTCGGAGCAGTTCCCCTCAGAGTGAACAAACAGGCTGCATCACTCAAAGCTTAAAGAGAGGTCAGAGTAGTCGCAGCCAACACAGGTCAAAGGTCAGCTGTTAGGAGAAACAAACTGTCTACCTATCACAGATATGGAACTGATTTTGTCCGACAAGACAGAGAGAGTAACTCGAACCAAGGCTGCTCAGAAGTTCATTAATTCATACAATATTAAGAAGCCAAATTAAATTCAAAACAAACAGGAAGAGAAGGTTTTCCCATACAAGCCAGACTCCTAGCGTGGTCGCTTCCACCCTGAGCCTTGAGGGGAAAGTGCTAATGTCATCCAACTGGAGTAAAAAGGAGGGGAGGAGGAATGAGGGGAGGGGGTACGACACTGACAGAGAGGAGAGAAACACTGGAAACACTGAGTTGTCATTCCTCCTTACACAGCAACACTAACAGCTAATTTTCCACCTTCTTCTCTTGTAGTTTCTGACTTGAGAGCTTCACCTTGGACTTTACTCTATTGAACTCATCAACCTCTGCATCCCAGCGTAACAGAGAGGAAGCAGAGGCAGGGCTGCTTATAGAAATGTGAACCCTGCAGATATCAGATTTTCAATAAAGAGAAAAAAAAATATGTCAGGTGAAATTGAATGTTGCACTTGTTGAAAAGCAGTCAAAGAAATGAATAAAAAACACACAGAACGCAGAATGCGAGGTATTGAATGAGACAAAGGTTAAATCTGTTCATTCATGTAAGATAGAGAGACAGCGGCATGCTGGGAACTGATGAATCACATCAGCATCACTGAGTAGAATGAGTGAAAAAGAAAGTCAGACATACACAAACAGTGAAACCTCAGACAGAGAGAGTCATTTGTTCGGGGGCTGACACAGCGTTTCCCTACTGTGGACAATGTCTGCTGGTGAACTCTGTGTGCTATCCTGCCCTGGCACTGCCCTCTGACACCCTCTCTGGCACCAACACAATGCTGCTGCTTTCAGCACACCCCTGCCTCTCCCAGTGCAGCTCTTCAAACTGTATGCCTTTCTTCCACAACCTGGCCACTTTATCGTCATTGAGGAATGCAAAATAGAAACAGAAAGCAGACGGACAGACAGACAGACAGGGAAGTCAGTAGGTCACTGCACATTCACCCTAAAAAAAAAAAGATGTTTCTATATTATACCTGACAGCAGACCGGGTAAGATGCTCTAATCAAATCTATGCAGTGATGAAGTTATTTAACTGGTTTATTCAAGTTGGTCTATTCAGGAAGTCATGCACTGGACAGATTTAAATGGTTATTGCTGATTATTGGAAATGAAAAAGTGCAAAGATGCACTCATGTTTTGAGTTACTGTACAACAACTGATCTGCTCAGAGAAAGAAAATCCCCTGTTGAAAAGTGTGTGATCATGACTGACTGTATGACAGGGCGTTGTTATAGTCCTGAGTGGGGGATGTGAGTCAGTTTTTCCTAAAATGTAAAGTATCTTACTCAGGGATATTTATCAATAGGATACTACCCACCAACAAGCACAAGACACAACTGAATGCAACAAGTTCACTCTTGTTCTCTGACGGTCGTTCAGCCCCGTTCTGGGAAGCACTGACGTAAAACTGAGGTACAAGTGGGCAAGTCAGTTCAAGGGAATGTGGGTACTTAAGAGAAGAAAATGAATGCCTTTCTGCACAAAATAGGATAATTTCTTGTAACACTTAGTTACTAACAAGTTACTGTACATGGTCCCATCCCTGGAAAACCCTGCAGAGTAATGTGACTGGGTCAACAAAATCAGTCATCTGGGTGGAAAAGCAGAGCTTTGCCCTGCTGACATTTAAAAAAAACACAAAACTCTTGACTTTTGGAGGGACTGTGAACTTTTCACTCAAATACAGTTGTGTGGGGTCAAAGAACACAAAACCATGTAAGCATGAAATAAATGAATAAACTGAAATAATAGCCTGCGTTTACATTTTTTGTTCAACTATTATGGTCATCCTTAGCACCATTTGACACTAGTTAACTGACTAGATTTTATTGTTGGGACCTATAGTACTGATTTGTTTCTTTGGATCTGTAAAGTATGGTGGTTTATCTTTAATTATTGATGTGTCTTGAATATTTTAGAAATTTCCAGAGTTAGTTAGAGCTAGTTTTTACAACATAAATCTACAAAAATTAAAATATTAAATAATAATATGATTATCACTGACGATAAAGACAAGCTTTGAAATGAAGATGTCTGTGCTGTCTTGTGTCACATGACTCCTGTACCACCAACACAGTGTCCTTTGTCACTGTGGTAGATTAGGACAGGATTCAAGTCAGAGGTGTATCAGTGGCTCGGTGACTCTGCTTTCTGAGTGTTGGCATTAAACCTCAGAGATCAGCAATACAATCTCCTTAAAAAATATTGGTGATTGATATAAAGCACATTGCATTTCTGAGTAATATGAGTTCTCTGTAACTGCGGAGCCAACAGATGTTCATTGGGGTTTAACTGAAACACCGTGTCCCCTTCACATCCGACTCTGATCACAAGACACAAGTGACAGTGGTGGAAACAATGTGATTGTTTTAGCTCATTTGTTACACATTGGTTATGTGCAATCACAAACACACCCCAGTGGAGAGAGACGCACAGTCACCCACACACACACACATTTGTGGAGACTGTTGGTTGGACACATGATTCCTCTCGTTCTAAATATAGATAGGTCAACAGCACACAAAGCCACAACAAGGCAGCGAGCACAACAGATAAGACCATATTAGAGGTTACCAAAGGGACACATTAACTCCCAATTGCCCTGACAATGACACACCAACTTTTTATGTATGTGACAGACAAGGAGATGAGAAAAGGTGTGTATGAACCCAGCTCACACCTTAAAAAAAAACTCTCTGTCAGCCACTGTGAAGTTGTATAAACAGACCTGTGTGAGTGGGAATATATTAGAATATTCATTAAATAAAACTCTGTTTTTTTTGTAAGGGTAAACAAAGCTATAGCTGAGGCTGATCCAAGTAGAGTTAGAGCTAGGGGTTGAAACTAGACCATGGAAAATCCTGACGAGTGTGTGTGTGTGTGTGTGTGTGTGTGTGTGTGCGACTGTGTGGCCTGTAAACCTCTGTCTTGTGCTTCTCCTGTTAGCAAAACAAACATGAGAGTGGCTCATTTTGTGCCACTACCGGCAACTGGCTGTAGCTGTTGTTGATTCAACACCACGTCCGACACAGTGTGTTCCCTTTACCAAGCAAAGGACAGCAAACCGAGCGGAAGCAAAAGAGAGCTGACCAACGATAAATAGAGCAGAGGGGGGGGGGGGCTTCATTTGGGACCGGCCAAGGAGGGAGAGAGACATGGAGGGAAGAAAAGAGATGAAAAGGTGAATTAAAATGTCTGTATGAAGAGATCCTGGAATAGACTTTTGAATCAGACACGTGATAACGCAGTCACACAGTTTAGACTCGTATATACTACATAACAAGACTTCATGGTTCAGACAAAGGCCCACACTGTATGAGGGAGGAATTTGGAAAACAGTTTAGACAACTTGGAAGAAGCTCTGGAAGGAGAAAGGGGAGATAGTGTGGTGGAGGTTACTTGAGGAGAACAAAGTCATGAAAGCCAGAATAGTAGATGGGTGGAGTGAGAGATGGGAGGGGGTAGAAAGGAAAAGTTCCCGCTCCTGCTTTCCGAGCTGGATTCTCCAGCTCAGCAGTGGGGAATGTGCTGGCATACCACAGAGCCTGCTGCTGAAAAATGCAGTGATTCCTAACGGATCCACAGCCAGGCTCACACACACACACACACACACACACACACCAAACCCTAGCCCTGTCTGTACGACGGCTCTATCGAACACCAACTAAAACAGATCTTTTTCACACCACATATAACAAGCCACAATATCACAAGCAATAAAACACTAAGCTGAGGTGCTGATCAGGCAATATGTCACATCAAAGAGTGGTGGTGTGTCTACAGTACACTTAGGAAAGTATTTTTCCCATGAGCAAAACTTGTCTTTTAACAAACTTTGAATCGGAAGAGACTGAAACAGCAACAAATAAAACAAAGCTGTTCGTGCGGTTCACTGTCAGATCTCAAACCCCCAAAAGAGGTAGTCAGCAAAGTGACTGTGACTACCCATATGGCAGCGATGCCATATGACTAAACATCCTGAAGCATTTTTAATCATCTATCCCTGTTGGACTCACTGTGGAGGTGGAGGACAGATGCACACTGAAGATGTTAGAGGTCATTCTGAACAACTCGGAGCATCCACTTCATAACACCTTGATACGACGCTGGTGGACGGCTCCTATTTCTTCGCTACAGGACAGAGAGACATGAAGATCCTTTGTACCTACAGCCATCAGGCTTTTTCATTCTTCTGCAAATGGTGGATGAGCTAATAAAGTCATTTTGTATCTTATCATATTTTATTTTATATAATTAATCTAATCTCATGTGCGTTTTCCAAAAAGAACAGGGCAGATTTTCAAACCTATTAAATCACGGTTATATCACTGAAATGTTATCAATTGTGATTTTTTCTAAACTGTTGATGAGTAGATATCTGTGGAGTGTGAACTGGCTGTAAAGCTAAATATCTTATACAGTAAACAAGCTAATATTTTATTCAGATAATTTATTCATTTTCTAGCAAAAAATATATACCGGTACTGGTTCCAACTTTGCAAAGTGAGGATTTTCAGCTTTTCATTGTCTACGAGATGATAGTAGACAAAGAAAACAAGACATCTGAAGACTAATCTGTCTGTCTTCTAGGAAATCATAAGAACAATTTTTTGACAAATGATGATCAAGACAATAATTAGACAGATAACAAGAAAATAATTGCAATAGTTAACCAATGATCACAAAAACTATTGTTAGCTGGAACCTCTCTATTTTTGTTGTGCAATTGAGTTACACCATAAATAGATTTGTCAGTATCAACACTTGGCTGAGGTAATAAGAAGGTGAAAATAGGAGGGTGAAAAACAGACCAAAAATAAAAGAGGAGATGTGAATAAGGAAGAAAAAGAAAACAATGGAGCCCAAAAGGTCAACAAAGACAAAACCAAAGAAAGCAAAACAGTTACAGGTACCAAGAAAGAAGGAGTTAGTTGTGCAAGATGAATGTGGAAAATGAACACTAAAAAGAAACAAAAAAAGGGGGTGAAAAAAGAGTGAGAGCAAGAGAGCAAAGAGTAAAAGCGAAGAAAGAGAAAGCGAGGGGCTGGAGGGACACAGTGTGTGTAGTGGAAGAGGTGTGGTACACAAAATGTATGATGTAATTGATATAATGCTATTGCTATATGCTGCAACACCGCACCCAGAGAGAGAGGGAGGGAGAGAGAGAGAGAGAGAGAGAGAGAGAAACACCATGTCCCAACAAGAAGTGCAGGCAGGCTCCCACAGGCCCCAACACAAGCTTAGGGGCCCTGCACATGGGGGATAGGAGAGGAGAACAGGAAGAGGGTGGATACAAGGAACAGCGAGATGGACTGGAAAGTTCAGTGGTGTCAACAGGTTTCGACTGACAAGATGAGACAATCGTACATGTAGTCAACAGGAGACGAGAAAATGAACCAAAGAACCAGGGGTGAAAACAGAGGGAACGGGGAGGGGGCGTCAGTGCTGCGCGATCAGCCGGATCTTGGCCTTAGCCTGACCTACTGACACATAACTGACTGGAGGGAGGGAGGGACGGAGGAGCACTGTTTACTTCTGTCTGGTATAGTTTGAGGTTTATCTATCTCCTAGCATGCCTTTCCCTACAATAACATGAGACAGAAATTAGGAAAGTGTCGTTATTATACAAAATATTTTGATCATGAAGGTATCTGTAAGTGCAGCCCTAACAGGGACGTTTAAAAAAAAATCAGTGCCAGCCATCTTGTCAGACAGCTGAGCTGATTGACAGGAAACCGGCAGTCAAGCTTTCAAGAGATGTGGACGTTTTTTTTTAGATCTGTTTTTATATGTGTAATTTCATGTTTTATGTAAGATGTTCTGTCTTTATTTCTGGTACTTTTATTTATTATCATGTACAGCACTTTGGTCCTGGATGTTTTAAAGTGCTCAACAAATAAAGTTGGATTGGATTGGATTTTTTGTTTTTTTTATATTTTTTGTGCATGACACACACTTAACAGAGCAAACCAATGCAAGGAGAGACACAACTACTTAGACAGGTTATCAGTTGGGTGAATATGTCACTTTTAGAATAAGACCTACTGGGCAGCTACATACACTCACATGCATTACATTCAACATTCAAAACTCACATTTCAGTGCCTCAGCTCATCATACTGTATGGGATGTGACAACATCACAACAGCTCACAGTTAAAGGAATTTCCCGTGTTCATCCTGCTGCACCACTGTGCTCGTCATCAACTTCCATCACAGTGAAGGTTACAGATGGTGACTATGAGTCAGTACAGTAAACGTTTACAGCAGCATCCGATGACTCAACTATGACGCTGGAATCTGAGGGGGCTTCTTAACTCGTGGTTCTCATCCACATGTGAGGGGCTGCCTCCCTGTTGTGACTACTCTCATCCTGGGTCCAAACTTTTACTGGTACATCACTGTTTTTTGATAATGGAAAGCAGGAGACATTAGAAAATAATACACAGGCTATAAAACACTTATTTTAGAAACTTAAGTAAATTATACTTAATTGCAATGTGTTTAATGTGGTTGAGTAACTTTTTCTGAATGAAAACCATTGAATCAATTTCTCTAGAGAACAACTGCCATGCCAATAGAGCAAATTTGAATTGAATTGAATTGACAGAGAGAGAGAGAGAGAGAGGTTCCTATGAGCCACACTAGAAGAGGAAGAGGAACACCTTTTCATAGCCGTCTTGATCATCAATGCCAAGACACCTGGTCAAATTATACAACATTTATATAAAGCCCGGCTCTCATCTGGTTTTCTCATTGTGTGTGTGTTTGTGTCGGTGTGTGTGCAGGGGTGTTGGTGTATAGTAGGCGCAAAGTAGGTCTTTTCCTCCTAAGTGCTTATTTATTTAGACAGTGTAATGTTTTAAACAGTCTGTGTGTGTGCACGTGTGTGCATACGCTTACAAAGTGGGAAGCACCTGTTGGACGATGAGTTGGACATGTTTGTCGGTGTGTGTGTGTGTTTCTCCAGAGGAAACGGAAAAGAATCATCCCAGCTACTGTGCAAGCATCCTGCTTCACAGGAGGACAGTGCTCCTAACAACATTTACTTCTATTCTTTTAGAAAATCATACAACTCAACCCAAATCATCAGCTGAACTTCTATGCCATTTTGTCAAATCCACAACTTTCCAAAGGTTTTCAAGGTCCATATAAAAACCATGCACACCTCATAATTTCAGCTTGACATCACTGAAATGGATGGCTGTCATCACAAGGACGGGTATCAAGCTATATTTCCTTCCTATACTCCTTTCCTTATGTCTAACAGAGAGAAAGGAGTTTAAATTCCTATCTGCTATAAAAGATGAACTTGTATTTACTTGTATTGTGTTTAAAGTCAAACATTCTTAACTTCCATTTGGCTTTAATTTTGTCAAGTAAAACCACATCTGCACATGTCCTGCAGGACTACTTGTTACGTCCTATTCAGCATGCCCCTAATTTGTGTGTGATTTTTTTTTATTGTCTCATCTCTTTCCCAGCAGTGGGGGAGGTTTCCTAGCAGAGGGGAATGGCTGCTGTATGAATGGAGAACAATTCTTCGCTATCCTTTACTCCAACCCCCCTCCCTTCCCACTTCCTCTCGAGTCTTTCATCAACATCCTCTTTTCTCCCCTGCTGCAGTAGTAACCGGTGGTTGAAGGTCTGGAGGAAGCAGGGTGGGGGGCTGAAAGCAGGGAAACGACTTGCAGTCTACCTGTGGAAGTGTACGTACGCATTGCCCCGGTGTGAAGGAGGCTCTCAATGTGGCAGTCGCAGCTATGCTGGGAATGTGAGCCTCCGCTCTGCCAGGGCTGGACCATAGAAGCCCACAACTCTATTTAAGGAAATGGCAGTCAGGGGCCCATCGGCCGCTCTCTGCGTCTCTCTGTTTCTCTGTCTCTCTCACTCTGCTCAAACCCCCCTTCCTTCCTTGTACAATAGTGATAACTATTTTCCTTTATGGAAGAAAGGTTTATTTCCATACCTGCTAGGAAGAAGGAGAACACACACACACACACATATACACACACAAAGTGCTGGTGGTGCAGTTTGGGTTATTGTTTCAAGTACATATTCCTAATAGGGATATGTCTCCTTAAACTGCTACAGTGTTGTGGTCTGCAAAAAACAAAACAAAAACAACAACAACCCAGGCAAACAGATGTTTGAAAGAAGGTAAAAGTAGAGGGCACACAGCATGCAGGCATCTACTACTGAAGCTCAAGTTCAACGTTTAACACAAGCAAACAAACAACACGCAGCATTTTCCTCATCTTAATCTGCTGCCTGATATCAACATCATCCGTCTCATGTTGCTGTCTGTCATGACAATAAAAAAAATGATTCCTACTGCTGAATAACTAAATGTTGTGGAGTGGAGGCGTCTATTTAGCTGAAAATAAGATAATTTCATGAGGCAAGATCTAGGTTTTCTGATCAATGATGGTCTCAGTGCAGTGTTTCCCATACATTCATTTCATTCATCTCCGCATAGGGCTCTTTCTCCGTTATTGACGTTAACATACACACAGAGAAGCGTACAGCAGTGCGTGGTAAAAGTGAAACTTATATGGACCGATCTCCGCCCTCGCCACCCCCCCACCCCTGTCAGGCGATCCAGTCGCAACCCTGTGATGCAAATTCATGTGAAATGTGGAGAGAGGGTCTGCGAGTGTCAGATGGGTTCATCAAGTGACCTTAGCTTACCTATCTCTAGCATCCAGCTACAACACAACATGAGTTCATCATACAACACAAACACACACAGAGACCCATTCAGAAAAACATGACAGCGGGGCGGTGCGTGGCGCAGTGGTTAAAGCGGCCGCCCCATGTAGAGGCTACAGTCCTCAAAGCAGGCGTCCCCGGTTCGAATCCCGCGTCGGGCAGACATTTCCTGCATGTCATTCCCCCTCTCTCTACCTCCCACTTTCCTGTCTATCTCTACTATGGGCTATCCAATAAAGGCAAAAAGGCCAAAAAATATACTTAAAAAAAAAGAAAAAAAAAGAAAAACATGACAGCACAAGAGCCCAAATCCACACGACTTCAACTACAGTCAATCATTGGAGAGAGGTGGCCATAGCTGGTTGTACATTACTCTACAGTAATTTAATTTATCACTTCAAGCAGGATTTCAAAGTTGGTGAACTAAATGATGTGGTTCACAACAGAAATCGTGTTAACTCTTGCAGTGCTTGGTGGTTGAGTGGTTAGAGCACATCCGATCCCATATTGGCATGGGAAGCGGTAATCACCAGTTCAACTGCCGACCAAAACGATCCTTACTGCATGACATTCGCTCTCTCTCACTGCTTTCCTGAAGATGCAAAAAAGATGTGAAAAAATAAAATAAAATTTTAAAAAAGGAAGAAGAAAGAAATCATGTAACTCTTCCCAATCGTCAAGTCAAACAAGAATCTGAATGTCTCCTATTCATTTGGGAAAGACCACAGTTTCAGTACTCGTCGCTTTGTTTGAATCCCGCATCGGGCAGCCCTTTGCCGCTACATGTCATTCCCCCTCTCTCTGCCTCCCCATTTCCTGTCGCCCTCAACTGTACTATCCAATAAAAGGCAAAAAAGCCCCAAAATATACCTAAAAAAAATAATAATCAACAAATCTATTTACTTACTTACTTACTACACACCGGTTTGTTAACTTTCCACAGCAATCTAGCCAACATCATTTTAAACTTCCTTCCTCCAAAAAATGCATAGTAATGATGGAAAATACTGAGATATCCAACTGAAATCATTACTGGTGATGGTCTAGTTGGCTTTACAGTGTGATTTACACTGACCCCAGGTCAGGCTGTGAAGCACCTAGGTGAGTCCAGCTGCAGACAGCGAACACAGCTTCCTAGAGGAGTCTGGTTTGGATGAGGTCATTTCCACCCACCAGGGACGCCAAGTCTCCTGTTGTGTGGCAGTCCCAGCAACCGTTGCCATAGGGCTCTCTTGCTGGACTGGTCGTGCTGATGTCACTCGGTCGGTCATGGCCAGCGCCGTGTCAACCAATCAGAAGTAAACGAGAGTGGTCGGCGGCGCCTTGCTGTGTCTCAACTGTCACCATCCATTCATGTGAGGACAGAAGGGACAGTCAGAGACACAGCTGAGACTGGAGCACAGCCCAACATTAAGGTTTTGGCTCAGCTGCTGTGGACCAGCGAACTAAAAACCTGCCAAGAATACTTTTCTTCCTCACAGCAAACCCTCTCATGTTAAGACGACTTCAGCCTTTTCCAACATTATGGTAGGAAGAAGACGTGTTATGGTATTCAAAGACTTAAAAAACACTGAGCTCTTATGCTTACTCTGTAAATACAGTACTTTGCAAAAAAAATGAGGCCATCAACTCCAGAGAGACTCAGTCAACTCAGATGGACAGCAGCGTTACAGTGGATGCTCTTCCCTCACATGAAAACATCTGGCACATACACCAACTTGCTGACAGGACTTAAACCTGACATACATTTGTTCACATTTTGACCTGTATCACAGTAACAGAACTAAACTTCACTATTCACCACTGAAGTCATTTGCTATTTAAAATAGTGAAAGTGAGAATCATTGGCAGCTTAAGAAACTTCTACCCTAATTCTGGTTGTCTGTCACTAAACTCCAATGTCTTATAGCAGTGTTTTTCAACCTTGGGGTCGGGACCCCATGTGGGGTCACCTGGATTTCAAATGGGGTCGCCTGAAATGTCTAGTAATTGATGAAAAAAAATTACTGATAACATTTCTTTTAACCAATTATTGTTATGGTTAAAAACATCACACACAATCTTAACTATATTTTCACTTTCTCAAATATAAATCAAGTTCAAATAAAATGCAACAATATCTGAGCTGGCTCATCTTGATTGATGGCCACAGTCACATGATCATGAGGTCGCCAGAAATGTAATGTCAAAATGGGGTCACGAGCCAAACAAGGTTGGAAACCATTGTCTTATAGTGTATTTTCCCCATCACTGTCAAATTTATGCAATTAGGTTTTCATTCATCCAGAAATATCATGGTCTCTAACAGTAAAATACAGAACTGAAAGTTCATCATAAGTTTATACAGATATTTAAACTATGCCTCCACAAGATGAAAACTGTGACTGGCTTTTGTTTTCATCTACAGTTTTTGACACCAGTAGAGATAACCGATAGTCAAGACAATGCAAGAAGGCTCATCTTCAATGACACACAGAACAGCTATCCCCCTCCCCATCAGAATGAATGAAATAATCTGATAATTACACACCGGCCCACTGTTGCTGCTCTATATCTGAAAATGATTTAAGTAATGTAAACATCATTACTGTGGGGAATAATAACAGCAGGAGATGGCCTAATCATGTCAAGTGTTACTATCAGTTGATCCATCACTCAATTATCAAGTAATCTTAACTACACTACATCTACAGCAGGGCTGCTGTTAACTCCTTGCATCAGACACACCGTTGGCTCGATATTTTCTTCATTTACCCAAGTTGTTAACTGCAGGTGTACACTTTTGCTCTGTTGATCGCCAAGTACAGCTTCTTATTATTAGATAAATTATGGGCTGACAGTGTACAGTCTGCAGGCCAGCATCTTCCTAGTTCCAAGTCAAACTTTGGTTATTTTGTGGGCTGCCTTGTCTGCTAAGATCTGCTTGTCTGCAGTTGGGACTGGATGGCTCCCAAGCTTAAACAGCCTTCTTACACAGAGGTGTACTGTATAGCACAGCCAGCTGCCTGAGAGCGGGGTGGGGTTGAGGAAAGGGCTGGGCTGGGTCTGTGGGGGCTATATGAGGAAACATTATACGCCTGTATGTCTGGTCTGGTCGGGGCGAGACTGACTGGTCATCTGTGAGACAGGCTGGTATCCCTCACCTGTTCTCACCCTCTCTCATTCTCTATTACATGCTCTCTCTCTCTGTGACACACACACACACACACACACACACACAAATCAACTAGTTGTGACTTAGCAATGTTTCCAACAGTACATTGTATTTATACTTTCCTTGATATGCATTCAGACAACCTAAAACATGGAGCAAATACAAATAAATTGTTTCTTGCTTATAGCAGCTACTCTTTGGCTAATCAGACAGCACAACAACTTACAAAACAAGATCCCAGTTGGGATAAACAGCTACCAACATAGTACCATTAATTGCTGCGATGATGATGACAACCACTACAACTAAAAGAAAAATAGCCACAAGGCATTTCCTCCTGCTTCTTATTCTAACAGTTACTGTCATTGGCTTGGTAATGACTAGGCATGGCCCCCTTCTCAAGCAACATAATTTGGCTACGGTAACTAGCACTTCATCATAAGTAACGTAGGCCCATTTTAGCAAAGGTCTACACCGTTGTCTCATCCATTAGTCTTGTGTTTCAAAACAAATTCAAAAGCCAATAGTTTCATTACATTGTACGGTATTTATGGCACTATTAGCCTTGCTAATATTATCTTAGTATTGAGAAAATTGACTGATGGATGGATTGGGGGGGGGGGCAATCCACCTCATTGAAGAGTCAGAACTGCCCAGACTGTTTATTGCTGCAGATACTGTATGTCTCCATACTGCGCTCTGAGTGGTCAAACCTGTAATAACTATAATGTTTTATCATGTGTAGCTCTAAGAGCAATACTGACAAATTGCTTTCTTTTTAGCACCTTTTTGCAAATGTTTGAGTATAATGGCAAGAATTATGTCTGTATGCAAAAACATACAACACTCCTTAATACTCAAAGGTCACAGCATGCAATAAAAATATTCATTTTTTGAATCATTGTAATAGTTAAGACTTTTCAGTAATCCAGTGACGGAAACACACCGTGTGCTCAATCATAATTGGTGAATGTGTGCCATTTACTTTGAGACTCGATGTAAACATACACAGATACACACATGACACAGTAATCCAACTTGCTCGGGAAGGCAAAGCTGGGATCAAAGTTATGAAGAAGCACAGAAGGGTTCACTGAGAAACTAAACCTCCAGGATTTGTGAAGCGCTTGATTGCATAATCCAGCTATCAGTGACACGTCGTCTCTCAGAGATAATATCAAGAGCCTGACATGTCTGAGGCTTCGAGTAGCTTCCATCAGCATGGAGGCCTTTTGGCAGCTCGTCCTCCTAAGCCCCAATTTTGGTCCATCCTCTTATTTTCACACACGTGTAAAACAAACAAAAACACATACAAATGCGTGCACACACACACTTGGAAGCAAGAGCTGGCAAAAAAAAAAAGTATTTGCAGTAGAAGCCGAGGGGAAAAGACAAGCTTTATTTCGTTTTCCCCTCTGGTCGTTTTGGCAGGTTGTCTGTCCCCATTCCTGAGGTTCAGTACGAGTTCACAGAACACGCCGTCAACTTCCAGAAATAAACTGTTTGCTCATGCGTGGGTGCGATGAAATAGTTTGGCGCCTAATCCAGAGAGAAGAGTTTTCTCTCTGTCTCTCTCACTGTTTGACAGAATAGCCAATGAGACGTTTAGAAAGGCAGAAAGGATGGAGCTTGTGTATGAGTGTGTGAAAAATCAGATCACATGACTTCCACTTTTAACTTTTATCTCTATGAGGGCCAATATTTATAGACAATCCCTTGGCAGAACAGGCCAATAACATCAGGTTCAAGTTAGGGGGGTGGTTGCTGTGTTTTTGTAGGTGAACGTTGTAACTCCACCTTGCTCTACTCTTCCAAACTGAGTCAGTATGGATACTAATACAGAACCAGGACCTGCTTTCAGAGAAAACAGATAAATCATGAGGCCTTCATTGGTTTGGTGAAAGATTTTTGTTTGTATGATTTCATGGTGTTGTTAAGTCAGAGCTGATTATGTTACACTCTGACCCCTCACAGGAAGAAATGGAAGTCTCCTGCAAGAGAAATTGTACAAACATTACTTTCTTTTCATTTGGTGTTGACAAGGACAGCAGATAATTTCAAATCAAGTTGAAAAGTAAATATTAAGACAAGCTAAAGAAAGGGTTGAATGAAATACAGCTGTAAATGGTACCAGTATTCTCTGAGTCTTCATCTTTTCCCTTCCTCACCCCACTCCTCCCTCCTCCTCCTCCTCTCACCCTCCCCTCTTCCATACCGCGGTGTACTCAGGAGACCTTAGCTCCACTGAAGGTGGAATCAGTTTTCCTTTTCCACTGTGTCTTCCCCCCCACCCCCCCTCACTGGAAAAGCCCCCATTCAACTCTCTCTGAGCGCCTGACTCAAGTGTGCTCCGACGTGCCCACATTCCTAGACAGTATCCCCAACACCGGAACCGTTTACCGCCTCAGCCAGGAATGCTGATTTCCAGCCCAGGTTTTCATCAGGCCTAGTTTAGGCAGAGAGTGCAACAGGAATTCACTGAGTAATACTAGCCATTATACAACGCAGACTTTCCCTTCATGTCAGTCACTCACACACAGACAAATGCGCAAGTATGCTTTCTCTCCCTCTCTCACTCTCTCTCTACAGTATCAGACAAAAACCTACTGTCTGCAGTTTTTCTAGTTCAAGTCTCCACCCCCCACACCCCTTTACATAATCCTGGCATTTCTTAAGACCTGGATTTTATGTGTGTAAATAAGGATGTTTTTATATTTGCATGCATTAGCGATTCATTTCCAATGAGGAAAAAACAGCCTCCACCAAATAGAAATTTCAGACCACACTGCCAAACGGACAGGGCGGAAATCACATTTCATAATCATTTGATGAATTATTACCCACTAAACTTGTGATTGGTTAAGCCTTTCAGAATTTACATCATGGCATTATTCGAACTTGGGGTGGGCTGTATGACGATATTAGATCATGAAGTATTAGAACGTGTTGACTATCTGCCAAAGCAGAGAGATCATAGTATCATCTATAGAGCCATTACTGCTCTTTGCTTTTACACAGAAGAATCAGTTTTTTTCCCCTCAGCCAGATAACACTATTTGCTATAGTCTGCTTCATGCCCATCCTACAGACACGGTGATCTGATCAACCAATCCTAGCTACAGGTATTGCTGCGAATGTTTTCATTCCCCACCTTGTTTGATTGAGGGTGTTGCGGGATGATTTCTCAAGAATGTACAGACAACATAGAAATAAAAATCCTTGAGACGGCAGCTCTACATCACACTGGGCTGATTTTTTACGTCTATCTCTGTATGATTGATGTCGCAACTTGTCCAATCAGACTTGAGTAAGGAGTTTAGAGTTAGAGTAACAGCAGCCGCAGTAGGCCTACAGAGCAGTGGTTGCTGTTGCCAATGTGTTTTTAAAAATAGTTTGAACCTTGTGTTGGACGCTGGCTGCACTCGCAACTCTTCAAGCAACACACATTGAACTCCATGACAACATCTACATTAGTTGTCCTGAGGGTGTCTTGTAGATCTTTCTTGGGATGGCAGTGGGGGCACTCCAATCTATTTTAATCCATTAACTAAAGTCTAGGTAGTACAAAGACAACCATAGCAAAGGGATATTGCGATAGCCACACCAAAATGAATGAACCTTCCAGTTAAACACAGTGACATTGACTGCTGCCACTCATCTCAGACACAGAGCTCTACCTCTGTCCCCTTTAGTTGTACAACACAGCTGCCTGTACGTATCAAATCACTGCCTGCCTCCTTCCTCAAACAGCCGTGCAGGCCAGGTCAGCAGTACACCACACAAAAATGAAGTTAGTCATTCAGAACACCAGGCCTACTGTCCACTCCTAACCCCACCCCTTACACTAACCCTACACCCCTCTGTGTGTGTGTGTCGTTCTTCAGACGGTGCTCTGCTCCCTATTCATGTCCTCTCCACTTGATACGATATTGTCCCTCTTGGGATTGTCTCAAAAGAAGTTTTGTTCTCCTTAAGGGGGGGGTGGCGGCAGGAAGTTACATTCCTTAATAACCACAACTAAAACGCTGCAGGCTCCATATTACTGCCGTCAAACATAACAGAAGAAAACCTGGCTTTAAACTTTTATTACGGTCCATCAGATATAGCCAAATGTAAAGTGATTTTGATGGGGCTGATTACTCATGGGAGTCAATGGGAAAACAACAAATTAAAACAAATCCTGTGTGATGCAACTCTGCCTGTCTTTCAGACCCCTCTGACTACGGCTGCATCTCCAGTCGCAAGTAAAGCCGCATCACTCGCGGGGTCCCAAAACAAGGCAGCCTCTCAGCCACTCAAAGAAGTAGGTCACTGAGGATTCCATTCATTTGTACACCGCTTTCCAAATAGTTGCGCTTTTCCACTCAGCCCAAGACTTCCAGCTGCATGTTAACCCTTTAACAGCCAGAAAGTCTCATTTCTGCACCAGTGCTCGTTGCGTAGCCTATCTGTTTGTAAACTACAGTATAAATTGTCCATGAGGGGTTCATGGTCTTGTGAACTATTTGTGATTTAATTCCTAATCTGTTGTCCTACGGCTTTTTAGTTGGGTTAGGAAAAGTGGATTCTATGCTTTTAAATTGATCATTTATTTTAATTCCCAATGTACAGGTTTATTGTTTTCAATAAAACAATACAATAATACATTTACAGCACTAATTCACTGTTAATTGGCTCCACCTGACAAGGTTTATATCACAATAAATTTCACCTCTGACTGGACATCAAATGCAGGAATATTTTGTTTGGCAGAATCTCAAATCCCAAAACAAGTCCTCCATTCCCTTCACACGGTGCATAATCTTTTTGCAGTGTAACAGCTCTTTCCACCATTGTTGTTGTGTGGGGGGCGAGTTAGACTTCTATTGTAGTAAAATGTACTTCTTGAATGCTGTCATTGTGAGAAATACCTTTTTACCTTGAATATTAAAAAGAACAAATGGTACAGTGTTTGGTACAGCCTTCCCATTTCCTTGGTGAGTATGGCAAGAGCAATACATTTTAGAAACTATGTTTTTTGGAAATATCGTCTGGAGTACCATAGAGCTGTGTATTTGGGTATTTTAAATACCCAGTTGTTCATTTGTATTCTTAGAGATCCCCAAAAGTGTGGATTAGGGGTGTGTATTGGCAAGAATATAGCGATACGATGTGTATCACTGTATGGGGGCAACGGTACGATACAGTATATAATGATATATTGCGATTGTTTTGCTTACACTTGAGCATGCGATGAGCCACGGACCTCTTCTCTCACAAGATCTTATTGTTCCGTTGGAGGGGAGGAGTCAATGAGTGAATGGCTGCTGCCAAAAAGCGATCCATTTTAAATGCAGCACAAAAATGAACCACCACTATGAATGCCTGAGTGTAAATTGTTGATAAAAAAAATCGATACAATGCTTTGGAATATTGATGCAGTATTGCAAAACGAAATATTGTGATATTTCAGTTTATCGATATTGTCTTACACCCCTAGTGTGGATGTCAGCTTCCCGCATATAACAGGGTAACATGCTCCATACATTGCTATAAGACATAATTACAAACTGGCCAATATAACATAATTGATACAAGACCAGCATTGGCCTAGTGAAACACCAAACATTACAACAATACATCAATTTAACCTAGCACATTAGCACTCAAACAAGCCACTACAACATGCCAGAGGGATCACATTACCAGACAACTTTCTCAATATCTCTCTTTTCAGTTGCACGTTGCCCCAACCTCTACAGTGCTTTAACAGGCCCACTGATTTCACTTTATTTAGCTGAGTCAGCGGATGGGAAGAGACCATAAGCTGGCACAGGTGGGAGAAAACTGAAGGCATGACCTAAATTTCAGCCTGGAGGTTCATAGGGGAGCAGGCAGCTCATAAAAATCTCAGATTGAGGTACAGGGCCAAGATACACTTTCACCACTACAATGTGTTTTATTTATTACATCAGAGTATGTAGTTGTGACCTATTCTTTTTCATTCTAAAAGTCATGCAATTGCAAGTATAACCTGTGATTATCGACGTAAGACTACCCCACTGTGTAAATTCCCTACCTGATGACACACTGAGTTCAAGCTGTCATCAGTCTGTTCATTGGCACAAAGACATGACTGTGAATTTTTTTTTGGTTTCTCACCTGGAAAACAGAGAAAAAGAACTGCATGTTTGAACTCAGAAAACACAGTTCATAGGAAAGAGCATTATTGCCAGTAAAAACTCAATTCCATTCATCATTCAATCATTTGACTGTGAGTTATCTCAGAGAATGTGCCGAGTGCACAGCAACAACAATGAAACACTAGTATTTTTTAAGCCTTAATGTTTGCTAATGTGGTGCTATCTCATTGAACTGTCTGCAATAGATGTCACTTTGAGAAAGCCACAATCAGGGTTGCACAGGGAACTACGAGGCTGCCTCCGGCCCTCAATGAAACTCTGATAGGTGCATTTATAAAGAATACCCTCTCCTGAAGCATCTGTCATTCAGAACTGCAATTGCAGCATTACACCGATGTTGTGGTGCCGCTGTGTTGTACTCAGCACAGTGCTCGTGGAAAGATACTGTCAAAACAGCACAAAGAGGAAAGCTGTAATTTTCCTCAATGATTTTTCAATTAAAGCAAAAGTATTGTTATAATCAAGGCAAAGACTCATTAAATATAAAATTATGTGGATCTCAGGTCTTACCATTTGTCTAAATAGCAATGCCAGCTTTAAGTTATTATGTTAATTAATATATCAAACATCCACTCACAGTCAATTTACTTCATGTCTCATTCCCACCTAGACCATAAATAACAATCTTGTTGGGAGAAAAAGGAGATTAATATGGGTCAAATGTGGTTGTGACTCAAATGTCATGACAAAACAGTGTCTCTTTGACTCACTCACTCTCACATGATAGACCGTAACATGAAAAGTACAAAAAAGAGGGAGACCTCTCCATGTCGTCAATCTGTTTTGATCTGACAGTATGGACCAGCCTAACTTTGGGAGGAGTCCACGAAGGACACTTCATGTAGTGAGCTTTGATGTCTCCAGCTTCATATTAAACACTAACAAAGACCAGCCTCTATTAACTGCAGTTACTGCCCATTGTAAACCCTGGTGGAAACTTACTATGTGAGAGTGTCTCTGTAGGGCAGGGCTACTATGTCACCCCAGTAATGTCTGCTGCCACTGGTAGCCCAACAGATGTGTTCCTGCATGCAGATGTTGCCTTAGGTACACACAGACGCGCCACTCTCCATCGCAGCAGCAGCAGCAGCAGCAAAACACTTCATTCTATTTTTCATGAGCCCATTCAGTTGCCAGGGTTTTTGTTTCCATGGCCACGCTGCAGTCTGATGCAACAAACCCCAGCCAGAGCCCCCCTTGGGTGCCTTGGCGCGATACCAACCCAGGGAGCGCTACAGCTCTATAGGCTGGCACACTGAGTGACTGACTGACGCTCCAGCCAGCCACGGTGCCAGCTGAGCTCACAGTACTCACAACCCCAAACTTCTTCCACAATCATTTACTGACTTACAGTTTCATACCATCAGTGACTCAGCTGTTTGCTATGGGGATGTCTTGGACAGGGAATGTCTTCTCTAATGTAATTCTTGCATGGAGCCTGTACTTAGGTGTTTTCCTGTTTGTTTGCTCCAAGGTCAGAAAACTTGGCCCTGAAAACTCAAAATATATAAAGAAACTAGAATAAAAAGTTTTAAACAGTGGACAAAATGGAAAAAAGTCCCATTCCCCAGCAGTGGGAAAGGTGTTAAGTGTAATCTTAGGGATACCATACTATACCATGATGGGTCTCTAGTCATCATCATTTACTTTATAAATGACTGTCCTCATAGAAAGAACAATAAAATCTGAGAGTAATGACTGAAAAACCTGAAATACCTTTCCATCATGTCTTAATGGATGATGTCAGGTGACTTTGTCTTACCTGGGTTGTTGGCCTCTCCCTCCAGGACCTGCAGTTCGGTGCACTCAGCGAGGGAGTGCTCCAGACACAGCTGCAGGAAGCGGGCCTGGGTCCGGCTCACTCTCTTCAGCAGGGACAGCAGAGCCACCGTCTGCTCGCACTCGTTCCACCCCTTGAACCAGCTGGCTAGCACGCCCACCTGATCACGAAACATCATGGTCTGCAAGGTGGGGTAAAGTCGGGCTGACTGTGGTGGTGGTGGTGGTACCAGGCTGGGCTGAGAGGTGCAGCAGGAAACTCCCCCGAACTTCACAGTGAAAAAACTGAAGATCTTATCAACTAGTTGCTGATGTTTCTGTGGGATCAGTCAGTCAGTCAGTCAGTGAAGTTCAGCTAAAGTGCTGGGCTGCCTTTCTCAGCTTTGTCATTATTAGCTGGGACAACAGGACACCGTCTCCAAAAGGCCTTCAGAGGGCAGAAATTGTTTCGCCTACCGCCAGTGTTGGATATATTCCTGCTGGAGGGGGTGGTGGTGGGGGAGGTTTCTGCACCGTCTGATAATCTCCGTTGGTGGAGGGGGTGGGGGGGTTGTGAGTTGCTCTTCTAGCTAGGCATTAGGAGATATGAGCTGCTCTCGGCTGCTTAGTCGCTCCCAGAGGGATTGATATTTGATGAGTCAGCTTTCTTCCAGCACACGCTGTGTCACATCAGCTTCAGCCTCACTGGCATTTTTCTTCAGGGAATCCCTCTTACGCCTGCAGGAGGATGTTAGATGTTAGGGAGGAGGGGAGAAATCACATATTTGAAAAGACAATACTCTATGTGGCTCTTAATGCACAGCTCCCATTGTTTCATACATATGCAACGACTTTTACAGTGCACAAGAAAAAAAGAAAGGCAGCCTCACAAGAAATGCGACGGCACAGTGTCCCTGTTGCTTCAGCCCTGCAGACTTTGTGCTGCTGCTGCATAGAGCCGCTTTGAAGAAACCAGCCTCCAATAACTCATACATGCATTTATAGGTTGCCTCCTCGCCGTCGCCTATGCGCATAGGCTTGTGGCATTCACCGCCGAGACAAAAATAAATAATTTTCGTTTTTGGTATCCACCCATTCCTAAAAATACAGCTGTCGGTACTACTGGCGCTGCATCCCGGAATTTTCCAAAGAGAGGAAGCAGCCGGGTCACCGACGGCGGCTCGCTGGCACCGGCTGTGTGCTGCTGCTGCCGCTGCTGCTGCTGCTGCTGTAGAGACGCTAGCAGCGACTTCCCTCCGTTATTTTAATGACAGGTTACACTCATAAAGCTGTATTTTAAAACCCGAGTTAAGGCTGGAGTGGCTGAGTTTATAAAGACGAAGAAACGCCGAGTAAGAGTGAGCTATAGGAGCAGACTGCAGGTCTGAGAGCTGAGCGTGAGCCGCTGTCTAAAACTGTCACTGTGCTTCATCAGCACACAGGGAAGGACCGCTGGCCAGTGTATATGTGTGTGTGTGTGTGTGTGTGTGTGTGTGTGTGTGTGTGTGTGTGTGTGTGTGTGTGTGTGTGTGTGTGTGTGTGTGTGTGTGTGTGTGTGTGTGTGCGCGCGCGTGCGTGTGTGTGAATGTGTGTGTGCGTGCGTGTGTGTGTGAGAGAGAGAGAGGTGGGAGACAGAGAGAGAGCAGTTTGTAAAAAAGGAAAGAAAGAAAAAAATATTTTTTAGCATTAAGTTAAGTGTAGGCTATATGTAGCTCTTCTCATATAACAACTGCGACTTTACCGTAGTTAGCAAAGTTACAACTGACCGAGATTAACGGTTACAAACTTCCAATAACGGCTCAAATGAAAAATAAAACGTTGCCTTAGCGCTAAAACTGTGTGATTTTGTTATCAACGCTGCTTCCGAGAGGCAGCAACGTTGCCTTAGTAATTTTTTCTTGGATAAATATTCAAGTAGAGAGAACAAAACAACGCTCCAGAAAGCTCCAGAAACTTCACTTTGAATGTCTGAATTGTCGAAGAGACGGTTAAAAGTGCCGTGCCGGGCCGGGCCGAGCCGGGCCGGGCGGCTCTTACCTCCGGGCGCAGTCTGCATCGTTGGGTTTGTCTCAGGACGGGCAACAGGCTCAGCTTTTTTTTGGGGAGCGGTGCCCCTTCACTCCCGGTCTGAGGGATTTGCCATCTTGACTAACTTTTCCTCTGTCTCCCTCCCCAGCAGACGGTGCTCAGGTCTAAAAGACGCGGTCAAACCACACGGAGCCCTGGAAACGACTTCCGCCCGCCGCTTTCAAAATAAACTGCAACAATGTACAAACTGTTGGAAATTATGAGAAGAGCCCAAATAAATTGTGTACAGCTTTTTAAGCAACTCTTTAAAGAACGAACAGTGTCGATTTACAATAAGGTATATTTTGTCCATATATAGCCTAAGTAAATAAATGTATATGCAAACGTTTTAGGTGCTAATGTAAAGAGAGGATGATTTATTTGTATTCCTATAGGATTAATTTCACAGAATTTTATTAAAAGTACAAAAAAACTAGATCAGAAAATAAAGTAATAATCCCATGTCTAGTTCTACCTTGTACACTACACTCAGTAGGTAGGCTAGGCCTACTAGGAGGGCTGGCAATGACTTCTGTCTAACTGCAGACCATGCTGCAGACTGACTATGATGCTGAGATCAATGTGCTCTGTGTTATAGGCTACCTGGTCAAGATGGAGATACTATTACTACGCAATACAGGTAGTTTAGTGCCATGTCACCAGCATAAATCCACAAGATTAAACTTCAGTTGTGAGATTATTCAAAAGGTAAAAAAAAAAAAAAAAGGATCATTGATGCTTAATATGTGCACCATTTCTATGTAGACTTCATTTCAATGATTCTATTTTTGGAAAGTTTGCAAATTCCATCTATTGGACCAATAAGCCTAAATCCCACCTTTTCTTGATATACATGTTTTTTTTTTTACGTGTTGTGTTTATTTTGTGTCATTAGGCTATTTGATAATGCAAAGTAAGTTCTTGAATAAAGTTGCATAAAAGCACAAAATATTTTCCTGTTAACTCTAGTGGAGAATAAAATATATCAAAAATGCTTAAATAAAGTACAAATGGGCCAACCATAAAAATGTTGTTTTGACGTTTTTTGTTGTACAGGCTATAACCATGTATATTATGGCTATAACCCTTTGACAAACGCCAGCGGTATTATTTTGAAGGCGGGACCAGTCAACTTCCGCCTGTGTTTTGGCCGTCTTGACGGAAAGAGGCTCGCGCTGCTCGTTTCCACATGCTAATCATTAACAGCGGAGCATTACGTCAGGGGCTTGGCAGCGCGAGGAAGCACCAAAATAGAGGGACAGAGGAGGGGAGGGGGCATAGGGGGAGGGGGAGATGGGGAGAGGCAGAGGTAGAGAGAAAAAAAAGAGGGAGAAGTAACAAATCACAGCTCCTGCTATTTTGATTAGGCTACAATAGATTTTAGATAAAATTTTAGAAGCATCTTTTCTTTTAACTGCAATTGTGAAAAACGTGAGCGAATTTCCAGTCAGCCTGACAAAGTGTCAACAATTAAAACCAGTGAACAACACACTAACTGTCACCTATATACCAGCACCATGAAATCAGTGAAACTTAGAAAGGACAAACATGAAAAATATAACACATAGCCTAACAAATACTTAGAATAATAACATTTTTATAGACCATTAATGTAATTTTCATGTTTCTTGTTAGTTTTTTTAAAAGAGAAAGAAAGAAGAAAGGATGTCCAGTCAGTGCTTCTTGACTTAAAGGACAATTCTGGGCAAATTCGGGGCTGTACTAATATTACAGTAGTTTAGGCCTAAAAGAAGGAATCTGAACATTTTCTTTTTAATTGCTCCTGTTATGCAGTAGTTCTGTCCGTCCCTGTTTAGGCTGTTTACCTTCAAAGCCACACATTTTTCCACAGACAGCATTAGATGGCTATTCAAACATACACTGAGGGGTTCAAGCAAGCGGACATATTTGTAAACAGAGCTATAATAGAAAGTCTCGCGAGAACATCCAAAGTCTCCGTAAGAGTCAAGTTGACGGCTAACCGGTGTCTGAAGCCTCTTGTTTCTTTTATCAACAAAGGAATATCAACTCAGAGCCACAACGTCTTCGTAGCAGTAAGAATAAATCTGGATATTGTTTATTCTGCCTGTAAACATACTGAGCACATAAACTTGATTCTCGCGCGAGACTTCACAAGACTTTCTATTACAGCTCTGTTTACAAACATGTTGGCAGTCGACATTCGGCTTTCTTGAAGTAAACAAACCGCTGACACTGTGAAAAAAATGTGCGGCTTTGGGATGTTAACAGCCTAAACAGTGTAAGATCGCTCGGCTCCCATTATACGCTGCCGTGATGATGCGGGGACAGACAGAATAGGCTACTGCAAAACAGGAGCAATTAAAAAGAAAATCTTCCCTTTCCTTTCCTAAAATAGAAACTAGCCCCAGGTGGAATTTGCCCGGAATTGTTCTTTAAGAAGTTGTGAAGCTGGCTATCAGTCTTTAAAAATAAGGTGAGTTTATTTATTTATTTATTTATTTATTTATTTATTACACGATTTACGTAATTCCATAATTATTGCTACTGTTAACTTAGCATTGGACTTCAACTGAGTCCCGACTGAGAAATGTTTGTGTTCATGGAAACATTTCTGTTATGAGTTATTGCAGCCCATGTGTTGTCAAATTGATCAAGTTTATTTGGAGCATGTTTGTCTCTTTGCATGTTTTTTTCTTAAGTTCCAGCGTGCTCTCAGGGTCAGTGTATGTTAGTTTTATTTAATATTAAGTAGGACATGAAAGTAAAAACATGAAAATAAAACTCAGTTGGACTCATAACAGCTGCAACCAGGTGGATGGATTGGAGTGTAGAGAGTCTGGCGATCCACCACCCAGAAGACCAGACCAGTGAAGCATTGAGGAGGAACCACAGACGAGAGCTGCTTGGAGAGAAACTACCCTGAGACACCCAGTGCAGACTTTAAAAGGCAAGGTGACGGAGCAGCAATAACAGACCTGCTGTTATCTACGGAGCAACCCAGAAGCTTGGCATTCTACTCTCGGTGAGCAATATAATGACCTTAATATGACGAGCAACAAATCTATCTGACAGTACTGGGTAAAGATTTAGCATCAATTTCCAGAGCAAGGGCACGGTGATGGTTCAAGGGTATTAGACAAAAGTGAGAAAGTTTGAAAGGTCTCAGCAGCCAGCAGCCTCTCCAGCCTCACACACCGCTCTCTTGCCTGGCTACATTAGAGCCAGTCACAGAGGACCAGGAACCACTCAAACACCAAGACACTAAAACCACTGTCTAATTAGTCTAATGGCACATCTCTGCAGCACAGAATGGGACGTTTCTTCTCTAAACCTCTGTTGCAGATAGTCAATATGAAGCTAATTCTCTTGACTATACTATAGCTTTCCCCCTCAGGATCAACAAAGTCTTATTTTAACCCATATTAATACATTACAATGTATTTGTTGTTTCTTTGTTGTTGCATTACAGTAAAAGAATCAAGCAGCAGATGATTGAGCTGTTTTAACCTTAAGGAAAAAAGTTATGTCAAACTGTGCAGAAAGTACAAATGTACTGAGTTATTTTCTCCCACTGTGATAAGTTCATTCTTCCACTCAACAACTTCTGCACTTCTTTAAAATAAAGTATAATACAGGACAAATGTGATTATCTTATCTACAGTCTGAGTATCAGCTCTACTTTTCCTGGAGTCCTGAGCACATATATCAAAAACAAACAACTTAAATAAAGGCCTTATCGTGGTGAGACTGTATTTTTTACAATGATCTGAATTCTCACTCCACTATTGTAGCTACTGGTTGGTAGTTGTGTAGTGTCATTTTACTGATTTTCCAAAAAGAATGTATTCTTAGGCCATAGAATAGGATGGGGAAACAGAAGCTGAATTATTGGTCACAAACAAAAAAAGAAAAAGAAATGAAGTTGAGTAGGCTACATTCATTTTTTTTTTTTTCAATAAAGACTTGGTTAGATTCGATTAACACATTTCTGTCATCTTTCTATTATGGACTGGATGGCATTGACACAGTACATGGCCGGTTCTTATTACAACATAGAAGTCACACTTAATTGATGAAATAGCTACACTCCATAAGAAAACGTATATTTGAGTTGATTTGATCGGTTTGTCCCTTTACCTGACCAGAAGAAATAGCTATAAACCAGAGTCCTCTAGCTCCACCGTGTGGTTACCTTCTGATATTACACAATATCCATTATACACCTAAAGATTTAAATATCATAAACAGACACGAAATGTAGGCTTCAGTATCGGTTTCATTTGATCTGTAGCCTACTATTATAGAGTTTCTTTCTCAATATTTGATTCAATAACTTTGTACTTTATACTGCTACAACAAATATTTTTATATCAGGGTGGATTATATTTGATCATATCACTGCTTTAAAAATATGATATAAAATTAAAAAATATTTTAACATATTCGTGGTTATTCTTTCTAATGATTTAGCCTATTCTGTTTAAATCTATTATAGTGCAGTAATAAACATAAGGAATTCTCTCATAGGCTACTTTGTCCACGCAGGAGGTTTCAGTCGGATTATTTTGTGCGCGAACAGGAAGAAAAAGCCCTTCCAGTTTAAAAGCCTGGATTACAGATGTGTGGGTGACAGATATTCACACACTTGAATCACGGTGAGGAGGCCGATGTGTGTCAGAGTCTGATCTCACGCTTCTCATCAATCCGTCACGTAGCCTATCGCACGTCGTGGAGTGGAAATGAGGAAATACGAGGAAGCAAAACTTCACATCCGATCATCACCGCCCCACACTGACACCGCTGCTCAGCGTCTCCCGTCGCCGCACAAGTGAAGCTCTCCTCGGACACACGAGCCCACAGTCCTGGTGGTGGTGGTGGTGGTGGTGGTTCTGGTCTGTGATCAAGCGTTTTCTGTCGGAGAGGTGTCCGACTGATCTGAGGTCAGCTCGCGATGAAGCTGGTGGTCTTCCTGCTCTTCCTCCTCCAGGTGTGCGGATCTGGAGACAGCAGGTGTTTCTGTGAGGTGAGCCACGAGGACATCCGTGTTTTTTTATCCCACACATGACATGTTCAATGACCTGCCTGTTAGTTTATGTTGGAGTGGGTTACAAGTTGTCAAAATAAGTGATTATCGCGTTGTAAAGGTGTAGCTAAGAGGAAGCCAGTTGGCGCAAAGTGATGATAGGTTCTCACGTAGATTATGAGTCGCATTCACTCCTCATGATCATTCATCAATAATTATCTCAACCCATAAAGAGAAATAGCTACACTGCTACACTGTTTTACAGTTTGAAGCAGCGTTCAAGGAACAACAGCTGTGATCACACTGCAGCTACAGTGTGTGTCAGCCAACAAACTGTTGGTGGTGATTCACCAAATACACACCAACATTATTAGCTCTTTAGGAGTCATGTTTCTTATAGGCTATTTAATTTTGTCTCATACATTTTAGATTTCTGTTTACCTTTATTAGAGGACTTTCAAGTTAGACAACAGCACAAAAGTAAAGACACACAATAATGTGATAAACAACATAAAAATGAATACATTTGAGATTCTGTTTTTATTTTGTACTTAATAAAGGTAGGCTACTGCTTATCTTATCCTTAAACTTTAAAAAGCAAATGGTACAGTACTGTACTAATGAGAACAGATGCAAAAGCAGAGGGAACAATAGTTTTACATGCATATCTGAATATGTAATCCATGTATTGGGGAGGGAGGGATCGTTACTTTATTTTGCATTTATTTTACTATGCACCTGTTCACCAGGTGTGCACAAGATTTACTACTGCATTCAGAGAGTATTTTTCTGAGCTTTTGTGTGTGTAGTAGTCAGAGAGAGACAGGAAATGTGAAGACAGAGAGGGGGAATGATATGCAGCAAGGGGCTGCTGGGGGATTCGAACCGGGGCCAGTTGCAGTGAGGACTGTACATGTCCTCTTTAACGGTGCACAACAGTATAACCAGATGTTTTTTGTGTCCACATCATTCAGGTCACAGGCGACCTGGACGACTGCACTTGTGACGTAGAGACCATCGACAGCTTCAACAATGAGCGGCTTTTCCCTAAACTCCAAAATTTACTTGAGTCTGACTATTTCAGGTTCTACGAGGTAAAGTGAGCCGATAGACAACACACACAAACAGAAATATACATACACACATATGAACTGCTGTGTTGCTGAGGACATGGGTCGGTGACTCTGCAGGTGAATCTGAATAAGCCGTGTCCGTTCTGGACGGACAACAGTCACTGTGGTCAGAAGCTCTGTGCTGTGCAGCCCTGCTCTGCTGTGAGTATCATATGGCGTCATACTTATGTCATATGTTGAGCGAGCGATAGTATCACTTCATCTGATTCAGTTAGAGGTTGTGTTACTGTACAAAGAGAAACCACACACCTGAGTCACACCTGCCTTTTGTTTGATCAGCCACATTTTGTCCAATGAATTCATACAGTTGAATAATGACACTATAAGTATCCAACTCAATTCATTGGTGTCAGGATCTTCTTATTACAGACAAATGAAAAAGGCATTCACAGCAAAAATAGACCTTCGATGGGCCATGTGGTGTAGAACAGTCCTCTTGTTGCTCTTTCCAAATCTTAATATTGACACTGGAAAAGATAAACAATTCCTGATAAACGGATTTTCCTGAGGAAATCTTGTCAGTGGTCAAGACGTCTGTGAGCTGTGACTCCTCTGTGCACGTTCTTTGTATCGTTTGTCTGTGATCGACCTGCTGGAAACAAACAGACTGACTTTAGACTGTGTCTGCTCATAGAACGAGGTGCCAGAGGGGATCAGGTCATCGTCCCACAACAAGGTGAGTTGCACAAAATATATAATATACAGTATACAAAATTCTTCTTTGTGTATGTTCATATTTCTTTATATGCTGTTAACTAGTACCTGGTGTGGAATACATTCAGGGGTTATAACAAATTGACTGTATTTCTGTGTGTGTGTGTTCAGTATTCAGCAGAAGCAAACGAGCAGCTGGTGGAGTGTGAGAAGACGCAGCATCTCGGAGCTGTGGACGTCTCTCTGAGGTGAGATGGTGCCAGTCCATGATGCAAACATTAACAGATTGGTGGAGTTTATTATCTGGATTACATTTGTTTGTATTAAATATTTCTCCTTTAACTAAGAAAACCAAATATTAAACCCATGAGTTCTGGTTGCACAGAATCCCACAGAGGAGAAATTGAACCAACCCACTGTTTTTTCTCTGTTCTCACTCTCCAGCGACGAGACCAGAGAGGCTCTGCTCGACTGGACCAAGCACGACGACGAGGCCGAGCGATTCTGCGTGGTCGACGGTACTGAATGTCCAGTCGTCTCTGAAAGAAATTGATTCATTAGGAGAAAAAAAAACATATTAGGCGACGAGAATTGGAGCCACTTACAGCTGATTGAAGTTTTTCTGCTTCCCAGACGAGGAGTCACCCGACTCCCAGTACGTGGACCTGCTGCTGAACCCGGAGCGCTTCACCGGCTACAGGGGCCCTGAGGTCTGGAGGATCTGGAACAGCATCTATGAGGAAAACTGCTTCAAGTAAGCACCCAGACAAGCCACAATATAAAAAACAATTAGTGCAATTAGTAGCAATGTTCCCTCTAATTTAATATAACACAGTACTTCCACATGCTGGTGCTATGGCCTCACCTCTCCAACTCCAAATATCAATACAATTGGCTATTACTATTATGATTAATAACAGATTATTTTGACAACATTACCTAGGCTACTCCATATCTAGGTCAGTTACAGTTAATGATAACAAAATACAATATTGTTTTGGCAAAATAGATTTTGCATTTATTGCCATATGAACAATATGAAAAAAATAACTAACATCAAGTTTGTGTCATCAACTCTTGGCACAGAAGCATTCTTGAAATGAACAGTAATAATAATTTTCAAGCAAAAACTTAAATCGTAGTTGCACTACAGACCACGGTTAAGGTCATAAATTTCACAATTCGAAGCGCACATTAGGGAGAAATAAACAGTAAACTAGTCGGGGATATTTGAGTGTGCAACTTTTTTTGTCTTCTGGGCAAAGAGGTGGGGAGTAGTGTGCAATTGCACAGTAAAACACTTTAGAGGGAACAGTGATTAGTAGTGTCTTACATGAGGTGCTATAGCCTACTAATAATATTTTCACATTTGTAAAACCTTGAAACTGCAGACGATGGTTCATGACTCTTTGTTCCACAGGCCTTACACTGTGAAGCGGCCGCTGATTCCCGGCTCCTTTCACAGCAGCTCAGGAGCCGAAGGTGAGAGCTGTTGACCTGACTTTACCCACCTGCACCGTGACTCATTATGTCAGTTTCATCCCTCTGAGTCTGACTATATCCTTGCTCTATTTACAGCTAGGACCTTCTACAGCTGGCTGCAAGGTGAGCTGATATTTTAACTTGAAGGTTGAAATTTAATGTTGTAGTGAAGTATTGCCTGTTTTGTTTTTATTTTATTCATCCTCAACTCTGCGTGCATCACCTTCTCTCTCAGGTCAGTGTGTGGAGAAGAGAGCTTTCTACCGTCTCGTCTCAGGCCTCCACGCCAGCATCAACATACACCTGAGCGCCAGATACCTCCTGGAAGGTGAGACACAAACACCTGCACAAACCTGGCTGCACCCACTCATTCAGGCATTTATTGTCTGGCCCTCTTATTTTATTTTACCTGATTTAAGAGTTTGAATTTGCTGCTCTCGTTTGATTTATCTGACATGACACCAAAAACATTCACTGGCAGTTCAAAATACAGAAAATATATCACGTACAACATTATGAGGAAAATAACGGCAGTGATGAGAACGAAAGTGATGGTCAAAAAAATTTGTGCGATCCAATCAGCTGTTCTCCACCTCCAACAGAGGTGAACAGGAGAATATACCGTAACAACTAACATCCCTAGCACCACATCTGTGACCCAGTCATTAATATCACAAACACTAATAAATATCAATAGAAAAACCAGAACCACCCAAATTATAACCACAGAACTCATTCCTCTCTGATTATATACTTTTTTTCTTTCAATAATTATCACTGTGGTTGTGCAAATAATGAAAAATAAAACAAAAATTAAGAGTGCCATTGTCTGGCTCACACACACATTTTATCATATATCACATATCTCTTCAACCAAGGCCTTACACAGACTGAAACAGCTCCATGCGTTGTTATAGACAATCATCACATTATTGCGTGCCAGCCAAGAAGAGGTTTGGCAGGCTTAACAACACAGCTGACCAGCTTCAGGCCCTCCGTGTCTCCATGGATACCGGATGATGACAGAGAGATGCTGATCAGCGTACAGCCACCCACTGTGTGACAGAAATCACAGACACATAATGAATTATGTTGTTAACAAATTTAAGTTTTTCTTCAGATCTTGAGGAAATGATCTGTCTTTTTAGCACCTAACTATTATTTTGTGTCTGATTTGACGTGTCCTTAAAGTCCCACTTCCGCGACCCTTTTCGGTCATTTTAAAACCAGCTCATTAGCAATGTGCCTCTGGAGGGTGGGCGGAGACTGCACTGCTCTGCACCCGCCCAGCCACCTCCTCGCACCCCACCCCCCGCTCGCTGACAGCTGGACATTGTACAATTACAGATTCAGCGCGTTTAGTGTAAAACTCCACACTGGGATTTGATCCCAAACTGGAACATAATCCTTGCTCACGGTGCAAGCTGCTCTACCAGGTGAGCTATACCTGTTGTACCATGACAGCTACACCGAGCTGTCAAGGCTTTCACCTCTGAGCCAGATGCAGAGCGGGGCGGGAGCTTGTAGCACTAGTGCCCTCCCCTGGAGCTGTGACACGTCAGCTCCAGTCTCCCTGAAACTGCCAGTTTGCGTCTGCCATTTGAAGGCAGAAAAACTCAGAAATGCAATTTTGCACTTCCTTTTCTGCTGATATGTGCTCTAACACAAGAAAAATGCCACAGGAACATGTGAAAAGCACGAAAAACACGATTTTCATGGGAGTGGGTCTTTAAACACAAAGACATAAGACTAATATTAATCACCTTATATCTTGTTCCAAAAAAAAGAAAAAATATTGTATTTTATACAATCAGTTGTGACTCTATTATGACCTCTGGTTCCTGTAATAACACCTTCATCTCTCTGTGTGGTAATCCTGTCTTACCTTCAGACAGCTGGTTTCAGAAGAAGTGGGGTCACAATGTGTCTGAGTTCAGGCAGCGTTTCGACTCAGAGCTGACGGCTGGCGAGGGGCCCAAGAGGCTCCGCAACCTCTACTTCCTGTACCTGATAGAGCTGCGAGCGCTGGCCAAAGCCCTTCCCTTCTTCCAGCAGCCATCGTTCCGGCTCTACACTGGCAGACCGGAGGAAGACGGGAAGCACAAAGAGCTGCTGGTGGAGATCCTGCAGCTGGCCCGGTCAGTCTGAGGCCTTATTCTCAACACAGATGCATACTGTATCCATACATTTTTATTTTTCTATTTCTCTTTATCTTGCGTTGATTTCTTTCTGAATAAGCATGAAACATAAACCTTTTTTTTTTTTTATTTCTCATTAGCAGTGTTTTCTGTCCAGCTGCTATATTCATGACCTTCATCTCCATCTCCACTCTCCCAGATCTTTCCCTCTGCACTTTGATGAGACATCTCTGTTCGCTGGGGATGAAAAGGAAGCAGCCAAGCTGAAGGTTTGTAAAACCGTGTTTTCATCATTTCCTCGGAACAAAGACATCTCAGGCAGCAGATATCAGGACATGTTGTGTCTGGTGAAACTCATTTAACATAATAAGCTTCTTCTCATTTGATCTTCTTTTTTTAAAATCAATTTCACAGATAATCTCATAATCTATAAAGATAAGATGTGTCATGTTCTCAGTGTTGTTTTGCTTTTTGTACTGTAATGCATTTGAGAAACAGAAAGTGTTTAAAGTGAGTTCGCAAATCTGTGCAAACTGTATCTGTTTGTTAATAACTGAATCTGAGGTTAAACTGCAACATGGAGAAGTCAATATTCATTGTGAAATAGTTGAAGTGACACAATACACCCTGCTCTCGTCCTGTTTTCTGTTTTTTTTTAAACTGTTTTATTAACCGATGTCTTTGTGCATCTTAGTGACATGGGTGTGTTTTCCTGTTCTGTGTTTCCATCAGGAGGATGTCAGACTGGCCTTTCTCAACATCTCCAGGATCATGGACTGTGTCGGCTGCTTCAAATGTCGACTGTGGGGGAAACTTCAGGTAAGTCTGGTGATGTTATTTTTAACCAATCAAAACAAATTCAACTTAAAAATCTAAATAGCTGCCAAGGAGAAGTGAGAAGAACGCTTCTATTTTTATTCGACTTGATTGACTTTGACTTTTTTTATTTATTTATCTGATGGTTAGGGTCATGTCTAGTAAGGTTTAGTAATCTTACTCATTGTAATCTGATTTTAAATTATGATTTAATTGTTATTATGTCATGTATGTGTATTGTAAAATGTGTGTCCTTTGTGATTTGATCTTTGTTTTGATCTCTCTCTCTCTCCCTCTCTTGTCATCAGACTCAGGGATTAGGCACTGCGCTTAAGATTTTGTTTTCTGAGCGACAGATTGAAGCTCTGCCCACTTCAAGTGACCGACGACCCAGTTTCCAGCTCAGCCGGCAGGAGATCGTCTCTCTGTTCAACGCCTTTGGGAGGTGAGAGATTGATTTGTACCATCTGAAAAGAGCTGGTTTTGTCCTCTGAGTGGCAGTGGAAGCATGGGCGTGGTAGTGGGGGGAAAAGGGGGCCTGACTACCCAGGGCCAGAGTAGGGAGAGGGCCCATGAAAATCCTGAAATAATTAATTTTTTTGTGTGCTGTTTTTATTTCGAATGAATTGGTGTCATAATTTATTTCAAATATATTGATAACTCTGTGTCAAAGTCCTCCCAACATATTGGACATTCGGGGGGCCCCCTCTTGGAGGCGTAAAATGGCTTAGTCCACCCATAGACAGCGGCCAGCGACAAGTGTAACGTCAATGAGCCCAGATTGAATGAGGCTAGCTTTCATCATGCCACCCAAAAAACATAAATCTGGGTATCAGAAAAAGAAAGAGCGGAAAGAAAAAAAAGAAGGCAGAATTAGGGGAAGCAACTGTTACAGGGATATTTCAACATTTTGGCAAACTGGCCCATTGCCATAATCCCTATAGTTTTAGGAGTATATTTGTTACCTTTAATTGTCGGTGCAAGCTATTTTTAGATCGGCAGAGATATGATATGAGATAATAACGGAATGTTACGAGTTGTTTTTGAGGTAAATGCAAAGCCAGTATAGTGCCGAAAAGAGATTGCTTGCCGAAAAACTGCCTCCAAAGGAAACGCGCTTTGGCGGCTTTTTATAAATTTACCTCAAAAACAACTCTGCGCTTCGTGCACTGCCATGGATAGTGGCCCACTGACATTACGAGTGTACAGGGCCCAGAATTGGGTGCTACGCCCCTGACTGGAAGTACATGTCTGTAACTGTATTCTTTGTGTGTTGCGCATGTCCTGCAGGATTTCCACGAGCGTCCGAGAGCTGAAGAACTTCAGATCACTGCTGGAAGAGGAACGATGAGGCGTCCGGTCCAGACAGGTCCAGCTTCACCCGCCGAACAAGCCGCTGACTGCCATCACAACTGCCTTAGTCCTGCTTAAATGTCCCTTAGACAAATATCAGAGTTTAACATGAAGGATACTTCCAGCCACATTTAGCTGCAAAGTAAAATTTTAAGATAAAACTAAAAATAATCAGAAAAAGCTCACAAATGATGCATCAAACCTCTTGTGACCTAAAATGTCAAAGCTGCAGTTATTCCATACTTTTACATTTGATCAAGGTCTATTTATTGACTTTTCAATGTTTTTTTGTGTGCATTTTTCCACACTGCAAACAAAGAGCTTGAGTAAATCTGACATTTACTTTATTTACTGTCAAAACATGTTCCCCTATGGAACTTGTGATTTCTCCCTGAAGTTCCTTGGCGACCACAAGCATATAAGGTAAAACCGCATAACAGCAAACATTTTATTCCAATTCCAGCCAATTTAATTCTTATTTATATATTTGCACATTATGTATATGTTAGGATTATTGGTCATTTCCAAGAGCTTAAAACGTTTCAGACAAATAAACTTTGTTTTTATGTGTTCTTGCAGAATAACAGACTACTGAAGAATGTAATGTTGCAGATTGGGTCAGTTGAATATCTGATTGCCCTTTCTTTCATGTGACTTGCTCCTGAATGTGATTGTTATACTTCCACACTGTAAGTATTAGGAAGTCGCATTATAAATGTGTGTCATTGCTCAAAGGCAGCCAACAAGTTTTGTACAACTTAATACTTTGTT
This sequence comes from Trachurus japonicus, assembly GCF_045865225.1. NCBI lineage: Eukaryota > Metazoa > Chordata > Actinopteri > Carangiformes > Carangidae > Trachurus > Trachurus japonicus. Next base: position 32,311,138 of record NC_140909.1, on the reverse strand, counting down.
TTGCTGCAGTCAGATTGAAATCTGGTGCCTGTTTCTGGCACAGCTTTGTTGTGTTAAACTAGTAATGAACCACTTCAATAATTATGAGACTGAAGAGTGTAAATTAAAAACAAACAAGACTTAACCTTTTTTGAAGTTCCTGTTTACCTAGTGTGGTTTTTTGGTGTTATGTTGCTGTCCTCCTGAGGATGGCGCTGTTTGTACAGAAAACTGAATATTTTGAGAGGGGAGGGACTCGAACACCTGAGGGATGCCGCTGCAAGCTTGTGGACACTGAGTCAGCCAGTGTGAAATCAACCCAAGATGAAACGAGATCAACAGAAACTGGGATGTGAAAAAAGTTTAAACACAGCCTAAAAACAACTTAACCCCTCATTGTATCTGAAAAGTTTGATGGAGTGAAAGAGTGGTGTAACAGAAAATAGTCAAACTATAATTGGGTGTGTCACTGCCACATCCATTCTTCCAGACTTAATCTCACATTTAAATGATGAGACCGTTTTAATGTCGGTAAACACACATGTGGCTGATGTATAATTCAGGATCTCTTCTCAAAAATATGAAATTTGTGAGGAAATGCAGCTGCTGTGGGACTGAGGGAGGCGGCTATGTGACGAAATCACATTTTTAATCATGAAATAATATTCTCTTTAAACCTAGGTTATCTGACACCCCAGACTAATTAATTTAGGCTTTATATATGAATGCTCCTGTTGTGTGTATACGTGTGTTTTTTTCCAGTTTGCAGTGCTAGCTTTTCCTATGGTCCGTAAAGGCATCATAAAGCCGCGCCACAGACAGTGAAGGGTTAAACTGTGTAATAGGATGAATGGATATTGTGGTGAGCAGCATCTGATTACACAGCGACGGACGGCAGTAGGCATCGGAGGAGGGGGAAGACACCGTGTATCTGCCGGCTGAAAACTACTTTTCTGTCCCGTCGGAGGAGGAGGACGCGTTTTATTGTTTCATTTCTCCGTTTCACCCAAGTGAAAGTGTAACTTTTTAACTGTGTGGAGCGGGAGACGACGAAACCGTCGGTGAACTACCGGTGAGTCCACCGACGGAGCAGCAGGCTTGTCCTGGTAGCCTATAAATGGCCGAGGGGGAGCAGCGGATGACGGCGGAGTAAACACGCAGCATGTCGCAGTTTGTGAAGGTTTAAAGCGAGGACTTAAAAACCCACCGTGTGCGTGTGTTTGTGAAACGAAGACCCACACCTGTGTGCGTGAACTGTCTGCAGCTGCAGCTCTGTATTGTGGGCTCGGTTTGTTCCTCCACCTCGGAGAGAAACAGGTAAGCGACCTCACCTGTCTGCGACCAGCACATGTTGACACCTGTGCGTGTGTGTTGTCAGTGGCTCATCATGAACCATGTTTCATTACGAGCAATAGGGAAAAAATAACAAAGTTAAATGGAAAATTAAGGGAAAACCCTTGTGTCAACATCTTCTCCTGTTAGGCTACAGTTGTGGGAGGGGGTTTAAGGTGCCAGTTAAAGACTGCTTAATAGGCTACAGTTCTTAGATTTGTCAAACTCTTTGTAGGCTATAGGATGTAACAAATAACATGAATTTACTGTTAAACCAGGAATAGATTTAAACTGCTACAGCTATGACAAGTTTAGCCTATGTGTAGGCTAGTGATTGTTGGCCTGTTGCAGAAATTAGCGTAGGCTATGGAAAAAATACTGTAAAAAAAAAAAAAAAAAAAGCTACTGTTCTGTAGGCTGCTGTAAAAAAAGATGTTTTCATCTTTAAACTTAAGGTTTCTAAATCAAAGACATTGTTTCACCTCAGTGTTAAATCTTGAACAACTAAGCTTTGCCTTGAACTGTCGAACTGGAAACTACCTTCAGAGTTGTGTTTATAGCCTACTGTCCAGACTTTCCTCAAACACATTTTGGAATATGTGTCAGTAGCTACTTGGATATTAATCTGGCAGATGTGGTCTTCATCGCAATAACTTCTTAAATATTATGAATAGGCCTAATTATAACCATTAGGCTAATGCTGCAATAGTTAAAAATTACAGGTCCAACAGTTTTGGCTAACATTTTAAAGCTGCATCCAGTGATTAGTGACCAGTAGGGGGCAGAAAAACTTGTATCCTTCATTGCATGGCACATGTTGGGATTATATCATTTTCTTAAATTTTGGTAGCCTATTTGTGACAGTGGCCATGTAGATTATGGATATTGTGCACTGCGGTTAATTTATATTTTAGTTGGTGCTCTACGAGATAAAAGGACCTGGCTGTCTTCATCCCCTGGCTGACCAGGGGATGAAATCATCATCACGACGAAAACAGTCTTATTTACTACTGGCTCTGCTGCTGCTCTGTCTCATCTATTTCTCCACCTGGAAGATCTGATTCTGTCTTGAGTTTAAATATTTGATGGTGCCAGTTCTTCTGAGGGAAAGTGAGAAAACTACCTATTTTAGTAGTTCACCGGTGGATTGAATTAATCAGTCAACCAGGTGCTATGAGAGGAGCATAAGGTGATCTTAGCTTGTTAATTGCTTTGGTGCAAATCAATAGACAAGTTAACTGTCTGAAAATAGAAAAAGTAATGAAAGCCTGAGCAGAGATCCAAGAGACTTATCATGTGGCTTGAACGTCAGGATTTCAAGGCTGAAAAGTTTCATTGAGCTGCAGAGCTTGGTCACAATTATCAGCATATGAGACACTACAAATGTCCTATCACCAAGTGTTGTTAGATACTGTGTAACACAAGTTTAAAGTCACTAAAAAGGAAAACTGCTGTAGAATGATCTTAAAAATCCCGCCAATGTCATCTTTTTACCTTTACATACATTTGATGATGGTTAATTTAGAGCCCATTTGTTGGCTTTGAAGCTGTATAATATTAGAGAAAGATCTGTTCGTTATTGCAATAACCACCTAGTACATTTTTTTATGCTCTCAGTGAGTGTTGAACTAACACAACCAACACAAAGTAATTTCTAAAACCACTAAATGTTTCATTAGTTGAGTTGAAGTCTGAACAGTTAGTCATCTGTTGGCTGAGAGAAATCCATGTGGGGGAGTGTGGGCAGTGTTATAGCAGGATCTGCTGGGAGGTGCCCCCTCCTCCCCCCGCCTACAGCTCCAGATCCTGCCAGGCGAGAGGAATTTCGTGGAAACATGAAATATGTCAGTGCAGAACGTGAACTCCCTCCGAGCCCGTCAGCTCTGCTCCGGTTGGTCCACATGTCTGCTCGTGCTTTCCTAAATAGAGAATTACACCAGAAGTTAAAATTTGAAGAGTGAAGGTCAAATCGTCGGTAGGATTATTCCTCTGAGTACCTGTTTGTACAGAGCAGGTGGCAGCTACCAGTCTCTGTTTTTAAGTTTTATCACATTGTCAAATAAACCCAGCTGACTGCGTCTTCCACAACAGTATTTTCACCAAAACTATAATATTACTCACAATTAGTAAGGCGATATTGCTGAAGCAGTTTGTGGCACTTTATATTTGCATTGACCTACGTAAGTAGGCGTAACTCAAAAGATGTAGAGCACTACTCTAAATGCCATTTACACAACTAACTTACATGTGTACGTGAGATAACAGGTGAGGGAATACAGAGTTAAGGTGAAAAAAATGCACTAGAATCTAGGATACTGAATCTCTTTGCTTGCATAAAGAGAAATGACATGGGATTTACAAAAAGAGATTGATTACCATGCTAATAATACATATCAGTGAATAACAGTTTAATTTATAAAATATCAGAGCCAAAGATAACGTCCTCAAATGTCCTTTTTTGTCTTAATAGTTCAAATATATTAAGGAGCAGATCCTTACATCTTAGAGAAGCTGTAACCATTATGTTTGGTATGTTTTGCTTGAGAAAGATCTGAATACATTTATATTTTATCGAAATCATTGCTGTTTAATCAGTCATACATCAATCAATTAATCAATGAGTTGATCATCTAATCGTTTCATCAGTGTTTTTAGAGGTCTGCATCAGGAACCCAGGTTAAAAGCTGCATTTCTGTGAAGTCAGGTGTGAGCAGCAGGAGAAGCAGGTTCTAGTTAATCTTCATAATTGTCTGCAGTGTGCGACAGGTCGAGCCGAGCTGGTCCAGGCCTGCAGAGGCTGTAGGCTTCTGCGCAGCGCTGGGGGAGCGGGCGTGGAGGCGGGCTGGGCCCAGCGTGGCCTCACTGATGTGGTTCTGGTTTAGAAATGAGCTGAAGGAACAGCTGTGTGTGTGTGTGTGTGTGTGTGTGGGAACAAGGCTGAGTTGTCCCTTTCTTCGACTCACTCGACTCCGCCTTTCTGCTATCCGCTTTCGTTTTGTTTGCTCCCTGAGCCTGGTCTCAACCGGATGATCATCACACGCTCTCCTGTCAGTCAGTCAGTCAGTCAGACACAGAGCGAGGCGGGGGCTGTCGGAGATCACCTCACCAATGGGAGTGTGACATGTTGAGTTAATTGCGTTTGATGCACAACGAAGGGACACGGGCAACATAACAACATATTGTCTTGAATATTAAAAATCTCGGCAATGATGTTCCACGTCACCTGTTGCCACACACACCGTAACCAAAACCATAAAGGATCACTTGTCTTCATCCACTAGATCACAGCCAGAGTCTGGTCTTTATATCACACAAACAAGAATTCAGTTAGTTAAAGAGACGTGAGTGGTGCAAATGTATGTGTTTTTTTTGCCTTTTGTGTATGTTTTTGGCATAAAAGTGGGAGTATAACAGCTGTGGAGGAGCTAGGGACGGGCATTTCCAGTAATTTAAATATTTGAATACTCTCAGTACCTTATGAATGAGTACTTACTCACTCAACTCATGTGGCCAAAGCAAACATGTTAGCAATGTGGCAACAGGCCGAGGTCAGAAACCACTGCGAAGTGCTACTTGAATAATGACGTCAACAACGAGTACTTGAGTACTTTACTTTCTGGTTGGTAATCCAGACTCCAAGACCATTGTGTCATCTCTCTAAACCTTTTCAACTAAGTTAAACACTCATAAAAAAAAACTAAATGAAGAGGTCAGTTATGTGTCACTTTTAAAATCAGGATACTAAAAATGTGTTTCAGATATTTACATTTTAGACTAAACAAACAAGTGGACCTTTTTTTTTTAGCAGGTTGATCAAACATTGAATGGAGTGGATGTTTTGCTGTGGCCTGTTTTTTGTACCTTGCTTCCTCTGCCCTCCTGCTGCCCTCTAACACCTGACCTCTGTGTCATGAAGCAGCTTCTATGTGGCTTTGCTTTATGTGATGTTTATTACCAACCACCTGTGTTGTCTATGATCTCAAGGAAGAGGGCGGGGCTTATTTAAAGTTTCTAATGATGGGAAAACAATTATGCGTCATGATGTTTAGTATTGTTCTTATGCTGCCATCATCATGACTGTGTCACTGAGATATCAGATGATACAGACTTGAAAACCACAGCTGATTGTTTTTCTGTCCATTCACACATAGACACAAGACTTTTAGGTGTTGGAAATAGCCGAGTCATCACAGTAGACAATGCATTGGTACTTCCCTCTGGATGTTGTAAATGCCAAAATAAAAACAAATCATACAAAAATGGATGTACCGGTAATTGACAGTTTGCAGTTTAACTGTCCGCCTGGCATAAAAAGTCTTCACATCGGTCCTTATTGAACCGTGCGTACTCAAATCAGCCCTAAGGATGAAGTTTACTGTGATAGACAATAAGGGTGGGAGAAAAAATCGATTCACATAAATATCGTGATATCTTTTTTGACGATTTTTAAATCGATTTTTTTTTTTATGAAAATGTTTTTAAATATTGTGCAATGTGCATTTGTTAGCCTTTTTTACATACAGAGAGTACAGGTTTTGAAAAGGGTTTAAGTTCACTTTATAATGGAGTATGTTAATTTATAGGCTCCTATAGTATTTGTGTGCAGATAAATGTTAAAAATGCAGACTAAAAATCGAGAGAATCTGCAATATCGTAGAATCGCAATTTAAATCGAATCGCCATCCAAAAAATCGTAGAAGAATCGAATCGGGAGAAAAGCATATCGTCCCAGCGCTAATAGACAACCTGTCTGAAACATACTGAGCCTCCACAGGGTGGGAAAGCCCGTTTCCAAACACGCCACCATCTCTGAACATGATCAGTCCTGCTGATTTGACTTGTAGTGAATCAGTGAATGTGGAATCACGGACACTCCCATCCCTGCTTATTGCCCATGGCAGGTAATTTTAGAGGTGTGAGTTCACTGCTCTGACCTCCTGGTCGGGCTCATTAGCCTCCACCACCGGGCCCATGTGTGACATTTCACCGCCGCTCCCAGAATGTGCCACCTTGAGCGGCGTGGAGCCTTATAACAGGTCGCTGGTGGGGGGAGCGCTGTGTGAACGCTGCTGCTCTAACCGCTCACCGCTGGTGGCTGCTCCGCTGTCTAACAAACCTCTCTGTGTTTTCCCCCCCTTTTGCTGTTGCATCTGCCCCTGAGGGACCTTCCTCTCTCCATCTGTCCCCCCCGCGTCTCTCAGGTCCGCGGAGACAAAGGCTGTCTCCCGTTTGGACGTCAGTCCGTCTCTGTTTCTGCCTGTGATCAGGTGAGTCCTGCTGCTCCATGTGCTCTGTGAACCTGCTTCTGTCTGTAATAACACAACTGTGCAATTTAACATCTAAGTCAATGTCGCTTCCTGTCATTTCATTTCACACTGATGTCCACACAGAGGTAAATGCCAATTATTTTCCTAACTAGTCTGTTAGCTGGCTACAAACAGTGATGTTGGTCATTTGCTTGTGTGGTCTGTATTTTGTCTGTAGCACAAAATTAAAATCTAGTGCTACAAATCCTCACATTTTAGAATCTGACACTGAAGAAAATTTGGCATTTTTGTTAAAAAAGTGGAATGAAAGATGGTTTATTGATCAACTCTGTGTTGATGAGCCTGCTGTAGATTGAGCCTAAAAACCTTAGATAAGTCGGTCAGATAACATTATGGAAGCTGATCGTGTGACTCCTGACACCTCACAACATAAAGTAATGTCTATGTATTATTTTTGTTAAATTTGTCCATAAAGATGTCTTTGTGCATTGGGAAGTTTGAGGTGATGGAGCAAACTGAACCTGTTGTTAGCTTAAGCTGTGAACGTCAATGAAATCCGGCAGCATGTTGTTGAAAATGGTTTTGGTGAGCTGTCGGCCATCACTGCTTAGTTAGCCATTGCTCTGGTAGCTGTTTGTACTAGGTTTTGTCGAGCTAATCAAACCAGTTGTCGGTGGTAGATGTGTGACAAAAGATATTTTTATTGTCTGAAGAGCTGATACCTTTTGAAATTGTGATTCTTTCAGTATCAAATAACTGTATTTTTACATTTTTTTTAGATAAATAAATGAGTCGTTAAGCCTGTAAAACAACAGTGAAGTGAAGAAAAATGTCCAACAGATGAAGTATTTGGTTTACATAGACTTGCCAAAAAACATCAAATCACATTAGAATAACTTTAAGACGTTAGAAAAACTAAAAAGAAATGTAAAATATTGCCTGAGAATGAGCCCGATGTAATTTCAGTCTGGTCACTTGGCTGATGGCTGGGTGTGTTGATGGGGACTTTGTCCTCTTTGCACTGTTGTAGTATTTTCCCTCAGCATGTGTGTGTGTGAGGAGGAGGAGGAGGAGGAGGAGGAAGCATTAGGTCTAGTTGCTGTTTTAGTGAGGCTGCACTCTGCTGCAGCAGGTTGTTGTGACATAAAATGAGGCTTGTAGACGAACTTAACCAAGAGGGGATTCAGTCTTTAAATTTCAGTTTAACAAATAATATTCTACAGTCAAATGTTCAATAACAGCATAGGCACATGTCCGTGAGCCAACTGGGAGATAACACATTGTATAATGTTATATTGGCTGGACCGATATGGGATTCTTGGGGTCAATACAGATTTTATGGCATAAAAATTTGAACATACATTTTTTGAATGATCCATCAAATATGGATCAAAAAATTGTTTGTTAGAAGCACAACATTTCACTGTTTAACAACAAATAACTTTTTGTGCAGGATGGCCTCAATGTAGAAAATAAAATAATTGAAAATAAATAGAAATAGAAAAAGGGAAAAGTGTCAATGAGTAGTAATAAGTTCTTATCAGCCAACACATACTGTGTGCTGATGCTGTGAACTGACAAAGGTTCAACTCAGGCCCTGATGTATAAAATATACTAAACACACCTTGGCAACCACACAAACGTATTCACACAAAGAACAAAAAGATTCAAATTGATCTATGGATGTACATGTCATGGTTAATCCTATATATAGTTTTTATTTTTCCTCAACTTGAATAGATTGTATATCACTTGCTGAGGATGAGGGTGGAGATGATGGCTCTCAGTGTACTCCTTAATGTGGTTTATTGTTGCCAACACCCACCACTGTATCATCATTGTCTTCATTTGAAGGACACACAGTTGGTGCGGAGGCTCTTGTATGCAGCCAGATGTTGGCAGAGTGTCTGCAGCTGTACAGTATCTCAGAGGGTTAATAGATGCATGGAGCCTCCAGGCCCCGGCGTAGACCTCCATCCCCTCTCAGAGTGAACCTCTGCTGGAATGCAGACGTGGTCGGGGAGCTTAATACACACTAAAGCTTGTGTAGGTCTCCACACGCCTCGTATGTAGAAGCACACAGGCTGCAGGGAAACTGTTGGTGTACATTAATCAGATTAATGAGCGTGAGTTTTCCAGCCGAGCTTACGAGGTCTGGACCTGCCTCTCTATCCACCACTCCCTCCTCATCCCTCCCTCAGCTGCTCTCCCCTCCTCCTCCTCCTCCTCCTCCTCTTCACTGGCCTGACCCACTTCTGTGTAAACCAACAACCAGACTCTCCTTCTGTCTCTCCCTGTGCCTCTTTAACAGCCTCGTATCACAGATGGATATCTCTGTGATGCTCTTTGTCGGCATCACACCAACAAAGTTGAACTTTAAACCCTATTAAATTATGGTTTAAGGGGAGATTCTGTTGCATCAAACAGTTTGAAATTAAAATAGATTGAATTTAAACCTCTCTTTGAACTCAGTTTAGTTTTTTACTTTAAACCAAGATTGGATTTAATTCTGTTGCACCAAATGTTTAAACTGTGATGTTTAATTAACTTTAAAATACAAGTTTAGGGGGTTTAACTTTTACAGCGGCTGCATTTCTTTTAGATGGTGCGACCAAAATCGAGTTACACAGATAACTTAAACACCAAAACCTGAACTGTAACTAGTCACAGCCTCAGTTGGACTGAAGCACTTCACGTACTTCCAATACTGTTAGAATAAATAAAGAGGCCTCAGGTTGTAAATACAGTCTGAGTTTTCTTCTCTTGACTCTCAGATCTCCTGCAGCTGTTTACCTTTGTACTGGTGAACTGTGTGAACTGTCAGTTCTCTTGTCTCTTCAAAGTTACAAGTAAAGACAGTTTGGTTGGCTGTTGCCTGCTGCAACATGCAATGATTATTATATCAATCTGTTGATTATTTTCTTTAGGGGTACTATTAACCTGAAAATGAGATCTCGATCTCAACGGGTCTTTTTTACCTGGTTAAATAAAGGCTAAATAAAAAAAAAAAGCAGCAATTTAATCATATTCACAATCATATGACCGAGCAATATCCAAATCTCAGGAGCTGCAATCATATTTGATGAAGGTGAAATGTGTCACAGCATTGTAGTGCATCATCAACACCAAAAGTATTGCGACGCGCTGGCCAACAGATGAGATTCTTGAGACGTAAAGGGACATGTTTGTTTCGTACAAGACCCAACAAAATCACACTGAAACACTAACACTACTGCAATCATAATATCTGCTCCCATATAATCACAATATGATTTTTTTTTCATATCAGTCGTATTTTACTTCATAGGTCAGAAAACAGAGAAAAAAGTCCTTCATGCTTTTTAAAGGTGCAGTGATTGAATGTCTTGTTTTGTCTGATAAACAGAGTTTTATCCAAGCAGAGCCAGATCATTTAAAGCAGAGGTAAAGCCTGCCACACACATAAAGATTTTATAAATCTCAACCGATTTATTATCTGTGAGAGACCCCACATGAAGATAAAAAATCTGTGATTGAACAGTTTTGATCGTATTGTGTGTGGTGTGCTGCGATATTCCAAACACAGCACACCACACACATTAAGATTTTTCAGAATCTTGACCCTCTGGTCAGAAAACAATCCGGCATCAGCAGCGATACCAGGGGTGTCGTTGTAGCTACTCTTTCGGGTCTATTTCCGGACTGGACAATGAGAGCGACGTAATTTTTTTTTTTTAATGAAAGCGGGACACTTCAGCCTTTACAACGATCCCGTCTGTGTGTCTGTGGCTCCGGACACCGAGCAGTCAAGCAGCTGTCCAATAGGGAGCCGTGCGCTGTCACATGACGGGCTGTGAGCGGCGGTCACATGATCGTTTAAACATGGTTGCTCCAGCTGTTGCTGGCTATGATCGCTACCGTCTTTGCTATCAGCTATCAGGAAATCTCCCGTGTGCGTGAATGTCTGTGTGAACCTCATGTAATGCCAGGGCTGCACCGTGGCTCTCTGTGAGGTTGCTGGTCCTGTGCGGAGAAGTGGCTTGTTGCCGCGAGCAGCATGCAGAGCTCGGCAAGCAGGCGCTTCTCCGCACAGCACCGGCTTTCCACACACAAGATGACTTTTGATTGAAACGGCCACCGAAGTCGGCCCCGATAATCGTAAATATTGAACATGTTTAATACTTACGATTACCGGCGCCGAACGTTTTCTGAGCCGATTGTCGGGGGAATTTTGACTCTTAACACACCACACACTACAAGAGAAGACCTTAAGATAATCGGGCGGTGTCTGTCCGTGGTCGGAAGGGGGAAAATCGGGGCAAAATCAGCCCGATTATCTTTATGTGTGTGGCAGGCTTAAGCGATCCGGTGGTTTTGGCTAACTTCCTGTCAGCCGATGGGGTTAGCAGTCCCCGCCCTCGTCCCTACGTCACCACATTCACGCGCATCCCTTGGCTGCACACACAGAGAGGACCACCCCTTTATGCCGTTCTCTCTCCACATTGGATAAAGGTTGTAGGATACAAGGAAAGTTTTCTCCTTGGCTTACAGCAGAGCAGAGTGACTGACAGACCTGTTTTTCAGACCAAACACTCAATGTAAGTGATTGCTGTCGGAAGATATAACTATTTAAGACTTATATTAACACAAACATTCCGCTTACTTCTGCTTTAAGTTTAGTAAGATTATGATAAGTTTTGTGCCGGCCTCTTCTGCTCTTGCTGGAAGGTCACATCCCTATACTTAAACAAACTGTGATTTAAACATGAAGCTGTAGAAGTGACACAACCACACCTCCGCACTCATGAAGGTGTAGAGTTCTGTTATTAGTGTCATTTTATGAGTTATTTATTACTGAAGTCCTCACATCTGCTTCTGTGATTTGAGCTTGAAAGACCAGCCTCACATGCTCTTTAAGTTGTTTTAATGCTGTGTTATCAAACGTCCTTGTCCTCTTCTTCCTGTTGTGTCTCTTAAGCTTATAAACGTCTGTCTCTGCCTCAAACACAGAGGAGATGAGCGACACTCGGCTCATCCCCATACAGTTTGTGATCTGCTGCACCCCGCCTCTTACCCGTCACAAACTTCAGCCTCTCCCTCCTCGTCTTTCAGTCTGCCCTGGCCTCACTCCCTCCATCACTTTCACCCTCCTCTAATAGTGAATGGAAATGAGACCAGAGGTAGTTTTGACACGATACACAGAGCAGTGATCAGAGGTTGCCTGATGGGTCATTTTATAAACCATTGTAAATGCAGACGTTCGACTCCGATAGTGGCCAAATGGTTTTTTTAGGATAATGGCCAAATGGGATTGGTTTTGACACTGACACTGAATTATATTTAAAAGTTTTAAAAAACTTGGTATAGGAGACGTTTGTCACGCAACAGCTGTTGTCAAAGATGTAAACAGGAGTACAGGATGGATTGTGTTCAAGCATCACGTTTGTCCTGTGTGTGACAAGTTGTGTTTCACCAGCTCTTCAACTTGTTCTTGTACTAGTATGTTTTTTTTATTTCGTAGGCTATTGGCCATTTAATTTGCTATGGGCTTTTTCCTGCTCCCAACTATCGTTAACCCATCAGCCATTCAAAATGCACAATTGTTCGACCTCTAACGGTGATAGAAAAACATGTACTGTTGGTTGAGAATAGAAAAGCTCTACTACAGCTGAGCTATCAATGCATCTGCTCCTTGTTCTTCTTGTCTCTGAGGATGCCTTCTTTACGACTCTGGTACCTGTCAGACACTTCACAGTGACTCACAACAACACAAACCCACCACCAAAATAATCAGCCAACAACTACAAAAACATGTTATACAGTGGAATCCGCTTATAGTGATCACGTTTGTCCAGAGTCAATTTGATCACTATAAGCGGTTGATTACTAAAACCGAATTTTTATTATTTCACTTATTTTTTATGCAGAACATCATCTAAATGCCATTTGTATAGTTTTTCAATGAGAAAAATGTAATGAAACGGCTGTCAGCAGCGCGATCATTTCGTCAGCTCCAAACTCACCGGTCTGCACCTCAAACACAGACCACAGCTGGTTTTCCACACAGCATCATTTACAGTAACTCACGTGACACGTCTCAGTACAGATCCGCGGGCGCTGCCGGTGTGTTTTTAAAATTAGCGAACTACTCTAGGCTACAGTAGCGCCGCAGTTTCTCATTCCCCACCTTGTTTGACTGAGAGTGTTTCAGGATGGTTTTCGTGAATGAACAGGCAGCATGTCACTGTCAGAGTTTCACTTTACCGCGCGCTGCTGTCATGCAGTGCGCGCTCCTCTCTCTCTCTCTCTCTCTCTCTCTCTCGCTCGCTCGCTCTCCCTCCGCCAATAACGGACAACGAGCGCTATGCGGAGATGAGGAACGAGCCAAAAGCCCAAAATCTATTCCTGACGTCCGCGGTCGATATAAAGTTGATAGGTTTCCTTCATCCATGTTTTAACAGACAACACAAACAGCCGCGCTGCACCCACAGTCATGTGTCTCAGCCAGCTGACGCACAGCACAACAACACAGCGCAGCGACATGTGCAGGCTGCTGCAGCAGTGCACGTTAAAGGGACACCGCCGAAAATAAATAATAAATAGGCTACACGTAGTTTTTAAATTGTTTTGCGCATGTTTTCATCCATAAAATGACCAAAAATGAGCACTATAAGCGGATTTCTAGATCACTATAAACGAATTATTTAAACAGCATTTGTATAGAAATGATTCCGTCCCAAGCCTTTTGATCTATATAAGCGGTTGATTACTATATCCGTGACCACTATAAGCGGTTTCCACTGTACCACTACACACACACACAGGTGTTTTTATACTCTGTGTATCAGTGTGATGGACTGCAGGAGCTTCTCACAGTGACTGTCGTCTCATAATCCATCCATGTCTCCACGGCTCCAGCAGATCCCTGACCTCCAGAACAGACTGACGTCTCAGATAGTGTCTATGAACTTGGGTTCAATCCCCTCATGCAATCAGTCAGCAGGGCAATGTAAACACACACACAGACCATCTGCTCATGGTGACCCTCCTCAGGCCGGTGGTCTGTCATCCCTCACTAAAAACACTCAACTGTGATTATATAATGGTCAGTACCCATTTGAACGTACACATTTGATTATCTCTACATGTAATGATATGGACTAAGTATCAAGAAGTTCTGGCGGATTTAATAATCTGATTTGAGCTTTTATAACAAGAACTGATGAGAACCTCAAACTTTGCAGGTGAACTGCAGACTGTCTGGGTGTAATGGTAATTCCTTTGAGATTGCGTGAGAAATTAAATTAAAAACACTTTTTGCAAAATTAATTGCCTTCCTGGAGGCACTTTTGAGTTTGTTTGTTTTTTTTTACCGATTAATCTCTTCAGATTGCACAGACAGTAGTATTATGATGTATAATGACCAAGGAGCTGTGAAAAAAAACACAGGTCCAACTGCTCTGTGTCTGAATGTGCAAATAACTCAGAATTAGAAATATGTTATTATGGTGTTATAGTATAACAAATTAATTCTGACAATAATAAATAATGTATACATAGTATTTACACAAGTATTTACATGCCATTTATGCTCAGTTTATACAGATTTAATTATGTACTTTCTCCGATTTTTGCACATTTGTGAATGATTGGGTAGGAGAAAACTGTCGAGGGGGCAATTAATTAACAGAGTAATTTTTAGACAGAGGCGTCAGTCCCTCAATTGAAACCTGGATGCATAATAATGAATCTTGCTTATAGCACCCCAGATGATCATGTTGTCACAGCCCTTTGGGATGGGTATTGTGTCTCCAGATTGTGTTGATGTTATCATTGTGAGCTCATTGAGAGCTGCTTGTATAAGTCCTGCGTTCTTTATGTTTAAGATAAGAATTAAAATGCTAGGTAGGATCAGGCTGAGAATTGACAGTTATTCAGAAGTGACGATTAAGAGGATCGGGCCTCAGCGACTAGCACAGTGTTGTTTGTGTCTGAATGTGGTCGACCAACCCAGTTGTGTAACATGTTACTAAGTAAAACCCTCTCTCTGTTGACCGGTATTTTCAGAGTCTGACTCTGCACACCTCCTGCAGGTATTCTGTAGAAATAATACAAGTGTGAGTAGCCAAACGGGCATACTTTCAATGAGCCGCGCCCAGATACTCACACACACTGACAGACACATCCACACACACATGCACATGCAGCTGCTGTCCTGAAGGATATAAGAGCAGTAATTAGCAATCCACAGTGAAGTCAGTTTTCTCATTCTCTCTCATGTTCCAGCACGTCGGTGTCAGATGCTTCTGCTGTCAGCATACTTAGCACTTCCTTGAGACACACACACACTCACACACACGCGCGTGCGGTCGGTCGGTCATCCTCCTGTTGCTTCCACCTGCACTTCATAGTCTGTACAGTGCGGGGAGGAAATTAGAGCTGGGCCGACAGTCTGAGGAGGATTAGACGGCTGCCATGTCTGAGAGGCGTGATGTTGTGTTGTAAACTGTCGGTGTTCAGCTAATCATGAGCGTTATTCGTCTCCTCAGACACCTGCAAACACACCCACACACACACATTGTTAGCAAGTAAGTAGCACAAGTAGCTGCACGTTGTGTTGCAGAGTTCAGACTCACTCCCACGTTGCTCCCTGCAGAGCTCACCAAGGCTACTGTACTGTTGTGCACTGCATTTAGTCTAACAGCAGGCTGCTCCCAGTGCAGAGATCAGCGGCTGTTATTTTGGGAGACAACTGGTTATTTACAGTGAGAGAGGACGTTGGGAAACACAGGGAGGAGGAGGAGGAGGAGGAGGAGGAGGAGGAGGAACAACCAGGAACTTCTCACAGTCGTGTCCAACGGAACCTGAGCAGCAGGCAAATCAAACTGCAGCTCGGAGGGATGAAACTCGGTTTAATCACACATCATAGTCCAGTTTCTAAAGATTTCACTTTTAGAGAACAGGCACCTGGAGTTCTTGTTGTTTTCACCCAGCTCCTCAAATTCAAATTCAGTCTTACAGTGATTGTGCATTTGTTCATTTTGTACAGAGATTCTTCATTCACAGTAGCAGCAGCCGATCCCAGTGACCATGTACAAAGCTTTAAACTGCACCTTTCCCACTTTTAACTTCTTTTTTTTAACAATATTTTTTATTGAAATTTCAAATGCATTTCAAATTCAACATTGAATGTACAAACATTTTCATCCATATCCCCTTGAACAGACAAAAAAATAAAATAAAAAAGCAAATGGATAGTGACATCAGACTAATGGAGTAAAATAAATAAATACATAAATAAATAAGAATGAAATGAGACAAAAATAAATAAATAAAATACAATAAAATTAAAATTAAATAAAAGGCAGGATCATTTCATAACCTATTATTCAGACAGTGTTATCTGTTTCATTGGTCAGGAATGACATAAATGATTCCCAAATACAAGCAAACTCCTCCTGTTTACCTTTAACAATGTATGTCAATCTCTCCAGTCCAAGACAAGTTATCAACTCCTTCTTCCATATTGCCATTTGCCAGTGATCACTTTTAACTTTAATTTGGCACCTGCTTTGGCATCATAGGAATAATGAATTTAGTTTATACTTAACTAATTAATAGTGTGCACTTGTTTGAGCCCACAAGCAGGGTTCTGGTTGACTGTACAGCAGATGGAGGCTGAGCTGCACCGGAGCTGTGGCATGTTTTCCTCCCAGGTTGTTGTGTCTGCCCCAGGAAGTTGTCCGGCCTTGAAGCGGGGGATTTTTGCCCAGAGGGAGGAGGCACTGAGGAAGTGGATGTACGCAAGTCAGGTCACGGTGAACTGTTTTCAGAGTTCATTGGCAGGTTCACGGCAGAGCTGATCAGGTTGGAGCCAGGCTTGTCACGATACCAGCGTTTCAGTAGTCGATACCGATGCCGGTGAATTTTCACGGTTCTCGATACGCAAAAAAACAGAACCCATGCACTTCTAAAGACACTGCTTTATTAAAACACAGGTTCAATGTGCAGTTGATTTTGTTTGTGTAAAAAAATGCATAATAAATAAATAGTTAAAAGGAAAAAAAAAACAGGTTCACATCAAAATTTCAAGTATTTAAGCTCCACTGTGCTTCAACAACTTCTCAAACTGCACAGAATTAAAAGAGGAGGCAGCAACATAAAGTTAAGAACAGTGTTATAACAGTAAATATGGCTCAACATAAACGTAAAGTAATGTAGTAATTGCTTTTATGAGCTCAAACTTTTGCGTACACCAGTGCAGTAAGAGCAGGTTGAGGTCCGGCTGCGTTCACATACAGTAACAAACGGACCGCAAGTTCAACTGTAGCCACAACAAGACCACGCGTCTGCTCAAACTCACGCGCGTATAATGCCAGTCCGTGTCCTGCTAAGTTGTATCTGGTTCTCATGACAACCAAAGTTGGAGCTGAACTCAATTTCAGGACATGTTCTGGAGAAAAAAAATCAGGTCCCAAAAGGGAGAAATTCATACTATTTTTACGTCCTGTATGTTTTGATTTTTGGTTTCATGTCTGCAGCGTCTTCCTGTATCTGTGTAGAGAGAAGGCTCTGAGCCTCTCTTCTGATTGGCTGACTGTTTTTCGAGCGATTCAATAAAAGTAAAGCAGATTTCATTTAAAATGCTCAGAGAAACCAAATCCTGTAGGTGTTGGATGGTGAGTCCAGGGGGGGCGGGGCTTAGTGACTGCTTTGTTGTGACATCACAAAGTCTCAGAAGTCCTGACGGCGGGTTTTAAGGCTCAGTTTCTGAATACAAGCTGTGTGCGTTTCTCTGTGGACTGAGGCTTTCATACTTTCACAGTATAAAATCAGCCTGTAACTTATCTAATCTACCTTTTATACTGTATGTAGCATTAAGGTGGTTTATAATCACAAATGGTGTTGTCTTTTGGTCCTATCCTCTGCCTCTTTCTGCCTCAGCTTTAAGAGGGAGAGACATTAGACAGTTAGAAAAAGATTTGTATCTGTGAGTTATTCTCAGAGATGATTCTGTACAAATGTTTGTGCATCTTTTTCTCCAATGAATGAGATCCATTGTGTATGTTCAGGACTCGCTGACACAGATTCCTACCTCAGTAATGGAGCGGATGTGTCTGACAGGGTATCAGTGTTTGTTCTCACACACACACAGGCCAGTGGTGTGCAGAGGGAGAGCTGGGCAGTGACGTGGCGAACAGCTCTGTGGGCAGCCGAGGGTTGGTGAAAACTCAGTGTCGGCTGACGTGGAGCTGCAGATTTTGCCTGAGGCTGAAACTGTAGAGGAGGGAGACACAGATATTCCTATATCGTCTTCTAGGGAAACTCCTAATCCCTCTACATACTGTGGTTGTGTTGATATTTTATTATGTTAAAATTTCGTATTAACTATATGTAGATTTATTGTATGTAACACAGTTTCAACAGCTTTCAGCACACCATTACAAACCTTAACTTTCACCTAAACACCAGTAAAACAAAATGTATAGTCTTCAATCATAATCTACCTCAGTCTGATTGCACTCTGAAAAAAATCTCCTGTTTAGACGGAACAGAGTTACAATTCACTATCACCTACAAATATTTGGGTATCTGGCTCGACAGCTCCCTCTCCTTTGACATGCACATAAACATCCTGCTCTCCAAAATTAAATCCAGGATTGGCTTCATGTACCTCAATAAATCATCTTTCACCCACTCTTCAAATAATTACTAGTTAAAATGACAATCTTTCTAATCCTGGATTATGGCAATGTCATCTACAGAACTGCTTCCCAACACCTTCTCCAAAAACTAGACACCATCCACTGTCCGCTTTGTCACCGATGCCCCTTTCACCATTGCAACCTCTACCCCCTTGTCAACTGGCCATCGCTCCATTATCACAGATTGATTCATTGGTACCAGTTTATCTACAAAACTGTAACTGGCAAAACCCCTGTCTATCTCCGCTCTCTACTCAATTTCCATAACAATGACCACAATCTACGCTCCAGTAACCTCATGAACCTGCTCACCCCTAGAGCCCGTTTTGTATTTGTATTTGATATGTTGGTTGCCTTTGGCCTAGGTCATCATTGTAAATGAGAACTAGTTCTCAATTGATTTACCTGGATAAATAGAGGAAATGTATCACTATCATTTAAAAGGAGACTTACAATATGGTCTTCTTCAGCAGCATCAGCATTGATCTGTGATGTGTGTCAGCTCAAAGTCATGAAGAATCACACTGACAAACTTCTTTCATGGAAACTCAGATGGATATCGATGTCATCTATGTTTCACAAATTATAATGGGCAGGAACTTGCTAACTGTGGCAACTACCACTGCCTTTTTTCCTTTTATTATTAAGACCAAACTGTGTAGATGCTTCGTTGACTGATTTTAATGTACAGAATAGATGGTATCAGCAAATCCCTAGGAAATTAGTTGGAAAACAAAAAAAACACTCAAAGTTAAGGGTTGTTCTGGATCAATACAAATGCCAGTAATGTGACCAGAAACCTGCTGTATTGTGATATGCTTCTCTCTCTCTCTCTCTCTCTTCAGTCTTTTCTGTAGCCGCCATCATTCCGTGCTGTAAGGCCGACCCCAAAATGTCTTCCAATGGAGACCTCAGCGACCTGGGGAGCTCTGACAGCTTCTGGGAGGTACAGTCTACCAATACACACACACACACACACACACACACATGCCCATACACACTTCTCACCTTATTTGGGTTAGAGGTCAGTCTAGACACCCAAAGTCAGTTTCTAAATAAGCTAAAGATTTTAAGACATCACATACTGGGGTTGTCTCACCTGGGCCCTGTGCGACGAAGTTTAACAAAGCCAAGATAACTTTAGTGTTCTGGATTTACTGAACCTAACATTGTCTATCCTGATAGCTTTTAGCTGCAAAGCTGGTCATCACCTGGCTCAGGTAACCCTGGGGTTTCCTCTCCAGCTATTGGCAGCTTCACAGGAAAGAGGCGGAGCTGTTAATTCTAAGCAACATCGTCAGAACCATAACTAAAGTTGTCTTTGATGTGTGAAAAATCGCTGACATTTGTGATTTCAGTTACAACAGGGTGAAACATAAACAATCTGATCACTTGATTACAGTAAAAAAAAAATCTGTTATGATGATGAACAAACTCTTAATGTGATCTGTGGGATCAGATTGGTCAGTAATTTGACTGTTGACAGGTTTTGAGTTACCATGGTGATTTACCTTGGTACCTTGCTATCATAACACAAAAAAACAGAGTTACGTTGATAACCTTAAATCCGGACACATAACGGCAATAGAAGAACCAGACGTAGAGCAGCTCACTCTGCTGTCAGATACAGCACCGTGTTGGTGTGCACTGTTGAGCCAGACACACAGACTCATAATGAGTCCCTGCTGACAGGCTGTCGGCTTCACATCCCTCCATCTGGAAAAAATACACACCTCCAGCTCCCCGCTCTCAGTCCTGTCTGTCTTCTGTCACTCAGTCGTTTTGTTCCATGTTGTCAACATTTAGTGGATCAGTGATGATGCAGAGATGACTGATACTGTGTGTGTGTGTGTGTGTGCAGCCAGGGAACTACAAGAGGACGGTGAAGCGGATAGACGACGGCCATCGGCTGTGTAACGAGCTGGTCAGCTGCTTCCAGGAGAGGGCCAAGATAGAGAAGAGCTACGCCCTGCAGCTGAGTGACTGGGCCAAGAGGTGGAGGGGGGTCGTGGAGAAGGGTCAGTGGATTACATCATTGTAAATAACCATTTATACTTTTTATATCTGATGAGCTCAAATACCACAAACAAACAAACTGTTTGTCCATGCTTCATCATCAAAAAAAAAAGATTTTGTAATACTTAAAGATAACAATTCAATCAGTCTCTGTCTCTCTCTGCTTTTCATACAAATAATATAACTTATATATAGATATAGATATAGATTTGCTTTGAGACAACACAAGAGTGATAAAGTAATAAAATATGTATTGACGTAAAAACCAGAGATAAAAGTAGAAATCAAATAACCAGAAATAAAAGTAGAGTATTTAGAACAAAACATACAAATTAAAAGACCGACCATTTAAACTTAAATGTATAAAAAAGAGATGGACAGATAAAATTCAGCAGCCAGAGTAAAAGGTCTTCACTGTATAGATAACATGTAGAGTTGTATATACAGTATATTACTTTTAACCATCTATTTTATCCTTTATTCATTAGTTTGAACTAAGTATTTAAACAGTTTATCCATCATTTAAACAAAGCTAATCTGTTTCAACCTCTGTATGCTAACTTGTCTTCACACCCTCTAAAATAAAATGCTCAGGTGTTTCAGGTAACTTTTTATACATGCACCCATGGTAGCGAATCACTGCTACAGAGAAACTTTTCATGTTCAGTAGTAAGAATCCAACTTCCTGTCCACCCGTCTCCCTCAGGGCCTCAGTACGGGACACTGGAGAAGGCGTGGCACGCCTTCATGCAGGCAGCTGATCGACTCAGCGAGCTGCATCTGGAGCTGCGGGAGCATCTGGCAGGCGAGGACAGCGAGAAGGTGCGCGGCTGGCAGAAGGACGCCTTCCACAAGCAGATGATGGGCGGCTTCAGGGAGACCAAAGACGCAGACGACGGCTTCCGCAAAGCCCAGAAACCCTGGGTCCGCAAACTGAAGGAGGTGAGAGCCAATGCGGCGGTTTGTGATGGCGGTCCGTAGCATGGTGACCACAGTAAGGAGGGTTCATGGAAAAGACAAATCTATGTGTTTAAAAAGAAATCAGTGTCTGTAACATCCCCCGAATTTGCCAGATACGGTGTGACGGAGCAGGACATACCAGGTGGAAGTAAAAACATGAATAATGGCTGCAGACAAACTTTTTGGTGCGTTCTTTCCAGGCTCTGTTGTGTTATAATGGGTGGGATGACTTACTGGGACTCACCCGCTGTGAATGTTACCACTTGTCTGAAGACATCTGCAGTGGGAAACGTCTATTTTTAGATCACCAGGACCAAATGTTTAAAACAGGAAGTTGAAAAAAAGCTAAAACATTTACTTGTTCCCAGGATTCTCTGCTTTTCTCTATTTTATACAATTACAAATGGAATATTTTTGGGTTTTGATTGTTGATCAGACAATAAAAGACATGTGGTGACATCCTCTTGGTCTGGGAAACTGTAATCAGCCTTTGACCTTTTATTGAACAACAACAAATTGATTTATTTAAAAAAAACAATAATTTGGAGTCATATTTGAAATAATGCGTGGTTGTGAGTGAATCGCCCACACATCAATGAGGCAACATGATGACTGTTTAAGAAGATTCCCATGAAATAGGACCTTTATTGATTACAAATCAGACTAAATGTTGGTGTGTTTGTGTCAAGGTGGAGTCCAGTAAGAAAAGCTACCATCAGGCCAGGAAGGAGGAGTGGACAGCAGCCACCAGGGAAACTCACGCCAAGGCCGACCCATCCAAGTCTCAGGAGGAAGTCCGCAAATACACGACCCGGGTGGAGCGCTGCAATCAGGAGTCTGAAAAAGTACAAAGCTTATATACACACACACACACACACACACACACACACAGTCCCATGCGGAGCTCCTCATGTAACAGTCTGGGTGTGTCATGGAGTCCAGAAAAACATACCTGTGTGTTTTTGAGTGTGAAACATGACCAGGCTTGTCCCCTCTGTTCTTTGCTCTGCACAAACCCAACTGCAGAGAAAAGGCTTCAGGTCCTGAGGAGTCATGTGATCAGCCAAAAACAGGGAAATCCTGGGACTGATTCAGGATCAGTCAGCACACAGAGCTGTGCAGGACTGCAGACTTAACTTCCCACTTTTTTGTTGGTTCAGTCCATTTACTATATTCTAAGTGATTTTGAAGATTTCATGTCCCTGAAATGTAATTGTCCATCAACATACAGTCTGTCAACTATCCTAAACGCATGTGTTGTTTTTTCAGTTTCCTTTAACACTGGGTAGAATATCTTCCTTCTGTTGGTTGATTTCACACAAAAATGATCATATTTGGCTCTGATGGGCGTTGGGCTGTTGTCTGTTTGTTTTCCGTGGCCGTAAACTCTTGGTCACACAAGCACATGAAGTAAGATCTGAAAAAGCATGGACAGGTTGGAAGAAAAACTCATTATTATTTGTCACTGGGACTGTTAGCTGCTGTAATTATGTGTAACCAATTTGATTTTTCAGCATTTTTGTTTTTGTTGTATTAGTTATAAATATTTTAGGGCAACTTAACAAGGTGAAATAGCCACACTGAGTACTTTTACAAGACCGACTAAAACCAGACTTTTGAAATCCGTGTAAACATGTCAGTCAAACTGAAGTCATACTCAATCAAACTTGTCAATGTCTGACTAACACAGTTTATATAAATAATGTGAAGTCCAGTTCATGATGCTGCAGAAATGTCACAGGCTGCTGATTTTTTAAAATGAGCTGAAGCATCAATGAGCTGTGAAGGTCACAGGTCCTGTTCTCGCTCTCACCTCCATGATGACTCGTGCCTTATGCAATGAGGTCCACTTGTGTTTATTGTCTATTGGCTGCCTGGGCCACACACTACATGACACACTGTCATGTAGTGTCTTGTTTGTCCTAATGCTGCTCTTTATGCCTTTGCCTTGCCCCTTGGGGACAAATAAAGTGTTCGATTGATTGATTGATTGATTGATTGATTGATTGATTGATTGATTGATTGATTGATTGATTGACACTACATGATTTTTGGGCCCAGTCAGCTGACAACGCTGATTGTCCTCAATAATCCTAACCTTTCCTGTCAGATCTCATGTCTGGGGAATCTTCACGGTGAAAGCGTTTTTGGTGTCACGGTATGACCGATTTGTCTGGTGTTTGTGCTCAGAGGATTATAATGTTAAACATGGGTCAGAACTTCTTATGTCTGTGCTCTCCCAAGTTTTTAAAATTGGTTAGTATCACCTAGTGTGAAGCAGTCTATGGATTTGGACTCGGACTTGAAGGATGCTGCCGACTAACTGTGCGTTCACACCAAAAGCTTCCAAAGCGTCAAAAACGCAGGAAGTCAATTCATTTTCAATGAGAGCCCGGCGACACTGAGCGTCCAAAGCGTCAACAGGCGTCGCCGCGCTTCCAAAGCGTCCAAAGCTTCCAAAGCGTCCAAAGCGTCCAAAGCGTCACCAGACGAGAAGTTGAGCCCTGGTTAACTTTAGGGTAATTAGCTATGACGCGGTTAAGCGGCAACCGGCGGCAGCCTGTCAGAGATGTCCGTCGGCTGCCTTTTTTTCCCTTTTTTTTGTATTTCGGCTCCCCAATGACCAGCGCGATCGAACTGATCAGTCACGTGATGAGCGACCAAAGCGGCTGAAAATATTTGCCGTTTTGGAAGCTGTCTTGTCTGACGCCCACCCTCGAGCATTTTTGACACATGAAGAGAAATGAACATGAGCATCCATGTCAGCGTTTAGGGCAGAGTCCAAATCTTCGGACATTAATCTGAATCAAGGGTGATTAAGGGTGGTGCAGTAGCTCATTGTGTGTGTGTGTGTGTGTGTGTGTGACAGGCGAAGGAGCGCTACACGAAGGCCCTGGAGGAGCTGAACCGCTGCAACCCTCGCTACATGGAGGACATGGAGCAGGTGTTCGACCTCACCCAGGAGGCTGAGCGCAAGAGGCTACGCTTCTTCAAAGACGTCCTGCTGGACATCCACACACACCTCGACCTGTCAGTCAGACAGGGGTAAGAGACGTGGGCACGCTTACACACACACACACACACACACACACACACACACACACACACACACACACACACACACACACACACACACACACACACACACACACACACACACACACACACACACACACACACATTCTGAGGAGACTGAGGCTCATTAGATGATTGATGATCTATGAGTCAGACTGAAGGCATGCAGCAGTCTAACAGTGTACAAACGTGTGTGTATGTACACAGGAGTTAATGGACAACAGCAAAGAGTTTTTTATTAACCACTGACCTTTCATTTTGTTTAAATAAGTCACTGTTTCCATGGTAACGTGGGTTGGTTAAGTCCAAGAAGATCTTTGTCCAAATATTGAACAAATTCACCTGATGGGATTTCTACCATTTTTGTATTTTTTGTTTCCCTCTTCTTTAGTTTAAACCCTTTTCCGCTTTAGAAATCAAAGCCATGTGCAGGTTCTGGGTCCAGACCAGGTAGTGAGATAATGACAGACCATCTGCCCTCCCACAGGGACCTCGGTTCAAACCCACAGACCGGACTCTCATGCTGAGCTCAACCCGAACAAACTCTACACACTGTAGTTCATGGAGTCTCTTATTACCTGCAGTGAATCACCAGGCACGAGGGCGTTAATGAGCAGTGCTGCCTCCACGTTGGAGGCTTCAGTCTCCTTAAAGTGAAGCTTCACATTATTGCACGTCTCGTCATACAGTTCTCATCTACAATGTTCACTCGCACAGTATTTATCACTGAAGTTGTTCTTGGCTCGCTTTTAAACATGATTAAGTGATACTGTAAGGAGCAATATCCACCGATTGTTAAGTCAAAAAATGAAGCTGGAGAGTATCACAGTGGGACTGAGCTTCTATCAGACTTGTGTCATTTTTATTACTAATTTCTCTCTTTTTCCCATTGGAGCCTCATAGTGAAACACAAACACTGCATGGGAAAGGACAAGGAGGGAATCTGATGCTAAATAGTTTCTAACTTTGAAAGAAAAGCAGCATGATTTTACTAACTCAGGCTGCTAAAATAATTATTTCAAATATGGAATTTCAAATATGGAAAGAAAGACTGCTGGTGTCAGAAACAGCAGATCAAAACAGAGAGGATGAGTCGGGTAAAGCCCTTGAATAATCTCGTAGTGGCCAGGTGAAAACCGGAGCCAATCATTTGTAAGGACAGGAAAGGAAAGGAAGTGAGGAAGGTGAAGAAAACAGAAGACAATCACAGAACTGTGACAACTATAAGGCCTTTGCACACTGAGTCCGTTTTTTTCGTCCGAAATTGCCGCACGTCAAAAAATAAATTCGACCTCATGTTGTGTCGATCATGTTTACACACCGAGTCCGAAACTTTCGTCCGTCATTAAAGTTTTCGGAACAGGTTCGTTTAAATGCGTTTTTCGCATCCGTGAAAAGCATTTTGACCAATCACATCAGCGTTTCAAGGCTGGAGAGGGAGAGAGAGAGAGGAAGGAGTGTGTGTCTGTGTGTGTGTGTGTGTGTGTGTGTGAGTGCGCCAGCCACTGTTCAGGATCATGGAAATTGTCTGTCTTCTGTTTAATGTGTGAGCTAATAATCAATATCTATCAAACTGGACCACTGACATCCTAAAATAAACTGTTGAAGTGATCATGATAGTTCTGCTGCTCATTTACAAGCAAGCCGATTGGTGTCCTCTCAAGATGGACATATTTTAATTTTTCTCTTTCATTTCTCGACAAGAGAGAGAACCACAAAGTGCATCACTGTGTGACGATTTTTGTCTCCCTCTCCGAAATTTGGAACACAAAATAAGAACGCATGCGAATAAAACTCAATGGACACAGTGTGCAAGGAGCCCGTGTGTAATGTTTTTTGTCGGATGACGGATACAAAAAGCGAACTCAGTGTGCAAAGACCTTAAATGTTAATAAAATCCAGAGTTTTTAAGGAATCATTGTGTCGTTGTGCTAATGCTCCTAAAGCTTCTGGCAATCGATGGACGGCTCCCAGGTTATCTATCATATCATCTCTGAGTGTAAACAAACCAGCCAAGAGCTGATAATACCAACTACAAACAATAGTAAAAATAGTGTTATCTGGATTTCCACCTTTTTAAATGGAGATTGAACACTTTAAAGGCCCAGCCCACAGAATACATACAGGGTGACCAGGAACCTGCTGCACTAAATAAAACACACAGGAAATGAGGCAGTGTGTGTCCGAGGCAGGATGTGACAAACACCACAATTATTATAATTTTTTTGCACAGTTAACACAATGATTACATATAAACAAAAAAAAAACATTATCGATTCGCTAACAATTTTTTGACGTTTGGTCTGTTATATTGGCGTTTGGCCCAAATCCACAGTTTGAATCAGTTGCCGGTCTGGTGTCCAAGTCTGTTCCCCACCACAGGCCTGTGCTCACACCACTGTTCAACCATGGTGAATGCTGTGGGTAAAAAAACTTTTTAATGTGATTAGTTTGTATTTCATGGATGAATACATCTAGAATCAAATAGATAAGTACATGCTGTCAGATGTTTTTTCCCCATTAATAGGAAAAGAGTGAAGTATATTTCAGCTTTTTATTCCCAAATGCACCATCACACCAGGGGGAACACATCCTGACACATCCTTGATACACACGCAGTGAGTTTGTGAATACAAGGCTGGAATTCACAGGTTTTAGGTAGAGAAGTCAGCGGTATGAATTTGCCAGAGTGATGATGTTCTTTTCTTATTGAACTGAGGGGGAACTGTATCTGACATCAGCACATGTTTCCACTAGCTGAGGCAGAGAAAAGAACAGATACAGTGCAGACTTGATTTTATGAACCATCCAAGACAGCTGTCGATACCATACTAAAGCTCTAATAACAGAATTTATAGGGGTCGGAGGGGTAGGAGGCGGGTTTCGGTGTGATGATTGACAGTCTCTGTGTCCAACAGGTTCAAAGACTTGTACCAGGACCTGGGTCAGACCATCCGAGCAACCAATGACACCGATGATCTCAGATGGTGGAGGAACACCCATGGGCCGGGCATGAGCATGAACTGGCCACAGTTTGAGGTGTGGACGGAGCGCACGCACGCACGCACACACACTTTTTTGAACAGCTGCTGCACAGAGCTCTTGTTTTCATTGAAAAAATGAATGAAGGAAGGAAGCACATACAGTAAACAACTTGTGTGCACGCGCGAGCGTGTGTGTTTGGATTCCTACATTCCTGACCCCACTCAGAGTGCACAGTCACACAACAAGGCTTTCACTGGGAGCCTGTTGAATATTCAGTTTGTGTCTGTCCGACACACACACACACACACACACACACACACACACAGCTTTATCTAGTTGTTAGTGGATACAGATTTCTCCAGCAGACGGGCCAGCAAGGACAAACAAATATTTACAGATATGAAAAAACAGACAACAGGGTCTGGGAGACAGAGGAGCAGATATGGTTGTCCTCACAGAGTTGAAAGCTGTTGTGTGCCATTGTTTTTTTCCTCTATAGAGTTTTATTTATGTCCCTTTTAGGGCCCAAGCGACGACAAGTGTTGGCAAAGGCCCTATTGAAATTGCTATGTTTATTATTATCATCTTTTTTTCAAAAATGAAATATTCTCTCTAAATCCACTCAAAAAACAAGATTTATGTGGGTTTTGTGCCAAACTATATCTTAGCAGCTTCTTAAGTTTTTACCGTACACACATGATGTTGAGCTGTTCCTCTAAAAATTGTGCTGTTCACCCTCTGATAGAGAAACAATGGACACATAAATCTATTTAGACTGTTTTCCCTCTCTGATGTTTAGCCAAACAAAGACATTGTTCATTACTGCCACCATCTGGTCACGAGTGACATTATAACAGTTGAATGAATCTGCATTTGAACATTTGATAGCAATAGCATGTTAGATCATTTATCAGATGTGCAGAAGACAATTCTCAATTACTTATATATTTGTCCCATGTTTATATAATTGTACAAATAAATACTGTATAGTATATCCAATTATTATTAATAACTATTAATTGCTAATTCAGTTATTAGTGCAGCTCCAGGCTCTCTGTGGTCAACACACAGGTGTGCTGGTTGTTTCAGAGATTTGGCTAACATCTCTGCTACACAGGGGTTTCAGCTGTGATGGTTGGAAACCAATCTGAGACATGAAGACTAAACACTTTGAAATGTGTTTCCACATTGTGCTTGTGTGTCCAACCTGAGGGTAAAAGTAGGAAAAGAATAAGATGAGCATCAACCCGTCTGCCTCAGGATAAGTTCAGTCATGTC
This sequence comes from Trachurus japonicus, assembly GCF_045865225.1. Taxonomy (NCBI): domain Eukaryota; kingdom Metazoa; phylum Chordata; class Actinopteri; order Carangiformes; family Carangidae; genus Trachurus; species Trachurus japonicus. Next base: position 32,282,562 of record NC_140909.1, on the reverse strand, counting down.
CATGGAAGTTTAGTGAATCCAGTCTGATGATGACGTAACAAGTGTTACTCTGATGTGAACACGCCTGCCTTACTCTGTCTAATTTTCTCTCTCTAAGATAATATTGTCTACTATTGTATCTGTTTAACCACAAAATGACCTGTGTGGATTTTGATTTAAACAAGAAACAGTTTGTTTTTTGCAGCAATTAATGTTTCTAAATGAAAACGGACTTAATCATTACATTAAAGGAAGTTATGTCCTGGTAATGCAGATGTCCTCAGAGCATACTATTGCCATATAATGAATTAGTATATAGATATTTTCTCATACTCTATTATCTATATTATTAATTATGACTTTTAAGCTTAATTCTCATGTACAGTTTGTGCTGGTTTAAAAAAGGACGCATCAGCCACCAATGTGAGATGGTAATAGACTGATGACACACTGCCATATGGAGCTGGACCGGCTAACCTGCTAAGCTAAACTCATAACAAACTTCGACTGGCTTCAGCAGAAGGCTGTCCCAGTGCCTGCTGGGTAAAGAGATCCACAGCATAACGAGATTAAGCTCAATATTATGGAGCTACTAAAGTGTCACTATACACTGCTGCGTCTGAGAAAACGCTGGAGCACGTAACATCAAAATCTATATTTTTCTTATTTTACTGTGGACGCTGTATTGTTCTGTGTTCTGTCTGTGAGGAGATCTGCAGCCTCCGTTATCAGGTCAGGGTAGATACAATTATGTGTGTGTGCGTGAGTTTGTGGATCATCAAGTTTCCAATGATACAAAGGAGTTGACACATTAGACTGAGGCATGTGCAGTAAGTGGACCACTAGTCTGTTTGAAGATCTCAGATGTTTCTCAGCTCCATCTGTCGACGTCTGACACCTCGCCTTCACACTGAACAGTGCTTAAGTCAATATGACTTCAACCATGTTTGAACACAGCCTGTCGAGTGGCAGCACGCTGCTGCTGAGGCTTTTTCAGTGAGAACTGACAGTGCTTCTCATTTTCACTGAATCAGCTGCAGAAAATGATCCAATACACGACGAGGGTTTAACCAGACAAAGATTTTGTTGTGAGGAAGTTACCGCCTCTGCTTGTTTGTAGCGCAAAGCTGAAAAGAAATGACATATTCAGCTGTTTGTGTACCTGTTATTAACTGGAGGGAGGAGGAGGACACTAGGACACCTCTCAGTATCAGACGATACAGTTCAGCCGGAGAAACCAGGTCCTCCTCAACCTGTGTAAGACCACTTGTGTCGGTTATATTGTCCAGCTGATTTCCAGGAATCCTTCCTCATGAAAGTTTCATGATTTTTACTGGGAACTGTAAAGTGTTTTCCTGACAAGGACCCAGTCGCTACACCACATGAGGAGAGATTATCTCATTAGATGTGGGAGCATGTTTCTGTAGAAATTAATGAGAAAACATTGATTTCCCAGGAATCGCTTTAACACCTAAACACTGTAAACTGACACCATCTTGATAGCAGATGTGTTGGTCTGAGAGATATCTGCTGGTTAACAAGCAAATCGAATTAATTAGGAGGGGATACAATTTTGTTGTGAACAGTACACAAAAAGTAGAAACTTGGAAGATGTTCTGAACAGATTTAGGTGTCTTGCAGCATAAACTTGTATATTTATGAAGGAAAACTTTTTTTTAAAAACTACTAGTATGAAAATATGTGGGGCGTTTTCATGAAAGAAGAATCCATGTGTTTCTATGTAGTGACGCTGAGTCTTTGCTGTAAAGACTGAAGAGGATTCAGCTTCTCCTGGTTTTCCAAAATTGAAAAATGAGAGGGAGGGAGAGAGAAACGGAGAGAGAGAAATGTTGGCAGAAAGAAAGAAATCTCCTCTGTCCTCTGAGGAATCTCCCAGCGTTCCCACAGCACTGCTGACACGCAAACAGAGAGCCATTGTGCCAACACACACACACACACACACACACACACACACACAGGTTTGTCTCTCTATACGTGTGAGGACTTTCTTCATTCATAACTTAACAAAACCTCAGAAGTTGAAGCTTTTGAAAAAAATATGGAGAAAGGAAACCTGTTCCTTTCCGAGAGGTGCGCACACTGCACACTGAGTGGGTGGTGTTGGTTCTAAATCTGCGAGGACATCTAGTACACGCACACACACACACACACACACACACACACACACACACACACACACACACACACACACACACACACACACACACACACACAGTGACAGTTTGGAGTTTGCTCTGTTCTCCACTGAGAGTGTAAATACCAGTAACTGTATCCTCAGCCACCTACTTCTGTCAACAGGCTGTTATTACTCTGTGTGTGTGTGTGTCTGTGTGTCTGTCTGGGTTCACTAAACAAAAAAAAACATTTTCTCTATTGCCTTAAAGCAGAAGTAAGCGGAATATTTGTGTTAATATAAGTCTTAAATAGTTCTATCTTCCGACAGCAATCACTTACATAGAGTGTTTGGTCTGAAACACGGGTCTGTCAGTCACTCTGCTCTGCTGTAAGCCGAGGAGAAAACTTTCCTTGCATCCTACAACCTTTATCCAATGAGGAGAGAGAACGGCATAAAGGGGTGGTCCTCTCTGTGTGCAGCCAAGGGATGTGTGTGAATGTGGTGACGTAGGGACGAGGGCGGGGACTGCTAACTCCGTCTGCTGACAGGAAGTTAGCCAAAACGACCGGATCGCTTACTTCTGCTTTAACTTTAGATGTTGATGAATTTTACTTACTAGAAATTTTCAATGAAAGCTGTACATTTGATTTAAATATTAAAAATTATTTTCCATTAGATTGGAAATTCTTACAACTGAATGTCAAACAGCGGACAGCTAATTTAACAGCACCAGAAACAGTAAGTAAGAAGAAAAGCAGAAAAGTAAGGATTGTACCTCTACGTCTAGTGATTTATAAACAAAGAGATTTCTGACATGTTTTCACGATGTAAACACAGAAGAACAAACGTTGTGGTTTGGTTGGTTGTGTGCAGGAGTGGTCTCCGGAGGCGAGTCGCTCCATCAGCAGGAAGGAGCGCGCCGGACACTCCGAGGAGAACGTGGTCACTCTCACCAACATCGTCTCCTCAGGCGGAGACGACGTCCCGCCAAGTCCCATCACCATGGACACCGGCAGGTAAGAGGACATGATGTCTGCATCAGCATCTACAAAAAAGCTCTCTTACTGATGTTTTATTGTCTGACCGGATTCCACAGTGTGTCTTCTCATCATTCATATGTTGTTGGCTGTTGAGTCCACATCAAAGACAACGCTTCTTTCTGTGTGTGTGTGTGTGTGTGTGTGTGTGTCAGATAGAGGCAGTATGTAGTCTAGTTTGTTACCATGTTGTCACCCTTAGGAGTTCACATCCTGCACATAACACACTCTAATTAGTAACTAGAAAGCTGTGTGTGTTTGTGATTAGATTCAGACACTGTGTTCACACTCCCCTAACACGATGTTTCTTCAAAAGCGGCGTTGTAACTCACTCCCTCAGTTCTGAACAGTCGCTGTAAACCTTGAAAACACTTTGAAAACGTCCACATTTTGGTTTTTTTAATGAAGAATGAGAGCAGGGGTCTCTTCTGAACTGAGGGACATTTCTGTTTGAGGGGAAGCACTAACACATCGTGGTGAAGGTGAGAAAAAGCTACAAACTAAGAAAGCGAAGGATCATCTACAGTAAGACCGTGAAGGAACTGGGCTCCAATTTGATTGGTTTTGTGCTTTTAAAATGATCATACTGATGGGGATCCTAATTTAGTTTCCAGGATACAAATGTCTGACAGTTCGTAGAGATGGCCACACCACACGTTTAGTTTTTGTGTGCCTTGTAGTGTTGTTTTTGGCAGGCATCTTAGATTTAGTCTTAGTCTTGGTCTTTTTGATGAAAATACTTCTTAGTTTTAGTCAATTTTAGTCATTTCTATATGTGATAGTTTTAGTCTAAAACTAGACTAAAACCTTGTTGAGTTTTCGTCGACTAAAACTAGTCAGTTTTAGTAAAAAAAACAAATTAATTCAATAAAGGAATGGTTTTACAAGTAATGTTTCCACCCAATGGCAAATACTTTAAATTTTTACGTCCGTTCTCGTCTCGTCAACGAAAACTCACACACGTCTCGTCATGTTTTCGTCATCAGAGAGCCATGTTTATCTCGTTATCGTCATGAAAAAAAGGGGCGTCAACGAAAATATTTTGTCATCGTCATCGTTAACGAAAACAACACTGGTGCCTTGGATTGATTTTAATTATTAGAGTGATAACTGAAGCGTGTGTGAGATGCAGCGTGGATTCAATAACAAGTCGTGACTCACATATACGTATAACTGTGTCATCTGAAATGTTTCCTGAATGTGTTCATTCTACTATTATTCATGATGGAAAACAAAGCAGGTGCCAGGACTGAGCCTTGTGGTACACCTCTAGACTTTGCTAAATAACCCTGTGTTGTGTTGCTGTTGTTTCTGTACCGCATACATACACACACATCTACTCCTGCTGCCGTTTCTTTCTCAAGTGTAATTTGTGAGTTAATCAGTGATTCCCCTACTCCCCGGGTCTTGCTGATGGCTATTAATCCCTCCTCTCTCCTCTCTCCTCTCTCAGGGTGAAAGATTATTCATCAGACTGGTCGGATGAGGAAAGTCCTAAGAAGGTGCTGGCGGTGAACGGCGTGGGGGAGGGGGAGGACGAGGAGGAGCAGGTAGAGGGGGTGCGAGTCCGAGCGCTCTATGATTACATGGGCCAGGAGTCCGATGAGCTCAGCTTTAAAGCAGGTATTAACCCTTACTAATGCTCAAGAGATGGGAGGCATCACAGGGCGGGGGTTGGTGGGTTGACACGATTTGCTCTTGTGATCATAAATTGTTTTTTAATGAAAAGTTTAAAAAAATCCTTGTTAAGTTTTCAGCTGCAATGAGACAAAAAAAGCCGTCTTAAATGATGTTTGATGTTTGTTTCCATAACGGAGACTCAAAAATAATGAAGTCAGATTAATAGCATCATAACATCCCCTTTCAAAGGTAACTTGAATCATCTGTTTGAACAGAGATAAATGTCATTTCAAATGGCAAAATAATAAGGTCAATATTTTCCAGTATTTTTTGTATCTAAAACCTTGAAAAGTTTCATAGAGAAAATGTAACACATGACCATGAAGAAACACTTTATGTGGTCATAATGAGATGATTTAAAAACCATAAAAAACATCTGTGGGGCGCCGCAGTGGCTTAGTCTTAACTGCAGTGCAGTTTGCACATTTTGATTAAATTGTATGAGCTCATATTATCACACCATATTCATATCTCAGAGCCTTATTTTCTTCTGGGTCACCTGTGATGCCTCGTCCTAACACATTTATACAAACACTCATGTCGATCAAAAAGTTTCAGCCATGAGTTTTGGTGGTTTACAGCAGCGGGAAACAACAGCCACACTCAGATTGCATGTCATTCACTTTTTTGCATTAATGATTCTGAGTCACAGAAACGCAGCAGCTTCTGTAAAATGAACTGATAAGACTGTTTTATACCTTTTAAAAACCGAGGATTTAATTTCTGTGACCTGAACTGAATCATCATTGCAACAGATGCACACATACACTTGGATATAACATGAGAGGCTCTGTCTTTACACCTCACTGCTTGACCTGTGCAGCTGTGACAGATGTGAAGCTCGAGCAGCTTGACATCATCTTCTGTTGCTGATTAATTCTGTGGAAATAAAAGCATTTCCAACTCCAATGATTGTTTAATCAGGACAAACAGTTGGGTCATGCTTTTATTATGATTTAATATTAGCTTTTCCAGCTTTCCTGGAAACCTCATCTTTATTAAATATTTCACTGTCTCACTTCTTGTTGGAGATGAAATCTTTTCTGACTGGTTTTATTCTTCTGATGATTTCACATCATGGAAGTGTTGAGATGCTGCTGTGTGGCTCATTACAATTTGAGGGATTATTAGAGAATAATCTGTTGCCAAACTCATCAGTCACTCAGGTAGGGGAAATCAACTGATGAAATTAAATAAAAGTGAGAGTGAGATAAGACAGGTTTGATGATTTGTGGATGTATTTGTTGTGTGTTTCTCTCTCTCTCTGTTGTGAACGGTTTCTGTGTGTTTGCAGTTTACTCTCATGCCTGAAAGTTTCTCATGTATGAGTTCATAAGTTGTTTTTCACTGTGTTTATTGAATTATTGTGGGAGAGAGAACGTTGGACAATAAGGTCCTGTTCTGGTGAGAGGTGGCTGGTCAATAATGGTACAATAAAGAAACAGATTTTTAACAATAAATGGTTTACAGAGTTTAGAATTACACCCACATTTCTGTCAGATTTACTATCTAAATCTGCACCAAACTGTACAAACTCATAGATATGAACAGAGCAGAGACCATGAGGATGTGTAGGCTACTATCACCCTCCAGCCTTCCTCACCTCAGTTAGCCCGGCTCATCGTGTCGGAGCTTTAGTCCGTCCTCTGCAGGTGGTCTGGCTCCATGGGGGGTCAGAAGGGCACCGAGCTAATGGGACCTGATGGGACCACAGAGGGGGGACACATTTGTTTGGACAAGCTAAGCCCAGCTCAGCTCTGCTTAGCCTGAACCAGGTCCCATGGCTGCTCACCCCCATGCTACATGACAGAGTTCCCCAGACTCCCAGAAAGTTTCATTATATTACATTTTTGATTAAAGTTAAATCAAAAATGATTAAATCATTAAATTAACATTTCAATGATGTGTATTTTTCGCTAGTACTGTATAGTGACATTGATTATTGTTGAAAGTTACTGCTACTGTTGTAATGAAGATAAATGCTGGTTGCAATCTCACAGACCTCGACACTGCCTTGCTGTTGGTTTTCTGTATTTATTGCTTGACACATGAAAAACAGAAGCAAGTGAAACAAATAAATTCAATATAAACCAAAGAAAACCAGGTTCTGAATCTAGTGCAGGTACAGTATCACAAGCTGCTTTGATAATCTCCTTTGTGTAACGCCATGACATGTTCCTTGTGTTTCCCTCCAGGCGAGGAGCTGCTGAAGCTGGGTGAGGAGGACGAGCAGGGCTGGTGTAAAGGACAGCTGAGCAGCGGCCAGGTCGGCCTCTACCCCGCCAACTACGTCCAGGTCGTCACATCCTGATGTCCCGCCCCTTGTGCTCATCCAGCCAATGGTACAACTACCCTCAAGATGCCAGGACCAATCCAAAGCTATTAGTTCTGACATGTAGACTCACTCACAGTCAGTTTTTTTTTTTTTCTGATTACTGACTGAAAAACTCGTCACAGAGTTTGTTTTGTTTTTTCATGCTGTTTTTGTGAAAGGCTTTTCACTCAGCCACAATTGATTGAAAGAAGCTTCACAGGCAAAGACAAATCTCCTGCAGCCTGTGACCACAAACATGAACAGACAGTAAAACTGTAGAGAATCACGGATCTAAGTTCTGTGACAGTTCTTACGGGTCGTGGGTTTTGTTTTCCCGCTCACTGCCGTCTTTTGAGTTACTATAGTCAGCAAGTCCACGGTTAATCGAAGACAACAAGATGGGATAAGCAAGGAGCAACCTCACCGGCATTCAAATGTCAAATCAAATAAATCCCAACATGCTTCTTTTTAAAGGAATAGTTTGACATTCTGGCAAATATGTGCATTAACTGTCATTAACTCTTCATTTTCAACAGCACTCTGTTAGCTATAGGGCTAAAAACAGCCTGGCTTTCTAAAGCTAACACCCATCTCAGTTACACATCAAATGTGGTTAAATTCATCTGTACAAAAGACAAATTATTGCTTCAATATCTCAGTTTTTTGTGACAGTTTTGGAAATCTGCAGGTGCTGGTGGATGGATGTTGTTACCTTTGGACAAAGCCAGGCTGTTTCCAGTCTTCATGTTAAGCCGAGCTAGCAAGCGTCCGGCTGTAATCTCTCATGAGATATGAGAGCAGTGTTGATGCAAGTCAGTAAGTGTATTTCCCTAAATGTTAAACTGTTCTTTAAGCCTTAGTATACTCACCATGAAGAGAAGTGAACTTAATTTCTTATGTTGAAAACAGATCAGAGAGGTTTGGACTTTTTTCTGTAGATCTCGGTCTTTCTTTTTTTTATTATTTTACTTGGATCTAGTTGGAGGTTTCTGCCGCTGGAGGCATCATCATCCTCTCCGCTCGCTCGGCTGTAGCGGTCGCTGCATGGATCGACATGATGAAAAGACTGTGGCTGAATCCGAATGTCTACCTGCAGGACGCACGGACTTGAGTTAAACATTGTGCGATGTGTTCACTGTCATCATGTGAAGTCTGCGAGGATGGGACAGCCTTAGGTCTGTGTCACCTGTAACCGGAGAGGATCAAAACTGCAACAGTGCACACACACTGATGGCTCAGTGCACTGCAACCTCAGAAAACAAAGACACAAATGTTCAGAAACCAACTTCATCAATTTGCACAACAGAAGTGTTTCAGTGATACACCTGTCTGCGGTGCTTTTGTTCAATGCTTCTTGAGTTTGGCAGCTCCCTGTTAGTAGTGTTTGAAAATAAGGTGAATTTAACAAACAGGGGAATTTAAAGCATGTTTGTGTATTTGCAGGTGTTGTAAGTTTCGTACTGCGTGCAGGAAATTGTTTTCTGAATTTGTGGCGCACTTGTGGCGTGTGTTTCTTTGGTTGCATTGAATTGAGCTCTCAGGGCCACCGTAGTCATACATACTACAGGCTTCCATCAATCAAGGACAAATATTCTGTATCATATACTTAAAAAAAATCTTGTCCATATTGCAATGAATTGTAGGTAATGCAGTCAGTTAACGTCTTCAGAAAGTCTCTGAGGCTCCTGGTGGACTGGTTGAACTGTGGCCCTCAGACTTCTTGTGTACACAGCTGTAAATGTGCAGATGTGGTGACGTCCAGACATCTGGATTCGGCCCGTCAGTGCCTTAGTCGACGAGGCCAGACACATGCAGCGCCGCCCTGCTGTCTAACTGAGGAATCACAACCTGCTGATGCTGAACCGGCAGACCTCCTGGTAGTCTGGACTTTGTGCAGACAGCAGCTGATCACAGCTTCTCCAAGTCATTTACACTTTGCTTTGGTTATCTCGTAGACTTTTTAGGTGTTACACTGAATTCACTCTTTCCTTTGTTGATTATTTCTCAATGTGATAGCTGTATGTTAATATTGAGTCAACTGATTTTCAATATGGATGACGTGATTTTTTTTTTAAGAATAGCATTTTTACAGTCAAATCAATGACTTTGTAATTTATTTTCTTTTAATTTAGCACGCATTGTTCATTTGAACTAGACGCTCTGAAGCAGGCAGAGTGAATTGACTGTTAGATTTGGCTCATCTAACCTGTGGGACCTGTCTGGTTTTGGGTTTACATGTTAAAGTTTGTGGTTTGTGTGTGAGGGAGCGTCCTCTGCTCTGCTGGTCCGAGTGTTGCTACAGCTAACCCAAGTAGATGTCCAAATAAGAAGAGGTGATAGAGAAATTAATGCTGCTGCTCCTTTTGATCTTTGCTTTTTCTTTCCAAAATCTTGTACAGCTCATACAGTGGGAGGCAATAATAAAGACCTTTCTACAGAGGGGCATTTTGCAGACTTTGTTTTCAAATCTCACTCAGCTCGGCCTCTGCTCTGTGCGTTTCAGTTGCAGGACAAATGCAGGATGGAGCTCGTTAACATGTTGCCACACACACACACACACACACACAATCAGACTAACACAGGAGATGATCATGTGTCTGTCTGATCAGCTCTGTCTTTACAGTGAGTGACTCTTGACCTTACAGTTTTTCTCAGTCGCTTTGGTGCTATTCTCAGATCAGAATGAAAGTTCTCATAACTATTAGTTCAACCTCCACAACATGTAGTCATTTGTCCACATCATAGTAGCAGTTTCTCCTTCCTCTGAACAAATTGCAAATGCTTTTGGACATGTATCAGTTGCTCTCATACAATTCTCTGCTGTTTTACAACATTATCGTTTGTTTATGTCATGTCAGTCAAAATGAACTATACTTTTGAACGCTGAATGGTCTTTCCCTATAAAACTAATAGTCCTCATTTCATTGCTTGAGTCATTACATACAAAATTCTTGAACTAGTTTTCAAAATCTGTCAAACTAGTTTTAAATTTTGGGAGAAGCACTGTGAATTCAATTATTCAAACATTTACAGTAAGGAACAATAGGTATGTATGGTATTGGACAGTAATTCAGCACTAAACAATCTGCACTGCTGTCATTGTGTCAGGCATTACTGTAAGATACAGTGGGACAAGAACTTTTTTACATTTACAGTTAGACTTACAGCTTCACTAGAGAACAGATTTACTGTGTTGTAATGTATTACAGCAACCACAGTAAAGATTTCCCATCTTTACAGTACGGTACTGTACTACAGCATTTTACAAGTAGGAAGCACTTTTACAGTATTGTACACTACAGTAATAATGGTTGATGCAGTAGCCTACATGTACTGTACATTACTGTAATTTTACTCTGCATCACATAGGATTACAAGACAACCTCACAGAGGTGGAAGAGACTGAGCCCATTACAAACAATGGCATAAGGTTGAAAGAGATACAATGTAAAGATGACATTACTGTATCTTTGGGAATATTGAATCTGTTTCAATCGCTACAATTGACAGAGTGATGTAGATGAAAATGTGACTGGAACGTCTGGATGTGCAGGAATGATTTACAGTACTCTATAGGTTCAGTTACTATATGTTTGTTGTAGATGACTGTAGTGTATTTTTCCTTTGAACAATGCTGTGAACAAATCAGAATTGCAAAGAGCATATGCAGTAGAAATGTGAAACATACATATTCAGTATCTCCACTAAATACAGTAATGTGTAACTTTACTGTAGTTTTCACATGGCTACAAGTAGTGTATAGTGCTGTCTTGAGCATTTTCAGGTAGTATCATCACTTTTTGCATTGGAAAACACTTAGAGAATAAAGTGTCCTAATGAAAACATGACAAAGCCATTTGACTATCTTGTTCATAAACGATGGTGTCAGGACTTCTCATTTTGACGACATTGACAGTTTCATTGACATGAGTACTTGCTTTTGAGGGATGGACAATCCATTTTGAGCAAGTGACGCGCTTTTGCAGGTCATCCACTAGGTTTTGCAGTTTGTGATAATTGTTCTGAGAAATGCACTAACTGTTGTGCAAATGTTAAGAGTGATGTGAGAAAAGCACCAAAGCGACTGAGAAAAACTGTAATCGAGGGTTTGATTCCCATGTTACAGCCACAGATTTAAAGGTCCAGTGTGTAAAATGAGGGGAGAACAGTGACATCTAGCATACTGATTCTATTATTTATCTATTAAATCATTCTATTGTTTATTTATGAATGTGAAACTCTTGAAACGTGCTCTCTGGTTGGCCGGATTTTCCATTCCATACAAACATGGTGGCACAAGATGGCGACACTCTCTAAGCAAGACCCTTGTTATAAAAAATAAGAATTATAAGGCTATGAAAACCAAACAGATTTTATTTTATAGCGATTATACACTTATACAAATAAATTGGCAGAATATACTGTATATTATATAATATATATTCAGATTTTGCTAATAAACCTTGACAAATATTACAAACTGGACCTTTAAGCCTTTTTTTTGCTTTCTGCTACATGATCTGTTCTTGTGCATATTATGTCTCTCAGTGATTTTATTCCTTTGAGGGGAGTTTTTAAACATCTTCAATGTATTTGTGAACAGGTTTATCACACCAACAACAAATTGTAGGTAACTATTTAGTCAGTTCGTAGGAAATGGTGAGTCAGGTTAAAAAAAATTAAAAATTGTTAATGAATACTCCGACTGTGGCAATCAAACTGATGCATTACTCACATTGTACTGAACTCCTAACTTCCATTTGATGAAAATGTGCTCTATATTAATACAAAGGGGAAATAAATGCATTAACATGGACTCAGGTTGAGGCGTAAATCTGAAAATCTGCAGACATTTTTATTAAATTGACAAATTTTTATCTGTACAGCAAAATCAAATCTCACAATGATAATTCTGTTACATCTTCATATTACATGGCATAATCCAAATAAAAACTGCACACTGATAAAGTTTGTACACGTATAGAGACTTCGTACAAAACTGGTAATGAGAGCTGTCTTTATTTCCTGTTAAGTCGCTCTGATTCAGCATCAGCAGACACACACGCACACACAGAAACATGGCGATCATTTAGAAAAGCTCCAAGCAGCGAGCGGTTGGTTTCTATATCTGACAGCTGATCGGCACGGCCTTCAGGTAGGAAACTTCTTTACACAGACAAAATCCTTTTGACAGTGTGTCTCCATGTTATTTGCAACTTGAGCTTCATTAAATTCTGTAAATGAGTGAGTATATGCAGCGCACTTCATCTCACTCTGTCTTTCATCACGAAAATTCTAATGTATGACAAAAAGCTAGAAAACATCTGTTAAAAGAAACATAGTACAGCTTGAATGAGGCTCGTCCAGTGAGCTGACGCCAAACGAAGGTAACAAGCTCTTGAACGCACTGCAGAAATAGTCATCAGTTAGAAAAACATGTAAAATAACGTTTGCATCTCTTTCTTTACAATTAACGTCATTTGCCTGCAAAATAATGATATGTTTATGGCTTGAATGTGTGAAAAATGGAAAAGGGGAGGGGTTTTCTGTCCAGTTATGTGCAAAATCAAAACTACACAAATCTTTTCACTCACAACCCAAAACTGAATTTGAGAGACACTAAGATTATTTTACCTGATCAGAGTGACCCAGTTCTGGGTTTTCTTCTGTGTCAAATACATCTTATCAGTTTATTGTGTAATTAAGCCACAACTGAAGACTAGAGATGGCCTGGCCCAGGTGTCGCTGCTACCTCTGAAGCTCAATATTCACATGTTCTATCTGATTTGTTGCATACGTACACAAACGGAAATGTAAAAATGACTGTGTGGTTTCAGAGTTGCATCAAGGAGCTGTTTTAGAAACGCTTCAATGTTGGATTCTGGGCAATTATTACCTGTATATTTTTATTATTATTATTAAGCATTATTATTGTTGTTTATTCAGTGTAATACCTGGAGGCTTAATAAATATCTAAACAATCTACATACTGTGATATCAAAAATATATGAAATAATGTCAACAAATAGCTGCTGTCTGTAACTCCAATCATCCCACAGCCATGGACACATTGAGCCTCTGGATGCAGAAGTTTTAAATGACTCCCACCTCCTCTAGAGGAGCGAGAGACACACTGGACCTACAAGACACCCAAAACGACCACTGTGGTTATTTTGTGTCCTTTTGTAGTCATATTGGCTTTCTTTGCAGCTGTTTACCGTCTCATTATAGTTACACAGAGTCTCTAGTCTGTAGCCTTTTTGTTTCAATGTGGTGGGTTTGTGTCCCCTTGTCATCTTGGGTCTCTGAAGTTTTGCTGCGTCTCTTCACGGTCGTTTGGGTGTCTTTTCATTAGCGTCGGATTAAACATTTAGAACTGGGTCCATAGCAAATGAGGGATGACACAGATCATGGTGACAGCATTACAATCCAAAACTTAAAGGGATACGCCAACATTACCCATGCACTTCCAGCGTTTGAGCTAAGCTAATTAGCGGTGCGCCAGCTCTGCCCGTATTGTTACTGCACGCACAGTCGAAAGGATGGTGTCCATCTGCTTGTTGTGGACTTGGTAGTGAGGCAAGACACACACAAAAAAAATGTTGGCGTATCCCTTTAAGGTGGTATTACCCTTGTGACCTCTTTGAAGCCAGTGATTCATCGAGTCACATTCAACAGGTAAGCTCAGCTGGACGACAGGGAAATGTTTAACCATGCACAAAACTAGTTTTATCACAATTCATAATTGTTCATTAATCATCAATAAATAAGGCATAAAAGATTTTTTTAAAAAGTGCAATGATTTAATTAGCATTTAAATTAAGGTTTAAAAAAAAAAAATGTGCACACAACATTCCTGATAGCGGAGACCAGATTGACTTCATTTTCAGTCAGTGGGGGTTTTCAGTAGCGAGTGAAGCGCTGGACGTGATCCTGTACAGGAGTGAAGAGGATGATGGGACGTCATGATTCATGAGAGGATGTTTCAAAAGCAACGAGAACGTCTCAGAGTTCAACCCCCAAAGTTTCCCACAAGACTTCATGTTGCTCCGTGTGCGATTCAGCAAGCCCCAGTCCCTCGGAAAACAAACCACTTCCTGTAGCTCTACATGCTCCAGTCTCCATTAAATACCACAGAAAGCATTAGGACCTAATGTGTGTAAAGCAATCCTAACATCAGAAGCAGCCCTCAGTCACATCATGAACAGCGCTTATTTAGAAACTTAAAAGATGCTGGACGACGTCATGTCCGACCCCCCAGACCAGAACCTTGGGACGAGCAGATTTGCCGGGAGGGAAATATTATCACCGAGGACAAACATCACTCCGATTCAGACGGTCAGTGCTCTGGAGACGTGTGGAGATGCCCAAATGGAGATTCAAGATTTTTGGGAGAGAGTCGGGAAACGTTTTGCATTCGATGCAATTATTCAGCAGCAGCCAAACAGTCTTAAACCGAGGCGGAGGTCCAGATGTGAGCACTGGTGTTGGCACTGTGCAGGTTGGCTGGTCACAGACTGGGCATCTGAGAGAGGGGGCAGGAAGAGGAGGGAGGGAGAGGGAGGGGAGAAGGAGCGAGGAGTCAGTCTTTTCTGAGGCGTCAGATCAGTCGTCCTCTATCGGTCCTTCAGTTCTCTGGTCACTCGCTTGGTGATCCGACCACACAGCAGCCCCACCAGGAAGAGGACGCACACGCTCAGTGCAATCATGAACAGGATGTAGTTCTTGGATGGTGACGTCATCACCTGCACCGCCAGGTCTGAGAAGCCCTCTGCTGGCGCCACCTACAGGTCGGGGGGGGGGTAGAGGTCAGCATCATGTACTGTTGAGTGCTAAGCAGAGCGTCGTCTAGTACGTGGAGTCTCAGCTCACATGAAGCAGAAAGTGCACACACTGGGTTTTTTATTTTATTTTACATGAAGCTGTGGAGCTTGTTCCCTCTCTTTTAGCTCTGCTTTTGGTCTCCACCAACTATATCCAATTTTTAAAGGGATAGTTCAACTTTTTGGCAAATTCGCCTATCACCATAATCCCTATACGGTGCGTTCACACCAAACGCGATGGAGGCGATGCCATCGCCCGTAATGCGAGCATCGCGTCGCTTGACACATTTGTCACATTTTTCACCATCGCTTCATCGCGCTATGATGCAACCACCTCCTGCTATTTTCTTTCTTCTCGTCAACCATGGCTGAGAAATATTAATAAATATAAATACATATGAAATATTCGCAAGGAGAAAGCTGTAGGTCCTCTGACCCTCTGCAGGCATTATCTTTTTTATTACGATTGCGGTAAAAGTACGACGTTGTGTTGTAAAGCTCCAGGAAACGGCCATGGGTGTATATTATTGATCTGAGGAAAACACACACAGCCCCGGGGTTGTATTTTTTTTTTTTTTTACACAGCCACAGTTCTTCTCTGAAGGAGGGTCTGGTGAGTGAGACTACAGCCACAGTAATCTTCTCCACGGTGACGTGGTTGAATATCAACACTGATTGGATGTCGCGGCACAGCGTCACGCGATGTCGCTTGAAAAGTTCAAATTTTTCTACTTCAAGCGATGGGCGCGATGATGCGATGGACGCGTCATCGCTTCATCGCGTCGCTCGTATTGCCCGAAACGCATCGCGCGACGCGCCATCGCGTCATTTACATTGACTTTTAATGGAAAGTTGTGGCGTTCATCGCGTTTATCGCGTTTGGTGTGAACGCACCGATAGTCATAGCAGTAGGTTCGTTACCTTTAATCATCAGTGCATATCTCATAACGTGGTGAATGTGCAGGTCACAACTTGTCCACCAGAGTGTTTTGGAGTTATTGGATTGTGTATTTGATGAGGGAAAGCCTGGAAATACCATGAGCCTCCGTAGTGTTAGCTGAGCAGCTCACATCTCTGCCCGGCCGGTCTCAAAATAGTTTGCACCGACAAACTAAAGGTAATGAACCTACTCCTAAAACTGGAGGGATTATGGCAATTGGCGAATTTGCCAAAATGTTGAAATGTCTCTTTAAGGCTGTGTAGGAACTGTAGTAAGGAGACAGTTTACCTTTGCAGCGTAGCTCCACATGTCGATTCGGTCTTGAAGCCTCTTCTTACATTCAGGCTGCAGACGAACTCTCTTGTCCTGTAAGGCCTCCATCAGACACGACATCTCTGAGGAAGAGGGAGAGACAAACAAGGATGTTCAGACCGCAATGATGTGATTGATGGCGACACGTTGGCATGGCCGCAGCCAGCTATGAGGTCACCGAGGTCCGGACCTCGGTAAAAATTTCCGTGAGAAAAAAATAGAAGAAGCCACAGGGCCTAGCATGATAAACATATTGGTCAGCTTTTATTTTGAAACGAAACGCAGGAAGTTGATGTATCGGCGGAACGCAGAAAACTTGAATTGAGATGACTGGTGCCTCGGTTAAAACGTGTGTGTGTGTGCATTGTCATAAAAGGCTGAAAACAGTTAAAATGAATGTACTTCCAAGGTTACTATATGTATTCCAAACCCTACCAGTAGAAGTAACAGAAAAAGATTTTATAGAATGGAACAAATTCATCTCAAGATACATTTGACGGGGGACAAGACCCCGAATAAGATTTAAAACTCTTCAACTGCCTAGAGATAAAGGGGGACTAGCCCTACCATGTCTTAAAAGCTACTATCAGGCTGCACAGTTAAAAACCTTGTGGTATTTATGCAATCCTGCCTACAGTGCAAGATGGAAGGACATTGAATGTCTCACATCAAATGCACATGTTCCAATACAAGCAATAATAAATGATAAAAAACTGAGGGAACTAACAACTGAGGGAGTCCTAACAATGATGATTCTGGAAAAGTTCTGTGCAAATACAAGATGAAATCAAAACTTGTGAAAGCACCTACGTCTTCCTCGGCCAGGCGTGATGGCAGCACAGTGGTGTTTGAGGTCCAGGGCGCAGGCTGTGTGAAGGACGGGGTCCACGAAGATGTCGGCCTTACTCTCCTTCAGCATGTTCAGGACTTCCTGCACAGAGGAGAAACAGACACAGGAGGAAGGAAGAACTATGGTTAGAGTCTAAAGCGGTTGTTGAGTTTGTCCAGAGTAGATTTGGGGACTTTTTTTTAAAATTATTGTTAATCTTACTTATTTTCATTTGACCACTAATAAAACAGATCAGTCTCTTTAATCCGTTTGAGGGAGTCAAGCAGCAGCAGAGTGAAACTGAAAATTGACACAGTTCACTGTTGCACCTTTGAGAATAAATGTGTCGTATCCATGTCTACAATCTTAACATTGATGAGCAAATTGGAGCCTTGTTGATCATGAATGTTGCTAAGTAACGCATGTGGTAGCATGTAATATTGGTTTACCAACATGACCTGAAGTCATAAATCTACCTTGGAGTATTTTGTGTTCAGACATAAGTCTTTTTTGAGAAAAGAAAGATTTTCTAAATGATTTCTTGCTACTCGAGGTCAAATCATCTCCACACAAACACTTCTAGTGATTATTAAAGGGACAACGAGGAGTTTCAGAAAGCAAAGTGTTTTCACACTACATTTCCCATGAGCCTCCGCGCGCACGGTGAAACTCTTGGACCGGCGCAAGATGGGTGAAAGCAAAAACATTTGCCAAGAATGTTTTCAAATCAAGAATGAAAGTCGGAGGTTTTGAAGACGATCAGATACCGTCGTAGTTCCGACCATAAACGCCGATTTGGCGGCGTTATTCTCATGACTCGCTGGGCAGCGTCCACGAAACCTAAGTAGGAAATGCTGGTCAAGTCGACCACTAAATAATAATAACAAAATAACGATAAAGACAAAACGATATATTTATCGAAAATGGAGCCATTAACAAGTGTGGGTAACGTAGATTCATCCACATTAATATGAGACTTTTTTATAACCAAAAGCAAACTCCTTGTTGTCCCTTTAATAAGCATCAAGTCAGAGATCATATTCCACCATCAGCCAAAAATAATCCTAAATCAGTGCAGGAGGCAGAACAGTAGTAACTGAAAGTAATCTGTACCTTTTTACAGGCCTCCTGTTTGATTTTCAGCAGGTTGACTTTCAGACACTCCTCCACCTGACCCGTCTGCTCCTGAGCTGCTGCCTCCTCCACACACAACCTGGAGATCTGCAGGAGGAGGACGGGAAACAGTTTTGCTCAAGTTTCACCATTTATATATAAGAAGCCTGTTCGTCGTTTGCAGAAGGAGCGCTACAAAATACAACGCAGGGAAATAAAGAGCTGGTTTGATGCTTTCAGTTCAAAGTGTTCACCTCGTCTGAGCAGTGCATCTGCAGCTGTGGGTCCAGTCTGTAGTCCAGCGCCGACTCCTGCAGAATCACCCTGATCTGGTCTTCACAGTCCGGAGACAACCTCTGAACCGAACCCACAGAACACGCCGTTTAAGACGACAATATTTACTATTTCATCAACAGGTTTACCTTCACGTCTTTCTGGTAGAGACAGACCTCAGGTCAGCTTGCCCACTGACCAGTGTTAAATGCTGGTCGGGGTCTCACCTGGTCGGCGTATTTGAGTTTGAGGCAGGCGATGACCTGACCCTCCAGCTCACTGTCCTCGCTGGCCTTGTTCAAGATCGACTGGCAGAACTTCGGGATGTCGGCTCGACAGGCCTTCCTCAGCACCGGGTTCAGCCTGTAGTCTGGAGGAGGAGGAGGAGGAGGAGGAGGAGGAGGAGGAGGAGGAGGAGGAGGAGGAGTGTCAGTGAGGTAAATGTGAATTTCAGGTTCGGTTGTGTCTTGTTACAGGGTTTATACAGGAATCTTGAAGTTAATTCTAATACCTTTTTAAGACTTTCTCCTTCTCAATATTTTTCAATACCTCACCGCCACCACCATTTACATCAGTGACACTTTTAACATAACAGTTTTAGTTTGTGATAAAGACTATAGACCACTATGATACAACAGAATTCAAAATAGGCTGGGATAATAAATCAAAGGCAAAGTTTATAAAAACAAAAACAGAAACAAAAAACATTGCTCCACTCTCAAAAAACAAAAATAACAATCTACTTTTCTTTTTTATGTACCGGTTCATCTTTGTTTTTTAATAAAATGAATAAATTCACACACTTTTACAATGTTTTTTAGGACTCGAACTCTTGGACAGCTAATTCAGAAAACCTTCAAAATTTAAGACTTTATAAAGTCGTGAAAAGACGTTTTTAATACTTTTTAAGGGTCTTAATTTTCCCAAAATTGATTAATCACCTTTTAATACTTTTCAAGACCCCGCGGTTACCCTGTGTTAGTGTGTGTGTTTTTTACCTGTGTTCTGGGTGATCTGCCTCTTGGTGATCATCTGTTTACACTTGGGATCCATCAGCTCACTGTTTTTGTTCTGCTTCAGACACTGGAGAACGTTTCTGGCGTCGGCCTCAGTGCAGAACCGCTGCAGGAGAGAGTTTGTAGTTCAGTGAAAAGTGGGCACAAATTTAGAATAGTATAGTAGGCTATTTATATCAGAACTACAGCTCTCCTCCTCCTCCTCCTCCTCCTCCTCCTCCTCCTCCTCACCTTGATCATCTGCTTGCAGACTCTCATCAGCTGGTAGTCGAGCTCGGGGTCGCTCATCTCCACCTCCTGCAGTCTGAAGATCCGCTGGTGACAGCGCGGACTCAGCTGCTTCTTCTGCTCCTTCAGACACTCGATCATCTGAGGAGACGCAGGGAGGAGAGAGAGAGAGGAAGAAGAAAGAGAGGAGAGGGGGGAGGGAAGTAAGAAGGCGCTTATGTTTTCTGACAATGCTGAGCCTGAGCTGCCGTTTCTAATGTTTCTACTCTTTCTATCGTCTCTTACCTGAGCGTTACCAAAGTTGACGTTGGGACAAAGTCGACTGATGTCAGATTTACAGGGATCATACAGCTCCGGCTCCAAACGAATGTCCTCGGACTGAGAACAGGAGAAGGTTTCATGGTGTCACATGTTACATACAGCACATTTTATTTTTATTTAAAGGGACAACGAGGAGTTTTGGAAAAGCAAAGCGTTTTCACACTACATTTATGAGCCTCCGCACGCACCGTAGAATTCTTCGACCGGCGCAAGACAGACTCATGTTTTCATTCATCAAGAATTAAAGTCAGAGGTTCAAAGAGGTTCAGTTACCGTCGTAGTCCTGACCATAAACGGCAATATGGCGGCGTTATTCTCATGAGCATCCGCGAAACCGAAAGTAAGGAAACGCTGATCGGCTCGACCAGCGTTTCCGCCATTAATTAAAATAACAAAATAATGATAGAGACAAAACGATATATTTATCGAAAATGGAGCCATTATCAAGTGTGGGTAGCATAGATTCATCCACATTACATTAACGTGAGACTTTTTTATAACCAAATAGAAACTCCTTGTTGTCCCTTTAAAATGAATCATGTCAATCGCAACTGTATAGACATATATTTTTATATTTCAATGAATCATGTTAATTGCAGCTATATAGATTATATATAGAATCATGTCTAACCCTGTAACCATGTAAATGTACTTTTCCTGTTATCTAATGGTCCTCTGTCTTCTTGGAATTTTTATGTTAATTGTTGTATTGTTTTGGGGCCTACGGATGTAATTTAGCACATGTGCTAAATCCGGTGTATTTACTGTGGGTACTCTAGCACTCACTGTCCATTAATATGCATTGGCCCGACCACATAAACAAATAAAGTAAGTAAAGTTTTATCACATGTTTTTATCAGTATCTCCCAGCCTCATAGGGCTGGATGCAAAAATACATTTTCAGATTCTGAGAACTATTACAAATGTGAGTGAATATATAAAGCAGGGGGTAGGTCGTGTCCCTGTGTGTGTGTGTGTGTGTACCATCTCCAGCTCCTCCACCCGCAGCTGTTTCCGACACTTCAGAGAGACGCGTTGTTCCCTGGCGTCCTGCAGCGTGTCGTTCCTCACCGTGGTGCTGAGGCAGATGACCACGTCCACCCTGTGGATCAAGTCCACTCACATCAGGAACACTCCAACCACAGTAAACACTCGAGTGCTGAAGTAGAAGGGAAAAGGCTACGAATGCAGATAGAAGAACAACTCACTTCTTCTTGATGTTGGGACACAGGCGCAGAACGTCCTCCTTGCAGGACATCTTGAACTTGTACGAGAACCTGAAATCTTTCATTTGAATCTGTAAGTGGATGCAGAAAAAGAGAGAGAGAGAGAGAAATGAAAAAGGAAATGTTTAAATGAAAGATTTACACTAGGCAGACACAGAGTGAGATACACAGACACAGTCATGATGACTAACCAGCTGGAAGTGTGTAACGCCGACTGTACACTTGTCGTTCATCTCCTTCTGGTGTTTGTTCTGAACCAGACACTCCATCAGATCTCCTGTATCAATCTGGTTATCAGCTACATCCTGTAACACACAGACACACACATACACAGAGTAAAAATACTACACATTTATCATTTACACATCATTCAAGGAAATAAAATGATGACACCTCCATCTCTTACACCAGGGGTTCCCAACATTTTTATCTCCTGTTTACATTACACAATATAAAAACGATTGTAGGCGGTCACATGGTTTTCCGCTACGTTTCTAATTCAATTATTACATTCTTTGTTACAATTCACCATAATATAATAATGATATATATTATATCAGTCATCTTGGGGTGATGGTCCAGTCTACTCTGTAATCTCTCTTTGCTGTAGAAAACTCCACTTCACAAAGATAACATGTTTGTAATGGAAGCAGGTTTTCAGTGGTTTTGTGGCGATCTCAGGATATTTTGCTTTAACCAAGAACGCAGGGAGATTTGAAGTGGTGGAGAACCGGTCCCCACATTTATTACGCACTGTGGGCTTGGAGCATGTGAATCACCTGATGCAAAAAACCCTGTAATTTAAACAGGACTCTTGGTTTGTTTTTTTTAAACAGTTTTCTTTTTTGTTGGCAGTTGTCGGGTCTTCTGTCGTCTCATTATTGAGTCATTTCCGGTGACGTGTGTTTTTTTAAACTCTTTTACGCTTGTGGACCTGCCTGTCAATTGCGCAGATCTGGGAAGATTCACAGACGGAAGTGGCAAAATTTCCAAAATAAAATGACTTAAGTGTAAATTAGACAAAACAAACAATTTTATATTTTTTCATCCTCTCTCTGCGGCCCGGTACCAAATGATCCACGGCCCAGTACCGGTCCCCAGCCCGGTGGTTGGGAACCCCTGTATTACACCACCACCAGTGTGTGTGTGTGTGTGTGTGTGTGTGTGTGTGTGTGTGTGTGTGTGTGTGTGTGTGCTTACATGGCAGTGGGCCTGAATGACAGGCTCACAGGCTCTGATGAGCAGAGCATCGATCTGGATGTCCTGCAGCCAAACAACGTCAGAGAGGAACAGAGACAGGAAGTCAGATAAGAAGAGAAACACTGCACACCTGGTTTCATACTGTCAGATTCTTCTATATAAACATCATATCAGAGTAACTCATTTATTTTGACCTCTGACCTCTGACTCCAGCTCTGTCAGGTTGCCTACGACCTCCCTGCAGGCAGAGACCAGGTCCTCCAAATGATCCTGCAGACACTCCAGCTCCTGGACACACAGACATGTTTGTTTAAGTAAATTGATTCAAGTTGCAAAAACCTCACTTCATGTTCATTTAACATGTGGGTAACACTTTACTTGAATAGGTATTCATAAGATTGACATAACACTGTCATAACCATGACATAACAGCTGTCATAAACATCAATGAATACTTATGACAGCTGTCGTTAAGTGTCATTCGGTAAGTTATGTCACTTTTAATGCAAAGTTGACATTGTTTGAGATGTTTTTGTTCTGACAATTTGACATAAAGACAATTTAAACTGTCATAGCAGACCTAATTGCCAAACTTTAAAAAACTATGTCAAGTTCTCATAATATATAAACAAGGACATCTCAAATACAGTAATGTCAACTTTGCATCAAAAGTTTTATGTCAATCTTATGAATATCTATTCAAGTAAAGTGTTATCAAAATGTGTCACTGAGTGATTGATTTGATCAAATGAACTGATCTCAAATCGACTCAGCAGGGGTCAGCGGTGGTCTCGGCTCTGGTTGGTCTCACCTGTCCAGTGTCCGTCTTCTCGCTGCACCACTTCCCCAGGTCAGTCATGCAGCGTTTCTGAAGCTCAGGGTCCAACTTCACATCCAGCGCCCTCTGGTGGAGAATCCTCTGAACCTCCACCTTACAGTCCCGAGATAACTGCACACGCGCACACACACACACACACACACACACACACACACACACACATGAGATATAACGATGCCTTCATGTGTAAACGTCATCTTAATACTGTAGTTCCTTTAGGGGCAGTTAATTGTTTTCACTCTTGTACCAGCTGATACTGTATTCATGTAAAGCTTCTCATTATTTCCTTGATTAATCTGTTGATTTTTTCATTTGTAGAAATGAAGAAAATGGAGAGAATCACAGTTACCCAGCAACCAGAGTGACACAGCGATTTTTGCCGACAATTACAATTTCAAAATAATAAAAATAATTTGAAGAGAAGGGCAGAAATGTCTGACACCAAATCCACACACAGTAACGGTGCAGACAGAATCATAAATACACCGATTCTACGACCAACTAAACTACAATGAGGATTTTAATTTCAGTGATCATTCAGTTGTTGTGTTTTTAAACCGGCATTGGCTCATCAGCGCCTGACAGACACAAATGAAGTCATCACAGACTTCATAATTAATGTAACCCTTCACCAGGATCAGTGCTGGCCGACTCAGCTCCACTCACCTGCTCAGGTGGGTTCACCTGTTAATTCAAAGACACCAGATCGCACCATCAGAGAGAGAAAGCTACGCCAAACACTCCGGCATCAGGAATCTGTGTGTGTCTGAGAGTGTGTGTGAGTTTGTGGCGTCGCCCTACCCGGCGGCCCTGCTCCTCGGTGCGGTAGGCGTGGCGGTACAGGCAGGAGAAGACGGCGCCCGGCGGCATCAGCTCGCTGGTCTCGTTCCAGCCGTGGGTGTGGCAGAGCCGGGCGGCGTCGCCCTGACACTTCTTATACAGGATGGGGTCCAGTCTGTGAGACAGAGGGAAGGGGGTGTTGCTTTATTTTACTTTATTACTTTAAGGCAAGGCAAGGCAATTTTATTTGTATAGCCCGTTTTTAAAAACAGTTTGTCTCAAAGGGCTTTACATGGTATCATAACAACATCCTCTGTCCTTAGACCCTCGCAACCACTGAGGAAAAACTCCATGGAAAAATCGGAGAAACCTCAGGGTGAGCAACAGAGGAGGGATCCCTCACCCAGGACGGACAGACGTGCAATAGATGTTGTTACAGACAAGACAGTTTACAGTTTATACAAGACAGTTTACAGTTTATGTATGTATGTATGTTTATTTAAAGGTACAATATGTAAGAATGTGGCCAAAAACGGTTACTGCAGTCAAATTCAAAACACAGCGATCTGGTTTTTTCTCCCAGCTGTAGCAGCAGCTCAGTGGAAGCAGACCGGAGGCTGAAACGCCACTGACGCTGCCGTGACTAGGAGAGAGGGCTAGGTGGCGCAACATGTAAACACGTAAATTCAAAACATAAACATGATTTGCAGTCTGCAAAAAATGATTTTTAATGCGAATACTCTGGCTGTACTATTGTTGTTGGTGAGTTCATCATGTTATATGAACATTATTCCTGAGTCTCTGTGACATATTAGGAGGATTTTACGGCCAGTTGCTTTAGATTTCTTACATACTGTACTTTTAATACAGTTTCTACTTAACCACAGCCGAAGCTGGGACTCCTGTCCTGTTATATGAAGATTAAAGTGATGGTACAGGGATTGATGTTGTGATTCAGGATTTAAATTTAGATTTATGAGGGAAAAAAGTCACAGTTTGGAGTCTGACGTCTGTGAAAGCGACATCAGAAGGTAAATCCTTTTTCTTTTAAAAAAAAAAATCTTTCTTCTCCTCATC
This sequence comes from Trachurus japonicus, assembly GCF_045865225.1. Lineage (NCBI taxonomy): Eukaryota > Metazoa > Chordata > Actinopteri > Carangiformes > Carangidae > Trachurus > Trachurus japonicus. The sequence goes on along the minus strand of NC_140909.1, from coordinate 32,257,439 downwards.
TGAAGATCTATCTTATGACTCATTATACTAGCCTATATTCACTGTCTCACTCTCTTCTTCTTGTCAGTTCATTATTGTGAGTCAGACGTAATTCATTTCATTTCAAAAAGCCAAGAAAAGCAAAAATCAGATTAGGAAAAACTGAATAAAAATACAGAATAAGATCAATTAAGATAGAATAGCAAAAGATTTTAAATTAAGTTAGAGCAAAATTAAAATATATAAACAATAATAGACTCATGTGCACAACTCGTGATAAAATGTTGATTTTTGTACCTATGGATGTTTAGACATGTTCTAACTAACTGAACTAAATGTTCAAAGAAGCTAAACGATGGGAGGCAGAGTAGAGAGTGAACAGCTGACTCACTTCCAGTCTCTGGATATGAAGTACTGCAGCTCCAGCAGCCTGTGTTCACAATCCTCCACCATCTTCTCTGTGTACAGGTGCTCCATCAGGCATGACAGGATCCTGCACATAACCACACACACACACACAATCTGTCATTTAAAACCTTTATGACATGTTATTCTGGATGTAGAACGGCTGAAAGCAAAGAGACATGAGCCCACGACTCGGTAACCACTCTCAGTCTGGACGTCAAAAGCCCATTGTGTCATAATCCGTCCTCGCCTGGATCCAGAAAACCCAGAGTGAGGTTGTCAGACTGTAAGCTGCCTGCAGGTGTCCATGCTGTCCAGCCTCACTGCAGCCAGAAAGATAATGGACGGGCGGGTGTTTGTCCATCATGAGTCAGTGAGCTTCAGTCCGTCTCCCCTCAACCACAAAGTATGACTAATGTCACTGCTGTCTACGGCAGGAGAGAAGGGACAATCACCACCTTTGTGAATGACTTTCTTTGCCTTTGCTTGTTTCACAGGTAGTGAATGCGCTCTGTGTAAATGTGTGCGTGTGTGTGTGTGTACTTGTAATTAAAAAATAATTAAATACATTTTTTTTTAGGGTAAAAGCTATTATGTGCAACTTTTCCCATTAAAGGGGAACTATGCAAGTCTGCTCGCTTTTCCGCTGTTTCGGTTACGCTCCTCTCGCTCATGTGCATTTGTTTACAACGAAGCCGGCGAAAAATCAATAAATGGAGCGATAACGTTACATAACATATACGATGTTACAGCGTGTGTTTGTGTCTTAACCGTCATGAACAAAAGATTACGGGTTACGGAGCACGTTTGTGTCGCGGGGTGCAGAGACGAGAGCTGGGACACCGGGGCGGCGACCGAGTTACTACACTGATGTTGCAAGGTTGGTTTTCAGCCGTGAGACGGCAGCTGGAAGGCAGAGAGCCTCCGCTGTCACTCGTAACAAGTCACAAGTCACGTAGTTAACAAATGTAGCATAGCCACGGGAGAAATCCTGCTTAGTTCCTCTTTAAAATGTCTAAAATGAACAGCTGTAGGTTCATCCCAATTTTTTGCAATAATTATCAAATCTGGAAAAATCCATTATTTTCGTTATTCATTATTCATGTCCTGTTTGTATAACTTGACTGAACATTTTTCCATCGAGCGAGATGGATTTACATCGACGATGATATGAAGACAACAAATCCCATGATCCTACGCTCTTTCTAGATGTTGTCAAAATCTTTCCTTTGCTATTATTTTTCTTAAGAGACCCCTGGCTGCTGCAATTACTGTACATACTGTACATTTAAAGGGATATGCCAACATTGTTTTTTTTGTGTCTTGCCTCACTCCCAAGTCCATGACAAGCAGATAGACACCATCCTTTCGACTGTGCGTGCAGTAACCAGGGAGATACGGGCAGAGCTGGCGCACCGCTAATTAGCTTAGCTCAAACGCTGGAAGTGCATGGGTAGTGTTAGCCTGCCTCCACCTAAAGTCATCAGAGAAACTCTTCAGCAACGGTCCGGTGTGCTTGTTGTGACTTGCATTATGTCACGTTATCTATTTTTAGACTAATATTAGCAGGTCAGGTAATTTTCCGAAAGAAATACAAACGAAACTAACCCGCAGGGCGCATGCGCAAACCACCGCCGACATGCTTTTAAGTAGGTCAACAAAACAAAGCCTCTGTTTACGAGTAGAAGAACGATTGCTACTACGGATTATGGCCAACTTTGTAAGAGAGGACGAGGATGATTTCTTCTGGACTGACGAAGATCCACAACCTTACCTATTTGAACCAGAATATACGGAGAAGGAACTACATGTGTGCAACTACATCGTGTGTATTTCTTTCGGAAAATTACGTGACCTGCTAATATTAGTCTTAGTAGAGTGTGTTTAGTAACCAGCTCACATAGGGTCTCCGGTGCGGATGTGTTTGCAGGCGGTCTGGATCACGGACTCGCAGGCCTCGTTGAGTGCCCGGTCGATGCGGTAGTCAGCTCCTGGGTCTGCAGACTGGATCAGAGTCTGAAGCTGAACAAAAAGGTTCAGAAAGAAATCAAATGTCAGCGGCTCCACTTTACTGACATTCTATTTATCCATGGATAAAATCAATCAAACACCCACTAATCTACAGTTTATGATCTGTTTTAACCACACAGTGAGTGCTGAGCTCTTACAGCGCTCTGGCAGACGCTGTCCACGGCGGTGCTGCGGTCGCCACGTCCAATCCTCATCAGGCAGTGCAGCGTGCGACCTTTGCGGTGCAGGCCGGAGCAGTGAGCCTCGATCTCCGTCCGGCAGTGAAGCACGATCTCCGGGCTCAGAGAGAAATCCTCCATCAGCATCCGCCGGTAGTCCAGCATCTCGCCCTGACACTCCCCGCTGACCGGACGACCTGCACAGGAACAAGACCGTGTTGTGACTGATAACCCATACCGGTAAAAAAAATGCAGGTCCGCTCGGTCCGGGCCGGGCCGGCTCACCGCGGTGGACGGCGGCCTCTAGGCAGAGCAGCAGGTAGGACAGCCGGGCCTCGCGCGCTCTGGGCAGGTTGGTGTCCAGGCTGCAGCGCTGCTTCCTCAGGTCCAGTTTACAGGCTTTAGCCAGAGAGTAGCTGACCTTGTAGTCCTGAGAGATCAGTTTCTGACGGGTGGTGAGAGCATCACGGCACTGCGGAGAGACGGGACGGGGTGTTAGGCCGGAGACACACACACACTACAAGATTTTGGCCTGATTGCACGACCTGATTGGAGGAACATCAAAAACTGTCAAAACAAAGCTCCAGTGTGTTGTGTCAGTACGATTATTTTACTGCTGCTGATGGAGCCATAACCTCTCTGACCTGAATCAATCAAAAACAATTGATATTTGGGCCATTGCAATGCTGGCCTTAAAGGGATAGTTCTACATTTTGGCAAATTGGCCCATTACCATAATCCCTATAGTTTTAGAGTAGGTTTGTTACCGGCGGCTGTGGCTCAGAAGGTAGAGTGGGTCGTCCATTAACCGGAAGGCCGGTGGTTCAATTCCCGGCTCAAGTGTCCTTGGGCAAGACACTGAACCCACACTTGCCCTCCGATGTATCATGGGATGTATGAATGATTAGTTTCCAAAGCCTGTCTGCGAACAGTGCTGTATGAATGTGTGTGAAAGGGTGAATGCGACCATTACATTGTAAAGCGCTTTGAGTGGTCCAAGTGACTAGAAAAGCGCTATATAAGTGCAAGTCCATTTACCATTTACCTTTAATTGTCAGTGCAAGGTATTTTTAGAACGGCGGAGCAGAGCCGTGAGCTGCTCAGACATACGCTAAGGAGGCTAATGGGATTTCTTGATTTCCCTCATCAAACTCATCAAATACACAATCCAACAACTCCAAAAACGCTCTCGTGGACAAGTTGTGACCTGCACATTCATCACGCTATGAGATAATAACGGTAAATACAGAGAATGCTGTCCCCGACGGGAACGCAAATCGGCGGTTTTGCATGAATTTACCTCGAAAACAAGTGTCATTAGGCGGATCACACACTAGATTAATTTCAGTTCCATTTGCCCCCTTGTCACAAACTATCATTTGTGTGTTGTGTCAATGCAATTGTTTTATGATCAGAAATCACAAATCCCTGATCAGGGTTCCTCCGACAGAAATACTTAGAGTAGTCAATGAGAGCGAGCAGACGGGGAAGCTTCACCAGCAATATTTGTTTTTCTGCTCAAGTCCCCTTTGATTCATGTAAGTTTCTGTGAGATCTGGTGTCTGTGAAAATGTTGTTACTACAAACAGCAGGTGTGTGGTCTCTCAGTCTGGCTGAATTGTCTAGTGTGTGTGTTCAGAGGGATATGTACGGCTGGTACCGATCTTGTTTCTGTGCTTTTTTTAAAATCGGTGTTAAATTCTGTGTTTTTAAAATCGGTTCAGATTTAACAATGCCTCCTTTCAGCAGCCGTAGCGACTGAATAAGTTTGCGACAGTGTGGTGATGCGTTCAGGTGTTGTACCTTCTCAGACATGGCCTCTTCAAACTTGTGATTGAACAGACACTTGTAGACTTTTCCTTCTCCTGCCTGAGTCTGTAGAGAGAAACACATGACATAACAGTTAAAGCACCATAAGCTGTGGTTTTACATGTTCAGCCTTTAATTCCACACGCTTCAATAAAATGTCTGATTTACGTTTTTTTACATTATTAAACACTGCGATTTTTACTCAGTTGGCTCTGTTAAATTGGAGTTTATTTAGACTGGCAAATTGTACTAACTCGCATTGTTGTAGCTGTTGCAGCAAATTTCAGTTAGTTTGTATGTCAAGTTTTTGATACTTTAGACGAGTTTGGTGCTTGAAAATTGTAGGTTAATTGTTTTGTGTGTCCTTTGACTGCTTTTCCTCCTCTAATCAGTAGTTTTTGAAGCTTCACCTATACCTATTACACAATGCAGATCTTGTTGGTCAGTCCCAATACATGTATTTTGTATTTTGGGCAACTTTCCTCCCCAATTAACATGGTGGGCGAATTCATAATTAGTCTACTGCTGATAATATTAACAAATATGGTTAGCCTACACAAAGAGGTCTGCTGGCTGAGTCAAATTCCCAAAAACTCTTTACTTGAGTTACTTTTTGTAAGTGTTTGCTTACGTTCTGGCAGAATCTCTCTCGGTCATCGCGGCAGGAGAAGTACAGGTGTCTGTCCAGGTGGAAATCGTCCGAAGACAGCTCGGCCACCCGCAGGATGGACTTCTGACACTCCTCCTTGATGGTACGACCGTGATCCTGCTGCTCTGTCTCCCTGACCAACTCCTTCTCCAGACAGGCGATCACTTCCCCCTGAGAGTGCACGTCCTGACCAGGAAGAGAGAAGAAGTCAGTGTTGAAGAGGTGTGGATGGGAATGAGACCATGTCCCTCAATCACATCAGGTTCATTTCATGGTTTTAACACGCTGCATTTGACTTTATCTTGTCAATAACTCCTGCTGTGATTCCAAAAGAAATTAAAGTTTGAATTGGAGCCAATACTACAGAATAACATCTGATACATAATCATATCCACAAGTTTCCGAATGTCATCTATGGTCAAAAGCGGAAGCTGGTTTGGTGGAATTGTACGTTTCCGTTTCCATGGTTTTCAGTCGTTGTCATAGTTGCGGTAAACGCATGGATCTATTAACGCTGGCTTTTAACACGGATGTCAATTTGTGTGATATCCACTGTTAAAAGCTGGTGTGATGATCCATGCACTTTACAGATTTTCATTGAAAAAAAAAAAAAAAAAATCCATGCATTTCCCGCGACTACCGAAACCATGGAAACATAAACATAAAATTCCACCGGAAGAGCAAAACCGGCAAAGCAGGCTTACGTTTTTGACGTTCAGAAAAAGGTGGATAGCATAAAATATAATATGATATAACATAACATCAATAATTATATGTGCATTACTACAAAATGTATTTCATTTTCTATTGAAATAGATACAGAAAATACCTGCAAAAGTAATTATCATTGCGCTTATCATCTTAGAACATGTATTGAAGTTGTTTTTTTATTGTATCTTTTCATTTAAAAATGTATTTTCCATTATTTTTGGGGAGGTGGGGGTTACAAAAGGGTGACAGGTCATTGGGGGGCTTGGTATGGAAACGTTAGGAAACTCTGCTGTATGATATCTTTCAATTCTTCAGTTCTTTGAAAAATTCTTTTTTTTTTCTTTCTTTTCTCCTTTCTCTTTTTCTTTTTTTCTGTGTGTAAAGCACTTTGTGTTACATGTCTATGTAGGAAAAGTGCTCTATAAATAAAGTTTGATTGATGAGTTTGATGAATTCACAGAAACTACATCTAACAGCTGTAATACCCAAAAAAAAATGTCTCCCAAACTAATGAAAAAAATAAATATAGCATTTAGGAAACTCGATGAGTAAAACCAGAGACGTTGCCTCACTGCCTCTCACCTTGGGTCCCACGTTGATGCTGCCACAGTGCAGACTGTTGATGTCCTCTTTACATTTGTCCATGAAGCCACAGATCAGCCGGTAGTCGCTGAAGACGATACTGGTCATCTTGGTGATGTACTGGTTGCACTGGTACTCACTGATGTTGCCACGGTGATCCACCAGGCAGGACACCAGGTAGCCCCTCCCTCGCTCCTCTTCGTTACACTCCTTTATCTGCAGGGATCAAACAGATCAGCAGTTAAAGGTAAAACTGAAAACAAGATTGAAGAAAACAACTGCTCAGAGGAAAAGTTTTTAGCAACAATCAACGTTTAGACTCTGATTGATCATGGAGGCGTCTGATTGGACGACGAGCTCACACAGAGTCACAGCGGGACACTGACCTCAGCGATGGTGCTCTTACAGACCTCCATGGCCACCGACTCAAACTTAGGATCTGTGGTCAGGTTGAGTTTGTAGTTCCACAGGAGCTGAGAGACACAAAGACATTACATCTTTACACACGTCCACAGTAGAGACATCCTCTTCATATACTGATGACAAATACAATCAAATAAATGACACAAAACAGACACGGTGCAGTGAGCAGAGATCTATTTTTAGCTCCGCTCCATCATGGTCAGTCGAACCTCCTGCCTCCTGGGACGAAAACTTGTAGGTTAACCAAACTGTGAAGTGATGGTTTCATTTCTCCAACTAAACTGTGGACACTCTGAAGGGCAAGTGATGTTTCGGCTTGAAAAATGACACTAATCTTAGAAAGTCACAGAAACTGCTTTAGAACATTTGATTGTTTTAACAGACTTTTTTTTTTGTTTCAGTGTCAGAGATGCTGAACCTGCGGCTCAGGCTTTTATCTCATCTGACCTGGAAGACCGCTGAGCTCTTTTACCTCTGAGACTCCTCAGGGCTGCAGCTACAGGCTTTTAACCAAATCCAGGAAGTTGAGTCCTCAGAATGAGGCTTCCTCCATCTTTAAAGCTCAGCCCCTCGGCTGCATTAAAAACATTTTTACGAACCCTCCTGTTTCCTGAGATCCTGTTGTGTCCCTGCTGCCAGTTCAAAGACCAGATGAGACCGAGCCTCAGCTGAGGCTTCTTGTTCTTTTAAATGTCTTCCTGACTGCTTTTATCTGATGCCTCTACATTGTATTTGACTCTATTATCTCAACTGATTTTACATCCTGTTTCGGAGGATAGAGAAGTGTTATTTTATGTCCTAACAGTAATAGACCTGTTAAAACACATCAATAGGTTGACTTGTAAGTCTTATCTAATCTCTGTAGCTCCTTGCGCACTAGGGAACCAGAGTTATCTTGTTAAAATATTGTTAGAAGCAGGTAACACAATAAAAACAGCTGTGTGAGAGTAGAAACACAGACAAAGGACTAAAATCTAAATATGATTAAAGAATATAATATGTGGATAAAGATTAAAACAAAAACACACACACATTAAAACCAGCAGAAACAGACACTTTGTGATCTAGTGTTTCGGAAATGTGGGAAACAAAGTGATCTGCTGTGGAGACCATCAGCTCAGAGGACGTTTACAACTCCCACTGACTTCTTCAGTTATGTAAAGACTCTTTTGTCCTCTGATCTTCTTCTTCTTCTTTCTTTCTGTCACTTTATCAACAAAGACATTTTTTATTGTTTATTTATTGTTTATTGTTTTCCTGCCAGTGAGGCTCCAGCTGCAGCAGCTACAGATAACAGCTACTGACAGTCACACCGCCCAGAAAATAGCTGTGTGTGGGAGGTGGGTAGCTAATTGCTGTCAGTGCTTTGCAGCGCTGTAATAAAGACAGTCCAAGTGGTCCATTAACCTTGCGGTGCTTCATAAAGCTGTCTGCCGTAAACTGCTGTGAACTCTGAACACTGGCGCTTCATCATCCTGACGACACCTCGGCAACTTCTCCCTGCACCAGGAGAGAAGCTCCAGACTTCGGACTGATGTTACAGGAGGTTGTTGTTTGTGAAGGACGTCAGCGACACCTGTGAGCTGAGTATACTTATTAAAAGGTTTCTTACTCCTGTAAATGAGGTGAAGGGAAATCCTCATCAGGTTCCAAAGATTTCACATATGTTAAAAGAAATATCACGATATCACAACACTATGCTGTATTGATTTCATTCTCCACACACAATTTTGCCATGAACAACATTAAAGGTATAGAGTGCCAAAGTGGAAGCAGCCCCATGGGTCCTCCTCAATTCGAAAAAAGTCTCCATACAAATGAACGGGACTCCAAGATTTATTTCGTGATCCGTTTGAATTGTGCCATGACAAAAAAATATGTCCTCTACCTGTTTAAAACATCACGTTTCATGCCGAGAAATCAGCAGTTTATCGTAAAACGGCAACAGAAGAATGTATTTTGTGTGACGACGCTCTGCGGACTACAAATCTGGTGTCCCACAAAAAATACGTCACCAACTGACACGGGAAAGGGCGGCATTTGGTGTGTGACGTCACCTACGCGACCTGTAGTCTTTCTGGTTACGGACTCTTCGGAATTTTATTTTACAATAGGTTTACAACAAACTGCTGATTTCTCGGCATGAAACGTGATGTTTTAAACAGGTAGAGGACATATTTTTTTCTCGTGGCACAATTCAAACGGATCACGAAATAAATCTTGGAGTCCCATTCATTTGTTTGGAGACTTTTTTCGAATTGAGGACCCATGGGGCTGCTTCCACTTCGGCACTCTATATTGTGTAAGAATTACTCCCATCTAGCATTGCGGTTGTAAATCGCAAGCAACTCAATCGTATTTTTCATGCTGCATTCACGTGAAATTGGGCAGACGGCAGACGGACGACAGCCGCTGCACGTAACGGCATGAACAAGCCTCTATGTAAACAAGTGGTCCAAACAATACATGTTGTCATGGCGATGTCGTATTGTTTACCTGACCCACGTTTTACCGGCTGTCTCTCGACTTCTGTGACTAAAATGACATCTGGTTTGTTACTGAAGGCCATCTGCCCGACTGCAGGTGAATGCAGCATCAGCGTAACGCTCCATTCCTCCTCACTGCGTTACCGCGGTGACTTTTCACAGACGACACCTCGACCTGAGCCGACAGCTCCGGTGTCTCCGCTGAGTTTCTGTGGTTTCCTACCGTCACGCTGCCACTGAACGTAAAAACATGGCGACACCACATGGCAGCCAGCACCGAGCTTACCCGCTCCATGTAGATATGAATGATATGAACGGCTAATTCAGAGCTGAAAGGAACACTTCAGTTTGATGGGGGGGATTACTGATTAATGAAAAACAACGAAATAATCGATTTTTGTGAATAGATAACAGGAGAAGTTACACAATGTCCCTTTAAAGACTGAGTATCAGACTGAATAATATTTTTTTTACCTCTTCTTATGAAATGATTGTGACGATGTGATCTATATCTTCTTGAAACTCTACTGATCAATCTCTTCCACACATATCACCGTGAAAGTTAAACCACAATTAACTTTTATAATAGGAATAAAAAGAGGTGCCTGAAAACAAAATTATTCCAATTTTATAGGCAACTGTGTATAATGTAACGATAATGATTTTATTCTTTTATTTTTTATATATATATTTTTTTACATTAACAGGAGAAAATTAGTTTAAAAGGCTTCATTTTGGGCCAGTGCTAAAGTTTTACCGTGTAATTTACAAATTCTGGATTAATGTAATGAAATTATAATTACAATTCATTAAATAAATAAAGATCCCCAGGAGCTGCTGTTGTGTCTCATTATTGTACAGTTAGAGGATTTGATGTTTATGGTGTTTACATTGCACGCTCGGAGGCTCTGCCAACAAGGAGTGGATAAACTGGAGGAGGACGGATGTGATGGACGGACCAGGAGCCAAGGAGGAGGAGGAGGAGGAGGCTGTGGGAGGTGTGGGGGTCACCTCATGTCCCAGAGTGAGAAAACAATGATGTGGTGAAACCAGATGGTACCAACATGATGTCATGTGTATCATCCTCCACCTGCCACAGGTCATATTAAGTAAAACGGCTGCATGCTGCTTCTTATTGGCCAAACCCAGTTGCTTAGGATCTCAAGCGTGCTTTTAAGAGGATTAGCAAATATTAAAACAGTGGGAGCCACTGAGGCGGTACATCAACACTGGACTCACTCTGCAGAGCAAACATGGCTGCTCAGTCAGTTTTCACCTGAATTAAACTGTAGTTAATCTCCATAAAAGAGCCATAGCTCAGTGGTGTACTCTGAGTTACTGTAACACTAAATCACATCTCTGAGCAACAAAAGTTAATGGAGTCATCATGTGTGACAGTTTGAGCTCATCCCTCCTGTTAATGATTCACCTCTGAACCTGACTCTAGATCAGATGTTATGAGTCTGTTAACACCGGAGCTAATGTTTAAAAGGTGTGATGTTTATCTTGTTCAGAATTTTAGTTTTACATTTTACCTTAATAATAATAATAATAATAATAATTTGTTACTTTGATTGTTACTTTAGTCACAGCAGCTGGTGCTGATGGGAATTATTTCTGAAAAAAATCAAAAAATCCAAGTGTTGGACGAATTAATTGATTTTGTCTTCCTCGTGAAAAGAGAAACAACAAAGTTATTAGAGTTTGAAGATGAAAGTGTGAGTGGCAGCCGGTTTGCACATCCTTTATGAGTGAGTGAGTGCACCTCCGTTACATGAGCCTGGTTTCATGTTATCAATCAAATCCAAAAACCTGGTCTGACCTTTAACCCTGAAACCAACAAACCTAGTAAAACATTAAACATTTACATATTAAACATATTCTGTACGGCAGCAAAGCACCAACATTGACCTCTCATTTCCTGTTTCCTCTCCTCTCTGTTTATCCTGTAAAGTTTAGTGAGTGTGCGACGTCTGTGTGTGTGTGTGTGTGTGTGTGTGTGTGTGTGTGTGTTAGAGGGAACACTTACATGGTTGCAGTCAGGAGCGATGTCAGTCTCCTGCAGAAACAGAGAAAGAGATTTATTAGCACATGCACACGCACGCACGCACTGACCGACTACGTCAAACCTCTCAGCTCTGTTCACTGCTCTAATACAGGCTGTTATCACTAATTCATTTCTGAAAGAGCAACAGACAATGAGTAAAACTGGAACATGCAGTCGACTGACCAATGGGAGAACTCAGTCACTCAGTCAGTTAGAGTATGAATGAAATGACATAAAATGCCCAAAATTACAAACCGATGCAAAACAACAAAAAGACAAAAAAGCACAATGGCAGTGGCACCTGTCTCCTCCACCATGTCAACTAAAGCACCTCTTAAACACATCAACATTATGACACAACTGCATTAGAGACATCGGCCAATCACATCCTTGGAGAGTGTCATAATTTCTGGCATTTATGCTGACTTTTCCTCGTTCTTATTCCTGTTTCTTCTGGGTTGGTTTGGAAAAGACAGAAGCATCACACCGGGGTGCGTTGCAGACGTTACAAATGGCATCGGTTTGATGCAGAGCAGCAGTTTCTCTCCTCCAACTCCCCCACATCACCCTCCGCCATCAGAGCACACTCAGCAAGAGAAGCTGCTTCAGCCTCACATCTCTTTGCAGTAAAGAGACATGAAAGCTCCTCGTGTTAACTCAGCTCTGCCCACGGGAACAGAGACAAAGCTCCTGCTTCTGACTTTAAACTGTCATTTCCACTAAATGTTTCCAAGACAGAGGAACAACTGTAACGAGGAAACAGACCCTCAGTGGCCTCTTAGATTAAAAACTCCCCATTAGAAAGACAATGAGTTATTAATTAAAGAAGAACTGCTTCATTCACATCAAAGGCTTTTTGAAACAAGAGCATTAATCGACTCGACTGATCCCGCTGAAGTGGTGACGGGCGCTAATGGTGTCTGGGTAAAGGGGCGGAGCTAATGTGACAGAAGTGTGTTTATATCACAGGAAGCCTCGGGGGTTGATGCGATACACTCAACACTCCTACAAGTCTGCAGTGTGAAGCTAAAGTCTGTAGATCACAGCCACAAAGGCTTTATTGTACTTCTGCTGCTGGTGGTCTGCAGCTCCAGACCGTACCAGCTTTCTTTTTTCTCCTGCAAACAAAAGCCATTCATATCGCTGTGTGTACAGCCACGAACCGTCAGAGAGAGATCATTAACCTCCAGCTCTGAGGAGCTTTTCTGCCTCTTTTAGCTGCAGCTTCTACACATTTTCAGTCTCTCATCAACCTGAGGATTGAACTATGAAGCAAGATCTCTAGTCATCAAGGTAACTTCAGGTTTAACTTGGGTCAGTCCTACGTTTGTGGTTCACTCCTTAAATCACCATGGTAACTGATGCTGAACTCCTAATCTGCTTCAGATCAGGTTAACTTCGGAGGATCAGATAGATTAAGCAGCGAAACTACTGACCAATCAGATCCCTGGGGACACAGAGTCATCATTCCTACAGGACCCCAACAGGGACAAAAAATTGAAAAATAAAAATGAGCAGTAGGTATTCATGTAAATCAGTACGTTGATGACCAGCTTTGTAGCACTAGCTATCATTAAGGTTAGGTTTAGTTAACTCAGATAACTAAAATGTATCCTGGCTTTGTTAAACCCGATGTAGTCTCAGGGTGTTTTCTCAAGATCATACCAAGTGCTTTATGGTACAACTTTCAGAACAATCTCAGCTTTCTATAACAAAACCCTTTTGACCTGAACTGTGCAGAGGGGATTTGACCCAAATGCTGAAAAAACAAAGCTCAGTTTGATTAAATTCATGAGAAAATAAAACTTTTACTCATGTGAATAAATTGTTTTGAGACTTGAAATGGGATTACATTATTCGAAGGCTCATGAAAACACGTGACTGAAATAATGAATACAATACAACAAAGTCTTAAATGATCAAAACCCCAAACTACATCAAGGACCTTTTAATCCTTCATGAGGCTGGTCGTCCTCTCAGATCAGCAGGCAGGCGTCTTCTGCTTTTTCTCAGAGCATGTTTAGTTAATAAGCTACATCAGGCATTTACAGTCCAAGGCCTGAAACTCTGAAACAATTTACCTGCCAAGAAGATATGGTCCGCTGAATTTGTTGCTGCTTTTAAATAATGCCTTCACATCACAAAACCTTTTATTTCTGTTTGAATATTAATGTTCATTTTACTGTTATGACCGCTTTTGCTGATTTATTGCTGTTCCGTTGTTCGATCTTTTTGTGATGCACTTTGTAACCTTGTTAAGAAAAGTGCTGTATGAATAAAGATCATTATTACTATTATTATTATAAATGACTGAAAGTAAAGTGTCTTTCACTCTACTCTACATTTAAGAAGCCTTTCTAACTGCGCCACATAAAAACTCACAAGAAAATGTAGGAGAAAGTCCGCAGAGTCTACAGATTCAACCAGATTTAAACCAAATTTCTTGCATTATTAAGGTTTTAATAGAAACATCCATCACCCTCAGAGGCAGTAGCAGCGGGGTCATTTCCCATGACTTGATAGTCGTTCTGCTTGAACAGCTGAACCTCACCAGTGAAAATACAGCAAAGCAAGACTGAGTTGATGGATCAATCGAATCAACTCATGTGTTAACTAATCTGGCCTCATAGAAATCAAAGATTTTACAGCTGTTTACATGCAGTATGCAAAATAAGCATCACACATCACATCTCCGGGAGGGCACGTCAGCTGTCTGGTAATTTGAAGAACTTTCTTCTTGAATGAACATGGTGGCTAAATTTGTAACTAGTCTTTTAACTGTTATATCAATAAATAGTGTTTAGCCTGTACAATTAGAGTGCAAGTCAATATTAGGTTCAGTAAAGCCTGATAACTAAAACTGATCCTGAATGACTTTAAGCCTCAAGTTTCCATTAGCAGCAAGTAAGCAAACAAACACCCTAAAAAAAACCTGCCAAGCATGTCAGTGTGTCGCTCACAGAGCCAGACTATCAAAATAAAAGCACCTCAGCTGCACTGACAGAAAAAAGCCCTGCAACTGCAAACTGCTTCCTCACATACAACTGTCAATCCAGAGCCAGTGAGTGAGGTGACACACTGATCCCACCTGAGTGTCGGCTTGTGGCCACAGGGCTGTTTGTGTTGTGGTAAAGTGACTTCCTGTCCAGCACTTAGTTTCTAAGTGTGGTGCTGTTACTCTTTTTTCCTCTCAGTCGTCTCTCAAGTGTCGGATTTCGGGGCTTAGACCACCACAAATAAACTGAAACGCTGCGCTGTAACCACACACTGCTTTGCTGCTGGGATTTGTGTGTGTGAGAGAGCATGTGTGTGTGTGTGTGTGTGTTGGGGGGAGTGTCCTTCTCTGAAGAAGAGGCAGATTTATAAGAGCCATTTACCTCTTCAGGAGGCCACAGCTGTTATTGAGTTGAGGCGATGTAATTATCTCAATAAAGAGGGCATCGAGCAGGGCTGGAGGAGTGTGTGAGTGTGTGTGTGAGTGTGTGTGTGTGTGTGTGTGTGTGTGTGTGAGTGTGTGTGTGTGTGTCCGTGCGTGTGTGAATGTGCATGGATTGACGTCAGCATGGTGGATAATGGAGGATGACGCAGGGATCCCACTCTTTTCTAGAGATCATTTTCCAGGACTTTTCCAAGATGCGTTCACTGTCAATTCAAAACACACACTGCAGAGTCTGTGACTGATGAAACCAGATCTTTGTACCTGCAGCTGCTGTGCAAATAAAACTTGATTTCATTCATTTATAAACTGTATCTACTTATCTGGATCATGGTGGAGGTAAATGTTTGCCCTTGGCGTAGGTCTGCCGTCTGCCTGTCACTGCAGTCCGAACACTATACAAATACTACTATCGGCCTCCATACATGTGTGTGTGCAGCTGCAATGATCAGCTAATTCATCTATTAATCTACTCATCTCATTAATAGATGCTAAGAAATAAGTTTTTATGTGACACATTAAGATTTTCTGCTTGTTGCTTTTCAATAACTTTGTAAATAATAAGGATTTTTTCTGTTGTTGGTGGGATGAAAGATATCTCTAAACCTCTGTTTGGACTGTGATGGATATTTTTACATGATGTTCTGACATTTTATAAGGGAAACAACAGTGAACAGTTTGTTTACTTCACTCGAGCACGAGCACGTATGTGTCAGTGAAGAGGAAACAGTAAGTCGTGGGTGTGAGGTTGTTTTTGTATTCTTTAAGGTGAAGACTGATGAGTAATTAAAGAAGTGTGTGTGTGTGTGTGTGTGTGTGTGTGTGTGTGTGTGTGTGTGTGTGTGTGTGTGTGTGTGTGTGTGTGTGTGTGTTTGTCTGTGTGTGTGTGGACAGAATAAACTGGGTCAGCAGACTCATAATCAGCTCATCTCATGTTTTTCCAAACTCAGTCCAAAAATTCATATTGGAGAGAATGACAGGAAACAACGTATCAACGTTGAATTGAGGGTTGAACTGAAGTTTCCTTGAATATTTCCTGAAATGATTGATCATTAACTTCTATTAACCATCCCACAACCCCTCAGATTGAGCAGTCAATCAAGCTCCACCTCCTGCTAATTGCTCACTGATGCATCAGCATTAGAAATCTAATAAAGTCAGATCCAATAAAACATCAGTCACAGGGTGAAATGAATTATTTCCCTTTGATACTAGAAAGCTTTTCTGCTGATAGAACTTCTGTATTTTTAATTAAGCATAGGCTACATTTTCATGAAGAATCTTTACTTTGTTTTACTTAATTATGGCTGCAACAAATTTTCTAATCGTTTTCACTGTGGGTTAATCTGTTGATCACTTTACCATTTGATCTGTAAAGTGAGAAGGAATCAAAGAAACACAGATGAATTAAATTAGTGCAATTTTGGCAAAAAAAAAAATCAATTAATAAGATATTCAGTGATCACTACAGCTCTCAGTGTTTACAGAGCTGCAGCTGCACCTCAACTTCACTAAAAGAGAGAGTGAAACAATACTATGGAAACTCTAATTGTAAATAAAGAGGGACGACTATAGATGAGCTGTGTTTATGCCTCTCGGGGTCAGTGTGATTAACCCAGCGATGATCTGCTGCTCTCTTTCTCTGGCTCAACACATTAAGTAAACAAGTTGACTAGTTAATTGTCTATCAATCTAATCAACTGATTGGTTTTAACCGCTCCAGCACGAGCTGAAGCTCCTTATCCAGATGAACAGCAGTAAAATACACCACTGAACAACATGATTCACCAAAATAATCATCCACAATTAATCTGCACGTAGGCAGCCAATCTGGAAAAGATGATGTGATGAGGGTGGAAATGTTTGGATTTGTCTTCAGAGAAAAAAAATCACAACAACTGATCTCTGAACTAAATGAATTACGGTAGTGTTTCTGTCCACAACGTGAAACCAAGTGTGGTTTAACTTCGACCTGTGCTCACCTGACAGATGAATGACTGCACACAGACACACACACAACTCAGGTTGAACATTACTATGTCAGCTGCTGCGCAATGTCAACGTCTAACCAACATATAATATAAACTCACAGCCACTTTATTAGGTCCACCTTTTCCCTTCAGGAGTGCTTTAATTCTTGGTGTTATAGACTCAACAAGCACCAAACGTTCCTCAGAGGTTTTGATCCATATTGACATGACAGCATCACACAGCTGCTAAAGATTTATCAGCTCCACATCCATGATAAGAATCTCCTGTTCCACCACATCCCAAAGGTCACAGCTCTGCTGGACTGAGATCTGGGGACTGTGGAGGACGTTTGAGTCCAGTGAACTCATCGTTGTGTTCAAGAAACCAGTTTGAGATAATCTGAGCTTTGTGTTATCCTGCTGGAAGTAGCTATCAGAAGATGGTTCACTGTGTCATAAAGACTCAGGTCAGCTATGATGTTTGATGCTTATTTGTTTCTAAGGGGCCCAAAGTGAACCAAGAACATGAATTATTCAGTATATTAATATCACAAAAAGAGCAGATGCCAATCACACATTGTCTTCAACCTACAGTTTGTGTCCCAGTGACACAAACAAAACAGAAGAAAAACTGCAAGTGGAGAGTGTTGGACTCCCTTTTTGTTGATAAATGACTGAGATGATTAATTGATTATCAAAACTGTTGATTAATTCTCTGTCAGTTCCAGCTCTGATCTCTAATTGATCAGTCCACCAAAGCAGAAAAGCAGAAAAAGCCTGTTCATACTGAGAAACACAATTTCCAGAAGATCCAGTTCAACAGTTAACTGAATAAATAATGAGATATGGACCTGGCGGCAGACGACAACACCTACAGCTGAGATGTTTAAATGTTTCTTCAGGTTTGTCATTTTCTACATCAGTGACCACCGCACTAAAAACAACTTTACTTTACAGCATGAAACTCATTTTATACCATGTGAATAAACATTGGTCTGTTCTCTTTATTAAGACTAAAGTGACTGTGAAATAACTGTTTTTTGATCAGATTGACACATTATGGATCCATGAGCTCCACAGCTTAAGGAAATCCACCAAGAAAGATGTTCAAAATATGACAAAAATTAAATGTAGGCCTATGACTCTTTAGGCTATCTGTCACTCTTTTTTACCTATACACTGTCTGTAGCCTATGTGAAGGCCTGTGTGTGGCAAAGTTAACTCATTATCATAATTTATTAGGCTATAATTTGTGTTATTGTTTCTGAAGTGGGCTTTAAGGACAAGTGTGCAGACAGGAGGAAAATACAAATAGCCTATCTGTTACCCTGCGTTACACTGTGTGTGTGCGAGTGTGCACTGGACCCGGATGCAGGTGTGGATGTCCACCCCTGCCTCTGCTGTCCACATCTGCATCAGCACCATGCTGTCAGCCGGTGTGGATCTAACCCACCGGGACGACACACCCAGCGGATGCCCATCACCTCCCGGGACCGGTGCGAAGCTGCAAGCTCGGGCCGGCGGCCGCTTACCTCTCTGCGGTCCTGCATGCACTCCAGCACGGCCAGGTTGTTGGTCCAGGTGTGTTTGGGGCAGAGGCGGGCCAGGTCCTCCCGGCAGGCCTCCTCCTCCGACAGCTTCCAGCCGGTCGCCCTTCGAGGCTGCGAGGCCCCAGCGGCTGCGGCTGCGGCGGCGGGTGCAGGTGCATCTTTGACCGGGGGATCAGCGGCTCTGAGCACGGGCGGGTTGGGAGGCTCGGCCGGGCCGCTGGCAGCCTTCAGGCCGAGGACGGAGCCGGAACCGCAGAGAGACACAATCGTTAACGGGAGCAGCAGCAGCAGCAGCTGAGGGCGACCGTACGCCGCCATCTTCACACCACTGTCAAACTGACTGTAACGAGACAGCTTCACTTCCGGTCAATCAATTCACAATAAGAGCTTCTTGACCAGATTTCATCTTGAACTTCCTGTCAAATGAAAAGCAGTTTGTATTTGTACGGTTTAAAAAACAGCTGCATCCACAAACATGCACAAAATATACCATGGCACACAGGGCCGTTGCTAGGAATTCTGGGCCCCCTGAAAGAATACTAAAGTGGGCCCGCCCCCTGACTTCTCCACTTTTTTTCTTCATTTCTTATTTTGCCTACTTTGTTTTGATGCTAATGCAGCATTGCTATGAGTATTAGTCAGGGTCTTATGCAGAATAATTCAGTCATACAAAGATTAGCTAGGCTACTGGGGTTTTTTGTGGGCCCTACTAGTCGCTGTTGGGCCCCTAGAATTATCATCACCTTCCTCCCATGGCTCTGATGGCACAAATAGGCTATAACTTCCCTAGTGGTCCTGGCACTTCAGTTGTAGTCGGATTAAAGCAATCCTTTCTGGAACTTTTACACTTTTCTTTGTTTAAGTTAAATAATAATTTAACACACTTAAATGATGAGTTTTTATCTCTGGTGGATTTGAGAATGGAATAATGTTATTCCATTCTCATATGGTTCTGAGAAAAGTCCGTCCAATTCGGTCCGAATAATATGACGACCGACTTGAACACGCTTACGTAACAGCTTGCACACTCCTCTCTATCCCAACCAGGAAGAATGCTTTTTAAGGAAAAACTTTATTGACACAATGACCGTGTTTACATGGACTTCAGCATCCTGTTTTTTCAAGAATGGACAAGGAAAACGCATATTTTAGTGAATATGTTAGTAGGCCTACACCCACCCACCCCCGAAGACTCTGAGTGTTATTTAAGTTGACTCCAGACCATCATATAGGCTAAATTCTCAAATAAAAGCTGAATCTTAAATTTGTAATTTGTAATTTGTAATTTATTTATTTAAAAGTCAGGACAATGCACATTAATAAAACATGTAGGTTACCGTAGTACGTGCAAATGTGCCAGATTGTAGCCCGTGGGCTAATTTCCATCTGGAGTCCTCTAGGCAGGTTGGTGTTACAATACAAAAGGTTAAAATACATTTTAAGTAGAAAATAGACAATATTACAACACATTACTAGTACTAATATATGTTAAAACAGGTCAGTAAATTAGAGACAGACAGATCTGTACATTAGAAGCATGCAGTTAGAACATTAAAGGTGATTACATGTTTGGTTGGCTCTAAGCCATACCTTCAGGTGGCTCTTAAAAGTAGTCAAGGTAGGGCATTCCTTTATGGGTAAGGGTAGTGTGTTCCAGATTGCAGTTCCTTTCGTAGACAGGGCATTTTGACTGAAAGAGGTTTTCCTGTATGGAACCACACAGTCCCTATTAGTAATTGATCTGGTGGTCCTCGTTTGTTTAAATGCAATAAACTCTTTAAGTGGAGATGGCGCCAGGCCATGTAGTACTTTATATATTAAGCATACAGAGGAGAATTTACAAAAATTAGGAAAACTCAGCAAATTATATTAAATGCCCTGGTGTGTCTCTGTTTCCTAGTTCTTGTGAATGTACCAAACCTATGAAGGCGCATGATCACCTGTTTGAGCAGTTTCTAAGCTGCTTCAGTCCCGCTACAGTAGACCCGATCTGGTCAGATCCGCAGGTGTTGAAGTCTGGTCGGACCCGATGCAGCCTCGTACTCATGTCACGAACATTAAAAATGTAACTGAAGCATAAACGTATTTTCCTATAAAAAACATTGTGCATACAGTAAAAAAAAAAAGTACAAAGAGTGGTATGGTGAAAAATGCAATTTTTTGTGAACCACACAACAAACAACAAATCAAACTATTTACAAATATTTACAAGGTCCAGCTACAGTTTTCTTTCCACATGCCACTCATTGTAGCAGTCACGAGCTGGGATGAAGCACAGAGGCACGTCGCATGTAGAACACTTCACAGGGGTCTTTGCATGGCACTGCCTGCATTTCAGACGGCCGACGGTGCTGTGCCCTGAAATGTGCACCAGTCTGTGATGCGAGGCCTTTGGGGCAGAAGGTCCAGTTTCTGCTGCTGCTGCTGTAGCCTGTGCCAGCTCCAAAGCTAAGGTCTCCCTGAATGCCTTCTGGGTCAAGGGAGACCCCCCTTTCGTTCTTGAGAGCTCCTTGTGCAGGATGAAGGCATTCACGATGGCAATGTCCATGAAGTGGTAAAAGAAGGTCTTATACCACTTATGGGTTTTATGCAGGACCTTGTAGTACCCTATTAGGGCATCTGATAGGTCTACCCCCCCCATGAACCTGAAAGGACAGGGGGAAAAAAATTAGAAAAAACATATCAAAGTATGTACAGCACACAAATTACTACATTTCCAGGGCATGAAATAATTATACTTGAATATATTGCACATACTGGTTGTACTCCTTCACTGCTGGAGGAATAGGGATGGTGTTCAGATCCCACAGCCCGTCAGCAGATTTGACCCAACGCTGGGCAGTCTCATCTGCGTGGGCTGTGTGCATTGTGGAACACATCAGCACATCCCTTGTGTCTTTCCATTGGACAAAAAGGACAGAGTTGTCCCTTATCCACCGAATGCTCCCTCTTGGTGATTTTGAATCCAGACTGTTCACTTTAGATTTGGGAAAGTCAATCTGGTGTGGTCTGATGGTCCCACAAGCCCAGATGTTTTTACCGAGGAGGTCACGGAAAAGCCCGGGACTGGTGTAAAAGTTGTCTACGAACAATTTATATCCAGTGCCCAGGAGGTTGGTATTGACCAGCTGCATCACTGAGTCATAACCGAGTCCTTTCCCGCTTTTTTCTCCTGACTTTCCTTCATAAATGAAGAAGTCCCAAGTATACCCATTTGTGGAATCAGCAAGAACGAAAAGCTTGTAACCCCAGCGTACAGGCTTGTTTTTCATATATTGTTTTAGGGCACAGCGGGCCTTTGACGCAACCATTCGCTCATCAATTGAAATGGTTTGTCTAGGTTGATAGTGAGTTTTGCATGCGTCCCTCAACTCAGTGTAAATAGGTTTGATCTTGCAGAGACGATCGTAGGCTGCCGTTCCCTTCTTCTCATCGTTAGCAGCATCCTCTGCACTGCTGCTAAGATGCAGGGCCCGGCATAACATGAGGAACTTTTTTCCAGTCATCACTTGCTTTGGGAAGGGAAGGCTGTACAGTTTCCCCGTTTTCCAATAATCTCTAAATGCAGAGCACTTCACAATTCCCATATACAGAACCACGGACATAAAACGATACATGTCCTGTAATGTGATGTCAGTCCACGGTGTAGATTGTGTTGAGATATGCGTTTCTCCAAACTCATTTGTGTTTTTAACAATGTTCTGTAGCATGGAGTTTGTAAAAAAAAGCTGAAAAAGGTGCAGTGCTGTGTATGATTCTGATTGGATGAGCTGGGGACCAGGTGGACGTAGGGGTCTGAAGGTGGGCTTTGGTGGTTGGACATCTTGGACATCTGTACCATGCCAGGGCTCTTCTGTGACTACAGAGGAACTACCATTGGCTTGATGGCTGCTGGTGCTGGATCTCCCCTTTCCTCTGGCTCTACGTGGGGTGCCTTTCACATGAGTTTGGAGCTGAGGCTCCTCCTCATCTGAGCTGGTGCTCTGCTCCTCCACTCTTCCCTTTTTGGTTTCTGAACCTGGGACCCAGTCAGAGTCTTCCCCTGATGACCTATTACATAAAAAAATAAGTAATTTACAAAACTAGTTTGTCTGAAGATTGAGATTCAGGTCTGGGGTGCTGCTTGGAACAAAAAACAGTGAGTAATCAGTAAAAGGCTCAGCCAGGAGCACACATGCACCAAGGGTACACATTTAATTTGAAACTAGGCAGGTTATTTATAGGGTGGCCCTAAGGTCCAAATCACAACAGCAAATCAGAAATCACAACAACAAAAGAGAAAACACAACACCAAAAAGAGAAAACACAACGGCAAAAGAGAAAACACAACAGCAAAAGAGAAAACACAACACAAAAAGAGAAAACACAACCGCAAAAGAGAAAACACAACACAACAGCAAAAGGAAAAACACAATGACAAATTACTAAACTTTTTTTTCTTTTTTGTTGTTTTCTCTTTTGCCGTTGTGTTTTCTTTTCTCTTTTGCCGTTGTGTTTTCTGATTTGCTGTTGTGATTTGCACCTCAGGGCCACCATAGCCTATCTTTACGTTCAGCTAGGCTATAGCAGAATAACATAAATCCCATTGTAGCCTAATGGATTAAAACACTAAAAAGGAAAAGCACACAACGTTGCACACAGCCCTTCTCCATCCCTGAACGAAAGAACAAACAACAAAACTCAGGGCTTAAAGTATTGAAAAGGTTTCACTTAGGCTATTAGTTCATGAGTCAAACTACAATGACAACAGGAAAACTTACATGTGGAGAGCCCTGTCCGCTCCTTCCTCAGCCTCGGACTCGGACTCACCGAGGGAAACATCGCTGTCCTCCAGCACAGATTCATCTTTGTCGACGCTTTCAAAACCTAAACGTCGCTTCCCTTGCGGTGTATTTTGTTTCTGCGTAATTTTTCGCCGTACTGCCGCACGACTGCTCGTTGTTGAAGTCATGTCAGTCCTCTGTCCTATGCTCTGAGCCCGGGAAATTTTTGTGGAACAAGCCAGAAAACAGGCTATCGTTTCTTTTTACAGCATTTTCTATTAGCTAGTCGGTGTGCCTTGCACCAGTAAACTGCGCTGTGATTGGCTCAAACTATAGGTAGGGAAGGAATGCGGGAGGTATACATCCATGGAGGTAGCCTATAGGCTCTGAGGTAGCCTAGACTTAGTTTACGCAACAAATGAAATGTTCAGCATTTGATGTTGTATTAGATTTGACACTTTTTCATTTAATGTTTTATATTTGAATCCATCAGTGGGAACACAAACATGTGGAAAGCCAAAAAGGTCACAATTTATCTCTTTTCACACATTTGACTTCTGAACACCAATAAGTATGCTGGTCTTTAATAAAGCCTGATGATGCTTAGTTTACTCTTTAATCGTCTTAATAAATGTACAATAAGATGTTTGAAGAGCTGCAGTTATTGGTTTAATTTTGTATGCTTTAATTAAAACCTGTTGCCACTACAGCAAGTTTGTATCATTCCTGTTTTACTCAGGCCACTGTCTGTGTGCTTACACACCACTGCAAAGCTACTTTTCTTGGGTATTTGAACGATGTGCACCACTTTAGGATACAATCTGCAGGCTCAGTTATGTCAGACTCAGACTAGTCGCAAACACCAAAAAATATGCACCTCAACTATGATGCCTCACAAGTTTGGACATAATGCCTTCATAATAGATTAGGCATAAGTCAGTGTGATCATCATAGATCTTCATAAGTAAATGGCGTTTCAGATCCCATAAAAAATTC
Organism: Trachurus japonicus; assembly: GCF_045865225.1. Taxonomy (NCBI): domain Eukaryota; kingdom Metazoa; phylum Chordata; class Actinopteri; order Carangiformes; family Carangidae; genus Trachurus; species Trachurus japonicus. Next base: position 32,233,444 of record NC_140909.1, on the reverse strand, counting down.
TACAGAAGCCTATTGCTATCATGCCAGAAAAAAAACCCAAAACACATCATATTATGGAAAAAGTTGATTGCTCACCGTTTGAACACCATCAATACATAGCTAACAATATATTGCATAGACAGTGAGACAGCAAGAACACACAACAGCAATGCAAAACAGATACACATGGGACATAGGAGTTTTTCTCTTCTTCCACCTGCAGGTGTCCAAGTGTCTGACAGTGACCGAACAACTCTGTCATGTTGTGAATCTGCTGCCTGCTGCCCTGGTATGTCGTGGATAATGTCCGTGAAGGTTCTCAGTCATACAAGTCATCTTATTCTTCTTCCTCCCCAGGAAGTTTAAACCCCATACACACCTGGAGACATGTGACTCCTAGTCACATGACCACCCCTCCAGTTTCGGGGGTGTGGTCATGTGACTCGAGTCGCGGGGGTGTGGTCATGTGACTTTGGTTTCACTAGAAACCAATCATAGGACCACTCTGGGTTTAAACCCCTTTTTACAGTCTATGGTTTAAACACCTGGGTTTCTGGCATTAGTCTCAGACAGTTCATATCATAGATAGGCCTATGTAAGTTATTGTGGCTGAATTTGTCTTAATTTATGTTAGGCTACTTTGTAAAAAATGTAATTTAGGCTATTTTCCTAGTTGTTAAATGTTGTTCTTTGGCAATATCTGAATTTTTTCATTGCTATTATATTTTTGTGTATTTGATTAGGCCTACATTTACGCGCTGATCATTAAAGGAACAAATCAGAGGTTACTCAGCAGTTACTCAGTACTTGAGTAGCTTTTTCACCAAGTACTTTCTACTCTTACTCAAGTAAATATTTGAATGGCTACTTTTTACTTTTACTTGAGTTAAATTATTCTAAAGTAACTATACTCTTACTTGAGTACAATTTTTGGCTACTCTACCCACCTCTGTCTAAAATAAATTTCCCTCGATTATTAGTATCATCATTATTTTTATGATGCACACATCTTGTAAAAGCTGAGAAACCAAAGGCTTTGAGGTCAAATTGTAAAACCAACGAGGAGCATGTTTGTGTGCTGACGTGTGCGTGTCTCTCCTCTTCCCTCCCAGGCTGTTTGAGCAGCTGAATGGGAACCACTCAGAGCAATAAATCCTCCCAGTTTAGAGCTGACAGCTGCTGGGAGGCCTTTTCTGCTTTAACACAGGCCACATCCCCAAATTGCAAATTCCATCACCAAAGATTTTTCTAATATACTTTTGGGTATTTTCTACCGTAATTTGCACATTTATCATGTTAAATTTATATTTTGATCATCAGTTATTGATGGAAATCTTTATAATTACACAATTATAATGACACATCTTTATGCTTTGAACCCCAAACAATATTTAGATTTTACTGGTGAGCTGACAGAACTATCGTAATGACTTTTACATGGTTTCATATTATCAAAGAATTGTCTTTTATTGCTCATTATCTGTTTGTCCAATGGTTGCATGTAGCCTACTGTATTAGCTCTTCGCTGTGGCAGCTGCTTTTGAAACTCTGATTTATTTTGTGTGTGTGTTTTTTTTTTTTACCTTAGCCTACATGAAGCACAATTTGAAGCATAATGAAAATCAATGACAGCGTCAAGAGTTTTATCAAAGCTATATTTGAAAACTTGCACCTTTGCTTGATGAAGTATCTTTATTTTTACTCAGCTATGAATTTGAATGATTTTTTTTCCATCACTGTTGAGTTTTCAGTACAGTAGGTGAAACAGCAGGACTGAAGCAGGCAGATGAAAGGAGCTGTCAGCTGTTACAGCTACAGCTGCGCTGAGTCGGAGGAAAATAAGGACAGTCGAGGAAGCTCAGCTTGAATTCGCTCAGTAGAAGCTCAAGTGTTGGATGGTTTGCATCATCATTTATAAACCTCTGACTCCAATGATAAACATCATCCACTGATAAGTTGATGTATTCATCATCCCTATATAAAAGGTTTCCACATCTACACAGTATATTCTCCAACTGTACATAATACATACTGACAGGCTTAAGGATACAGTCATATACAAAGACATATGTTTGCAATATGAAAATATATATTTGTAATTTTGTATGGACTACACATACTGTACATGTCCCACAGGGGTTTTCCAGAAGATAAAAGTCTGTTGCAGGGAGGGTTTTCCTCTAGCTGGTACCTCTAATGTTGTTCCTATACAGGGCTTGAAATTCATCTGTTAAACATTGGTTAATGAATTATACCGATTTTCAGAAACTGGTACTGATGTGTTACGCTATGGCTACTTATTGGTTGGATTATTTCATTTTTTTCTTTTGTTTTAGGTCCTTTCATGTTTTGTTTTTTTTGACAATAATAAAAGTTGAGAACATTGTATTGATTATAATTCAGACAGACACATTGTCTACTGATTCTTACAGGAGAAAATTCCTGAGGCATTTGTTTAAGGCTCAGCTGCTGCAACCGAACAACTGCTGCTGGTCCATCACACACACACACACACACACACACACACACACACACACACACACACACACACACACTGAACCAACATCTATAAAGGGAACAGAAGTGCTGGTATTTCCATTCATCCCTGTTCTTGTCTCTGGGCCACAGGCAGGACTCAGCTGCAGTCAGGATGGCAGAGTAAGTCCTTGTCTCTTGAGGAAACTTTGTAAAACAAATCACACAAATTATCTCAAACGTTTCCCTCCTTGTTTGTTGTTGGTTTTTTTTGTATGTGAAGGAAGAAGATGTCAACGAGCCGGAGGAATCACCTCAAGGTAGAGTAAGTTGCTGTTGTTGTGGACGTTTTTTAGCTGTTTGCTCTTGGTGAATAATGAAATAGAGACTTCTGCCGGCCGACAAGCTTTTATTTCCTTGCAAAGAAAGGTCAATCCTCACCCGAGCGGTGATGGTAAAGAAAGACCCCAAAACATTTATACCTTAGGAACACCCCTTAGGTGTGTTCCACACCCCTGTCTGCTGCAGGGGTCGGCACCTGGGGCATCCCGCAGGGTATTGTGTTTAGGTGAGAAGTTAAGAGGTCTCAACACAATTTAAAATACAAAAGGGCTTGAATATTGATGAGAAAGTGAGGGGTTGGGTGTCTCAAGTACTTGAAATACAAAGGAATTGAATTTACAATTAGGCCCTACAATTAAAAGTCTGGTATCTTGGTGAGAAAGTGGGAGGTTGGGTATTTTACAAAGAGGTTGAAATTACAATTACAAGGTCTAGACATTTACATACACAAATGGGTAACAAACAAAAGGAGATCTGATATATTGGGGGGAAATCAGGGTGGGGACATCTGAAGTGATTAAAACAAAGGAATATTCAAATTTACCATTACACTGTGAAATTATTTATCATCAATATTTCAACATATCACTGATAACAGCAGCAAACACATTTTTCCAGTGCACTCAAACCAAATTGAATTAGCTGAGTCAGAGATTTGTAATAACATCAACAATAATAATAATATTAGGGCCGATCTGAGCTTTTCTCAGACAAACCAGTTACAGGGTATGTGTTGGTCGATAAGAACTGATGTGAAGAGTTTTAATGTTCCTTCAAACTTCAACTTCCTTAAAACCCACTGACAATGACTGTTTACTGGTGATTTTGAGTCTGTTCTTCACTGTTTTGTGTCTTTCTGGTAACTTATATCTGTTTGTCACTATTTGGAGTCTTTTTGTGGTGATTTTTTGTGTTTGTAGTGTCTCTGCTGGTGAGACACGAGAAAAAAAAAGTATTTTTAATGTAACCACCACGGTAACCATGCAGTGACTGTAAAAACAAACAAATTATTGCTTTACTTAATAATTAAAAAGAAAAGATGATTCAGGACATTCAATAAAATACTAAATAAAACACACACACACACACACACACACACACACACACACATCATCATTATCATCCTTCAGCGTCAGCCTTGCTTGTGTTAGTGGTGGTGTGAAGGTGTGGGCTCCTCTTCCTCTCAGAGCTTGCTGCTGCAGATCGGTCAGGAAATGCTGGAGGAGGAGGCGCAGGAGGCTGAGAAGGAGAAGATGAAGTACATGGAGGAGAACTGCCCCGGCCTCTCTGCCCCAGGCTGCATGCAGGACCTCCAGGTAATCGTCCACCACCTGGACACTGGGCGGAGTCCAGAAGCATTTATAGAAATGTTGGGACTGCAGAGCTGATAACACTGTAATTTACCTAAGTGCTGTCTGAACAGCTTATTTTGCTGCCCCCAACTGGTCAAAGATACAAACAAACAAAACAAGTCAAAAAAGTCAGTTTAAAGCCCCTACAAAGAACTTTCATTTTGTGTTGATTTTGGCGACCCCTGTGGACAAAACCGGTAGTGTTTCGCCAGAATGAAGACTGCAATTCCCATGAGCTCTAGCGTGTATTTATTGTTGTAATGAAAAGACCCTTAAAATAATCTGTTATTTTGATTAGCCATGACGATAAAACAAGGCGCAAGAAGCAGTGTTGGGCAAATGTAGAAGAGTGTCGTGCTGCAACAAGTTGCGCACCATTTGTGTGATGTTCAGTGCAAAAAAAAATCCTCTTCGTTCCGACTGCGCCCCTGGGTTAATTATCATCCTAAATACATATTTTTACATCCCCGGGAGAATGGGACGTTGTTAGACTTGAGCCTGATTCTGAGTGCCGTACATTGTTTTGTCTGGTGGACCGACCCAATCACTGCCTCCTAGTTAAACTATTCATTTAGCAATAACTTATCCTCCAACTGATAGCCTCATTTGCTTTTGTAGGTGACACAGAGACATCAGAAGAAATTAGGGACTTTTGCATATCCAGTTAAAGTTCTTTGTAGGGGCTTTAATTAAAGTATTTTCTTGTCTGTGGAAGCCTTAAGTAGCGTGAGATAACTATCACTGCAAGGTCCTCTACATGTGTTATTTTAGAAATGGAAAAACAATACAAATTTTGAATGTGGAGAATTTTCTGCTTGAAAACCACATTGTGAACAGAGGTCACAAGTGTTGGTGAACACCTGTCTGGGAACTCTGGCTTTGTACAGGAGAGAACAGGAAGTGACTGATTCCCTGTTTTTTGTTTTGTTTGTCACTCATACAAAGTCTCACCTCTTTTATGTCCCCCTGTGTGTCATGACATTAGGAGCTGTGCCGGAAACTCCACAAGCAGATTGATTTAGTGGATGACGAGCGCTACGATATGGAGATCAAAGTGACAAAGTCCAACAAAGAGGTACGATTTTAGATCAATGATTCCACCTCTGGTCGTCAGTTCAGTAAAACTATGTTGGAAATGAGTTAATCCAAGTTTCAAATTAAGCCAAACTCTGGGGCACTATTTCATATTGAATTTGGTCTAGTAAAGCCAAGTTTATTTATGTATTTAAACTGTGTTTCATCAATTGGAACACATGTGCATATCAAACTTCAAATTCCATAAATAAATACATAAATAAATAAATTAAAAATCTGCTGCTGTCAGGGCATAGTAAGTATAACAGAGTGGTGGGGAATTAATTATACTTTTCCTTAACAAAACATCACATTTAGATAGCTAGCTATCTTAATAGTATGGAACGACAGAGGAGCTCAATGGTCAATAATCCACCTCAAAAGTTAAAGCCATTGTAAAGTTAAACCCCCTCAACTGAAGGTTCAAAGTTAACTCTAAATAATTTAAATTGGAGTTCAAAGTTTTGGTTCAACAGGATTAAATTTAATCTCAGTTTAAAGGTGCCATATGTTAGAATGTGGCCAAAAACGGTTACTGCAGTCAAATTCAAAACACAGCAATCTCGTTTTTTCTCCCAGCTGTAGCAGCAGCTCAGTGGAGCAGACCGGAGGCTGAAATGCCACTGACGCCGCTGTGACTGGGAGAGAGGGCTAGGTGGCGCAACATGCCCACACGTAAATTCAAAACATAAACATGATTTGCAGTCTGCAAAAAAAAGATTTTTAATGCGAATACTCTGGCTGTACTATTGTTGTTGGTGAGTTCATCATGTTATATGAACATTATTCCTGAGTCTCTGTGTCATATTAGGAGGATTTTATGGGCAGTTGCTTTAGATTTCTTACATATTGTACCTTTAAAGTAAACAACAAACTCAGTTTAAAGAGATTGGTTTAAATTTCTGGTTGAACCTTGCTGTTGCAATCCTGCCCATGGGTTTTTACTAAAACAGCTATGCTGTCCATTTTGCACTGATTTTGCACAGACTGTAGACTTTCACATATGCACACACACACTCACATGATGCTGGTAAAACCATCATCTCTGTCAGATCAACGACCTGAAGCTGATGGTTCAGGATCTGAAGGGGAAGTTTAAGAAGCCTGCCCTGAAGAAGGTGCGGATGTCGGCCGACGCCATGCTGGCCGCTCTGCTGGGCTCCAAACATAAAGTGTCCATGGACCTGAGGGCCAACCTGAAGCAGGTCAAGAAGGAGGTGAAAGAGGAGGTGGGTGCTCCAGAGAAAGAGAGAATATCTCAGCCTTTTATCATTACTGATCTGACTCATCGTCTGCTTGTTTTGGCTCACCTCTCTCTCAGGAGAAGCAAACAGGCGACTGGAGGAAGAAAATTGAGGACAAGGCCGGGATGGACGGCAGGAAGAAGATGTTTGAGACAGAGGTTTAAAATGTTATTGTTTTGTTCTGTTGACATTGAGTTTTTCAGCATCATTCATTTATGTGTATTATGTGAGTCCGCATTGTTGACAATTTGTGTAAGTGATAAACAAATAAATCATTGTGTTTTTGTGAATTTCATTGGGATAATTTGACAAATCACTAAAAAATAATGGCACATTTTAGGACAACAAATAGTATAATTTGAAAAGTGAACTAGTGCAATTTTTCCACCTAGAACAGAAAGAGGGCTGGTGTAGAGTATTTCTTGTCAATAATAAAAATTAGAAACATAAACACAACACCAAGACTGCTCAGTGCTGTGTTGTCAGGACACCTGTTCTCTTGCTGCTCCTCAGTCCAGCAATGTAAAGATTGTAGTCATGTTTACATGTAGGCTATAGCTACTTATTTTTTGGGGTGAAAATGAAAATGCATTTAAAACAATGTTTTTAATTAGCTATAATATTGAGGTATTAAGTGTCCATGTTGTTTATCCTACAGTGCTTTTTATATGAATGTAATTTCATCAGAGGGATCGGATCTGTCTGTCATTATTCGGTTGCTGTCATTTTTATATAACGTTACAATCGGTTACAATCTATTATCATGCTGCTTTCTTCTTCTCATTTGTACGTTACTACGTAACAGGCGCTGCGTAACTCTACGTCAGGGGTCAAAGTTGAGGGGTGACGTAGAGGGCTCGTGGTTGGAAGGTTCGCGGGAAACGTCCCAAAACAAATTAGTTCTGATGGGCACGCGAGCGACTTCGGGCACAGTTTGAATTCAAACGGACCAAATTTAACGTTGTATTTAAATGCGGGGATACAACGGGAATCTACCGCCGTTATCGAGTTAATCCCACTGTCAAACTAAACCAGCCAACTAGCCGCCGTAGCTCCGGGCTAACACCGCACTGTCAAGAGCTGCTAACCAGTTAGCTCAGCGCTAACCAGGAGAGGTAACGGCTAACGGCCGGCTCGGTTACCGGGGAGCACGCGGTGAACAGGGGCTGAGGACTCGGTAGACGGCGGGTGAAATGGCGGAGAGGCCAGAAGACCTGAACCTGCCCAACGCGGTGATCACCCGCATCATCAAGGAGGCGGTGAGTCCGGGGAGCAGAGCCTCCGGCCAGGCTCCAGCTTTACACTCAAACATACAACACTGAGACACGGTGCGACGGATATTCTGCGTGTTTATCCACTTTATCCAACATAATGTAAATCAGCGGACAGAAATAAGATGAAAAGAATAATGAAGTTATAACAAAACAAAGTGTTTGAAAAGCATAAGTTATCGATTCTGTTCAATAGGCTGCTGGTAACGTTACATTTGCTGAAGCAGCCTTCATCCTATTAGTGTTTTCTCTACATGCACCTCTCTACTCGGTTCATAACAATGAAGTGGTAAACACAGTACACTGCACTATGTTCATCAAAAGCTACTCAGAGGAGTGCTCCATTGTGATCAAGTGAACATTGCTGCATACAATAATTATAAAATCCTCTGTATCACTGAAGCTTTACGTGTTTCAGTCTTTAACTGTTTTTGTTAACCTAACACTATTCAACAGCAACACACACAAGTTGACACAGCATCTGGAACATTATCACCTTTATTAGGGCTACGTGTGTGTGGCAACATATTGTTACACATAGTGTTAATGTACATAGTTAATGTTATGTTATTGTCCCGGAGAGGATAAACACTTCTCTCAGACATCCCTGTCTTTTTTGCTTTAAGATAACTGCTCTGCACCGTTTGTTTTCAACAGCTCCCAGATGGGGTGAATGTGTCCAAAGAAGCAAGGAGAGCTATATCCCAAGCTGCCAGTGTGTTTGTGCTGTATGCAACCTCCTGGTAAGGGGAATAATAAAAAACAACAATATTTAGATCATCAAACATGTGTATTGTTTCACAAAATCCAGGGGGCTGTTGCACAAAACCAGAATAGCGGATTAAGCAAAGATCTTCTGGTTATCCTGGCTGAATTAGGCCAGGACTGGGTTGCATTAAAGCGGAGGGACATATGTTCATATGTTACCATGGAAATTTATCCTGTGGAGCTAGCCTGCTCCAACCAGGCTAACAGCCAGGCTTAACTTATCCTGGTGTTGTATTGATTCAGACATCTGTCAGTCTGATCAGAGATAAATGTGCTTACAGTTACATTACAACAGATCCACTGTCATTCAGTGAAGAAGCCTTTTTTTTCTTTTTACTTGATTGTAATGTCATAATTTATATAAAACCTATTTTGTGAATAAAATCAGTGATAAACACAAAATATTAAGTCCCATTTACGTGAGTCTTCTTCACAATGACGCATACTGGATGAGGAGGTGTGACAGTGAGGAGTGCACGTAACATTTAAAGGCACGATTTACTGCACCATCAGAAATGTTTATGTTGCTACTAATATGGCACACACCTTTATCAAAATTGCAAGTAACATGCATCAAAAAGTAAATGTGTCACAGACTGAGCCATGATTCACAGATGAGGCTTTGTCAAGCCTAGCTTGTGCAATAGCCCCCTGGTTAGTTCAAGTGGTATTAGGATTTGGCACATTTCAAACAGCAAAAACATGAAACAACTGAGTGAACTCAAATTTAAAGTCTTATTGTATAAAAAAAAAGCATGACTTTGACTGTTTCTTTTGTCACAGTGCAAACAACTTTGCCATGAAAGCCAAGAGAAAAACTCTGAACGCAGGGGATGTTTTGGCTGCGATGGAGGAAATGGAGTTTGAACGTTTCCTGGAGCCTCTCAGAGAAGCTCTGGAAGGTCGGTACCTGAGAGTCGAGTCGTTACAGGTTTTAAGGGAATTTAAACCGACATGACCTGACCAATAGCAGCATGATGTGCCATCAGTTTATATGACCAATTAACAAGCATCTGATTTTACAAATGTAAAACACAATGAGCTAGTGGTGATTTATGTTTATTAAGATCCATCATTTCTGCAGATTTAAAGTTGACGGTGGGTGTTTGTATTTGTCAACAGTGTATAAGAAAGGCCAGAAAGGTAAGAAGGAAGTGTCGGAGCAGAAGCGCAAAGATAAAGAGAAGAAGAACGACTCTGAGAACGACAAGACCAGGGATGAGGAAGAGGAGGAGGAGGAGCGCATGGAGGAGGAGCCTGAAGCTGAGAACGAAGGCGAGGAGGAAGAGGTGGAGAACTGAGCACGTTTCACCACGAAGCCCTGGTGACCCGAACAATGTAAACGCGCTTCGCCAGCTCCTGGACACGAGAGCTCGTCGGAGCTGCCGTGAATCAGTCACAACCAGGTTCCAGTGCAGCGGTGCTGACGAGCTCACAGGAGGTGAGGTTACATCCTGTTCCCCGAGGCCGTGCAGCTTCTGTCTTCCAACCAGACACACAACAAAGCACAACGACACACGTCAAGCATCACACGCTCTTGTCTCACTCCAATTTGTATTTTAATCATTTTTTTTATAAACCTGACACATGTTTGATACTAATGCTGTTGAGTTTCTTCTGTAACAGGATGTCTTGACAATAAGAAACAACCAGCAGTTCACATTGTCTTTTTGGTCCGCACACTTTGGCAAATACGCTTTTCATGGAGTTCACCACTAGAGGGCGGGGGAACATTAGGCTGTAATTTCATTTGAGGTGTCTGGTTCCATGCCTGAAACTTTCACATTGAGAATTGTAAATACAGTTTTACTACAAATCTCCCTTTATTACTTCAACAAGAAAAACCAAAGTTCTCAAAACTAAACAGATGTAACTGCACAAAGAATAAATTGTTGCTTAAAATGTCATTGCATAAGTTAATAAAAACATTAATTGTAAGGTTTTGGTACAAACATTTTTCACCATTATGCCGTCTGGCAAAATACACTGAAGGAGATTCGCTTGAGGAACTCCCTTGTTGCGTTTGTCAAGATGAGATATAAAGTTTGTTTATAAAAGATGGTGATCCCTGTACTGAACGGTTTGTCAGACTGCATCACTTCATACTTAGTACAAATAGCTGCGCCAGTGTGAGTAGCTCCTTTTTGTTCCTTAACTGCTGAGTTTCTGAACCATTTATACTTTTGTAGAATTGTAAATGACTGGTTGAGATTTTCAATAAATATTTTGTATAAAACCCAAACCTGTACTGACTAATTTCTGACTGCACTAGTTGCTGTGGCCAATCAGGGCTCCACCTTTCAAACCCGAATTAACTACTATGGATAATGTTGCATGAGCTACTGTAATCCTGTTTCCACACATGTGAAATACAGATGTTTAGAAGAAACGGGCAACCTTATGTGGCAAATTAAATGCATGGGGAGAACTACAAGACAGATTTTAAGTGTATGAGAATGACCTTGTTTTTACAGTATCTTATTTATACTGAAATTTAATCTCCATCATTGCAGGATATCCTCATGTACTTGTTCCTTTTGTCTCTTACCAGTTAACTGTGAAATCACCCAAAATGTTTAATTACTAAAAAATTTGAACTTAATGTAAGAATTTTCACAAACCTCATGTCTCCATCCATTACATGCCCTAATTTAATTTATTAGCTCCCAGATTACCCCCACATCTCCCCTATCAGATATACTGGCTAAACCCAGTGTTATCAACCACTCATCTATTGTATGGCTTTAGTTCAGTTAGGCAAGAAAGAGAACACAAACACAAGATGCTCATTCTGTGAAAAGTTTATTTTTCCATTTAATCAGATGGGCACTCGACTTTGCCGCTGTTGATGTCATCGATGACATCATGGGGATGACGGCCATCAATGGTGCATCCCACAGACTGAGCGGTGCCCAGGATCTCCTTGATGGTTCCTGGAGGGAAAAGAAACAAGTTTGTCAAGAGCTGTCTGCTGCTACTCACCATCCTGTCCAGATGCGTGTTTAGGGCTCATCTTTTCTTTTAATGACGTTAATTTAACTGAATGTACAGATCCTACATCTGCTAAATATGATCTGGTTGATAATGTTCCTGTCTTTTCGGCACAAAGTTACCCATTGGTTTGGGCAGCCCTGTTTCCTAAAGCAGGGTCAATCTGAGCCTCCACTGGATTATACTCAGTCACTTGACAGACAGGCATAGTGGCGGGAGGCTGAGTGAGTGCAAATGGACTGAGAGGAAACTGCACGCTTGGGAACCCTTAGTGTAATGTGATGTTAGCTGATGACAAATTTAGAGACGTCTGACTGCTGCTGCGTTCTTACCAGAGAGCTCCCTGGCGATGGAGCGAGGCCTCATGACACGAGCGACACCCACGATCTCATCGAAGGTCACACTTCCGCTGTGCTTGACTGGAAAATAAAGTAGAAAGACATGTAGTCCATCCATCTTGCTCAACTTCATCTGTTATAAAGAAAAAAAGTTGCTAGTTTCCAGTCACTTACTGTTCTTGACCTTCTTCCTGTCACGGGGAGGCTCCTTCAGAGCTTTGATGATCAGGGCAGATGCGGAGGGAACCACCTCAACCTGAACAGGAACGAACAAACAGCATGTTACTGAAATGTGAATCAAACCCGTATCTTGTCATCCTGCACATCTCTGTGCTTCTAGTCAAAGCAGGCTGGAAGCAGTCAGCGTGGTGGTACGTACGACTGCCTGTCTGTTCTGGATGGTCAGCTTCACGGTGATCCTCAGACCCTTCCAGTCACCGGTGGCCTTGGCAATGTCGTCACCAACTTTCTTGGGAGACTGGAGAGAAAACACCAGAGCGAACGGTCAGCGTTGAGCAGCAGGTACAGAAAACAGAACCTAAGAGCTGATAGAAACAAGTTCAGTTTGCGTTTTTAACACTGCAAATCATTTTAATGCGCAGTGACTCAGGTTGTGTTCCTGTCTTTTCGGCACAGAGTTGCCCATTGGTTTGGGCAGCCCTGTTTCCTAAAGCAGGGTCAATCTGAGCCTCCACTGGATTATACTCAGTCACTCGAACAGACAGGCATAGTGGCGGGAGGCTGCATCCATTTTACATCAATACAAGAAGTAGATTTCATCACTCACCAGACCCAGAGGTCCGATCTTGGGGGCCAGAGCTGAGGTGGCGCCGACTTCTCCTCCTGTGCACCTCATGTACACTGCAAGACAAACAACAACAAACGTTGCAACTTCACATTCATTCAAGTCACTGATTAATTGGCTCAATATTCTGCCATATAGATGCAGTCCACCCTGTCCTATAAAGGTCTATTAAAGACCCTTTCCCTAGAAAAATGCATCCAAGTAATCTCTAGAAATACACATCTAGTAACCAAAGACGAGCTATTGTCTTGTTTAACTGATTTAAATTTGGTATTTTTTATCCTTAACATAAGTGGTCATCATCATGTACAAAAGGATTTATGTGTATGACTATACCTTCAAACTAAAACCCCTGCTTTGTGGTGTGTACTCAATGGCCTTCACAGCATAGCACAGCATAGTGGCTAAAACTATGCAGGGGGTTCGAGTTTTAACTGTAACAGTCGACATCAAGTTTACACAATCACTTCTGTCCCTGATGCATCTTCCTCTTTTATCCCCAAACTAACACATTTTATGAACCAATATTTATGGGCCGATGCCAAATCTGAATTAAGCCCTGCCACTGCCCTACATTTGCTGCAGATTTTGGACAAAACCAATGTTGATGAACTACACAAAATTAGGGATGTTCCACTTGGTATGAAGTTTTTACATAAATAAATTTCACCCTAAAGTAATATTGTATCATGACAGTAGGACAGTAGAAGTATGGTATAGTAATTTCTTTATATCACCATCATATCGTTCATTGTGATCTTCATATATTATAATAACTGTTGGCTGACATGTTTTCCATCATTAACCTTTAAAACGTAAAACGAAAAAAACTGTTGAAGTGAGATGTCCTGCCTACTACAGATGTGAATATATTCTGCATGCCAGTGATGAAGATGAACCAGGTCATTTGACAGTTAAAGCCATCAACCAGATCTGAAGATTATTTCAACAGCCTTCTTTCACTGACTTTATTAAGACATTACCTGCAATGGTTAATTGATAACGACCATTAATGGTTTTTTGCACTAAATTAATGGACAGGTCTCTTAAACATATTATACAAGAATAAAATTAAAATAGCCCGATCAATCAGTAAAATTAATAAAACAGTTGTGGGAAACGCTGATTCTTAGTCGCAACTCATTTCCAAATTTAACACGTAAATCATGATCCAAGCTGATATTAGCATGGATTAGCCATTAGCGGCTAGCTGGTTTAGCCCACGTGCACTCCCTCAGATTCAACGCCAGCCCTTCAAAACAATTAATACATCAGTCACATGTTTCAATATGATCACCCAAAAACATCAATTTCAACCTGCAGACCTTAAAACAACAGATTTTGGTTTTGTGGACCGCGTTTCGTGTCCCGTCTTTACCGTTTTCTCATCGCCGGTCAGAGGCCGCGACACACCGACCGGCTCCATCTTGGCTGTGAACAAGCTTCAGCTTTTATTACCCAGTCGACAGAGAAAACATACCAATCTTAATCTCGTTGGGGTCGAATTTGGGAGGCATGTTGCTGCTGTGGTGGTTGAGCTCAGTTCAGCTTGGTTGGTGAGGGTGTCGGATGAACCCGGGATCGGGACGACCGATTACTGTTGCACCTTCACCGCTAAGGGGGAAAGAAAAGACAGAGAAGCGCGTCGACGATGTTTATATAGTTTCACGAAGTCCCGCGAGATGTTGTCACCAGTCAGTTCTCGTTACTGTAATCGCATTTCTAGGACAGTGCCACCTAGCGATGGGATGACCGCAAATAACTGTATAAAATATAAAATAACAATACTGTATATAAATGTTATGTTATTATAATAATAATATACCTAATATAACCTCTGCATGTTTATGTCTCGTTAGCTGAAAGGGTTACACACAGATCACTATTGCATTGATCATGCTTCCTTAGGCATTTGTAACAATGAAAAAGAACTTACAGCAGTAAATTTATACTGCATCATTAATAAGTTTTACATTTGAAAGAAAAGTATAGGAGAAGACTGATGGTTGTTTTATGCAAAAAAACAAACAAACAAACAACAACAAAAAAAACAGCAAAAACCTTAACCCAGAGTCTTGATGTAAGGTAAAGGTTTATTCCACCCGAATGCTACAATATGCGTAATTACCATAATAAAATGGCAAATTTAATTCTGTTTGTTAAAGGTTGTAGAAAGAAGAGAAGTTTTGCTGTCCAAACAAGAAACCATAAACCTGATCCACCTTAAATACAACTAGCTTGGTGGACGGTGCTCCCCATGAGATGACATGTCATGTTATAGTACTGTACCAATTCAATTCAACCAACACAAGTAAAATAAAAAATTGAACAGCTAGCTATATGGTGAATTTTGTCATCAGAGACAAAAATATTTGTTTAGTAGGTCTAAGCCTGAGGATCATTCAAAAATTAACCACTATTACTGATCAAACTAATAGGATGCAAACCATCATGACACATTTTGTGTCCAGTGTTTAATGGATGTTGACGTGCTGAGAGTTTTGTTGGTGGTGCAAAGATATTTTCTGAACTGGTTCATGAACTTAGCGGAGGCCAAAGTGCTGCATGTGGGTGCTGAGTGGATGAACATCCTCTGTAGCAGCGTAATGGGCCTGAAGCTGCTTGAATATAAAAGCATTATGTGAGTATTGAGTGTACGTTACCTTGGGTCTTTGCCATGTTTAGAGGCTGTTGTTAGTTGTTTTTCATCACAGCTGGTTCTTTGCTGCACGCAGAGGCAGTGTTTTCCTGGTTGAATCCTGAAGGACTTTTTGACTCAGACCTCCTCAACAGGAATAGCAACAGAACACAAGAGGGAGTAAGTGGGTGAGAAGCGCAGATCATCACTGCTGTGCTGTTTAATATGCATCATGAGGATCTGTGAGGATCAGAAAATTCACAAGTCATATGACAAAAGAAAACCTGTATTTTCACAAACTCAGTGAAATTCATGGGAAATGTCACATTTGTATAATAATATTTTACTCTAATGATAATTATAACCATAACCTTCCTCTGATGTCCTTTTTGTATTCAAATAGATAAGATATATCTGTCATGAAAAATGTGAATATTATGTTTTATTTTTATGTCTCATAGTATGTCTTGTTTGTAATATGTAGACCAGTTCAAGAACAGCAAACTATGTCAGCTACACCAACATGAGACAGAGGAGTAGAGTTTCAGAGAAGGCAGCACGTGATGCTCTTACATTTTCATTTTCTCAGTTCTTTTTTCTCTCTTTTTCTCTGTCTGTGTGTGGGGATTTAACATGTTTGTATGGTCCACAAACAAAGATCACACTATTCTTGTGGGATTTGACAGTTTTATGGAGAGTGGACCAGAAAATACATGATGTCAATGGCATGTCCCCACAGATATAGTGAATAACTTTGTGTGCGCAAACAGGCAAGTACAGCGTGGAGGTTGAAGTGTCAGCTGTTAATTCTGCATAAACAAACTGTTGAGCCTGAAGCACAAGCAGCGAGTGAGCCAATGTTAACATCACACGCTCACACACAGTTGGACAGCTAAACTCCGGGGAATGGTTCGATTTCGGCAGAGTTCCTTTTCTCCATCTTTTCCTCCTCCTTGACCTTTTCCCTGTTTTTTTCTTCTTTCGTCTAATTTCACAGCTTTACAATTTCCTCTATTGATTTTTTTTTTTTTCAAATACGGCAACAGTCAGGGGAATAGAGGCTAAGTACACAGCTTTTCTCTTTTAAATGGATTCAAAAGAGGGAAACAAATTGTCTTTGGATTCCTGCTCCTCAACCGTTTCAATTCATCAACAGCTTCATCAGTGTTTCCAAACATTGATCAGACTCATTTGGCTCTGATTGGTTTTAAAGGCAATCAGGAAACTTTTGCCTTCACTTGACTGAGTCCAAACAAACTACTTTACAGCTTAGTTTGCTTGAATGTCTATAGTTCTGCAAATATTTGGTTGTAAAACAAAGTAGTGGATAAAATCTAATTTTGACCTGATGGTGGTGTTAGAGTACAAGTCAGGGGAACACAAAGGTCAGTAAGATTCATCCTCTGACTATGAATGTCACGTCATCACAAAAGTTCATGATAAGAAAAGTAAATAAGATCTACATTGAAATTATGAGTTGCTAAGTTTGAGTTTTCTGCAAATCTTTGGTTGGTGTACAGACTAAAGACCTTTAAGACTAGACTGGGATACTGAGGATACCTGGCTGGGATCCAGAAACATGACTGCAGAAGTTATGAAGACAGCTGGTATTTGAAAATATGTTTATTTTGATTATTATAAAGACAATATCCCATGATTCAGATATTACTGCAAATATGTACTCTTAGCTTAGTCCTCATTTTTAGCCAGGTCCATCACTTACTTGTGTGTGAGTTTATTCAGTGCAAGTGTTGTCAAATTGATGGAGATATTCTCTTAAAGCACATGGAACTTTCAGTTTGTGTTGATTTTGCTGGTCCTTTTCAGCCAGCCGCCTCTCTTTCGCCCGCCGGGTGTTTGCAACTTTATCTCTCTAGTACAAATTATTTTGGTCATCTGAAAAAAAAGCCCCTAAAAAACAAACTTCAGCTGTTGTTTACGTCACAGATTCAGTCAAAATCACAGACACTGTTGGAAGGGGAACAGCTTTGTATGAAGCATTAAATGGCCATTAGTGCTTTACTATTAGTCACTACTATGCTGGACAACACTGTTATCCTTGGGGATGAGATGCATGATGGGATAAAGGTGATCTTCTGGGACATCTATGGTTTGAAATTTCCCACAGCTGTCAGAGATAAATGGAGCTGAGTCATGCTTGGAGAGACACCAGAACAAGAGCAGAATGTTTTAAGGAATAATGCAACTGAACAATGCTCATTTCACATCTGCCCATCATGCAATGTGGTCTTTAAATGCATAATAGACTCCTTAAGACAGTTGCTTAGCAATTATTAATAAATCATGGAAATACTGGTAAATCATCTAATTTCTGACAAGTCAATAACACTTGTGATAAATACTTCCAGGGCCTCAGAAATATTTCCAACTACACTCAAAAAAACCTCTGCAAATTAACAATTGACCTTCTATTGTTAGTTACAGCCTTCTCTATGTCTCTTGTAAAGATTGGTATTCAAACAGGTCTAAGAATTCCTCTCACGGACTGGACTCCTCCAACCAAATCCTTTGGGCTTTGACCGTGAACAGTGAAACATTGTCTGTAACAGATGCCCAGTCCTGAGTTTCTTATCTTGCTGGACCTGCATTCTGTTATCTGAATACTCTGATCTTGGCATATTTGGCAAACAGCTTTCGTAGTTTGAATCCTATCTCACTGGGCACTTAAGTGTGTCATATCAAGGACAAACATCCTTACAGCTACCCCTTGCCACAGGAATGCCCAAAAGATACCGTAGGTACTGGTGCCCCTTCTCTTTGCAATTTACCACACATCTTGGCTCTTATTGTTCTTTGTTCTTTGTTCTTTGTTCTTTGTTCTTTCTTTATTATTATTTTTTATTTTTTGTCCTTGAACTAGTCCCACATACTTTGTGCTACTTCAACAATACATATACAATTTTATACAATAATACAAAACAATGTATATTAAATTGTGCAGCTTCTTCAGGAGCTCATTGCTATTATTCAGTTTTTTGATAATTATTTTTTAATTTTTCAGATATTAAACTTTTTCTGATTTTTTTGTCCGATGGGAAATGCATTGGAACAGGCTTCAAACTCTAAAAACTCTCCAAAAACTTTCAACTTATTTCTACATAGTTTAAGCTGCAGACAACTTCATTCAACTTCTAAAGTGCTTTGTTTTGCTTCTCCCCTCTTAGGTACCACTGTAGTTGAGTGGTTAGTGTACAGAGCTAATAACTTCAAGGTCCCAGGTTTGAACCTTTCCTTAACCACCTTGTTAGTGTATCATTAGGCTACCCCAGTCGTTCTCTGTTGGTTTGTGTTAAAATGCTCCTTGTTTACACTGCTGCTCTCAGCATGAAATGCACCGAAGTTGTTGTTGTAAGCTCTCTGTAGCTCAGTGGTCATGGCATCGGTTTACTCCTCTTGAGATCATGAGTTAAATTCCTGCCTCAGGCATCTGTTGAATGTCACATCCCTAGGCTACTTGCCATAGGCTAATTCAGCATGTCTTCAGCAATGGCCTTCAGCATTCACAAGCATTTTCTTCAGGAAATTATATTTCTAGTCAACCATTTGTATGGCTTCTCGTATCACTACTATGTAGACGACACCCAGCTGTATGATGAAGAAGCAACTTTGATGTTTAAAGCAGAAGTAAGTGATATATTTTTGTTAATATAAGTCTTAAATAGTTATATCTTCCGACAGCAATCACTTACATAGAGTGTTTGGACCGAAACACGGGTCTCTCAGTCCCTCTGCTCTGCTCTGAGCCGAGGAGAAAACTATTTTTTGTATCCTACAATTTTTATCCAATGAGGAGAGAGAACGGCATGAAGGGCTGTGTGTGCAGCCAAGGGATGCGCGTGAATGTGGTGACGTAGGGACGAGGACCAATAAATCTATGACGAGGGCGGGGGCTGCTAACTCTGTCGGCTGACAAGATGTTATGGTGCGTTCAGGGCAACCTGTAATTCGTGACCTGTGAAGTCGTACCAGTTCAATCTGGTACAAGTTCACGGGTCGGAAGTTACGAGTGGCTGTTATAGTGACTTTCACAGGTAAAACAGGTTGGAGAAACGCGAGTTGCGGGTTACCTGGAACGCTACAAAGTCGTAAGTTGTGACTTGAAGCTGTAATTTACGGTTTCAAAAGCCTGCCTGGAACGCAGCATTAGCCAAAACGACCGGATCGCTTACTTCTGCTTTAAATTGTGATGGAGAATTCAGGCCGTTGTTATCTCTTGACTTGACCACTGCAGTGCTCCTCTACTCCAATGACCTCCCTTCACACATTGTCAGCACACTGCATATGGTTCAGATCGGAGCATGTCGGATCTTTGATCAGTCTAAAAGGACACATTTCATTCTGATGATTGCTTGCTGACCTTCTCGGACCGCATTGCCTTATTAAACAGATTTAGTTCTTACACCAAGGTTTCTTAATGCACTGATGCTTTACTGTTGTCCCTCACTTGTAAATCGCTCTGGATTAGAGCATCTACCAAATGAGTGAATGTATGTAAAATGGAGTAACATTAACAGAGCAAATGGGAGCAAATCAAAATAAAAGAGCAGTGGATTCAGAGGGTCAGCTATAGCTGCTGTGCAGACTCTTTAAATTGCTTCTGTAACACAACACTCACACTTAAGTGTTGGAGGTTTCAGTGAGATGCTTCTCATTCACTTTGAAGAGGGTGATGTCATTTGTTGCCAAGCTGCATTATGGTTCTGTTGTAACACTTTGCTTTTGTTGCTAGAGGTTGTGAAAAGTTCTGCTAGACAACTTGTTGGTCGTCCATCCTGCATGTTTCCCTACCGACGATTCTGCACAGACAGACCAGTCTGGATGTGCATTTTACACTTTATGCATTGTTTTCCAACCGCATCACTTCTTGGTGACTTCGTTGCGGAAAATGAAAGCAGTTCTTCATTGGTTTAAAAGCAAAAATGATTTTGCTGTTGCCATTTGGTTGAATAAAAACACAGCTTTAGGAGACATGATTTCAACAATTAACCTTCATCTCAAACATTTCCGACGCCATCTCAATCAATTGATATGAATAAAAGGGATTTGCCACAAATAGTCTATGTGTATTTTACCTTGAAGAATCAGGGACAGTAAGCAGCTACTTCTGGAAAGTGGTTGAATTTAAAATTTCTTCCCAGTCATTTTTCAATGCCATGAACACCATGATGTACAAGGGTGTATTTGCCTGCACAAATAAAATACACAAATCCTCTCCAGCATAGCACAAAAGATAACTGAGAATATATATTTTCACATTTCACATCACTTTGGATGAACTTCAAAACATAAAAAATTCATCAAGCAGACTCTGTGTCTTCGTTCACAGTTGACTGCACTCTGTTTAAGGTGACGTCTCTCCGGGATCTGTCAGGCTGCATGTAAGCTGAGTTAGAGGACGGAGAGAGGGCAGCTCGTCAATAACTGTAAAAGGACACCTGGCCTATATAATCTGATTCCTTTCCGAGGGTTTCCTCCATCAACGCTGCACAGACTTCCTCTCTTTCTTCATTCCATTATGAGAAACAGGAGACAGAGGGACGGCACAAACAAGGCCTGAATGCTTAATGAAGCAAAGCTCACATCAACATGCCATATTAATGAAATACAGTTCAACAGCATTTTAAAGCACGGCCAGCCTTTGAAGGTAGACTTTGGGAGGCCTGATAAGACTGGGATTTAAAGCAGGAGTTAATTAACAAGTGTTTGAGAGGAGTGTTTGTGCCGAATCAAGGGTGAGTTATCAGTTGCCCTGCTGCACGGGTCCCCTGGCAATTCGACACAAATTGAGAGAGCAGAACAATTCCCCAGGAGTTTGGTTTAATTTCTTCTGTCAGAGAGATTCATGTTAACCCCCAGCAGCATCAGGAAATTAAGTTGCAAAAGAGGCTTAAGGTTTCTAAACAAAAAAAAAAAAAAAAAAAAGAGGAAGAAGAAGAGAGACTGATTGTGTTCTTCACCAGCACACTGTGAAGCGAGAACAATATTTCAAACATTAAAAGGCTGGTTTTTTTTCATTCATTGTTGAGCAAACAGAGAAAAAGAAATCAAATTGATATTTGTGTCTCGTCTTTCTCCTCATTTCTCCTGCACAGTGTTTTTCAGGTACTATTGTTAAGTTGGAGAACTCTTCTGATGTTACAATGTCCAGGGCCCTGAACATTGTAAGAGACACCTCACACCCTCTCTGCAGTTTCTTCTAGATTTTGTACTCACAGATGTGCTACCGCAGCATCAGGTGAAATAGCATAAGGCTGCTGAACAGCCACAAGCTGAGAGACTTAAACAAAAACTAACCTCTTATTTATCTTTGAGAAACATTTTCTCCTTTTGTTGTTACCTTGGTAAAAGAAAATTACAATAAAGTTTGATTTAATTTGATTTGACATCAGGGCTCTGTGGGGGCCACGCCATCTGTTGAAGGACTCCTTGCTCTCCTGGTCTCTGAAGACAGCTCTTTAATGCATGCCGGCATCCTGCGACAGAAACAAAGGTAACTATTTTTTATTGTAAGCCATGAGCTAGTGTTTATTGGTCATGATTATATCACTATTTCAGATGTGTAAATAATAGAAATTGACATTTATTTCATTCATTGAACAAACAAAACAATTGAAGTGCCAACTCTAAATCTCAAACCTTGAATAAAAAGGAGCAAAAGCAAGAATAATCTCATATAATCAGCCCCTCTTTCACAAACCATTAAGTCACAATGGTTAACATGAATTGATTTCCTCTCAGTAATTTTCCCAGCATGCTCCTGCAGCCTTGTTGCATCCCAACATACTGTCTAGTCTAGTTTGCCTTTGCTCCGCCCCTCTGTTGCTTGTGGATTATCGTGTAATCCCTGATATTCATCAACCCGTGAGGTCAGAGGTCATCTTATTACAATTCTACAGCATCACTCTCATCTCAGTGTGTGGATGAACTGGATGTTCTGGTTAAAGGAAGAGGCACACGGATCAACACAATGATTCTGTTATCTAACCCCTCTGAGCGGCACATGGCCTCCACCTTAGGGTGTTGACGTAAAACCTTTGAAACACCTGAGAGGTGACAGGAGCAGAGGGCGGCAAATACAATATGGAACATCAGGCAGGAATTGAACCCAGAGCATTATGATAAACAACAGAGTGCTGACCACTACACAAAGGCTGCATCTACCCCTAGGATACATTTTGAAGGTTTTGAAGATTCTTAAATGAGACAATTAGGTTCATAGATAGTTCAACACTGCTGTGTGGCCTCCAGGGGCAATTTTTCTTCAAATACAGAGCAGTAGCAATTAAAAATATGTTACACAACTACAAACTACAAATGTCAAAGTCAATGGACATGTAGAAGTGTTTTTACAATAACAAATGTGCTTTATAAATCAAACAAACGATGCAGAGTACTAACCACTATACAATCACAGCCACAAGGTGCTGGCAGTGTACATCTTGATCTGTGGTGGCTAATTAAATTAACTTAATTCTGTAATTGTGCTGCTTGTTTTTAATGTTTGATGTCTCTTGTTACCTTGATCTTGTTGTGTATGTTTGCTTGTATCTGTATTTCCTCAGGACATCCTTGAAAAAGAGATTTTTTAATCTCAATGGATCAAATAAATAAAAAAAATAAAAACTGAGAAACAACAAAAGGAGTAACATCCCAATGAGTGTGAGTGAACAACTTTGACTTCTCTAATCTGTAAACATCTGTGATTTGACTATGATTAACATGTGATTTATAAGATATAGGTTATTATGAAATGGACCAGAGTTAAACATAGTCTCCACAAATCAGGTGATGTATCCTGGATTCGAACCCGGGGATGCTGCAGCCACAACGCAGAGTACTAACAACTATACAATGACAGGTACTTAGCCATGCCAGCATGATAACACATCTTGATCTCTGGCTATCAAACCTGTACCCTTCCCTGACAGTTTCACATCAAGAACACTTGCAAATAATACACCAAAAAGAGCAACAACATATGATTTTTAGGATACAGGTGTCATTTATAAGATGGTGTCAGACATTCAGTCTCCATGCTGTGGCCCGGATTCAAACTGGGCTTACTGCGACCACAACACAGAGGAGGCTACTAACTATTTGATCATGGCGAGCTTGTGTGATTCTGTCTGTGTTAAAAGTTTGAATCTCAAATGTATATTTTACCTGTGTAGGTTATAAATGAGACAGTTAGGCCACAGACAGTTTGCTGTGTGACATTCAGGGACAGTTTGTTTTTCAAATGAAGCACAGAAGCAAGAGGACAACGGCTTTGACACAAATGGATCTATGAACACCTTTGTCTGTGTAAACATGTGCTGCAGAGGAAGGTTTTTGCAATGATCAATGTGTGATTTGCAAGCTAAACATAGAGATGAGTTAAAGAGAAGATCCCCAAGGAATGCTGCTTGATGCCATGACCCGGATTTGAACCGGGGTTGCTGCAGCCACAACGCAGAGTACTAACCACTATACGATCATGGCCTCCGGCTGCTCAATAGGACATTGTGAGGTCTGAATATCAAACATAGAATCTGACCTGCATGTGTTTCACTAAGGGAGACAGTGGCTCACTGACAGTTCATTTAGCACTGGTGAGTCAAACTGAAAACAGCAGAAGTGTCATCATTGATCGACGTACTGTCATTCCCCTTATGATCTGACTGATTGACTGAGGGTAATGTCCTCTAGAGATTGGGAATGCATTTAACTCACAGTGCTTCAATACTTTACAGAGGTTTTAACAGGAGATTTAATCAGGATCTGAGGGCAGGATTTTTCATCCCGGAAAAGGAAAATATGAGTTCTTCAATATTTGAAGTACATAAGAGTATTTGTGAGGCAGATAAATGGAAGCAGGACAGTGAGTGTTTTCTGTTATCTAATTCTTCCACTTAAAAATGTTTTAACACCATAAATCATTGAAAAGTAATGGGGAAACATCTCATGCAAAACCCCTGACAGGCTCACTTAGCCCAATCAGTTGCCATGGCAACTTCACCACAATCACTCAAACACACTGCAACACACAAGATGAGCTGTGTGTAATTCATGTGAAACATAAACAGGAAATAAATCCTAAAATACAACTTAATCTATCCTGGCAGAGGTCACATGACGACAACATGGACGTCACCTACACAGCAGCTGATGTTCTGGTTATTAGATCTGGGCCCAAACAACCACCTGTTTCTTGTACAGCAGTGATGCAAATCATGAATGACATAATAGCATGTGTGTGTGTGTGCGTGTGTGTGCGCGTGTGCATGCGCGCACGTTCTGTTTTATCTCCTGTCGTCCTTATTAATCCTCTCTGTGTTTCCATGTCTGACTGCACAAACTTTGTCAATCAGGCTTTAGCTGCATTTAAACAAAAGCTTTCCAATAGAGTCCAGTTTATGCTGAAGAGTCATGATCAAGTGGAGACAAGCAGCTCTGCACTGTAAAAAACAACAGTCCATTTGTTATACTTTGAAGTGTTTAAGTGTGGCTGGCAGCAGCTGCAGAGGGAGAAGGGCTGAATCTCTCTCTCTTTATATACACACACATACATACAGGCTACTGTAAGTGTGTTTACCTTACATATGTGGCATGCAAAAGATTTGGTACCCCTGGTCAAAATTTCTGTTAATGTGAACAGTTGAATTATCTCCAAAAGGCATAAAGTTAAACATGAAACACTCTTTAGCAATATTTTAAGCAATGTGTAGCCTATTATTTTTGTTTTCTACAATTTTAGAATGAAAAAGGGAAACAAAGCAACGCCCTGCAATAGAATGGGAAACCCGGGAGACTTGAGCTCTCAGATAACTTTGACAAATGTATCAGACAAGCTATATAGCTACTATTTACACACTGCAGTTTCCAAAGGGGGTTAGATACTAGCAGGGTCGGGTGGCTAAACCTTTGCTGCTGGCACTTTTCCTTGTCTGTCATTTTGAAAATTAAAAATCAAAAAAAAAAGGCTATATACACTTTGACCAGGGTGCAGGTGCCCAAACCTTTGCACTCCACTGCTATATGTATACATGTGTAGAAATTCACTACTTTCATATAGGCTACTGTTGCACTCTCTGTGAGATTAGACTGATGGCTGTATTACATCATGGTAGTAGGACTGTTACCTTTACAGTAGATAGAAGTAGTGGAACTGTCTTGATGTCACTTTTTACAGTGTAGAAGAAGAGGGAACTGGAGAGGAGAGGTGGGAGGAGGAGGAGGAGGAGGAGGAGGATGGTCCTGCTGTCAAACACAGATGAAAACACAGCAGCAGGTTTCAGGAGGGCACCGCCGTTGGATAATCGCATTTATTCTCTCCTCGGCAGCGGCGGGGACCAATGGACACAGCGGAGCGACGCGCCGGGGGAGAAGAAATCAGAGTCATTTAATTCCCTCCAACTCCACAAAGCCGCCGGGGGCGACGTCCGCTGCGGCCGCCGGTGATGCTGCACGGACTCACGGCCAGCCTGCAAACTTCAGACAGGATTTACAAACTGTGTGGAGACCGAGGTTGGTGCTGCTGCTGCTGCCTCCTCGGCTCCCGCGTCTGTTGCTGTTCAATTTAATGATAGGCTAAGATCAATTATGTGGACGAGTCTTAATCAGTGAGGAGCATCTTCATTATAGCAACAGCTGAGAACATGCATGGGACAACGAGCAGAGACATGACAGACCTATGGCAGAAAACCTACGACCTGTGAGGTGAGAGACTGAAAAATACGCTTTTATTCCCCCCTTAAGTTTAACCTTAAGTTTAATTTAACAACAACAACAACAAAACTAGCCACTGAGTGAGTTCATTCCAGGAATAAATAATCAGAATATCAATGAAGGATCCACCTGTCAGAGAAACATCAGAGAACAATGTTCACTAACAAATGTGATTCAAATTACGGGTTAATAGCCTACTGATCGATAAATCAATGATCAGTGTAGTGTTTCAGGAGGGGTCTCCTGTCTCATTATAATCTTGCTGTGAAATGTGACCTGGCTTTTTAACATCCTAATTAAAGTTAGGCCTACATATGCAAATATATTCAATTATTCAGTATTGTGTTTGCCGTTTTAAATTTTCTTTGGAGAGTATATCCATAAGAGGGCAATGAATGTGTGTGGTTGAGTCAGTCGTGTTGAGGGTTAAGGGTTGAGGTTGTCTCTACAAATCCAGTGGCTGCAGCTGTGTTGATTGTTTTGTCTCCTCATTTGTCTCCAGAAATCTATATTGGTCTGGTCTCCAGTTGAATTAAATTTGTTTTGTGGAGCTCACAGCGCTGATAGATTACATTCTAATAAAAGGTTCTCATCTGTGGCCGCTCTTAAGAGGACCTGGGACCGTATAGACTCAGACAGAAGCTTTAGTTGAAAGAGGTTTTATCAGTTCAGTTTAGTTCAGACATTTTAACCTCTCTAGGTTGTCCAGACCAGATGTCTCAGCAGATCAGATGAAATTTGAAGGTCTCACAGCAGTGGTGTGAGAGTTGACACATGAATCCAGGCGTGAATAGGTGTGAAGAGTCAGGAGTGTCATGTCTAAAAGTGGAGGGCCAAGTTGTTTTTCTTTTTATGTCAGTGTAGAAGAGAGCAAGCAGTGTACTACATTTAAATCCAGTGCAAGAGTGGATTTAATTATGGTCCCCATATAGGCCTCCACTGTAAAATAGACTCGGAAAGCTGCTACGCTTTGTATCATGCATTTTTAAATAAAAAATGTAATATTGGTATTGATATTAACCCAAGACCTTGAAAAGCTGTTTATGTCAGTGACGTATAGGAACTAACCAGAAAGAAAGAAAAGTAATTGGTAGAAAGTTTTAGAGTAATTGTCAGTCAAGTATCTAATTCCTACAGAAATTGTGTGGTGTAAATTGTTGTGTTTTTATGTTTTTGGTACTGCTAGTTGCAAATTCAGAGCAAAATGGTTTATTGATTTGACTTCAGAATCGAGTATCAAGACACCCTCATGTTTTGCTCTTGCTATTTTTACCCAGTGAGCACTAACCCAAACAGAAAATTTTAAACTGAAATGTCTGTCTGTTTCAGACACTTATACTGATTCTCAAACTATCTTTGAGATGTGTCTAGCATCTGTCTGACTGGAGTCCACATGTGGTAAACTAAATTGACTGGACTTGCAGTATTTCAAAAAGCACCCACCTGCCTTGGCTAAATAAGGTCACACAATTCACAAGTCAGGACAAAAACCAAGGAATTCTCTGTAGACTTCTGTGATAAAAGTGTGGCAAGGTCAAATGTGTAAAACCATTTCTAAAGCTGCCAGGGGATGAGTGGCCTCAATAATGATGAAATGAAGTCTGGATTCACCAGGACTCCTCTCATTGGCCGTTTCAGACAAACTGAGCAGCCTGGCAAGAAAGGTCTATAATAACCCTTTTCACCTTATGAGGTCTACCTGGCAGGGCTGTCCTGTTTCACCATTGTTGTTTATCCTTGCTCTTGAACTCTGGCTTGTGCTATACGTACAAGGAAAAAGTTACAGATTGGGGGATATAATTTTAAAGTTAATTTGTTTGCGGATGATTTATTATTGACATTAACACAACCATGTCACTCAGTACCTCAGTTGATGAAGTTGACTGATTTATTGGGGCTTTATCAGAATATAAGGTGAATTACAGTAAGAGTGAAGCTATCCCCTTGAACCACCAGACCTACTCTTCACATCTTGGTGCTGCCCCTTTCCAATGGAGAGTTCAAGGCATGAGATATCTTGAAATAAACATCCAGACCCCCATAGAAGATAGAAGATTTTTGATTTAAATGGGCCACAACTCCTCAAGGCAATCAGAGAGGATTTTAAGAGAGGGACAGTCTTGCCCATATATTTTGGGGCAGAGTAAAAATAAAAATGAATATCTTACCTAGGCTGTCATTTCTAATGTCTACCATACCATTACAATTTCCACCCCATTGGTTTTAACAAATTGATAAATTGCTTTTTTGAAAAGATAAGACACCACGAATTAGTTACAAATAATTGTCAAGACCTATAGGACAAGTGGCGGATTGGGTGTCCCGGATGTTTATTCATATTATTTGACCTACAATGCTAGATTTCCTTTGTCATAGACTTATGATTAAGAGTGAAAGTGGCAGTTGGAAGTGGATTGAAGAGAAGGTTCTGGCAGATTACAGTGATACTGTCTCTTTACCATCTTTATTTTTCCATCCTAAAACTAACTTTAAAATGGATAACCCTATAATTAAATTTTCATGTGAGGTAGTCAAAACTTTACAGAAATGCCTACTCTTTTCTGGGTCTTCAGTGAGGAATGTTTGGAAAAACATCATTGCCCAACTGAGTTCTATTCTTGACCTACAGTTACCTGAATGCCCTCTAGTTGCCTGCTTGGTAAGAGAAAAGATAACTTACAATCAACTCTTATGCAGCGGATAGTTAGTAGTAGTAGTGTTAGCTTTTCTTATATAATATTGATAAACTGGAAACAAAGGAAGCTAAATTGCTTCAACGTAGATGCCTGGCTGAAAGATTTTGTGGACCTATTGGCAATGGAGCGGGCAACTGCGGCAGTATCTGAGTGTGATCGTGGAGATGACAGACCTTGGACATTTATCAGAGATTATCTGAACCCCCTTTATTTTTCTTTGTTCTGTTTTGTATGAGTGTTTGTTTATATTTTTCAATTTTATTTACTTTTCTTCTTGTGTTGCGCAGATAAGGATGTGGTTTTCTTTCTGTAATAATTATGTGCATATCAAATTTGGTTGATGTATGAGCGGATGTATCTGTTTGGAAAAGAAGAAAATGTCAAAGAAAAAAAATAAAGAAAGGTCTTGGTCAGGGAGGTGGCTAAAAACCCGACAACTGTGGAAGTACATCCATCTAAGCAGCTATCCATCAATCAGACTTTTAAACCAGAGACACTTGATAGAAGAGACTTTGTGGAAAAGTAATTTGAGAGAGCATGACAAGGGGACATGATGTCAGAAAATGGCTGTGATTTGAGGATTATATGTAAATTGTTGCTACAAATCACCAGTTATAAGGTAGGTTCGAAGGTTTGTAGGTTCACAATGTCCAGTTCAACAACTGCATAGTGTTAGGTATCATCTGCATAGTGTTAGGTATCATCTGCATAGTGTTAGGTAACATCTGCATAGCGATCAAAGGCAACAAATCAGTGCATACACATGACAGCTTAAATGTTGTTTCTGATGAACCTGGACAACAACTATATGTATTTATAGAAAATCCAACTTCACAGGGACATCATGTTGAAAAGGTTATTTTGTCAATTGTTATTTTATCATCACAGATTCATTGGCTACTTTGAAGATCCTCAGCCATAACATCCTGTCAGCTGGACCTACAGATACCTCCTCTGCCTTGTCACACACCCTGCAGCCAGCATGCCCATCATCAGCAATGCCAACCATGACTTCAGCACCTACTCTGTCAGCAGTGACGACAGCAGCCTTGACCGCTTCTTCACTGAGATCCCCGAAACCGAGACCATCAAGGGTGTTTACTTCCAGCGTGCCCAGCTGCTCCGTGACCCCAAGGCCTCGTATGTGGTTGACCACACTCTTCAGGTTCTCATCAACGTTGGGGGCAACCGCTACACCTTCCCCTGGAGCACCTTGGAGCAGTTTCCCCAAAGTCGTCTGGGACGCCTTCGTTTCTGCAACACCCCCGAGGAGATCGCGCGACTCTGTGACGACTATGACGAGACATGTCAGGAATACTTCTTTGACCGAAACCCGACGGCCTTCAGGGTCATCCTCAACTTCCTGGCCGCGGGCAAACTGCGTCTTCTTCGGGAACTGTGTGCCGTGTCCCTGCACGATGAACTGGACTACTGGGGTGTAGATCCGGGTCATATGGAGCGCTGTTGCCGCCGCCGCATGATCACCCGCGTTGAAGACGTGGCTGAGAGAGAGCGTAAGGAAGAGGAGTGGAGGCAGAAGAGAATTATGCTGAAGAAAACCCCGGCAGAGGTTGAGAAGGGCCATCGCAGGGTGTTCTGGATGCTGAGAGAAGTGGTGGAAAACCCCCACTCTGGACTGGCTGGAAAGATATTTGCCTGCCTCTCTGTGATCATGGTGATGGTCACCGTCATCAGCCTGTGCATTAGCACCATGCCAGACCTCAGAGATGAGGAGACCAGGGTGAGTTTAAGTTGCAGCGTTATCTGCATGTGTTTGACAATGTTCATTAACACTGCTGAAGGTCACTAAATACTTTACCGAGTGATGATTTTTAAGCACTTGTGTATATTACTATAGTATTTACTATGGTCTACATACTTCTACTCCACTGCATTTAACAGGGAAACAGTGCTATTTTTATTCCATTTATCAGACGTCTAGTTCCTTGGATTTTGCATCATATAAATGTGATAAATGTGATATTTGTGGACACTCATCCCATTATTGTATGCTTGAAAATGATTATCTCTGTGGCCTCTTCAGTTTCATAGAGTACATTAGTGTCTTCCAGTTAATTGTTTTCATTGTCATCGACCCACTCTTACCATTCTTGACTGAAAGGGCTGTTTTTAGTTAAAAAGCACTGACAATAAACACACCATAGCTGGCAAGGAAATTGGAGATTTCAGCAGCTAAGAGACTTAAGACATTTCTTCAGAAGGCCGTGGAGGCAGAGAGCTTTGGCATCTCATCCAAATAATCCAAATATGGTAGTTTGAAATGCTTTTACTACATACAGACTAAATATGAATATAAGAGATAGTCTAACTAAAAACTATTGAAACATGCTTACGTAAATGAAATTCATACCCAGGAACCAGCAGCGTACAATATTAGTAATAAGAAATAAATAAATAGTAAATAAAAACACAACTAATAAATACTCAAGTGCAGAGATTAAAGTGATATGTTAGAAAGGAGCAGAGCAGCACATTAGTAAAGTAAAGTAAACTTGTTGGTAGGGTCCCCCATGATGCAGGCCGCACTGCTCCTGCACCTGCTGATGTAAACATCTTTATTAAAAGATTAAAACATTAATTAAAACATTTATTAAAAGTAAAGGTAAAGGTACTTTATTTGTCACATATACAGCTAGTACAGTGAAATTCTTTCTCTGCATTTAACCCATCCCTGAGGAGCAGTGGGCAGCCACGGTGCTGCGCCCGGGGACCAACTCCAGATTATGAGCCAGTGCCTTTGGTCAGGGGCACTGACTGGAGGATCAGGCTAGCTGGCATGTTTTTAGTGGTGGGGGAAACCGGAGCACCCGGAGGAAACCCACGCAGACACGGGGACAAGTGGCGGATTGGGTGTCCCGGATGTTTATTCATATTATTTGGCCTACAATGCTAGATTTCCTTTGTCATAGACTTATGATTAAGAGTGAAACTGGCAGTTGGAAGTGGATTGAAGAGAAGGTTCTGGTAGATTACAGTGATACTGTCTCTTTACCATCTTAGAGAACATGCAAACTCCACACAGAAAGGACCTGGGTGGCCGGGGATTTGAACCCAGGACCTTCTTGCTGTGAGGCAACAGTGCTAACCACTGTGCCACCGTGCCGCCCCCCGTGATAATAATAAGGCTTTTTGGGAAAATCCCATCAAGCGGCCGTGGGACAGTATACAGTATAATCATAGCCAAGAACATAACTAACTGGCCAAAATAAAATAATACGTTTTTAAAGTTAAGACAGGTGAATAAAATAGATAGATATTAGTCAGAATATTAGTCGGGGTTATTTGTGAAGCCTAAGTGTGTGGTGAGGAGTTGTGAAGTGTACCGAGGTAAGGAGCAGAGCTGAATGTATAACTGTTATTAAAGAGCCTGAACAGGGCTGATATGATTATGTTCCTGAGGCTGAGATGATGGAGAGTCCTCCATGATACTGTATCAACTGATCCAATCAAGTCAAGAAAAAAACCCTAAAACAAAACACGTTGACTTTTGAAGCTGAAACACTCAACAAGTTATTTTTCATGAGCTTTCTAAGTAAGAGAGAGAGTGAGACTGAAAAGAAAGTTATGTTTCTGATCTCGGCTCAGAGTCAAAAAGGAAAGCCAAGATTCCTTTTAATTTGTAGAGCTGTTTTTGGTTTTGTGTCTGGCAGACATCTAAAGCTGAATCTTGGCTACCTGGTTTAACTGGCTGTTATTCATTCTGGCAGGTGAATAAATCCAGCTGAATGTGACTGCTGGCTTGTCAAGTAATGAAAACACAAGGGGCTGAGATTTGTTGTAATTTATAAAACAATGACTCCTTGACTTCAGACAGAAATAGGGAAAAGCAGCCTCTCTTTTATGCCTGTGAATGTTAATTTTACAGATAACATTCATCACCAACAGATCCTTTATTCTTATCTGTTGGTAGTCATCTAAACATATATATCCTTCAATTAGTTGAAATGTCCTGGACTGACCCTTAATAACACACACAGCTGATAATAGGCATGATGACCACATACACAAACCAATACCAGTTTTCGCCTGTATCACATAATTTTCTGAAAGCTCTGGACTGAACCTTCATATTAAACTCAATGTTATTACACTTCTAATTATTCTAAATTCCACTACTTTACCTATAGTATCCATCCAGCATTTATGTTTTAGCAATGACATTCTTCAAAGACTTGCATTTGATTAATGATCCTCATTGGTTAACAACAGGTTGTTAATGCTGAGCTATGACTTATGTCTGTCGCAGGGAATGTCTTGAAGTGAAAGTTGCAATACTGCATTTCACAGCTGAGTAAATGAACCTTGTTGTTTTGCTCAACCTCTGACAATTTCTCTTTGGCTGCCTGCATGTTGAGACATACAGCTTTCAGAGGCTGCAGCAGCACTGTATATGGAAGACAATTATAAACAGTGAATTGTTGAATCTATTAAGAAAGCAATGGACATGTTGGCGAGAAGAAAGTTCAGATCAAGTTCACCCTTGTCTCTTGAATATGACTTCCTCCACAAATAATTCACTTATTTCCAGAAGTTGCATTTCCTCTGCAGTGTACCAAGATTAAAAGTATTGATTCTAACGCCTAATGACTCATGCCCTCTGGCCTTTTCTTGTCAATGGACATAAAGGCACTCATTACGTACACTTAGAGAGGTGTTTGTTTCACAGGCTGTAATTTATGCTTTTTCTTTGGAAGATGTGTTCGTGACTACTCATTATTGTGATCAGTCAGCACACTGAAATGGAGATTGATTTTTCCCCCCCATCTTAATGACTTATTCACAGCAGTGTCAACATTCAGTGCTGAAATCAATTTAAATGCTGCCAATTTTTAAAGTTTTGACCGTACACACTGACACCGAGAGTGGCTTATTTTTCAGAGACAAAGACAAAGGTGGTTATTTGAATTTATAATGTGTTATGCCATTTGAAAAATACAAAGTAGTGCATTTCATTGTTTACAAAAATGGTTTGTTTTGAAAATTGAGGCAGGACTGGTTTTTACATTTTTAACAAAAGCACAGTATGGTGCAGTACAATGAAAAGTAAAAAAAAAAAAAAAAAAGAAAAGATAAATATTGCTTCTCAATGGAACACTCCAGTTATTTAGTACTGATCCACCATAAAGGAACGAGGCTCTCTGGAGACAGATTTCAAAGAGATCAAACAAATATGCTCCATCTTCACTACTTCATTTCATTTGTTTCACAGAAATCAGAAAGAAATACAAATGAAATCACAAATATGTTATTAGCAGTAGGTGAAAATGGGACATCCCAATAATCTTCAAAAGCCTATAACTAATAATCTGTCTCCTATACCTTCCCATCTGATTGATCATGTTACAATTAAACACAACTGAAATCACACATCAGTCTTTGTCTTTTTTATGAGATTGTTTGTTTTTGTCAGACGAGGATGGTGTTATCAAATCAGAATTTGACTATGGGTCCAGACAGACACTAGGTTGTGATGTCTTGTGGAGTCTTCCTTCGTGTCAGTGAGGTTAGATAGGAATTTCCTGTTTGGATAACAAAAGACAAGCTTGCCTGAATTACTAACATTAAGCCTCTACTTGTTATATGTATTTGAATTACATGAAGTGCTTCAGTCCATTTTTCACATGAATTGCACTGAGACCTACAGTACAGTGTAACTCAAATCTCAAAACCACAGCTTCTTGTTTTAAGAATTACACAACAAATCACACACATGTGGCCAATTTTGTATTTTTTGTGGGGAAACTAGTTTGTTTCTTCACTGAAGCTGATGCTTAAAGTACATCTAACGATGCAAACAACAACACTCTCAGAGCAGTTTAAGAAGTATGTTTTTATCACTCTGTATTGTTGAACCTCCTGGTTTGATAAGTTACAGGCTGTATTTGTTTAGTTATTTTAAGTATTGATTGATTTCTCTATTGTTGCTTCTTTGTCTGTCTTTGGGGTCAACAATGACATGGACAGGTCAGTGAAGGTGAAAGTGCAGCTTGAATGACAGAAATAATGCCCTGCCTCTTTTGCATTTTTTGACAGTGGTCACAAACATAAATCTACATATATTCATGGTGCATATAACCCTGGGTATGGTCTGGTTTTTCTGTTGTTCTCCAGATCTACTGGGAAAGACTTGAAGATCCACCAGTAGATCATGACCAACAGGTGGGTGTCCATTCCTGTAAAGTGTCGGTCATCACTGTGTTTTTGTGCCTGCAGGGCGAGTGCTCGCAGAAGTGTCACAGCATGTTCGTGGTGGAGTCCATCTGCGTTGCCTGGTTCACGCTGGAGTTCATGTTAAGATTTGTCAATGCTCAGAGCAAGCTGGCCTTTGCCCGTGGCCCCCTCAACATCATCGACGCCATTGCCATCCTGCCATACTACGTGTCCCTGGTCGTTGACGTCAGAGATGAAACAAAGGAAGAGGTCATCATGGGTGCCGGCAGAGGCTACCTGGACAAACTCAGCCTGATTCTGCGCCTGCTGCGGGCTCTGCGCATCCTGTACGTGATGCGCCTGGCTCGCCACTCCCTGGGCCTGCAGACGTTAGGAATGACCATGCAGCGCAGCATGAGGGAGTTCGGCCTGCTGCTGCTGTTCGTCTGCGTGGCCGTGGCGCTCTTCTCGCCGCTCGTCCATCTAGCTGAAAGCGAACTGGCGCCGTTTGCCGCCACACACCCCCACCACAGCTTCAGCAGCATCCCAGCCTCTTATTGGTGGGCCATCATCTCCATGACTACGGTGGGCTATGGCGACATGGTGCCACGCAGCATCCCCGGACAGATAGTGGCACTTACCAGCATCCTGAGTGGCATCCTCATCATGGCGTTTCCTGCCACCTCCATCTTCCACACCTTCTCCCGCTCCTACCAGGAGCTCAAACAGGAGTACGAGCAGCTGTGGAAGGAGGAGCGAGGAGAAGAGATCGCTGCAGAGTCGGCTGGTTGGTCCAAGGTCGATTTGTCAGCAAATGAGCTCATGTCTGCGTCCAAGGAAGAGACTGAAGGGTTGATGTCAAGCAAGAGTCACCAATCCACACTTCCATCTACAGCTTTCTGAAGGAACAGACACGTGTTCAGAAATATCAAAAGTGGCTGTGTACTCCATCTGTATATGAACTTTTAGACCCCAAAGGACTGTTATACTTTGAATTGTGTTCAACTTTAAGCTCTGTCTCCTCATGTACTGACTTCATCTACTTATACTATCTGCAAATACCTTGTATGCAGCACTATGTACTAAACCTTTAACTAAAGCCGAACTGTAATCTGACTTCTCACTTTCTGTGTAAGGAAACATGAACTACAGTCTCATTTGAACTATTGTGCTGCTGCTGTATGGGAAACATCATGCTTTTTTCTCACTTGTTCACCTATCTGTGGTGGCCCTGAGAGCTCGACACACTACTGTACAACTGAAGAAAACACGTGCAATTACAAATTTAGAAAACAACTAGGCCTACTGTACGATGAGATTGTCTTGTTTATCATAACATCAATGTCACATGGTTCAGATATTATTACTAATACGTTTTGTTGTCTTAGCATTACTCTTTAGTATGGTCTGGGATTTTTTGTGTCCCCTGAAACAGGTCTGTGGTGTGTTTTGTTCTGCAACACAGTTGTTTATTTCCAGAATTTGTAGCACATTTAGTGTCTTTGCATGTGTTTTTTTAAGTTGCGTTGAGTTCTCAGGGCCACTGTACGTAACATTAGCCATCAGCTTTTGCAAGTTATGACATCTGTCCCTTTACGGTTAACATGTGCTCAACATGCCTATTAGCCTAATTAGCACTGATTCTATTGACTCTTGTGGGTTAGCTGTTCTAGCCGCCGTTAGCTGTCTGTCATTCATAGGTCCAGTTTGCCGAGTAATATGTGTTAATATAAGTCTTAAATAGTTATATCTTCTGACAGCAATCACTTACATAGAGTGTTTGGTCTGAAACACGGGTCTGTCAGTCACTCTGCTCTGCTCTGAGCCGAGGAGAAAACATTTATCGTATCCTACAGTTTTTATCCAATGAGGAGAGAGAACGGCATGCAGGGCTGTGTGTGCAGCCAAGGGACGCCGTGAATGTGGCGACGTAGGGACGAGGACTGTTATGGTGCGTTCAAGGAAACTCGTATTTTTCCGACCGTGAAGTCGTACCAGTTCGATCTGGTACGAGTTCACCGGTCGGAAGTTACGAGTGGCCGTTGTAGTGACTTTCACCGGTAAAACAGGTTGGAAAAACACGAGTGGGTTGCCTGGAACGCTACAAAGTCGTAAGTTGTGACTTGAAGCTGTAATTTACGATTTCAAAAGCCTGCCTGGAACGCAGCATTAGCGAAAACGACCGGACCACTTACTTCTGCTTTAAAGGTGTACAGAAA
The DNA here is from genome assembly GCF_045865225.1 of Trachurus japonicus. Taxonomy (NCBI): domain Eukaryota; kingdom Metazoa; phylum Chordata; class Actinopteri; order Carangiformes; family Carangidae; genus Trachurus; species Trachurus japonicus. Next base: position 32,196,353 of record NC_140909.1, on the reverse strand, counting down.
TGGCCGTTTGTCCTGTTTGTCGCGCCGAGTTGTCACGAGCTGCAACACGAGTTTACCCGAGTGAGGAAAACGAATTTGATTGGTCGTTATCGAGCGGGCGGGATATTCAAAGCTTGGGGCGAGACCGAGCTCCGTGTGTGTGTGCGTGTCTCAGACGTTTGAATGACGGATTACGGATCCAATATCAGTGGCTGGTGAATCGTGTACAGGCTGACGTATAATCCGTGCGCCTGCATTATCCAATGCGAAAAAAAAAATACACACTTTCATCCCGGATTTACTCAAAAATAGAATTTTGCACAAAGTTTGGCCTACATCGTCTGAAAGATGAGTTATCACATTAATTTTATGATCCAGAGTGGGCTCAAATTCAGTTTTCTTTTCTGTACACCTTTAAGACAAATCTCTAATCTAATCTAAGTGCTATTGAGTGATACCTGGTCAATTTGACTGGAAGTGAATGGTCCTTCTGACTTTGTTTGCAAAATAAATGCATGAACATTGGTCCATGCATGTTCTGAAACCAAAAGGCTTATTGCCACCTCTGAACTAAATGCTGCAATATAATGAGCCTGTTGGCCCAACTGTGATCAGATCTGACTCCATAAATTTGAACATAATAATAAGTGATGAACACTTAACTGTAGGCTATAATTTCTCTCTGATTTAGGGTTGTCACCCATCCAGGTTTTTACAGGGTTGTTCTTTTTTTTTCATTGACTGTCCTGGAAAGATAATGTAAGTAGCCTAAATTAAATAAAATCAAAATGCATATTGAAAAAAATGTTCTTTACCAAGACATGGATTATCCCAGTCTTTGTAAAAAAAATACATTTCCAATTCCACAGTTTCAAATTAAACTTAATTTGTTTCCCTCTTCTATTTGTTTAATTGATTGGAGAAATAGGTACGTTTACTTCATTGTCTACCCAATGCTGTGAACACGCAAAATCATCTTTGACCCCTCAGAGGTCAAAACAGCTGGATAAATTCTGATTCTGTAGCAAATGTTGGACTTCCGGACTAAATTATACCCACAAACAGGTGCAGCTCAAATCACAACGAAACAGCAGGTTATTCTTAATTTGTGTTGTGTTTTGATTTTCTTACAGCACAATGAAGTTGTACAATGAATGTGCAACAGCAAATGTGTTTCCTAGGAAATGCAACCAGATCACCAGGAGATGAGGTCTGGAAGGTAGGGAAGTCATTTGTGTCTGAAATCATTCAGCAGTGAGCAGGAGTCGGACATTTTGGACACATACACATCACTGACAGCTGTACTGTCACGTGACTGTAATTTTTAATAGATCCCATGTTGCCCTGGACTGTCCTTTCCACGAGCATTGTGAAATTTTAGTTAGTGTGGTGCATTTACACAGAACTCCAATGATACATAGAGCATTACGTAATTAGTTAGTGAGTGATCCGAGACGCAGGTTCAGCTGTATGAGCAGTGTTTCAGATTAATATCCACATGAATCCTCATCCTCTTGTCTCTCTGTTAAACCTACAGGCATTTTCTGAAAATAAAATGAACTGTTTTACTCGTTTGCTTTTGTTTTCAACATCTCTTGGGGGGTGGAGTGTCCTTCTTTTAGAAGACACTATAGCCCCAGGTTGAATTGGAATTGTCCTTTAAGTTAAAACAGGATCATGGAGTCAAGGTGATATAATAAATTATAATGCAAGATACAAGATACATCACATCACATCAGAGCATCCTCTTTCTTCTGCCATTTATCATCTCACGACCTTCCGATTCATCTGGAAGCAGTCTGTTATCTCACGCACACACACACACGCAAATATATCAGTTACATTTTATTATGGATACTTTAAGCACATTCACCTGCTAGTACTTGCACAGTACTTGTACAGTACATGTGCATTTATTATTTTAATGCACGTCTTGTAATTGATTTTTTTTTTAACTGAATACTTTTTATTCCACAAAGGAAAAAAAAAATTACATCAACAAACTCAATATGGTACACATTACTGTAATAAGTCAGCGTATATAAAATAAGTATTTAGCCTATTAGTTGGAGATTATTGTGACAGATTCAGGAACTTAAATGCAGCTTTATTTAACCGTTTGTGTCTTTTGATTTGAAACCAACTAAATTCTCCTCACGCTGACATCTGTTGTTATCGGCTGTGTTTCGAGACACAGATGGAGTGTTTTGAAAAGCCTCTTTCTAGCTGCGCTCAGACAGTGTTGCTGGCATGATTCAGTCAAACTGCAAACACTGAAAACACAGAAAAATCTGCCGATATCTGGTTTGGCCTCTGCCACCTCTTCTCTCGCCTGCTGTCCTCACTGAGGAAACTGATGAAACCGAAAGCGACTCAGCTGTAGAGAGGAAATGTCTGATTGACAGGTGCCCATCATCACCTCAGCAAAGGTCTAAAATGACTTACAGTAACAGTCCATCACTACAGCCCGCTGATGTTGAGAAATGAACAAGATCTGAACTGCGTGCCATGTGAAATACTGATGCTGAACATATCAGGAAGAACACATTTGTTTCATTCTTGCTGCATGATATCATCGTCGATGTCTGTTGAAGGGCAGGTGCCTGAAATGTCACATACGTACATGTAATGATTAACTATTGTAAATGCACCTTTAGGAGCAGTTCCTGGTGTGCAGACTTTGTTTGATTTTTGCACTTGTTTCTCTGTCCAGCACCCAAGAGGTAGTGTTTCATTGGGATGTGTGTGCTGCCTTTACATTTATAAATATTAAACAACCCTCTGCCTGAGTGAGCACAGCTTAAGGTCACTGACTGTGTCCATCAACAAGGAGTTTGGCTCACGACCTCCAAAATAAACTGCAGAAAAAAGCCCAACAGAAAAACAAAAACACGTATTCAGACAAAACCAGTGCTTTTATTCTACAAGGGGCATTGTAACTGTTCATTTCCCTTTACAACCATAAGTTAAACCACAACAGTCTCATGTACATTGGCACAAATATGAATATTATTCCTTATATTTACAGCAGTGACACAATAATATTCAAGCAACATTTCACATCATTATGAAGTAATCTAAAAATAAACTTTGCGGTGTCACAGACACCTCTACTCATCATTTGTTAGCTGCTAAAGTGTGACAGCCAATCACATGGACATTCAGTTAATAAAGGAACGTAAATAACATGTAATAGTTAATGGTTCACGAGGGAACAGCATGTTCACATTGTTCTAGTCTCCGTTAACACTGGTCGAAGGGAGCTGTTGAATTCTTAAACTCTTGCAAAAGTTTCTCCGCCCAGGCCCAGTTGGGATCAATGCATAACTTCCTCCCAATGCAGGTTGTGATTCTGTAAGAAACAAGACATATGTTGGATGGTGTAACATGCACAGGAACACAAGCAAAAGTTTGATTTTGTTAAATATGATTCAATGTTACAGATTTAACCTCTAAATATTATATAAAGTATTTCCTCCTCCACAGGTGGCAACAATAGAATAATAATTACATGTTTTTAATTCAGATGGTAGAGAATCCATACATTATTATTATCCATCATTATAATTTATTACTATTATTTTAGTAGTAGTAATACAGTAATAACAATAACAATAATGATAATAATACAACAACTCCGGCTACTAACATTAAATCATATTGCTGCATATCACTGTGTATTTGCATATTCAGTTTGATCCTTTAAACCTGCATTAACTGGCAGCAGCAACAAGCTGTAGCCTAGACAAAATATTGACATATTATTGCCTTTATCAATCATATTTGTATCTGACTGATACATCTTAGTTCAGTGCAGAGTTCCCTCTCAGTCTTTTAGCTCTGTGTTAGGTCTCCACCTGGTCCTTCATGTTAAGTACTGAAAAAAACAATGATACAGGAGTGAACCTTAACGCTGCAGGTGCTGCGGGTTCATTATAATGGTTCACTGTGATTTACACAATCTGGTAAAAAAAAAAAAAAGGAAAATTCATGTCCATCTCTTTTGTTCATACTCACACAATGGCTGTGCTCTCCTTTGGGCAATTATCTGGGGTCATCTCCACGTGTTTCACCTTTTTCCTTGGAACTCGTGTTTGAACGGCTCTTGGACAGCAACTTTCCTTCTGCCGGAATAGATGCGAACCTGCGAACAAACAGAGACACAGTTAACACCTGTCAAGACCTCAGACCCTGCACAGTCACAATTAATAATTTAGTCACAGCTCTCAGAGAGTTACTCACTGGCAGAGCTGTGATGCAGGAAGCACATCAGAGTCAGGAGAAGCAGAGCCAACAGCGTCTTCATGGTTCTTCTTGGGTTGGATGAAAGACTTTAATCTTCAGGCTGATCTGGTCTGATCTGTGTTGGAGACCTGCTCTGTGCCTCTTTATATACATCCCACCCCTCAACCAACATCATCAGTGGCTTAAGGATCGGTTAGTCCTTGAGTGTCCTCTTCCTCTTTCTGTTTTCTACAGAGGAAGTGACAAATTAACAGCATGTATAATAATTCTGTACAAAGCTTTTCACAGAATAAAACGGGGGTTTTCACTGACACTCTTCACGCTAAAGACAAGTCTGCCATTGCGAAAAGGGAGTTTTCTAGCCCTCAAAATACCAGCACTGTTGTATACTCTCCAGATTTTATGATCATAAATCTCTCAGTTTGTACGGTCTGTTGCACGATGCCTGTTCTGTTTATACATCTCAACACTCAACTTAGTTTCCATTAAATCATCCAAAACCCAAATAAAGAATCAGCTTTGTTAGTAGGGGGAGATGAATGATGACTCACGTTGTTTGGTCAATATAATGGATTCTGAGGTTTCACAATTCTGAGTTTTCTTTCACATCAGAGACAAAGTTGGACAAGTATGAAATCTCATGTTAAATTCAAGTCAAGCATTTAGTATACAAGAGTTTATCTGTAATAACAACATATATATGAACACATACAATATTATGTGCTGTGATTGTAGAAATGTTCATGAGAGGATGTGTTGCCTAGCGGGTAGCAAATCAATCAATCGCTTTTTGCTGCCTGTCTCTCTCAAGCAACTCTTTTTTCAACTGACATCACAGCATTGGGATCTAATTTGCCCCATTATCCTCCTGATCTGGAACTGCTTTCTCTGCTGCAAACAGACAAGTCTAACATAAGAGGGTTTAAATTAGTTTACAAAGTGATGATGATGCCAAATGATTAAGTCTGGGATGAAAGTTATGGGTGCCAAAAAAGGGTCTAAATAGAAATATTGTTGGTATCCATAGGAGGCCGACTATCCTCAGTAGAAGCACTGACAGTTTCATTGGTGATTACTGATTTTTAGCCATTAGTCTTTTTCTTATGTTGCGTGGTCACACTAACACTTCAACAGGGACAGTTCATTAAAACATCATGGTGTAACGCTTCACTCTTTAGCTGTTAAAAGTGATAGTATCCAGATGGAGACATCTCTATACTCTGTAGCCATGGGAACCAAGATCTTTTTTTTATATATATATATTTTTTTATTAATTTTCAACATCATCATAAAACAAGGCAAAAGGAATGACAAGTCTGCTGCATGGCACTGCAATGTACATATCCAACCATACCTCTCACCAATGCACACACACACACACACACACACACACACACACACACACACACACACACACACACACACACACACACACACACACACACACACACACACACACACACACACACACTTCACAGCACACCCAGACACCACACCACTCACACTATACATACATACATACATACATACATACAGACACACTCATGTAGTTACAAAACAAAACAAAACAAAACAAAACAAAACAAAACAAAACAATAACAGAAACAGAAACAAAACAATAACAGAAACAAAAACAAAAAAGGGGGGGGGGGTGTACGCTGATGTATTACATTGTAGCATTTGACTTAATATTACAGTTTTTCTCGATACACACAATTTTTGGTACTTGAGACACAATGGCCTCAACATCTAACTCATGCACCAACTCCCTTGACCAAATCTGCTAAACTACAAGCACAATTCCTGCTTTACACTCAATTTGCAGTTCTATAACACACTTTTTTCAAAACACTACACACAATTCTCTGCATTTGGCACAATTTTCATGAAGAAAATCTCTTGTTTTCACGAGTAACATACTGTTATTCAAAATTCTAAAGTTACTTTCCCTACTATTCACACTGACTCATCACATGGGTAAACACCTGTCACACAGTTTTACAATTAGCAATCAGAGCTTTAGCAAAAAAGGGCAACATAGCAGGCAGTGATGGACTGACACCAAAAAGAGAGAAACCAAACAGAGAGGCCACACAACACAAACACACACACACACATATATAGCAGTGATCATAATGATGATGACAAAAGAAAATGCATTGATCACCAAAATTGCATATTGATAGAGGGATTCGAACCTAGACTAGAACAAAGTCTTTGACTACAAAGAATGCTGCTCTACTAGGTGAGCTACATGTTACAGTAGTCTCATCTTGTCAAAATTATGTATTCAGTCTTTCAAAACTGTTCGGCCGTAAATCAGCTGACCCCGACCAACTCTTTCTTTTTTTCTTTTGTGGTCACATCAGCACAGCTGCATAGTGACACGACCACCTCGGTCGCGTCTTCACACATTTCATTTGTTAAGGTGTATTTGAGTGTTCTGAGTATCAAAACAATATTCTAAAATTTTACAACACATTTATGTACTGTCTGTAGTTACAGTAAAAAAAAAGCCTAAGTCATTATGAGGAATGGAGTAGAAGTGTTTTCCATTCATCATAGTGTTTTACACTGAGCACATCAGTGTTCAACTAGTTGTTATAAATGTCTAGTCATATGATGGTTTGTGTGTGTCATTTGAGACTAAAATAGCATTTTGAGAATAAATAACATTGTTTTGAATGTAAAGTTTCATTTTGCAGGAGAAGTTAAGGGTTTTGCCCATTGTGTGTGTGTTTTTGGATTTGTGTGTAGAGTTCTGAGAGTATGAGGCATGCTTTCAGAAAATGTGTGTAAACAATCGAGAAAAACTGTAATAACAAAAGAAAAACATAGGTTGCAGGACAATATAAACAACTTTACAAAAGCATATTGGAGTAATGCTGCTCTTTTTCCATGAATGTCCGTGCAATGTCCCAGTGTCCTTGAGTGTTCGTGTCATAGTCAAAGAGCAAGTTGGAGGCGCGTTCCATGCTTAACAGGTCCAGATAGTAAGCTCTACATAGTATCTTAAATTGTATGATCCTGTACCGAACACACCTGGATGACACAATACCCTTTTTCCATATAGCATTCCACTGTTCTGGAGTCAGTGTCACACCAAGATCCTTCTCCCATGCCTGTTGAGTGGGTATAAATGGATTAGGTGAGGCAAGTAACAAGATCTTATAAATACTTGAAGTTGTGCCTCTTTTTGTAATGGCTGACATTAAGTTATTATCTAGTTCTGTTTTATGTGCAAGGGTAAATTTGCCAGTAATTGATTTAATTTGTAAATAGGCCAGAAACGCTGCTTCTGATAGTCCAAATTCTGCTTTAACGTCAGAGAAAGGACGAATACCATTTTCATTGCAGAGCTGGCCTATGGTGAAAACTCCTTTATGTTGCCATAATATATTGTTTAGTGGCTTACCCCCAGCAGTCAGTAACGTGTTAAGCCAAATAGGGCATGATGGTAACATTAGTCCATTTATACCCAACCTTTTATGAAATAGTTTGGCAATAGAGCATGAAAATCTGATAATGCTGTTGTCTTGGGAACCAAGATCTTACAGAGAAGGACACAATGAAAAACTCAACTTAAAGAAAACTGCCCAAATCCATTTACAGCCAGGATGAATGAAGTGACGTAATGGTTGTGGACACATGCAGCAGCTGGTAGGTAAAACGCATGAGACTATGTCCAGGTCACACATGGTAGTGAAAACTGCAGACAGGTCTTATTTATGTCACAGAAATGTGTTGTAGCCACATGCTGCCTATAGGAACATATGTAGGTCCTGTGTGACATCACTGACACTGCTCTTTATTTTCTCCTTCCTGAAACGCATAAATGTAAGCTCACAGGAAGGTCTACCACAGTGATGAGGTCAGAGGCAGAGTTCCAGAAAGTAAATGAGACGACAGAGAGCTGAGGTTGCTTCCACTTTCCTTGTCTGGTTTCATAATGGATGTATTTCCTTGACTTCAAAATACTGAGAAACACAAACTCTGAGAAATATAAATGTTGGTTTCGGAACAAGAATTTGTCAGTATTTACTGATGACATCTTTTTTTTTTATTTCTCCTGACAACATGCAGATGCAGTTTGTTGTACTGACTTTCTGTTTCACTTCCTGAAGTGGAAGCAGTTTTATTAATCTGTCAGTTGAGCTAAGGTACAAATAAGGCACAATGAGCCACAGCAGATTAAAAGCCTTTGACAATAAAAACCTTTGTTGTGTTTGTCCTGATTCAAAATGGCTTCAACACAGACAGCTGCCAAATTAGAGAGAATTAGGACTAACACAGTCACAACAGTGACACCTGGTGGTTTGTAAGACTCATAGCAGGCCTCCAAACACCACTCCATTCGCAACAGGAGCGGTTTGCCTTTATTAAATCAGAGCTAGTTTTGAAATGTATGCTGCATTAAATGTGGTGACTGTTGTGCAATATATTGCAGAGAAATAATAAATAGCCACATTTTCGGATTTTAAAAGCAGACCTCATAGGAATCACTAATGTGCAGTAGTTTATGGCCAGTATGGACTGTGGTGTGCACTTATGTCTTTTAAGATTTTGGCTGATTTACAGTCAGTCTTCAGACCCCTAAACTGTTTGCACAGATTTAGTGTGTTTTAAGTATAATTTAAAATGTCTTAATAGAGAAACAAAGTGTTGTGTTGCTAAAAGTATTCGGATTTCAGACCCTTTACTAAGTCACTTCAGCCTGAAGTGTTTCCTTGTATTTGCTTGAATTTACCTAACTGAATTATCACATTATTATGTGTCAAAAACTTGGCTTGAGGAGTCCACCTAGGTCAAAACATGTTAGTATTAGTGAAGCTCTCCCAAAACCACATGATCCTCTGGCTCCTCTCTTTTAACTGTCCCTCAGAGCAGAACAAAAACATTTGGTGATGCTGCTTTCAGCCACTATGCCCCAAAGCTGTGGAACAGCCTGCTGAGAGAAGTTACAAACGTGGGCTAAAAACCCATCTTTTTAACCTGGCTTTTATGTTATAGTCTCATAGTGATTTTATTCTATTATACAGTTTTTATATTCTTCTATTTTATTACTTTCTTCTCTCTTATTGTTATCTTTCTTTTTAGTGTTTGAGTTTATTTATTTATTTTTAAATATTTTGCCCTATATTTCTGTCCTGCATTTTATTCTATTCTATTTTATAAAAATGTATTGTTGTTAAAAGTTGCTATTTTTTCCTCTATTGCTATATTTTATTGTTGTTTTTAATCTTCGTTATTCTTCTTGTTTCACATATACTTTTTCAATCAAAATGTAAAGCACTTTGAACGGCATTTATTTGCTTTGAAAGGTGCTATATAAATAAATTTTGATTGATTGATTGATTGATTGATTGATTGATTGGTTGGTTGATTGATTGATTGATTGATTGATTGATTGATTGATTGATTGATTGATTGATTGATTGATTGATTGATTGATTGATTGAGTGTCATGTCTGTAATTTGTAGCCACTGTTAAGTGAAAGGAAATCCAACACACTCCCAAGAAATAATTCTGAGTCTGTCTACTGTTTCTCACTCACAGTTTCTGTTCAATTTGTATATGCTGCCTTTGGGTCAAATTCTGCAGAATTCTAATGTCAACTATCATAGTTATGCAGATGACACACATATATCTCGCACTGTCTCCAGATAACTGCAGTCCAATAGAGTCATTATGTCAGTTGTTATGTTTAGAGCAAGTCAAAAAATTGGATGAACCAAAATTTCCTTCAGTTAAATCAAGAAAAACTGAGGTCATTGTTTTTGGCAATAAAGAGAAGAGGGTTTAGAAACTAAAGACCAAGTCCTTGGCGTGCTGATAGACTCAGATCTGACCTTCAACAGCCATATCAAATCAGTCACCAAATCAGCCTTTTATCAACTCAAGAACATATCCAGAATTAAGGGTTTCATGTCCCAAACTGATCAGGAGAAGCTGAATCGTGCTTTTATCTCCAGTAGACTTGACTGCTGTAATGGTCTTCTGACTGGACTTCCCAAAAAAGTATCAAACAGCTGCAGCTCATTCAGAACGCTGCAGCTCCAGTTTTAACCAGAACAAAGAGATCAGATCACATCAGCCCAGTTCTTAAGACCTTACACTGGCTCCCAGTCAGCTACAGAATAGATTTTAATGTTCTGCTACTGGTTTACAAATCACTGAGTGGTCTAGGTCCAGAATACATGAATGCCATGTTAGTAGAGTATAAACCCAGTCGAGCTCTGAGATCTACTGACTCAGGTCAGATAGTGGAGCTCAGAGTTCAAACCAGACATGGTGAAGCAGCATTTAGCTGTTAAACATTTCTCTTTTCACGTGCTTATAGCTGAGCTCTTTTAAAGAACTTTTAACTTTATTACTTTTTTATTCTTCTTTGCTCCTGCTTTTACAGTAACTGTGTTTTTTTTGTTTTTATGCTGTTTTATGCTGTTCTTTAAAAAAAATAAACATGTTTTGCCTTTATGTAAAGCACATTGAGTTGCCTTGGTATGAAATGCGCTATATAAATAAAGATGCCTTGCCTTTATACAGCACCAGAACTGAAGCTTCAGGGCACCAGTTATTCAGGTAAAACCACAGTCTGTTGCATCAGCATGAGCTCACCCTGTGAATCTTTTTGTGTGTGTTTTTAAACGTGAGATGCTTGTTTACAATCCGAAAGGTAACATAAAGCACACTGCTTTGTCATTATCAATCAACAGCCATGCAAACTGAGTGTTATTATGATAGAGAATAACAAGTACATTTTTGTCTTCCATGATGATGTATTTGTATTTCCTTGATCACAAACCGGAATATGAGGCCCCAAGCAGAATAAACTGCATGTATAATGCAATGCTGCTTGTAGCTAGCCCATAAGAAATCTGCAGCACAGCAGGCCCAGAGCCTGGAAAAGGTGGTGGAAATGAAAGAGTAGTTGAAACAGCATGACACTCAACTCATTCAGGAGAAAGAGGACCGCTGCTACAAGGAATGAAAACGGTAATGAAAAATCAACTGGACAAAATATGAGAACAAAACTGTAGCTTTTATTAAGAAAATGGGCAATAACTGATTTAAATGTACATTTCAAACACACATTTAATCATTTTGAATATGACATATCACAACTGTCACTGACACATAATGTGGTTTCCATTGAGAAAATAATTTAAAATAATTATTTCTACATAAATGACCAGCATTAAATTTACAAATTTGAACACTTTGGGGGCGTGGTGGGGGTGGCTGGTTTTGTAATGTTCGCTGATTTCTCAAACTCTGCCAGGAGCTTCGTGGCCCATTTCCAGGTGGGGTCAATACAGAACTGCTTGTTGCACTTTGTTGTGATACTGTAAGAAACAACACAACACATGTTGGACAGAGTTAGAAGAGGAGCCAGGGAGACCGAACACTGAGCTAAAAGAGAAGCAGCACTGGACTGTGATAAATCTTATCATTTTACTTTGTCACAATGAAATTACATATTAAAGGTTGGATCATTAATTAATTCATCATTCATCAAGTTGAAAACGTTTTTAAAATACTTGATAAAATACTTGCAACCTGAAATAAAAATGGCTTCCAGTATTAACAAGTGTTTATGAAAGCTCTATTTACACAAACACTAACCATTAGTACATGTCCTCATCCTCATGATTGTATTTATAAGTGCGGCATAATGTTCATCTGACTAGTTCTCCTCTGGTTTGGAGTTGATTTGATACATCATTTTACAAATGCTGGATCCATCACATGTTTAAAATTTTAAATGGAAATCATAAAGCAATTTAAGCTGCGCCTTTTAAGTACTGTTTGACCATCCAGCTCCAGCCAATCCCTGGCTTGTTGTACGACTGAACAGCTCCCCCATGTGGAGAGGCTGCAAACACCTAAGCTTTACAGATGTAGTTTTTTTGCAAAAGGATGGATTTTAACAAACCACAGACAACATGGCTTCAACTCTGCAAACAGAGCTGCTCACAAGTCAATGAAACGGCAAAAATGGACCAAAAATATATTTACATAAACACAGCATGTCATTCTGAATGATCAAGATGCCGGTGACTATTTTTTAATGAACGGCAGGCTTCTCTTGTTCTTCTGAAAGTGTTTTCCATGCAAAATATTAGCGCTGTGTATACTCACACAATGGCTGTGCTCTCCTTTGGGCAATCATCTGGAGTCATCCCCACGTGTTTCACCATATTCCTGGGAACTGGTGTTTTTCTAGATTCTGGACAGCAACTTTTCGTCTTGCTGAATAGGTGCGAACCTGTGAAGACACAGAGACACAGTTAACACCTGTCGAGACCTCAGACCATGCACAGGCCATGGTTCAGGGTCACAGCTCTCAGAGAGTTACTCACTGGCAGAGCTGTGATGCAGGAAGCACATCAGAGTCAGGAGAAGCAGAGCCATCAGGGTCTTCATGGTTCTTCTTGGGTTGGATGAAAGACTTTAATCTTCAGGCTGATCTGGTCTGATCTGTGTTGGAGACCTGCTCTGTGCCTCTTTATATACATTTCACCCCTCAACACTTCTAAGAAGCTGCTGGTTTAGCTTTCACTTCTCTTTTCTTTGGCTGTTCTCTGCAGAGAAAAAATATTGATGAAACATCAAATTATTCTGAAAGACAGATCTACACAGAATAAAATGGGGGGGTTTCCCTGCTTCTGCTCGCTCTCAGGACATGTTTGTCATCAAGTAAAAGATGCATCTTTACAACAGCTCACACACAGAGGTTTAATGATGTCAAATTCTCTCATCTGATCACCAAAGTCTGCTGGAGGAGGCTTAATTGTTCTGTTTATGTATTAATTAAACATTTCAACGAAACCCCATCTCTATTCTACATTTGTGTTATTTCAAATGTTGATGCAGAGGAATATATATAAATATAAACCTTCTCAGTGTAGTTTCACATCTCCTTTCTCAGTTTTCTCTTTTGAGCTCGAGGAACAACAGTTCAGTGTCAGCTAATTAGTCCAGTAATTTTAAGCCAAAAAAGGGGTCAACGTTGAACAAATTGCAACAGAAGCAAACTCAACTGATTTTGTATCCTCAACATGTCCTAAGGGAAAAAAAGCCCTGAAGAATCCCATTAGGGGAAAGTTTAGAAAAAGACCCAAATATAGCCCAAACATTTTTTTTTAACCTTTAGATATCTCCGTGAAAATTACTGAGTTGATTACTTACATTAAGACAAACAAAAAATGTATTAGCTACACGATTTTTGAAATTATTTGTTAACATGAGCAAATTTGCACACATTTGCATAAATTCCACCGTTTTGACGGCACATGTGGTGCTGTGGTGGTACCAGCATGAAAATTGGAATGAGTTGACTCCATCGGTCAGCCGACAAGAAACCACTTTAAATTTTAGGATGACTGCAATTTTTCAAGATAGTCACATCTTTAGTAGAGCAGGTATGACATCCTCCTATCTTAAGGAGAAGGACACTTAGCCTATCTTTTGATGGTTCACTGTAAAACATAATAGTCACCAAGACTTAGAAAAAATGAGTAACCTTTACTAATTTGATATAATACTAGGTTTAATCAAGTAACCTTTACTGAAAAACACAATTTACTTATTGTTTTGAGTAAAGATATATTTTTTTACTTGTCCAGAGCGAGTAACATTTAATTACACTATGATTAGTATGATTTACCTATTTATTTGTATTCACGGTTACTTGCCTAGAGCGACTAACCTTTAATTACATTGTGATTAGTATAATTTACTTTTATTTGTATTTAAGGTTACTTTCCCAGAGCGAGTAACCCCTAATTGCACTGTGGTTATAGTAACATTTACTTTTATTTGTATTTATGGTTACTTGGCCAGAGCGAGTAACCTCTGATTGCACAGTGGTTATAGTAATATTTACTTTTATTTGTATTTAAGGTTACTTTCCCAGAGCGAGTAATCTCTAATTTCACTGTGGTTATAGTAACATTTACTTTTATTTGTATTTAAGGTTACTTTCCCAGAGCGAGTAATCTCTAATTTCACTGTGGTTATAGTAATATTTACTTTTATTTGTATTTAGGGTTACTTAGCCAGAGCAAGTAACCTTTAATTGCACTGTGGTTATAGTAACATTTACTTTTATTTACAAGTAAGCTTTACTTGAGCAACCGGGCTTGGCTTGGCTTGACACAGCAGCACAGTCACTACGACAGAAGGAAACAGCGCGTTTTTAAATCTTTTTTCATATCCTGGACTCATTTCATCAGGAAGGTAAGTTTTATAAGTTATACGTTTTATGTATTAAATGTGTTTATCTGGCCGCTGCCGTTATGTATTGGACTAAGAATGGTGGGGGCTGTGTAACCGGGGTTTGGCGAGAGCCATGGAAAGTTCAAATTAACGTTAGTTCGCCACACCGTGTTAAAAGTCCATGTCTTCACATTAAAATGTATTTAAACCACCCGGTATTTGTTTCAAAGAGTGTTGTAATGGATGGAAGTTACAGACACACTTTTCGCCGGTCAAATTCGCCGTTTTGAAACCAAAATAAGTTACCTGAATCGTGAAGATGGAGGTGCGTTCAGTGAACAATGTGTGCTTGCGCCTGAGAGACAGCTGGAGGGGGAGAGGGGGAGAGGGGGAGCGGAGTAAAAATTAGCATTGGGCCGCTCACTGTCACTATGAAAACAGCGGTGGAACCGAGACGTTCCGCAGCGCTGCCAGGTGGAAATTGGGGGTGAGTAGTGAGCAACGTGCATCTTGGTAGAGCACGGCCGCTGTAGCCTGGGTTGAAGGGGGGTCTTCTGGCGTAAATTTATGTTCCAACGCACCGTGATACCGACCCCCCCTCCCGTTGTAGTAGAACCGCGCCAACACCAAGGCTATTTCTCCACGTACAAACCGCGACCAAACAGCCACTTACAGCCACAAATAATACATCAACAGCACCAAACGTCATCAACAGTACAAACAGGGTCCCATCTCATAATACGAGGCATCAATATCTGTTAGCTTAGCCTGGTTTCTATGGAAATGAGACGAAAACTACTCGCCCACTCTTTCCGTGTCCAGCATAGAGTCCAGGCACTGACATTACATACCTCCGTGGCCGACTGGACTCCCCCAGGTCCAGCATTTAGACTCCACCGGCTCTATCCCTCTGTCACTTTTAGCTTCCATTTCCAGCACACAACCACCACCGCAGCTGCCCCTCTTTTACTTTTCTCCTCCATTTCCTTCAGCTTATCATCAGTAAACTCGGTCTCAAACTGATAGGGGCGCCCATCGAAATGAAACCAGTCGTCATTGTTTTCGTTGGTCTTATTTTTTAATCTTTCTTATCTGCATGATAATGTACATCACAACAACGAAGTTCAAAGTTCAGTGTTTTCAACCCTGTTCAACTCGACCGCAGCAGGACTAGTGCGTTTGATTTTAACTCCGGGCCGAGCCGTAAGATGACGTTGATGCGCGGCTTGTCTCATGCTGCTTGTGTGCCCGCGGCGCAGAGCGGCTGGAGAGAAGGAGACGGAGGGTGCAGCTACTGTGAAGCGGGTTCAGTGGGTCAGCATGGTTATGTTATCCTAAAATCGACTTCTCAAATCTTGCCTGGATTATCCTACAGAGGCTAAATATTAATTCAGACACAGTTTCTGATTTGTGAAACCTTTATTCTATTTGTGAAAATGTAATAAAGGCAGATTTCACCATTTTCTCATCATATAGACCACATTAGACCTAGAGGAAAGGTTTCACAAATCAGAAACTGTGTCTGAATTAATCTTCAGGGCCTGTAGATTCATCTAGGCCAGATTGTAGAAGTCTAGGCATAGTGGTTTTTGACCTGGACCAGGTCTAATGTGGTCTATATTCTGAAAAAACAGTGAAATCTGCCTTTATAGGATTTTCACAAATAGAATAAAGGTTTCACAGATCAGAAACTGCGTTATAATGAATGTTTAGCCTCTGTAGGATAATTCAGGCGAGATTTTAGAAGTCTAGGCATAGTGGTTTTTGATCAGGACCAGGTCTAGTGGTCTATATGATGAGAAAACAGTGAAATGTGCCTTTATTGCATTTTCACAAATAAAATAAATGTTTCACAGATCAGAAACTGTTTCTGAATTAATCTTCAGGGCCTGTAGATTAATCTAGGCCAGATTGGAGAAGTCTAGGCATAGCGGTTTTTGATCTGGACCTGGTCTAATGAGGTCTGCAGGTATCAAACAAAAACGGTGAAATCTCCCCTTTAGCGTTTTCACAAATAAAATAAACATTTCACAAATACAATAGCGGATGTCAGGCACAATTAATGTCTTACCTAACATGTCTAAAATGTTTTTACAGCAGGAAGTGTCCTGGCTCCATCTGACCATTGTGAAGCAGCCCTCACTGCCACGTACTCCTCTACGCAGCTCTAGTCCCATCGTTGATGAGGTACAGACATGTTTTTTTATCCAGAGCACCTTACTACATGCAAGGTAATCACATGCACATAGATTGGTCAGTCGTCGTGACTGTTTTCAGTTATTTGCACACTTACAGACTAACATGAACTGGGCTCGATGATTACCCAGCATCCATTCTGGTGGTGTCTATCTGAGTTGACCAGGCTGTGTCCTTTCTCTAGGGTGCAGATGTACAGAGCTCCTCCTGGCTCCATCTGACCATTGTGAAGCAGCCCTCACTGCCACGTACTCCTCTACGCAGCTCTAGTCCCATCGTTGATGAGGATGATCGTTGATGGATTGTTGGACGTTATTAATTAACCGTTTGTACAATAAATCTTTGAGAATGTAAAATGCACACTTGCCAGTGTATGACTTTATTGTCAGACTGTTGGTTTGTTAAACAGCAAGTTGAAAGTTGGTACAGCGTTTTCAGTTTAGATGTACTTTATTACAGGTTTTTTTTTTTACTGTTAATTTGTTATAATAAAGGCCACAATATTATTTGTTTCTGAATTAAATTATATGTTTATTTTATTAACTTGATGTTCCTTAATGTAATCACTAATTAGAGCTCAAGTAAATTATTTAGTAAGTTTTACTAAATAAATGATAGAGTAAACTTTACTAAAGGATCGAGTAAACCTTTCTAAATAAATGATAGAGTAAACTTTACTAAAGGATCGAGTAAACTTTACTAAATAAATGATAGAGTAAACTTTACTAAATAAATGATAGAGTAAACTTTACTAAAGGATCGAGTAAACCTTACTAAATAAATTATTAAGTAAACCTTACTAAGTAAGTGATCAAGTAAACCTTACTAAGTAAGTGATCAAGTAAACCTTACTAAGTAAGTGATCAAGTAAACCTTACTAAGTAAATAATCAAGTAAGCCTTACTAAGTAAATGATCAAGTAAACCTTACTCAGTAAATACTATAGTAAACCTTAATAGCTGGAACGAGTTTCCATGCTTTTTTCTAGTAAGGTTTACTAATTGCGTCTTACAGTGTTGTTTTGATGACAGTTCTTTAAAAAAAAACAAAAAAACATGGCATTTTCACCTAATGATAGATAGAGAGATATTTGTGAAAGGGGGGTGGAGAGATGGAAGGACTTGCAGCAAAGGACATACACTCATTTTACATGGTAGCCTAAGCGCTAAAACTAGTTGGTAAGTTGATGAAAGTGAAGTAAACTCCGTGACTTGGTCCGAAATTTCAAGACAATACACTGGTCCCTTTATGAACCTCTGGAGGCAACTCATTCCAATTTTCATGTTGGTACCACCACAGCACCTTCCTACATGTACCGTCAAAATGGTGGAATTATGCAAATTTATGCAAATTTAATGGGCTATATTTGGGTCTTTTTCGAAACTTTCCCCTAATGGGATTCTTCGGGGCTTTTTTTTCCCTCACTCAGGTCATGTTGAGGATACAAAATAAGTTGAGTTTGCTTCTGTTGCAATTTGTTCAGCCTTTTTTCATAAAATGACTGGACTAAATCAGAAGAGAAGAGGCTCTATTGATTTTTTATGTGAGGAGAGAGGAAATTCATGCTGGTATAGTTTTGACTTCCTTGTTTGTTCCTTGAATGACTCAGACTTATTTCTCAGACTTCAAAATACAGAGAAGAAGAAACTGTGGTTTAGAAGTGATAGTTTTCCAAATGCAGATGTTGGTTTTGCAAAAAGAATTTGTCTATAATTTGTTGGATTGGTGTCCATTAAGTATTTATGTTCTCAGGTCAAAAGAAAATGAGGAACACTTTATAATAAGTATGCAATATGATGTGAAAGTGAATTGTAGAGTAAATGAATAACAATATAGGTAAATGTTCATGCTGCACTTAATTTGAAGAAAAAAATAAAAAATAAAACTATAAAACTAACTTGCAGTAACTGGATTAATCAAATTCAGTTTGTCTGTGGTTTTGCATGTGTTTGCTGTATTTATGAACTGACAAAATTATCTATAACAAGGTACACTAAGCCACAGCAGGTGAAGCACTCATGTAGGAGAAGTAGTAAAGCATAAGGTCAAGGTTGTCATCTGTCAACTGTTAAAGGGGAATTATGCAAGTCTGGTCGCTTTTCCTCTGTTTTGCTAACCCTCCTCTTGGCCATGTACCTTTGTTTTCAACAAAGCCTTAGTCTTATCCATCATAAACGAGATTATGGGTTACGCAGCGTGTTAGGGTGCTGCTGAGACGAGAGCTGGGACACCGGGTTGGTGGCGCTGATCTTGCAAGGTGGGATTTCAGCCAAGAGACACTAGGTGGAAGGCAAGCCTCCATTCTCCCTCGTAACAAGTAACAAGTCATTTATCAAGCCATCAAAATGACTCCAAAGCTGTTTAATTAAGGTAAAAATGTGGCATAAATGAGGTGAAAGTCCTGTTTAGTTCCTCTTTAAGTCAGTTTGTTAAAGGTAGGATTGGAGATCCTGGAAAAACGGTTCTAGCAGGCCACATTTTGAAAATACACAATTCAAAAGCACAGGAACACCCAATGCTTGTTCAGAAAGAAAGCCGTGTTGCCTACAATGGGATTACATTGGATTGCCTATCCCAGTGACAAGGTTTTTCATGATAATGTCACGTGTAGTGGGGCTTCACTGCGTGGCATTGCTAACTTTCTGCCAGCTTCATTCACAGGTAAGAAAACACCAAACATCATAATAAACCATCCAGCTTAGAGGTACTGGAGTGTGGTACATTGAAATACTGGCCTTGTCTTTTGCGCTTCATAACTCATTGAAGACTCTGAGCATGTACGCAATTAGTGCATGAAGAGCAGTAGGCGGAGGAGTGAGAGAGAGAGATGGCAGTTTGATTGATGCATCATGATCCAATTGTCTTGAACGTGGCATTCAACATGATTGGATGATGCTTTAACAGGACTGTCCATTCCACAGGTGACGGACTTTAAATTACTTGGTTGCAACTGGAAGAGGATTTCAAGCAGTAGCAACAGGATTTCAGTAAAAAATGCTCCAGAAAAAGATATCCAACCCTTCCTTTAAGTGTGTGTGTGTGTGTGTGTGTGTGTGTGTGACGTAGCAGTAGCAGTGATAACATCAGTTTTAGCAGCAGCAGTATTAGTAGAAGCAGCATTCTTGTATTAGTGCTAATAGCACAATGTGGTGTCAAGTTGATTTTCACTTCCCTCATGTTTCCTCCAGAGGCTCAGCAGCTTCTTCTCAGAAGAAGCTGAACCTCTGAAACAGGAAATACTTCACAGTAGACACAGGGTCTTCACTTCATTATTCTGAAAACAAATTTGAATATCATTTATCGAGTAAATGCAGAGAAGCAAAACTCTCACTGTTTCCTTTTTTACCTGCGTGATGTGATTATAAGATTATTAGATGTGTAAATCAGTCATCTTCACTATTAAAAAGCATTACTTAAAGGGTTACTTCACTCAAAATCAATACTTCACCAATTTTCTACTCACTGTCATGCCAAGGAAGGGTTCGGAGAACTTTCGGAGTTATCAAAACGCTTTTGGAGTTTGGAGTGCAACAGATTTTTATATAATGGTGGCGGATAGAGCTCACTTTTGAATCGTCCAAAACAAACACTATGAAGCATCCAAATACCTCCATACTGCTCATCCGTACTGACCCAAGTGTCCTGAAGTCGCGACATGAAAAAGTTGTTCAGAAAAAAATTATTTGATCTCTGTTTTTAGCCTAAAATATAACAAATATAACAATAATAATAATACATTTTATTTATAAAGCGCTTTTCAAGAACTCAAAGACACTGCAAACTATAATCTGAATGCTGAATATAATGGTTTTACCCCCATTTTACACACTGGACCTTTAAGAGAAAACAGGCAATATTAAACATTAAGCAAGCTTGAAAAGGTGGATTTTTACAAGGGTATTGAAGGTGGACAGGTCAGAGCAGGATGGGTTTGGGAAGAAAGTTTCAGAGGGAGGGGGCAGCTACACTGAAGGCTCTGTTGCCCTATAGGTCCAGTGCTTGAAGGGCAAGGAGTGGCCAGGGAGCTGTAAATTGTATCGAATTTGGATTGAAAAAATGAGAGGAATATACAATATACTCACCAAACACTACACAAGTCCAACTTTACAGACTGAAAAAATTTAATTTCATTCATTTCATTTATTTTTCTCCATAGACCCAAATCAGTCAACATGTCAACAAAAAACGTTCCAGTGTAGAGTGCATAACACTGTAAGTTGAGCAAATATCAGACAAAAATGAAATATTGTATCCAAGCAGGTTAAAATTAAAGGAAAAAGAAAGAAAAAAAGGAAAGGAAAATCAGGAAAAACAAAGCAAAACCTTGTTACACAAAGTGAAGAAAAGACTCAGAAATAAATTCCCCCGTAACAAAGAGGACACAGGTCAACAAGTCAGGCATTGACATTGTGTGTGGTTCACAGAAATAAGAAATATCGGCTTCTTCCTCTGGTAGATGTTTTGTGTGGTAAGTACTGGGGAGGAAGTGAAAATAGGAAAACAACTGAGTCACACAGTTTTAAAGTGAAACTGATGTTAATAATGCTAATTTTATATCTATATAGCCTAATTAATAGATCCACTGTGCTCTGAACACTTCTAAAAACCTACATACTGTAAATTGATTAATGTGTAATCTGGATTTAAAAGATCACACTGAGACTGAGTTCCTCAGCCGGACATGGTGGAGCACAGGATCGGGGGAGGAGAGAGAAAGAGAAGAGCGATAACTCCTCCCTATATACACCCCTGCAAGGGAAAGAGCACAGAGAAAGTTTAAAAAAAAAAAAAAAAAGAAAGAAAGAAAGTTAGTTACCCTACATGGCCAACAGAGGGGGCAATGTAACATCCATACAGTATGTGATGGATTCAGCATTTATAAAGCAAGTAATCTATCACATGTTATTTGTCAGTGGTTCAGACGATCATTTATAAAGTGTCAGTAAAGGATTAACAAACTGTTAAAAGTCATTACTCTGTTAAAAAGAAAAAAATAATTAAACTTTGTCAATTTTAGATTTAGATTTATAATGAGCATTTGGAGGTTTGGATCTTCAGTAGGCTACAATAAAACCTAATTCACAACTATGAAATCTCAAGAAAAAGAAAAGAAGAAGCTATACCTGTGAGTTTTCATTGGATTCCTCCCCCCACCCCAGCCCATGTAGACACGTGCCTGATACATACGATGATTGAGACATGTACTAATTTGTGTTAACACAACTATTTGTGTGTTATGCAAGATTTTGGAGTTTTTGGTTGTTTGGACAAAATAAGATTTGAATTTTTACAATGAAAAGAGCCACGAATTATTCAATTAATTCAGAAATCTACTTTCCATAAATACAGTGCTGGAATCAAAAAACAACAACAAGGTTTATTTTGAATCTTTTTATTGGTTAGGTCATCCAGCTACCTTACCTTCAAATACTTAAATTAATTTTTTTTTTATTTTTTTTTTTTAAATATTGTCTCCAAAGAGGAAAGCAGAACTAAAAGCAAAAGTCATTCAC
Source organism: Trachurus japonicus (assembly GCF_045865225.1). Classification (NCBI taxonomy): domain Eukaryota; kingdom Metazoa; phylum Chordata; class Actinopteri; order Carangiformes; family Carangidae; genus Trachurus; species Trachurus japonicus. Next base: position 32,174,198 of record NC_140909.1, on the reverse strand, counting down.
ACATATCGTTTAAAATGTGAAAAAAAAAAAAAACAACATAAAATAAAATCAAAGCTCCTCCTAAAACACTCAAATCACAACATCAAACAGATAATAATTGAAATATAACACACTATACACAACTGAATCTATGTATCTGTAAAGAAGTGGTGCAACATGGGCCAGAACAAACACGCCGGTGCACTCATTACGTTCATCAAGTCGGGAGCGGTCTGTACATCCTTCTGTTGCGTTCGTGTGGCTGAATCTCTCTGGGGCTTCCCTCCGTGTCTCCAGGGGCAGAGTCGGGGCTGTGATTAGATGTGGGTGGGTGTCGGTGTGGCCGCGCGGCGCCGCGGGAAAAGGCCGGTCATGATAATGGCTTCTTGATTTAAAAACCGAAGGTGTTCTCCCCGCTGTACGCCACGTATAAAAAGCCATCCTCGTCCTTCTCCTTCTCGTACAGCTGCCCCATCGTGATGCTGCAACAAAATGAGAGGCGGTTACTACGGGAGACCACAGGTGACCCACGACATCCTCTGATCTTATTCCATGTTATTGTGTTTTGCTTCAGCAAATCCACCATTTTCCCCATTTGACATTTCAGATTCATGTCTGGTCCTGAGAGAGACCTGATGTTATCAAATATAAGACAACACCTACTTTTTTTTAAACCTTATCTACTGCTGCAGCAATTGTAATCAGTCTGTCAGGAGACGTGATAAAATCGCTTAGCTCAAAGATTGTTGGTCAGGGAAGATGCTCTACCCCCTTTATACCTCTGTACAGCTGTAGATCCTTCCTTTCTTAATATCCGCTCAATAATTTAAGCTCATCAGTTCAATAGTTTTTAATCAGAACCTTCAATATTTGCCGGAGAATTTTATCATAACATGTCAGATACATATTTTATGAATATTTGAGCAAATGTCAGTTTATGCCAGATATCAAAAGACTTGGATTGGGACCAAGAGAAACTTATTTCTGGAAGACTTGAAAACAAGAAAAAACTTAGGCTAAATCTTTCTAATCTCTTTAATCTTTTGCTTATGTGAGTTTGGACCAAAATAATAATAACACCACTGGTCAAAGCAAAACTTCAGTAATATTGAGCTGTATGTGTCGCTACACTGACCAATGCTGTAATCCTCCCTACTTGTTGCTCTCTGTGACGGGACTAAAAATAGAGACTGAAGGTGCTGGATGATGACCAACCAGCTGGAGAGGAGTGTTGGGTGTAACTGCTGCTCACCCTGGCTGATGAATCAGCCTCTATGTGAAACCTTTACAGTGGATTATTATTTCTTGCTGTGTGGCAGTGTGACGAGTTCAAACATCTCCACCTACTTCTCTTTTTTGTTTAAAATGCAGAGCTGATGCTGCCTCTGTACTCAAACCACAGAAGACACATGATGGCGATAAGAGGCCATGAAGAAGGGACAGTGTCACTTTATACAGACTGTGATGACGCCTGAAATTTCACTGAGTGCCTGCTGATAAGAGCCATAAATATGATTGACTGTACTTTTATCTCAACAGCCTTATATGACCATGAGGTTACAGACTAGTTACAGCTCAGCTGTTCAAACTCGAGCAGAAACGATTCCTCATCCAACTCATCCAAAGAACTTTTTTTTTAGTTTAATAATCCAAAAAAAAAAATGTTGGTGTAATTTTTCAAACTACACCAAGTTCAAGGGAATTACGGCATTATTTGGCAATAATAGTTTTTTGTCTTTTTTGCAAGATCATGTTCTTTCCTTGCAGCCCGGGAGCATCTGATCCCAGCTCAGCTAATCACTACTTCATTGTCCATTTTCTCCCAGACGCCCCTGGCTCTGCTCCAGCTGAGGCTCCAACTGCTCCTCACTCTGCCTCTGAATTCTTCGCCACTTCTTAATCGCAGACTTGTTTTAAACGTGGAACAGATCACATCCATGTTTTCTCTGCCCCTGCAGCAGAGACCGATTATCAGGCTCAGTTTCCTCTACGACATCGAAGACCGTCTGTCCTGTTCAAAATGTAAAACTATCGTGACCTCGACTTTCATGTCAGCACTTGATAACCGAGAGATTCTGTGCCGTCATGCTGCAGCATCTTCACTTCAACAGCTACATCCTGTTTATCTAAGCACTTTATCACTAATGGCAAACTTCACAAGAATCATCATCAGATGTTTACAACTACACGATGCACTAATGACCTAACCCCAGATATCCCTCATATGTGTTGACAGAGATGAAAATAAGCAAACTTCTGTCTAATCAGGGTAAGAGGGGTATAAGAGTTTTTGCTAAAAAATAGACTTTTCAAAAAAAAAAAAAAATGCAATTATCTATTGTATTGCCACACTGTTGCCAATAGCTACACAGCCCTACTGTCATTTTAAAATTTTAAAGCTAAATAGATCTGATTTTTACGACTCTTCCCATTGTTTGTTTGTGTTGTATGAATCGTGTTTTTTTGTTTGCCTGATTAAGATTGTTTTCCTTGTTGTCAGGTCTGAAACAGAGACCTGAATGATCTGATTAATTATGACTAAAAGTAAAAAATAAGTACAAAATCTCTAATGTCCTGGCTCAGACCTGGACTGAGGCACGGTCTTGTCCACAAACAGGAAGATGGCCTTCTCTGAGGGCAGCTGGATGCGTTTCCTGATGATCCACATGAACTGAGCCACTGTGATGTCAGAGGGGACCAGGTACTTCCTCTTGTCGATGTCCACGATCTGTGATCCAGAGACTTTCTCCACAATCACCTGACAAACCACACACACATACACACACACACACACAGATGTGAGTAGAACAACAGGCAACATGTGATGAAAGAAAGCAGACATGGAGTTCCATTATCATCACTCACCGGCACCCTGTCAGGGTACTTGTTGCGTATTTTGGCTGACTCTATGCATCGATGTTCTTCAGGACGGAAACAAAAAGACAAAGACAAAACACTGGCATCAATAAGCTGGTTGTTTCACATGAGAACAGAAATACATGTCTCTTACTCAATACCTCCACTTTTGAACAACATCAGAGGAAACGGGTGATGGACACAGATCAATACTGGACAACTGAGGTGTGAGATCTACGGACGTCCGCTGTGAATTAAGATGCACAGCGACCGTCTGAACTACAGCCATCAATTTGTTCACTTAAAGACGAATGAGCAGCTTTTATCATGAATAAAACATCAACAGCACATTAACTCTGGGATAGTGGTGCCATTTCTGTGCTGGAAGCTGTTACACTAACTTCCTGCTGAAACCATTATCTGATTATTAGCCCCCCTAAGACTATCAGGTGGAAAAGACAACTACTGTATAACCTATGAGAAACAGTGATGTACTTTTCCACAATTCTGTTTTTACATTTTATGACATTTTATCAACAAATTATTTGAATCAGTGATTATAAAAATACACCATAAAATTGTAATCACTCTTCTTTCTGTTTCACTTTTGATCAGGTTCCGTCACTTTTAATTAGGATCCAGGATCCGTGTATTTGACAGATGGCAATAAACCCAATAGTTGTCTGGCTGATGACTGATCATTAGTGACAGATCATTTCAGCTTTAGTCGGGAGCTGAGTCGGCCTTGAGGCCTGCTGCGACTCCTCTGCACAACAACTTCCTTTTCCGTGCCAGTGGAGTTAAAGTCAGGTGGAGACGGATGAATAATCTGATGTTTAGCTGCACAACAGACACATTGAAGCTGCATTGTCCTGCTGCTGCAAACAGCAGGTCAATACAGAGCGAAGGCTCAGCAGCTTAATGTGTCAATACCCACCATTAGCCAGGAAGCAGCTCGTCTCCCCCCTTTACTTGTGAGGACAAAAGACACGATGATTCGTGGACCATACTCACTCAAAGCGTCATTTTGTGAGCGGAGATACGCGAGGAGGCTTTTACATGAACTGACATTAATATTTTCAGCCATTTTTAATGTGTTTGATGCGGTCGACACAGCTAGGCTACAAACCAAAGCCTCCTCTCTCTGAACAAAAGCCTGAAGGACAGGCCAGTCTGTGCGGCCGACGTCTTTTTAAGTTGGCTTTTATAAACATCACCCCCCAATCACACTATCACAGCCCTGAATAACGCATATCCTTCAAGAAAATTAATCTGCGTAGACATTTTCTGACACTATTTGATCACCTCCCTCCTCCCTTACCCAAGGAATGATCCTCTTTGAACATCCATTTCATGTTTGCCGTTTCCGGGCTCTTTTCGCTCGATGTGACAGATTATAAACACGACTTCACAGTTAACTCAGGTTTTCTTCTTTTTGTCTCTCTTTCTGTGTTGTCTGGATGTTAACCTCTTGAGTAGACACTCTAAGGGCGCAGCGGCAACGAGCTCCTCAGCAAAACAACAAACAACAGCCCCGTCTTCGCGAAGAGCCAGCGATGACGTCACGAGAGACCGTACCATTCCGCCCCGCAGCGGAGGGGGAGCGAGCCGAGGAGGAGAGGCAACGTTGTCACTTTCTTATTCCTAAATAATGTAAATGTGATGCTTTAATTAACACATTTCCACCAAATCGACCTATTACAACTACAAACTTTGGATATCCATTGTGGATATGTGATTTTCACACCACCTTCTTGGCAGTGTTCCCTGTTCGTCATGTTTGGGCCTCCCGCATGTTTCTCGCTCTGTGCAGAACATAAACATAACCACAGTGTGTAGTTCATGGCAGGGCGCAGGGCTGCAGTCTCTGCGATAGTACTCATGGGTGGATGAGGCCCGAGGGGTTCCGTGGGCCTGGGCCCTCTCCCACAGAGTCTGTAGGTAGTGACTGTTAACATTGGGTTAGGGTTAGGAATTGAATTGAACGCCATTCCTGCAGAAGTAGCTCACTTGCTGCACCAGACCCTTATGCTTACATACTTACAGTAGCCTATGTCAGACAGAGTTTTGTGTGTGTGTGTGTGTGTGTGTGTGTTTTTTTTAAAATGAAATATAAAATATCTTTTTATGAGAAAATTGTTATGTGTTTTCAATGTTTCTACAAAGAAAAAAAAACAGCATTTGATTTTGAAAACAGACCAAACTGCCTGACGGTTTTTGATGTTTTTGGTTTTGCAGGAAGAGTCAGGGGTTAGCCTAAGTGAAAGTAGTTTGACAATGAGAAAAAAATGTTTCAAGAAATGTGTTTTAGTTGCGAAAAACTGTAATAAAAACAAGTCATGGTCATTGTAATGTAAATGGTTTAATTTTAGCTCCAGAAAACAAAGCATGAATAAAATCACATATATTACATTTAAATGATCTTAAACACACATTGAAGAATGAGGAGGAGGTCCTAGTTCTTGCAGTCCGGTTTATTTCCATCCGTGGGCTGAGCCTTTGTCTGGTTGTTAGGCGGCAGAGGTTTTCCCAGATGGTGTCCGGTGGTGATGCCGTAGGCCTGCGACTCTTGCTCCTCCTTCACTTTAGGCCGGAGCAAGAACCCCCCCTGAAAACTGAGGTCGAACAGCTCACAGGGGGCAAAGGTCAAAGGCTTTTCTGCCAGCAGTCCTTTCAGCCGGCCTCGCCACCCCTCTAACATTGCGGTTCGCACCATGGGAGGACAGTGAGCCGGGCTCCAGAAGATCTGAGGGGCAAGGACCTGAAATCCACAGAAGTGTAGGGTGCCGTTCTGAAGGACACAGGGAGAGAGGCAGGTTCACAAACATCCACCAGCACTGAACATGTACGTGAGGTAATTTCATGGTGTGTACAAGATAGTTTACAGTGGAGAGATGCAGATAAGAAACATGAGGTAGGAGGATATAATGTGCAGTGCAGTTGTAAAATACCTGTAGAGGCCACAGTGTGACGTTGATGTCTCCATTGACCCCATCAGGCTGGAACATGGTCTGTGTTGCTCCGGTAGAGAAGGACAACATCGCCTTCTTATCCTTATTAATGGACACAAAAACACAGTTATCATACAGGCTGAAACATGCTGCCTCTACTTACAGAATCGAAATAAGTTTAGTGCTGGAAACCACTTTTGAGACCAAATCCTGAGTATCAGTATCAGGAGGGTGTTTGTTCCATCAAGCTCGCTTAGCACAAAATCTGGCTTAAATGGCTGAGTCTCGCTTATTTTAGTGAGAGTTCCATCAACGTGGCCAACAATGTTCCATCGAGACTAGCTCCACCTCAGTAACCAAGGAAACATGGTTCTGGCTAAGCCTGACACTTCGAGCTAAGCTCAGACTTTCTGTCCCATTAACCTGAGCCTCAGCTCCGTTCCATCAAAGTGGTTAACACGAATGCCAACCTTGTAACCATGGTGACTTATGCTACGGGGCAATCCTGGTCTGGAGCAGGATTAAGGTGAAGATTAGGCTAACTCCATTTATGTTCAAAAAATGTCCAAAAGACAGTTCTGCCGGTGCTTTTACACACCGTCATGTACCTAATGATAAAATATTAAGATATACAATATAGTGTAATTCATTCAAAAAACGCTAACTATTAAAAAATCAAATCAAATCATGTAGCTACACCAAAAAAGATAAAATTAAAATGAGGTTAGTTTATTAATAACTTTGATGTTTTGACACTTTCTTCGATTGGATTACCTTAGATCCAAATGTTTCATCAGTGTTGCAGTGAGTCCTATCATATTGTGTTGCACCTGTCATGTCTGAATTAGCCTAGTTTTTGTTTTGTTGTTAATGTTTTGAGTAGCTCCATGACAATTTCACTGTGATAGATGTTCAGATGTTTCCCCACACTCTTTCCATGTGTTGTGTTATATTATGTTACAAAATTACTCAGTTCAATTCAATGATACACAGTGACCTCAGCTTCCCCACCTGTCTTGACCCCATCACAGTTGAAGTAGCCTAATACAAGGAAATAATGACAACAGTAGTGTAGCAATAATTAGATAACAAAAAATTGAATCCATGTTGCCTATGTGGTACACACCTTGAAAATGCCGTTGTTGTACATCTTCTCCAGGGAGAAAGCGAAACCTTGTGCCAGGACTCTGTCCATCCAGCCCTTCATGATGGCGGGCACGCTGAACCAGTACAAAGGAAACTGCACAAACCCACAGAGAAACAAATTAATTTCTTTCCTTTAATGTCTTCATTTTGGATGTGTGCTTTTTCTTAATGCTGTTTTGTAGACTATGTGTATCACCTCCATGCTCTGACATGCAGGATAAAAACCAAGCAGCTGGTTTATTCTTTTAATTTGTATGGGATTTAGTGAAGCATACAGGATATGGCTGGCTGGTGTTATTTTCTTGTTGCCATGCAATACAATAAAAAAGAAAAGCAGTATAATGTGTGTGCTACTCTGTAATTGATCTCCAGGTGTGACAGCCACACCTCTCACCCCCTCACACTTTGATTTGTCACAGCCAGAAAAATCTCAGCCGTTACCAATAACAATTACAACAGTTGTCGCCCCAATGAGTCATGGCAATGGGCAAAACAAAGGCCCAGACGCTGACACAGAAAAACAGAATGCAGTCGCCTTTAAAGCAGAAGTATGATCCGGTCGTTTTGGCTAACTTCCTGCCAGAGGATGGAGTTAGCAGTCCCCGCCCTCGTCCCTACGTCACCACATTCACGCGCATCCCTTGGCTGCACACACAGAGAGGACTGCCCCTTTATACCGTTCTCTCTCCTCATTGGATAAAGGTTGTAGGATACAAGGAAAGTTTTCTCCTCGGCTTACAGCAGAGCAGAGTGACTGACAGACCCGTGTTTCAGACCAAACACTCTATACAAGTGATTGCTGTCGGAAGATATAACTATTTAAGACTTATATTAACACAAACATTACGCTTACTTCTGCTTTAACATTATTATTTTTTACATGTGTACAAGTGTTAATCTGCTGTGGTGAAAAAATAACACCTGTGACTTTGATGTCACTACTGCTGATACAAGTCAATTTAAAATCACTGTTGTTTATTGCAGATAATTCAAAAAACCAGTGTGTGTAAGTCCATCAAACAACACTTTTTGACTCCCCTCCCCGCACTCTGGCTCTCAGCTCAGTGGTCACTGTTTCTCCTTAAAACAGGTCACAAAAAATGTTCCTAAACAAAAGTTGGTGTAGGATATATCTTAACACTGTCAAATAAAAATAGAAGTAAAGAGCACATTTATGTGGAACTACTTTCTTTGGTGTAGTAATCCACACAGTCCACCAGACCTACTGTAACTAAAAGGACTCTTCACAATAAATGTCATTTTAATTCATATACTTTTTACATGATGAGATAATGGTACAAGTGAGTGAGTCTGTTAGCTGAGAGAGTGTGTGGGTGTGTATAATTTAATTATTTTTATTTTATTTATGTATTTTTTAAAGATGCTAAGGAATTTGCTGAAGTTTTGTTGTATTTCTTGACAATGACAGCATCTATCTACAAAGATGATTGAACTTGACCTGATGTTTTCACTTTTCATGGAAATAAACGTCCTCCATAGTCTATAAAGTCTTGTCTAATGCTGTGAGTTAGAAGTGTACACATAGCTGCACTCATGATGCAAAATGTTAAGCCCAGGTTAAACGCAGGTACGGCACACCTGTAGCTGTACCTGTTGTGAGGTGTGAATAATATTTTAGAAAACATAAAAGTCTTTTCTCTATTTCAGAGGAGATAAACTGGAGGTGTTTGATATGTTTGGTGTTGCAAGAAGAGTGAATCAGAGGTTTGGTGAAAGTGGTTTGATAGTTGAGTTTTGTGTTTACAGTTCTGAGAAAATCAGAGAGGAAATGTCATGCCAAGAAATGTGTTTTAGCACTTGTGACTCCACGCAGGGCAGACCGGAGAGGTGGGGTGTCTGACCTGGAAGACAATGAGTTCGGCCTCCTCCACTTTGCGCTGCTCTGCCACGATGTCCTCACTCAGGCGGCCGTCCATCCAGGCGTGCATTGTCTCATCTCCATACTTGAAAAGTTCCGGCTCCTTCAGTTCACCTGCACATGATAAACTCCATCAGGACTTAAAGGACACATAAGGTGATGTTCCATAGTTTTTGTATCCTGAAAAGTAGCATAAGTAGCAAAAGTGTAGAGACTACAGATGGATATTAGCTGGGAGCTAAATCTGGTGCAACCATCCTTTCATTTTTTTCCCCTTTAAATGTTAAATGTTATTAAACTAATAAACTAAACTAAACTATATGTGTATCCATTAATCTTATGTTTCCGAACCATAACGCTTCCCTTCCTGCTGCCCCAAATAGTTACTAGAGCACTCCATGTGGATTAATCCACAACCAATACATTTACAGTATGAGTTGTATCATGTCCTGGACTTGGACCTGAAGGCCACAGACAGAGGTGGGAAGTCAGTAGGTGTTGAGAGAGACAGACAAACCAATGATGTCCTCCTGTGTGGCACTGGCTCTGAAGTTCATGGCGTAAAGGTCGGACACGATGACCCTGAATCCCTGCTCCGTCAGCTCCTCAACAGCCACATCACGAACCGCTGCATTGAATGAGCCCGGGCTCTGGTGGGCATACACAATCAGAGCCGTCTTCTGAGCTGTCTCACACACACACACACACACACACACACACACACACACACACACACACACACACACACACACACACACACACACACACACACACACACACACACACACACAGACTCATCAGTTCAATTCAATTCAGGAAACTTTATATGAATATTGTGATATTGTGGCCGAAACATTTCACAATATAAGTCTTCTGAACAAAAACAACAATTACACTAAAAAAGTGCAAAACATAATGATGACAAAATGATATTATCACATGCATATCATTGATACAATATAATTATTGTATCAATGTGTTGCAGACAGAAAGTTGTTAGCTTTGATGGTTGTTGGTTTCTGTTACTAATTTTGAACTGATGATGGTGCTAGAGGAAAATTTAAGGATCAACAAAGAAAGATGAATGTTTGAACAAAATCTCACAACAATACAGATTTTTTTTTAATTTCCATTGTCATTTTTTTGCAGCTTGTGTTTCGTCAAATTGATGAAGGTATTTCAGCAGCAAGTTTGTTTATTTGCATTATTTATTTTTGTTTAGCTCTCAGGGCCACCATACAAAATAGGGGAGAGGTGAAAATGTGGCTTATAAAGGAACACAAATTACAGTAAGTATACAGTATATCAGTGAGTACAGTATTCACAGTGTATTTTTAGTATGTTAGGTGAAAAAATGGCACTGACATAAAACACAAAGTGCATATTAGATTTTTGATATGTGTAGGTTGATAAGTTGACGATAGGTTGTTCTAGCTGATTGTATACAATAATTATAATTATAATAGAAAGTTATGAATGCAATGATATTGCTAATGATTGATATTCATAATAACAATCATCAAAGTTTTAACACTTTCTACACTTACTGGTGTAAACATGTTGTAGCTAAATGTAGCTAGTGTTGTTTTGTTGTTTGTTGTTTGTTGCTAAACAACAATGACCTGTGCCCTCTTTCTCTCGGGGAGTAAAGTCTATGATTAAAATAATGATAATAATTACAACAATACAATTTAGTGTGTCATAAACAGTTTATACAGTGCATATAGAGGCTAAATAAGTTAAATGTTGAATAATATGTTGGGGTGACAGAAAAGATATGGATCCTCTTCTCAGACCAAGAGGATTAGTTATTGTTGGAATAATACAATAGACAATCTAAATGAATTAAACTTTTTATGTTCTTTATCTACTGTGTGAAGTCACAGTAATAAAATCTGATTTGTCCACAGAGAGGTGAATGATTTACAGATTTAAGGCAGATTTAAGTGTGAGAAAAGCTTTAACTTAACCTAAACATTCAAGACAGATTTCTATGTTAACACCAACTGCATCTGGTTGTAAACAGATATTGTATTTGTCAGCATAAACTGTATTTTACTTGCTTACTACAACAGTGTGTAATAAACTATATACTTTAACTATAAACAGCACACAAAAAATAAAAAGGTACAGCTTTATAGCTGATTTAATTCATATGTGAGCACCACATGATATTGAGCTTTGAAACAAATGGTTGATCTCCTGAGATAAGTCTAATTGTTTTCTAGCCCTTAAGGTGCAGCACAGAACGAAATCAAGATATTTTCTTCACTAAGAGCAGAAAAAAAGTACATTTGTTCAGCAGCAGTGTGAATACATTACATGAAGCGTGACCAGACTTTGTCTTTGACTTTACTGTAAGTGGTTTTCACATGCACAGACTGATTTGAGTAGAAAGCAGTAAAACAGGCAGAGACTTACCCATGCTGCCTGTCTGCTGGATCCTGGTCTGCACTGTGGATCTGGGCCGGGCCACCTTTATAGACCCGGTGGCTTTCTTTGCGTGAGAAACATGCTTAGATTAGATATCAGATGGAGTAAACGTGTCTGAGTCTCACAGCTACACACTGGAGGAGAAAAAAAAAAAAACCTCTGCTGTCAGACTGCAGGACCGGTTTAGTTCCTGGCTGAGGAGGAGGAGTGTGTGTGCGAGCCAGCCAGCGGGGCTGTCTAGTCACTGGTGCAGGGGAATCAGATTGGTTTCATTTGGCCTGGAAAAGAATGTTTGGGTCACTTTTAAGGGATAATCCGAGCAGGTCATGTGGCTTAATAAACGCTTTAATCCCACTTAATTTCACCTTATTAGCAGGAAAGTAGAGGAAGGTGTCAGTTTAGTAAAGCCTTAGCCGTTCCCTCAAGTCCCGGTGTTTACGTCACCTGTCACCTTTTGTTTTTTGTCTGACTGACTGCGTGTGGAGCAGTAGAGAAAACTTCTCACACATCTTAGAGGAAATAGAAGTGAAAAAGTATCATTTCATATCATTTTAAATTAGGCAGTAACCAAATTTGTCTTAATGGTAAATAGAAATCCCACTTTTTAACCAAGCCTTAAATTAATTACTTGTTTAATTCAGATGTACTGTGCTTTGACCCTGAAAAAATAAAAACTATTATATAAAACAATCAATGATAAAAAATAAAAAAATCTTGGAAACACAATGAGCTCCATTCAGTGGCTGTTCAGACATTCACCCTGCTCCTCTTTCTGTGTAATGCGGCAGGAATGCTACATAGAAACCTCTGTCACCTGCTGGATCACCTGGTTTCTCGTCCTCAGACTAATCAGACATCAGACAAGCAGATCTCACACAGAACTCAGTTCAGTTTACCCAGGGTTCACAGGAAACAGGTCCTCTGTGGAGAGCTCGGACCTCACGGCTCCACTCTCGTCTCTGCTCCTGTGTTTTTATCTTTGTGTCCACTATACTGTTTCTGGGTCACGTTGAGTTCCACTTCACTGCTGCTTCGTGTATTATCCTCCTGGGGATCAGACGCACCCTCTGCACGTCACATGTCAGACTGGTATGTAACAAGGCAGGAATGTGACACGGACACTTCTGTCACCTGCTGATCACCTGGAGGAGCCTTGGCGCTGAGACCTGCCCAGGTTACCTGCCATGGGGGACATTTTTCAGATGCTCGGCTTACACGTAAAGAGCTGTGATGTAACTGTGTGCAGCAGCAGACACAACAGTCAAAGTGTGCCAGGTTTATATACATATACAGTATTGTTATTGTACACTCATCAAAGGTCAGAGGTCACAAAGGCTTGAGACTTCTTTTTTTCTTTCTTTCTTTTTATTTATTCCAACCAAGGCAATTTCACAATTTGACAATATCATCACAACATTCCTTCCATTGGTTGGAAGGGAGCAGGGAGAAGATACATCTTATATTGCCTGCCCCTCACTCAATATCTAATTATTCTAGTAATCTATCACTGAGCAACATTCTTGCCATTAAACATACAAAACAACAACAACAACAACAACCAATCACCATAAAACAAAACAAAATAAAACAAAACAATTGTTTAATACAGTAGGCTACCATTAAAATGACAGTGAGAAGCACATGGTGAAGAAGAAAAAGACCCTAATGAAGTTTGACCAACAAAACTCAGTTAATAGTTGAGTAGTCTACTAGTCTCATACTAGTTAAGTTCAGTACAAATGAGTACAAATCAAATTAACTCTTCCTCATGTCCATTTGTACAGCACATTGTAGGACAATTCAAAGTTCAAATGCAAAACAAACATTACACTCCCAGATATGGAGCTACCACAGGTAGAGGTTCAAACACAAATTGTATCAATAAGTCAGCGCACAGCAATTATGCATGTATGTCCTATATGGTTTCATAGTAAATTCATGATAAGTTTATGCACTCATTAAATGTATTCTAAATGCAATTAGTCTACTTGCCAAAAATGAGTACCCGGAAATGTTGAGTACCCCAAAGTTTTATGTTAAAATATATAGTATGGGTCCCCAGTATTCAGAAACTGCCGGATGCTAACTTATATATATTGGGCAATTAGCACAATTGACATAATTAGCATAAATTAGCATAGTTTCCTATATGGGCAATATTTCAGCAAAATTGACTTGGCTGATCTGGGCAATATTGGAGTGGTTTTAGGGGTTATTGATGATGCTGAATCCATTTCTGACATTTTCAAAATTCAAAATGGCTGTCTAAACCGGAAGGGACCAGATTGAAATCCATCAAAATCGGCCCACTGGCGGTTTAAATCTGGTCACTACCGGTTTAGACAGCCATTTTGAATTTTGAAAATGTCAGAAATGGATTCAGCATCATCAATAACCCCTAAAACCACTCCAATATTGCCCAGATCAGCCAAGTCAATTTTGCTGAAATATTGCCCATATAGGAAACGATGCTAATTTATGCTAATTATGTCAATTGTGCTAATTGCCCAATATATATAAATTAGCATCCGGCAGTTTCTGAATACTGGAGACCCATACTATATATTTCTAACATAAAACTTTGGGGTACTCAACGAATTGGGTTCACAATGGGGCCCTATGGGCTGGCAAGTAGACTAAATCAGTAGCCTAAAGTTTGGGACTGAGGATTAGGGAGCTAAAGGACCAAAGTAAAACGGTTAGCATGTTAGCATTTAGCTTTGCAGCCTGTTGAATTTTTGTTGAGTTTTGACTTATTATTTCCTGTTTTAATCTGCACTAGGGGTAAACACAGGTGTGCTCAAGGCTTCTGTCTAAATATGTGTACCAGAAAGAACTGTTTGGATGAATGTTTCAACTTCATGAGGACTTATGGGCAGTCGGACTGACGTATGCTCCCCTAGGCTGAAGTAGTAGCTTTTGAGCCTAGCCTTTTAATAATTCAAAAAGCAAAAATAATATTACAGGAGATAACTAGAAAATTTCCTCTCGGGAAATTTTGAATGGGCCACGGGAGCTACTGCGGGTTGTGCCATCTCTGTCAACATGGGAATCAAACCCACGATCTTAAGGTCAAGACAGAGCTGATCAGACAGACACATGATCATCTTTCTATAAGCACTGATATGGAGGAGCTGTAACCACATTAGGTTAAACAAGTTTGTCTTACAAATTCTGAAAAAATTATGTCTGTAGAGTGTAAATTGTGATGATGTCACGGACTCTGACACGAACATTATACACACCCATTATAAACTCATAATTTCTCCAAAAATGATCATGGTCATTGATCAGGGATTGATCAAAAACTATATGACCTATCAAAACGTGGAGTAATATGACAATACACAAGACTTGTGTCTACTGTTTAAAGTTTAAATGGAGTCTCTAGGTGAAAGTATGCCTGAGCAGTAGACTTTTGTTAAACTCCAATGATTGGTCTTTTTCGGTCTTTTTTTTCTCGCCCGTCCCATTGACTTACATGCAAAATTTTTGCGCAGTTTTTCGCGACTACGTCGCGAAAAATTCGTAAACTGTTGAGAAAAGTAATAGCACACCGATCCCGATCAGGACGCACGTTTTGATATATAATTTGTCCTGCAACTCTTCGAGTTGCAGGACTAGTAGCGCATCGAAAATCGGCCGGAAGTGGAAAAATAACTAGAAAAAGCATTTCCAAGAATGGAAATGGTGTGATGCAAGCAGTGATCACCATACAAATGTTTGACCAAGGTTGGAATCGAACCCACAGCCTCATGGTCATTAGACTTCCACTCTGCCTCTAGGGATCTGACATCAAGAAAGCTTGAGAGTCAAGCTTGAATGACTTAGAATGAAAATTTCTGTGAATTTCAGGCTGAGAGCAGCAGTTTCAACATGAAGCAAGTTATCAGAAGTCAACAGAGGACGACTGGGAAAATAATTCACTATAATTGTTGTTGAGGCAAGATTTGAACCAGCAATCTTCAGGTCTCCAGACCAGCAAGCTAACCACTAGGCTACAGACAGAGACACTACGTGAAGGGTAAAGAAAACCTTTGATAAGAGGATCACTGGCTTCTGCTTAAAAAAAAAAGTAAGGAATCGAACCCATGACCTCATGATCAATAAACCTTTACTCTGCCACTTCGCCACAGAGAGCACAGACATAAGCATGTTGCCATTGTAATGTGATGATGTGCTGCAAACGGTGGCAGAAGCAATTAATGCGTCTCTTAACGAACACCTGTAACCAACTGGACTACAGACAGAGTTGTGGAGAACTCTCAGCATTGGGCTGAATGAGAGCAGAGAGCTCCCTGGCTGCATTTAAAAAATATTTTAAATTATTATCTAAGTCTCTTTGCATTTTTGACCAGAATTTTAGCCAGAAGACAAGTGTGGCTACAAAACTGGAGAAAATAATTTGTCTAGAGTTTAATTTGCAGAAAAAGTTAAATATTTTAAAAAGTATAAATAGTTAAAAAGAGAAAAGTAATGCCGATAAAGTTCAAAAAAAGCTGCACGTTTTGATATATGAATTGTTGAAATAGCACAACACCTAACACACTAACCATATGGCCACAAAGAACCTGAGTTACAATGAGCTTTATACTATGAGGAATCAAAGACTGTCCAATGACAGCTGAATAATTGGAATCAAAAGTCAAGCAATGATGTGAAATGACTGAGGCAGGAATCGAACCCACGACCATATGATCACTAAACCTTTACTCTGCCACTCGGCTACAGAGAGCACACTGCTTTCAAGACTGTTGTCATTCATTGTAATGTGATGATGTGCTGCAAACTGGTACGAGTAATCAAGGAGATAACAAACACCTGTAACCAATTGAAGGCGGGGGAGGAGAGCAGAATTCAACATAACATAACAAGAGTCCTTCCCTTGGATTCGAACCAGTGACCTTAGGGTTGGCAGGCAGTTACCCTACCCCCTACACTACAGTGGAGTTGTGAAGAAGAGAGGTTGAGACTTTGATGAATGTGAGATTTTTTGTGAAAAAGTTAAATATTTGAAAAAGTATAAATAGTTAAAAAGAGAAAAGTAATGCCGATAAAGTTCAAAAAAAGCTGCACGTTTTGATATATGAATTGTTGAAATAGCACAAAGTATGAAGGACTAGAAGAAGACCGTAAAAAGGCGGAAGAAAATGGCCAAACAGAAGAACAATAGTGTGACTGCTTCAGCAGTCACACTAACTAGAAAAAGCATTTCCAAGAATGGAAATGGTGTGACTGCTGACAGCAACTGAACGCTGTTGCAGAATTAGCAAATAGTGCAAGCAGTGATCTCCATACAAATGTTTGACCAAGGTCGGAATCGAACCCACATCCTCATGGTCATTAGACTTCCACTCTGCCTCTAGGCCACAGTGCACACACAGTTGCAGAGACTGTTGTCTGTTAATGATCTGCACACTGTCAACATCAAGAAAGCTTGAGAGTCAAGCTTGAATGACTTAGAATGAAAATGTCTGTGAATTTCAGGCTGAGCACTAACCATATGGCCACAGAGAACCTGAGTTACAATGAGCTTTATACTATGAAATCAAAGACTGTCCAATGACAGCTGAATAAGTCAAGCAATGAAGTGAAAAGACTGAGGCAGGAATCGAACCTATGACCATATGATCATTAAACCTTTACTCTGCCACTCGGCTACAGAGAGCACACTGCTTTCAAAACTGTTGTCATTCATTGTAATGTGATGATGTGCTGCAAACTGGTATGAGTAATCAAGGAGATAACAAACACCTGTAACCAATTGAAGGCAGTGGAAGAGAGCAGAATTCAACATAACATAACAAGAGTTCTTCCCTTGGATTCGAACCAGTGACCTTAGGGTTGGCAAGCAATTACCCTAACCCCTACACTACAGTGAAGTTGTGAAGAAGAGAGGTTGAGACTTTGATGAATGTGAGATTTCTTGTGAAAAAGTTAAATATTTGAAAAAGTATAAATAGTTAAAAAGAGAAAAGTAATGCCGATAAAGTTCAAAAGAAGCTGCACGTTTTGATATATGAATTGTTGAAATAGCACAAAGTATGAAGGACTAGAAGAAGACCGTAAAAAGGCGGAAGAAAATGGCCAAACAGAAGAACAATAGTGTGACTGCTTCAGCAGTCACACTAACTAGAAAAAGCATTTCCAAGAATGGAAATGGTGTGACTGCTGAAAGCAGCTGAACGCTGTTGCAGAATTAGCAAATAGTGCAAGCAGTGACCACCATACAAATGTTTGACCAAGGTTGGAATCACAATCTCATGGTCAGTAGACTTCCACTCTGCCTCTAGGCCACAGTGCACACACAGTTGCAGAGACTGTTGTCTGTTAATGATCTGCACTGTCAACATCAAGAAAGCTTGAGAGTCAAGCTTGAATGACTTAGAATGAAAATTTCTGTGAATTTCAGGCTGAGAGCAGCAGTTTCAACATGAAGCAAGTTATCAGAAGTCAACAGAGGACGACTGGGAAAATAAATTAACCACAACAAGTAAGTAGAGGACACTTTTGTAAAAATAGTGCAAGCAGTGATGACCATACAAATGGTTGACCAAGGTAGGAATTGAACCCACAATCTCATGGTCAGAAGACTTTGACTTTGCCCCCCGATTGCATTGTATAATTACAGATTCAGCGCATAGTGTAAAACTATGCAATTTGCACTTCCTTTTCTGCTGATATGTGCTCTAACACAAGAAAAATGCCACAGGAACATGTGAAAAGCTCAAAAAACACGATTTTCACGGGAGTGGGTCTTTATCATTAGAAGTTTGTCGAATTTGAATGAAGTCTCTAGCAGAAAGTACAACATGAATGAGGCAGGACGAACCCATGACCTCATGATCAGTTGTGAATAAGAGAGGTTGAGACTTTGATGAATGTGAGATTTTTCAATGATGCTTAAAATAAAGAGAAATTAAAAAGCACTTAACAGCAAGTTACAAAGTTGATGTGAAAAAAATGCATTGAGCTGTATGAGAGCAAATTATTATCTAAGTCTCTTTGCATTTTTGACCAGAATTTTAGCCAGAAGACAAGTGTGGCTACAAAACTGGAGAAAATAATTTGTCTAGAGTTTAATTTGTGGCCATGCTGACAGTTTAGCCAGAAAAACTCTGAATGTTTTTTTGCCTCTCCCCACTCTAGCACCACTCTAGCTCTGCTCGTTAGACGCAACACACACACATTATAAAGCTGAAAAAAATCAGAAAAAGTTAAATATTTTAAAAAGTATAAAGAGTTAAAAAGAGAAAAGTAATGCCGATAAAGTTCAAAAAAAGCTGCACGTTTTGATATATGAATTGTTGAAATAGCACAAAGTATGAAGGACTAGAAGAAGACCGTAAAAAGGCGGAAGAAAATGGCCAAACAGAAGAACAATAGTGTGACTGCTTCAGCAGTCACACTAACTAGAAAAAGCATTTCCAAGAATGGAAATGGTGTGACTGCTGATAGCAACTGAACGCTGTTGCAGAATTAGCAAATAGTGCAAGCTTGAATGACTTAGAATGAAAATGTCTGTGAATTTCAGGCTGAGCACTAACCATATGGCCACAGAGAACCTGAGTTACAATGAGCTTTATACTATGAGGAATCAAAGACTGTCATGACAGCTGAATAATTGGAATCAAAAGTCAAGCAATGAAGTGAAAAGAATCGTACCCATGACCATATGATCACTAAACCTTTACTCTGCCGCTACAGAGAGCACACTGCTTTCAAGACTGTTGTCGACGCAATACACACACATTATAAAGCTGAAAAAAATCAGAAAAATAATAAAACAAAAGCAAAGTTTAAGACGTTTTCCTAAATCATAAAGCAATATATCAATCATCATGCAGTAGATCAATGTCAATTATAGTCTATCAAAGTTGTATTACTTTATGTTTGAACATTCTTTTGTCGCATCTGTTCCATCGGCTCATTCCCCTATAACAGTTGTACATCTGTTTTTTAGTTGCTCTCTCTTGTTTTGAACAATTTCTCAGTGCAGTATTGGAGTAGCTAGATTGTGATGTGCTTTGTTGAGCTGGAGATACTGGTGAAGACCCAAAAAGTTGCACCTAATTTCCATCCGTAGTCCCGACATATAACAGACACAGAATTTAAAATACAACGGAGAAAGCATAAAATATAAACAGCAAAAAAGAGAAACGCAAAATCAGAAAATCAGACAGGAAATCTGGGAGCACCACTGTAGTAACCCACACAGGAGTCCTTGTATTCCAGGAAAATTTGTTTTACTTCAACATAACTGGAGTAATGCAGGTAGGTCACACATGGGCACACATCACAGCAAGATGACCCTGAACATCAACAAGCATCTCTTCTTCTCTACCATAGACTGTAAAAAAATGTGTTCTCTACATGTATAATTTTTCCTTCCACCAACTGCGCCACCTTGTGGCCTTCTCATTACTACAACCACCTAAGTGTTGGCATCATCAGGAGCCATTTCTTTGTGGCAAGGCAGAAACTGTGACAGTTCTTGTTGATTTTCAGGTCACTTGGAGTCTGTTCCATTTATCGGATGGCTTAAATGGAAAAGGCAGATTGACCAAAGGATGACTTTCTTTCTGGGATCTGTCTGGAGTCCAACATGGCATATACACAGCATCTCATGTATCGGAGTATCATGGCATTGAAGTACATTTTTGCAGCGTCAGTTGTTAACAAGTTCCTGATGTGACAAAAGTTCATGATGTTAAATTTCTAGACAGCTCCCTTCCAATGACTTTTATTGAGTAGCCTACTTTGCGTAGCAGAAAAGACTGCTCGAGAGAAGTCATCTGTTCCAGATTCACCTTCTTGAAGGCCTTCCAAAAGAGGGTTGTCTCGCCGCCATCAGCAGCCTCAGCCCCAGTCGAAGTGGCAGTCCATTGTTTTCCCACTGCCCTTTGTTCGTTCTTGTGCTCCTTGCTCCTGTGTATCCTGCCCAGTTTCCCTGCGAGTTAAAACAATTATTTTTAGTTGCACCATATTTAGTTTTCGTGCCCACAAACCTATATGTTATGTATAGGAACTGTATTCATGTCAGGGGCTATACCCTGACATTACGTAATAAAGTTTCTGTGTTTACCTCAGGTGGTGGTAGAGATCTTCTGAACATGTGTCCATAAAAGTTCTGATAAATTTAAAGACGAAGACTTTGCCAATTATGGCAAAGGATGATCCTATAATTGTATATGTTTCATGTTCATTTCATTGCCTCTATTTTTTGCAATAAAATAAAGGTATCACCTATGTGACAAATTAACATAGCCTATAGGTGACATGTGTATCAAATTATCATTGTTTGACTTCATTTCATCTTGTTCAACATAAGAGAGAGGACACTGCAGCACATTCACACAAGGTGTGATGACATTGGATGTTTGTGTCCAAGCACACAGCACCGCCTGCTGGAGAGTAATCAGAACTAAAACAGCTGGATGTGATGCTGTGGACCTGTTAATTAAAGGCTACACTCACATACTTTCCAATATTTGTAGCATGAAAGAGAAGCATAAAACCCAGATTTGTCATTATCTATAAAATAAATTCTAAAATTCAGAATACACAAGTGTGAGTGTGTGTGTTGCAACAGTATGGAGCTCTTAATCTGGTGTGTTTGTCAGGTAATGCAGGACTGGACCCAAGATGCAGACTGAACAAAAAGGTCCTTATTTTAACCTTGCTAACAGTAGCCTACTCAGGGACAAGGAACACCAGGCAAAGACGCAAGACAAATCGCATGGACAACAACCAACGAAGGACGAAGGGAAACACGGAGGTTAAAAACACAAAGACACATGGGAATACACAAACGACGCAGATCATGACAGTGTTCAAAATGTGATGCAAAGTAGTTAGGTGTGTTTGCCATTGTAGCTGTTATCTTTGTAACACAAACAAAAACTGCATGGTTTAGTCTGTGTGTGTGTGTGTGTGTGTGTGTGTGTGTGAGTCAAGTAGGCTATGTTAGTTAACCGTCAGCCGTCGTCTGATCCTAACCCTTTCGTCATTATCTTCAAGACCTAGGCATACTGAAAAATTGGTTGTACAGTAGTAGGATAACACTTTAACTACAGACTCTTACTTATAACTAACTGACTCTATATTACAACTCATCACACACATCTTTCAGACAGGAAGGGGGGGCTGGGGATGGTTGCGACATGGATCAGTTAACACCTCCAATTTCTCCAAGAACAAATTATGAACCATCTGATTGACTCTGTGCTCAGTTTAGTCCTTCTTCCATATGTGAGTATAGCACCCTATGGCAGACGTAGCCAAATTAAGAAGGGGAAAAACAAATTTTGATGTTAGAACGTTTTTTTTAATATATGCTTCATTTATTTCTATGATAGCATTGCCCGCTTATCAAACTTAAATCACATTTGTTGTGTGTCTATGTAGATAGCCTACATGATTTCCAGAGATGGCAAAAGTACCCAGATTCTTTACTCGAGTAGAAGTAAAAGTACCTGTGTAAAAAACGACTTAAGTAAAAGTGAAAGTACTGATCCAAATATCTACTCAAGTAAAAGTAAAAAGTACAGGCTCTGAAATTTACTCAAAAGTAGGCCTATTATTAAAAGTAAAAAGTATTTCCATTGCACGATTCACTGCAAAGCAAATAACCACACGATAATTCATCTTGAATCCATTTCATCAATGTTATTGTTCACATAGCCTAAGTTTACCTGCCGGACACAAAATGTATCCTAATGTACTTCACTATGGTGAATCGTAGGCATTTGTATTGTACACAGAGGTGGCAAAAGTACTCATATTCTGTACTTAAAGCAGAAGTAAGCGATCCAGACGTTTTGGCTAATGCTGCGTTCCAGGCAGGCTTTTGAAACAACACTTACAACTTTGTAGCGTTCCAGGCAACCCACTCGTGTTTTTCCGACCTGTTTTACCTGTGAAAGTCACTATAACGGCCACTCGTAACTTCTGACCCGTGAACTCGTACCAGATCGAACTGGTACGACTTCACAGGTCGGAAAAACACGAGTTACGAGTTGCCTTGAACGCACCATAACGTCTTGTCAGCAGATGGAGTTAGCAGCCCCCGCCCTCGTCATGGATCTATTGGTCCTCGTCCCTACGTCACCACATTCAGGCGCATCCCTTGGCTGCACACACAGCCCTGCATGCCGTTCTCTCTCCTCATTGGATAAAACTTGTAGGATACGAGAAAAGTTTTCTCCTCGGCTCAGAGCAGAGCAGAGTGACTGAGAGACCCGTGTTTCGATCCAAACACTCTATGTAAGTGATTGCTGTTGGAAGATACAACTATTTAAGACTTATATTAACACAAAAATATCGCTTACTTCTGCTTTAAGTAAAAGTAAGAAAGTACAGGCTCTGAAATGTACTTTCAAAGTAAAAGTAAAAAGTAAAAATGAATTTTTGCCGTTAATGAAACCTACATCATTTGATAATTTTGTTAAACAAAAAAAGTTCAGACAGAATTATCAAGGTTTGAACCTGATTGATTGAACTGACCAGAGACAGTGTTTCCCAACGTTTGGGCCGCCACAGACTCTCACAAAATAATAACAATAAGAATTTTTAAACAGCGTTTCACCACCTCTCATCTCTGCCAGTCAGTCCACCTGCCGTCTCTCTCGCACCACACATACACGTACGCGCACACACGCGCACACGCGCGCACACGTACACACAGACACGGGCGCATGGACAGGTTGCGCTTTGCCGCTCGTAAACGATAAATGCGCTATATTGCGCAGATTGTACAGTGTTCAACCACCCCGTCGGATAGTCCGACCACCATCGCTTCCTTCCTCCATGCTGCTGCCTCCATGTCGCTGCTACAGTACAAGTTGGTAACTCGGTTCTCTCTCTACCGCCCCCCCTCCCTCCTCCCTCTTGTTCTCCCTCTTTCCCTCTCTAGTTCGTCACGTCTTTTACCGGTGCTTTTACGTCGTGTCAAAAAAAAAAAGTAACGAGCCTGTTTTTACAATGTAAGGAGTAGAAAGTACATATTTTTGCGTATAAATGTAGGGAGTAAAAGTAAAAAGTTGTCAGAAAAATAAATACTCAAGTAAAGTACAGATACCTGAAAAATCTACTTAAGTAGGCTACAGTAACGAAGTATTTGTAGCTACTTCGTTACTTGCCACCTCTGATGATTTCATGCAAGTTGTTAGTGCTAATGTTTTAGTTGTTAGCTGGAAGATATAGTCCCGATTAGAGCACTGGAAAAGAGAGTAGAGACACGCATTGGTCAAGTGGAAACGCCCCCTGGTGGCGGGATATGGGTATTGCAAACGCGCCCAAGAGCTGGCATCTCTGCAGTGTTGGTGAATGAGTAGTGCGGTATTTTCAATAATTTAAAGGTGTACAGAAATGGCCGTTTGTCCTGTTTGTCGCGCCGAGTTGTCACGAGCTGCAACACGAGTTTACCCGAGTAAGGAAAACGAATTTGATTGGTCGTTATCGAGCGGGCGGGATATTCAAAGCTTGGGGCGAGCCCGAGCTCCGTGTGTGTGTGCGTGTGTCAGACGTTTGAATGACGGATTACGGATCCAATATCAGTGGCTGGTGAATCGTGTACAGGCTGACGTATAATCCGTGCGCCTGCATTATCCAATGCGAAAAAAAAAACTACACTAAAATACACACTTTCATCCCGGATTTACTCAAAAATAGAATTTTGCACAAAGTTTGGCCTACAACGTCTGATAGATGAGTTATTACACTAATTTTATGACCCAGAGTGGGCTTAAATTCAATTTTCTTTTCTGTACACCTTTAAGGACATTTATCTATCACCCACGTTGATAGCATCATCGTGGACCCTTTTACAGATAAATATTAACATATAGTGGCCATTAATTGTTGTGTCACGAATGCTTGCTGTTTTAAATGATAAAGATAAGTCCACTAAAGTGTCATACCAGTTTGCGCGCTAAATTCAACTGTGTTAGCTAACTGTTTGCCACTTAAGCCTGTGTTTTCTTTAGTTTGTTTGTTTGGTCAAGCAAGTTATTGTGCTGCTGGCTTTTATTTTATTTCCATGCGAGGCTTTTTATGTTATTTATTTTGACAGCTGGTGGTTGCTTAGCAACGGTAAAGCGTTCGCTCGTCCCCTTCTGTGTTTGTCCGCTGTGTGACCGGTAGTAGCCTACTGTAAACAGCTCCGTGTGTTTTTATTAATTATCTTTTTTTTAATCAAAATTGGAGGAAAAACTTCACATAATACGTTTTGGGTTTGATTTTGTCACATTTTGTAATGGTTTTTAAGTGTTGTCATCTTTTATTTTGTGTGTTATATCTATGTTTATAAAAAAAAACAGTTGTTCACATTAATGTTACAATTTAAATTTTGATAAATAAATTATAAGCATAACTTAATATGACCAAGGCACCTAAAAGCAAAAACACAGCAGTTTTTCATCAATTTACAAGCAAGTTGGCAACACACATACATTGGAGTGAATGGGTTTCTTGGGCGGATTTGCAATACCCATATCCTGCCACTAGGGGGAGAATAAAGTGACCACGGGAGTCTATGGTGGTGTCGCTACTCTCTTTTCCAGTGCTCTAGTCCCGATACAGTTTATATGTGTGTTCCCCAAATAACACATCCACAACAAATGGGAATGGTAACTATGGCAACTACCCCATGACATTGTGAACCCCACAGCTGATGATCATGTTTGACTGCTGAACTTTCCAAAGAAACATTACTTCATCTTTTTTCCAGTGAAAATATGATAGTTTTAAAAAAAGTGGTCTCGTGTTTCACTTTACCCCAGCTCAGGGGTAAACTGAGACAAACCAGAGAAATCAATGGGGTAAACTGATCCACTTACTTTTTCCACTCTGAAACTACCATAACAACACATGTTGTCACAGTTAGAATCCTGACAGCTAGCTTGACAACCACACTTTCCAGAACTAATGTCAGACTAGTAGCAGAATCATGGGGATTGGTCAATTAAGCACTTTTTTTTTTCCTCAACACAAAGTGACTCAAGAACAAAATCAAATACAACACAAAATGTTTCAATTAACATTCAAATGACAGATAGAACCAGTTAGTCTGGGGGTCAGATTGTAGGCCCTGACAATCAGGACCATTTTGATCAAAAGTCCTCTTGTGTGTGGGGGGAGCCGACAAAGTGGAATGTGACTAAAATTGAATATAACCAATAAAGAAGTGAGCTGACTGAAGAGGACATCATAACAAAGCAGTGTGGCTACAGATCATGTTTGATCACGCAAGATTTCTGACTTGGGGGACGAGATTCTAGTGTAAATCTTTGTGTGTGGTGTGCTCACAGTGTCTCACTCATGGATTTATTATAATACATCCATGGTCTCACTTTACCCCGCAGCATTTGTCTCACTTTACCCCAACACCCCCATTTTAGAAAAAACGACCTCTCTTAGAAATTCAGGCTAATTTTCAGCCAGCATCATCACATGGTTTTATGTGTTGGTAGTTCATCATCATGTATCATATAAGTTTTTCTACATGAATCAATTTGCTTTGGCACAACAGTTGATTAAGTCGACAGCAAGAAAATTCAATTACTTTTATATGCAAAAACAACATTTTTGTGAAAAAAACATGCTTTCCACAGCATCATGAGGTTTCCTTCATGGCCATGGGGAAATGGAAGGGGCTTGAAAACATTGGTCACATGACCAAAAATGTGTTCCGTTTTCTAGATACAGGAGGTGACTCACATTACCCGGTGTCTCACGTTACCCCACTCTCCCCTACTACAATGTTTTAAAAGCTGCATGCCACTTTCCTTCATTCAAAACGTGAGTCAGTGCTAATGAATGTTTTTTTGTGAGGTGTGGAGTACACTAACCTTTAGTCATTCCAGTCACAATGATGATGAAAATGACAGTTTTTTTGTTTTCCTTTGTATATTTACTTCATATAAAATTAAAAGTGGGCAAAAATCATGCATGCTATTGTGTTATTATTCATACACTAACACCACTTTCGGTTGTCCTTGCCTGGTAGATGTTATGGATGGAACGATGTCCCTTTGTCCCTTGTAATCATTCCTGATTCCATACTGTGTTGTGTTTTTCCTCTCTTTGGCTTTCCTCTGTAGAAAGTCTGAGAAATTATCACTGACTTTCAACAGACTCACAACATCACACCCATGCATGGCCAAACAGGACATCACAGTAGCCGAATGTTTTATCTGGCTTCAAACCAGAGACTAGAAGAGCAAAAGGTGTGAGTCAGAGAAACGATTGTGTGACTAACAAAGACACGAGACAGGATCTCTGCATGGAATGGAAAAAACAGACATTTAGATAAGATTTTGCTAAACTGGGTGTAGTGTGAGAGATTTTGCTAAACTGGGTGTAGTGTGAGTGAAATGCTTGAAGTTGATTGTTTAGTGGTGACTGAAGACGTGTGTAACTGCAGCTTTTCCGAAACAGCGATATAACAACCAACAAAGCCCCGTGGACTTCACCTCCACCGGGGTTTTGTGACAGCCCTCCAGCTTCCTTGCACTCTGCAGCCAGGTTGGAGTAGCCTACATGGTGTCAGCACGTTTTTTGGTCTCAATTGATAGTTTCTACCGGGAGCGTACCTATGTTCCCCGGTTTTCCCAAAAACGGTCCTATGTTCCCCGGTCGCAATACATACTGGGGAACATAGGACCCTTTTTCTGAAAAAGGGTCCTATATTCCCCACTGTTGCTGGGGAACATAGGACCTTTTTATTTAAAAAAAAAAAAAGGGTCCTATGCTCCCCGCTGTTGCTGGTCGATTTTTTTTAACTCTACTGTTTTACTATTATTAGGTTTAAAAGTCTCGCCAATTAGGGCGCGGAAACGTTGAGTGACAGGTCCGAGCAGGTCCGGAGACCGCTGCTTCGAGGCCAGTGGGCGGGTTCTCAACACCTCAAAACCAAACGATGTGTTCAGATCGTACACAGCAAATAAAATCATATTCACCCACAGAGCATTTGTTAGACACTACATAAAATAATTTAGGACACAGCATCCAGGGCATGTGATTATGTAACCGGAAATGTTTATTGTTAAAGGGATACGTCAACATTTCTTTCATGTCTTGCCTCACTCCCAAGTCCATGACCAGCAGATAGACACCATCCTTTCGACTGTGCGTGCAGTAACAAGGGAGATACGGGCAGAGCTGGCGCACCGCTTAGCTTGTCCCCCTCCTCTTCCATGCACTCGTCTACTGTGTCTCTGATTGTGTCTCTCCAATGTTGATATGAGCTTGCAGGACCAACCAAACAAAAGTGATCAATTTTGAGTCGTTGTGTAGACACACTGTAACAGATGACATATGTGTTTTATTAATGTTTATGTTTTGCAATTTGTTGTTACCATTGCATCACAAGTGCATCACATTGACAGTCATGTTTTATTGCATGAGAATGTGTTCAGAGCTTTGCAAACAGAGATCTGCAAATAGTGTTTTACTAGATGAAGGTTGTTTATGGTTATAATAAAGGCCAAAGCTGTCGCGCTGGCACCCACGTGAGATGTGACTGAAGAGATCGCTCGGAAAAGACACTAATGTTATTTATTCGCTCGAGTTAAGATTGCTGTATACAGACTGTCTCCTCCGCTATCTGATGGCCCTGTTCCGTGCGTAGATGAACAGACAGTAAGTTATTCCCGTGATAATGAACGATTTACAGTATATTTATTTTGGCTCATAATTAGTTGTTGAGCCGCTAGTTCATATAGCTATACACTTGTGCTATTCCTGTTTGAATGTTTTACAGTTGGATTAGTGTTTATGTTTATCTATAACCTGATTAGTATACCTGTAACCAATAATAAGCTGATTTATTATTATTTATTATTTTCCTACTGTTGCAGACCAGTGTTTTGACTGACACCCCAGGGTGAGTGCTGTCCAAACCTTGCAAACCAGAACCCCTATTCTATTATCAATTCAGTGAATGAGTTTAGACAACTAGCAATTGATTCGGACAACAGGAATTAGTGTTTCAGCAATTCAGAAAAACTGTAAGACACTTTTTGATGCAGTAAAAATTAATGAAGCAATCCTCAGTGTTTGAGGAACCACTTGAAACAAAACACAATAACAATGCATTACTGTGACATATACCGTAGCAGACGGGATTCCTCAAGGCTCCTTTCACAAACCTCAATCATAACATGGGGTGATGCAACGCCACAGCAGTCTCCTCCCCCTCACTATAAATGTTTGTCTCCTCTATTTAGACGCACATGACTGAGTTCCTGCTCTGACTTGCACTCTCTCTCGTTCTCACACATGGATGACTCAGCAAGTTTCTAACAGCTTTTCACATGACGCAATACAGGCCCTGCTTTGACAAACATGCAGCATGGGAATAAAAAAATACACTCCAGGAAACATTTTAGTTTTGTCCCGGAAGTCAGAGGAAAGGGCTGGCCTTGTTTTAGATTTAAGACCTAGATTTAAGACCAAGGTACGTTTTATCAGTCTGTTTTCTGGGAATAATTGACATAAGGAGAAACCAGATACAAGCCATTTTTTCGTTTTGGAAAAAAAATATTTTGTTTCCGTGGGTGGGCGGGTCCTCTGATTGGCTAGTGTGCTTCCTTGCCCTGTGCCTTTCAAAATAAAAGTTCCTCAATTTGATAATGTCGACAAAAATATTACTGTAGGCTACAGACACTAGCAGACATAGAGGACCCCATCACCCACAGTCAAGACTGACACGGCTTCAAATAACAATAATAGTAGGCTATTCATAATGAAAATGAGAAGCCATTGAAGTAGTATCTACTGTATATTTAACGAAGTTACTGTATTTGTCACTGTACAGAGTAGACACTACTCACTAGCCTATAGGCACACCCCTCGCTTTCAATAATACACACCATATGTTGTGAGCCTCCGTCGCAGTAAAGCCCTCAGATCTACTCTTCATGTAATAACTGCGCCACCTTGTGGCTAAACATCAACTAGGCTACACTGAAGTCATCATAACTTCATAAGTTCTCATTTTCATTATGAATAGCCTACTATTATTGTTATTTGAAGCCGTGTCAGTCTTGACTGTGGGTGATGGGGTCCTCTATGTCTGCTAGTGTCTGTAGCCTACAGTATATTTTTGTCGACATTATCAAATTGAGGAACTTTTATTTTGAAAGGCACAGGGCAAGGAAGCACACTAGCCAATCAGAGGACCCACCCACCCACGGAAACAAAATATTGAGTGGTAAATTCGTTTTAAGAACCAAAAACGAGAAAACGAACTGAAATTTTGATTTCCGTTTTTTTTCCCAAAACGAAAAAACGAAAAAACGGCTTGTTTCTGGTTTCTCCTTATGTCAATTATTCCCAGAAAACAGCCTGATAAAACGTACCTTGGTCACCTTGGTCATTTAAGACCTGCATTGCTTCAGTCTGACTTCAAACACTAAACCAAATTCGCTGAACCAAATTCTCAGCAGCCTAAACTCAAAATGTGTTGCTCATCTGTTGTTCAATCTCATCTCTTGAGATCAATTGAGCTTCTCTATCATTCTGTGATAATTTGTTTCTGAGTTACTTCTCCTGAGGGTCCCTTAGGAGCAAGAGATAAGCTAAAAAGAGACAAGACACCAGTAAGACAAAGGAGGTTGAATTGAGAAAACAATTTGAGCAATGCTTGAGAATTGGGATAAACAGATGAGATCTCATAATTGTATACCCCTGATCTCAATTATGTCTTCGTTATTTGAATGAGAATTAAGGAGAATAACATGAGATGAATCTGAGACTTTTATGAGACAAATCTGAGAAGTATGAGCCTTAAAGAGATCTTATCATTGTGTGTCCAATGTCTCTTCCATCTCTTAATTATTTCTCTTAAATGTCTTACTGAAGCTATATATGAGAATGATATCTGAGCTATATTTGAGAAATACGAGAACAATTGAGAATGCAATTTAAAGATGAATAAACTTTAGTAATTAGAAATAACTGTAAAAACAATACTCAATATTGAAAAGTTGAAAACTTTATTTTAGGGCTGTCAAACGATTAATTTTTCTAATCGCGATTAATCGCATTTTTTCCATAGTTAACTCGCGATTAATCTCTATTAAAAATATTATATATGGCGCTTTGGACTTTCAACACTCCAAAGTGTTATAATCTCTAGACAAACAACTTTTAGACCAGACCTAGTAGGCCTACCTAATCATAACACATGATGCATGAAACTCACACAGAATTGAAACGAATTGCATCCAGTGGAAATTGCCCGTTACTTTGCTACACCTCTGCCTGGCCACGTGCATTTGTTGACAACAGAAGCCTCAAAAAATCAATGGATGGAGCTGTGGATATATGTTAGACTGTGTATATTTGTGTAGCAACCAACTTGAAGGTGCCTTACCGCCACCTACTGGACTGGAGGTCCCACACTCCAGTCCTCCAGTCCAGCAGACAGAGGACAAAATGGGCCGCGATTAACAGCGATTAAAAAATTTAATCGGGTTATTTTTTTTAATTAATCGCATCGCGATTAACGCGTTAACTCTGACAGCCCTACTTTATTTGTGTGATACCATTACTACAACACTTCCAGATTGTAAAAAAAAAAAAAAAAACACTGACCAGCACTGCTGTGGTATGTGGAAAAACAATGTTCGGCTCAAACACATGAAACCATGTGAAAAGTATGGTGGCCTGGAGGTGCAAACCAACATTACAAAATCCAAAACACTTTCACAAAGCTCGAGACAAATTTACATTTTAGGAAACATTTTTACATACCATAAAACAAAATTACAGACACATAAGGCGCGTTTCCACTGCAGGAACTTCGGGGTAATTTTACGGGGCCAGCCCCGTTGGTGTGTGTCTCCACTGCAGGAACCTCCCCCACAGGGCCATTTACAGGAACCTTTACGGGGCCAAACGGAGTCCCTGCCTGGGGGTAGGTACTCGGAATCGGCCCTGAAGAAGTCCTGGTGGGGCTTGAGATTTACTCTGTGCTGATTGGTCAGACTCAAAGCAGGATCATGTGACGCTAAAAGAAAGCCCCAAAATAAGATGCATTTTTATAACCCAACGTTACTACAAACAGAAAAATGGCCGGAAAAAAGAGAGAATAACTCAGTAAAAGACGAGTAGCAGTAGGCCTGGTAAAAAAAGAAGAAAAAGAGTGGTAAATAGGCGATCGCGGGATTACTTGACGATCGAGACGTCTTTTTTTTTTTTTTTTTTTAAAGCGTCTATACTGACAGAAAAAATCAACAACAAGAGCAGTAAAAAAAAAAAAAAAAGAACGCTGCACAACGACCACGCAATGATCGAAACTGTTGCACGTCGCCATAAGACCCCGGTGGGTCGTGTCTGCAGTGGAGATACGGCCACCAAGAGGGCAGAGTGAGAGGACGGTTCCTGTAGAAGTTCCTATACCCCCTCCTTTTACCGGGAACTCCTGCAGTGGAAACACGGCTATAGTCTACTACCAGTGCCATTGCCGGCAACGGTACCGATCGCTGTCCATCTTGGGTCAGCAACGACAACAACAACTCGTATTGGCTGCTTCTGTTATCACTTCTGGTTCAGCCCCGGAGTTGGTGCATTCCCTTTCCGGTTGATGTTATTTTTTTTTTATTTGTTTTGGGACTTGAAAATTTGTCTCAGTGTTTGTAAAAATGTTTCATTTCTTGTTCATTTGTTTTCGGAAATGTATTTTGTTTTGGGACTTGTAAATGTGTTATGGTAATGTAATTTTGTTTTATGATGTAAAAATGTTTCCTAAAATGTAAATTTGTCTCGAGCTTTGTAAAAGTGTTTCAGATTTTGTAATGTTGGTTTGCACCTCCAGGCCACCGTAAAAGGACCTGAGAACCTACTACTACTAACTCACATACTACCAAACCTCAGAATGAACTTGGCATTTACTGGTCCTGGTCCATGAAAATGAATAAGAAAAATAAAAAAGGGTGAGAGAGAGAAAGCATAGGGCAGGCTATACCAGTGGCCTACTCCTTGGAACCTGCTCTGGCCCTACATTTGTTCACAAAGGCTTTCTTGAGCTTGGCCTCCTCAATTGGTTCCCAGTCCGGTCTTCCTGGGAATCCCGCTGAGAAGTGCGTTGCAGTAGTCGAGTCTGGAGGAGACAAAGGCGTGGACGAGCTTCTCAGCATCTCCTAAGGTGAGTGTGGGACGAAGTCTGGCTATGTTTCTTAGGTGGAAAAATTATATTTTCCAGAGGTGGTTGATGTGGGCCTCAAAGGTTAAATGGGGGTCAAACCTGACACCGAGGTTAGTGACTGTTGATGATAGAGGGATGTCCTTGCCAGAGAAAATGATGCAGGTTATGGGGGAGTTTCGAATCTGATGAGGAGAACCGATGAGGATGGCTTCAGTTTTTGAGCTGTTCAGCGGGATAAAATTATGTCTTATCCACGCCTTTATCTCCTCCAGATATGCAGTGAGCAACTTTCCTTGTATCCTACAGCCTTTATCCAATGAGGAGAGAGAACGGTATAAAGGGGCGGTCCTCTCTGTGTGTGCAGCCAAGGGATGCGCGTGAATGTGGTGACGTAGGGACGAGGACGGGGGCTGCTAACTCCATCGGCTGACAGGAAGTTAGCCAAAACGACCGGATCGCTTACTTCTGCTTTAACTAACATTAACACCAACGACAGTTGTAAATAAGCTGGCACCTGTGCTGGTAGCCTATAATTTAGATCGAGTTGTACCTCGCCACTCACCGAAAACAGAATAAACGAAATAACTTTTTTTTTTTTTGGCAATATAAGTAGCTTACCTGAAACTCACTCCGTCGACGACCCTGGACCAAACTGACAGGAGGTCCCGCCGTCTGGGACTACTTCCGTATGTGGACAGGTCTGTAGCCGACTTAAAGCCGATGCACCAGAGACGTTTGATGAGCTGGCACAAATGAGTATTAAATTTGAAGATATTCGCCCATGGGCCGATGCTTGACAGATGTTATAAATTATAGGGCCGATGTCCAACCTTAGGCCGACGTCGGCCAGACGTACGTGTGCTATCTGGGTAGACTTTTTTAGACTTTTACCTGCTCAATTACTAATGAACTTAGCGTTGTGAAGTCAAATACAGGGGATGCTGTCGGAACACGAGTGTTAAAAAAAAAAAAAAAACGGAGCAGGAAAAATAAGTTTACTGTAACTATTAATGTTGCTTGTTACAACTGTGTGTAGTTGGTAGTGATGTGCGGATCGATACTGAAATATCGATACTTCCGATACCAGGTATGCTCTAGAATCGATTCTCAAATGAAAATATCGATACTTTTGATACTTCAGTCATTTGTGGTAACGTATATCATTAACAGGAACACGGTGGAAAGTAACTAAACCATTGAGATCTTGTCTAAATGACACGCGGCTGGTCGGAACTACTTTTTCTTCCGCCTGGGTAAGTACGTAATGCGTAAGCACAGCGGCAAAGTCAGTCTCTCTCAGTCTGTGTAAAGTCAATGGGGGAGCGGAAAAGGAGTCAGGTGTGGAGCTATTTCAGCTACACAGACAGTGAAGACGAAGTCTGTAATGTCTGTGGGAAAATTATAAATAATATTATAAATAAATAAATAAAATTATATAAATAATACTTTTTTTTTTTTTTTCAAGTATATTTTTTGGGCATTTATACCTTTATAGATAGTACAGTTTAGACAGACAGGAAACGGGGAGGCAGAGAGAGGGGGAATGACACGCAGTAAATGGCGCCCGACGCGGGATTCGAACCAGGGCCGACTGCAGCGAGGACTGTGCCTCTATACATGGGGCGCCCGCTCTAACCACTACGCCACGCGACGCCCCATATAAATAATACTTTTGTTTATTATTTTCTTATTTATTTTATGGTTTTATTATTTTACTTATGTTCTTTTTTTAGTGTTTGAAACACCATTTTCACATATTTTGTATGAACGTGTCCTCTGTTTGGTTTTTAATGTTGAATTAGCTGGGCTATATTGTAAACGAGGCCGCTACCTATACTTCAGAGTGTAAAATAAATAGATAAATATGTTATTCTGATGTCTTGTATCCTTAGGAAGCTATGACTTGAAATACACTAGCCTACTTTTTTTCTTCTTTTTTAAAAAAAAGATTTACCAGGCACATTAGGTGCATTTGCACAAAGTATCGGTATCGGATCGGTATCGCCGATACCAGCCTGAATTTTACTCAGTATCGGATCAGAAAAGAAATTTGTGGTATCGAACATCACTAGTAGTTGGTGATTTTTGTCTGATGATTTCACACAGTTTGTGCTGCTTTAAGTAAAAGGTAAATGATCAGTCCCAGACCAGAGCGATTGATATAACATATAAATAGTAGGCTATATTATACCAATCGCTCCGTCCCAGACCAGCCACAGTCAGCAACATTTAGTTGTCAAGGTAACGTGAAAGGGGGCTGGAGCCCTTAATGAGCTGATTGCTGCAGAGTGTGGTGAATGGTGAACACCGGAGCGCAGTTGGTCCACCAACACCCAGGAGAGAGGAAGGAAAAAGGAAACAGATGGGGACTCAGATAGGGGGACCCCCTCCAACATCCATCATGTGTTTCACACACCAAGATTTTACATGCAAATCATAAACAAACAATTATCATTTTATTATGTAGGCTACATCCATACAATCTAACATGGTAGGTACAATGCAACAGTCCCACTGTGACATCTATTTTTACGGAACATATAGCCTAATATATAGGTTTTTTCATATTAACATAATTCAATGGATATATTTTAGCTCTGAGGTCAGTTAGTGATGTTGTGCTCTCCATGGTTACCGAAGTGTGGCTCCTGAAATCATTCAAAGACTCCCCGACCCCCTCTCAAACAACTGTTATATGACTCACTGGAGATAAAATTCTGTTGCCATAGTGACTGTCATAGTAACTCAACATGGTCATATACACATTTTGTTAACTTTACACACACTTTGAGACCCAGTGCTTTAGTGTGAGTGAGTGTCAGCTCACTGTTTATTCGCCTGGGCACTGTTCTTATCGTGTGAATTTTAGGTTATGTTGACAGTGAAGCTGTAACTCCACTTCCCCGGGTTATCTGCCTCCTTCAGGTCACATTCCTGTTTTTCCAGAGACACTTCACTTTTTTTGCATGAAGTGAAGTTTTGAGTATTAACTAAAAGGTGTTTTTAATTTTAATTTAATTTTTTTTTAATTAATCACTGAGTCCAAGTTAATGTTTCTACCAAAAATGAACAAGCAAACCCAGCAAGCCAAATAACGTCCGGTTAACGTCGAGCTGACGTCATTCGGTGACGTTCCGGACTAGGCCAAATAGGAAATGTTTTAGACGTCATTTCCAGGACGTCTTCACCAGGACGTCACCTTGACGACTTTTTAATGACCCTGACCGACCACATACCTGGAAATGACGTCCAAATGTCCCCCTAATCAGCTGTGATCTGGCCTATTACTAAACGTTGCTGAAAAGCAATAACGTTCGCGTCATATTAAAACATCCAGAGCGAGAGAAAAGTGCCAAATCAAATTTTTCATTTTGCACTATCATTGTCCAAGCCAGACAATATGCAATATGCTACGTGATGACAAATCGTCTTTTACAAAATGTAGCATTTCATTAATTTCAGCAGGCTTTGATCATGTTTATTGAGGATGTAAAGTCGGTGATTTTAACATGGGGGTCTATGGAGAATGCTCCCTTCTGACACCAGCCCCCAGAGGAAGCCGAGGGGATTGCAGTTTTTTGAACGCGGAAGTGAGCTTCACTTCTCAGACCGACAACTGCCCCCTTGCTACTGACTAGTAAAGCTAGCTGCACTCAGTGAACGCCTGGCAGCACAAATGAACTAGCGGCTGATGGATGGGACCCACCCTGAATGGTAAGCACATGCAGGGGCCTGATGCTGAAGGATCCCCACACAGGTGTAATCCCATCCACACCACCAAGATCTACAGCAATGACATCAGAATGTCTAGATAAGACTAGATAAGTGTGGTTGAATGGTAGAGGGAAAACTACATGTCTGTGTTTTGGTGTCCCTCAGGTTGAGGCGAGGGCCTGCAGGGGGGGATTATGTCACTTTAAATAAAATACCTGCTGCTGCTGCTGCTGCTGCTGATAATGAATAAGACTGAACAGGATCACTGAGAAAGTCCCCAAAGTTCTGGCACCTATTTGACAAGAAATGTTGGTTGTCACATAACAAGCATGCAGACGTTACTTAAGCTGGTTTGACCTGTGTTTCAACCAATGGATGTTTGGCTTCCAAGTTAGTATCAGCGCTGCAAACCAATCTAGATACAGTAAATTACTGGCTGGTTCTGTCATGGGCCAAGGCCACATCCCTGAATGTCTGTCACTGTGTGATTAAAGTTACACTGTTGGTCAATAACTGATTGATGCAGGTAAACCACAGGATGGTCCATGTAGTATTAGAGTTTCCCTATTTGCCGTCATTCTTTCAAAATGATTCACAACATCTGGTCCTTGTGGCACAATTATAGAAACTTCTAACTCATGTAGCCGATTTATTGACCAAACCATTAGCACATTTGAAATTATAAAACAGACTTTTTGCAAATGACTACACATGGTTAACTACATTACACACATCAGAAAGTCCTGACTGAACTGAACTGAACTCATTCAAAACTAAGCCTGTGTGTTGTTTGCTAAACACTGTTTGCTAAACACTGCCAATGCACACTCAATTATCAATCACCCAATGCACCAGTGAAAACACATGTAGCAGTGAGATCACTTCAACCACAGAACCTCAACCCTATAAATAGGATTCAGTTCGCTCTTTGGTTTGCATAACAATGGAGGCCCATGTTGGAGAAAGAATGAGACGCATGCTTGATAACTGACCATGTCATCAACCATGCATGGGCTAAGTCTGCAAGAGGCTGGTCAGAGGGTCCAACCTAATTTGAGCCGCTACACTCTCTGGCCAAAGAGGACATCCATTGTGATGTTGATGAGGTGCTGTGGCCGGATGCACACACAAGACGGGATGGACGGTGACATATGACACGCGGCATACTGTAATGTGCTGTTTAAAAAAATGTAAATAAAATTCCCCATTGGATTTGTGTTCATTTGGATTTGTGGTCTTATTTTCAGTATGCTACAAATGAAAATGCAAGATTCTCAATAATAATGTCTT
This sequence comes from Trachurus japonicus, assembly GCF_045865225.1. Classification (NCBI taxonomy): domain Eukaryota; kingdom Metazoa; phylum Chordata; class Actinopteri; order Carangiformes; family Carangidae; genus Trachurus; species Trachurus japonicus. The sequence continues at coordinate 32,136,799 of NC_140909.1, read as the reverse complement.
ATACTTGGCACATAAGTGTGCAAGTGGCATCTGGGAAAAGCTACTTATTTGCTACTTGTGTGTTGTATATATAAGTTGTATATAGTTTTGAATGAAGTGTTTGCTGTGCAAGAGATATCTGAAAATTTGTATTCTGCGTCTATGTTTTTGGTTTTTGTGTGTTAGGTTTTGACAAAAAGCCATACTTTTAAAAATTGTGTTTACCAAAAGTAAAAAAAAAAAAAAAAAAAAAAGGTAATTAATGATTGTACAGACAATTCATCTTTCATCAAGAATAAGTTTACAGGAAACAACTCAGCACCTTCGTTGATAGATTTTCTTGGTGCTGCAGAGTGACACCCTGAAGGTTTATTTGACACCTGCTCCAGTCCTGCCACACACGCCCACACATGACAAATTCATTGCGTTCTGATTAAATGAGTTGGCGTAAACTGTCAAACTTCAGGGCTGAAAAAGAAGGCAGCACTTTAGTGGCTAGAAGCTGCCGTTTCTCCCCCAACCACTTGAATAAGTCAGTCCCCATAGACTCCCATGTTAAAAATGTCCTAACCCTCCATTTTTATATTTAAGAAAAATTGTATATATTGTCTAAGGTTGGTGCTTGTAAAGACCAGGCGACATCCAATCATACTCCATGTAAATAGTTGACCTGAAATTCTCACCTGAAGTGAAAAATCACATTGATAGTGATTATTAATCACTATCAATGTGATGGTCATTAGACAGTTTATACTGTAGTATGTGGTACACCCAGGTTGTGTAATGCAGTGAGGATGACAGAGGCTAATAGAGGCACTAGGATACAAGCTGTTTTGCAACTGTTTTGCAGCTGGCAGCGGTTCAATTGAGTATTCAGGGTTTGTATTGTCTGAGAGCTGGAGTCGAAGACATGGATGGGGCTACAGCCAGGGGAATAATGTGACGACCCATGCGAAAATGTAATATAATAATATTATAATAAGGTAATATATGGCCCTTCTTCAAGGAAGATGTTGCCATAGAAGTCACATTGTGGGGATACATTACTTTTGCATATAAACTTCCACAGGAGTTTCTCTGATACCCCAGCCACATACAGGATGACTATGTTGTTTCTCTTGCTTTGTTTTTTATTTCTCAACGACTTGAGAAATAAAGTGGAAGCAGCTGACATCACAGAGAGGCTCCCTCACAACTTGTGGTTACTCCCTCACAACTTGTGGTTACCCCAGCTGGACTTTTGTGAAAACGGCAGCTGCTTCCAGAAAGAAAACCAAAGTGGTTGAGAAAAAAAACTAAGCAAGAGAAACAACATAGTCATCCTGTATGTGGCTGGGGTATCAGAGAAACTCAGGAGGATTTTCAACAAACACTGCATCCCTGTGTATTTCAAACCCAGTAACACACTCAGACAGAGACAGGTACAACCCAAGGACAGAACACCACACACCCACAAAAGCAATCTGGTGTATGCAGTCCAATGCAACGAGGAATGCAAAGACCTCTACATTGGAGAAACAAAACAACCAGTGCACAAACGCATGGCCCAACACAGGAGAGCTAACTCCTCAGGCCTGGACTCTGCTGTCCATTTACATCTCAAGGAGAAAGCCCACTCCTTTGATGACAACAATGTCCACATCCTGGACAGAGAGGACAGGTGGTTTGAAACCATCCCTAAACAGAGGAGGAGGTCTGAGACATCACCTATCTCCAATTTACAATGCTGCCCTTTCATCCCTTCCCAGGAGATTCAACAATCTAGCCTCAAAGAATAACAACTGTTCACAAATGGTCTCTTGTGACTCAAACGACTGTCGTTATAACACAGTAGGGCACTAACGAAGCCGAAACCAACTTCCCACTAACGACTGCCACTCTAACGACTGTCATTGGCACATGGAGCACAAAGGGTTTCCAGTGACATCATCGGTCTTGTGAACGCCCCCACAGAGGTTAAAGGGATAGTTCAACATTTTGGCAAATTGGCCCATTGCCATAATCGCTATAGTCATAGCAGTAGGTTCGTTACCTTTAATTGTCGGTGTAAGCTATTTTTAGAACGGAGGAGCGGAGCGGCAGGCTGCTCAGGGCTATGCTATGGAGGCTAAGGGAATTTCTTGGTTTTCCTCATCAAACTCATCAAATACACAATCCAACAACTCCAAAAGGCTGTCGTGGACAAGTTGTGAGCTGCACAATCACCACGCTATGAGATAATAATGGAACGTTACGAGACGGAGCCGTTTTAGAGGTAAATTCATGCAAAACCGCTGATGCGTGTTGCGTTCAGGGACAGTTTTTCAGCAAGCAGACTCTGTATTTACCCTGTATTTACCTCGAAAACGGCTCCGTTTCGTAACGTTCCATTATTATCTCATAGCGTGGTGAATGTGCAGGTCACAACTTGTCCATGAAAGCGTTTTGGAGTTTTGGGATTTTGTATTTGATGAGTTTGATGAGGGAAACCAAGAAATTCCTTTAGCCTCCATAGCGTAGCTCTGAGCAGCCTGCTGCTTCGCTCCGCCGTTCTAAAAATAGCTTACACCGACAAATAAAGGTAACGAACCTACTGCTATGACTATAGCGATTATGGCAATGGGCCAATTTGCCAAAATGTTGAACTATCCCTTTAAGTACCTGGATCTCCACACCAGATAGTTGGACCAGTCCCAGCCTGGTCAGATGCGTACATGAACTGATGAAGCCTCTTGGATGAGAGGTGAAACGTCTTCCTAGACAAATAACCAAGTCCAGTTGCTTTTGATTTAAATTTCTTTGGGGACAACGATGACCTGGACAAATGAGAATATTCACAGGATATGATATAATTTTAAACATACATGATATACTGTACCCATAGTAGAATCTGTACCTGTTCATGTGTGGAAAATATTTGTATGGAAAATATCTTATCCACCTGGAGCTATGCCATCTAACAAGGAATAAGGGCAGGTTTCACCTAAACAGGGCGCCAAGCTTGACAGGGTCAACATACTGAGAAACAATGCACACACACTTACATTTGCAACTATGCTCACAGATGCACTCTGGGAAGAAGCTGAACCCGAGGACAACCCATGCACAATGTTTAGAACATGCAAACTCCATCCAGAAAGGCCCCAGACCTGGGAATTGAACCCAGAACATGGTATTATATTTTGCAATCATATGTTATTATGCATACATATACATATGTGACAAATATCACATAAATGTGAATAAGACAGTTCATGTATGTATTGTGTATGTGTTGTTTATGCATTTGTGAAAAATACATTTGTATGTATAAATAAAATAAACATGACATATCATAAACATACTTATTAATATGGTTGAGAAATAGGCTATATGTTTTAACTATATCTAAATATATTTAAAGGGAAACTTTGTTTTTTTTTTAACCTGGACCCTGTTTTCATATGTTTTTCTGTATGAGTGATGGATAATTATTGAGGTTGCTCCAGTATTGAGCCGGGCAGGCAGCCTGCAGCCCAGCTAACCCCTTGGTCGCACTACACGCGGAAGTTGAGCGCGCGCACTGCGCGCGGCTTCTCGGGCGCTTGGGTGGTCGCACTGGGAGCGTACTTCTTCTCCTCTCTCCGCGCCCGTCAGACATCGACTGCAGTCGTTCATACTCGTATTCACTCGGTTTTCCACACACACGTCATTTTAAACATGTGTGTGTGTGTCCCGTGTGCAGACGCAACTGACAAATATGTATAGACGGACAAGCAACAACTTAATTAATCCTCATTTTATTTATTTTATTTTATTTTGAAAATTGACCGGATTCTCTCGCCTTTTCTGTGCCCGACTTCCTGTCTGGTACGATCTGGTCTACCCAGCTTGACAGACGGCGCCCTCGGCGCGCGCGGCTCGCATGAAAAATAGAAATGAACCGATCTGAAGCGCTGCAGGCGCACGCACTGCGCTCCACAGTGCGAGATGTGCGACCAGGCAGACCGGTTAACATGTGCGCCGATCTGAAACTGCCTCCGCTCTTTTTCACACTGACAGGCTCAGATAGTTACAATGAGTGTCCAACAACATACTAGAAAGGAGAAATGAACGTAATAGTCTCTACCTTTAGCTGGAAAGAAGAAAGAAGAAGAAGAAGAAGAATTCCTAGGAATACAATAAGCCGGTGCATATGCTCATTTGTCCAGGTCATAGTATTTCAAAGGAGGTTAAATCGAAAGCAACTGGACAAATAACTAAGTCCAGTTGCTTTCGATTTAACCTCCTGAGTGTCCAACAACATACTAGAAAGGAAAAATGAACGTAATAGTCTCTACCTTTAGCTGGAGGTCGCTGTTTGTTGTGATCTGTGTCCAAATCTCACCACGCTAGAAATCTCGTTCTGAAATCTTGCGATAACTCGTGGCAAAACACCGGTGGGGAATTGTTACCTGACTGAGGTGAACAGAGACGACCGGAGAATTTACAAATTGTGGCAACAAAATGTTGAGCTTCTCTTCGCGCAGCTTTCACAGACTACCTTACTTCGACACGGATGTGCTGAAGTTAGGGCTAGCTGTGCTACAAATGGATGCTAACACTCCTGTCAATGCACTGCGCCGTGCCGACCACAGGGTCTGCAGTGACCACTTTGACCGGGTTGACTACTGCCAGTCAAAGAAGAGACGCGCTAAAGGTAGAGACATACGTTCATTTCTCCTTTCTAGTATGTTGTCGGACACTCATTGTAACTATCTGAGCCTGTCAGTGTGAAAAAAATGGACGTTTAGGGCGAACTTTGACGGGAGCCACTTGCCCGGTTGAAGAGCATTAGCTGGGCTGCAGGCTGTCTGCCCGGCTCAATACTGGAGCAACCTCAATAAAAGTATAGCTGCTGCACAGCGATGGGTCGGGTCCGGGCTAATTTTGGCAAATTTAGGCAAATTCTGAGCAACAAAAAGGAGAATAGGATAACAGGACAGTTGACCATAATGTTCATTGTGCACCAGTTGAGACTCGAACCCACAATATCTGGAAGCAAAGACCATTGTCTATCACACTGAGCTAATTGGCAAGTGGCAGTTCAACAGTGGCTTCACAAATTGACTAAGCCATTCACTGTCATGCAGGCAGATTTGAAACCACTGAAAAAAAAAAATAGAAAATCAGTTTTTGAGGTAAAATTCTGATATGTTTTTGTCAAACATCATCTACCATGACTTATTGTGCCCCCCCTAGAAGGGGGGGGGGGGGGGGCATGTCCTTGGAGTTGAGTAAATCTGGCATGGGTTTGGATGTTTCTGTAGAGTTTGGTGAGTTTTCGCCCATGGGAAGTATGACTTTCTTGGAAGAAGAAGAAAGAAGAAGAAGAATTCCTAGGAATACAATAAGCCGGTGCATATTCTCATTTTTCCAGGTCATAGTATTTCAAAGGAGGTTAAATCGAAAGCAACTGGACAAATAACTAAGTCCAGTTGCTTTCGATTTAACCTCCTTTGAAATAGGAATACAATAGTGTCCTGGCAGCTGAGCTGCCCGGACCCTAATTATCCATCACTCACATATAGGCTACAGAAAAACATATGAAAACAGGGCCCAGGTTGAAAAAAAACTAAGTTTCCCTTTAATATACATAAATTCAGTGTACATATCTGCATATGAGAAAGAAAAATAAACATACACCAAACTAAAATAATAGAATGGGTAGATAAATAAAGTTTAGACATTGTTTGAATCTTCTTCTGCCATTCCACCTCAAGAGTGGGTAAGCCTTCCTCTGTGCTGCTAATTACAGACCTGGGAGGATTTATACCTGCAGGTTCAGAGGGGGAGGGGACAGCTATGGCAATGAATCACACTGGCTGAGTCATTATTTTTTTTACGAAGTGGTCTGGCTGAGCGCCAAGATGACATGGCACAGGATGTTTTGGTTTCTTAGCCACGTTCTCCTCAGCGAGTGTTTCTTCAAATAGTAAATACACATAACTGATCATGAATGAAGGTCTGGTAAATAACAGTAGGAGATACAAGTACTTTTGTGTTTTCTGCACAATGTTAGTTATTTTCATGAAGACCGGATTCATATGTGCATAGGTGTTTACTGCACTATGAACATTTAAACCTCTCACCTGATCTTGGCACAGTCACTGAAGATCACTGTATGGAACTGTATATCCAAGCCAGTGGAGGACAGAGAACCTTAATGTTTGGATGAAATTGACTATAATGGAAAAAAGGTGTTATAAAGACAAATACAATATTTAGATTAGCATATTAGTTTCAGAACTGCTGTCAAGCACTTTGAATTTTATTTCTGTGAAAGGTCCTATACCAAAATGTATTATATCATTATTATTTTTGTAGGTTTCTGATAAAAATGAGACTTGAAAAACTGAAAAAAAGCAAAGATGATAAATAAATAAAATTGCATCAAAGTGACTGAGAGAAATTGCAACATCAGCAATATCTGTTTAAAGTTGGAGACCAAAATTAACCCATTTTAGGCAAGGCAACTTTCAATCTGACTCCTAAACTTTCTGCAGTCATGATCGGTGTATTAATGTGTGCATGTGCATATCAATGACACAAAAGTGACTAAAAAACTCAACTCCGACACACCCATTTGTCCATCCGTGATGCACATGCTCGATCAGATTTAGACACAAAACTACCGACACATCATCAACAAGACATTTGTAACCATGGATACACAACAACAACAACAACAACAACAGCGCCTGTGCTGCCAGGAACCTACTGTTTTCTTCTTCCTCCACCTCTTTTTTTATTTGCTACACTGCATCTTCAGACTGTCTGCCACAATTTCTTTTGATATTTGAAAAATTGAGTCTACAGTGCATGAAAACGTTTGACTGTAAACAGTACTGTAAACATATACCATCCAATTCTTGCTGAATACATTTTCAATCTTCCTAAAAAAAAATGACAATATTTTGGAGTTATGGTCGATGAAGTTTGGCAAATATCATAATTTTGTCTCAAGAACTGAATTTTTGAAAAACAACTGCAGTCAATGTAAGAGTGGCAAAAATCTTTCCGGGGAAAAAAAAGAAAAATCAGGAAAGAAACTAATCTTTTGGACCAAATCTATATTTTGATTAGTAGTAGGCTACTGATACTGTTGAAGTTTGAATTGGGCAACTTAAGAAGAAAGAGCATGTTCTTAGGTAAAATGTGAGTCATTTCACTGAAACCACAGTGCAGGTACAGTTTTTAGTTGTTGAATCTCACTGTTACAATTTACCCCAGGTTGTGTTACAACCTAGCTACCCTGGTAGTGGGGTAGGTTGGTTGTAACAGTGGCACTCCTTGTACTCGAAAGCAAATAATACATTTTGAGATAGCCTATACTTTGAGAGGTTTTAGGCATTTCTATTTGTAATGGACAAATTAGGGGACTTTGTGTCATAATTTGAGACCCTACACTTATAGGAGCTGAGACAAAAGTAATCATCCCCGGTCTCCTACTCTGATTAGTGAAGGTAGCCTACCACAGTGCCAAAGTGCATGAACTTAATCACTTTATTCTATCCAAACTGATCACAATCGCATAGGGAAATGCTTCTTGGCAGAGAATTTGACATTAACTATAACGCTAAAAAAAGTAAGGCCATGTGAGATCTAGGGAGGACAGGAAATTGTCCCTTCCTACTTTTTATCTCTCTGATGGATCCTTAGAAATGACGAAGGGACTAAAATATCTTGGCCATGTTCTTTCTGATGATCTCAGAGATGACAGTGACATCCGTCGTCAGTGCTGTAAAATATATGCACAGGCCAATAAGCTGTTAAGAAAATTTTCTGTGTGTTCTGTTGATGTCAAATGTGCTCTGTTCAGGGCCTATGTCACCCCCCTATATACAGCTCATCTCTGGTCTTCCTACAGAGTGAAAAGTATGCAGAGGCTAAAGGTGGCTTATAATGACGCCATGAGGTTGTTGCTACGTGTTCCTAGGTGGCACAGTGCCAGCCAGTTATTTGTATTTTCTAATGTACCAACTTGTCCGGCATTGTTGCGCAAGCTGATGTTCAATTTCATGTGTCGTTTGGACCTATCTGATAACTGTATTATCAAGGCCTTAACCTGCCCCATGATGGGATATCGGCTCACATCCAGGCTTCGTAAGCACTGGCACAATAGTTTGCACCGTTTCTTTTAAACTAACAGTGACTTACTGTATTTTATATTAATTGTTTGGCTGTTTGTCTACTTGGTTTTGTCTTGTATGTTAAGTGTGTATGTGTATGAGAGTGGACCATTTTTTCGAGTCCATAATAAAGAAAGATTATTATTTTAATAATCAATGTTCAATTATTCCATTATGGGCTTCATTCACACTTTCTATGATGTTAATGAAACGGGTGACCTCTGGTGGCGACATTTCTTTAATTTGTTAGGATCCCCAGCTGCGCTCTATAGGGCAGCGCTAGGAGTCTGGGGTTTTAGATCGGTGTTTCTCTCTCTTTCTATCTCTCTCTCTCTCTCTCTCTCTCTCTCTCTCTCTCTCTCTCTCTCTCTGTGTGTGTGTCTCTCTCTCTCTCTCTGTGTGTGTGTGTGTGTGTGTGTGTGTTGTGTGTAGCTCCATGTTTACTCCGACAGCGGGATATCCCTGTCAATTTCTAACTGCGGTGATAAGGCGGCTGGCGCTCACAGACTGTTGCTTCCTCCACGGGGGAGTAACAAGGAAAAGAGGGATCCCCAAATCCCGTGTTGTTGTAAATGTCCGCCTGTTAAGACCTCCCTCTGACGTCCCGTTATACGAAGGCACCACCCGAGTCGCCTGCAGTTGATAAACATGGGGAACTGTTGCCGAGGAAACGACGCACGTTGTCGGGGGTGGGAGACGTCACAGAAGCGATAATGAAACAAATATAACTTCAATGAAAACTGGAAAAAATGTGGATTTTTAGACAACTTTTAAAATAGCCTGACAATTCGTTTTTTGTATGGGCTATATTAAAATTTCCGATAAAACTAGGAGTCATTCATACCGCGACAACGCGTGGGTGAGGCTTTGAGGGAAATACCTTGAGGATTGTCCACACCTACCAGGGGGAGGCCGGCCGGGTATTTAAATAAAGGTGCAGTGTCCAATGGAGCCCGTATCCACAGCCAGATCTGTAGGCCTGCGGGTTCAAGATGAGCTGGGTCAGCCTGCAAATGGTAATTAAGAGCGTGAACAGGGGGAGCGTTGCCTACTTTTATCCACATCCACATAACCCGTTTTTTAATGTTTTATTCCCATTTAAAAATATATATATTATTATTTATTTTATTTTATTTTTTATATATAAATGTTTATAGATCTCTCTGGGCTACTTGCTGTTCTTCAGCGACCAGACATTGTTTTTGAGCGCTGCATCGACCGGTGACTCCAGGTGCATCAGCAAGGAGCAGCTCAAAACCAAGTCCGACCGCTTCCTGAAGAAACACTGGAAGCCGCAGATGTTCGACAGGTTGAAGACGTCGCCGCCGCGGACATGCGCGCAGGCGGCGCGAGAGATGCGCGGTGAACTGGCAAACCGCTCCCTTACGCCATGGAAGTACAGGTGAGTGCAGCACGCACGAGGGGGAGGGCGACTTAGAGTCTCGATAATTAATTGATTAGACAACTGTCAGAACATTAATAAATCAGTAGCCTATAGTTATATTTTCCATTTGAGTCATTTTAAAATGCCAAGAATATACAAAGAAAGAAAGAGTTTGATGCTTTTCTCTGTTTTAGTCTCATTGAACATCTTTGAGGTTCTGACTTTTGATGATATTGCTACAGATCAAGCTATTGAATAGTTACTCGGGAACGTGATTACTTTAATTTAAGATTAGAATATTCATTAGTTACTGATTGACCTACCCTGCTTCGGCAGTTGCTGATGCCTCACCGAGTTGCTAAAAGACCATGTTAGTCAAACTATAGGTTCTATTTAAATTTAAAAGAGTAAGCGAGAGAATCACCTTTCTTCTCTTCTAAGAAAAAAAATTATGCACATCAACCTGTTAACTGTGGGCCAAATATGCTAGACAACAGTGAATGTTAAACAATGTTTTGTATTTTAAATAAACAGTCACTGGTTTGACTGCTGAAATACAGTTGTTATGCATTAGTTACTGAATTTCTATGTCATCTACTGAATGAATATTAAGGAATTTTCTTGCTTATGGTTACTATGGTCACTGTCATATAGAAAATAAAAACTGCCCCCAAACCACTACAAGCCTCTAACTAAAACTTCACTGTTAGTGTTACTCTGTAATTGTTTCTTCTACACACCAGAACATTTAAAAACCGTAACCGATTTGAAAAACATACTCACAGACACTTGTATGATCAAACGTGACTTCATAAGAAAAACAAATATGCAGTGAAATACAAAAAAAGGAGAAAAATGTTTTGGGTGAAATTTTGGCTGTGAAGATGGAATAAAGACAGCTTATACATTTTGCAGTGAAAATTACACAACATTGGTGACATTGGTGATGCTCTCCTGTCTGCTCGCTCTCTGCGGTTACTTGTATCGGAGGCAGATCTGAATTGAGATTGGTGTGGCTGTGACTTGATAAGGCCCAGTGAATGAATCATATAGACAGAACTTTATGATTGTTTTTATAAATGATAATATGTGACATTCCTAAAATCGGGCCACGCCCCCCAATTGTTGGAGGAGGTGTGGTCTAAAATTGTCTAGTAGTGTGTAGTCAGACTAAAGGCCAGAAGACACTCCCATGTATTTAGACAATGAACATTCCTGATGATGGTATGTGGTTGGAATATCCCTTCTGTAAAGTTTGTGTTTTCTGTCTGGCAGATTAATATTAGCCTACTAATGATGCATTATCTACGTCCAGTTTCCTCAGTTCCAGGTCCTTTGATGTTGGTTTGGAAAACTTAAAACAGAGGTTGTTTCTTCATATCAATGTTAATACAATAATACAACATTCCTACACAGTATGTGTGCATATGGTGGTTTCATGATCCTCCTATTGGCTGATCATTTCTACATGTTACATACATGCTACTGGATTAGCTTGTTGTCTTTGCAAAACACTTGGAAATCACCTAAGTGATGCGAATCACTTAACAGAAGCTCGCTATCCGATTAATAACCATTAACTGATAGGAATTAAATGCTCTGAGTGTAGGTGCCGATCAGCAACACGATCATCCTGAGAGGATGATTAACAATGTTTATTTTGTTGTTATAATACACACATGCTGCTAAAGCTGTGCAGCCGTCCTCTTTTTTTTTAGCGCACCATCCTCTGTTTGTTGTCTGACCGTCCTTCACGAGGACTGCTGCATAACGGGCACATAGCCTACTGTAGGCTAAGTAGACTAATCTTTTGCTGCGAAATATGACTGAAAAAAAAATTGTAATTGTAATGTGAATACAAACCGCACCAAGTTAAAAAATATTTGGTCCACACCCACAAGTGAATTACCAGACTTTTCCTGGTGTGAATATGCCCTCAAATATGTCTTAGTCACACTCAGATTTAGTTCAGTCATTTGACCCGAGAGTCTTTTTTGCACAAACCCGGAAAAAGATGATGCTGTTTGCTGGCAAAATGGCTCTGTGTTATTTTTAGTGCCTAAAAACAAACAGACATTTGGCAGGCTGTGGGGGGGGGGGTTGAATATGCAGTATTACTAGAATACCACCATCTGTTGATCAACACAGGCAACAAATAATTAGAAAAGGGAGCGAACGACAGTAAAAGAGTGAGGATGTTCAGGTCATGATTAGAGTAGTATAGTAGTATAGTGAATTCTTGTGTAAAAGATCCAGTGATAGATACAGCATCTGTCTGCAACAAAACATGATGTGTTGTGGGGCGGTGTTTAGCTCAGTGTTGAGGCTATAGTCCTAATTGCAGGCGACCCCGGTTTGAATCCCGCGCCAAGCGGACCTATCCTCCACACACACAGAGCCACAGAGAGTGGCTAATTAATTGCTTATAATATGTTTTAAAAGTTCATAAATGAAATATTTGATAAATTGGTTAATGGCAAATTTATACCCTAAACGGGCAATGTATCTTGGGAGATACAAACTCTAAAATGAAAAATAAAGGTCATATTTTGAAAAAAATCATAAAATTGTGTTATTCTACCCTAGAAACATTGGAAAAAAATTTTTTTTTATTTTTCCAAAATTTTTATATATGCTTGCCCATTTAAGGGTTAAAGGTGAACAGAAAAGAAAATTGAATTTGATCCCACTGTAGGTCTAACATTAGTGTAATAACTTATCTATCAGACGATGTAGGTCAAACTTTGTGCAAAATTCTATTTTCGAGTAAAGTGTGTTTTTTTTCCGCATTGGATAATACAGGCGCACGGATTATACGTCAGCCTGCACGCGATTCATCAGCCACTGATATTGGATCCGTCATCCGTCAATCAAACGTCTGTACACACACACACACACACACACCGAGCTCGGTCTCGCCCCAAACATTGAATATCCCGCCTGCTCCATAACGACCAATCAAATTTGTTTTCCTTAGGCTACTTGTTTAAACCCGTGCGGCAACTCGTGGAAACTTGGCGCGACAAACAAACGGCCATTTCTGAACACCTTTAACATTCATCACACTCCAGTAATGAAAACAAACAAAATCAACAGCCCTAGGGTTCTGGCCAACAGTAAGCATACTGTATGTATATGTTGCAGACTTCAACTTCACAGTCTGCAATGGTTGTGAAGCGCCAGCCCTTTGTAAAGATGTGTATGTTTTTATCATACATATATGTTATAGCATTTTCTTTTAATTTGTTTAATTTTTGTGAAATATTTTAATTAGCAGGAATAACAGTTAAGGGGAAAGTAACAATAATCTGTTTTTGTCAAGGCAGCAGGGTCATAGCATCCTGCTGCCTTGACAACTTATGTGAGTGTCCACTGTCTGATTGTCTCCCTCAGCATAAACGAGGAAGTTGACAGGATTCCTTTCAAGATCTCCTTTGCAGAGTGCGTCTGTCAGGGATGCATCATCAACCAGCAGGAAAACCTGAGCTACAACTCTGTGCCGGTGTTTACTCGCATGAATGTCATGAAGAAGACTAAGTGTGATGATGACCCACAAAAGTATGTGCTCATAAAAAAGACCCTCCCCGTCCCTGTGGCCTGTACCTGTGCTGTGCCCAAGTGATCTGAGTAATTAATCCTATCATACACCCACATCAGTGCTGCCTTGATTATAGGCAATAACTAATTTCCTGCAGAGATATGTACAACAAACTCATACTAAAGGTTTATAATCATTTCCTTATCAGCCTGATGTCAAATATCACACTACTACTTAATATCATGGACAGATTACTGAACAGGCCCCAAGAGTTCAAGGGTTTTTCATTTGCCAGCAGTCAGCATGTGCCGCATAAACTAAAGCTTCAGATGAAGACATTTATAGCCTAAGCTAGTAATTTGCACTGTGTATTTGTATTTGTTAATTTGTTGATTAAACCAAAGACATGAGTGAATGCTTTCACTCGCCAGCAACGAGATGCTCCTCATTTTGCCCGTTGCCATTTTTTAAATATCGTTTTACTGATAAATGTGAAATATGACAAAGGAACCTCTCATCATATGGTCACTTTATGCCCTAGTGGGCAGCAGCTGGATGTGAACAATACTGACATCTATACCATTCTTCTGTACACGAAAAGTGAAGCTACTGCTAGTAGAATGGAAACAGGGAAACTGTTAGCACATTTCCCAAAATGGGGAGCTGTTCCTTTAAGACAGGACAGTATTTGGCACATGTTTATTATGTGTAAGGTACACATGTGTTGAATTAATCTTTAAGACACATTTTAAAGATTTAGCTTCAATAACACTAAAGCATCTGTGCTGTTTTCATGTGAAGTAAGCCTTTTTAGGCTAAAATGCAATGCTTTTATATCTATCTATATATATAGTATAGTATATAGATATATATAGATATAGATATTTATATTTGTTTAAAATTTTTCATTGTGATTAAAGTTAATGTTGATTTGCTCACAGTGAACGGGCCAGTGAATATAGTTGTGTTTGTTTTAAAACTCATCTGACAAACTGTGAATGTTGATGACTCTGGTTAATTAAGTTAATCTATGAGTTTAGGTATTATTAGATGGTCTCACACTTAAGAACATTTTATGGTGCAATGCCAATATTTATATTCTCATTAGTGTTGCCTTTGACTTCGAAACATAAACTGTTACTAGTTACTAGAACTAGAATTAACAATGCCACCAACATGAGCTATTATTAAATGTTGAGGATCTTTCAGATTTGTAATGACAGACCATTCACTTGCCCAAAGAGGTAGCTCCAAGTTGTTTTGGCATGTTGTGCAAACAGTGAAAGCCTCATTGACTCCTATGCTGCTGCTTGGCTCACCTGAAACATTTGTTCAGTTCTGTTCATGTTATTTTTTGCAACTATGCACTTTTTAAACTATTTGCAATAAAGACAAAAAAAAGGATAAATAAAAGTTTCTTAAAGTCATCTGTATTTTGTATTGTGTCTTCTTTGATGTTTCTATACTCTCTCTCTCGCTCTCTCAATGCGCATGCGTCTGTTGGAGCCCCGTCATCCTAACTCGCCGTAAACTCGCCTCTTAAACTAATTTCTATCATTTTAGAAATGCCTTTCCTGCACAAACCCTGTCTTTTAAACAGTGCTCTACTCTGCTGGCTGCTTATTTTGATAATCTTTTTTTTTTTTTTTCCTTCATATTTTTATTTTATTTTCACAAATAATAAAGACAAACAATAAACACGCAGTCAACAATCACACATGACAACGACAAAAGCACCACAAACAAAAACCTCTCATAAAATCATTTAAAAAAGAAGTTTTAGAAATTTCAATGAGCGAGCTTTCCACAGTAACACATACTTCTGATATTCCTGATGTTGAATTAGCCTTAGATACATTTTTTTTTACAAAAACGTTTCTCTCAATTGTATATGTATAAACATGCTCCACTGAAGAAACATGGCAGCTAATAAAAAGCCAAATAAGTTACACTGGGGCTTTAAGCTTAATGACCTTATTCTATGGACCAGATTAACATTTGTGATGCAGTTAACAGACATTTTAGTGCTGCTGGCCACCTTTTTGATAGTGAGACTAGGTATTCTTCTCCAGCTGTAAGAGCTCAGTCTCTGGATGATGAACCCTCACTGCCACCACTCTGGTCATGAACAACTGCCCTGGATGAAAAATGTCATTGTGCCGCCATATTCATTGACCTCTCCAAGGCTTTTGACTATTTTCATCATTATAAAACTACTATTCTCATACGCAGATGATAGTCTTATACTGCATCGCAAACTCTCCTGACATAGCCATAAAAAACGTTTCCTTCAATACAGCATTAATCTTAAAGCCCCTGTACAGACTTTTCATTTAGTGCTGATTTTGGCGGCCCCTGTGGACGAAAGTGGCGGAATGAAGACTGCATTTCCCACTGTCATGAAGACGTTTGTCTGGCCGGCGCGTGTAGATTTATTTTGGAAACGTCGGAACAGGGCCGGCTCTAGCCATTTTGGTGCCCTAGGCTACATTACTCTCAGCCCCCCCCCCCCCAACAATGATCATAATGATCATAACGATAACATAGCAGTGTATCTCTATGTCCCCTCTGACCCTGAGATACACAACTTGCACATACAATCAGTAAAATTGCATTGAATAAATCCTTGGTGAAGACATGAAAAAATTAGTCTCTTCACAATCATGAGTAGCCTACAAACTGTTGTGGTGCTTGAAATGGGTATACGAAAGTCTGGGCTTCACAAAAGCAGTGGAATATACTGTATGCGATAAGTGTAGAAAAAAATATGTGAAATTGCTTTTTGAGCATAAATGTTAGGCTTAACTGTCATTCTCACCAAATGTCTCAAATGTGGGATAACAGAAGCTAAATATTGACTTCACGTTACATTTCAAACTTCATGAGATGTGTGTAGCCCTAAATGAGAAATTTTCTCCAAATATCAACTAAACAGACAAAAAACACACAAAATTTACAATATTTAGCCTATATAATGTACCCTATATGTGTTGTCACTAGTTTGAGAGCTCAGCAGGTCTGAATACATGTAGCTGGAGCTGATCTGGAGCTGTGGCCCACTGGTCCTGCTGTCTGAGCAGGCTGAAGTCTCAACTCTCTCTTCTTTTTTCATAATCTTCCACATCAAATTAATCAGAACTTTCAGCCTCTGAAGCACCGTCGTCATCCTCACTGCGTGTCTCTCTCTCTCTCTCTCTCTCTCTCTCTGAACGACTCTGCTGTTTCAAAGCGCTTCACAGTTGTTTAATTTTTTTAGCAGCGTAATGTATCTATTGGTATGGTTTCGTCAGTGGTCCGACCCGACCATGCCTTCCACAGGTATAGAATTAGACTACTTGGAAATACCGTATCTTCACACTGATGGGCTCATTTGCTGTTGTAGGTAACAGAGACACATCAGCAGAAACCAGAGACTTTTGCGTATCCAGTTAAAAGCTCCGTACAGGGGCTTTAAACTCACCCTGAACGCACAAAAAACTAAATGGATGCTGTTTTCAAATACTAGTGAAATGTGCTCTAATTTTCACACCCTCACTCAAAATGGTTTCCATATTGAAAGAGTCTCTGTGTACAAATACCTTGGCATTTGGATTGATGATAAACTTACATTCAACTCCTAATATCCAATATAGGAATATTGATTAGGGCTACCCGCTCGGCTTGGGCACTTGGAAAAGTGTAAAGAAAAATCTGAAAGTCACAGCAACAATACACACTCCTTTTTAATATTCTGTACCATAGGAAACCTCAAATGTTTCACCTATAAATGAAATAAATATAACCAACAAACTATTGTGCACATAGACAAACAAAACTATAGTTTCCTCAGCTGTAGTGCAGAAAAGGGCCACATGGTGTCTCTGCATCACAACATTCACTTTACAGTGTTTCACTGTTTCTGAGTCGTCAACCATTGGGGAGGAAAATAAATTCACAGTGATTTATTTGATACATACTATAATTTGATTTCTCTCTCCCTGTAACTAGCAATGAAGCTGGTTGCAGCATTAGAAATTCTAGTTTATTACATTGCGTTCAACCCTTCATTAAAACATTTTCATATCTTGCTATTATACCATGGAAAATATACATGTTATATACAGTTTTAAACAAATATCTTTTGATTTGATGTAAAAACACTGGTGGAGGGTGTTCGATGGCTACTGTTGTAGCATTTATATCTGTATATGGTTTAAACAGTTTGTATGTTTCTAAGACATTGAAATATGGTACATTGATGTATTTGTCAACATTTATAACTGCTTTTGTTGGCAGAATATAAACACATTATTAATGGCAATATAAAAACAACAAAAACATTTTTGATTACACTATTAGTTAGAGTCTGTTACAGTATATGTTGTATACTTTTAATTTTTGACAAATACACATGTGCTAAATATGTGCTTTCAACTATATCATAGTGTTATAATCAATTTATAGTGTTAAAAGTAAACATGTTCTTATTCTGACTTCATCTTGCCGATTAAAGAATGAACTTCATTCCTATAGAATCTGTGTTTCCAAGTGCTTTTAATAGATGAAATCATGAAATCATCAGTGCTGAGATTGAACCACAACGTTGGAAGAATCCGTGGGAGAAATAACAGCACATAACACCATGATTAACACAATATTACACAGTTACTCTTTGTCACAAACTACACCTCACTCAAACTGCATTAGGACACAACCTAAAGATGTTTTTCACAGCAAATTTATAGAAGCAGAACAGTGTTTTGTGGGTGGACAAAAAATATACTATGCTTGATAGTGGGGGTTCAAAACACAGGCATGGGTTGTAATGCATGAATTGGAAAGTAAAACGTCATTATAAGAGTGCAGCTCATGTATGTAAAGAATAACTGCCTTCATTTAACATAAATGTCATTAAAGTAACTCAAATAAAGAATATTGAATTTCAAAGTTACTAAAAACACTTTACTTTGACCTAATGAACTGCTGAAGCTGCATTTTAGCTTTGAATAAACTGTGGATCACAGACTGTGGATTTATGTCCCACATCACTTGAAATACCCTGGGGGGGGGGGGGGGGGCGGTGTCAGTATCCACAGCAGCAGTGCTTACAATAAATACTGCTTAGTGTTAGTCGTCATCACTTATGTTGTGTTGAGTTAAAGACACAAAGAAAGTAACATCATTAATGTCTGAATGCTGCCATGTGTTTATAGCTTTTACACACTAATTTATCTGTAAACTCATTATTGAAAAGAATTAAACTATCCTTCTGTCTATGAGTCATACTCCCATGACCTGCAATGAGCTCCAAACATGAAACTTGGCACAATAATTTGAATTTGCTTCCTGTGAAAAATGAGCCCAACTGGCCAGAAGATGGTGCTTTAAAAGCAGTTTTGAAATAGGCATGACCCTCATAAGCTAAGTCAGGCCGATTTATGTTTTGACAAATATAGTATGTCAAATATTCCATACAAATGTCAGGGTTAGGGTAAGGATGGCAATTAACATAAAAACAGTAGAATGTATTGAATCACTCCAATTAAAAACATGGTGGCCAGCCACCAACAAAACTATCTTTACAAATGACGAAGCCTAATGAATAACAAAACTGACCAAGGCCAAAACCTAAAGTGCCTTATTTATATATAAGGTTAGATTGAAATGACAATTTTTTGTTGAGGCATTTGTCGCACATGTTGAGGAGGAGCAGCCACAGTGAACAGACTCGGGGCTTTAAGGGGTTTTAAACAAACTGGTTGACCCACCTGAATTTCTTGTTGACACCCTGATGGCTTGTGTTACTCCACAGCTTCTTGACCTCTTGGCTGGTGAACAGTGGCAGTCATTTCAAACACCGGACTCTGACGCTACTATTCATATGCCCAAGCCTCTTTAAAATATCACCCTTCATTCACCTTGTACATTTACCAGCTGCACAACTGAGCATAGAGGGGTTGGTGTGGCGACCCAAACACAGTGAAATGCAGAGTTTCTGAACGTTTGTGGCATTATGTCACAACGTGCTCAATGTTTGCACTGTTTAATTCCACAAAATTCACGACTGGAAAAGCATTTCATCAGACCCTAAGGCTTAGAAACTCTGTCAAACTTGCTTTGAGGAAGCTCAAAATACATCCTCAAAAGTAAAAACAATAGTTTTATATTAATCATCTACAGACCGTAGGCCTACTGTTTACACATATTTTACCCCTTTTTCTTGTTATTTTCTTTCTTGTAAAAGAATACTTGATCACTTCAGTCTTTAGATTGGATTGCTGGACAGTGTGGTTTGTTGGTTAAAGAACAATAATTCCCCGGAATAATGTTAATCCACGATCCAAAATCTTGTTCTGTTTAACACTGAAATCTGAAAGTAGAGGTGACTTGTTTAAATATAACATTGCAGTCCTGGTTGTCAAGACATTGGTCCATGTCTCCTTCAGCTGTCCTATCAGCAATATCGACCTGGTTTTTTAAAATCCGTCCACACCCACATACGATCTGTGGTTTCATGAGTTGTGGTGGCAATGAGTCTGGAGTAAGCACAGCGACTGTACGACACAGGAAAGACGTTGAAAAAACCCCAGTCTGGGGGGTCGGTGGGGGGGATTTCCAGGTGCTGCATGCACAGCCCCAGATACACATCTTCAATGTAAACAGCTTTAACGTGTCTGGATGCCTCCACAAGCTTTTTAGGGAGGTCTAATGATAAAACGTAGCCCAAACCCAAAGCGTAACGTGGGTACTGTGACTGTGAATAAATCTCATGGGGTAAGAACCATTTAGATGTGCGGTCTCTCAGAACTGCAGCTCCTCTTGCCACAAGTCCGGTCATGTAGTTCGTCTTTGGAGCTTTTAGCAACAAATTAATGAGGTTTGGTACATTTAGAAACATGTCTGAATCGATCTTCATGGCGTAGGAGGCGCTTGAGCAGTGTGCGTCCAGCCACTCCAGCATCACCATGGTCTTGATGGTCAGGTTCTTGTAGCAGTCCACAAAGTTGCTCTGGAGCAGGTCGTGATGCTCTTTGCTCTCCTGTAGCAGCTCCTCTTTGATTTTCTCCCCCTCCTTTCCCGGGTGCAGCCCCACCAGGAAAAAGAGGCTCACCACTTTGCCCAGGATCAGAGATTCACTTCCCCACGTGTTGCGGATGATATTGCGGTGATTTAAGTTTTGGGTCGCCACAGGGACCATCAGAACCAGGAAGGGTTTCTGCTGCTCACATTTCTGTGGCTCGTTGATAATGAAGTGATAGTCAGCAGGGTATTCCACCAAGTAGGGTCCAGGGGACACGTAAGGAGCCGGTGTCGGAAGCACCGCCGGAAATTCTGTAGTCAGGTTTGCTGTGGCTCTTGGAAGTACGTTCTCAGTTTGTGGAACTGAGTCGTTGTCGGGTCTGGACCTAGCAGCAGAGGCCGGCGCAGGTGCAGGGGGTCTCTTGATGGGACCATTTAAGTGATCCCACCATTTTGGGACTTTATCCTGAATCCACTGCCTCGGGTTCCAGTCGGTCGACAGGTCCCGCTTGTCTGTCATGTAAAGGAACAAAATCCCGGCAAATAGCAGAATGCAGACAAACCAGTGGCGTCGTGACCAAATACACCATTGCCTGCCTTCTGCCATTTTCCCACCATCCACCACCACCGCTCCCTGGCTGAGAGGGGAGATAAGATAGTGAGACAGGAGTGACAGCAGAGAAGAGATCTGTTATCAGCCGTTTGTTCTGGAAAAATAGCCATGGAAACATTATGCAGAGCATAGGGCAGAGCAGACTGTTTCACAGATAAGTCATTAAAGAATGTCCTGTGAGGTCTTTCTACAACACTGCCTTCCTTCCTCTGCTTCCTCGTTTGGCAGGAGCGCAGCAAATAAAATTTAAAAAAGCTCACGTACCTTTGTTCTCCCTTAAAAAATCCAGTTTCGAACACGGGTTTTCAGCAAAAAATAGTTGCTGTTGCTGTAACTCCACTGAA
This sequence comes from Trachurus japonicus, assembly GCF_045865225.1. Taxonomy (NCBI): domain Eukaryota; kingdom Metazoa; phylum Chordata; class Actinopteri; order Carangiformes; family Carangidae; genus Trachurus; species Trachurus japonicus. The sequence goes on along the minus strand of NC_140909.1, from coordinate 32,115,813 downwards.
AAATTAATGCGAGGATTCAGTTGCAGTTAAGTTTGACTCTGACCTGTGTGTGTTGTGTCAAAAAAGTAGCAATCGACAAGTGTTTTTTCCTGGTTGTGACTCCTCATTCCTGCTTCTCTCAGACATACTGAGATCCTGCGATGTAGTGGTCTAGTGAGTTCCTGACTCGATCTAGTAACCATGGCAGTGTGTTCCTTTTTTTTTTACCTGCAGGGAAACCACACCTTTGTTTGCTCCACCCCTTGGTTTGCTAGGTTTTTTTTTTCTTTTTTTCCTCCCTTCAAAGCCAATGAAATGCTGAATTTTCTCCAGAGGCTTTGGGCACCGCTTCTCTTGGCTGAGCTGTTGTGCCTTTATCATGAATAACACCCGGGTGTATGTATGTGTGTGTGTGTGTGTATGTGGATATGTGTGTGTGTTGAAAGAGAAGTCGAGTGTGTGAAAGAGGAAGTGACTTTGGCTGAGATATTGTTTTTATGGGGGGGTTGCTTGAGGAGACTTGTTGTTTTAACTTGCCTATTTATAAAGTGTATTTTATTGTATATTTATAATAATAATATATTTTATTTCATATAGCCTACAGTAGGCTATATATTGTAAATCCTCAAATAAAAGCTTTATTTGCTTCACTTGCCAAACTGAACTAACTTATATTTAAGACATAATATGGGGCAGGCTTTTAATTCTTTTTGTACAAATCTTTTGCCCAGCAAAGATGGGAAAATATGATCAAATCCATTATTTAAAAGAGTAAGAATATTACTTCCAAAGTGAATTTAACAACACGGTTTTAGCCTTTGGTGCTACTTCAACCAACTGACCCAATAAAAGAGCCAAAGCACACATGTATGTTTGCCGATTAAACTTAAATGAATCAAATGCTATTTGAACTTCACCAAAGGTATAGGAAGTCTAGGAAGGACCAATTAGTTTCTTTACACTGAACTGAAAGACTGAATTGTGGAGAATCTAAGCGATCTAACAATGTGTCCATGTTGACCAAAATTTTAACAGATGGCTGTAACAGTGGCAAAGTGTAAAAATGCTGTCTGTTGTATGCATGAATAATTCAGCTTAAAACTTCTCAAACGGATGATCTAGTAGGCTTTGAGAGATTTTGTACACTCACAACAACACAGAAAATAGACTCACCTTCTATTTGAGACTCAGCTTTTATTTAAGAATTTAAATGTGAGATTATTAACACAGATTTGTTTGTTGTTTGATGTTGTTTCATCTTATAAAAATAGAACACACAATAAGAGAAACCAAATCCTGCTAGTGTTGAATGGTGGCTTGGGTGGGCGGGTCTTGGACACTTCTTCGTTGTGACATCACAAAGTTACAGGAGGTCCGGACAGTTGGTTTTACAGTAAAGGCTCAGTTTCTCAAAACAGGCTGTGCGCATGTGTTTCAGTGGACTGAGGGTCTGATACTTTCACAGTACCTCTTTTCGTTCACTTAATTTGCCTTGGTGGCACAGATGGTGATGCTTGTGGTTGTAATGAAAACAGCATGTGCTTGACAGGGACAGTGAGCGAATACAGTACACCTGACATGAGCTTTTTATTTTTATTGGATGACAACGTTCAAATGTTTAGCATTTTCACCTTGATACTGCAGTTGTCCGCATACTTTTGGGTTTGTGTGGTTTGGGATTTACTTTTCATGGTTAACACCCCATCTTGTTTGACACACAGCCCCCTGTACAAACACAACATCTCAGTTTAACACTTTGGTCTGTGGACAGATTAAACAAAGGAGACACAGTGTGTTAATTACTTATTTTACATGGTACTGGAAAGCAGACTGTATTACATTTGAACAGAGCAAGTTGACTGACCTCAATCCTGTGTTTAAGCCAAAGCTAAAAGGCTGACCTCAGTAAAGTACTGTACAATTCAAGAGCTTTGCAAACAAGTTACAAGTTACTGATTTATGCCATTAAATAAGCTAGTTATTTGTTCTTAGTGATATTTACAACTGTTTACTGCCAGGTTTAACTGACAAATAAGCCCAAAAGTCAATGGAGGGAAACAAGGCACACATATCGGCTGACATGTTTGATGTGATACAAATGACTGTTTACAATTCTCACAAAAGGTTATACCAACACAGGGCTAGAGAAAAACACCTCAGAGTTACATGACTTTTCATTGTAAAAAAATCTTCCATGAAGAGAAAGGAGGAGGAAACCGGTTATCTTGAGTCTGAAGATAACCGGTTTCTGAATACTTCAGAAATCCACTTACAAACAATTGACTTTGCTGAATTGTGTTTTCTTTTGTTGATGCACAAAGAGTGCAATCCTATTCGAATATGACAAATGTGGCCCTGTATGTAACAAATTAGGGGATATATTATTATCACATATGTAATGGTCTTGCCCCTTTTTATCTGACTGACTTTTTAAAGCCCTGTTTTCCCACATGGTTCCTCAGATCCGAAGACTAACTGCTCCTTGAGTTCCCTAAGATCAGACTCCAGGGCAGAGGGGGCCATGCGTTTATTCATTTATTTTACTGTTATTCATTTCATTTATTCTGTTGTAAAGCACTTTGGTCAACCTGGTTGTTGAGCGTGCTCTATAAATGAAAATGGATTGGATTGGACATCCTCATAATAATAATAATTATAAAATATATGATCAAACCATCATAAAATCAGTTTATTTACATGAATAGAAAACATCTACAAAACAAATCTTTATGTTGCCATCATATGTTAAACTAAAGAATTTTTAAACTAAAGAATTTGTTAAAATATCCACATTTATTTTGGTTTCCATATTATATATAACATATCCCAGTTTTTAGTTTATATTTATTTCATGGAAACCTGCATATTTATTTGTGGTGTCATAATCAAACAATTTGTGCTAAAATGCAGAATTGTTGATGAACTTATATCTGGTGTGCAGAGTAAGCTGAAGACTATATTTACATGTAGGTTTCCTGTTAAAATTGAGGCGAGATTAGCTGCCACTTCCTTCCTGTTTGTTCACTCGTCAGCGTTTCAAACATTGTTTGAAGCTGAACTCGTGGGAAAGAAATGATGACAGATAACTGTTGAATTAGAGTGACCAGTGACAATTATTCTAAAATAAACGTTGAAATTACATAAAAATTTGTCATGTAGGCCTATGTGAAAGTTGATTGTTTGGGCTCTCTTGTTTCTGGCTCCGGACGCAGAATACAATGGGAAGAAATACAATGGTAAGAAATAGTGAGTTTACAGTAGGAAGAAGGGGGTTGGTCACAGTGGCAGGCAGACCAAGAGAGGAAGCCAAAGCCGAGGTGATGTGGGAGTGGGAGGATAGGGAGTGCAGGGAGTCTGAACGCAGGAGAACACAGTGAATGACACAAGGAAACACAGGAAATAGCTCATATACAGGCTGGAGAGAGGCGAGGGGCTACCATGGAGGAAGAACAACTGAGGATGAAGGGGCATGGGCATTGTGTACGTAAGCAAACACAAACGAAACCCCCCACGCCCCTGAACAGGTCCAGCAGGTCTGTCAAACGTTGTGGCAGGAACTTGAGTTTCTTACAACACCATCTAGTCACTTCCTGTATCATCTCATCTGCAGCCTACTGTTCCTTTAAACGCTATTAGAGGCATTGATCTTTACATTTCTGAGTTTAATGTTTTTCTATTTTATATATTGCTATGTCCATACTTTCATGTCACTTTGCACTTTGTTCGACATTTCTTGTATGAAAGCAACTCAAAGTTTATTGTTAATAGTGTTATTCACCAAATCTAGCACTGAATGTCGGTGAGTGCAAGTATGTGAGACCAGCACCTGCATGGTTATGTTAGGATGAATATCATATTTAAAATTCAATACAAGGCCTAAATATTTCACTGCGATAAAACAAACCAATAGAAATAACAGGAGATCTCAGACCACGCCCCCATGGTCACAGCTTGGTGCTGCTGACTTCCTCCTCCAAGCCATTTATTTGGCTGTTGGAATAAATGCTTCTCTGTGTTCAGTTGCCTGTGTCTCTGGACCATGAAAATAAACTCTACCTACTCATTAACTTACACGCTTTGGGTATCGGGTATATGAAAGCGCTGTATAAATGTAATACATTATCAACTTCTGTGTGTCACAACAGATAGGCTACATAGGAACTACATATAAGCCTGACAATACATGTTGATATTATAAACACTGGGTTCAGAAGTCTGAAACTAGTTACCAGAATATAAATATACATTAAAATTGATTTGGAAATGTAGACAAACATACAGTACACTGTGTGAAATATCATTCTTTAATTATGCCAAACTTGCATACATAAATTCAATATGCACTCAATAACACTTTCTGCATAATTTATGATTGAATGAATTTCAGAATTAAAATGTAAATCATTTTCAGTGTTTATTAGCCTGATAGCAGAAAAATGAAGCCCTGGAGCAGCAGTATGTCCTCCTGTTACGGGCTCAATACTGACCTGAGGCCATTACACTAAACACTCCCTGGACAGAACATCATCCGACTGGCTGATTGCTCCAGAGGCTACATCCACATTATGGTTTCATTTTTAAAACAGCATCCTCAAACTAAAACAGCTTCAGCAATGTTTTCCTAAGTTTAGGTCCATAGTATAAGCAGACGTCACTACATGAGTCCTGCAGTCGTCAGCACTCAGATAAGTAAACTATATTTAGTTTCCTGATAGTGTTAAGACCAATATTTGTTCAGGAGTTTATCAAAGGTGGAAAGCAGGTTTCATTTCATTTATTCATTTCAGGGAGAATATTTCATTTAAAAATGTCACTGGGGATAAAGAAAAAAATGTCACTGATGGTCTTATATTATAGTGAACAGTGATAACCTGGATTTTAGAAAGTACAGTATATTCTCCCTGTAACAATGCCAAGAATTAATTATTCAAAATTGAGGTCAAAGTTTAAATGTGTTGCTATTCATGTTGATGTTTCATTCACAGATTATACATAAAGATCAATATAGATCATGTCATGGTGACATGATCTATGTTGATCTTTATGTATAATCTACTACATACATTGTCACCTATTGGTTTCTGACATTTTCATGACATCACATTAACTTTCTTTGGTAGCCCTGGTTTTAAGTAAGCAGTTGAAAGCCGATGAAATCTACTGTATTTGTGTGTCTTAATCCATGTGTGTCTGTCCATTGTTGTGAGGTCAAACACACCTGGGTTAATCAGTTGGTCCAATAATGTAGCCTAAGACAAGAAATAAAGGAGCTGGCTTATTTCAGGAAGTAGTGGAGCTGTGCATAAAGCCCATTGAGCAAAGTCAACTGTTTGTAAGTGGATTTCTGTAGTCGCTGGGATCCAGCGACTGAAAGGTTGTTCTCTGATTAAACCTCATGTGCAAGTCAAGACAGTGAGTGTGGGAGCTTCAGCTTCCTCTGTTTCAATTTGTTGGCCGTTCTGGTCCACTCCTACGCACCTGTCTGTAGGTGTGCATAAGTTTTGAGTATTTCATGTTTGGCAAATCTAAGATTGAAGTCTGTTGAATGTGTTTTGTGTAACTTAGCTCCAGTTTCATTATTACCTCTCCCCTCCACCCTGAGACAACGGCATGTGCTTTATACTCATGTGATGTGGTTTCACCTTTGCCTATGAACTATGAAGGTGCCCTCAGAGCTGAGAGTGTAGGCAGCTGTGTTTCACCCCCCGTTTTAGTGTTCTGTGTACCTGTTTTTCCTGCCTGCTTTTGCCTGTAAGGTAATGAATACTTTTTGTTCTACCGTACCTGTTCTTGCCCGTGTCTCCATGGGTCCAGTCCTCTACGCATCCTGACAGGAGAAGAAGGTCTGACTGTTGAACAAAGTCCGACAGCTCTGTCTGAAATGAATTTAATTGGCCTGTTGTGCAATCTCAGCTCTCCTTTGATCAAATTGTCTATATTTTAACTGGCCAACTTTTTTTTTTACCGTAGTCCAGACATGGACAGATTGTGAGACAATGGGCATAGAGAAGTGAAAGACATCCCACTCTTCCCATACATGAGTCTGTATGCAGATATGTGGTTGTGTGTCTTTTGCTGGAGCTAATCCCAGCTAGGGTAATCAATCACAGTGCACACACCTTTACACTCCCAACTAAAGACAGTTCAGATTCTCCAGTGTGCATGTCTTTGGACTGTGGAATGAAATGCAACCTCTGAATCACACCCACAACACTAACGCTGTGAGGCGAGTATACCGCTGCACCATCGTGCCACCCCCTTTTTGTTGCTTATCTGACTCCTTTTTTTTGTCCCTCTCATTATATGGTCATACTACATAGGTCCAGATCATTTTAACTGATTTGTCGCATTGCTAAGAATTCTTGCTATACATTGTTTGGAAATACTGACAACATAGTGGCATAAATATCAACACATTTATGAACTAAAGTAGAAATTTGTTTTGTAGCTACTCTGTCTGCAGTTCCACAGTAAACATCAAAACAATACATGCACACTTACATACACATGACACATGATCATCCCCCACCCCTCATGTATTGCATGACTAATATAAAATAATATTTAAAAAAAAAGGAAGTTTTAATTTTCAAGATTAAATAAATCTGGTCCATATTTGGGTCACATGCTTGTTTTCTTCCTGGTCCACTGGCCCAAACCCCATACACATAGCATGATTAAATGATGCTACTTGCACATCTGGACCCATTCTGGTGCATATATGAGACCTGGGCAAACAGTGTGTTGTACAAAAAAAAACTAAATTTATTGTGCTATTTTGGCTGCACACAGCCAAAGGAGAGCCCTGGGACAAAGTTTAGCCACTCCATAGGTGAGATATTAACCACACATCACTCCTGCACCATCCCCCTCATTCACAGCACTTTAGGGGCAAAGTCAAACTCTTTGAGCAGGCGGTATGTGTGAAGTGTCAACAGCTCTGTTATCTACAGGTGCACAAACCCACTAGGTGGCATGCCCAGTTTATTTTAATTGAACCATTTGGTGTGGAATGATTGACTAACCAGATTAAGCATATTAGAGGACATGTATTCTTGCTTTTACAAACTATGGTTATGCTCTGTTTTAATCTTACAGAGCGACTGACCATGAAAATAAAAACTATTTTACATTCCTTAGGATCAACGATAACTTTAAACAAACAATATAAATGACCGTTCATCACTTGTTTGTATCTTTGTAAGCAATATACAATGGCTGGACAAAGATTGGCTCAGAGGATGGATTCAATAACAGAACAGAATATAGAATATAAATGACGCTAAAGTATTAAAAGTTGAAGCTTCATACAGTTATACATTGTCATATACACTCATACAGAGTCTCATCAATGTGCTGGTGTGTTGCAGTGTGTGTGGCACCACACACCTTCCAGTGAAAGGTGTGAAATACCAGAGAACAGGATTGTCTTTTCTTTTCTTTCCAATCGATCACATGAGTCACAACTTGTGCATGAATCGACCAAACCCTGCAAACAAATCCATGCAAAGATGAAGTGCAACCGGTTTTTCCATCGTTACCCGTCTACAGGTCTAACCTATCACAACAATGAAGTTGTGGACATTGATGGGTGGAGATTGGTCCTGTGTAAACACAGAGCACTCAGACTGTGTGCAACACCGGTGTCCTGATGGTTCTCCACCAGTTGACAGTTTTAAGGAATCATGATCTTCTAGTCATAACAAGATTGTAGCTTAAACTCGCTGGAAGAATCAGGCATTTGGCACACATACAATCTTTCTGTTTATTTTGTCAGTGACATTTCTACGGTGGCTCTGAGGGCTCAACACACTGCAACTGAAGAAAGCACAGGCAAATACGCAAATGTAGGCTGCAAATTCAGACAACAGCTTCACCTGTCTGACAACAACATGGGCTGCAACAACTCAACAAATCCATGTCTTTATCCATTACATTGTCGTCTCAGGACGGAGACCACATGTTTGTTTTATTGTTTTATCTAGTTTTTGTCTTGTTTTTAAGCTTGTGGTTCTTTGCATTATTACATTACCAAATTTAAGTTTTGTTGTTGGAGACAACAATGACACCTATGGCGAACCTTCCCTCTCATTTCTGGGTTCTTTGTGTGTGCTGGCAGTCTCTTGCAGGATCCTTGTCGATGAGATGGGTGGAGCTGCTGGGTAGGATGTCATGCATCTGGGCCCAGATTACATATGGCTCTTTATACTCACTCACCACTTGCTGTCTGTTTGGTTTGTTTGGTTATTCTTGGTTTTCTTACCCATCAAACCTCTCATACACCCACCTCTTTGTCTTGCTCACTGACCCTGAACTATGACACAATAAACTTAGCCTAAGTTTTTGTATAACTTAGCTATATCCTTATGTAATGTCCTTCATTTCAAAGCTCACCTTCAAAGCCCACTTAAAAAAACAACAACTAATAAACCTTTGGTTTAGACTTTATATCAGCTGAGACAGTTGATACTGGCACTTTCACTAAATTGTCTGACCAGATGGTCTAATACACAATTAACTAATCTATCAACCTTATCCAGTGATGGTGACCACATTTCTTTACATCAGTAAAATAAAATGTAATGATATAATGAATAAAACAAGAGGAATTAAAACACAATTTAAAACCAAAATAGAGGACACAGAAACAGGTAAAATCTATCACAGCACTCCCAGGTGTTAAGAGCCTCTAATGAGTCTTGAGTTTGGATTTAAAAAGCCCTCGGTCATTAACAGCATATAAATCCCAACCCTAATCCAATGTCATGGCAACAGGGTGACCACCCCATTGTTCATACCTTGACCTCTGGACTTCTTAAAGAAAATGTCAGGCTGGATGACCAGATAATGGAAAATCTAAGATCTCTGACAAATAATGTGGAGTAGGGCCGCTAATGGCTTTAAAAACAAACATTAAAAGATTAAAATGTCTCCTGAACCATGGAGTAGGTCAATTTAAAAGCACTGGAACCATAATGTGCATGTTAGGTTGGACGGAAGAAAGGGTTTACAAGCAAAGCACCAGTCACCTGTGGCACAGGCAGTCCAGAGGTTTCAAGCTGCAGGGGGGATGAGTGGTGGAGGGAGGAACAAGGGAGTGGCTGACAACAGGTCTGAAGTGCAGGAGTGTGAAGACAGGGTGAACACTGGAGCAGAGATGGAGGCAGGCAGCAATTTAACGCAGGGTGTCAGAGGGCAGGTAGTACAAATGGTCCTGGAGCAGAAGAAACAAGGCAAGAGACAAATTTCAAACAATGCGAGCACTAGAGCGAACATGTTTTTAGTGGGTTACGATACCACGGTGGTGTGACATCTGGGGTATATAAAAAAGAATGAAAGAGCAGAAAAGGACCTGTCCATGACGACTGTATGCCACAAAAACACTGGGGGAGGAGAACCACTAGGAGGCAGTAGACATGGGGGGAGCTCTAGGACAAAAAAGAAGAAACAAGAGGCCTTTCAGTTTTGTGACTGTCAGTATTTAGTATAGTATCATGTGTGTATGTATATATAGCAAAAATATATATAGCAAAAACTTTGTCTTTTTTGTTCAATAAAATTTTGTACATATAAATCATATAGTATAATGTAATACGACTGTTACGATATGAAAAATCATTTTATAGATATATTTTTAAAATGCACACATGAAAACTTAACCATTGTTATCATACAATATATGTTAACTCAAATAAAGTGTAAAAGACATTTAAAAACAATAATGCACAGACAGTCTCCCATCATCACTTTTGCTGACACAGCGGAGGTCTCCATGTGGCTGCAGGTGGAAACACAAAAGGTAGGCTTTGAATAGAGGGCATGCACTGTATATGAGAGGTGCACTTTGCCTGACTGACTGACTGATTAACAAGTGACACACACTCTTATGGAAGACAAAAGTTATTGCACATTTGTGCAATTGCAAAGTAAAAAGCCAATGCGTCCTTGCATTGTGGTTTGTTCTTCTACAGTCAGTGTCACATAACATGACTGGCTTTTTAGTTAAGTCAGTTTGGCACATTTTTTTAAATTTTATTTTCACTTTTTATCACAATCTTTATGACTCTTTGATCCTAGATTTTTCAACATGTCCTTAGCTTGCCCTGGACATGTATGATTAACACTGACTAATTTTACTGCTCCTGATACAAGTCAAAAGGTCTTTTGTCATCACAATGGCAGGTATTTGCTTTAAAACCACAAAACCACACGTTGATAATTGACAATGTGATTTAAACAGTACATTACATCTAGAAAGGATAAGATAGACTCCCAGGGTTTGGTCTTATCTTACAAGTACATAACCAGTGTTTACACAAAGGAGGTGAGGGGACAGGGGAACAGGAGAGGGTTAAACAATCTGACACAGAAAATGGAGGTATAAGCTACTAGTCCTGGGCAACATTGTCTCAGCTTCGACTCTGTGATTCAGACTAATCTTTTCTCCTTATTATTCACCTCCTACACATTCACTTTGTGCTAATTTTTGCTAAATGTGTAATTGTATTGTAAATGTATTTTTTTCTTTCTCCCATTCTTTTCTTTCTCCCACAATGCTCAAATTCCTAGGGCATGCCTTGTTTCTTGTGTGAATAGCCTACATATTAATATCATTTTATAAACCTTCTCTATTGTGAAAATGGGTACCGGTATAATGCTTAGAACCATGTTTTTCTTTGGCTCAATGGAATATTTGAAACTACAGGTTAGGTAAAATTTCCTCAAGTCTGTTTTAAGGCGAAAGAGCTGTTTCCTGCAGAGGAAGTGCAGGGTGGGGAGTTGGTCTTCCGGGACGAAAGTCCATCTGAAGCTCACAGCCGTGTGAACAATCAAGTTCATCAAGTCTGGTGGGGACAAACAGATCCACGGTGTCTCTGCACTGAGCTGCGGCACATGTGAAAATAAGTTTAAAGGGATAGTTCACCCTAGAATGATATTTCGCTCATTATCTACTCACCCTCATGTGGACTAAGGGCTGGAAGAAGTTTCAGAGTCCTCCGTGGCTTCTCTGAGTTACAGGGGGTCTCGGCGTAGCAGTGCATGTCCATATAACGGTTGTAAAGGGACACCGGAGCTCTTCGTAAAAAAACACACACAAAAAAACATCCAAATACCTCCATGCTGCTCGTATGTAATGTCCGTCTTGTGCTGAAGCCCCAAATTGCGTAATTGTCCCGAAAAAAAATTAAATAAGTCTATATTTTAAGCTTGTTTGTAGCGGAAGCTTCTCGAAGCTCCTCTTCCTGGTCCGTCCAAATCTCGCGTGATTTGCGCCGGCGTCAGTGCGGTTACTGCGAATCACTGCTATGCCGAGACCCCCTGTAACTCAGAGAAGCCACGGAGGAATCTGAAACTTCTTCCAGCCCTTAGTCAACATGAGGGTGAGTAGATAATGAGCGAAATATCATTCTAGGGTGAACTATCCCTTTAAACTTTTGTTGAAAATGCTTTTTTCCTTAATCGAATGGCTGTTCTGTTTCATTTTAAACTGCTTTAGTATTCTGTTTTCCAAATAGCTCTCTATTAGAATTATTTTTATCTGATGGTTACCCCACCTGCACCGTAATTTTAAATCACCTTGTTTTCTATTTCCCCCTTCTTTCTGGGCTGCTAGTTGTGCTGGGAAGTTTTTTCTTTCTTTCTTTCTTTCTTTCTTTCTTTCTTTCTTTCTTTCTATTTGAATTGTTTCTGTGATGTTTGGTTGTTTAATGATTGTTTGAATGTTTTAACAAAAACTGTAATGATGCTGATATTAATCTGCCAGATCAGAGTTGGAGTTTTTTATTTTATTTTATTTCTTATTGACAATTAAATTTACAGAAACACTTGGCATGGTACAGTGCAAAGCTAAATAAACATAGGCTACAGACAAGCATTACATATAGCTTCACTGGTACAAAAGATTTAAGTTTGCTTGTAAAAATAAATAAATAAATAAAATAAATAAAAAGAGAGAGAGAGAGAAAAGATATGAGGAGATAAAAAAAATGGAAAAAGGGGAGAGAGCTAGGGGAATGAGAAAGAGTTGGAGTTAAACTCCATAGGGGACCATATTTTTTCTCAGCACTAGTCCCCCCCACAGTCTATGCCCCCCCCCCCCCATGGATGTATTGCCCCCCCCCCCCCCCCCCCCCAAAAAAAAATCCCCACCTCCCTTCCTGTTGTACGTAACGACATCACGACGACGTCATCTGCGGCGCACCCGGCGTACGTGCCGCGTCATATCTTCCAACTCAACCGCCGCTTCCTGGCCGGCCCAGGCAGCTGCCTCAGGCCCCGCTCCTCTGTGAACCGCTATCCGGAGACTGGCATCACACGCCGGGCTGAAACAACAAGCTGCTCCGCTCGGTGTGCGCGGAGCTGCGGCCGCGATGAGTGAATGAAGAGGCCGAAGCCCGCAGATCCTCAGCAGAAGTCCCGGGACTCGCTGCTCGGTCAGTGTTGTTGTTGTTGTTGTAGTAGTTGTAGTTAAAGGGCTGAAAACACTGAGGGAATGAATCACTGCCAACTCATTTCTATTGTCTGCTGCCGTGTATCTGCAGAAAACTGATGGTGACCCTGTTTCCAGCCCATGTTAGTGTAAAGTTACTAGCTTGACATGTGGGACAGTTTCAGTTTAGACACTGTGGACTGTAGTGTCCACTCCTGGACGGACAGACAGAGACACATGCATGACCGGGTCTACCTCCTGTGGGGACCGGGGCACAGCGTTGTTCCTGGGCCCCCTGTGTAACCCCCCTACACACACACACACACACACACACACACACATGGCAGCTTCATTGTTTCTCCCTTAAACCATTCAGGTCATTGATGCAGTGATTTACTGGCAGGAATTTTTAACCAAGTAAAAATGACCAAGGTCTTCTGTGACTGTGACCTTAAACTCAACGTTTTTTGTACGGTGGCCCTAAATGCACTGCACCTTAAGGAAACTCCTGCAAAGGAGAAAAACTCACTACAAGGTCAGAGAACAACTTAATCCATGTGACTATTGCTGCAATTGCAAGACAACTCAGAGGTCGAAATTCCCAACTCGGAAATTTCCGACTAACGACATCATTGCGTTCACGCTGCAGGAACTCGGAAGAAAAAAAAACATGGATACCTGAAGGAAGTTTGGTATATTGTGGCTCATAGCTGAATACGAAAAATCAATGCAGCAGTAAATGATGTTTATTTTGGAGGAGAGGAGACGCTGCGGATGAGTGCACATATAATGTTACAGCCTTGATAACAGTTAAACGTTATTTCCGTCACATACGAGGACCACAATTTCACACCATACAACAATCATAGCGTATTTACGTATTTCATATAGGCTACTGCAATAATACACAAAAATATGCATTCAAACCTCAACAAATAGGCTAACTTAAAATGTCTAAATTCTAACCGTTTAAGACGAGGGCTGCCATGTTTTGATGTTGTCGTGACGTCAAGTCGCAAAGTCGGAGCTCTGATATGATACCCGAGTTTCCGACCTGTAATTTCAATGCCGTTCAATTCATTTTTTACAACTCGGAGCTCGTTTTTTTTCCAACTTCCGAGTTGTCTTGAACGCAGCATATGCATGTGCAACAAAATTCAAAAAATAACAGAAGTATTTCCAGGAACACACAAAAGTGACAGAGCAGGCTGGAGAGCTTAAGTTCAGCGCCAGTGGTCCTTGACTTTAGAAGTTGTGAAGACGACTACTTGTTACCTGTTAGTGGTGTTTGAAAAAAAGGTGAGTTTGTTTGGTTTATTACGTTATTATCACACGATTCATGGTAGAACAACTGCAGACAGGTCCAGAGGAGGTCATCGTTGAAAGCCGGGGCCACGCCCAGACCTCTGCTCCGCCGGCCCCTCAGCTTAGAGATGACACCCAAACACCTGTGAGGGTCTGGGTGAGCGTTGAGCTCTCAGGGCCCCCGTACCTTTGACTGTTAGTGACCCTTTAATCCAATTACCAACCACGTTGGATTCACAGGACAGTAACAGAAATGTATCACTGAACATTGACTTATCTTGACACACATGGAAAAAAGCAGACAATTCTACAAAACATTAAAAGCAGTGATTTCAAAGTTGTCAATATAAGGTGTTGGAGGCTATTAAAGGCCATGAATTTCATTTTTCTTGCCTTGTATTTTTTTCTTTCTTTTTTTAAATGAATCCATCCATCAGTTTTCTGCCACTTGTCCAGGTATGGATAGATAATGAGACAATGGCTCCTTGGGCTGAGACAAGAGGTCCCACCACTTTTCATGTGGTATGTTTCCTGCCATATGAGATAATTTTTTTGATCCTGAAACAAAAGTTTTGGTTATACCTGAACCAGAAAATACAAGAAAATCATTGTAATACTGAAGACTGTCAATAGTTTTAAAAAAACACTTAAAAATGAACTTTTTAAAAACTGTCCGTTTTGGGTTTCTGGGCTGCTCATTGTCTGCATGTATTGTGTTTTTGGTGTTTTATTGCTGGTGTAAAGCACTTTTGCTCTATGAATAAAGTTGTATTATTACTATTATAAACATTCATCTGTCTGTTCTGTCAGTAGCGTTGGGGCCGGAGTCGGGGCAGCCTGAGGTGGAGCAGCCGTGGTGATGGTGTTGGACTCAGGTGAAGTCTTCATGGATCAGGTTGAGGGTGAACGTGTCAGGAGGAGCAGGGACCTGTTGGGGCCGGATGTCCGAGCAGATCCTCCAAAAACCACGAGCGGCTCTGCTGCGGCAGCCAGACCGTCGGCCAAGAAGAGCAATGTGGCCAAAAAGGAGAAGGTGTCCCACAACGGACTCCCAGCCCAGAACAACTGCAGCCAGGCCGAGAGGAGGTCGTCGCTGAGAGCCGGGGCCACGCCCAGACCCCCGCTCTGCCGGCCCCTCAGCTTAGAGATGACACCCCAGCGCCTGCGAGGGTCCCAGGAGCAGATGACGGACAGGCGGATCGTGCAGCCTCCGTGGCGGAGCGGCTCTGCTGCCCCCTCGCCCCCGGCCCGCAGCCTGACCAGCCCCAGCCTGGGGGCAGGAGGGTGGATGCGCCGCAGCGAAAGCACCTGCTCCGTCAACTACTCGCTGGGGCTGCGGGGCGGCAGGGGGCAGATGAGACCCGCTACCTCCCTGCCACACATAGCTAAAGGGGTTGGGGTCGGGGTCGGGGGCACGACGCTGCCTACGGCCTCCAGGCCCTGTCTGCTGGTCGCCCTCAGACCTCTGAACCTGGAGCAGGAGAAGGAGACCTTCTTCCAGTCCGACTACAAGTACGAGCCTCAGTTTGAGTACGCGCAGCCGGAGCCGAGGAGCGTGCTGGAGAAGTACAGGGAAGGCTCCGGCCTCTTCCTCGAACAGGTACAGTACTTCAGACCCACAGGAGGCTCTGCCTTAAGCTGCGTTCACACCGGACCTTTTGTTTTTCGAACGAGCGACGAGTTTACATGTTAAGTCAATGTAAACAAGCGATTGAGCGTTTAATCGCCCAGGCGAAAAAACGCTGGGGCTCGGAGCGACAGCGATGGAGCGTTTTTTCGCTCAAGTCGCTCCCGTCGCTCGAGATGAGAAATCCCAACTCTCTGGCTGTCAGTCGCTCGTTGCTCAGTGCTGATTGGCTGCCGTAATCCCGGTGGTGCCGGTGTAAACAGAGACACATCGTGCAGTGAGTCTGTGGCTCTGTGCCAAATTGACGAGCGAATGCAGCTGAGCTATGGAGCGATACGATACTATGGAGCAATACGAGCGACAGCGATAAAAATAAAAAGTCCGGTGTGAACGCACCTTTAACATGATGATGATGATGATGATGATGATGATGATGATGATGATGATGATGATGATGATGATGATGATGATGTGGTGTCTCTTTACCTATAGGCGGTTGGAATCATGGAGTGCGTGCTGAGGAAGTTTGGTTCCTATGAAAACTTTGAGGAGGTGACAGGTGGCAGTGTGCTTCCGAAAAGTCAGGTGTGGGCTGCCGTCCGCAAATACCTGCAGAAAGAAGGCTGTGTGGGAGAGGTGAGTGGTGGTCAGGAGGACACCTGCTACTTTACTTCCTTCGGTGCACAGACAGAAGCTGCAGACTGGCAGTGCATCAACACACAAATGGGTCATAGACAGAACTGTTTATAGAGGTTAAGTCAAACAAACAATCAAACAACAAACACACAAAAAACAAAAGTTTAAAGTCGAGATGAAAAAAAAGTGAGTATTTTCTGACATTATAAAGTCACAAATTTACAAGGAAAAAGACAAATTAATGAGGAAAATTTTATTTTTCTTGCAAATTTGTGAGGATCATTTTTAAACTTAAAATTCACAATGAGAAAAAAGTGTCAGGAAACACATCTCTACACTTTGCAGGCTCTGCAGAGCACAGGCTCTGTAATGATCTAGTGATCCTGGGCTAAAATAATAAGTATTCTCTTATTGCCAAATCCATCTAAAAATAGAGTTTGGTAAGATCTTCCACTGCAGCTACACTGGGAGAAAAAAAAGCTATGTCTGTCCAAACTTGCAAATCTGGCTCTAGTAGTTGTTAGTGGAACTGCATGTTTTGGTATTTTGACTTTGTTGATTTTACAGCCCTGGAGGTTTTTTACTTGGAAGAGTTTAATTTAAACAAAGCAGCAGAATGTAACCAATCAGATAAAATAATGACACAGAGTAAAATATTTAACTAAGGTGGACCATGTTTGCACAAACTTTATCAAAAAAACGTTTGCAAAGACGAAATAGGTAATAAAAAAAGGACTTAAAGGAAAACTACTGAAGAGATAAGCAGCTGGAAATAATGGCAATGGTACTGGATGTGACCTGTGTGTGTGTGTGTGTGTGTGTGTGTGTGTGTGTGTTCAGGTTGTGGTGCGTCTGTCTGACGAGCTGCTGTCTCAGGCGGTGATGGTGGTGGAGAGCTGTCGTCCCACTCTGACCATAAACCTGGCCGGGGCTCGGCAGCACTGGCTGGAGGGGATGCTGAGACACGAGATAGGTACGCTGCCCCTTCCATGTTCACCTCACACACACATCTGACACAGCGGGGTCACTGCACCCTCAAAAGCATTTACTGTCACTGGGGAGAGATATTTCCCTTCGCTATCTGTCTTTTGAATGCACAAACAGGTAATGTTACACACATATTTTGTATTGTTGGATAAATCGCCTTTTAGATGCGTCGTCAGCGTTGAGATCCTCTATAAAACACGAGCACATGTGAAGTTATCGAGTCCTTGTGGTTCACTGTGTTTAAGTAAAAGTAAAAGTTGATGATAGCTCCAACTCAGAGTGGTGGTTAACTTCCTCTGTTGTTGAATGTTGGTGCACAGAGGGAAACCACTAAAAATACAGCAGCAGACTGACAACGCATCAACATATAAAATGGGTCAAACACAGGAAATGCTGCACACAGAAAATAAGTCAAATGATACATTCAGTCATTTTAGTTTTTTTTGACATATAAAAGAAGCAAATAGAACCACACCATGATTCATTTGGGCCATTGCGGGGGGGAAAAAGGGGGGGGGTTAGTCTCAAATTTGCCAAAGAAGGAAAACCCACCCTACACTTCAGGATTGAAGGAGCAAAGGGGCTAAAATAGAAGTACTTCCTCATTTCTCAAGCCAACTGAAGAGTAGAGTTTGATAAGATCTGTCCAACTTGGCAAATTGTTGACATGCCCCCACCCCCAACCCATCCCCCCTACGCACACACAACATTTCAAGGGTGTTTTCTCACAACTTTGTGACTTTAACTTGAAAAAGAATTTATTATTCTTAAATTTCTCATCCATCCTCCAGCTGTTTTTTATTAAAAAAAACCTATGATGGCCCTAATAGGCTGTTGTATTGAACTGCTTCTTCCTGTTTTTTAATGAACCTAAAAAATTAAAAAACTTCACACAACTTGTCAGCTGATGATTAAGTGTCTGCTCTACTCTCTAAAGTCTAGTGAGTAAAAGTTTTGAGTTATTTGAGTACAGTGACTAAACTCTTTGTTTATATATACAGACCAAGCGTGTACGGTCATGTCTCTGTGAGCTCTCATTGTAAAGAACCAAATTCCAGGGTAAGGATAACAGCCGAGGTTTGTTCCTCATCTTCTGTGGCTACCATGGAAAAAATATCCAGAGGGTGATGTCAGAGCAAAAAATAATAGCAGCACCAGCAGCAGTGGTAATTTTGCACCTTGGTTGTCTCATCTATCATATGATCCCCTGAAAATCTCCAGTGGGGTCATACGATCCCATGGCAGTTCTCAGCCCACAGACAGGAGATCCAGCCTGAAGCTGAGGTGTCGCCGCCGAGTGTAGGATTTCTCCTTTCCCAGAATATACGTTTCAGGATTCCACCTCCTCCTCCCCCCGCGCTCTTTAAAAGGGAGGCAGAGAGACAATAGGGTGATGTAGGCAGCAGACAGTTGAGGGCGTGTGGACGAGTCGGATCACCTCGTCCTCCACACGCCACCTTTGGTTAGAGGCTGTTTTTCGTGGTTTCAGTAGAGAGTGACCTTAATACTGAAGCAGCACACAATGATTTCGTATAGATGACAGTTTCAACATGACGCACATCCAGCTCCAGTGAGAGATGATGAGACTTTCTCAGGTGTGTGTCTCACCATTTTTGAGAGATTGTTGCAGAAAATATGCGTGTTTATGCATGTGTTATTATATATGAGAGACAGTGTGTGTGTGGCTTTTGGTTTTTACTTCTGCTTTGTTTTGTTTGCTTAAAGGGATAGTTCACCCAAAATTCAAATTTCACTCATTATCTATTCACCCTCATGTTGACTAAGGACTGGGAGAAGTTTCAGAGTCCTCCGTGCCTTCTCTGAGTTACGGGGAGTCCGCGCAGCAGTATTTGTCCATATAATGGTTGTCAATGGATACCAACTTTCTTCATCCAAAAAGACACACCAAAAAACATCCAAATAACCTCCATACTGCTCGTCTGTAATGTCCCTCTTGTATTGAAGCCCCAACATGAGAAATTGTTCCGCCGGTCAGTGCGAATCACGTGAGATTTTGACACAGGAGAGCAGTGAACTGAGACACTGGGAGCTTCCACTACAAACAAGCTTAAAATATAGACTTATTTAATTTTTTTCGGAACAATTTCTCATGTCGGGGCTTCAATACAAGAGGGACATTACAGACGAGCAGTATGGAGGTATTTGGATGTTTTTTGGTGTGTCTTTTTGGACGAAGAAAGTTGGTATCTATTGACAACCATTATATGGACAAATACTGCTGCGCGGACCCCCCCGTAACTCAGAGAAGGCAAGGAGGACATTGAAAATTCTCACAGCTCTTAGTTGACATGAGGGTGAGTAGATAATGAGTGAAATTTGAATTTTGGGTGAACTATCCCTTTAAGCACTTTGTGCTACATTTTATTTGTATGAAAAGTGCTCTATAAATAAAGTCTGATTGATTGATTGATTGATTGATTGATTGATTGATTGATTGTTTGATTGATTGATTGATTGATAGATATTGGCCTCCCCTCAGGCAACATGTGTAATCAGGCTTTCTTGTGTCATTGTTTCCTCAGGCACACATTACCTGAGAGGCGTCAACAACAACCTGCAGCCCTGGTCCAACACAGAGGGCAGGAAGCAGTTCGGCCTGAAGCCAGCTAATCCCACAGAGGAGGGCCTGGCCAGCCTGCACAGCGTGTTGCTACGGAAACAGCCCTACCTATGGCGCGCAGCTCTGCTCTACTACACGGTGTACCACGCCACCAGCATGAGCTTCAGCCAGCTCTTCAGCCACATCGCACGCTTCGTCCAGGACCCCGACGTCCGCTGGGAGTACTGTCTGAGAGCCAAGAGGGGACAGACGGACACCTCGCAGCCTGGTGAACACACACACACACACATACACACGCACACACACACTCCACCCTGTTCACCATGGTAAAAACACAACCTCAGGCCCAGCTGGCACAGGGTGAGGGTGGGGTGCACCCTGGAAACCAGTCTATCACAAGACCACACAGGCCCACACTCACACACATTCACACCCTGCAGGCAGTTTCCACCTGATCCTCTACTGCACATGTGCAAGCCTGAGTACCCGGCGAAAATAATCATCTGCAGGTATGAAAATTTGCAGGGTGATGTGTTAACTATGCGCGTGTGAGGATGCTAAACGTGCATCTAACAGCAAACTGCAACATGTTGCGTGTATGCAGGTCTGAACAAGACGACAACATTGTTCGGCCCTGCATGCAAAGCACCAGTGATCTGATATTTGTATAATTGTCACCACAGTCACAGTGGTTCATTTTGGAGGAGGAGACATTTGGTGTTCATCTCTTAGATGACAAATGATGTGCATGTGTTGGAATTTATATCATCGATTGAACAAAATGAGTTTGAACATACCTGGTGGCAGAGCGTGGACTAAGTTGGCTTAGTTCCCGTTTCTTCGCTTCCCCTCTCTCTGCCTGACTCGCTCCACTATCTAAATGAATAAATTACTGTAAATATTTCTTGGACCCAGAGCAAGCAAACATACTACCAAGAGCAAGAAAATTATAATGAGCAATCATAACCATGACAATAAAATGTACGTGAATTTTGAATATGGAGAAATGGCAAACTAGAAAAAGTTAGATGATGATGATGACGATGATGATGCAATAGTCATTTCCTTTTCTTTTACATTTATGTGTCAGGCTGCTTCAGTAAAGATCAGGTTTATCTGGACGGGATCCTGAGGATTCTTCGCCATCGACGCGCCATCGACTTCAAGATGTTGACTTCTTTAGGCAAGGTCAGTGATGGTGTCAGGTCATTTAAAGACAAACCTCTATCAGCAACGCAGAGCCCACGGTGTGCTCACATGGACAGGGAAGCTGCAGGTTACTTTTGTCTCTGAAGGTGTAAATAAACACAACAGTGTGAATAAAAAACCAGTGGAGTTTTTAAAATGCTGAGGATAATGAAATCATGTGAATGTGATAGAAGCATTATCACCAAAATGAAGACTTTCCCAGTTTTCCTGAGCAGCCACTGCCCCCTGTGGGGTGTCTGAGGGCATTAAATAAAACAATCAGCTTCACACTGACTGCAGGTTTCTGCTGAGAGCCAGAACCTCCTGATCTGTTGACCTTGAAAACTCTGGTATATGAATTGAGATCTTTATTTCGAACATGTGAACAGTTTAAGTAAACAAAACAAAGAAAACAATGAAAGCAAGTAGCTGCACTTTGCAGACTTTAGTTGACATATCCAGAACATGTTAAACATCCTCAAAGAAAACATAAACCATGGAGTGACATGTGCAAACATTAATGTGGCTCACACTCCAGCTGTAATATCTCTTATACGCTGTCTGACTTTGGGGATTAGTACAAAATAGGGCTGCACATTTTGCAGAAAACAAATTGTGATTGTGATTTCAGAGCAGATGGTTGTTTCTGTTTAGTTTTCATTTATTGATGGTGTGATTTTTGTTGGGTTCCGGGTATTGCACAAAAGTAGAATAAAGAAATCCAGGACAACTGAGCAAGCGCGGCTTGACCTCGTCTAATCGGCGCATCTTGGCTTAATTGGTTGCACAAACGTCGAGCCACAGATGAAGACAACAGAATCAACTAAGCCGGGCTGTTAGCCTGGTCTGGAGCAGGCTAGCTGCAGAGAATAAATCACCATAGTAACTTGACCAGGATAAATTTAGCCTGCTTTTGAACAACCAATTTGAGGCTAAATTCAGCCAGGATAACCAACATATCTCGGCTTAATCCCTTATCTAGGTTTTCTGCAATACGGTGTCTTGTTAACACTTAAAGCAGAAGTAAGCGATCCGGTGGTTTTGGCTAACTTCTTCATTGGATAAAGGTTGTAGGATACAAGGAAAGTTTTCTCCTCGGCTTACAGCAGAGCAGAGTGACTGACAGACCCGTGTTTCTGACCAAACACTCTATATAAGTGATTGCTCTCGGAAGATATAACTATTTAAGACTTATTAACACAAACATTCCACTTACTTCTGCTTTAAGTTAACAATATGCATCAATGTTGTGATGCATTTTACATCTATCAAAAAAAATGCAAAAGCAGATATTGCATTAAGCCATATTGCAATTTTTAACTACATTGTGATAAATTGTGCAACCTAATACTAGACACTTGAGTTTAAACTCTTGTCTTGTCTGTGAATGTGTGTGTCACTGGCTGAGAGTACAACCAGGACCAAGTTAGAGACAGAGGATATGGATGAATACATTTTGACTTGAAACGGAGTTACAAAGTGCTGTACAAAAACAAAATAGGGAGAATTACAAATACGTGCTGAAACAATGTTATCAATACACACACTGAAAGCAGGAATTGGGCTCTAATTAGTGATGTTCCTTTCCGATCCGATACTGAGTAAAATTCAGGCTGGTATCGGCGATACCGATCCGATACCGATACTTTGTGCAAATGCACCTAATGTGCCTGGTAAATCTAATAAAATAAAAAAGTACTGTATTTCAAGTCATAGCTTCCTAAGGATGCAAGACTTCAGAGTAGCCTAATGTATTTATTTTCAACTCTGAACTATATATTGAGGTAGTGGCCTCGTTTAAATATAGCCGAAAATAGTGTTTCAAACACTAAAAAAAGAACATAAGTATAATAAAACCATAAATTAAATAAGAAAATTATAAACAAACATATACTTTTTTTAATTAATTCATTTATAATTTTCCCACAGATATTACAGACTTCGTCTTCACTGTTTGTGGCACTGAAATAGCTCCACACATGACTCCTTTCCGCTCCGCCATTGACTCTACACAGACTGACTTTGTGAGCAGCATGCCCACTTACGGGTGGAAGAAAAAGTAGTTCCTACCAACCGCGTGTCATTTAGACAAGATCTGAATAGTTTAGTTACTTTCCACTGTGTTCCTGTTAATGATATGCTTAACCACAAATGACTGAAGTATCAAAAGTATCGATATTTTCATTTGAGTATCGATCTGCAGAGCATACAGACCTGGTATCGGAAGTATCGATATTTCAGTATCGATCTGCACATAGCAAAAACCCAGCCAACTTTATTTGACCATGTGGCTTTTTCTTAAAAAATCACCTGCGACCCATCTCCTCCTGTCCCTCGGCAGGTGTCTTATGAAGATGTAGAGAGGCTGCGACAGCTGGCCGTGCTCCCCAGGACCAGAATCCCCCACTTCATGCGCGACCCGGAGCGATACCTGCAGCACCTGGATCACATCGTCGCTGTCAACGAGCTGGACGACTCCACGCTGGAGCTCCTGTTGCCCTGACCGCCGAGGAGGAAGAGATGGAGGATGCTGGTACACTGACTATATGATGTTTGGTGCCCTGAATGCATCTCATGTTAAATATCCAGTATTACTTATGCTTTATCTGAGCTTTTTTTTTTTTTTTTTTTGTAAAACTCGAAGAAAAAGGGACGAACACACTAACACCTCTATCTACATTTTCACCTTTGTCCAATGCATGTCTATGTGGCTTTTTTCACAGAGCCTAGTACAGTTCAAGTGCCCCCTCCCTCCCCCTTTTGCCTTTACTCCCACTATGAAGTTACCTCAATACTGCAACTCTACGATATAACCAACATTATATATGTAGACTCGTACATAATCACCGCACCCAGCGCCTGTACAGGACACCGCTAACACGTCATGTACGGCTTTAAACATTCATAATCACTCGCTTTATTTATGCAATTATTTAAGTTTTTTACTTTGAAAGAACAGACTGAATGTCTCTGGTATTAGCTTTATACCTTCTTTTTTTGATGACATTTTTTATGCCTTAGATTGTTTGCATTTTAAAAAGGACACCAAGGACACATTATTCACATGCCCTGGGGGAAGCACTGAGGCCATGAATCTTTAAAATATCAAGTGCCAGTGGACTCGGTCAGATATAAAAATATCTCCCAGGGAGGTTTTTTTTTAAATATCAGTATTATTAGGGAGATAATCAGCTGTGTTATTTCTGTCTTATCAGTGTCCTTGGTGGTCTTTGGATATCAGTATGCTACTGTGATGTGACCCGTCCCCGAGCTCCCACCTCCGTGCAGCAGCCAAACTTTCTTTTCTTTCTTTTTGCTACGTTAAAGGGACAGTAGAGCATTTTGGGAAACATGGGTGTTTTGTGACAGTTAGATGAGAAGATCGGTACAGCTCCACTCTCATGCTTGAACGTTTGGCCTGTAGCTGGAGACGACTGTTAAATCACGGAGTAGAGACTGTGCTGAGGCACAGCAGTTCTGTCAAACTTTACATTTCTAAGAACCAAAGTGAGAACAGAGAAGCCTCAGGGTGGCTCTACTACTTATGTTCAGTGGATTCCCAGGTTGTTTTCCACATGTCAAAGTGTCCTTGGGCCAGATGCTGAACCCCAATCGTCCCTGGTGGCTGTTCCATCAGTGAAGAGTGTGTGAGTGTGAGTGTTACAGTCCATTTTTAACAACCGACCGTGCTGTCATTTATATCACCACAGATAATTTAGATTATTTTTCTTTTGGAAAAAGATCAGATATTGTTGATAATTGAACATTGAAGGGTTGAAGTTGTTCCATCTTTATTAACAGAAACAATAACGACTGAAGTGTAGAAGTCCATAGAAAGTTGGAAATAACTTTAGAAAAGACATTTGGCAAGTTTTATGGACAAAAAAAGTTACGATCTACCTGCACTGCCATGTTTGTAGTTTTTAGGGGGGGATTGTAGTTTTTTTGGTAACACTTAATTAAGCATTAGCTAAGCATTATTAAACGATTAATTCATCATTTATAAAACATCCTTCCTACATTGATACTAATAAGCATGTTATTGCAGTATGGATAAGTGTTTATAACATTTAAAATCTATTAACACGCTCACTAACCATTAATACATGTCTAAGTCATTGCCTGGTCATGTATAGTCAATAGCCTAGTTTGTTCATCATTTACTGACACTTTATAAATGATCTTATGAACCACTGGCATCTCCTAAATAACTGGTTTGAAATTAATACTTGATTTATAAATGCTGACTTCATCATAAGCATGGAAATACACTAACAGAGTATAGATGAATTTATTAATCCAGAGTTCAACATTTATAACTGTGTTCAATAAAACATTACTAATTAGGATCAATGTAGAAAAAATGCTTTATAACTGAATAATAAATAGATTTAATATGTTTAACTAATGCTTAATAGTGTCTTAATAGTTGTTATGAAGTGTAACTAGTTTTTTCTGTGCTCAATAAGCTATCATAACCACATATATATATAGTTTAGGGTTACAGGCTATGTTAAAATGTGCATTTGTGTTTCATCAACTTTTGGAACCAGTGATTGCTGTTGTGCAGTGACTGTTCTCATTTCAGGAAAAATTGACTGTGGCCTTGGGCTGTCATATCGATGAAATATCAGTCAAAATCAATACTAATACCTAGACATAGATACTGATTCTTAAATACCGGTATACCTTTTTCAATACCAGTTTTATTAAATTCATTTTAACGTAAAGAAAATTAAAATACACATAAATGTAGTGTGTAAAAACTAAAATATATAAACAGCCAATCAACATTATTAGACCTTGCACCAAGCATGCTGCATGCTGATTGGCTCACTGGCGCTGATGAGATTTACTCATTTACTTCTTAGGGAATTCACCAGCTGTGCCCGCCCTCAACCTTTACAACATGTAAGGTTAGTCAGGCTTATGGCTTTAACAGCTGTGTGGTTAGCTGTTAAACTGTACAGAAGCCGTAAGTGGCCATGCATTCACAAGATTTATTTTCTTCATTTTCAGGAGACAATGAGATAATTATCTTAAGATCTTGAGGAAGAAGAAACTTTCTTTTCTAGAGATAACAACAGAATTAATTAGAGATGTGCCTGAGATTTCTGTCACACAGGTGGTTGTATCCTAATCTGCTTCTTTCAGTCATCATCTAGTATCCATAGAGACACCCAAGGCCTTGAAGCTGGTCCGTTTTGTAGTTCAATGAACAGCCTATATAGACTACAGCACTGTTATCTCCAGATCTCTAAATGTGGTTAACTTGGTAGTAAAGTAGTTTCTCAAGGAAGTTTATCCCATTATCTCGGGAAAACGGATGTATGGACACCAAGGGTTTCCATAGAAATGAGCTAAAATTAACGTTTAGGCTACATTTTAATGTGGCACTCTGTGGCACACCAACAATCTTGGTGTTGGTTCCAAGGATGCATTTTTCTTGGCCATGTTTACAAAAGCCTCCTAAATGGGACAGTGTTGTTGTGCTGCTGTGACGTAATCAGTCTTCAAATGTGGCCTCTGAAGGGTCGGGCCTCCCACAAGGAATGATCGAGGGTTTTGATGGTAAATCTGCCACTTTTTAAATTCTCATCTGTGTAAGAGCTGTACCAGAGCAGAAAGCTGGACAGCCTTAGTCAACAGGCAGTTCATCACTTTAAGTGAACAAATAGTCAGTGCTGGCAGCTCCTTTACATTTCAGACAGAGCCAGGCTGACTGTTTCTCATTTGTCTCCAGTCTTTATGCTAGGCTAACAGCCGCTGGCTGTGGCTTCACATGTAATTGACAGATGTGAGACTGTGATCTTCTCATTTAACAGCGCCAGTTTCTCCAACAATGTGAAACTGCTACTTTAACACTAAGATAAAGTGCCTGAATGGCATCTTTAATACACTGTTGGGCTTTTTGTGACACAGCCAAACTCAACCAGTCGTGGTCCATCCTCACCCAGACTCGAGCCGCTGGCTGAGGAGGAAGCGAGGGGTGCTGTGGGTGTGCCTTCGATGGGTGTCGAGCTCATCTTGCCGTAGCTAGCCATGTGTTTGTAGGCTTCTTTTTACTGTGTTTGACACTTCAGACTGCAGATGTCAGTCAGGGCATTCATTATGGGCCATGTCGTCTGTGAGCTGAATTAACACTGACAGACTGAAAAAAAAGAAAGAAAGTAGGTCACAGCAAAAAGGGACATGGGCTTCGGTTCAGCAGTCCCAGTTTTTAAACTTAAACACTAAACCAAAATGTGAATCCACTTCTCTGATGCATTTTAAATACTTGGATTTGAAAGTTAACATGATTGAAATTTACCATGCTGTGTTTACAATTTTAGCCACTTGATGAAGCAGATGTTTTAAATTCTGCTGACCTCATCAACCTGGGCCCTAAACGAATGCACCGATTTGTAACGCACGAATGTTGCACAAGTGTTTTATGTTCTGGAAAACGTCTTGAATTTCCAGTTTATTTATTAAAAAGTACACACTTGACAAGCTCTCGTGTCTTTCTTGACGCACCCGAATGAGTACACATGACCTGAACAAACAGGTCATTGAACTAGAGGACTTGCTTCTAAATGTTTTCTTCAGTATCAAAGTAACAGTGATAGTTGGACATCCACTTGGACACTGTGAAGAACTGCTAATCGTCCATTGTTTATGTTGCCAGTGGCAAAATTGACCGGAAGGTCAAAGGGCCCTTGGATGAAACTTCTATCTACTAATATACTATATATCTATATCTATCATACAAAACTATAATATATACTAATCTACTTTTATCAAGTGATTGCTGCTGGAAATTCAATAAGCAGGAGGTACAGAAACACAAAGGATTTGGTCGTCTACCTCCAACTTTTTTCAGATTACATCCCTTTTCATCCAAATTAAACATTAACCACTGGTGTGAAGTCTTGGTTCAGAGGTTACCATGACCTCCTTGACCTTTGACCTCCAAAATCTGATCAGTCTGTCCTCAAGTCCAAGTAGACGTCACGTTTGTATCACATCTTAAGGAATTTCCCTCCTGGTGTTACGACATATTGTGCTCATAAATCCAAAATCATCTTTAGTGAAGTTGACCTTTTAACTTTAACCTCCTGATAGTTTAACAGTGGAATCTAAATTTGGTTAAAACTGCTTCATAGAATTATTGGTCTTTACAGTGATCAATGACTCTTCCCTGCAGGAAACAGAAATGTCAAAAAACGAACACACACACACACTTAAATAAAAACGGTTTATTCTCTTTCAATATAGCTTTTGTTCTATCCATAGCAGAAAAGAGCCTCCATGCCACTCAGTGCTAAAACCTGGAACTGGATCTCAGGTCACCACAGCGTCGCAATGACCGACAAACGTCTTTACAGCAACGACACTGGCTTGATACTGATCCAACAGTCAGTTTGCTCATTTTAAAAACAGGTTGAGGGTGATGTCGGGAGGCAGCTGGAGGAGGAGGGGGGAGGGGAGAAGAGAGGAGGAGGGAAGGAGAGATGGAGGGAGGGGGTTGGATCTGATTTCAGATCTGATTTATTTGTGACTTGGACCAAGCAGCGCAGATTCCCCCCCTGGGCTCTGTTTTTGGAGAAGTTTAATCCGTGCGAGTTTGTATATGCTGCAAAGTTGACATCTTACTCCAGTATGGCTGTTGATGTGGAGGCAGAGGTTTCTGCCACAAAAAGGTCACAAGTTGAGGTAACAAAGATTCTTCCTGAGTGGACAGAGGAAGAAAACAGGATTATCAAACACAACTCTTCCTGACCAGAGAAATGTGAGGAATGCTGCCGTCAAACTCTATTGCATTATACAGTGAGGTGTTTGTGTTATTTTGCCTGCCCTTATTGTTATAATTGGGATGGACAAAATAATAGAAACATGAACCATCTCCAGGGACCAGAAAAAGATGGTCTGACCCCCATAGGGACTTCATCACTGTCTCACTCTCATTACCTAAAACTTTTGCACAGGCCTGTGTGTTAAAACCAGTGTGTGTGCTGTGAGTGTTACCTGCTCTCTGGTTATCATGTTGCATTGGAGCTGCTTATTGCCTTTGTGCTGTCGGTGTTGGCATTAGCATGTTCCTTCACCACGGGATCTGAGGGACAAAGACATGGGAAATAAACAACTCAACTGTTTTTTTCTCTAAATCTTAATTTGTGTTTTTTTAATGGCTGATATAATGATAGTTGTAGTAGTAAAAAGGCGATTAATCGGCCTGTGTCACACAAAATAAGCACATCACGAGTCGACAGTCCAGACAGCTCGGTCAGAGTCAGCACAACACTAATTAAATCACAATAACTCCTTTTGTCCTCATCCGTCTCCCATAGAGAGGACCATACATGCTGCTAACAATAGTTTATAAAATGTTACATGGGTGCAGATTAATCGGTCAACTTCTACTATGAAAGAAAAAATAATAGTTACTTCATAAAGAGAAGCTTACTAGCCTAGAAATCTAGACGCACCCTAGCGGCAAGATATTTGCTCCGTAGGTGGGTCTAGAAACGAGCCATAGGAACTTTTTGAGTCTCGAACACCGTTTGTGTTCACCAATCACAGCGCTCTATCTGTTTAGAGAGTCGTTGGGCGGGCTTAACGCGATGACGACATACATTTTAATTGGCTTGTCAGGCTAACGTCATCCTGCTCTTTGCTCTGATTGGTCGTAGCGCTACCCTATTGGTGCAGAGGCAGTTTGAAAGACAGCCTTCATTCCGCCCCCTGGATTGAGCCGAGGTCTACCGGTCGTTGCCAGACTAGACATTTTAATGATATAGTCTGGCTTGTCAGGCTACCTATTTACAAGAATGTGAGCAAATATTCTGCCACATACTCCATTCAAAGCAATGAGGCTGAGCTACAGCTCATATGTCTTCACATCCTGATTCACCATGAAATATAACCAAATGAAACAGGAAGTTTGTTTTCTTTTTATCTGCAGAAGATCCTGCTTCTGTACAATAAAATAGTAAATAATTTAATAAACTACTTCCCCTGGCTGTTGATGTGTTAGCAGCATGCAGACATGTTAGCAATGGCTGTGATATCCGGACCCTCAGTGCGATTGTGGTGATACTCACAGAAGTATGGGTGCTGCATGGCCTCAGCTGCGGTCAGCCTCTGCTGGTGGTCGTAGCGCAGCAGCTTGTCCAGCAGGTCCAGAGCCTCTGGACTCACCAGGTGCTGGTTCTCTGACTGGATGAACTGCTCCCAGCGCTTCCGTGTTTGCCTGGACGCAAACAAGCAAGGTTTAACGTGACTCAGTGTAGCACATAACAGCACACCGTCTATATTTAAAATGATAAAACTCACAGCTGAAGCAGAATGGTCAAAACAGTAAAAAAAAGAGTTGGAAATAGGGATGTCACGATTATACATTTTCTTGGTGTGATTATTGTCAGAGAAATAATCACGGTATTACGATTATCACAATTATTATGCATTAATTAATTTCACAACACTAAGAAAGTGTAAAATCAAATATAGTCAAAATATAATTACATTACTCATTGTTTACACAAAATATTTCAATTATCTATTAATATAGGACCAATTATTAATCCCCAGGGAAAATGTTTGAAATATTCAGGTCATAAATTGTCATCTATACCAAATGTTTACGTTTATTTCAATCGTATTTTTGTTTGTTTGTTTGTTTGTTTTTGTAATTAAAAATGACACGCTGACATTTAAATTCTATCAATTCAATGTTACGTTAGTTAAATCGACTAGTATATGTGCATATACCTTTATTTTGCGCACATCTGCCGATAACGTTGCAACATCATCTTTTTGGGAGAGTAACGGTATTTAGGAATCCTTACGATTAATTAATTATGGGTTTTAATACCACGATTAATTGTGAAAACAAGTAAATGTGACATCTCTAGTTGGAAATCATATGAAATATCCTTCTTTAGCTGCCGAATGAGTTTCTTTTGGTTGACCTGAGCATCATCTGATTGACTCTCATCACTCTTCCAACCTCAGCTGATACTCACTGTCCCAGCAGGTCTTTAAAGCGGGTGTCCAGTTCTATGTGATATTTGTGCAGGTAGCCGAAGAGCTCGTCAGTACCCAGGACCTTAGCGATGCGGACCAGCTGGGAAACAACAACAACATACGAACGTGTTTAATACATCAGTTACATGCTAAGGACGGGTTTTATTATAATTATCACAGATTAAGTGTAATGTGCCTTTTCTGTCTCTGATCTTTTACCTGATCATAGTTGTCCTGGCCATGAAAAAACGGTTCCTTCAGAAAGATCATGCTGGCCAACATGCAGCCCAGACTCCACATGTCCAAACTATAGTCATACATCTGCAGAAAAAAAAACACACACACAATCAGAGGCCATGTTGTAACAGATCCTTCAGGTCAGGAGTTGTGTTTTTGTCCCTGAATGAGTGAATAACTGTAACAGCAGGTACCTGATAGTCCACTAGCAGCTCAGGGCCTTTGAAATAGCGGGAGGCCACCCTGACATTGTATTCCTGAGCGGGATGGTAAAATTCTGCCAAACCCCAGTCAATGAGACGAAGCTGTGACACAGAAAGAAAATGATCCAGTTAAAAAGAAATGTATACATGGTCCCTTTGTCCTACATCTTGATCTGAAGTTCAAACCATAGCTGCTTTAATAATTCAGCATTTAAGACATTACTCAAATATAATGCAAACTGGGAGCTGTGATTTGTTTATTCATTACTCTATTATCAAATTCAATATATAAAGTGTTGGAATATTAACACATCGTTTTATTTGTGGAAATTTCTATTTCTGTAAAAGTGAATCCATCAACAAGCTATGGCCAGCAGATCGTTAGATTAGCTCAGTTTAGCTTCGTGTGTGGACTGCAAGCACAGGGAAACTGCCTGTCTGACTGTTTGCATCAGCTATCAGTGAGAAAGTGTTCTGACTAAAAAAAACAACCCCTAAATAAAACACACAGTTCATTTTTTACAATGCATGAGGGTTAGTAGTTAGGGTGACTGAGCATTATGAGTGAGGGTTAGTTGTTGGGCACTGCTAAAAGATCCCGATTGAACTGCAGTTTGTTAAATAAGACGAAGACAAATAGTAAGCGTGACATTACCTTTCTCAGCTGGTGATCGATCATCACATTGTGGGGCTTCACATCCCTGTGCATGATCCCCATACTGTGACAGTAGTCCAGAGCCTTAAAGAGAAGACAAGCAATGCTCGATAACCGTTTTTTGTTTTTAGTTTCTGCACAAAGTCCAGCCCAAGTTATGTCCACCATTTCTTTTAAAAAAAACTATGCAAAAACATACAGACTTTTTTTTTAAATAATTTTTTTTACATCAACTAAACACAAAACAAAGAAATACTAAATGTTTTTACCTTGAGCAGCTCATACATGTAGTAACGGATATCATAGTCTGTCAGCTTCTGGTAAAGCTCCTGTCAAACAGTTAAAACACATTCATGTATTAAAAGTTTATACTGTGTGTAAACTAGACTCCATTCATGTACGACATTTACTAGGCAGTTATGCATGTTATTAATAATGGATATCAATGCATTTTCATGGATGGTAACTGTGCTGGTAGTTCTACATGTATGATGTCAGCCAAACTTAGGTACCTTAAAATCTGTGTTATTGATGCACTCAAAGACAAGCGCGGGTGTTCTGGACTGCAAAGAGAGGACAACACAAGGCTTAACTAAGGAGATCAGCAGGTAGGTGGAGATCATCATCACTGCACGCACACGCACACACACACACACACACACACACACACGCACACACACACGCACGCACTCACACAAAGTTACAAGCATGACTGGATTATTGCTGCTGGCAGGTTGACACATGCAGCACAGTGACTCTGGCTCCAACTCACCACCGGGTCTTTGACTGTGTCGACCAGGCGGATGATGTTGGTTCCCCCACGCAGGTTTTCAAGAATTTTGATTTCCCTTTTGATCTTCTTCTTCTTGACAGGCTGAAAAAGAAAAAACACACATTTTCGACATATCAATCCATATTCAACAAGAACAGCAGCAAAAATCTTCATGTAGGTTAAGACTACATGAAGATTTACTGCTGGGTAAATCTGCTGCTTATTTACATTACTGGACATTGAATGGACATGGTCACACTTTTACATTATTTCCTGCAGTGACCTAGAAAAAGACCAAAGTGAATTGAGTGTGAGCTCTTAATCTGGTTGACTTCCAATGAAATTAGTTGAATGATTGCAGGTTGTTTTTTTAATCACATTTACTCGCCGTGTAGCACATGTCGCTACATGTGGTGTGGAATGAGAGATGGAAAGTTCCTATACGCTCTTCTTAAGCCTTGATAACAATAATGATGATGGTGATTGAGTGCTGTCGGAAGCCAGTTGTGGCCTGGTATGATATGGAAACATATGCCTTTAATTCAAAGATATTTAGTGTTTGATAGAGTTCTTCTTTTTAGTTTTTCATATTGACAGGTTCTGGATTTTTCAATGAAGAAGTACGAATTTTACGAGTTTTACTCAGATAATTTAACTTCTTGTGAAGAAATAGACAAATCCAAGAAGAGTGCTTTTTAAACTTGTCTGGAAAGAAAATAACAAATCAGCTAAACAAGTTCAAAGATGTAAGAAGCCTGGTCTACTCTATCATTAATCTGAAATAATGAGCTGTAATTAATGAGCAGTCTTTATTTTCATCCTTTAGTTACATGAGAACCTACTTCCTGCTCAGCTGGTTCACAGACGTTCTGCTCTTTTGCAACTTAAGAAAGACTTTGATGAAAAGCTGACTGACACATGGAGCTGAAACAGTAAAAACACCTGCAGTGACTGGGAGCACCTTGACCTACTGGGATACAGTACAAAACGGACAGTTGACATATCCAGTTCCCAAAGAGGATATAAACATGGACTAAAACCACCAACAACATTACACCAGGACAGTAAGTTTAAACTGCAAATAAAGCTCCACAAAGAAATGAAGATGATCACTGATAAAGGAGCAAGAAAAGCTCATGTAGAAAAAAGGGGAGGAAACACGGGTTAATGCTGCCTGGGACTCACCTTGAGGATTTTCACCACCACCTTCTCATTGTTGGTCACATTTATAGCTTCAAATACTTCACTGTACTTCCCTCGGCCCAGTTTACGCACCAGCTGATAGTTGTCTTGGTTACTGAGGAGTGAAGACATTCAGAAGGAATGTGAGAGAACATCAAATATAAAAATGATCGTAAAACATCTGCAAAGAGTTCTCTAAAATGATTGATCAGACCATCGATAAGATGAATGGAGGCAACATTACTTATTTCTGCCATTTTTGATTTCTCCTTGGAACATTTATCAGTATTTTCTGACATTTAATAGATTCACATGATTCAATTACAAACTAATCAGAATCACGAGTTGTAGCACTAAAGATTTCATGTTTGAAAATGTTATGCCTTCAATTTAGTAAGGTTGAAATTTATGATTGTTTTACTCATTTAGGGTTGATTTTTTTTTGTCAACACTGAAATCAATTAAGGCCTAGAAGATGTCAGATGATAGTGAAAAATACCCTTCACAAGTTCCAAGGTCTTTTGCACCCCACTGCACTCCAGTCTCTCTGCTGAGGAAGCCTCCACTGACTAACCAGGTTTATTGCCCTGCATGTTAAAGTTGACACTGTGTTAAACATCTGTGCTTTGCAATATTTTGTTCTTTGGCTCAGCAATCCCCCTAGGACATAAAAGTGCTAAGTATTGATTCACACTCTCTACTCTAGGAATACAAACACCTCATATTACCATGAGATTTATTATTGAGCGTATAGATGCTGATACTGAATCGATGCAGGATGTCAAGGTTTTTTTTTTTTGCCCTGGTGAGTGTAATTGCAATTAGGCTCAGGCATGAGTCATAGTCTAATTGATGCAGTGCTGCCCACATATTGTTTATAGTATTATTGTTCTTTTATGTTTCCTGTATGTCACTCATGTAGCTGTACCTCCAGTTTGGCACGTGCGCATCGTAGTCCCAGTACTCTCTGTTCTTCTGTGTGTTGACATCGGTGTAGACCCGAGCCTTGCTGCTGGCCGGCGTGGATCCGGGCATCGCTAGCTTTGAGGCCCCGTGTCGAGGACCCTCACCTCCCGCAGAATACTTATTGGCTCGATACTGGAAGGCAGCACACCCACTCTCCAGGATACGTGGCTTTAAGATCCCTGTGCTGTGTTTACCATTGGCTTTGGCTGCTTGTGGCCTCCGATCAAAAGTGTCAGGGCGGTCTGATGCAGCTGTTGTGCAGACTGACAGAGCTACGAGGACAGAGTGTGTGAAGCCCCTGAGAAAGATGTTAGGCAGGATTGGATGAAGACCCGCCAGCTGCAGAAAGACAGAGGAGAGAAGACAGAAGAGGTTCAGAGACACAAGAAAGATCTCAAATAAAGCAAGCACCGACAATCACGTTTATGTCGGCTTCTGATATACAGTACATTTTCCTCAGCCCAGTATGATATACTGATTGCACTGTTCACCCATCCTAAAGATATGTATCTTATTGTTTAATATGACAAGCAAAATATCAAATTCTCACATCTACAAAGCTACATTCAGATAATGTTTAGCATTTTCCTTTTCCTATCAACTGATTACTGAATGAATCCGCTAATTGTTGCTGCTCAACTCAACTGATGTCACATTGTTTCAAGTTGTGAAGACATGTACTACATAAATGGCCTTGGCAGTGTTGGAAAACCCCTTTTTGGTGTAGAGAGCTGTGACAATTTCCCGGCTCATGAGGGGAGCTGAAGACCGAAAGCCCCTTAACTTCCACCTGTCAAATCTGGCCTGGACAAACATAGAGACTTTACACTGCATTTCATCTAACCATACCACATAAGACCAGATCAGCATACAAAAAAAACTATGTACTTACACTTATCTAACCTGGACCAGATAAACATGGAGACACAAGACAGTGCCTAAATCCCCCTGCCAGACAGAAACAAAACTACCAGTTAGTGCCAGGTATAATAAATGTACTATTTATTATACCGATCGAGATCAGTTTCCCTGAACCCAACAATCTCCTCTTCATAGATTTAGAAGAACAGATGATGGGTGTTTCCACAACACATACCTCTCTGGAAATTGTCTACTTTTACAACCACAACCCTTAGATTTGTCATAGACACTGTAAACAACGTGTAAAACCCAGTTTTAGCCGAGTGATAGGCCTACCTATTTCTCAATTTTAGTATTTTGGGGAAAACATTACAAAAATGGCGATTTCAGTGCATTTTCTACACCCAGGCCCCACCAGAGCAGGGCTAGCTCAAGACCACCAAATGTTGACACAGCAAACCTGGACTAGAGCACTAAAACCTACGGACAGGTGCCGCCTGGGCTGCAGCCCCTGTGGGGTCCAGATCCCCCAGCTGCCCCCCAAGCCCATGGACCCCGTCACGACACGGGCTCCCTGGGGCCTTGTCCACCAGCCACATAAGAGCTATCCACATCGTAGCTGAGTCGATTTAATTAATTAATCGTTAATCGGTCTGATCAAATTATCTCAACATTAAATCCAATCTGGGAGCGCCAGCATCGTTTCCGTCCATTTAATCTACCGCTAACTAGCTAGCCGCTAGTTACGGTGACCGAGGTTACTTAGCAACACACACAATGATAAAACTCAAACCTCGCGTGCACCACGGCGGATAAATATGCATTGCTACGTCTTGTTATCCTGTAGACAAAAACACAAGCGCACTGCGCACTCTGGTATTGCCGATATTAGTGAAATGTGAAACCAGTTACGAAGCTAAAGTTAGCCGGCTAACCTCGTCGCAGAAACGCCGGAGCTCAGAGGAAGTCCGCCCGACATCAACGTTAGCCCGTTAGCACTTAGCACTAGCAGGACGTTTCTCTCCGCGCGGCGGCGAGGCACCGGCGGCCCTGGGAATAAGATTAATGTGCGTAAAAATTCACAAAATCGAGGATTTAATAATGTTGTCGGGGAGGTGGTGGTTCGTTAGCAGAGGCAGGACGATCTTCCCTTTTGCAGTGACCATCCCCCGGAAGTGAATCGACAGGCTCCGCGACCTGCCTGAAAGACGATAACAATGAATGGCAGGTGGGTTTAACATGTATACATTGTAAGGTAATGAATCATATTCATCGTCAACAGATTCATGGCGATCGGTCGACGGTGGTATAACCGGTTAGACTGACATATATTTAAAGAAACAAACACACAATTATACATTTAAAAAGGATTTTCTTGTAGTTGTTGTAGACAAGTCACAGCAACCAGCGTATAACGTACACTTAAAAACCTGAATAAGAAAAAAGGTTTTGTTATATTTGCGAGTCTCCAGTTTTAAAAACAGAAACCACCTCTCTTAGAAATACACGTGCATGTAAAGAAGCGTTGTATCAAGACATACACAGAATACGCCTGTATACTGTACCTGCTTCTTCACGCATAATGACAGCAGTGTAAATGTGTAAAATCATACAGATAAAGTTCAGGTTCACATCCAACTTCAGAGTGAGTAATATGTGATCTAGGTGAAGGTGACTGTGATTCTGTTGGCGTCAAAACAAATATCATCCTGTGAGCATCTCTACATACAAACATGTCCAATCATGTCTGTATGTTTTTATCAAAGGTCAGAAATTAGCATCAGCAGGATACATTCAACCTGCCTTGTGTCAAATATTCAGGCTGGCGGTGTCAGGGTGTGGAGAGAGATTTCTTGGCAGACATTATACCCATCAATCAATGCCATCATACACCTATACATGAAAAATATTCAACAAAATAGTGTATGTGAAGCAGAGAGACATAAACTCAACTGAAAGACCCATTGAACAAGAGTCTATGATATTTAAATTTAATTCGACTTCAAATTTGTCATTTGAGTAAAATCTTACAGGTTAAGCTGCAATGGTGACTTCATTAGAATGACTGATTTTAGAGATATTTTAAAGAGGACTATGAGGCAATCTTACACGCAACCACATGCATCACTGACAACTGTGGCTGACAGGAGTCTGCAGCGAAAACCATATAGTTTTAGGCTGTTTACCATACATTTACAATTTCATGTCTTCACCAACCAAGAAAGGCATTTTTATTGTAGCTAAGAAAAAGTCATTGTCAAACCATTTTGATTATCAATCAATCTTTTTAATTATCTTTTAGTTAAAAATTCAAACACTTGGAGATTGAAGTTAAATGTGAGGATCTGTTATCCTTTACTCATTTGCTGTTGTTCATGACTGTATATTATTGCTGTATTGTATACCTTTGGGCTCATGTTTTGACATTTTATGGACAAAATGATGAATCCGTAATGAAAAAAGTGTTCAGTTTAATCAACAGACAGAATACACGAGGCAGAATTGGCTGTGATGAAAACGATGTACACCTGTTTTCGTAAGGGTGGTTTATTTTAATTGTCTGTATACAATATGAACAGGAGTCTATATTGATATCCATATGTGTAAATCCAACGCTTCCTTACACTCGTTCATCCCCCCCGCAGGAGGTGTTTGAAGCAGACTCACCAGGACTTAAACCATGGCACACAGTCCCCATAGACCTTAGCCCCCCTCCCTCCACCCCAGCCTTTCCCCTTCCCACTGTCCACCCACTATTATTCCCTTTATCCACGATTTTTTTGAACTCCAAAACCTTCTTTTAAATATACTGCAAAGATTGTACAGAATATATAAATCCACACGTTAAACTAAAGTACACACATTATTTTACTTTATCCCTGGTATAAACCAACACGTAAGTCGCAACTTTGAGGCTACTTGGATTAATCTGCTGAATGTCTGATGTGGACCAGGAAGAGGCTTGAATCCTGGGAGGATATTAGAAGGCCAATTCTTCAATAGAAAGTAAAAAATAACAATACTTTTGTTAGATCTATCGCACAGTAACTAATGCAGCTAGTTTGTGGCAAGTGAGCAATATAATGCTTCGGAGTCTTGTCAGGTAAAAACCTTGTGACGATTCATCTGTAACTTAAACTAAAGTGCTTGCAAAATACAGCAAGCTCATTCAGAGTGAATACAAAAGCATGTAACATAAGCACTATACAGTTTTCAATGTTTACATAAGCGTATACACACAATCTATAATATAACAGAGTAGACTATGCCATGAATCAGTAGTCATAAATATTACATTGTGCATGTTCTATTGCACATGTCAAGTGTTTGTATGACATGATAGGTATGGGTTAGTTACCTAGATGTCATTTGTTTTAATACAAAGATGCAACAACACAGATTTCATAGGACACAGCTATACATTTTCACAAATCCACTTGTTTTTCTTCTTCTTCTTAGGATGTTTTCCTAAATAAACCAAACCTATAATACAACAGTGATATTAAAGTGTGATAAATATTCATGCACAAACAGATGATACTACCTAAGATCTAGTAATGTGAAAATATACTGCTGCACAAGCCGGCCGCTGAATACGGATGGGAAGGTTTAGGCTACACTGGACATAAAATTAACAAGAAAACACAAGGAGTGATCGGTAAAAAAAAAAATAAAATAAAAGGCACATGGATTTCAGAGGAGCTTAACATGAGCACACACACATCCGACGACTGCCTGGAAGGTCTTGCCATCTTTCTCAACAACAGAATCAACAGTTACAAAACAGACAATCACATGCAACAACAGAATAAGGTCCCACACTCACTACTAGTAAACAAAATCAAGGTCTTCCCATGTTTTACTTTACAAGCATTTTTCATTCTGGTTTTTTCCATGTGTTCTAAAACAAGAAGAGGGATCCTAATCCACTCTTGTCGATTAATGGTGTTTTGCCTTTTACCAAACGAAGAACAAGGATGAATTGAATTTGAAAGATATTAAAACTCATAAAACGTAATTAAAGGGTGCATGTTTTTAAACTACAAATGGGAGAGCGGAGGCTGGCACATGTTGCTTTGAGGGCGAATGTCATGTATGCTGCTCGGGGCTAAAGAGCAGCTCAGTTCATGGGATGCAGGGGGCTTCGGGGAAACTCTCGCCCTCAGCCGTGTGCTGAACCGTGTGCTCCTGCAAAGCTGTGAGGTCAACAAAACGCTCTCCGCACCACACGCACTTAAACTGTGTCTCCCGCGAGTGTACGCTCTGGTGCTTCGCCAGGTGCTCGCGCTGTTTGAAGCTCTTGTCACAACTGGCGCACTTGAAAGGCTTCTCCCCGGTGTGAACGCGGCGGTGGCGCTGCAGCTCGGACGAGTACCGGAAGCGCTTTTCACAGTCAGGACATTTTAGCGGTTTCTCCCGGGTCGGGTCACAGCGGTGCTGAACGAACTCGGACGACGACACAAAGCGCTTGTCGCACAGGGAGCATTTCAGCGGCTTCTCTGTGCAGTGAGAGTTCTGGTGGCGCTGCAGCGTCGAATTCTTTTTGTAACCTTTGCCACACACATCACACTTGTAGGGCTTCTCCACCTCACCGCCACATTTGTGCCTCAGCAGTTCTCCCGATTGGCTGAAAGACTTCTGGCAGGACGCACATTTAAACAGACTTTCCATACCATGAACCTGCTGGTGGTAAAGCAGGTGGGATGGCTGAAGGAATCCCTTATCACAGAGGTTACATTTAAAGGGGCGGTCAGCAGGGTTTTTGTGAGTGCGGCGGTGGCGTACAAGAGCGTACTGCTGTTTGAAGCTCATCTGGCACTCCTCGCACTGGAAAGGTCGCTCCTCTGAGTGGGTGCGTTCATGCTGCCGCAGGTCAGAGGGGCGCTTGAAGCTCTTTCCACACGAACCGCAGCGGAAAGGCCGCTCCCCTTCTGGCTGACACTGATGGTGCAGGAGCTCCGACGACTCCTTAAAGTGCATTTCACACAAATTGCACTTGAAAAGGTGCTCGCCCGAATGAGCGTACATGTGCCGCACGAGGTGAGAGCGGTGCTTGAAGCTCTTCTCGCACACAGCACATTTGTACGGCCGCTCAGAGCTGTGTGTACGCTGGTGATGTGCCAGATGTGAAGATTGGCTGAAGCTTTTATCGCATGTGTCACATTTATATGGCTTTTCACCAGTGTGTACTCTCTCATGGCGGGTCAGCTCTGACAAATGCCGGAAGGCCTTATGGCACACTGAGCATTTATATGGCCTGTCTGGTGCGGAGGCCTCAAATGCAGGAGGAGACGAGGCACTGATGGCTGCGCCGCCACCGGAGGTCTCGCCGGTGGAGGGCTGCTGAGGGTTGGCAGCTGACGAAGTTGGAGTGACATTTCCAGACCCCGGCCGGTAGGTTTTCTCACAGATGGAGCACTTCATCGGGTTGTTTCCGTTGCCGTGTGAGTTGTGATGCTGCGCCAAGGAGGTGAGCAGCGAGAAGCCCATCTTACACACACCACACACAAAAGGCTTTTGCTCCACCTGCACACACTGATGCTCCAGCAGGTCTGTCGCTTGGCTGAAGATCTTCATACACTGCGTGCACTGGAAGGATCGGTCCTGGTTCACCATGCACTGATGCTCGTGGGGGTTGGCCAGGTGAGATATGTCATGACCACAGGCTCCACACTTGTGCCCTCTCTCGCCCCCTACCTGCAAGGAGGGCTGCTGGGCTTGAACAGAGTGCTGCTGCCCATGCTGGGGCTGCTGCAGGGAGGTATCTGGCTGCAGGACCACTCCGTACACGGTGCAGCCCAGTGGGTTGTCGGCTCCCTGGGGGAGCGTGTGCACAACAGAGGGTGGAGCCACCGCATGTTGCTGCTGCCACGCCTCCGTCATCCTTCCACTTCTCATGTAGGGATTCAGCGCTCAGGAGATGGAGGGGTTTTCACCGCCAAACTGAGTGGGTGGATGTGGTTTTAGAAAAAGTGACGAGCACACCGAGAGGAACCTAGTGCTTACACACCTCCTTTTAGATAGACGAGACAGGCTGGAAGGGGGAAAAATAGACAGAATGTAAACATTACCAGGTAGACATCACACACATAAAATAATAATTCAATGAGTACAATGAAGGGGGTGAATATAAAAGTTGCGGACCAATGAGCTACAG
This sequence comes from Trachurus japonicus, assembly GCF_045865225.1. Lineage (NCBI taxonomy): Eukaryota > Metazoa > Chordata > Actinopteri > Carangiformes > Carangidae > Trachurus > Trachurus japonicus. The sequence goes on along the minus strand of NC_140909.1, from coordinate 32,074,042 downwards.
TTGTTTCCAACATGATCAATAATGAATGGCAATGTAAGAAACAGTGACACTAACTTCAGAGATGGCAAGACAAGTGTATCAGAATAATGTGTTGTGTATATTGTAAAGACTGGAATAGGAGTGCACCTACTGATCAATTACTCATTCAATTCGTTGTTAAAGAAAACAATCAGTTGCTCTTTGCATTACATTACATATAATGCTCTGGGCAGTGCAGCTGAGATGATTTCAGTAGGTCAATCATCAGTAAAATGACTGTCAACAATTTCCTTGATAAATAAATGGTTTCTAGCATTTTTCAAGTAAAACTGGTTACTGCTTTCGCTCTTTCACATTAGAGGCTTATATCTGTCTCACATCTTTGAGTGTTCTCTTGACTCTCTCAAACAAAATATTAAGATGTTAGGACGTTTCGATTCAGTGAAAACAATCTGATTAAAATAACCCATTAACCTTATCAACCATTATCACTTTGGACTCTGTGGTGTTGTAATGGGTGTCTTTCATTGTTTTGGGTAGTTTCATGCAAAGGATGAATAAACTGATCGTGAGGATGATCAGCAGGTTCATCAATAATAAAAATTAATCATTAGCTGCAGCCTCAAACTGAAACAAACCATCTAGGTTAGCACGATAGGCCTAAAACCAGTTCCTCGGTCATACATGAACCAGAGATCACAGTGTTGTGTACATGCTTATGTCTGTAGGACAGAACACATTGTAACAGACACACACCCAAAACATTCTATTAGAGGAAGTCTGTTTAAATAACCGTTAAAAAACAATTGACGGGGTCTGTCTATTTCCTGAAACGCAAGTCGGGTACGCAATGGTCCAAATTCGTTTGTAGACGCAGGTTTCACGAGAACATGATGCAAAAGGCTTCACGGTTTATAAATTTAATTATCCACGCTTGTATTTTATGGTGGGATGATAAAATGTTAATCTCGATAAGGTATTAAACGAAACTGATTCGTTTCCAGGATGTTGCTATCAGACGTTAGCTCGTCAGCTGCGGCAGCGTAGCTAACAGCTAACGGTGGCTAACGCTACCAAACACTAGGACCTCTTTGAGATTAACCCTATTTATCTCATATAAGAACAAATATTTTCATCGTCGGTCTTCCCCTGTGGCAAAGTGCCCGTAGTATCTAAACTACAGAAGGCGAGGGCAGCTGACGCCCCATCGCCTGTGGGCTCCCGTCGCTCGGACTGGGAAGCCGCTTGATGAAAGGCCACAGTAACGTTCACTGGTCTAACGTTTGATACCAGCCATCACTGTGCACGGACCCCGAATCAAACTAGGCCTCCCCGGAGCTGCAGGGGAAAATCCACCTCCTGCAGCCGGGCCCCTAAAACCTGCTGAAAAACACCACTTACAGAAAAAAAAACTATCCATTATGACTTACCAGAGCAGCTTAGTGGTGGTTTTTACTGCCGTCTTCAGTCTGGGGTCGGCAACCTTTAGAAATTTTGGTACTCGGAGGACCGGCGGTAGAGGGGATGCGGTTGAAGCCGGACGCCATCCTCCTACAGACGGACGGACACCGGAAACCGCCACGCAGCGACCTGCCGCCGCTGTGCTGCAGCTGCTAGAGCCGGTGCATGCCGGAGGTTCAACGAGGAGCCCGAGACAAGCCGAGGTGGAGATAAACTGCTCCCAGACTTTGTTTGGGGAAGATTCAAACAAATACAAAGGAGAATACGAGCTAGTAAAGATATGAATAAAGTCAGTTCTTAATTGTAACACTAGGGGGGAGTGTTTCGCCAAGTCAATTGATGTAAACAGTAGTGTGAGTAGTTCACCTGCAGCCGACATCTTCACCGTTTTTTTTTTTGGAAAATTATTTCATTAACATGGATGGATTACTGAACGGGATAGCCCCAGAAGGCAGGCCTGCAGCCAAGACCCCGTGAAGGGAGTGAAGGGACTGACAATGATTACAGAAAACCTTAAAATAATGAAAAACACACATGTAACGACTTGAAAAGACCTTAAAGATATTCAAAAGTCAGGTCAAAAGAGAGGGACGTCAAACAACGAGAAAAAAAGATGAAAAATGTCTACATGTCTACACAAATGAAATCCAACTGACCTCTGAGTTGGCCCAATTTCTCAGTAAAACATAACACTTCAGAAAACTTGTACATTTTAGGCTACATTATAGCCCTCAAACAGGCTAAACCTTACATTTTGTTTTAATTACAACAATTTTTTATTTTAGGTGTAGCCTGTTCTGTTGCTTGTTTTAGCTGTAGGAGTCTTTACCACACACAATGAATTGATGGTTGGTATTTCAACTGTAATTTTTAATCCCAGCAGCCTGATTTATCAACCACTGAGGTTTAAACTGGAAAACAAAATGAGTAAGTTTGATTTTTGTTGATGCAAATGATTATGTGTAGTTGGGCCACCAGGATTTCAATTGCATTTATCTGACAAAACTACAAGACAACGCTTTACTGTTTTAGGTTAATCCAGTTTCATATTGAAGAAATATCCAATTAATTTTATAATACAATATATTGTATTCCAAAGTAGGCTAACTATAGCATCAGTATTTGGTTTATGAAATCAATAGAATACAAACCAGTAAATTTCCCAAATGGCTTTGCTCAAATATCATTTAAGATAAACATAAGGTTCCTATGTATACCACTGTGTGCATCACTTGCACGGCACCTGACTGAGGAATAGTGATAAGAAAATTAATTTATTTTGGGAGGAGCTACAAAAATATCATTGTTTGACCTGCATTGACAAGTTTATTTCATGTAGCCAAATGTTTTTACAGGGACGCCAGAATCCAACCCAGGCCAGCAGCACATTCTTCACAACAAGCAAGAAATGGTAAGTCACTGGCATGACTGCAGTCCATGGGCTCCAGTTAGGTCTTGCTATCTTGTCTTCAGTCAAAATGATTGACTCCAAGAGAAATTCAAGTTTTCGTTTATATGACAAACAACCGTAACAGTGGAAAACAAATTTTTTCACAAATATAGATCTTTTGCACAAATGCACAAACTTGAATACCCCATGCATATTTATTTATTTCTTTTACTTAAGAGTGAATTCGAAAATAAACATCCAGGGAAAGAAAAGCCTAGTTTGAGACAAAACCATCTGTTGGATGTAACAATATTGTGTTTACTTACCTTGTTAACTTTTCTTTGCATTTCATAGGAGAACTGATTCTTAGTTTATTATAGGCTACTTACCAAGTCTTGAAGAGAGGAACTGTAATCCTAACCCTACCTCACCAGGAAACATACATAGCTTATGTGTTTTAAGCCTGGCTTCAACATGTTAAAGGTAGAGTCTGAAGGATTTTCCTAAAAAACAAAATAATAGACTTACACAAAAGAAATCCTGCTTTATCATCACCTATGGGTTTCTACTCATGTGTGCTGGTGACTGTGTCTGCAGAGTATTTTGCTGTTTTGGTGTAGTCGGGACGTTTCTGGGCTGGGACTCGGCGTGTTTTCCCCAGCCAGTGACAGAGTGCAGTTGAGGTTGGGAATGCAGGGCTGTGGGCTTAGTTAAAAACTACCACAAAGATAGTGACTGAACGCTGTCAAGACGGGAGAAATGACGGATACACACTTAGCTTCAGTGCCTCACACGGACTGTTTCCTTGTCTTCGCTACTGACTGTTTATCCGCAATTTCTCCCAGCTTTATGGTGTCCAGTCGCTATCTTGTTGCTAGTGGCAAATATTCAAACGAGAACTTTGAAGGCCAAAGTGGAGAAGGGTTCAGAATACCAGCTGAACATGGTTCAGTCCTGGAGCTGCTGTCAAGAGCAGGGGGCATGCACAGTTAAGCCCAAGAGGAGGGGCCCAAATTGAATGTTGCAACGAACAAACCTACAGTACAGACTCTACCTTTAAGCTTTCATTCATGAATTAGAAATAATATGTTATGTATGTTTATGTTTTTTATATTCTGACTGATATTTTCAAATTGAAAGATCAGAATTTCTGATCTTGATTCTGATTTGATTTTGAAATACAATCACCCAGATTCTTATACGCACATTGTGTTGTTCTGTATTATTACTGTGTGCATATTGTTACCTGTATACCTTTATATACCTTCATTGTTTCAGTGTGTACACAGGGAATTCTTATTCATATTTTAGGCTAGTTCCATATCAAGGCTACAATGGTTTGCTTAAAATGAAAATTTCTTTAAATAAATGTAGCTTTGTTACAATCAACTATAATATCATAATACTATTAAATATCCCAGTTCTTCTTCCTCATCTGGTTGTATTATATTTCATCATATCGCCCAACTTTACATTGAGCAGTAGAGTGCAGCTGTTGCGGTAGTAGCTGTAGTTTTCTTCACCACCTTTATGTAGTTGAAACATTATAGACAACAATAATAACCACACCAAACTCGTTAATTTCAAACATTTCATTATTTTCTCCACATTAACTTCGAAACAACCTCATAAACCAAAGAGTAAGAAAGAGCATGCTCGGGCATGCAATGATGTCACAACATGATGATGCCACTGGGTGCGAAGTATAAAACATACAGTAGCAGAGAGTTTCTTTTTATATCATTCATAAACTCAGGACATTGTCGGTATCCACTGAGAGTTAAAAGCTAGCGTTTATTTTACACTGCTCTCCATGTCTCATGTAGCCTTGTGTTGCTGGATAAAAGAGACGAGAGGGAGAAACTCACAAACTGACACCAGATTGAGCAGGCTAAACAAACATGCTGAAAAAAATCTCATCCGGCCCAAAAAGTGTCTGGAAATGACACTGTAGAAACCCCATTTTTCCCTTTTTGACTGGTCCAAAAGGGGGACTGGGAGAGAGAGACAAAACAGTGCATGCCATTTCAGGGTGTAGAGGAAGGTTTGTGTGTGTGGGGGGGGTGGGGGTGGGTTGGAGGGTCACCTTTCTTTATGTCGAAGGGCATTCCCCTCCTCTTAGCCTGCCCACGTCGGGGTGTTTTATCCAGGGTTAGGGTTTTTAAATAAATTTGAGACTGAAAATGAATAAATACGAGGCACTCAGCATTCTCTCTGTCTTGCAAACTGCAAAAAGTAACAAACTTGAATAATAATGACACATACACATATATAGTAGAATTAGTGGTTATAACATAACAGTCTCTAGGCTGTACAAAGGGGCAAGGCTGAATCCTCCTCAGTATGTCAGCAGTTAAATTTGTTTTATGTGTTTCTTTCTCTTTTTTTAATCTGTTTTTTTTTGTTTTTTTTGCGTGCGAATGTGTGTCTGTGTGGGTCGACATAAAATTTCACTTCACTTACAATAAAATTCAGGAAGTCCCTGGAGGATTTAGGCTCGTGGGTCTCGATGTTGGTCGCTGACGTTTGATCCGCGAATCAAACGTGAATCTGATTCCGCTCAGATTCTGTGATTTGGTTGGATGGCAAGTGATTCCCAAATCTCTGTCGACAGGTGCGGTGACAAGAGGTGATACTCAGGATGGAGTGCGTTACAAATGAAGACAGAACAGTGATGTTAAAGGGATAGAAAATGCACTTTTAAAACCCCACACAGCCTCATGCAATGGTTGTGTGTGTTCATGTAGTTCGTAGTGGAAAAAAGAAAAGAATAATGACGGAGCCCTTTAAAATGGATCTACTCTTGCAGCATAGTTCTGTATGTAGCATAGTGTGAGGGCATTGGGGGATTAGAGACTGGTGGACTGGACTGAGAGGGGAAAGGGTTGAAAGGCAAATGAAGAGGGGGTTCAGGATGAAGTGTGTGTGTCTTGCTCTTGGTTAGCATGTACATCATGATAACCAGGAAGCCAGGGGTTTGCTATATTCTCATCTAGAGTAATGGAAAAATGGGCAAAGCTGCCTGTGCCATCTCCAGTCCGAACGTGATGGACGCCCATGCATGTGCGTCCCGTTACACCACCACACTAGTTTAAAGCTGCGCTCTTTACTCTCCCGTGACTCCAATCACCTTTCTTTTCTTCTATGGTTGCAAGCTCAAAATAAGTATCTTGAAAAGGAACGGTGCTCTCAGAGAAACAGAAATGGGCTTCAACAGAAGTGGAAAGACCAGTAGCAACAATAGAAAGGCTCTGCTGTGTCCGTCACTCGGGCTGTGGGCTCCAGTCGAATAGGCAGAACGTCCGTCTTATTAAGTAATAATATAATATACTGTAATTATCAATAAGTCTTAGTAGATCATACCTGTATAAGCTTAAATAAAGAAGTGAATGAAAAGAATGGCTACTCCAATATTGAGTAAAATGACCATAACCACCAGAATAGAGCTGGAGCCCTGAGGAGACAAGAGAGGAGAAAAGAAGCCGTCAGTGCAATGCAGCTAGAAAAGAAACACATTACGCCTATTAGTACAGATGGCAATCTAAGTATGATTGATTATCAGTTGGTAATTTGATTAGTTTTGTAAAAACCTGCACACGAACAGCAGATGATATTTCATAAAGTTGAAACTTGTGCGGCATTATGACTTTGCTCAGGTGTAGACAGGTGCAAATCGTAAAAGTACGATTGACAATAACAATCTATGGAATTTTACAAGTCTTTAAGGGCCGTTTTCTCAAAATGAGTTTTTCCTCAGACTCCGAGCCAGAAATCTCCACTTCAGCAGCACACCAAACCATCCAGTTTTATCCCTTTCTGTATTTTACAGAGGGGTTTGTTGATATATTATTTATTTATGTTACACTTTATTCCTGACATTTTATTTCCCCTGTGACTCTAACATGTCAACAAAATAAAACAAAAATTTTGAAAGTAGCTTTATCCAATGTTCAGATTTCGGTTCTGGAAATGTATGCAAATTAGCACATTTTTAACACACACACGCACACACACACACACACACGCACACGCACACGCACACGCACACGCACACACATATAGTATATATATATTTCTTTTTTGCATTATGCTGTCTATATTTCTTTCCTACTGAATTGGATTGATAGAAACAAAAGTTTTGCAATTAATGTACAGACATGAAAATGGCACCAATACTTCCATCTAACTTTTAAAAAAATATTGCACTCCCCCTTTAATGGTTGGTCATTAGAGCTAGCACTCTAACTGTGGACTTTGCATGTTACGATAAACAGGCAGCGAGACTTACTGAGTTTGATTTGAGGGTGAGTTGCTCTCCGTCCTGCTCCAGAGTGATGGGCTGAGACTTGAGGGGTGGGGAGAGGGTGAGGTCCCTGTGCAGCGGCCACTCCTCCAGCTCTGCCCCCACATTCAGGTTGTCCAGCATCTGTACAGAGTCCATGGATCCTTCTCTGACCGGCCGAAGGCCTCGGGATCGCAGCCTGTTGTTTTTGTGGGCGGGGGACTCCTGGCCCCTAGGTGTCTGTGAGTCCGGACACTGGAGCCTCATGTCAACGGTATAGTCGTTCATCCTCTCCTCATCCTGCTCCGTGAGGCGCGAGTGGGCGGGGCTCCACCTAAGGGTGCTTTCAGCAGTCCAGCCCACTGTGAGGCCATCTAGCCTTTGGTCGATTACAGCATGCTCATTAAGCTTGTGGTTGGAGGGGTTGTGCTGCTTTGGATGGTGGTTGGAGTAGACATGCTCTCGAGGGTTATAACTAGAGGAGACATGGTCCTTTGCATTGTGATTAGAGGAAATATAATCTTGGGATTTGTGATTGGAAGAAGCATGCTCAGAAGTCTTGTGATTGGACATGTTATGTTCCAAGGCTTTGTGATTGGACAAAATGTGCACCTGCGGCTTGTAGTTGGAAGAGACATGCTCGCAGGCCTTGTGATTGGTGGAGGAATGATCCCATGTTTTGTGATTGGAGGATGAGTACTCTCTTGACTTGTGATTGGAAGAGGCATGCTTGGAGGACTTTTGGTTGGACAAGGAGTGCTCCCAAGCTCTGTAGGAGGAAGCGTGCTCCCGGGACTTGTGATTGGACAAGGATTTCTCCCTTGGTTTGTGATTGGACACAGGGGCTTGCTCATGGCCGTTGATCTGGCCCTCCTGCTCCTCCAGAAGCGAAGGTGTGGTGGAGCGGCTGCTGCCCCCTCGCTCTGGGTACATGTCATCAGTCCAATTGTTAGCCCCTCCCCTTGGCAGATCCACCCCCCGCCCCTCCACAAGCACCTGGATCTCTGCCCCGCCCTGATCGTCCACGGCACTCTGGCGCATGAAGCAAGCATTTCTGGGGCGATGGGCGTGCTTGGGTGGGCTGTGGGGGGGTGAGGTGGGTACGCTCAGCACAGGGCTGAGATCAGGTGTTATTACAGGCGGCGTGGTGTCCGGAGTGCACAGCTCTGGACTGTCTGTTCCTGTGGAGATGACCTCATGGTCTTTGTCCTTGGCATCCTGGTGCTTGGGCCTTTGACATTCGAGCCCTATGAAAACAGTTGGAGAATAGCAGCAATGAAGCGACTTGGCACCGATCCACTGCAAGTCCATCAGACCTACAGTGTGTGTCAGTGTTATTAGCATGCAGAGTCACAAAGGGAGAGCAGGCTGCATACAGACTGGGTCTTGTGCATGCAATCACTGTTGGCTTAGAGAGGATTATGGAAGTGAATACACTTGATTTAGTTTGAATTCTCAAAGGCTAATCCTTGATGTTTATTATGATTTTATTATGATCAAACACTGAGCTGAGTGCACACTGTAAATCCACATTTTCCATACTTGTGTATGCCAAAGATATATAAGGTCAGATATGTAAAGACATTTTTATGTGGATGTTGTGCAATTATATTGTATATTAACGGTCATATTAAAAGGATATAAAAGGAGATATATATATATATATATATATATAAAGCCTCATAATCAATATGTTTATATTGATATATTGATCATCTAGCCTAGGTTGCTTTTTTGTAGCCTTCTAAACTTTTCTTTACCTCTTTGTGGTTATTTTTGACTGTTCCTGGTGAAATAATAACATTTGATACTGAAGCTCCTGGGCTGAATGGGTCTATAAGGGCCAGCACTCAAAGGTTCAAGGGGCCCCTGGATCCTGGATCTGAGCCCAGTTGGCTCAGTACTTCATCAGTCCATTACAGTCATTACATGATCAGTATATTATTATATTATCAGATTATGCAATTATTATTCTTAATTAATAATCATAATCAGCATGTCAGTGAAATCATAGATATCTATAAATATCAACAACACCATACCACACCTGAAAGTTAGTGGTAAATAATATCCAAATGAATAGACTGTTAAAGGTCCGACTTGGAGTTTAATTTTTGTGTTTGTTGTCCACTCACCATTCCCATAGATGTGGAAGGAGGGGGAGAGCTCTTTGGCAGCTATCCGGGCCAGTCGACACTCCTCCATCGCCTTCTGTGCCACGCCCTCAGCTGCCTCCGCCTTCCCCCGAGCATGGCTCATCCTGAACAGGACAGGTGGAAACACCACAGTCAGACAGGCTTTAAAGGTTATTGTTTATTCTCAAGTCAAGTTATTCTGCTTATTTAGGCCACATGTACTCTGAACACTTTTGTGAAATCACATCCGGGAAATATGACAAGATGTAACTACATTCATTGAAACTTAGAAATTGTATTTTTGTACTGTCGTCTTGTGCAGTAATGAAACATAACTAAGTCAACTCAAGTTTTGTACTTAAAGCAGGAGTAAGCGATCCGGTGGTTTTGGCTAACTTCCTGTCAGTCGATGGAGTTAGCAGTCCCCGCCCTCGTCCCTACGTCACCACATTCACGCGCATCCCTTGGCTGCACACACAGAGAGGACCGCCCCTTTATGCCGTTCTCTCTCCTCATTGGATAAAGGTTGTAGGATACAAGAAAAGTTTTCTCCTCGGCTTACAGCAGAGCAGAGTGACTGACAGACCCGTGTTTTGGACCAAACACTCTATATAAGTGATTGCTGTCGGAAGATATATAACTATTTAAGACTAATATTAACACAAACATTCCGCTTACTCCTGCTTTAAGTACAAATTTAACTGAGAGGGATATAGATATTGTGATGATTTTTGCAGAGAAAACATGATTTCATAATTTTAATCATCTTATTATGCATTTGTAAGAGATACATGAAGGACCTCAGTGGGTGTCGCACAAAACTGAAAATCTGTTTTCAGAGTAAAGTAATCTCTTACCTTGACATTGCAATGGCAGCTTTGTCCTTGGCGGTGCCTGCAGCCTTCTCAGCAGCCTCCACAGCTCTGTCCACCTTCTCTCTGATCTTACTGGCCCTCAGTGGAATCAGGTTCTTGCGTTTTCCACTCACTAGCACGTTCTGCTTGTACTTCCCTTCCTCCTTGGTACCATCCGGGAAGGTGGTGCAGCCGTACCCGTGCCGCTTGTTCGCCGCCCATTCACCTGTGTAATGCAGACCGTCTGAGCGCCGACTCACTCCCCAGCCTGCCCTCTGGTCACTTCGCCACTCGCCGGCGTACATTTCTGTGACAGTGGCGTCCACAGGGGCGCCTTGCTCACTCTCACTGACGTTGGAGTGGATGTCGGACGCAGCAGAGCTGACGGTGCTCATACCGGCCTCGCTGCAGAAGGAGCTCTGCTTGCTGAGCTGACTGGCCAAAGAGCTTTTGGACTCAGAACGTCGCAGCTTCAGGCCACTCAGGATGGACTGGCGGAAACGGCCTTTTCTCTTTCTCTGGCGTTCGGCTTCACTCGGAGCCGTCAGAGCAAACCCACCTCGGCCCACCGGGCTCCCGGCCAGCCCAGCCACCACGCTGTCTGTGGGTGTGGGGACGTTGCCGTCCTCCAGTACGGCCGGAGGGCCGTGGCTGTGCTCTGAGCGGAGGGAGTTTATGGATGTTCGCAGAGGGAAGAGGATGACGGCCGCCATGCCGTACGGTACACTCTGCCGCACGCCATAGCCATGACGCATCCCCCCAAGCCACTGGCCTTGGTAGGTTCCTGAAAAACAAACTGGGGGTCAGATACAGAACAGAACAAGTGCTTATGGGAGTTTTCTCCCTACTTTTTTGTCATGCTAGAAGTGTGATGGTGAAGTCTGTCGGTCTACTTCTCCGGGCCGGATTTGAATATTTTAAAGCAGTACTAAAGAACTTTCAATATTGGTTGAGTTTGGCGGCACCAGTGGCCCAAAGCGGTAGTGTTTTGCCTGAAGGGAGACTCCATTTCCCATGAGCACTAGCGCGTAGCACCGTAAACATCCTGATCTCCCGGTGCATGGAAATTAACAGAAGACGTCCAAACTAAGTTTCTGTTTCCAGCGGATCATTTCTCAGTAAACACATATACACAATCCAACGGAAAGGTGCCGCATTGCTGCTCCCTCCTCATCGTGACTCGCAAAAGTGAAAGTGAAACTTAAGTGAGAGCCGGGTTCCTACCATGCTCCTCAAAGCTGCTTAGTGCCAGTGAAGCTGATACAGACCATAATGATACAGACCCCCTCAGGCCATGACAGAGGTGTCATTCAACCTGTTGTAAGTCGATGCACCATCACAAAAGTTATGAAAATATTATATGAAGGTTGAAAAGTTACTTAGTGTTGGTTTAACAACCACATGCATTCATGGTCCTCAGAGTATGAAGCCTAATGTCTTTGCTGAAACTCTGACTTTCCCTCCACCAGGACCATGAGGCTGACATGGTGTGTAGCACCACATGTGCTTGTGTACAGTTTCAGAGGGCCACTGAGCTGGCTGATCTATTTCCACTGTACTACTGTAGTTTTCAGAGTCAGAAAAACAAACAAACAAAGAAGCAAAGAAACAACCAGCATCACATAAAAGTGGCTCTGCTGATCTCTGTCCCTGGAAAAAATGTTTTAGTTGCACATGTGGCACAGTTGTAATCTTTGAGCCTGGTGGAAACACTGTTTTCACAGTAGCAGTCAGTAGCTCAAGTTGGCACAGGGCTGGGTTTTGATTTGCCACATATATATCGTTTTTAATGTGTGTTTTTTTTCTCTCTTCTCAGAGAGACGGTGTTATCACAAATATATTCCCGTGTCGCATAATTCAATAAGTTCATCGATAAAAACTTCACATGGGTATGACTCAATGCAGGACTCCACAGTCGTATCTATGTTATATTACCACTGGTGTGTTGATGTCCTAATACACTAGTGCTAATTTGTATTTGTGTATTTGTAAAGGCTCTTTACTTTACTTTATCCTTCTATCAGCCAAAAATGTCAACAATTGTGTGCCAAGCAACAGATGTATTTATAATTCCTGTGTGTAAAGGTTTGTGTGGTGGCTCCACAATGCCAGAAAAAAAATCTTTGAAATATCCCAGTGCCAAACTGAAGCATATTGGTGCCACGATAAAACTGTGAAAATAAATCAAAAGAAACACTTGAAACACACAGAATATAAAAACAGATATTTGGCATTCCCCAGACTGCAGGAAAGTACATGTGCGCTTTCTAAAAAAAAAAAAAAAAGACCAAGCAGTAGTGTCTATGAAGTGAATCTTCATGCCTGAGCTGTTTAAGATTTTGCCGATTAGACGGAGGGGGTGTGTGGAAAGCAAACCAACACACTACATCGCAGGAAGCGAGTGAGCCAACAGTTCGACAGTTTCACCATCTCTCAAACATTAAAGTAGGCTGGTTACTCAAAAATTCCCCTTGTCAGTCTTCCTCCCAATTCCCAAAAATGATCAGAAATAAAAACCTTTTGGATTGACACACATTTAAAGGGACAATGAGGAGTTTTGGAAAAGCAAAGCGTTTTCACACTACATTTATGAGCCTCCGTGCGCACCGTGAAATTCTTTGACCGGCGCAAGACAGACTCATGTTTTCATTCATCAAGAATGAAAGCAGAAGTATAAGCGGAATATTTGTGTTAATATAAGTCTTAAATAGTTATATCTTCCGACAGCAATCACTTACATAGAGTGTTTGGTCCGAAACACGGGTCTGTCAGCATCTCCGCCACCACTAATAATAACAAAATAACGATACATAGAGACAAAACGATATATTTATCGAAAATGGGCCCATTAACAAGTGTGGGTAGCGTAGATTCATCCACATTAACGTGAGGCTTTTTTATAACCAAATAGAAACTCCTCGTTGTCCCTTTAAATCCACCAACAACAGACCCTCCTGTCCATCACCACTGACCAACAAACTGCAGTAGCCTACACGCCCAGACCTCCTGGATGGACGAGAGCTCCCTGGAGAAACTTTAAAACAAAGCAAGTCTGCTGTAGAGAGGGGGCAACATCTCACACTCTCTATCTTTCCTCAAACGCCGGAGGTGGTTGGAACTAGAGATGAAGGAGATCCAGTGTCTCATGTTTCTGGGCAGGAACCCCGACAGCTTCCTGTTTAACTTGTGGCTTGTCAGTTTCATTTAGTGGAGAGCTCGGCGGCAGACGTTCCTGCTGACAAAGCTACAGAGTTTCATGTCATGAAAGGCATTTAACAGCTGTCTACTCTTCCTTCATATAATCTGGGTTCAGCCTCAGTTTGTCCTGACACGACCCCCTCACTCAGCCAAATGAGAGCAGGGCTGTCAGTGAATCCAGTGTGAAAAATGTCCAAGAGAGTTTTCAATGTAATCATCAACCATTTTGATGAATTGATTAACTGTTTAGGTACTTTTCAAAACAGCAAATAATCTTACGATCACAAGATTGGCAGATTGGTTTTAATTTGATAGTACGTCACGTTTTTTTATGCAATATATTTTTCTCTATTCTTGGCTCTGATTGACAAATCATCACATTGATCACACTCTTATCCCTGTGCACCTTGAGTCCTCCTTATTGTAACTAGTGCCAGCAGCAAAATGGAGAAATCTACAGCAGCTCATTTGTAGTAATTTCCAGTCTTGGATTTATAATCCACATGATCATAAACACTAGTTAACAAAATCAAACGTGCATGCTCAATTGCTTTATCTTTGCTGCATGAAAACAGCACAGATATTACATATTTGTCGGCAGAAGAAGAAACTGGGAATACAACATTGTAAGCAAACCTTTCTATTAACTCATCCAGCAAATAGAGAAACAGTTCAATTAATCAGGACTCATGTGTCTGGCCATCTGTAAGTCCACAAGACCCTTTCTATTTACTTTTGGTCTCCACTAGCACCTGAGAGGAATATTATCTCTTTTTGGGGGGCTGTAAAATCCTCCACTGTGTTCATTGTGTCTCCTATAAATTACAACTAAACTGCAAAAGTAAAATGTTTTGAAGGAAACATTATTACACCTATACAAGTTCACAATGACTTCACATGTATACTAACATTGATAAATCCACCACTGTTGTTGGCTAAATGCAGGACAAGGTTTTGAGCTGCAGTCTCCATTGTGACAGTTGTGTGTTTTGCAGTACCACCGTCTGCCCTGACCAACTCTTTGCACATGCACTGCTTTTAATAAATGATAGACTGGCACAGCTGGCAAACACTGTATTTTAGATCAGCCTTTTCTCTGAAAACAGCTTCCTGCTGCTGTTGGCTTTCAGAGTGGTAGGAGTAAAACAGTGGGCCAGTGGGCTGTAAATGCAAATCTATGAGCTACAGGGGGCAAATACCTTTTGAGAAGTTGGGTGATAACTGACTGTGACTTTGTCACAATGAGCCATATAAATCATCATCCAAAAACATCACTTGAATAAGCTGATTTGACATCAGTGGATATTGATTTTTGAAGAGGAACCACCCATGTCTTCTTAGTCACTCTCTAAATTACACTCAGACAGTAAAATGCTTTTCCAGGTGTTTCTGGACCACAGTCACAAGCAAAATGTATCTGATAATCTCAACTGAAATCATAATAGCCTTAAAGCATCATTCACAGATGGGGCAGCACACCACTGATGTATTGTCACCTAATAAAGAAATTGTAAAAAACAAACAAAACATTTAAGGTGGAGGCTGTGTCTTCCTCCGCGACTACTGACTCTAAGCAGGTTTTTAGCATTTGGTGCTTTCACTTGATCACATTAAGTAAACTCAGTCAACATGAAGATTAAGATGACGATTTTTGAGTGCATTTGTGTGGCATTATTCTCAGATTAAATATTTACTTAAAGCAGAAGTAAGCGGAAAGTTTGTGTTAATATAAGTCTTAAATAGTTATATCTTCCGACAGCAATCACTTATATAGAGTGTTTGGTCTGAAACACGGGTCTGTCAGTCACTCTCTGCTCTGCTGTAAGCCGAGGAGAAAACTTTCCTTGTATCCTACAACCTTTATCCAATGAGGAGAGAGAATGGCATAAAGGGGCGGTCCTCTCTGTGTGTGCAGCCAAGGGATGCGCGTGAATGTGGTGACGTAGGGACGAGGACCAATAGATCATGACGAGGGCGGGGACTGCTAACTCCATCGGCTGACAGAAAGTTAGCCAAAACGACCGGATCGCTTACTTCTGCTATAATAGTGCACGATATTTTTCAGTTATGTGAACATTAATTGATTATTATTTGCTTTGGAAACGAATGACTTACATGTAAAAGAAGCAAAGCTTTTAATGTGCGGAATGAATTTTCTTCATTGATTTTGAAAATGCATTTGACCATACACTGTTTTCTTCACACCAATCACAGCCAACCTTTCCACTGTCAGTAATTGGCATTTTCATTTCTGAATTAAGAATACTTTTTGAATCATTATGTTTTAAAAGTTTGCTGTCCTTAAAAGCCCCACCAATGCCTAAAGGGCCAACAATATAAAACAACAATAGCTCGTTTTGTTGATTCTGATTTGTTTTTATGGCCATTGCTATTGGGTTTGTATCATATCTGAAAGCTTTTTTTTCTACAGGTTATACAGTCATTTGGTGCCTTCGTAGGTCATTTCAGAGTCATTAGGTTCTGTAAATACACTCTGGAACAATACAACAGTGGGTTGACAGACATGCACTTTTGAATACTTGAGTATTTTTAAAATCAAGTACTCCAGTACTTGAACTCCCACTTTAAGACCTGGGAAACAAAACATGCCTGAAAACTTTGCCTAGTTTTTGTTACAGTCTGCTAAAAGTTAATTTCTCAGTTTGAGTGCTGTTCATTAGTCGCAGGTATTATATAATTTCCTGTTTGCAAAAATAGTCAGGAGCATTGACTGTCTTGTTTACTTCCTGCAAAAACAGATTTCTATATACAGTAGCTAAATATATACGAGCTGTATAATGCCTGTGTAGGCTGGAACAGCTGGGAACACCACTGTTGGTGGGTGGAGCTGTCCATGGTGCTGAAACCAAACTCTGTGGTTCTGTTTACTCTAGTCAAATCTAATGTTGTTGTTTTTTTTATTACTTTCTGTGTATTCATATTTTGATATTCACTACAGCTTTTTTTTTCATTTTAATCACAGAGAACTATTTTCTTCATGCTCTAAGGCTCCACAATCTAAAAAGCAAGATTTACCACAGTGATGAGGTATATGTTCATGGAGTACATCTTTTAACATCCATCCATTAGGGGAGGCTGGAGCCAATCCCGGTTGTCATTGGGCAAGGGCATGTCGCCAGTGTATCACAGGGGTGATATATAGAGACAGACCTAGTGTGCATATCTTTGGAAAATGTGTAGAAGAACCAGGAGAGAACCCATGCAGGCACAAGAACATGCAAACTCCACATGCTATTTCGGTTTTCCACATTTTCTTATAATTGCTGCAGTTAGGTTGCAGATGTGACCTAAACAGAATGCCAACCGTCAATGATCAGCTTTAAAGCCCAAAGAGGTAAAATAAAAACAAAAAGTTTTTTTTTTTTTTTCAAGCCGATGAACATTCTCTCTGGAGAGTTACTGCACACTAACCTAGCTAAGCTAACTGTGGCCTCGGTGCTTAAAACGAGCAGCAACAACAATAAAGTAAAGCATCAACTGGTACATCGACATTTCACTTTAACTTATTTTGGTACTTTAAATATAATTCGAAGAGGGTGTTGTTGTTGTTTTTTTCTTTCACCCTCTGTAAACGTTTAAAGGCGGGCGATCTTTTCGCTGTTTTCTCTGTAGGCTACTTCAGGACTGACCCGGAGCTGTCCGCGGTGCTGAAACCAGACCAAGACCGTCTGGCGGTTGGCGGAGCTGTGCGTAAGTGCACGAGACTTTATGTGGCTCAGCTGTAAGATGTTTATTTCTTTTTTTAATTATTTTTTTTAAATGTTTTTTTATTATTAGAGTGTTATCATTTTAATAAGCACGCGCTCTGTTGACAGACCCTATAGCTCGTGTGTGTGTTTAAGGAAAGCAGCGTCCTGCACATTTATTGGGTTGTGGAAAATGTGTCAGCTCGTGCGTGCTATATTCATCTGTCGGCGGTCTTCCACGTGAGCGGAAGCGGGGAGCAGAGCTGTCGCGTGACGCAGTCTTTTTTCAGGTTTCCCTCTCCTGTTGTTTTTTCTTTCTTTCTTTCTGTCTTTTTTTTTTTTACAGTCACAGTTAAAACAGCAGGTGTACGGAGGTAACCTTAATGCTCGTGCTGAGAAGCCTCCACCCGCCCGGTAAACCACCTCCACCTTCGATGCAGCAGCAGCACCAACACACACACACACACGCAAATACACCGTGTGTTCACTCCCGCTGCATCACTTATTGACCTCGCTCTCCATCTCCATCATCCGGGTCCTGCGCGGTACTCGGAGCTCGGAGGCGGGCGGTGCGGGCGTCCGTTATCAAACGGCCTAGATTACAAACCCCCGAAGTCATTAAAAAAAACACAGAGACTGACAGAGGCGAACAGCCAATCAGAGATGGCGAACTGGTCCCTAGTGACACGCTGACCTGCTGTCTCCCGTTACCATGGAGACCTCACAGCACAGAGGGTGAGATGCAGAGAGGGAGGGGGGTGGGGGTGTTTTTATAAACCGCTGTGTCTCCAAACAGGAGTGATGATATTTCAGCATGGTTTAATTTCTAATATTAGACACACACGTCCTCCTTTTGACGCCTGCAGCCTGTCTGTTGTTTTCTGCTCATCTAATAACAAAGGGTGGTCAGTGGGCCAGTGTGAAGGTGATCTGTCCCTATGACAGCCCACCCACTGTGGACATGTTGGCACGGGCCGAGATCTCCAGATCTACACTTGGTGCAAGACCCCCGGACCTTAGGAACACAACATGTGCACAAATACCGTGTTTCTAGTCTTCTTGCATCTCTCAGAAATATTTTTTTTGTTCCCCTGTAGTTGTTAGTAAAACTCTGCAGCTGCTCTTTCAGCTGAACTTCAGGATTTACTTCACACTGGAGATGAAGAGAAGCTGTCTTCCTCCTGCCATAGCACATCCACACTCCTCTGCACATACATTATAGGCTACTAAATGCCACAGCACACTATACCAAATACGACCCCCCAGGGACCCTGTGACCCCTGAGGCCCCTGGGCTCGTGCCCCTTAATTCAATCCATGGCTGTGGATGTGACCTACATGTTATTTATGTAGTCTACGTTGGAGATTTGTTACAGTAAGCAAGTCGCTCCACTTTCAGCCAGAGAGTCAGTGGAGATGTTTAGCTAATGGCTAAATCTGGTCTCTACACTGGAGTGTGAGGTGAAGGCGGCAGCACCGGGACGACACTGGGGGTGTAACGTGGCTCTGACAGGTGCCGATTTCATTCAGCAGCCTTACCTCCGTCGGAGTAGGTTTCAGTGCCGTATCCATCCTGCAGACCGTTGCTCCACGTCCCCTCGTACCGGGCCCCGCTGGCCGTGCTCTCCAGCTGCCCGTAGCGGCCTTTGAACCCCTGTGTCCACTCCCCTCTGTACTCCCAGCGGCCCTTGCTCTCCACTCCGATGCCATGCCGCTTGCCCTGCGCCCAGGTGCCTTGGTAGCTGTTCCCGCTGGGCCACGTGTACACGCCCAGGACCTCGAACCCGTGGCTCCAGGCCCCCGCGTACTCGCCCTGACCCTGGGGCCCCGTGCAGACCCCACGGCCGTGGGCCTTACCCTGCTCCCACCCCCCGCAGTACGACCCCCCATCATCAAAGTCAAACCTGCCTCCAGTGGACATGCATGAAACAGGTTTAGGCAAATCCTTAGAATGTCAAGAAAGAGAAAAAACAAGGGCCCGGTTCACTCAGAGGGAGGAAGGAGGGAGGAGGCCCGGTTTGAATCAGGTAGCATGGAGGTGCAGGGCCTCGACTCTCCCACTCCCGTTTAGTTTAGGGTGTAAGACGCTGGCTCCTCGGTGTAAAAAACAGCAGAACGCGGCCCAAAGAGCATCACCTGACGATGGAGAAGCAATCTAAGCCTCAGCGACGGGTCTGGAGTGACGAACGCAGCTGCTGTGCATGCTGCTTCCCATGGGCATGCAGGCTCAGAGTGCTTCTCATCCTCCTCCTCCTCCACTTCCTCCTCCACCTTCCTGCTCCACGCAGCCTCGCAGCCAGGGAGCTCGTTGGCCCGACGCCTCGGCCGTGCAGCGGGGCGCTCCAGACAAGCGAGGCCTAGGCTTTTCCGGCAGTCCCAGAGGCCCACAGAGCGGCGGCGGCAGCAGCAGCAGCAGCAGCGACTGAGCTCGGCTCAATCAGACATTAGAGCATCCTCACATCCCGCTGCACCGGCACGCAGAGAGGGAGACAGGACGGAGATGCTGCTGCACTTGAATGCCATTAAAAAAAAAAAAAAAATTGGAGGAGCAGAGAAGTTGAAGATATTTCTCTATAGCATGGCCTGGAAACAAGCAATCCAGGCTAACGCTCAGAGACACACATCCATAACCACACAAACACACACACAGCCTCAGCCTTGCACACACACCTCCACCTCAGCAGACATAACAGAGTGTGAATATCTCCTCGGCTCTTCTTAATTCTCCCCTCTGCTCCGCTGTGATCTACCGATGAGCCTCACTCCTGAAGATCGGGGTGTGAAGAGAAAAAACACAAGCAGAAAAAAAAATTATTCCTCTCCTTTTCCCTTCGTCGTCTCCATTTCAGCGCTCGGCTAAATCTGGATTGTTGTTGTATCCCAATTCCACCAAGTCATCTGCCCTCTCTTGTTTTTCGGCCTCTCTCTCGCTCTTTCTCTTTCTATCTCTCCCTCTCTCGCTCTCTCTAAAATCTGCTCATTACAGGACTGTTCCACCCCAGCCAATACCCCTCCCCCACATACACACACACACACTGAACACACACTCCTTCCCTGGGCTCTTAAAGAGATAGAGACGGAGGGATGGTGCGAATAGCTGCATGTACGGAGCTCACTGCTCTCTCCCTGTGGAGATACAGCCTTCTTTTCCTAATTATCCAGCCTCATTTCACTCTCTCACACTCCTCCTTCCAGACTGAAATCTGGTCAGTCAGCAGTCTGTTTTCCTGATAACTGGAGCTTTGTGAGCCCATTGATCCCTCTGCCACTTTCCCTCCAGCTAATTGTTGGTCTTTTTCACTGTTGTCTCATATGGACTGTAACTGTCAGCTGAGTGAGCTTCGGTGAAGACCACAGAGACCCAGAATGACCTTTATTTAAACAGTAAAATGCCCACAAACCTACAGTTAATTGTGGAGCATCTATCTGCTGCTGTGGCTTCATCTCGGTCTGACATCCAATCACAGTCGCTTTCACTTTCCGAGCTGTCAGGTGGTTCTCATTTTACTGATCAATAACGTAAGCCTGATGCTATTGGAAATCATCCTGTTATTGAACACACCATCTGTTGGATCGTATGGTGGCCAGAAACTGGACCAATGACCAATAATTAAAACTGTGTCATTATTATTATCTGAAAAAAGAAACTATAAATTTAAAAATAACAAAATGTAATGGTAATTCATAATTTCCAAATATAAACATGAATAAACAAACAATTGTGTAATTGTAATTAAATTAAATAAAACAGTCGGCTATTTAAAATGTAAAATATTAAAAAGAAATGAATCATCTGGTCTTTAATTTATCCTTCAGTCTTTAAATGCATTGGTTTATTATTGAATTCAAATACATTTATCTTATTCTCACTCATATGACAGTTATATATAATAACACTAGAAATAAATGTTCAAAAGTAAGGAAAGGTGTATGAAATTCAAAATTACATTTTAATCAGTAAAATTTTCTTTTTTTTAATTAAAAATTTGATTAAAAATGAGTAACCAAGAGCCAAGACGAAAATAAGTGGTTGGAGCCTCCACCTGAGCACAGGTTGACAGGTGTAGAGGAGACCAAAGGTCAAACCACACAGCACAGTAAACCATCTGTATTCAGAGGAGTGGTTCATTACTGAGACCTTCAGCCGCCTCGACACAGACATGAAGGAGAAGCAGCTTTTATATGTGAGCGTCACACTAATAGACCCAGCAGCAGCTAAGTGACAAACTGAATATAAAAATGCATTTATAAAACGGAGGTGCCTTATTCAGGACATAAAGGCTAACCTGGTTAGATTATCTTATCTTAGGTAACAAACTCATTATTAATCTATTTTATTGAATTGTTGCAAAAATTGTCATAATAACATGTTGCAGTTTCCCCATTGCCTTCCACTAGAGACTCCTGTTATATTCAGGTTAATTGATGTTCTGGTTTGTTTTTTAGTTTGCACTGTTTCTTTAAGAGTATGTTGTTTAAAAAAAAAAAAAAAAGGTATTTACGTAAAGTAACAACAGACATCATAAATATATTGTTGAACCACACAGTCATCAGGTAAACTGGTGCTTTACCCTAAAAACCAGATAAATATGTCTATAAATGTGTGGTTTGGAGCTGGTACCCACAGTGAAAACCCCAAATCATCACTGACATAAATCAACAGTAAAATGTCCAAACATATGATGGTATAAAACATATAATAAATATTATTTAATTTAAAATTCATTTTGATAACACCATGTAGTAGCAACATTTTGCCACCAAGATGTACAAAGCAGCACTCTCCTTTTCTATGGCAGGCTGAACATGACCTATGTATTCAGTGAAGCATAATAATTTACACAGAGAACATAAAGGTCATTGATTAAGTTCTTTTCAATCTTTAAAGATGAGAACAAATAAAGAACAGGAACACTATACTGTCATAATAGATCTAAATGAGGCAGAAATATATTTTCATGGTATTCAATGGACCCTACTCAGCTCCACATTGTAGAAAAAAAAGTGCTGTCAGCAGGCACGTTTAAATTTTTCAAATTAGTGTTTTTTTAAAAAACAATTTAACAAAAGCCATATTTATAAATCAATAATGTTTATGTGTATCTCTATGTTGATTTGCACGATTATAAAAGCAACAATGAAATAGAAAAAAATAAAATAAAACATGTGCGGGTAAGGTAGAAACCCAGTAAAGGGCTTATATTTAAACCTCACCTATAAAAGCAATAATGAGATAAGTCTGAACAAATAAATTAATCAATAAAATACAAAAAAACAACATTAAATACATTCATCAGTAGAGTTATATATTCAATAAAGAAGGAAAAAAGTGTGTGAGGGGTAAAACAGGAACATAGGCTACATACTGTACACTGTGTTACATAATAAACATTTGCTGTAAATTCAGAAGCATGCAATAAAACTAGAAAATTCCAAATAATTTACAGATGCATCCTTTTCCCCCCTTTTTTTAATGAAGTATTTTGTAGACTCTCTCAGATTTTATGAAAAAAAAAATCCGACGTCACTTTGAGGATAGAAAAGCAGAAGCTGCAGACTGACAAATGCACTGTGAAAACAACACTAATCACACCTCAAAGTTTCACGGAGCAGAAGTGAATTAACACCTCTGTTTGACATCGTCTCTGTCAAGACAGCAGAGCCTTTAAAATGTGTCGGGATGCTTCAGATATAGCACATTTCAAGCCTTATACAATCTACATATGTCAGAATACACATGAAGACGTTATCACAGGCACGTCAGGAAGCAGGAGACTGATGCTCTGGACTGAGTCAGAAATGGATGGAAAATGTAGACAAATTCAGGTAAACACGCTATGAAAGAATCACAACTGATCACAGATACGGATCAATAATTGGGGCTTTCAGGCATCAAGTTGAATAAAACAAGAGAAGTGAATTTTGAAAACCTCTGGGAGACGTTGACATGTTGATTGAGAAATATCCTGCAGCTGTTAGCATATATCAACTTCCAACTGATAATACCCGAGCTTATGAAGGAGTAAGTGATAAGGTTCTCACTTAACCCTCTTCTCATCTTAACATTTTAATGTATGTCATAAGACATATACTGTATGTAGGCTAACTGATGAGGGTGTAATTAGTCATTATTATCCATAAAGAGAGGTGAAAACAAACACCTCTTTCTCTCACAGTGATGAGTTGTTCAAACCCACAGAAGACATTAAGATTGAATGTGGATTTACAGAACACACACTTTCTTTTTCTTTGGATCGATGTCACAAGCTGTTTCCCATCAACTCTACTATTCCAGCTAATTGTAGTAGCCTAAGAATCTTCTAGTGGTCTTCATATATTATTGAGCAATTTCATATTTTATAAGCTTAACATAATGTTTTACATGTAAAATCCTATTATGCAAAGCAGACACTGACTACAGGATCAGATTAATGTAGAGGACTAAAATCACACATACTCCTGAGATACTGTACAATGTAGAGTCTCAAAAAGTGGAATTACTTCAAAGTAAAAACCATGACTCAAATATTAACGACAGGTTTAATCCACCAAGACAAAACCATAGAAACAAAAAAGCAGCTACGTTTTCCTATGTTGTAAATGTTGTGCTCATCAATATAATTTATTCTCCTCATCAAATATACATAAGTATGTGGAAATTTAAATGAAAATGAAAAGCCCTCAAATGTACAAGTGCAGAAACAGCACTAGAATTAGTAAAATGTTATTATAGTTACACTTTGACACATAATGTCATATTAGCCTAACTAAAACTGGCTGAGACCAAATGCAGAGCAAAAAAGCAGTCCTTATTCTGCATGAACAGCTTAAAGCTTAATGAAATGCTTGCATTACTTGGCATTGCTACATATTCACCAAGGTTGTGGTTGTTTCCACAAAGCTGGTCGTATCTCTATGGTCAGAAATATCCAAATATAAGACGGAAGAAGCTGATGGGACCCGTTCTCTAATCTCTTCTGAGTCGAGAGGCTGTGAGCTACACAATGTCACGGCTGAAGAAACATCATGGGTTCAGCATCACTCCTTTACTCACCAATCTCTGTCTCCCCATCACATGTTGTCAGCTTCTTAAGTCAGCAGGCTAACCAGCTAGCCCTGACTTCTTTCAGATAACAACATACTGTAGCCTACTGGAGGTGAAGTTCAGATGCTGGAGCTATTGCTACCACAGCCAACCACAGTTACCACCACCTACTGTACCCCTGACAAGATAACACAATTCAGAAGCACATAAGTGTTATACCTAATCCGTTTAAATATTTCTGCGGTTTGATACAATTTTGCCATGAAAATGTAGGGTCAAGTTGCCTGACTTTTCTCCAATGCCAACAAGTTGCAGGCTGCAACTTATTGGCATTGCAGCCACAGCCCACATGGCATTTCTTCTCAGTGAGCTTGGTAGTGTTGACCCTGTCGCATTACAGCCATTTAAATACAGATTCAAAAGCATCTGTAGCCCTGCTGCTGTGGCTCAGGCGGGCAGCATCCATCAGTCATGCACCTTGGTCCCGATTGAAACATTGCAACTGTCGGATGGACGTCCCTCAGGGTGAATCCTAATAACTTTCTGACTTTCCATCAGTGCCATCCTATGTTGAAAGTTTTAATTTGTCCTACACTTTGGTTAATGACCAAGTATCCTAATGGTACAACTCTGATGTGGTGAACAAGTAAACACAACATCTGCCTAACATCAGCATGTTAACAATTAGCACAGGGCTCTGCTGTGCAGCCTCAAACATTGCTAAGATTTCAAAGTTCATTGGAGCATTTAATGCCTGCTGATGCCTGGAGATTATATTCAGAAAACAAGGCAATAACAAATCTTTATTATCTAATGCCGCACGCACATCAACACAGTAAGAAAGAGATCAAAACAGTAAGAACAATTAGAAACACATAATAAATAATCACTCTCTTTTTTTTTTAGGTTTTTATTGGTATTTTCATTCGGTATGGAGAAGATAATGTTACAACTAATTGTTTCTGTGTAAAATACCACAGTGTAAATTACAGGATGGTAATGAACAGTGAGAGCAACAGAGGAACAAACAGCCAATAGAAAAACAAAACGATACAAAACAGAAATCTCTGGGAAGAGGTGAGGTTTCCCTCTGTGGACCGACACCTGTTTAGGTGAGGATGTCATGGGCCTGCTGCTCCACCAGCATGGCCATGTTCTTCACATCGCCGCACCAGAAGTCCAACCGCTCCTTCATGCCTTTGATCTGAAACAGTGAACAACAAGTCAGACCAATGGCCTCTGTGCCTCCTTTAAAAACGATTCAGCTGAAAATACATCATTGTGGTGTCATAGATTTGATTTGTACAAGAACAAATATGAACAAAAAGAGTACTAACCTGCTGCAGGTCCAGCACTCTGGGCTGCACCCAGGTCATCTGCACCTTCTGGTCCACCTCATCAATGTTGCCTTTGATCAGGCCCACGGACAGAGCCTTCATCACCAGGAGCTCCACCTGCAGGAGACAAAAACTCAGACATCTTTCTCCTGAACAAGAACATTTTCACGCTGACAACGCTTGTTTAAACAATTAGGCAGATACGTGTAAAAACAACTTGAGGACCTGCAGGTTAAAACTGAGAAACCATCTGCAAATCAAAGTCAATCATGCTGATCACCAGGATTATTGACAATTATTTCCATGCTGATGAAATGCATTCTCCACCCAACTGACCTCATTAACAGGGATTTTGGCACTCTGAGCGATCTCGGTGAACGTCAGCTGTCTGTGGTTTGCAGGACGTGTGAAAGTCATCTGGAAGGAGGAGGAGACATTTTAAGTGATTTAATATTCTTGTCACTAAACCTTTCGTAAGGACTTTAAAATCTCAACAACCATTTTATCTTACATTCACTCTTCTGTCCACATATTATGACCCCGTTCTGCATAGAAAAGTTCTCCACAAATCTCTCATAGGCCGTTTGTTACATTACGGTGGTTACACTAACCTTACATCATTGTTGCTAATTGTTGCATTATGTCTGAAATTTAACTAAAGTTCAGCAGTAGGGAATTAGATTTTTTTATTATTACCATTTGTCTATTATCAGTGCATTATGATGCAGATGACGACATATTATGGTTTAGAAGTCTTGTATCTTTTCATAGGGGAATACAACTATGTGTGGGCCTTAGCTCCTATATGAAAATACACACACCACTCAATGAATATCAGTATTAATTGGTTTTGGGTCTAAAAGAAGTTCTGTGGTATTGCCCAACCGTAATAGAGATCATGTGTCAGGACAGCTGACTGATAACTATCATGGTTCATTAAAGAGACATATTAGTATGGATATACTATATTAGTGTACAGACATGACTGTAATCCATGTAGTTTATATTGTATTAAAGCTGGGGTCAATAAAATAAGGAGGTGCAATACAGCTAATAAAGCAGCTTCCTCCATTTTGGACTTTTATAAATCATGGCATGTAGCCAAGAAACATTAATTCCTGATATACTAAGAACTGCTCCTCTATTCACACACAAGGTGGCAGCAGGTACGACAAACACAGGACCGACCCTGACTCACTGCAGTGTTGCCTGTGTAGGTGGTGAGGGGTTATTGTTATTCAGGTATGTAATATGTAATATATTATATTGTTTTTATAACCTGACATGTATACGGCACAGTGCAATAAGAGGTTTCAACCTTTCCATGTGTGTTTAGGTCACAAATCTGTCACCAGTCTGGCAACACTGCTCCCTTGTGTAGTGGTGATTAATGCAGCTACGGCAGGGTCTCGAGCTGCCCGACACGTAGTGCACAAACAATAAAAATGGATCAATTTCTCATCAAATGAAGTCAGAAGAGCACGTGGAGCGAAACGAGGCGAGTGAGGAAAACTACTCCGGGCGTAAGTCATAGTCATAATCTGACCTTCTGCCTAAAAGCTTCAGTTATGAGAGGATGCAGACTGGTGGGTATGTAACTGTGGTGGGGGTCCTCACCTCCATGACGCAGAGCAGCTGGATCTTCTGCATCAGTTTAGCTTCATGAGCCGCCAGGTCGGGCTGCCAGCAGGAGAGAAGAACAATTCAGTGAACAATGATCCACACAAACAAGTGAAAATCCTCCTGCCAGGTAACACTGAGATCATGAAGGGGACCGTTTGTTATTTTGAAGATTCATTCTTAAAGGGACAACGAGGAGCTTCTATTTGGTTATAAAAAAGTCTCACGTTAATGTGGATGAATCTACGTTATCCACACTTGTTAATGGGCCCATTTTCGATAAATATATCGTTTTGTCTCTATCATTATTTTGTTATTATTAGTGGTGGTGGAAATGCTGGTCGAGCCGGCCAGCGTTTCTTTACTTTCGGTTTCGTGGCGAGTCATGAGAATAACGCAGCCGAATTGCCGTTTATGGTCAGAAGTACGACAGTATGTGATCGTATTTGAACCTCTGACTTTAATTCTTGATGAATGAAAACATGAGTCCGTCTTGCGCCGGTCAAAGAATTCTACGGTGCGCGTGGAGGCTCATAAATGTAGTGTGAAAACGCTTCGCTTTTCCAAAACTCCTCGTTGTCCCTTTAAAGGTCCAGTGTGTAATATTTGTCAAGGTTTATTGGCAAAATCTGAATTTACAGTACTACCAATGAATATATTTGTACAAGTGTGTAATTGCTATAAAATAAAATCTGTTTGGTTTTCATAGCCTTATAATTCTTCTTTTTTATAACATCTAGCAAGGGTCTTGGTTAGCGAGTGTCGCCATCTCGGCCGCCATGTTTGTACAGAACGGAAAATCCGGCCAACCAGAGAGCACGTTTCAAGAGTTTCACGTTCATGAATAAACAGTAGAATTATTGAATAGATAAATGATAGAATCCGAATGCTAGATGTCACCGTTTTCCCCTCATTTTACACACTGGACCTTTAATGTCATTGAAAACTTTACATACTGTTGCAACAGGACAGGTTCATAAACCTATGGTAAAAACAATGAGGAACACCTGCTTGTCTTGAACACCTAAAATTTATGTCACTATGAGAACTATGTAATGGATACAGATAAACAGGCGTCATGGATGTTGGTGAATGCTGAATTTGTTCTGTGCGCTCAGGTCGTAAAATGAACCCTTTCTCATGATTTGAACTGACTTAGCAAGTATTGGTGATTTTACAGGTTTTCAGTGAGCGCACACACAAACGGACTGAACTCATTTCCCTCAGAGCACTAATCCCTGCTAACTTGGACAACCTTAGTCATCCTCCCCGCTCCGATGCCTCAGCTGTTGAGTGCCTACATCCTTTTTAGCCACCCACTGAGAGTAGGTGGCTAAAAGATGTGGACGTCACTGTGTTGTTGACTAAAAGTTGGCCAAAATGACAAGTGTTATGAAGGGTGGTGAGGCAGGATTACTAAACCGCACCACTTCCACCCTGTAAGGACAGAAAATGTTTTACATTCCAGTTCAAACTTAATTTCTTTAGCCCCTTTTACAGATCTGTTCAAGGCACGAATGTTGTACCTTTACTCCATCTCAGTGTTCTGTATGAAATGTACAACAATGTATGAGGTGTAATATACTATATAATATAGTGGCACAGTGTGATGTGAAATACACTGGCGTTTACTTTGATCGTTCATGGTTCAAGTTGTACTGTGAGTAAAACCTATGATTGGAGCCACTTTGGTAAACAACCAATGTGCAGGTAGTTGCTCTTGTTACGATTTCGTTGTTTATTTATTTTTATTGGGAAGTCATTGGCCAATAATAGAGTTGCTCATGTTACTTTTCTTTTCTGTTGGTATTCATTACAGGTAATTTGTAAGACATATAGTTAAATTTCAAAAAGAAAATGATTAAGGGGCAGGGAAAATAAGTTATCTTCATCCTTTCCAGGCATGGAATGTGTAAATTGTAATCTTATTTTGTTGGTAAGGTACGAATTGAAATGTCCATGCATGGAAATGAAAAATAAAATGGAACAAATAAAAAAAATGAAATAAAATAACTAATCTAAAGCCCAGCTGTGCAGGTCACCTTCAAACATATGTACGGAAAGAGGTAAAAATCAAAATGATGCCAGGAAACCTTCTCATTGTGAACAATGAGCTGCTAAAAAGGAGTGGGTATCGTTTAGGTTTTATCCGATACCAGGGCAAAGTTTCTTGCTGATGTTATAAAACACATATTGTGCTCACATTGTGACCGGAGCAGAGGAATGGACAGGTAGTGGCGCAACGGATTGTTGTCTATCAGTGATCTGTTTGGATTGCTTTCCACGGATCAGCACGCGAGTGGTCCGCGGATCATCAAAAGTTGTGCATGGAGTGTGATAACACTAGGCGCACCACCGCAGCCGAATAAAGAGGCAATTAAAAAAAAAAAAAAAAAGTGTAGCGCCGGTACAGCAATAGAGCTAAGGGGTCGGTAGGCCTAATTAAATATTCAGTGGCGCCGAAATGAAGCACCAAAATCTGCGTTGGTTTTCGATCTGGTTACCACCGTTTACTTCAGCACCGGAGCCATTATGGTACCGAGCCAAATACATGAATCAGATTGTTATGCTACATGTTAATTACCTGTTGGCCCCAGGCAGACTTGAAGCCCTGGAATTTCTCCACATTGCCTCCATTAAAGGCGTAAAGTGTATCAATGAGCCACTGTTTGTCTGTGTTCCTCAGAGACTCCAGCACAGGATGCATCAGCTGCAAAGAGAAACAGTAAACATGGTCATGACTTCAGGCAGCAGAGCACAGCACCAAAACCTTTAGTGAGAACCAAAACCCCACCAGCTCTCCAAAGTTGTAAACTCCTTCTCCCAAGAGTCCGGCCAGTCCGAGTGTGAACGCCCTCTCCTGCTTCTCTGTCTCTGTGGAGTCGACAACAATCAGTCGTTGAGCCTCTATATGACCCATACACTGTGTTTTTCAGTAAGATATCTATTCCAGTTTGTTTCCCCATCATGCCTTTGCTCACCTGGAAGGTCTTTAATGTCCACACATCCGAGGTAGCGCAGAGCGTCCTTGTAATAGGAGGCGTGGTTCCCGATGATGCGATAGTATTTGCTGGAGAGGTCGTAAAAACGGCCGTGGACCGATGTCACCCCAGGTAAGTTATTCAACATTTCCTCAACTTCTTCGATAAGTTTCTGGAGGACAAAAAGAAAATCAGTGGCAAGACGACTACAGATCAGGCTCGAGCAGGACAGCTTATCTGAACCTTTAAAGGGATAGTAGCATTTTTTTTAAAGTGGGGTTGTATGATCTACAAATAGCCCCTAAGTACTTTAATTGCAGTAGAAGACTCTCTGCACTCCTAAAAGAGGTTTTACATGAAAAAAAATACACAGCTCCATTGTTCGCTATAATATAATTTTTTCCAGCCCTTCAAAGTGCAGGAAAAACACAGTTTTTATTTGGACCTGTAA
Organism: Trachurus japonicus; assembly: GCF_045865225.1. Lineage (NCBI taxonomy): Eukaryota > Metazoa > Chordata > Actinopteri > Carangiformes > Carangidae > Trachurus > Trachurus japonicus. The sequence continues at coordinate 32,043,603 of NC_140909.1, read as the reverse complement.
CCAACTTGCGTATCCCTCCGCTCAGGGTTAGTGCCCGCCGATCAGCAGTTGGTTAGGTCCAAATAAATACTGTGTTTTTCCTGCACTTTGAGAGGCTGGAAAAAATTATATTATAGCGAACAATGGAACTGTGTATTTTTTTTTCACGTAAAACCTCTTTTAGGCCGCGAAAATGGGCCATTTCTTTGGGTCCATTCACAACAATGTATGTTGTAAATCTCTGGGCAGGGCTATGGGCTGGCGTTGCTAACGGGAGGAGTGCAGAGTCTTCTACTGCAATTAAAGTACTTAGGGGCTATTTGTAGATCATACAACCCCACTTTAAAAAAATGCTACTATCCCTTTAAACTCATTTACATGTTTAATGGTGAAACAACATTTCAGTTTTTGTATGTTCTACTATCTTTGTTTTTCTATACCAATTCCTGTTTTGATGTTATTTTGGTTTACAGGTGTTTTTGTCACTCTGCTTTGTGACATAACACATGTGATGATAACGAGCAACTTGAAGTTTGAAATGTTTGCCTGCATGTTACATGTGAACAAGGTGTCAAGCTGGATTTGCGTCATCATCAGCTCGTAGAGAAGAGGGAGCTGAGATTCTAGGAGCTCTTACCTTTGTGGCAGGGAGGTCGTTGATCTCCAGTTTAAGGCTGCCGATCGATGTCTTGCAGAGAATGACGGCTTCTTCGCTGCTTTTCACCTGAAGCAGAGACAAAGACAGGTTAAAGTTTAATCACATAACGGTTTATAAAACCCGTCACGGTGGGATCTGCCAGCTTACCTTTTCCTTGGTCTTCTCAAGAAAGGTGATGGCATCTTTGGGATCTGGAAACAAGAAACATTGTTTTTTTACATTCAAAGAAAATTAAATAATGTGGAGAAAAAAATCTTTTAACATCATGTAGTCTTTACCTGTCATCTGTCGGGCAACATACAGTATAATCTCCACAAGGGACAAAGGGTTGATTCTGTCAAGGGAACAAAAATAATACATCAGCATCACAACCAATAGTGAATATTAAACTGGTGTTACATGCGTTCAGCAAATGTCCATCACCTGTGTTCGAAGTCACTGAGGAAGTTTTCATAGAGCTAAAAGAAAAGAAAAGAAACTGTCAGATCACACAGAAAACATAAATATCCATTGTTCAAATCCCAAACAGTGACTGACTAACATTATTGACTGTCCAGGCTTCACATTTCTCTGGATAGGCAGCAGCCTTTCGCATCTTAATATGGTCCCATTACTGCGTTTATCCTTTTCTGCCTCACACAGATGACTGTACAGCATGAGATATGGAGATACAGAGATGGACAATGATGATCCATATACAATTCTGTTGTATAAATAGATGATTTGAGATATCTATCAACAAAATCAATGTGATGCAAAGCACCCCTGTGAGTCTAACTGTGGGTGGCTATCTGCCTGATGCTGGGACAACCGTGATGTCATCATGTCCTGGACAAATAAACAATGATGTGTTACATTTCCCTTAAGGATTTTACTGTTTTTAGTTCATTCATTACAGGTAAATCGCTACATCCTTCAAATCTAAGCGACATATTAAATCTGTGCACATTAAGGTACATAATGAAGTGTGACTGTGGTGCAGTTACCTGTATAAGGCCATCTCCTGTTTTGAAGCAGGGCTCTTTAACAAAGTCTGTCAGCTTCAGAGTCAACTGATGCCACAATCTGTCGATTACAACACACACATTATCAGTGACGGTCGCCACCATGTCACCACAAAGACAAACATGTTTCAGGAAATAAACTGCTGTGAACCTGGAGCTTTCATACACAGGTGAAAGTGATTTAAAGTCACTTGTCATGTCATGGTCAAACAAGAGTGAAGGCCATCGAGATCAAGTATGTGAAAACAAGCATAGACCGGTGTTGACTGAGTCTTAAACTGCAAAATGTATACACACGCCGGGCCTTAGAGCTTGCCTATCAATCAATGTATTTTCTGGTTGATATGTATTCAAAATCCAGGGTGTCTTGGCTGCTATAATCACAGATAACTTCCAGTGACATACAAACTCAGAGAACAGGTAACTTAGGCTAAATCAGATGTAAGTTAGTGTGGTGCCGTGGCCATGAACTCGTACAGACGCTAACAAACCGTCAGAGAAACTGGGGGCAAACTGACAAACTTTTTCTTACACCTATCTCAAGATCTAGTGACTGGTACAAGGCATTTGCTCTTGTCGTGACAAATAAATATAACATTATTGCTGTTAGCCAAGCTCTGGCTCAATGTTAGCTCAAGTGTTAGCGTTAGCTCTGTGCGTGACTCAGCGGCCATTTCCAATGAATGGGCGAGTTAACGGTAGCTAGCCTAGCGCTAGCACAGCTCTGGAGCATTAGCTTTCGATATTTTCTCACCTTTTGTTGTGCAAATCCTCCAGATTGTGCCACTCCGCCGCCATCTCCGGCGTGGAGCTGTTGCTCTGCTGCTGTTTGAGGTACCCGCTAACATCTTTCATGGTAGCAAAATTAAAGTTAACTCGGAAATAAAGTGATGTTGAGCTAATAGTCAAATACCCAGTGGGTCTGGTCTGCACTACTGCTAAACGCGAGGGATGATGGGAAATGCATGCGACGTTGGTGCGTTCACGATCTGCCGCAAGAATGGGAACAACAACTACAGCGTCCGCTCCGACTTATGTTCACATATTTATCTTGTATTGACCATAGACTGTAAAAAGAAGGTATTGACGCCAGATAAACAGCACACACTTATCTCTTTAATTCTAATTTATGTTTGAAGCCGGTTTTTTTCAAGTAAGCCCATATAAAACTGTTCTAAATGGCTTGTAATGGTATTGTATTTCTTATAGGCTATGTATAGTAGTGAATGTGCAGCTAACTTACTCTGCAAACATTTTGTCGTGTTTATTTATTTTCACCACATGTGAGATACCCCATATATCTAACAAAGATTTGTGGGATGATGTGAATTTATTTTTTTTAACACACAAAATTATTTTTCTTTACGGCGAAAATATTGGGATTTGAATGTGGCACAAGTCTCTACTCTGTTGGGTCCATAGACTGGTTGGGTCTGATGGGAAATGTAGGAGTTGCTTTAAAGCTAGCGAATAATCTTGAAGCAAAGTTGATTTCTTGGCCGCTGCAGACCTCATCTTAATCGAATCTAATATTTATAACCAATAGACGAAGAGTAATTAAATTGAATAGACGGGTTGACAAACGACCGTGGCTAAGGTTAAGCTACATCATACATTACGGTACTCGTCAGAAGGAGGTCAAAGGACAACAACAAACGTTGTAGCAGAGAGCCAGTCATTAGTTGTTGGTGTTACTTTAACGTTACTTTAAATTGAGATAATGTGCTAAATGTGTTCGTGTTCAGGAGCCTGCTAATCGTAAACGGCGTCATGAAGTGAAGGTCTGCGGGTAGTTTGGTCAGCTGTGCAATGGCTGCTGCTGCTGCTGTGGTGGTGGGCTCCTCACTAATGTCACCTGTCAGTCTGAGCTGTCTGTGTCGCTGTCTGTACTCAGGGACAAGCAGGGCGCTCTCTGCACACGGTCAGTACAGTAGATACACAGAGCCGATGTGGTGCAACAGAAGGAAAGTTTATTGTAGCTCAATGTGACACTACTTGTTTTTTTATGTAGCTACAGGTCAACGGAGTCTGTGTCCCACTCAAGGTGCAGCAGCTCTACTCAGGTACTTTGCACCAGTCCTCTCTGGGTTTCAACTTCAACATCAACTTCAACTTTTATTCATTATGTGGGGCAATTTGTTTTGCAGTAGACAAGCAAAGGACATGGAGATAACACAAACCCTGAAACAAACACATAGCTACAATTACACAAACCATAGTTTCATCAGGGATTGTGATCCGCAATACAAACCACAAGTCAACAACAGAAAGATGAATGTCAGTAGTACAGTGTAATCAATATCTATATAAATATAAAGTGCAACAACACAGCATGTAAAAATGAAAACAAGGTTCAAAAACACTGAATGCATGTAGCATGGGTCTCAGCCATGGTTTGGGTCCAATTTTCACACAAAGAAGCACACCAGGTATCAGCATGTGTATTCAGGGGCAGTTTGAAAATAGGGGAAATAACTCTCTTGCAAGTCTGCAAGAGTTTTGCAGGCAGGTTCACAGAAATTTGCAATATTTCTTGCTTTTTATCTAGTGGAAGTTTTCTTCGAAGCACTTACTGTTAGACTAAAAGTAGCTTTAGTGGAGCACTGAATAAATAGGTTGAGAAATACATAAATATGATCATGCTTCCAAAGTGAGGGGATTTGGGAGCATGAAGGTTCATGTGCTTGGAGGTGAAGTTGTTGATTCTCCGTGTGAGGGTTGCTGCAAAATGTTGTCCCCCTCCTCATGTTTTTGTGCACTTCTATGGGTGATGCAAACCAACTCTTGGCCTCAAAATCCCTCTTGTTTTGCTCCTTCACAGACGAGTCAACTCTCAGCGGTGGGATGGGGCTCGAGGGCTTTTCTCCCGTGGTGGTGGTGCAGCAGACAAGCAGCAGACCCTGGAGGACATAGCCAAAAACATTAGAGAGCAGAAGCACAAGAGGGTGGTGGTGATGGCCGGAGCTGGGATTAGTACGCCGAGTGGCATCCCAGACTTCAGGTAAGAAGGTTAGGTGTGGTGGTCATGGAGTATTTCTGTAAATCCACTGCATGTCTATCGGCTGATTGCTCCTTTACAGGTCTCCAGGCAGCGGTCTCTATGACAACCTGCAGCAGTATGACCTGCCCTATGCTGAGGCCATATTTGAGATTGGCTTTTTCCACCGAAACCCTAATCCTTTCTTCGCCCTGGCCAAAGAGCTGTACCCAGGGAACTACCAGCCCAACCTCACGCACTACTTTGTAAGACTGCTTCACAACAAGGGTCAGCTGCTCAGGATGTACACACAGAACATCGACGGGCTGGAAAGATGTACGTATAAATTACACCTTTGAACTTACCGTACATCACAGTGATTTCATGAGGCGACAATCAGTGGTGCATTTTATGACTAAAGTGTGAAAGTTTCAGCGAATCATCAACATTCCCAAAGGTATCTCAGACGTGGAGACAGTTTGAATCTGACCTGTGGTGACCTTCAGAGGTCACTGACCCCAGCGTTGCATTTTTCCACTTTAAAGGTAGAGTCTGGGAGTTTTTGCTCAAAAATAAACACTAGACTAGACTACAAATGAAATCCGTCTTAATCATAACCTATCAACATCTAGTCGTGACTGTGTCTGCAGCGCCCCCCTCCCCCTGCCTGTATTTTGGTCTTTTGCTTTGTTTTGTTGTGCACGGGGACATTTCTGGGTGGAGAGTCATGCTTTCTCTCCAGCCAATGACAGAGCTCAGGTGAAGCTCTGTGCAGCATGAGTAGGAGGGCTCAGGGCTGCTAGCCCCACTAGCTGTCCCGGATCCTAGTGAGTGCTAGCGGCAGATGCTAGCACTTTGAGATTGTTTGCTCAATATAAAGTGCATTACAAATAAAATGTATTATTATTATTATTATTATTATTATTATTATTATGGTAACACTTTACAATAAGGGTGAGGCTCCCTTAATTAACATTAGTTAGCACATTATTAAGCATTAATATATTAACTAATGTATAATTAATGCTGAGTAATGATAGAGTACTAATGATAACTAATTACATCATTATGCTTTATAATTTATGGTAGTAAACATTAATGAACTGCTTAGGCTACATTAATAATATGTTTCCTAATGCTAAGTAATCCATAATAATGATTGTTAATACATTTTTTTAACAGTTAATTAATGCTTAATAATGTACTACTAACTAGCGTTAATTAAGGGACCCTTATTGTAAAGTGTTTATTATTATTACCCGGCACCGTTTACTCCCGCTAGCTCAACGCTAACTTTCGCTAGTGGTGGCGGCTGGCATCTGCCGCTAGCACTCCTGCTCGTTACAGCATACGGTGATGAGCGGGTATTGTCCTTACCCTTTTCTTTGCAGTCCTGACTACTGCTTCTGCTGCTGTCAGTGGCAGGAGGCTGCACAGTTGAGCCCGAGAGGAGGGGCCCAGTTTGAATGTTATGTTTACCAACTGCAACAAACAAACCTCCAGACTCTCCAGACTAAGCTGCGCCTGTCGTACCGCAGGGACTGCCTGCTAAAATGCGTGACAAATAGGCTTAAAAAATCATTGCTGCCATTGTTTTTTTGTATGAATGTTGTTTATGATTGTATTGTCTGTGGTATTTAAATGTTGTAATGTTTTTTGTGCTTGCCGCTAGCTGCACAACAAATGGCCCCGTGGCAAAGATCACCTTGAACCTGATGACTTGTTTCTTCTGCGTGCATCTCTATCCAGTGGCAGGAATTCCTCCTGAGATGCTGGTCGAGGCCCATGGAACGTTTTCCACCGCCACCTGCACCGTCTGTATGAGGAAGTATAAGGGAGAAGACCTACGAGTGAGTTATTTACGGCCAATGTGATCCTCCAGTCTGTTCTGCACAGTGTCCATCTGAGAAGATACTTTTGTCCTTTGTGTTTATTCTTTTTCAACACTTGCCTTTGGAGACAAAGTCTCTTGAACTGAAATCATTTTTTATTCATACAATATATAATATATAAGCTTTGTGAGCATTTTGTACCACACACAAACTCCTCCATGTTTCCTGTTTCTAATGTGGTTTTGAAATAGTTGGAACAAAGCTTTTCTGCACTCTAAAAAGAAAATACATTTTTAAAGATAAATAAGTCTGAGATCTGCAATGAACACCACTGTAAACATAATATTTTTTGATGTTTCTGTGTCTCATCAGCCTGATGTAATGAGTGGGACGGTCCCCAAGTGTCCCACCTGTACGGGCGTGGTGAAACCCGACATCGTGTTTTTCGGGGAGGAGCTTCCACGGCATTTCTTCAAGTACCTCACAGACTTCCCACTGGCAGATCTCCTGATCATCATGGGCACATCACTGGAGGTGAGCACCACCAGCTTAAAACCACAAGCTGCAATTTGATCAATTCAAACCGAGACTTAATTCTTGGTTTATCAATTTCAACCATAATATTGTTGGTATTTGTGCCTTTTTAATAAGTTAGTTGTCGAGTTTACACTAAAGATTCTGACATGAAAAACGTGGTAAAGGGGAGGTATGATCGTCACCTGGTTCCCATGCAGGGTATCTGCGGATCTTTAAAAAGTCTTAAAAAGTCTTAAATTCATGTAATTAAGGCCTAAAAAAGTATTTATTAGAAAATTCTAATAAATAAAATTCTAAGATGGTCTTAAATACAGTACTCAATGGTCTTAAATTCATGGATTAAAGTTCTCTGTCGCCACAACGGATTTCCGTCAATGGGAAAAATGAGGGGGGGGGGCGGAGGCTACACGTGTTTTTGTTGTGGTTTACTAATGCTGCTCTCAACCAGGTCGGTAATTTCTCCACTTCGCCTCGGGCCAAACAACGCCCCTTAGCCGTGGTATAATGACCACGGCCTGTCGTGATATATTGCTTAAATATATATTCTAATAATTTACTGAGATGCACCAGAATAACATGGAAAACTCTAGTTCCAGTAGTTCAAGCCAAAAAGCCCCCACCAAGTATTGAGAGCATATAGATGGACAAACTTATCAGAAAGCAAACATTTCCATATTACAAATGCTTTTTTAAATTGTTTTTTTTCCCCTACATTTTGTCTACATTTATTCTAATTCATTGAGATGCACCTGTATGCCCTCCTACAGGGGTTTGGTCACCGTTGGTCAGCCTTCTGGTACTCATTTCAATACTTAGAACTGCTCATTTTTCCATTGTCCTTGAGTAAAAGTTGTGTGAGTGATTTCAGTGTCAGTCGCGCACAGACTCCTTCCTTTCTTCCTTGGTGCTTTTTCTAGTTTTGTATTGATTATCAGTTTGTTTATTAATAACAGACAATAAGTAAACTTGACTGGTTGTCAATGAGGTTGTAGTACAGTGGCTAACCATCGCTTATATTTATAGGATTTTTTTATTATTTTTTCGGTCTTAAATTTAATTCAAGGTGGCATTAAGAAGGTCTTAAAAAGTCTTACATTTGACTTGCTGAAATCTGCAGATACCCTGCCATGGGATTCATGTGAAAACAAAACAATATTGTCAGATGTTACAATGTAAACAGTTTCAAACAACTGGAACACAGTCTTTTTCCACAGTGATTTAAAGGGGACCTATTATGCTCCTTTTTGCACAAACTAAAATAGTTCCTGGGTGTCTTAAAGACATGTCTGTGACGTGCTTCGGTCAAAATACCCCAAAGATCAAACATCACAGCATTCTCAAAAACAGGGCTCTGCAAAACGGTCTGTTTCAGTGGCCCCTCCCTTTAAATGCAAATGAACCACTCCCTCAGCATTGCGTTACCATGACGATGTCTACTACTAGTACCAGCCCCCCTGTAATCCTCTCAGCAGGCACGCCGACTTTTCCCAGTGGCCACCCGTGGTACTGCAACAAAAAATCCCATGGGGCCCAAAAAGGATTTTTCCCATAGACCGCAATAGTAAAAGAGAAGCCTGTAAAACTGTTCACAGGACACCTCCAGCTGTAACCTCCGTTAATTACTAATCTTTGTATTCTATATTTTTAAGTCATGGACTTTTTATCCGTCAAAATGTTTTCTAACGGTCAGAAAAGCCACAGAAAAGTCTCATTTCTGGCCGTGACGTCACGGCTGTGTCCGTGCACCAGCAGTGCGCGGTCGTGTGTGTCTCGGGACCGAGGATGCCTGAAACTAATGAGACGCTGTCCAGTGCTAAAATCACTCAGAAAAGTGGAAAACACGGCTCAAAGGTGAGTTTTTGTTTGGTCACATCGAGTTAATTTAACTTTATGATAGTTAATGTCTGTTATTAGTCTCTTGTCAACTCGTATTCTTAAACGTAACGTTTTAATTGATGAGATCGCCTCGTAATGACTGCTTTTACTGACGTGAAACCGGACTGTTTTACATTACTGCTCCTGTAAAACTCATATTTTTCAGTAATTTTAGCTTGATAAGTCATTTATGCTGTATGTGTGTGTGTGTCAACAGTGTCTCATCGCGGCTGATGTTCTACACCTGTTGCTCCGTTCACAACGTCCACGTTAATTTATTTTACGGCTTAATTAATGCCACGGTGGTAAAATGTAGGAACCGAGACTTTTCCTCCATGGTCGGTGTGTGTGGTGTGTGTGTCCTGACGGTGCAGCTGCTCCCCGTCTTCACCGGGGCCGGAGGAAGAACCGTGGACGTCCTCCTCATCCTCCAATCTCCTCCTCACCGTCGTCAGTGTGTGTTTGTTCAGTGTCAGTATGCTAAATGATCACTTAAACTCATAATCATATTATTAAATTGTTCGGAAAAAAACAAACATGCTTGTGACTTTTTTCTGCTTCTACTAAATCCAACATCTGCAGCTGTGTCTGGGGCATTCGTGTTTAATTAAAATGTCTGGTTCTTAGTGGACACTGATATTCTGCGTGTTGTGGAAATATTGTAAGGTTAAACTGTTGAATTACAAAGAGTCTCATCCACCTGAAGGCTTAATAATGATGATGATGATGATGAAACTATGAACACAGCCAGTACAGACAATTATTAAAAGGAAGATGCATTTGCCAAAGAGCTCTAACTTTCTTTAATCACAGTGTGGTTGATAAAAACAAAACACGTGTGACTACGTTTATAATACCTCCACCAACATCCTGTAACAACTGGTGAACTGTGCAGCAAGTTAAATATATAAAAAAGGTAAGAGTAAAGCCTCATTACATTATTTGAGGTGTTCTGGGGTCATCTGTCATGTTTAACAAAAATACAGTTAATTATGATTTATTTTCCATTGTGATTTAAGCTTACAGGTTCGGACTAACTCGTTTTCAGTGTAACATCGTATATTAATTAACTGTCAAAACGATTTAACGATCATATAAACGACCGTAGTAAACCTACGATCGGCCGTCTGACATTTTAAATCATTATCTTTGTTTTAAAGTCCGTGTGAGTCCTGTAAAAGTCTTAATACTCATTCCTTAAATCCACAATAACTCATACATGAACGCGCAGCGCCAAAACTAGAACGGCGGTTGCTCGTTCTCATTGCCCCAGGGCATGATGGGAGGCCGCAGAGCATTATGGGGGGTGACTCAACTGCGCATGCTCTATGGGCCCGATAACGCGGAAGTAAACCCGGAAGTCAGAAACTTTTTCGGCGTATGCGCCATGTCGCTACCCGATCCGCGACGCTACCGGATCCGTGACAGCCACGTACGGCAACTCCACTTGGACAAACTTAGTTGAATTGACTTAGGATCACTGCCCTATGTGCGTCGCCACAGACGGTTTATCTTTTTATTTATTTTTTTAAATACTTTATTAGTAATGTAAATTGAGGGTTGGTTGTGGTGGTCTGGATCTTGATGCTCAGAAAACAGGAACACAGGCGGACTTTTAATGTTTACTGTCCTCTTTTCTCGCCGGCCTCATCACCATGACAACCACAAACAATTACAACTACCACAACACTCACTGAATAAACGAGTCTGCCGCGGCTGTCTTATGGCGGACCTACGCGGTTTTTATTTTATTTTATTTTATTTTTTTAATCATTTTCACAGTACCGTATTTTAAATTCACAGAACTTAAAGCATGTACACAAGAGTTAAACCCACATTTTCACTGTAATCCTCTCAGCAGGCACGCCGATTTTTCCCAGTGGCCACCCGTGGTACTGCAACAAAAAATCCCATGCGGCCCAGAAAGGATTTTTCCCATAGACCGCAATAGTAAAAGAGAAGCCTGTAAAACTGTTCACAGGACACCTCCAGCTGTAACCTCCGTTAATTACTAATCTTTGTATTCTATATTTTTAAGTCATGGACTTTTTATCCGTCAAAATGTTTTCTAACGGCCAGAAAAGCCACAGAAAAGTCTCATTTCTGGCCGTGACGTCACGGCTGTGTCCGTGCACCAGCAGTGCGCGGTCGTGTGTGTCTCGGGACCGAGGATGCCTGAAACTAATGAGACGCTGTCCGGTGCTAAAATCACTCAGAAAAGTGGAAAACACGGCTCAAAGGTGAGTTTTTGTTTGGTCACATCGAGTTAATTTAACTTTATGATAGTTAATGTCTGTTATTATGGTGCGTTCCAGGCAGGCTTTTTAACCCGTAAGTCACGACTTCAAGTCACCAGTTACGAGTTTGTAGCGTTCCAGGCAAGTTACGAGTTACTAACTGGGAACTGGGAGCAGATCGATCTAGTACGAGTTCACAGGTGGGAAGTTACGAGTTCGACTGTACGTTCTAACGGGTAACCATAGGAACAGGTCGGAAAAATACGAGTTACGGGTTGCCTGGAACGCACCAATAGTCTCTTGTCAACTCGTATTCTTAAACGTAACGTTTTAATTGATGAGATCGCCTCGTAATGACTGCTTTTACTGACGTGAAACCCGGACTGTTTTACATTACTGCTCCTGTAAAACTCATATTTTTCAGTCATTTTAGCTTGATAAGTCATTTATGCTGTATGTGTGTGTGTGTGTGTGTGTGTGTCAACAGTGTCTCATCGCGGCTGATGTTCAACACCTGTTGCTTCGTTCACAACGTCAACGTTAATTTATTTTACGGCTTAATTAATGCCACGGTGGTAAAATGTAAACCGAGACTTGTCCAGACTCCTCCATCAGTGTGTGTCGTGTGTGTGTCCTGACGGTGCAGCTGCTTCTTCACCGGGGCCGGAGGGAGAACCGTGGACGTCCTCCTCATCCTCCTCCTCCTCCTCCTCACCGTCGTCAGTGTGTGTTTGTTCAGTGTCAGTATGCTAAATGATCACTTAAACTCATCATATTATTAAATTGTTCGGAAAAAAACAAACATGCTTGTGACTTTTTTCTTCTTCTACCAAATCCAACATCTGCAACTGTGTCTGGGGCATTCGTGTTTAATTAAAATGTCTGGTTCTGTGCTGTATTTAGTGGACACTGATATTCTGTGTGTTGTGGAAATATTGTAAGGTTAAACTGTTGAATTACAAAGAGTCTCATCCACCTGAAGGCTTAATGATGATGATGATGAAACTATGAACACAGCCAGTACAGACAATTATTAAAAGGAAGATGCATTTGCCAAAGAGCTCTAATTTTCTTTAATCACTGTGGTTGATAAAAACAAAACACGTGTGACTAAGCTTATAATACCTCCACCAACGTCCTGTACAACTGGTGAACTGTGCAGCAAGTTAAATATACTATTCAATATAAAAAAGGTAAGAGTAAAGCCTCATTACATTATTTGAGGTGTTCTGTGGTCATCTCTGTCATGTTTAACAAAAATACAGTTAATTATGATTTATTTTCCATTGTGATTTAAGCTTACAGGTTCGGACTATAACTCGTTTTCAGTGTAACATGTATATTAATTAACTGTCAAAACGATTTAACGATCATATAAACGACCGTAGTAAACCTACGATCGGTCGTCTTACTTTTTAAATCATTATCTTTGTTTTAAAGTCCGTGTGAGTCCTGTGAAAGTCTTATTACTCATTCCTTAAATCCACAATAACTCATACATGAACGCGCAGCGCCAAAACTAGAACGGCGGTTGCTCGTTCTCATTGCCCCAGGGCATGATGGGAGACCGCAAAGCATTATGGGGGGTGACTCAACTGCGCATGCTCTATGGGCCGCATAACGCGGAAGTAAACCCGGAAGTCAGAAACTTTTTCGGCGTATGCCATGGATGTATTATATTAACTGGATACCGGACCGGAAAATGGCCGTCGTTCATTTCAATGAAAGTTGCTCGCCTGGCGCATACGCCGAAAAAGTTTCTGACTTCCGGGTTTACTTCCGCGTTATCGGGCCCATAGAGCATGCGCAGTTGAGTCACCCCCCATGATGCTCTGCGGTCTCCCATCATGCCCTGGGGCAATGAGAACGAGCAACCGCCGTTCTAGTTTTGGCGCTGCGCGTTCATGTATGTGTTACTTGTGGATTTAAGGAATGAGTATTAAGACTTTTACAGGACTTACACGGACTTTAAAACAAAGATAATGATTTAAAATGTAAGACGGCCGATCGTAGGTTTACTACGGTCGTTTATATGATCGTTAAATCGTTTTGACAGTTAATTAATATACGATGTTACACTGAAAACATGTTAGTCCGAACCTGTAAGCTTAAATCACAATGGAAAATAAATCGTAATTAACTGTAATTTTGTTAAACATGACAGATGACCCCAGAACACCTCAAATAATGTAATGAGGCTTTACTCTTACCTTTTTTTATATATTTAACTTGCTGCACAGTTCACCAGTTGTTACAGGACGTTGGTGGAGGTATTATAAACTTAGTCACACGTGTTTTGTTTTTATCAACCACACTGTGATTAAAGAAAGTTAGAGCTCTTTGGCAAATGCATCTTCCTTTTAATAATTGTCTGTACTGGCTGTGTTCATAGTTTCATCATCATCATCATTAAGCCTTCAGGTGGATGAGACTCTTTGTAATTCAACAGTTTAACCTTACAATATTTCCACAACACGCAGAATATCAGTGTCCACTAAATACAGCTGTTACAGAACCAGACATTTTAATTAAACACGAATGCCCCAGACAGTTGATGTTGGATTTGGTAGAAGCAGAAAAAAGTCACAAGCATGTTTGTTTTTTTCCGAACAATTTAATAATATGATTATGAGTTTCAGTGATCATTTATCATACTGACATTGAACAAACACACACTGACGACGGTGAGGAGGAGGAGGAGGACGTCCATGGTTCTTCCTCCGGCCCCGGTGAAGACGGGGAGCAGCTGCACCGTCAGGACACACACACGACACACACCGACCATGGAGGAGAAGTCTCGGTTTACATTTTACCACCGTGGCATTAATTAAGCCGTAAAATAAATTAACGTGGACGTTGTGAACGGAGCAACAGGTGTTGAACATCAGCCGCGATGAGACACTGTTGACACACAGACACATACAGACATCATTTGACACACACACACAGACAGCATAAATGACTTATCAAGCTAAAATTACTGAAAAATATGAGTTTTACAGGAGCAGTAATGTAAAACAGTCCGGTTTCACGTCAGTAAAAGCAGTCATTACGAGGCGATCTCATCAATTAAAACGTTACGTTTAAGAATACGAGTTGACAAGAGACTAATAACAGACATTAACTATCATAAAGTTGATGTGACCAAACAAAAACTCACCTTTGAGCCGTGTTTTCCACTTTTCTGAGTGATTTTAGCACCGGACAGCGTCTCGTTAGTTTCAGGCATCCTCGGTCCCGAGACACACACGACCGCGCACTGCTGGTGCACGGACACAGCCGTGACGTCACGGCCAGAAAAGAGACTTTTCTGTGGCTTTTCTGACCGTTAGAAAACATTTTGACGGATAAAAAGTCCATGACTTAAAAATATAGAATACAAAGATTAGTAATTAACGGAGGTTACAGCTGGAGGTGTCCTGTGAACAGTTTTACAGGCTTCTCTTTTACTATTGCGGTCTATGGGAAAAATCCTTTTTGGGCCCCATGGGATTTTTTGTTGCAGTACCACGGGTGGCCACTGGGAAAAATCGGCGTGCCTGCTGAGAGGATTACAGGGGGGCTGGCGTATGCGCCAGGCGAGCAACTTCCATTGAAATGAACGGCGGCCATTTTCCGGTCCGGTATCCAGTTAATATAATACATCCATGGTAGCGACACGCCAGGCGAGCAACTTTCATTGAAATGAACGGCGGCCATTTTCCGGTCCGGTATCCAGTTAATATAATACATCCATGACTAGTACCTATACTGATTTGGCCAAAATGTAGTATGCAAACAAAAGCTAAATCTGCAGTAGGCAAATTGCCAGATCTCCAGTCTGCATCTGACCAGTCTACATTGTGTAATGAAATGCACCCATGACCTAGTCTCACCCTAACCAAAGATGGTATAGAGTAGTCTTTGCCATGTAGGCTACTGTAACCATGTAACATGTAATATAAAAATGCAAAAATAAATATATAAAATAAATTAAAAATATATGCAGACTGGTCAGTTCATTGTAAAACAGTTATTTATTGATGTAAATGTGGTGATTTGTGCACATAGACTACAGCAGCACTGCTCCTCTCCTCCTCCTTCTCACAGCTTCACTTTTCATTCAAACTAATTCAACTGCCACAAGATTTCATCAATGAGACCAACATTCTGCTAAATAGACTAACCACACGGCGGTAAACGTCTAAAAAACCTGCGGGTATGTTTATTAGCGATGGTTTTCTCTACCGCGATGAGCACGGACGCCTGCCCGGCCAAGGAGGCCTGCAGACGGGCTCTGCCTGTGTGAGGAGCCGCTGCAGCTCCGGAGCTCCGGTGCTCCGGCGGTCCAGCGTTACGTCGGTCCGGCGAACAACGTCGCCCCGGCGGTACGTCGCTCCTCACACAGGTACAGCTTCACTTACATGAAACGTCGGCGTAAACTTCTAAATAAAACTTAGTAAAGTGACGCTACAGCGCTAAAACATGCAGGGAAGAAGCAGGAAGTAGTCCGCTCCGCTCTCCGCTGTGACCCCAGCCACAACAGAGCAGCATGGGAGGAGGCGGGGCCGGCTGGAGCAGAGACCTCGGCATGACCATGTAGGGGAGTCCGGCACGCCATGACGTAGACGCGAGCTCATGTCAAAAAAAACTCAGCGCAACCGAGTGTAACAGGTGTGCAGAGAAATCCCAATTATCTAGCAGGGTTTACCTCCAAATGCATTAACCTCAGGATATGACACTTCCACGGCCTCTAGAACCATTATCCAACATTTTAAACATATATAAAAGTCTGAAAAGCTGGAAAAGCATAATAGGTCCCCTTTAAAGTTGCTGTTGTTCACTCTTTGCTCTGCAGGTGGAGCCCTTTGCCAGTCTGGCAGGAGCCGTACGCGGCTCGGTTCCCCGTCTGCTCATCAACAGAGACTTGGTGGGGCCCTTCACTTGGGGCCGCCGGCCTCAAGACGTGGTGCAGCTGGGTGATGTGGTCAGCGGCGTGCAGGCCCTGGTTGACGCCCTCGGCTGGACGCAGGAGTTGGAGGCTCTGATGGCCGCTGAGAAAGTGAGTGTGTCTTATAAAAGAGGAGAACGTTCTCTGTAGGGAGAGAAGGCAGCACTACAACATAACAATAATAATCACAGTCACCGTCCGTCATCCCTCCTGTGCAGACCAGCTGGACGTCACTCATAACTGGAAGTGCATCAGCTGTTCAGAAGCTTAATGGCTTATTATGGGACAAATGGGGGGTGGTATCTTCGCCCAGGCGGAAGCAGTTCAAATGAGGAGGCAAGGGGGGGGCTTCTGGTTACCCATAATATGGTTTGCCTTCAAGGCTCTGTCTCTGTAGGTGCATTCGACCCTCAGTAGCATCGTCCCTATCAGTGACTGTCTTCCTCAGTCTCTTCTTCTGTACCTCAGTTGCATTTCCAAACCAGCAGATGATACTGAAGGTTAAAATGCTGTCAATAAAAGCACAATAAAACTGTTTTAGCATTTGAATGTGAACATTACCATAGTTTATTCACACAGTCAGTCCAGATGTCCCATTTGAGCTTGTGGTCGAGGACAATGCCAAGGTATTTGTAGTCAGTGACAGACTCTATTGGCTCTTTCTTTATCTAAAATCAGTGGACATCTCTTTAGTTTTACACATAAAGCCCCAGTATGTAACTTATTTGGCTTTTTATTAGCAAAAATCAAATATTGCTTTCATAAATACGTATTTCACTGAAGTCGAATCACACCCGCATACAAATGAAAGCTTTCTGGTACCTTAGAATGAGTTGTTACAAGTCGTTACAAATACATAAGTGGCCGACGCACCGAACCGAGGCTGCCATGTCGCATCGCCATTTTTTACGTTCAGTGGCAGCGTGACCGTAGGTAACCACGGAAACTCAGCGGAGTTGTCGGCTCGGCCTGTTAAAACTGTCACCACTGTGTAGTGTGAGGAAGGACGGAGGCACTGATGTTGCATTCAGGTGTAGTCAGGCAGACGGCCGTCGGCAAACCAACCGGATGTCATTTTACTCCACCAGAGAAAGACAGTAAAACGTGGGTCAGGTACGATTCCACATCACCATGACAACATATTGTCACGCCTGTATTGTTTTGCCTGGTGCTGGCGGACCACTTGTTTACATAGATGCTTGTTTATCCTGTTACATGCAGCGTCTGTTGTCTGTCTGACGTCTGCCTGACGTCACGTGAATGCAACATCAAGAATACATTAAGATATGCAACCGCACCGCTAGATGGGGGGAATTCCTACATACTGGGGCTTTAAGGAGAAGATTTGACTTCTCACACCGTCATGTAAGGGGCAAACCAAAGCTGTGTCCTGTGCATATTTAATAATATACTACAAGAAGAAAAGCAGTTCATCAAAAGCTCCACAGACACAGACATGATAATTAAAAATGAGTCTTATCGTTTTTTATTTATTTCCTGATTGCTTTCTGTATTGATTTGATTGAACTAATTGAACGTTGATGGGCCAACTGACTGCTGCGTGTAGTGATGTCAGACCCCTTAGATCTCAGGTCAGAGACAGTGTCTGATTAGATGTTTTCAGTGCAGAGAATAAAACAAATCAAATCAACCACACAGAAAACCACTCACTCCTGTTACTCTGTGCTTGTGTTTTTCTGCAGGCGGCAACAAAGACAGAAGAGTGACTTCACACCAAGCTGGAGGTTTGATTCATTCACTGCACTCAGCTCCTGAAACACCCAAACATCAGGACAAAATCCTCAAGACTCCGTGGCACTTTGTTGTTGCTTCTCTGAGGATCGTGCACTCACTCACAGAAGGACTGGGGTCACATTTATGTCAGTGGAAACTTGTTGATGGGAAAATGAGGGAAATTACCATGAAATGCAGTAGAATGCAATATAAACATGCAGGTTAGTGAGGCAAAGTGAAAACAGGAGCTTTTATCTTTTCCAAGAGAAAGTGTCAAACTGTTGGAGAATATCTCGTGCTCATAAACCATGTTGTTCACAATAATTAAGATGTAAAATATGTTTTATTTAGTTACCTGGCAGATTCTTTATAATATCGTGTCAGGTGTGACAGGTTTTATGGTGGCCTTTTTTTTGTGTGAAGGATCCTTCATTTAAATTCACAAAACCAAGGATTTTAATGAATTTACATTTGAATTATTAAAGATTAAAACTTAAATATATTAAATATATAAGACAAGGGAACTACAGGAAATGAAGACACAAACTTCAACATTCACCACATTCAATAATATGAGGAGGACAGCAGTTAATCAATCTCTTGTCAGCATGTTCATTAAAAAGAGCTCAGCTTTTATGATGAATGTCGGAGTCAGAAATGTGATGTGAATATATTATTTCAATAAAAGAATCACCTAGCAGTTTCCTAAAACATCGGCTCAGTGTAGTTTTGATCAAACAAACAGGATAAAACACACTGTCTTTATTTAGGAACTATTTTCAGTGGCGGATTGATCTGCATTTGAAGGTGCAGTGAGCATTTGGGGTAGCAGGAGTCAAACCAAAAACCACTCTCTGATGAAGGAACCAGTTAAATGAAGAGTAATCAAGTGTCTTCCTGACCTCAGAGGTGAGTGTGTTTGTCACCAGCAGAGGGAGCCAAACATCAGCCTGCTGCTGATAAAATGGGTCATTAGCTCACTAACCTGAAGTTCACATCCAAGCAGAGCTCATTATCAAATAGCAGTCCCAAATTTACATAGGATTAGACCGGAGAACTGATGCAGCTGAACAGGAGAACGTCAGATGGGACGTCCAAATGTAAAAGTCTGGTCAGGTCTTCTGGGAAGCTAATAACCTGGTTCATATGTTTCTGATCGTTCCACACCATCAGCTCATGTTTCATGTTCATATGAGATCAAACTCAGGATTAGAAAGTGACTGAATGTGTATTTAAAGCTGCTGGTTAGTTTTTTATGGGGTGTCTTCATCGGTCTACTTTTGTGTCCACTGAATCCTCTTACATACACCAAGTTGAATAGAGTCAGCTGACTGAGATCAGTGTCTCACTATGACCTCAACATGTTGAGGGTTTGTAGTTTTGCAGATCATTACCGATTTGAGACTCATCACCGCCTCAGTTTTTTTAAAATCCCATCTCTCACACACCTCTCTCTCAATTTTCACCTCCGTTCCTTCATCCCCGGAGAAACGTGTTAAGGAGCCGCTGACGTCTCTGTAA
This sequence comes from Trachurus japonicus, assembly GCF_045865225.1. Classification (NCBI taxonomy): domain Eukaryota; kingdom Metazoa; phylum Chordata; class Actinopteri; order Carangiformes; family Carangidae; genus Trachurus; species Trachurus japonicus. Next base: position 32,024,319 of record NC_140909.1, on the reverse strand, counting down.
CAAAAAAAGGCCTATTTTCTCACCTGTCCTATGATGCCATACACTGGAAGGAAATTATAACTTTTACTTATACCAGCATGTGCATGTTTCTCAAAGAAACTTAAGTACTTAAGTCAAATCCTCCTCTGCCTGTGATTTTTTTTTAACCTCCATATTTTAGGATTATTACTGACGTTAGTGAGTCGACTTGCAGCTGTTTGTTTTGTTTTTTCATTCTTCTGTTCTCCTAATGCTTTAAAATGTGTTGTACTGGGTTCACTGAGATCTGCTGGTTGGTCACTCTGGCCCAAGCTGAAATGACTCAACAATCACTACATGAACTTCCATTAGACTTGGTTTTTACTCTGATGTTTCCCACAGGATCAACTCTAATAACTTTGTTGATCCTTGTAACTTTTCCTCCGCCATCAGCATCAGGTCGAAGTTTCAGTTCAAGTTTGTGTTCCTGTGAACAAATACTTGAAAAACCAATGGTGTTCCCAGCATAAAATAGTGAAAAATCTAAATATGCCTACATATAAGCATTTTAGCATCAGCATTGCCAACATGTTAGCATTTAGCTCATGACTAGGGATGTCACGATTACTTGTTTTCACAATTAATCGTGGTATTAAAAGACACAATTAAAGGGACAACGAGGAGTTTCTATTTGGTTATAAAAAAGTCTCACATTAATGTGGATGAATCTACGCTACCCACACTTGTTAATGGGCCCATTTTCGATAAATATATCGTTCTGTCGTTATTTTGTTATTATTAGTGGTGGCGGAAATCCTTACTTTCGGTTTTGTGGCGAGTCATGAGAATAACGCAGCTGAATCGCCGTTTATGGTCGGAACTATGACGGTATGTGAACCTCTTTGAACCTCTGACTTTAATTATTGATGAATGAAAACATGAGTCCGTCTTGCGCCGGTCAAAGAATTTTATGGTGCGCGCGGAGGTTCACAAATGTAGTGTGAAAACGCTTCGCTTTTCCAAAACTCCTCGTTGTCCCTTTAATTAATCGTAAGGATTCCTAAATACCGTTACTCTCCCAAAAAGATGATGTTGCAACGTTATCGGCAGCTGTGCGCAAAATAAAGGTATATGCACAGATACTGGTCGATTTAACTAACGTAACATTGAATTGGTAGAATTGAAATGTTAGCGTGTCATTTTTAATAAAAAAAAAACAAAAAACGATTGAAATAAACATAAACATTTGGTATAGATGACAATTTATGACCTGAATATTTCAAACATTTCCCCTGGGGATTAATAATTGGTCCTATATTAATAGATAATTTAAATATTTTGTGTAAATAATGAGTAATGTAATTATATTTTGACTATATTGTATTTTACACTTTCTTAGTGTTGTGAAATTAATTAATGCATAATAATTGTGATAATCGTAATACCGTGATTATTTCTCTGACAATAATCACACCAAGAAAATGTATAATCGTGACATCCCTACTCATGACACAACTTCTTTCTCACTTCTCCTCTCATGTGACACTTTAGCCTGAAGGCCATTCGTTCTCACTGATATGAGATAGAAAAGCAAGTTTTATATCAAACTCAAACAGGATATATTTTGGGGTTTGTTGAATATTTGAGTCAATATAAATTATATATTGTGTTCATAAACAACAATCTGTCCCTGTAGAAAAAGCCCAGTGAATAATTCATTTCATTATATTGGCTAAATAAGAATAAACTAGAATTTTCCTTTAACCCAACCGTGTGTCGCTAGATGAACGTGTGGAGTACAGTAGCTGTAGTTGCCCAATAACCAGATGTTCACCATGGCGACAGCAGATCAAAAAGACGCACTGTTCCACCTGATGCTGATCAAAGATAATTTGATTTGATTACAAACTGAAATTGTTCCATCAGATTGAAAATTCTGTGCCTCTTGATTGTGAGTCTGAGCCATGTGGCCGACAGCGGAGATCAGAGTCACACACAGGAAGCAGCAAAAATAGATGAAAATGGCAGAATTTAGATTTCAAAATGAAGTTTCCACACAGAGATTTACAGACCAGTTTCAGTTGACAATTTAATTCAAATGATATTGTGATGTTCATTATTTACAGCTGCATCTGACAGCCTTTGTAGTTTCCACTGTGCTCTCTGGGACACGCTGCATGGTTTGATGAATGCGTGGGTGGATCACTCACGGGGCCTATGAGGCACAGATCCAGGGGCCCGCAGGGTAAGAAGACCCCTGGAGGGGGGTGCCACGTGCTGTATAGAGTAAGAATGTGGATCTGCTGCAGTTTATTTTAACTTATATGTCACAGCAACATAGTAAGACCACAAAATGACAAAATAAGAGGCACAATAAGATTATAAAAGCACATCAACAATGTAAAAACACAACAATAGGACACGGTGGTGTGTTGTGTGTGTGACTCTTTCCCTGTAGACGTCTTTCCCCTCCGTGTAGGTGGGGGATTTTAAATGGCTCGCACCCAGGGGCCCATTATCTCCTAATCCGTCTGTGCTTAAATGGGATTTTAAAATCGGCACCAAACTGTGGGCTGAGTCACTTTAAAATGAATGTTACATCTGCGCTCTGGTCCGTTCGCCTGGCGTGAAGCACTCTCACACATCAACCTCAAACTGAAGCCACGGGGATGTTCAGAAACATGACACACTTTATTAGAAACGTTTCCACTTAAAACGTGGATATGGCGTACAGTAGGCACAGTCAGTAACCACACACACACACTAATGACAGGCAGTGACGGCTCGGAGGACCACACCACTCTGATGGAGACCGTCCTGCAGCCGAGGACACGTCACAACATCAGAGGTCCAGAGATTAAAGACACTAATGTCACAATCTGGAAATGAAGTTTTCTATTGTAGCAACTTAAAAGATTTCATTCAACATTATACAGACATTTTTGAAAACAAATGATATCTGATATGAAAAATAAAATCTTCAGAGTTCTTTGTTTTAGATGCACGGCTTTATCTGATGATGATCGCTTCAAGCAGAAGCTCAGAGAGTTTTTCTTTCTTTGCTCCTCAAAGTTGGGAATTATTAATTAATTTAACACCAAGCCACACAACAAACAACATGAGCTCAGCTCCCAGCTATAACAAGAAACTTTTCACCTTATAACTTTTTTTTGGAACAAAATCTTTCTCCAAATTTCACAAAAATGTTTAAATCTATTAAAGGGACAACAAGGAGTTTCTCCACCGGCAGAACCAAAAATTCTGCGACAATAAAAAAGTCATATTAATCTACGTTACCCGCACTTGTTAATGGGCCCATTTTCGATAAATGTATCATTTTGTCTCTATCGTTATTTTGTTATTATTATTGGTGGTGGAAACGCTGGGCAAGTCGACCAGCGTTTCCTTACTTTCGGTTTCGCTGACGCTGCCCAGCGAGTCATGGGAATAACGCCGCCGAATCGCTTTTATGGTCGGAACTACAACGGTATCTGATCGTCTTCGAACCTCCGACTTTCATTCTTGATGAATGAAAACATTCTTGGCAAGACGTCCGTCTTGCACTGGTCCAAGAATTTCACCGTGCACGCGGAGGCTCATGGTAAATGTAGTGTGAGAACACTTTGCTTTCCAAAACTCCTCGTTGTCCCTTTAATGTTTCACTGTGGCAGTTAAAAATACCAAGTAAAGTCTCCACATTCACATAGGCTACAATGAAAACATTTGTTGTTATAACCATACATTGATTCTTGGTTCAACAAGAGAAGAACAGAATAATGTGGTGTTTAGCAATAAACTAAAAATGATCTCATATTGAAAATGAAGTTTCTTGTTATAACTTGGAATTGAACACACGGTGATGGGAAAACACTGCTGCAGGAAAATAATTAGAAGATAAAGTCTCTTCTTTCCAGAGAAAATGAGAGGAGAATAATAGAGAGCTGTTGACGCCCTCCTGCTCCTTCATGTGCAACTCCAGAAAACAAACTTTGATGTTCCTCTCCGTGTAAACCACAGAGATAGTGAACAACAAAGACAACGCTCTGAGGTTTCCAGTGTGAAAGAGGAAACATGTTCTCCACGATTGACAAGAGCCTCTCAGTTAATGTCCTTTAAAGGGTTTAAGTGCCACAGATTATAAAAGTATACATCCTTTAACTTTAAGGCAAATCTCTATTCATGAATGTTCAGTTCAGCTATGGTGATGGGTTGGCTGCATGTATGTTATAAGTGACCTGCACACATTTGAAGAAGAACTCACTGATCCATGACAGGGTGGAGGGGCAGGGGCGAATCCTGCTGCTCTAAGAGCAGAAATCCAGATCATCCACCAGAACTCGTTCAGATCAGGCCTCAAATGTTTTTTCTTGGACAAAACATTTTCACATTTTCTGCTTTTTGTACTTAAACTCACTGATTCGTTGGTGATTTCTAATGTTTCCCTGTGCGACTTCCATGTCTCATGACCTTCTACATTCAGTTCTGTGAGGACTGATGATCCAATAATGTAACATTTTGGGAAAATAGTTTTTCACTTTCCTACCAAGAGTTAGATGAAGGTATGAACACCACTCTCATAATATCTGTAAAGTTACAGCCGTTTCTCCTGTTTCTCTGGTAAAAGCTGTCCAACACATAAAATCATAGATTTTTTTTTTTCTTTTACACCTTTGTCCAAGTATGGATGAAAATGGATGGATGGACTATGAAGCTGGATTGCACCAACAATCAGCTCTAATCAGAGTTCAGTAAATTGGTTTAAAATGAGTTTCATATTGAACCTAATAGTAAAGCCAATTTAATTTGTTTAAACTGAATTTAAAGTTTAATCAATGGATAAGTGTGCATATCCAAGGAATGATTTTGGTTGAACCATCTCAAACGCAGCCATTGTTAAACCTCATCAACAGGATGTTTAAAGTCAATCCTTGATCAGAGTTTAAACTGGAGTTTAAAGAGACCCCGAGGAGTCACCGTGCACGCGGAGGCTCATGGGAAATGTGTGAAAACACTTCGCTTTCCGAAACTCCTTGTTGTCCCTTTAAAGATTTGGTTCAACAGAGTTAAATTTAATCTGGCTATAAAGGTAATAAAGTCATATTTAAACTGTGTTTAATGAAAGATTTAAATTTGTCTTAATTTTAAGCTATTTTGGTGAAACAGAATTTCAACTTAAACCAGGACTGAATTTGATTTAAAAGTTAAACCATGCTGATGTAATCCAGCCCAAACCTCTAAATGTACACGGGACAAATAATCACTGAAGAAGCCACTGTTTGTGATTCGCTTGACACATTTTCATGGACATGATGACGCCATATTGGAAACATCATATTTACACCAGATATGGGCCAGATGACCTGTAGATTCATGTAGACTGCATACATTTGTACTGTGCATTGTATAGTAAATGAGCTAAAACTACAGTGGCTCTGAGAGCTCATTGCACTTCAACTTAAGAAAATTGATGCAAAGACAAAAACTTTTTTCTTAAGTTGCAGTGATTTGAGCTTTCAGAGCCACTATAGGAAACACTCTTGAAGACAGTATAAGCATTGTGAGCACGTGGTCTCCAGTCATGGAGGTCGTGGTGGGACACAGGACGGCCGCTGTAAACATTTACAAACTCACTTAGTTGAAATAACCAAATTTTAAAACTACGAGCTGTGATGGAATCAGATTGACTTAACAGCAGCTGAAAACACTGTCAGACAGGAGAGATGTTTTGAGATGCACTGGGGTATTAAAACTTAGTTGTGATCAGAATACATACTGTTTTTTTTAAGACTGTGACGCTGCATGTGCACGGTGTCCAACTGCATCCTGGCTTTGTCCTGGTGTCAGCGCCCACTGGAAATGTGTCTGTTCTTCAGCAGCAACAGGCAGGTGACAGGTTAAAGGAAAATGCACCAGAACAGCTTCACTCTCTTTGGCATCGACTGTCCAACTCTCTGAACTCTGCTGAAAGATGAACATTATTCCTTCGAAAGATATTCCCTCAGATTCCCCTTCGAGATCTAGTGACTGAAGGACAAACCTGTGATTCCTTCCTTTAATTTGTCACCAGTCTGTACGTTTATAGTTCACAGTGATTCTGCTGACGTCCTCAGCTCTTTTAAACGTGTCAGTAAAAAAAGTCAGAAACAAAAGGAATACATTATTTAAATAAATTAAAAAGTTAATTGCAATATTTCATATATGTATACTGATATATGTATATTTAGAGGTGACTCTCAGGCTCCTGACAGATGTGATGGAGACAACATGGCCGGAGGCTGCGTTCACCTGCTGAGCGTCAGGTAGGCTACAGCCTCTCTCTGTTAGTCCAGGCAAAATAGTGTTTTACGACAGACTAATTGTAACAGAATGTTTTTCACCATACATCATTTCTATGAGGTGTCTAGAACAACATACTAAAATTCCTAAGAAATCCTAGTTGGGGAAATATGTTTAATTTGCATCATTATTTACTGTATAAAGTCTATGGTGCTGACAGCAATACACCCCAATGGGGCTATTTTTTTTTCCTTTACTCCTATCACAATGAAACTTTACACAATGAAAGTATCCATGAAATGTAACATTTTTTGTATTACAACTTTCTTGGAAAATGAATTTGAATATGCAAATGAGCCTTACACTAATCAAATATGCCCTAAATACACCCGAATAGGCTTATTCTTTTTCCTTTACTCCTACCACAATGATGTATGTTGTTCTGGACACCTCATAGAAATGATGTATGATGAAAAACATTCTGTTACAATTAGTTCTGTTTTTGGGTCCAAAATGAGCTAGATTGCCTGGACTATGTCTGAGAGCTAAACTAAGAGTGGTATTGATCTTCTTATCCAACTCAAGGCTAGAAGGCAAATTAAGCATTTTGTATGTAGAACTAGTCTCTTGAGCTTGTATATGTGTGTGTATGTATATATGTGCATCAGTGGCTGATTTAGATGATGTGTTTTCAGTCATGAAGCTTTTCTCAGCTGTTTGTCTTTCTGGTCTGTTGAAGCTTATTCAGTCTTTCTGAATCCCTGGGGACATCTTTGCCCTGAGTTGATCCTCTCAGGCAAACTTCCCTCTCATGCTCTGTGCAAATCCCACATCCTTAACTGGAACTGACAGACCATAACCCAAACTGAGGCTGATATATATCGTTCATTGTGGGGGAAAAAAATGCTGCATGGGCAAACTGAAAGAGATGATATCCTCCTGTCAGGTAGCAGAGTCTGTGTTCGGCTGCTTCCTGCAGCTTCCCATCATCATTTAGTCTGAGCTGTGATGTCCTGCAATCAGAAACCCATCACCAGTAAAAGAACAAGATGTTTCATTTCATCCAGCCGTCCTCCTCATTCATCAGCCGGTCCCTCTGTGAAGAGTTAACTAGTTCAACTGGAAGCCTCAGACTTTCAAATTAAGAGCTGTATCCTGTTAATCCTGCGTGACGCCACAGGTCTGAGCAGCATCGTGTCCCAGTTCCTTTCTCTGGTTCACTGGGTCAGTGTCTGTGTGCGGAGGTAAACCTGCCGTCAGCAGCAGCTGCGGAAACACTTCTTGAAGAATTTCTTGAACTCTGTGTTGAAGATGGTGTAGATGATGGGGTTGAGGGCGCTGTTGACGTAGCCCAGCCAGGTGACGGTGCTCATCAGGCTGGCAGGGATGTCGCACGTCAAGCACACGGCTCGCGTCGTGTGGACCACAAAGAACGGTGTCCAGCAGAACAGGAAGCAGCCTGCAATGAGAGCATGAATCAGTTGTCATGGTTCGCTCAGAGACCTCTGACCCCGACCTTGTCTTTACCTACACATTTTTCAGAGCAGGTGTTCATCAAAATTGACAATTGACAATAAGTTGCAGTATTTATTTTCAGATAAAATAATTCAACAATATCCACAGAGACATTTTTTCCAGATTTGCTTCTGCACAAAGAACCTTTACAATCACATAAACTAATCGTCAAAGCCTTGAAATGATCACAATCATGTTTTCAATGGTGAAGTTTATTTATATGAGGGCAGGAAATAGATAGAGGGAAGAATTTAGATAAAATGGTAAAAAAAAAAATTAAAAAAAGCCCAGGATAAAATATTAAAAATACATTTCTTCATATTAAAAAGAAAGGTTATCTTTTCATCTTGTGGTGTCTGGAGGTGTTTGGAAAACATGAATGTATTTTATTTTAGTTGCATATAGACAGGGATCGATTCTCAAAACCAACATCTGTAAGAAAAAGTGAAAATCTATAAAACAGAAGAGGAGGTAAAACTTAAAGTTTCTTTTAATTTAACAAAATGTGTTGAGCTGTGAGCCCTACGTCATCTGTCGCTCCAGACTGCAAACTAACACTCCCAATTAACACCCCTAAAATAAACATGACAGGTACCAGTACGTTTTATTTATATCAGCGTGATGCTTCCAGTTTAAATATTTCTCTCATAAGTTTTTTCTCCTTCTGTTTCACAGCTGCTGACAGATGTGCTGCTGTGCTATGTTAGAATCAGACAACGAGTTAAACAGTTTAATAAGTGTGTGCAGCTTCTTTTTATACAGAGGATTCACAAAGGAGAGGACAGGACATCTAGTAACTGGGGACTGCAAAGAGAAGCTTCACAGAAACAGATAAAATGACCCAACACTTAAAACATGCTCTATAAATCTGCGGACGGATATAATTTAAAAGATGTACAAAATTTTGTATCCAAATTTGACAATAGACAATATTACCATACTGTTGTAGGCCGACTATGCTATATTACTGTATTCTGTTTTTTAGGTAGCCTATAAGTAATTCTGCCACTAAACAGGAATTTATATCTATCTTTATATATCTGTTACATGCCAATGAGTCAATTTCAGGCCAGACTAAACACCTGCAATGGTGGGAAATATTGCAATAATTCAGTTATATCAAATATCAGTTCAGTCGAATTAAGGATTAAGATAACAAACATGACACTAAATGCTGAAATCTGTTTTAAAATCTCACAGGCACTCAAAGCTCCATACAGTCTAAAGGTAGATGTTTATATCAAAGCTCCATACAGTCTAAAGGTAGATGTTTATATCAAAGCTCCATACAGTATAAAGGTAGATTTTTACATTAAAGCACCATAAAGTATAAAATTAGATTTCTATGTGTAGTGTGATTATAAATCAGGTCTAGGTACAATATTAAAACTGTGAAAGTATCAAAGCCTCAGTCCACAGAGAAATAGTCTGTATTTAGAAACAGAGCCCTAAAACAAGCTGCCAGGACTTCTGTGACTTTGTGATGTCACAAAGAATCAGTCACCAAGCCAGAGTCCTGCACGGGTCCAATTTTGGAAACCCGCGCCCGCCCGACCCGTTGGTTTTTAAGCCCGTGTCCCGACCCGTCACCCGTGATTATTTCTGAATACAACCCGGATCCGACCCGCCCGTCAATATTAAGACCCGCTGCCCGACCCGCTGCCCGACCCGCTGCCCGTTAGATCGCCGTCATCACCGGTGATAACGGAGGTACAGCCGTACTCTTTAGAAAAAAGAAAAAAGAAAAGAGAGAGAGGGGGGGGGGGGGGGGGGGGGGGGGCGTACTCTTTCGCGGCTATTTCCGGAACGGAGAATGATAGCGACGTAATTCTTTTTTTAATGAAAGCAGGACACTTCAGCCTTTACATTGATCCCATCAGTGTGTTTGTAGCTTACCCAGAAGCTGAGCAGTCAAGCCATGACAGGGTAAACTCCAGGGAAAGCTGTGAGCGGTCACACGAGCGGCCAAAGATCGTTTATTTACATCAAGATGCTGCCCTGTTGTTGCCGTGAGTGATAAAAAAAAATTATTTGCTACGCTGGTTCATGCAGCTGCGTGTGAGTTTTTCTCTGTAGGCCTACACATACACCCGCGTACCCACCCGCGTTCATTTGAGTTCCGCCCATGCCCGACCCGTGAATTTTCACAAGACAGCTTATCCACCCGTTGAACACCGTTTTTGCGGGGTACCCGTCGGATACCCGCGGGGATCCGACCCGATGCAGGACTCTGCACCAAGCCCCACCCACCTGAACCCACCATCCAACACAAGCAGGATTTGGTTTCACCTGAAATCATGCTCTATGTTCACTCGGTCACTTAGAAAATAGTGAACCAATCAGAAGAGAGACTCAGGGCCACCTCTCTTTCTTCTGATTGGTTGACACCGACCTGTTGTTACTCTAGCTCTAGAGAGAAGCTGAGAGAGGAGATCTTTAACTACCCTGAGATGGTACTGAGAGAAGCCACATACACTTCTACTCTTCAGATTAAAAAGAAGACGATAAACATTTTGGAGTTTTACATAATGAAAGTTTTAACAACAAAAAGGTGTGAAGCTGGGCATGGGGATGCAGCTGTGGAAAATAAAATAAAGAAATATATGTGGATATATGGCCCATTGTGGCCACATATCCACCTTTAATAGGAAAATACAACAAATTAGGAACCAGGATGTGTGATGTCTTATCAAGACTTGACTGTGTGATTCACCAACAGACCGAGGTCATTGGAGACAAATCAGTATTGTATGACTGAAAAATATAAAAATATAAACTTCATACAGTCTGAGGTCATTTTTCTTCTCACGCTCAGACAAAAATAAAGCTTGAGGACCAAATCAGAAGCTGGAAATGTGACCCCACCCTCATTAGTTTAGTCCTTGGAATAACTGTCAAACTGAGGCCATTTGTCTCAGGTGTCACTGATAACAGATCCCAGTGATTTATTAGCTTTGTGTTAAAGAGGGTGATGGATAGGATTAACACTATGTGTCTTTCTTTCCAGGAGATTAAGACTTTGCATAGTAAGCAACAGCTCCATCGTCAGAGAGGACACATGCACACTTTCCTATTCATAAGATGCATTCAGGCTAGCTCCGATAATGCAGTGTTAAATATCCACACTGTCTCTACCTCTTCAGTTTGCAGAGAGACTGAGCCGTCTCTGTCGGGACATCAGTCGACCTAGTGAACAGATCAGTGCAGGTCTGAGTCGTGTTCAGGGGAGACACTGAAGCTGTGAGATCATGTGTTGTGTAATAATTGGATTGGCGGTTTTAAGCTTTACTGGCGCTGCTCGTCGAGAGGTGGACGGCAAGTGACGCTCTCACCCCGACACTACTCGAGACTGAAGTGTATATGGACATTACCTGTGTTTATGTGTGGAGGACACATCAGGGAGCGCAATTAATATTCACGGAGCAGAGACGTGGGCAGGACTGAAAGTTTGTGTGGGAAAGTTTGTTTATAATTTATGATCTGATCCTGTTTGATTAACAGCCTCCACACACAGGACGGTTTGGTGCTGCTGCAGTGTCTGCAGAGTCTGAACAGGGTGATAATTACCACACCGAAGCACTAAAACCACTTCACCTGCTGTCAGGAGAAATTTTACTTTTCATTTCCTGCTTCAGTGGAGAAACATAATCAAAGCTGCTTCAGCTGCGGCACAAAGCTCCTCCACAGCAGAAACGACATTTTCACATGATTGGAGGAACAGTCAGTTGTTGCTTCCTGGATGGCAGCTGAGCTGTTTTCTGAAAAATATTAAAGACTCCTATGATGTTTCCATATAATACAAGACATGCATATGTCTATAGTATATATAGTATATATAGGGCTGTGTACATTTCACAGTAACACCAGTCCTGTTCTTTTGGCTTTAGGCCCGACCCCCAGATTAGTTGCCTTGGTTACAGTGAAATCTGTGACCCATCATTTTTTGTGTCCCACATGTTCAGCATAGGTTTGATGGACAGTGACCAGTATGTAAACATTGTAAACTCCTCCAGGTCAGGTGGTGAAGCTGAACCCCGTGGGAACTGTCTCCAAAGAAAATGGAGTGATTAATTAGGATTACATATTTTAATTGATTAATAGGTTCCTTCCCCGAAGACCGAGACATTCAGATATTAAATAAATATTTTGTGCTGATAAAATAAGTGTTGCTCTTGGATTTGATAATGAAAATGCAAAAAACTTTAAAAGAACCTGGATTAAAACGGTGTAAGGAGCTGCAGTGGATGTTGTAGGCCTACTGTAGCTTCAGGTTCACATGAAATATGAGAAAGAAACAAGAGATTTTAAACTCTGCTTTCCTTAATTACTCAGCCAACTTTGACTGCAAATGGAAACATTGCATTATTTTCAATACCTCACATTAACCCTGGGAAGGTGACACTAACCTGTAGTAATCATCAGTTAACACCACACTGGGTTGACTGGCGGTGTGGCTGTTGGTGTGTTTGTTGGTGATTTCAACAGGCAAACACTTTCCTTTCATTCACCACGAGTGATTATGTGTTAATTATCCTGGTCTAATGAACCACTGAGGCAGATGTAGGTGAAGGTGAACATCTGTCGACAACTGCATGACTCACCGCAGTTTCCACATCACTGTGTGTTTACAACACAACACGACACACCCACATGTTCCTGTTCAAGCTAGTCACATTACTTCAGATTAGTTTCTGTCTCACTGTGACTTTGGGCGTCAACACTGAGTTAACCAGCTTCACGTCACTGCCACAATCACTTTATCTTCTGCTGCAGCTGACTCCCTTTCTGTTGTAATTGGGAAGGAGTATTTACAGTACTAACACATATCAAACCAGCCACCACACATCCCTCCTGGATGATGCTGCGCTTGGCGTGTCAAAGTCTGACCCCTGGATTCATGTCATGTCACCACCAGTGTGTGGCATATTTTTGACAAGTTTCCTTTTTAGTCTAAATACTATGGTGGCCCTGAAGGCTCGACCCACAACTTAAGAAAACTCATGCAAAGACAAAAACATGCTGCGTATTCACAAAAAAGTAATTCAAAAAATCTTCATCAATTTGACAACACATGAGCAACAACAACAAAAAAACACAATAGCAGTCTTTTCAGGGGACACCTAAAAAATGATGGACCTGAGAGAGAGAGAGAGAGAGAGAGAGAGAGAGAGAGAGAGAGAGAGATAGAGAGGATATGGTGTAAAGGGACTTGAACTTGTGCTGCTGTGGTTAGAATTACATTTTTATGTCCTGACTCATGTCTTTCCTGTTATTGTGAACTTTATCAGTAACACCTCAAGGCAACTTCAAAAAAATGTCTTACTCAATGATGAACTGATTGGAATTGGATGATCAAAGGTCAAAGTTCAAGCAGGGTGGGGTCTGCACAGTGTGCACAGCACACATGCCATTATTTGTGTTTGTATCTTTTTAACACACACAAAGAAAGACATCTGTATCTGTAGTTACTATTGGAAGTTGATCTTGTTCGTGCTTCTAGATAAGATAGTTATGTATGTAGATAATGATGGGAAATATTTTCTGCCTTCTCATTCTGGACTTTTCTGTTGTTAGTCTCCTCCACCAATGTGCGACAGTGATAGACGAGGCAAACCTGACATATTTAAAAAATATGATTTCTGCAATGGTGAAAAAATACAGTGATGACATATTTTATCCAAAAGGTCACATCATAATGGCCTGTTAAAACACCTCTGGTCAATTCAGTGCTGTATGTCATAAAGGATATATAGGAACTTATAAAAAAACTATATAGGAATATTAGCTTGGCTAACACCAGACCTCATCTCAATGTAGATGCAGAGCGAATAAAATCGTGCGCAAGGCAGCATGGGTATACCCAGGCTATAGGAATATAGGAACTTTTCTTGTCAAAGCTTCACACACCTGAATGTTTTAAATGTCTCTTCAACCAACGCTGAGATCCAAAGAAGTTCAGATCATGCTGTGATCATGGATGCATGGATCATACTTTTTTTTTGCAGTGGGAGCACTGGTTCACGAGGAAACAGTAGGAAAACTTGCTCTTCCAAAAAAAAGAAACAAGTCATTTTGGCCAAAGCCTCAATTTAGTTCTGACCAAATTAATTTTCAATCTGTGAAGAGATTCAAGTGATATCCCAAGAATAAACCCAGTCAGCCGACCAGTGTCTGCGTCAGACTGTCGGTTGCCGCGTAACACCAGCTGCAAAACGTAGAAACGAGGCCACTGTGAAGAAAAGTTATGTAAAAACGGATGTGGCTTTGACTTATACTATTATGCTGTTATTATGTAAAGTTATTAATGAATTTCAAGGTTCTCATATCTGATCTTCATAAAAGTAGTTATCTAAGGCCCAAGACAAACAAGGACCTGTGATGGGTGCAGAGTTTTGTTCTCTGTCAGACCTTGACTAATATGTTTTTACATTCCTTTTTAGTTTTATTACTGAATGACACGAGTTTGATAGTCACATTTATATTTATTCATTCATAACAATTCACAGTTTGACATGAGAAACCCTGATTGCTGGGGGGCCACACACATTTTTGTCAGCCTGTATTTCAGTTTTTTACTGCTAAGATTTAACATGAAGAACAATAAACTATGCATGATGGCTATACTGTATGTAAAGCAGTACATCTTCATCCTGTATGTTTTAACTTTGACTAGAACTGTAAATAATCCAAATCCAAACCGGTGCAACTTCTCATAATCTGACCTACATATGTACCGTTTTCAAATGAGTAAATGAGAACATTATTTAGTCTTTAATTTTCTACTGTTGATTCTCAATGCCAAAAACAAAAATCTTGACAAAACAATGCTGTTTGTATTAAGAAGAAGAGATTTTGTCTTTTGGCCACTCAGGTCACCTAGATTTTACTAAATCGCTGCAGAATTGCCAGTCAGCGGGAAACCAGCTTTCTTCCAGAACATGGTATTATTTGGCTGTGATGAAAACCTTCATGAGTGGACCCAGACTGGATCTGACTGAGACTCTCATCACTGACAGTCCAGCTGAGCTTTGACCTTTGGGATGTGGTGGAACAGGAGATTCACATCATGGATGTGCAGCTGACTGACCTGCAGCAGCCGTGTGATCCTGTCATGTCAATATGAACCAAAAATTTCCAGCACCTTGTTGAATCTATGACACCAATAATTAAAGCAGTGCTGAAGGCAGAGTGGTCCAACCCGGCACTAAAAATGTGGACCTAATCAAGTGTGTGGTAAGTGCATACCGTATACACCACCACCTGAGCTCTGTGCGTAAGCAGGTTGGAAACACACAGACAATGGTGAATCAGTTGAAACCCAGTGTGAAGTGTCTGCCTGCTGCATGGTGTGGAGATAATGGACTGCTGCGGCCCTTCAACTATATTTAGATGCTGTGGTTACTGTAGAGGAGCTAGTGAGGTGGTGTGAGAACAACAACCTCATACTCAACATCTCAAAAACTAAGGAGCTGGTTGTTGATTTTAGAAAGAAGGCCACCCCCCTCCTCCCTCTCTCCATTAATGGAGAAGAGGTGGAGAGGGTCACCTCCTTTAAGTTCCTCGGGACCACCATCCATCAATCCCTTTCATGGGAACTCAACACCGGTCTCATAATAAGTGACGCTGCTGGGCATTGTCCTCCCTGTATATTGCATTGTACGGTATTGTGTGTATTATTTATTTATTGTGGTGTATGTGGTGGGAGTACTGTATTGTTTCTCTGTGAGAGCAAAACCAAGACACATTCCTATCAACTTGATTCGGTAACACTTTACTTGAAGGTATCGTCATAAGAGTGACATAACACTGTCATAAGACTGACATGACACAGTCATGAACGTGTCATAAACATTATGTCAATGTCATAACGTTGTCATTAAGTGTCATTCAGTTTTTGTAGGGTTAGGTTTAGGGTTAGGGTTAGGGTTAACTGAATGACACTTAATGACAACGTTATGACATTGACAATGTTATGTCATAATGTTTATGACACGTTCATGTGTCATGTCAGTCTTATGACAGTGTTATGTCACTCTTATGACGATACCTTCAAAGTGTTACCCTTGATTCTACTTGTTGACATGGCAATAAACCTTTTGAATCTTGAATCTTGCTGTAGCTCTGGCTGAAGGAGAGGGGGAACATGAACACTCACCTACTACGACAGGTAACACCCTCATGGCCTTCCGCTCCCTGCTGTTGATCTTGGCTCTCTTCTTCTTCTGCAGCTGCTGGCTGAACGTCACCGTGGGAACCGAGTTCTCTCTGTACTGCCGGGGATAAGGAATCTCCTGCTGCATGTAGTCGTCCGTGTCGTCCAGCCGAGACTGAGCCAGGTCCCTCTCGATGATCCTGGGTAGCGGCATGGGCAGGGGGCCCGGGATGGTGCCGGCCAGCGGGGGGAGGGCGGTGGCCACGGCGGCGTGCTGCAGCTTCCTGCAGGCTTCGATGCTGCTGCGTAGTTTGGCTCTCCGAGTCTCCTCCCAGCGCTGCAGCCCGCGGAACACGCCGAAGTAGAGCAGGAGCATGATGGGACAGGGGATGAAGAAGGAGCAGACGGAGGAGTAAACCACGTAGTTGTTGTCCTCCAGTTTACACTCAGTGGGGTCGCGCTCAGGAACGTTGTTGATGCCGAAGATGACGGGCGAGGCCACGGCCAGGGCCAGCAGCCAGGTGGCCGACAGCAGGATGAGCTGCCGATGGTCCACGTGCTTACGGTTGTAATTTAGAGGAATGGACACAGCAATGAACCTGAAAAACAACAGAAGAACAAGAAGACCTGTGACAAGAGCGACATCTTTCTGTTCCCCTCTTTACTGCTTATTACGGTTCTGAAAAAATCTCATCTGAGCGTTCACCTGGACTCAAGTTCAACATGATTAAATTAGATTTGGGTGGTCAAAGGTCAAAGGTCAAGGTCACATCAACATCACTAATGGTATTTTGGCCTTGTTGTGAACTTTATGTTTCAGGAGCTCCTCCAGGGAACCCCTTCACCACGACTCAAGGATGAACTGACTGAGATTTTGGTGCTTAAAGGGATAGTTCAAAATGTTGGCAAATTCACCTATTGTCATAATCCCTATAGTTGTAGGAGTAGGTTCATTACCTGTAATTATCGGTGCATGTTTTTTGAGATCAGTGGGGCAGAGACGTGAGCTGCTCAGCGAACACAATAGAGGCGAATGGTACAGGTCCAATGTCCCTCATCAAATACACAATCCAACAACTCCAAAACGCGATGAAATAATAATGTAACATTACGAGACTGAGTTGTTTTCGAGGCAAATGCACCCGGAACTAAGTTCCAGACACGGCTGCTGGGCGGAGTGACTTTAAAAGTGCAACTAGTTCTGAGTATTTGCTTCATGTGTCATAATGTTACATGATTATACATAATTATCTCATAGCGTGGTGAATGTGCAGGTCACAACTTGTCCACGAGAGTGTTTTGGAGTTGTTGGATTATGTATTTGATGAGTTTACAGTACAGGGGACCGGTACCGTTCACCTCAATTGTGTTCGCTGCAGCTTGCATCTCTGCCCCGCTGATCTCAAAACAACATTCATCGATAATTAAAGGTAAAGAGCCTACTCCTATGACTATAGGGATTATGACAATAGGTGAATTTGCCAAAATGTTTGACTATCCCTTATTTATATGACTCCAGTCTGTCCCACTAACAACGACCCTGCTCTGTAGAGTGGTTGAAGAAATGGAGACAGGACATCACCCCTACTGCTGTAGACACACAGCCAGTTTTCATTTTCTACATTTTCATTTCATGCAGAGACATTGTGTCATTGTGTGGCTGCCACTGATTTCCATTAACTTTGAGTTTTATTGTTCCCATAGTGTCAAGAGTTTGAGCATATGGGGAGAAAAGCTTCAATCATTCACTAACTTTTCACTTTTTAGAAGAACACATTGCCTGAATGAACAGCAAGCCCAAATTTTGTGTTATTAATTGTATTGTAGTAGTATTAAGCTGTATCAAGTATTAATACTACTACATACAATATTTTTAAAACTATAGTTGAGACTCAACCCCAATACATTGGTGTGACAAGTACAGAATATCAAATACAGAGATATTACTGTGTCATGTATGAAGAGTCACTGCTGCATCATTATGTAAACAAGGTGAGTTGTGTTTTAGTCACTTCAAATTTAGCTACATCCTGTTGTGACTGAACAGAGGAGGTTTTACACATGTGAGGAGCAGCACGAATCGGCCTGTAACATTGTATCTCTTACTTTGTTTTTTTCAGCTTGAGGTTGAACTAGAGAAAATCTGTCTGTTAAAATGCATTTTAAAATGCATTTTAACAGAAACAAAATTACCATACAACAACCATTGTTGTTTTACTATAAGTTAATGAAAGTCACTCATTCTGACATTGTATTAATTAGAGCTGCAGTTATAGCAAAGTAGGGAGGAACCTGAGGACGCTCCTCAAGGACCCCTCTTACCGACTGTCCAATCCATGTCAAGTTTGACAAACTTAAAGCCAGTTAATAAACATAAACATGTGATGAAACTCAAACTCATTATAGTTTGATGTATAGCCTTGTTTATTTGTCCTTTAATCTGACGTTTCCTGTTTAAATTCTAGTTTTTCAGCCACTACAGGCAAAGTCCTCTTCCAGCTGCTCATGTTTAGACCATTTATCAGATTTCCTGGCCACTTCAGAACAATCTGTGAATACACTGCGGACAAATGACCGCCTTATGAAAGCTGATATTGAGTGTGTGTTTGCCAGCAAACATACACACACAATCACATTAGCATTTATCTGAAGATGAGGCATATGAACTCAAGTCGACTCCTGAGGGAAATCTCTGGCTCTTCAGTTGTTAAATGCTACACTATGTTCACCAGCTGCTCTCTAACTGTGTGTCTTTATCATCTGTTACTCAACGCATATAATCAACAATTTGGTTGCTTTTTTCTTTTTTCTAGCTGACAGATTGTGAACCATGTGTTTACTACAAACACAATTAGAAAATCCAGCGGTTCAAACTATATAAATAAATAATTAAAATGTATTGTCTTTAATTGTGCTTTTTTCTAATTAATTTGGGGTAAACAAACATCTTCAAGAAGGGGAAGCACACCTGTCTCCTCTAATGAACTCAGTATCACTGCATTAGCTCTAAACAGGAATTTAGATTCAAAAGTGGTGTTTGCAACTTGAATAATTAACCACATCAGTGGAATAATGAACCACATCCTCCCCTGGCTGCCACAGTCAGCCAAGTCCCTCACGTTGCAGCGGAGGGATGATTCGCATTTTTGAGTGAACCTTGACCACACAAACACACACACACACGCACGCACACACACACACACACACACACACACACACACACACACACACACCTACCTGTCCACACTGATGGCACAGAGGTTGAATATGGACGCAGTGCAAAGCATCACATCCATGGTCATCAGGCCGTCACACATCAGCATGTTCAAGGACCAAACTCCACCCTGAAACTGCACACGCACACACACCGAAAGAAAAGAAACACACAAACAGCACTTCATTAGCTGCCCCAAATCTGAGACGTGTATCTGTAATCTGCTTGTGCTTGCACCACTGCACACACACACACACACACACACATTCCTCCCCGTCCCCATTCATTGTCTGCTGTGATTCTGACTTTTTCCTCGGGGGAAGAACATGCAAAGGCTTTAACTTTCAGACGTGACTTTTTCTAATCCAGTAAGAGCATGTGGACAAACCACCAGTGTGACACTCAGTAGATTACCTCGCTGCAGCCGCTGGCGCAGGTAACAAGATCTCTGATGCGGCTAATTAAGGAGGACTTGAAGGGAAGCCTCAGCAGGGCATCTCTGAGCCACAGAGATATTTACAGAGACAGGCAGGCAGGCAGGTGGCTCTTAATACTTTAATAAGGGGCTAGATTAAACCATTTAAAGCATTTTATTGCCTGGCTGGAAATATTGTGATTTATGGATCAACCCTCCGCTGACAAACCTGCGTGAATCCGCCTCACCCCTAAGTCATTAATTAATCCTGCTTGAAGTGGAGAGAGAGGCAGCACGTGGGCCATCCTCTGTTTTCTGACATGATGATCTGTGTTTGAGGGGTCACATTAGATCCAATTTATAATTTGACTCATGTGTTTAATGTGTGTGTTTAGTAAAGAATTAACAGACTCCCATCAGCGGTTGTTGCATTTGGTAAAGGTTCCACATGGGCCCCCACCTCAAGACGTTAGACTGAAAGAGGCACAACAACACATTGTTGTGGTGGTCTGTTGTCTCCGTAGACAGAGAGGACATTGTGGTTGTTCTGTTCTGCACCCCACTTTTGCCTGTTTTATAAGTTTTTTGGAGAATAATTATAAAGGAAGTGATGACATAACAGAACAGGATGTAACATAATATAAAATGACATAACATGGTGGCATGACACTTATACAGAGAACAGCAGTTTTTTGTCATGTGAGGTGTTATATTAGGTATTTATTTAGTTTTCTATTTTTCTCTTTACCCAGACACAAAGCAGCCACCTGGGGGGAGAATCGTACAGTGTTGGAAAGCAGGAGGCTGTTTGGTTTGGTAGTTTGTTATGGTCCAGTGGGTCCAGCAGGGATGGGGTCGGTTTGTTTGGATTTATTTTTGAGGTGCTGCTGCTCCTCAGTGGTCACGCTCCAGAGCACTGGGTTGAGGTCGACCACCTCTACAGTAGGTGACAAGAACCTGTCTCCCAGCCTGCTCCAAGACCCTCACGTATGGTTTGTTATTTTGTGTAGACCTGTTGTGTCTATCTTTGTAGTTAGTTATAGTGTGTCAGTAACTCTGCAGGTGCTGCCGCTGCTGCCAGAAACCACTTAGGTCCACATATCACACATCACACTAAACCACAGGTCTCTGTTGTGAACCCACCAAGACCCTCTGACCCCTCAGGCCGCTCAATAATCCATCCAAAGCTACTTTAGGTCGGTTCTTACCTCTGCGTAAACGAAGAGCGGCAGAACCAGCACCGCCAGCAGCAGGTCCGCCACCGCCAAACTGACTATGAAGTAGTTTGTAGTCGTTTTCAAAGCCTTCTCCATGTGCACGCTCAGGCACACCAGCACGTTCCCCCCGATGACTGTCACAATCAATAAAATCCCGAACACGAGCGCTGGGAAGTTATAGTGCGTGGCCGCGGCCGCCGGCAGGAGCGTGTCGTTGTTGGGGTCGGTGCAGTTGTCCGACATGGTCACCGCTGGTGCGCCGCGCGCCGCAGACTGACGGGGAACCGCTCTCTCCGGGGAACTTCTCATCAATGACTCGTATCCAGCAGCCCCGGGGTGAGCAGGAGCGCCACAGGTGCAGGAAGTGGGAGTATCCCCGTTGAGGAGGACGCGCTCGTCAGTATCCGCACCGAGCCCCGTGCGCTGCGCTCTCCATGCGCGCGGTGACCATGGTCCGCTCTGATCCGACTTATCCGGCTTCAATGCACTTTCCCTGCACGCTCACCGCACTGGCAGCGGCGGGCTGCTGCTGCATTATGTGGATCCGGTTCTCCTCAGTCCTCAGCCTGCTCTCCTGGAGGAATAAGTTTGCAGAGTGGGCGAATCAGAAGGCAACGGCTTAAACCCATCCGCACAAATCTCCTTAACTGAGGCTCTGCTGTGTGTACAGTCCCTGCAGCAGCGGGTGGCAAATCAGCTGTCAGGGAAAGAAACAGCGTGGTAATCAATTACTCTTCAAATACTTTTCATTCTGCGGCCGTCACCCTGCTGCAGAGAGGATCTGCTCAGCTGCACCTTCAACACATAATGCACAAAGTGGAGGAAAGGATCAGAGGATCGCAGCGGGAAACATTCATCGTCTTTATCCTTTCATATTTTCTGCTCTTTCACTTTAGTCCTTTGGCACAACACACGTGACAAATAAAGTAGCCCACACTGATTGTACCACTATCACTGTGCTCAGATGCAGAGGAGCAGTTTCAAACAGAAACGTATCTTAGGACCAATATGATTTTAGTGTTATCACTCATGTTTTTTAATCACTCTCTTAGTCTTTTTACTTCTCTTATTATTTTTCATTGTATATAGTAGTTGTTTTAGTGCTTCTTTTATTCATTCATTCATTTATTAACTCTTTATTGTTTCATCTAGACACATTATTGCTATGGTGTGCATCAGTTTCTCTTTTTCTTTCAATCACTTGTAAAGCAATTAGCTATATTAATAAAGTATTGCGTCTACTATCATTCTTCTACTGCAGTATAGCTACTACTTGACTGTGGTTCACACTTCACAACAGTAGGCCTAGCTACTTTCAGCTGTAACATCATATAAGCCTCCCCTCTCATAAAAAATACTCTTAGGTACTACACAAGTATTGTAGTACCCACGACTTTTAAGTCAAGATTTTCAAGATGTGACTCAACTTGGGCTGGGACTGGGACTGGGACTGGGAATGAAATAAACTCTTTTTTAAAACAATTATCATTTGTGTTTGACCTCGTCCTTTCTGTTTGTGCATCAGCTCTCTTTGCCACAATGTGGACTGGAGCCCAGCACCCATCTCCCAGCTGGTGATGACGCTGATTCAGAATTGGGACTTGGACTCCGACTTGAACACTGGAACATAAGATTTTTTGGCCTAACTACGAGGATACAAACCTTACATATTAAAATACTGAGTTTAAAGCAAACAGGGCCCTCAGTATCACCACAGATGATTAATGTAGGAGACACACCGTTTAAATGGAGCAGTGATCATAAAATGTTTTTAACTGAACCACTTTGGATGTTAAACACAGCAACACAAAGACTAGATTCATATCATATTTCTGAAAAGACTATTCATTCCAATTTTCTGTCTTTTAGGATGGGGACTCACTCCCAATGAGCTTGAGAGAACTTAATCTCAGTTAATGTGAACACACTGTATGTGCCAGTCCTGAGCCGAGCTGTTTCAAACATAACTAACAACGTTACAAAAAATGTAATTAACTTCTGATTTACTCAGTGACTCATTTGAGGATTAGCGAGCCACCATGAAGCTTATACATTAGGGTAAACAAACACACTCGTCAGTCCATTCCCTGCTTTGGTTATTTTGTTTTGGAAAGGAAATAAAAACTCACGACCCCCCAGACTCTTTGGAAACCCAGTGGCACACTGCTTCAGAGAAAATACGGATGTATAAAGAAAGTTGATACGGCCCGTCTCTCTCTCAAGGACCACTTATGGGACCATGGCAATAAAATAAAGTCCCATGTCACCCAAAAGGCATTCCCCCCAGAGAGATATAAATAAATATAAAAATCAATATAAAACAAACACTTAACAGGGCTCCACAAACTGCAAACTTGGCCACTTATTACTTATTGTTTCAATACATTTTTAACCCATGATGAATTTGTATTTGTAAAACATTCTCAGAGTTGGGAAAACTAACTTTTTCATTGCATGGCATCATCTCAGTGGAAAGTCTTCCACTTGAGTAAAGGTTTCTTAATTTTCTCCGTAAATACATTGTATAAATCTGAAAATGTTATAGATTTTGGTCAAATTGAACATAATGATTTTACATAAGTCTCCCATTTTGCATATGAACAGTTTGTTGCATTGACAGTGATGCTGGATAATCTTCATGAAGACATTTTCCATCTCAACACTTTTGTTCCTACAACCCAAAGGAGCAAATAGCTTCATGCTTTTGAAAAAAATAATCTTTGCTCTTGACTTGAGAGCAAAACATCTTTTATCTTCTAGTTCTCATCCTTCCATGTTATATTCAGACATCACATGCAGAGAGCAGCTGACTCGTTTTCCTGTGACTGTTACTTCTGAATCTCAGCGTAAAGGTGTTTGTGCCCCGGCGGCTCCTGTGGCATGAATACCATTAGAATAAAAGTCAGCAGCAATTAGCTTTTCACACATCGTCACAAAGCCTCAGGAGGAAGATGAGAACTTGAAGAATAGCACACATGCTTAAAAAAACATAACGCAGATGTTTAACTCGCCCTAAATCCTTTGGGCAGAAAATACATAAAAAGAAGGAAGATCAGTGAAGTATCATCCCACTGCTGGAAACAAAGGAAGCCATGTGAGCTAATCTACTTTTCCCCAGTGATTAAATAAGAGCAGGATGAACTGCATCATTGGCTCTTTCGATGTACAGAATTTTCCTTTAAGAGCATATTAATCGTATGGATGAGGTTGCATGAAGGTTTAAATTCACATTCATACATTTTATTTCCTCAGTTTTCCAAAGATAATGGGACATTTTCTGAAAACTGCCTATAGCTAAACTATAATGACATAAATATATATGTTGATAACAAAACAGTCTATGTTGGCTGTTAATTGGAGGAAACATTATTCTGCGTAGCAATGTGAGAGGAGCAGGAAAATATTGATCAGCAACTCCCTTCAGTCAATGCCTCATGCCTCACAATAGACAATACACAGTAGTGTGTGTCATCTAAGATGTTAGAAAGGCTTCAACTTACTTGCTGCGTTTGATGTCGTCACCTACATAACTGAGCAGCTTGAGGCCCTTAGTGTCTCCATGGATACCGAATGATGACTGAGAGATGCAATCAGAAACAAAGCTTCTTTTCTTGATACCGGGAGAAAGTGATCCTGTTGATGCTAAAAGGGTTGACAAAAGATTATATTTTACACTGTGTGTGTGTGTGTGTTTTAACCAAGCAGCTGAAAAATGAAGCCAACACAGAACGCCAAAAGCTGAAGCTCACTTGAGGCTGGTTTAAGTCCCAAAGACTCCCATGTTTGAAGAGCTACTGGTACCAGTTAATGTTACATAGCCAGCATTTGCATCAACACCTGTCAACTTACCAGTCCAGAGGGACAATGCAAGTTTACAGTGAGAAGATGTGGCCAGCCTATGGCACACCTGTGCAATAATCATGCAGTCTAATCAGCATCTTGATATGCCACACATGTGAGGTGGATGGATTATCTCAGCAAAGGAGTGTTCACTAACACAGATTCAGACAGATTTGTGAACAGTATTTGAGAGAAATAGGCCTTTTGTGTACATAGAAAAAGTTTTAGATCTTTGAGTTCAGCTCATGAAAAATGAGAGCAAAAACAAAAGTGTTGCATTTATATTTCTGTTTATAACTCATCTGTTGACAGCCAGGAGTTAGGAGGCGGAGTCAGCCACTGCCAAGATGGTCCCGGTGGAGCAAGTAGCCCTCTGAGCTTCAAACCCTCTCAGTACTCAGCAGAACCTGTACGTCACAGAGACAGAGACATCATTTATGGATCTAGTAGTAAATAACTAATTACATGGAAATAAGATGATTGGAAATTAAACTCAGTATCAAGTATCTACGTGTCTATGAGATTCTTGTCCTTGTTAGTGTATTGGCATCAAACTCTGTGATATGGCCTGGCTGTGTGAAACAACTTGAAAGCTGTTCTGAATGTGAAAAAGCCAGCTGTCAAGTACAGAGGCCAGACGTGACACACTTCCAGACCATCTCACCTCCTGGTGTTGCTCTCAGACACACAAATAAAAAAGTGATGCAATTGTGTGAAGACTGAAAAAATAAAAGGATTTAAAGTGCTGCTCTTTATCAAACCTCTGCACACCTGGGCAATCACTAGTGTAAAGTGGTTTGTGATTCAGTTTCATGAAATTAGAAAAATGGAAAATGTGTGGGACAGAGGGTTTTAGATGCTGTGCAACCATCCAGCAAGCATTTAGAAAAGTGGCTCCAGCTGTCACCCCTTTCAGGTCCTTGCTTAAGAACTTACAATGCTATAATAACTATCATTATCTGAACATTAAATTGTTGTTTCTGCAGCTTCTGACTGGATCTATTTGACGTCATTCTTCATCACGTAGGCTGATGTCTGTCGTGAGAGGTCAAGTAATTTACAGTGTTTCTGCTCAGTTGACATTACCTGAAGTTGTTGCTAAGGAGCATTTAATGGTTTCTCTCAGGTAAAAGCCGATTTAAGAGCAGTTCTTTTCAATGTAAGTTCATCTTCAAATGGCTCTTACATATTTCTCATTTATTGTATACTACCATAACACAAATTGTAAAGGTTACCAGCGTCAGTGTGACATAATTGTGGAACAATTGTAATGCGTGTTGAAGGAAGTGGATTTCATTGCTGTGATTGTCTCTATGAACCGTGTCCTTCAACTCAATCAGTACAACATTAAGTGGAGGAAATGTCTTGTGTTTGGTCTTATCACAGTCGCCTCAGTTAGGGAACGTTTTAATGTCGTTTGGCGCTTTTAACTATATTTCGTAATCTTCATTAGTGAATGGCACAGATGTTGTCATGTAACACATGTGAAACAAACAAAAAAAGCACTGCTACTATAGAAAACTCTTGATCAATTCACTCACAACACCACACAGTGTCTCACGGTCACGGATATGTGAAAGAGTGATACGCTTTTGTTCAGTGCTTCTTGACTTTAGAAGTTGCAAATGTAACAGAGGGTCCGGTCCAGTCCAAACAGTACCAAACACAATGTGGAGGGCCAGATTAACACCGGCTACACAAAAACAGCTACCTGTGGTGTTTGGTGAAAGTCAATATCATATGATGTACTGTTAGGTTAGCATAGTCTTTCGCCGGGTCTGTCACTTTTGTGTGTGTTTTTTGTGTCCTTAGAAACACTTCTGTTATATGTTAAAGGGATAGTTCAACATTTTGGGAAATTTGGTATTATTGCCATAATCCCTAAAGTTTTAGGAGTAAGTTCATTACCTTTAATTGTCGATGCAAACTATTTTGAGATCGGCTGTGCAGAGATGCGAGCTGCTCAGCTAACGCAACGGAGGCTCACAGTATTTCCACGTTTCCCTCATCAAACTAAATACACAATCCAACAACTCCAAAACACTCCGGTGGACAAGTTGTGACCTGCACATTCGCCACGCTATGAAATAATGACATATGTAATATTACGACACATGAAGCAGATACTCTGAAACTACTTGGGGTTTTGAAGTCACTCTGTCAAGCAGCCGTGTCGGGAATGTAGTTCCTGTTACGCATTTGCCTCGAAAACAACTCACACACGTCTGCCCCGCTGATCTAAAAACAGCTTGCACCAACAATTAAAGGTAACAAACCTACTCCTAAAACTATAGAGGGATTATGGCAAGGCAAATTTGCCAAAATGCTGAAAATATCCCTTTATGTCTTGACCCCTGGGGAGGTCCAGGGGGTCAGAAAACCAGCCAGTATCTGGTGTGACCACCATCTGCCTCATGCACTGCAACACATCTCCTTCGCATAGAGTTGATCAGGTTGTTGACTGTGGCCTGTGGAGTGTTGGTCCACTCCTCTTCAATGGCTGTGCAAAGTTGTTGGATATTGACAGGCACTGGAACACATTGTTGTATACGCCGATCCAGAGCACCCAAAGATACTCAGTGGGTGAAGTGTCCCATGAGCTGGTCATGCAAAGCTGGGATGTTTGTTCAGAGTAGTTCCAACTATGCATTTGCCTCAAAAACAACTCTGTTTCGTAATGTTACATGATTATTTCATAGCGTGGTGAATGTGCAGGTCACAACTTGTCCACGAGAGTGTTTTGGAGTTGTTGGATTGTGTATTTGATGAGTTTGGTGAGGGACAGGGGACTACTGTACCTGAGCAGCTCGTGTCTCTTCCCCGTGGTTCTCAAAACAACATGCGCGACAAATATAACCTACCGCTAACTACAGTGGCAATGGGCAAAATTGCCAAAATGTTGAACTATCCCTTTAAGATGAAGTGTGTTGAACCCTCAGGGCCACAGTATGTGTGTATGAGTTGTTCAGCCGGTCTCATTCATCAGTGCTGGAGTTTGGTGCTGCTTTGCTCCGTTAACGTTAGTCTGCAGGTGATGGGCTATGAATTAAGAAAATACCTCACCTTTGTCTCTCAAAGCTAATAATTCAGTCATTAAACGCTGAGCATTTAATTACTTTCCTTAATTGAGCCAGGCGTGACCTATTAAAATGTCTGTGCACACGCCTGAATCTGAAAGAGGATTAACATCAGCCTGTGAATTGGTGCAGGTCAGGGAGCAGGATGAAGCTTCATGACATCGGTAGAAATTCAAGAGTCTGCCCATTTAGAGCACAAAAAAATGTCCACTTTTCACATTAAACAAAACAATAGGATGGTCAGGGGTCCTTGTAATTGTCTAAATTCACTTCCATCAGTGACCCTGTGAAAGTTATCTGAAATGAATGAAATTGACATTTTATCTGTGTGGTGAATGAATGGGCCTCGTGGGTCTTTTACCTCCCACTGTTTCTTTCATCCTAAACGCCATTGTGTCCTCTTTCAAGTGTCTTCCTGCCACTTGGCAACAGGTTTTGGAGGTCAGTCTGTCCCTGAATGAGCCCGGGATGACTTTGTAACCCCACAGGTAATGATCAGGTAAAAGAAGAAGTAGTTATAATAATGCCACTGTAATAAATAAAAAGTAGTAAAAGTGGGAGCTCCTCATTTAATCTCGGAAGAAAACTTTTCTGGGCTGGTTTAAAAATGTATGAGAGGGCAGGGCGAGATGTGAGAAAGAGGTGTTGGGATGAGGCTAATTACTGAGTGAGTCTGTGTAGTGAAGAAGATGGATGAGCACCTAAGTCTGATGCAACCACCTAATGAAGACTACTGACACACCCAGAAATAAAGGCAAAAAGACAAAATACAAACAGACAGATGACGAAGAGCTTATTAAAAACACAGAACAGAAGCTAAACTAACACCCGTCTTGTTCCTTGAAATTAAAACTTTACGTTGCTTATTTTTCTCCCCTTGATGCCTCTTAACACTGACATATACTTACCAAGTAGTGCTCAGTGCTGACAGGATCCATTCAAGTTCACTTTCACACTGTACGGCTACAGCTTGTTAACATGGTTTAAAAAAGAAACCATTTCTTATTTATGACTTCTTTTCATCACTCACCCTCAGTGGCGTGCACAGACTTTTTGAAGGGCAGGGGCGAAAAGGAAAAAAAGGGGCACATATAGGGCGTCCTCGCCACTGAAGAGGGCACTTTAGCACACGTTTTTGCTCCTGTAGCACACGTTTTGGCTCCTAGATGGCACTTTAACACGCGCTTTGGCTCCCAGGGGGCACTTTAGCACGCGTTTTTCAACAATTGGGCCACGAGGGTGGGCGACTGCCCCCCTGCCCCCCCTGTGCACGCCACTGCTCACCCTTATTATGAAGGTCAGGTTCTCTTAATTCTGTTGTATGAACCTAAGTGTGGTTTCTAAGTGTAGTTTTAAAATGAAAATTGTTTGTTTGTGTCATGATTTGAGCTAATTTGCGTTGATTGATTTTATTCATTTGTCCATTGTTGCATCTGTGTCTGACTGTGGAGTCAGTGTGTAAAAACACAGACAGTCAGTCACACAGAAGAGTCACTCTGCCACTGAAACACACACTGTGGTGGAAGGTGGACCTGCAGCTTGAATGACAGACACAAAGCCCCGCCCCTTTTACACAGCAATTACAAATTCTGTCGTCACACACACACACACGCACACACACGCAAATCTGCATGTGCTCACAGTGCACACATCCCCACTTTTCTATCATTCTCCAGGTCTACTGGAAAGACTAAAAGATCTACCAGTCGATCACCATCAGTGTGTCGAGTGTCACTTTAAATATCAACTGCAGCCACTGCACGCTAGCTTTTAAATCAGAGTGCGGCTGAGCCCAGTGCAGTGAGCCACAGTACGAACAACACGCAGCCACACACTGGCACATATGAATGGAAAGTGACAACAGGCTGCCACCTCGTCCTCAGGCCTCCACCAACTGTTCACTTTGTCCAGTTCAAACCTGCTCGCTGCTCTCTGGGTCAAAGGTCAATGGTGTGTGTGTGTGTGTGTGTATTGACTTCCAGGTGCAGCTGCTCTGTTTGCTGTTCACTCTTGTTTCTCATATCATCACACACATGATGTGACGGACCGGCGTCTCATAATCCTCAGCTTGTGATGTCACAGGGTCAGCAACAGTTCAACCCAGGTGACTCTCAACACTAATGGTGTCGGCTCAGGGACAAGGTGTGTCTGCTCCATCAGAGGTTCAGGTATTGTACTGAAGTACTGATACTGTAAAAATATTAAACATTAAAACTACTGATGCCACACTGTAAAAACACATTTTTAAGCAAAAAGTCTAACACTTCCCTTTCCAATAATTATAGAATCTATTTCTCTGAAGTATAGAAGTGTAAAGTGGCATGGATAGAAAATGCTATGCTCTAATTTGCACTTGAGCACTTGAATAACTGTGTTTGCCACCACTGAGTTTAACAGCTGCTCCATCAGTGTCAGACAGCATCATCTTTGCAGGTTGAAGAAACAGATTTGGGCCGTTGATATTCTATGAATCCCTGTTACTGTGACAGAAAAAGCTATAACTACACACTGAGAATAAACTTGTGAAGGAGTTGTGTGTCTGGTCATGATTGTGCCTGACTATTAACATACAGAAATACTTGTTATGTAACACAAATGATGACAATATACTGAAATACCAAATTAATGCTGAATGTTTGGCTTTAATAATATTAAATCAACTCACCCATCACATACACCATCTGTATTTTAGTTGATATTTGGGCATGTGTTCACACATAAGAAATCTGTATTTGGTATGTTTGTGTGTGTGTAAGTAAGATGACTTTCACAAACAAGCAAAAATACAGCACACACTCTAAAAGCCAAACTTCATCTCTAGCTTAGAGTCAAACACTCTGAACGTGTTGAGCTTTGAAATTTGGTCTATTTTTGTGTTCACATATCAGAGGCAGAGCAAGGTGGAAGGTAACGCAGCGTAGAGCCAAAATATAAAACATATGATAATAAACTTTGAAATGTACCTTACCTACTAATGGATCATAATATATATTTATAGTGTATATGTATTAGTACTATAAAATGAGCCATTCAACAGAGCTTCTTTACTATTGACTTTACTTAATAAAATACCCCTTATGGGTTCTTATAGAGGTTGATTGCACCTCCTTAACGACATATTGATTAATAATTCAGTGTTTAGATCAGTAATCCTTAAGAAACAACAACAAAAAACTCACTGTAAACTGAATAATTGTCCTGTCGACCCACAAGGCTTAGAGCCACAGCTTTTTCTCTCTCTGCTTCAGGCAGAACAAGAATGCTATTAAGTAGGTCTCTAATGAGATTAGCTTCTCTGCTAAACCACCAAACACAAGTTACAGTTACATCAGCAATGCTGCACAAATTATTGTATAAAAAAGGTCAGATAAAAGTCCAAAGTTTTGCATCACAAACACACTAAACTTAGACGAGTTGCGGCTCTGTGTGGTTGAAAGTCTCATTACACATGAAACAGAAACTGTAGCTAATGACTGGCAATTAGAGAAAAGTTCATTAAAAACTTTGAGAGCTGCAGATTGAAATGAGGTTGAACACGCTCAGTCATCTGATCCAGACACGCTGAATATGGCTCGTCATTCATATTTGCGTTGTGTGTCTAGTGTCTGTTGTCATGTATTTGTCAGTTTGTGTCTCTTAGCAGTTTGTTGTTGTTTTTCAGTCAGTCTCCAACTCCTCACCTTTTTAGTTGTTTTGGTAGTTGTTTAGCTTTGATTTGTAGTCAATCTTTATGTTTGAAGTCTTTTTTTTTTTATCACTGTTTAATATATCTGTGGTGGTTTTGTGGGGATTTTCTCTCTGTGTCCAATTGACTATATAACAAGTATTAAAAAAAAAAAAACCTTAAAGGGATAGTTCACCCAAAATTCAAATTTCACTCATTATCTACTCACCCTCATGCCGACTAAGAGCTGTGAGAATTTTCAGAGTCCTCCGTGCCTTCTCTGAGTTATTGGGGGGGGGTCACACAGGAAGAGCAGTGAACTGAGACACTGGGAGCTTCCACTACAAACAAGCTTAAAATATAGACTTATTTAATTTTTTTCGGAACAATTTCTCATGTCGGGGCTTCAATACAAGAGGGACATTACAGACGAGCATTACGGAGGTATTTGGATGTTTTTTGGTGTGTCTTTTTGGACGAAGAAAGTTGGTATCCATTGACAACCATTATGCACGGACTCCCCCGTAACTCAGAGAAGGAACGGAGGACTCTCACAGCTCTTAGTTGACATGAGGGTGAATAGATAATGAGTGAAATTTGAATTTTGGGTGAACTATCACTTTAAACTGAGTGTTTGGTTGAGGCATCTTTTGATCCCAGTGACTAAAGATACAGTCCTGAATCTTTAACACTGTTACTGCAAATCTAATCCTCAGAATCACAACAAATATTCAACCATGGATGTATTGATTCAACCTCTGCTGCACATGTTAAACTTGCACCAGTTCCTGATCCGAGAGGCTCTGGCTCCTTCTGGTGGTCAGAGGAGAAAGTGACCTCTGACCGACACTGATGAATGGACTGAACTGTTGTGAGCAGCAGTGCGCTCTCTCTCTCTCCCCCTCTGAGAGCAGGGCGTCAGTGTGTCAGCAGTCTGATCAGTGTGTGTTCACTGTGAGTGAGTGAGGAGCATCTCTGCGTGGAAACATAATATATGAGCTTCATGTGACATCATGACACTGTGAGCTCGTTGTTCTCTCTCTCTCTCACACACACACACACACACAGGAGATGGAGATGGCAGGCAGATGCTGCTGTGTGTGAGCATTAATAGTACTTGTAAGTACAATGTATTACAGCCTGGTGTGTGTGCACAGTGGTGCCTTGTCCACGTAGGAGGGCGTAATGTGTCCCATATTGTGCCAGTGTAACTTTATGTCATTATTACCAAGTGAGAAGGAAAGAGGAAACATGTCTTACCCTTCAAAACATGTGATAAACTTAACAAAAACAAACAAAACAAAAAAAAAGTCAGGTTATATTTATTTTTTACCTTAAAAAAAAAAGTAGGTTTCTCCCTGACATAAATGTATAACAAGCCTGTTAAACTGACATGAACCATGCACCGTCATGTTAAAAAATTATAAGTAGCCTATAAATTGAAAGATATTACATTTTTGTAATAAAAAATCAATTTCTGTATTTTAACATTTATTTATCTATGCATTTCAGCACTTTAAAACCAAAATCTTGAACTTTTGCCAACTTCCTGTGAAGTCGTCTAATCTTCCAAAATCTCACTCTGAATTACATAGAGATAAAAAAAAAAGTGATATAGATATATTTTCAATCTTAAAATACATAATTGGAATAGTCATCTTTAAATGGTATGGGTAATCAGCAGACACATCTTTGAACAGTCTCTGAGTAACTGACAGAAATACAAGTGCAACTTTTACAGCTGTCCTCCATCTCCTATGTATTATATTCATAGATACATTCTCATTTTTAATGCACATATTCTTTATAATGCTAAATTAGTCCCTAAGTGAACAGTCAGCATCAATTCACATGTGTCCTCAGGTGTGTTTGCTTCACCTTCCTCAGCTATATAGCTCTAGTCTCATTGTCTTCTGTCTCCGCACACATGATCCTGAGATCAGTTTGAACTTGTCCTGCTGCAGAATGGATTTGGCACCAATCAGATGCCTCCCTGATGCATATGTACACAGTACTGTACAATGTGTGACAGAGGAATACATGTCTTGTTAAATCTGTGTGTGACAAAAGTTTATTTGTGTGTATCCCACATTAACAAACAGACTAATCCGGTATCGTTAAACAGGTCAGATTATCCTGAAGAGTGTTAAGATATGTGAGAAATGTTTCCAACTGCCAACATTCCTCAACCGGATTGTTCCCAGAATGCATCAGGGGCCACCAATACAGAATGACCCGTAAAGCAGATGCAAGTATTTTAGTAGGAGGCTGCGAGTCCTCTGCTGGCAGGCGCTTAATGCAATATGTGCCCGTAAGATGAAGTCACAAACATTGCAACTGTAGTCGACTCCCACTCGCCGGGCAGCACAGACGGGGCATTATGTGGACGAGTACCAGCTGGTACCACGGGCTCCTCATCCTCCTTGGGACTTCATTTGCTGGTGCCTCTGAAATCAGGAGATGGAACTGAAATTGAAGAGCAAACCTGTGAACGGGCTCCTTGGATGCATCGTCGTCTTCTGCTTTTGTACAGTGTGTGTGGCTCAAAGACGTGAGTAGTGCTCTGATTTATGCCGAGGGGCAGGAAGGCAGCAGTGGCTGTTGATGAGGCTGCAGAGTGTGGTAGAGAGGGCAGTGACTGAGTTCAGTGCTTGGTCCTTTAAAGTAGTGGTACCCAAGCCTTTTGGCTCCTAGGACCTGAAAATGAAGTTGACTATGATGCTCAGTTTTGTCAGAAGTTTTAATTCAGCTCTGTGTTTTAACATTGAGCTAATGGTCAGGAATGGTGTTGTACTGGACTGTGATATAATCAAAGGTGTTCCTAATACACTGGACCTCTCATTTAGCCTGTGTGAACTGGAAGGACAAAATATTCCTCTCATTTCAATCATCTGCAATAATCGTATATTTAGACGTACACATTTGTGGTGCAGGCCTCTACATTTTAGACAAGTTTAATTTGGAGGATTTTGTGTCTTCTAAAATTAGATTTATAAAACCTGTTGTTATGAAGTTTTATTTAAGGGCAGATGTAATTTTTTTCTCATTGGCCAATGAGTGCTGTTCATGTTGTCGTGAAACTCATGTGGCTAAAACTACTCATACACAAATGTGTTTTGTGTGACACAAAGTTGTAATTCTTATCCTCTCCACACTCAACAGGCAGTGGCTGAGTGAAAATACAGTTGTTGTTGTTTTTATCAGCCTCTGTGCCTGTGAGGCTGCAGCCTGTTTGTGTTTGAGACACATCATTGATCCTATTTGTTGTTCGGTGGTGATGTTTCCTGTTATTGACACAGGCCTCTGTATTTACACTGGTACACCTGCAGGACTCTTGTGGGGCCATATTTGGCCCACTGGCCACTGTTTTACCATTTTTGACCCTGAGTGTTACCACAATAGATGGATTAGGCTATGAGACGTTACGAGACAAACGTGTTTGTGTCTCGTCTTTCATCTTTTCAAAATCTCTATGTATTGATTTACTTTTGCTTATTTATTTATTTATTTATTTATTATTTCTCTTAATTGTTTCATGTTGTTGTGTTCATGTTGCATATTGTCAGTTTGTGTCTATTGTGCTCTCTGATTGCGGTCTTTTTGCATCTCTTTGTATCTTGTTTTCCACATTGGTTACTTTGTTTCATGCATCTTCACAATCATTCGATCCACTTTTTGATATCTTGTTTACTGACAGAAGCAGTGTCAATCTCTACCCCAGTCCAGTTTTTGTGCTAAACTAAGATAAGCTAAGCTAAGCTAAAATAAGCTAAGCTAAGATAAGATAAGTAACCTGTAGAACAGACTGTGAACGAACATATTTTTCAAAATATTCCATTCCAATTTCCATCTTAGGCCATCTTACTAGACTAGTTATAGCTGCTTTTTTAAATTGCTCTCACATGGG
This sequence comes from Trachurus japonicus, assembly GCF_045865225.1. Taxonomy (NCBI): domain Eukaryota; kingdom Metazoa; phylum Chordata; class Actinopteri; order Carangiformes; family Carangidae; genus Trachurus; species Trachurus japonicus. The sequence continues at coordinate 31,989,084 of NC_140909.1, read as the reverse complement.
GCAGGTTGCTAAATGATGTTGTTGCATGCATTCAATTGTATGAAAGTGGCCATAAATTCATGCATTTTATTCTTCAACTTCAGTTGTTCCTGTGATTACGGAAATGGCTTTGTTGAGATGTTGTGAAAATGAAACTGTTGCTTTGGGTTTCCGCAAAAATGACCACAGACAGACAGCAATAAAAACAATTATCTAGGCATCCAACAGGTTGATCCAAGCAGGATGTTCTGCAGTTTACGGTTAAAGAGGATCAACAACAACATTTCGTTACCAACAAAGTCTGATTAACCTGTTGCCTTTCACCTGTCTCAGTTTGCACGGTGCCTCCTGGTCCTGTGTCCATCCAAGAAAACAACACTGCTGATGTCCAGCTGGTACAAATCCAGTCCGGCGGTGACGTGACACTGACAGTCTCAGTGAACCCAGATGACCTCTTCTACCTGAGAGGAAATGCCCTGATGGTGAAAAAAGGCCTGGACTTCGAGGTGATTTCTATTATCACATGTAACACAAGTAGCTAAGGCAGGAAAAACAGATGGTCATTCAATTTCCATAGTGGCTCTCAAAAGATCCACTTGGGGAGGCAGGCGTGACTTTGAAAGAATGACTAATGATTGGACAATAACCAACACATGTGCTTTAATATCTGCAATTAACTGCAGTAATTAAGCTTAATGTTTGCAAAACAAAACTCTTATATACAGGTTTTTGACTGGAAAACAAAAAAGGTGCTTATTTACCCAGAGAAACAGAATTTAACAAGAGTTGTGAAGCCCTGGGCCGTTTAACTTAAAATAATTTTAATTATGCACAAGGTTTTTTTTTAATTGTATTATTTATTTATTTTACGTAGTATATTTTGATAACCAGGGTTCAAGTAAAGTCTTGAATGAGACTTTGACCCCCAAACATGTGCAACAACTTTTCAGAATCCTTTTCACCTGTAACTTTAAATTCTATAATATATTTGCCATATCTTATGTAAGAAGAAACTTGTACTACATAGACTCCCCTAAAGTGGACAATGCCATTTCATTACCTTGATGTTAGTTGAATGTCTCATGTCATTAGTTAAACAAGCAAGATACTGCAAGGACTGTAAGACTATTGAAACATGCACTGGTTCTGTGCTCCCTTTGCTCTGGAGAAAGTTTACCCCCCAGTTGTCATTTTATAATTCACATTTACCTTTGTGCTGACCCTTGATGCTGAGCAGATGTGGACTGCATCTTCTTCACCATCTTTTTTTTCTTCTCTCTCTTAGTCATTATCCAGTGCAGCTCTGGTGGTGTGGGTGCAGTGCAGCAAAGCTGGATTCAGATCTGTGAGTAAAATTACTCAAAACACAAATCACATGGTTTGTCAAGATAAAATACCATGCAGGCACTTCTAAAATTATTAATTTTGATTCAAAATCTGAATGCGGATTCAAACTGAATCGATCATGTTCCTGTTCTTCTCTGGTCCAGGTGAACGAGTCTGTTGAGGTCCTGGTTGAAAATGTGAACGATAACCCCCCAAACTTTGCACAGAACCACTATGTACTAGAAGTGAATGAGGTGAGAGGTGATGGGGTTTCACTTTAATTTTCCTACAGTTTTATAGTTGGTCTCTGGACACAAAGTTGACTCACAAAGTCTTGTCTCCTGCAGCTCACTGCGATCAACACCAGCGTTGGGCTAATAGAAGCTACAGACGTTGATTCAGAGCCGCTGTTTTATCGCCTGGAGTCTGCAGGAGTAAGTTTCTACTGTTACATTCAAGTGATGAGAGTCACTCCACTGAGTGGTTCTTTAATAAAACAGCAAGGTGCAGAGATTTAGGTTTACAGAACGTGTCGCTAAAAGACACTAATGAAAGTCAAGTTTCAGAGGTCTGATTTATATGTTTTCCTCTCTTTTGAAGATGATTTATTTTAGTCTGTTTGAGTTTCCCTTTTTTGGGTGTGATTGTATTTACATGTATCTGGTGAAATTTTTTTTTAACATTTTGTATTAAAAAACTGACTTGAAGTCAATTTAGGTGTGCAAAAATGATGAGATAAACCATTATCTGTGTCTGTTACTGCAGGATAAATATTTCCGCTTGGAGAACATCAACACTCCAAAGATTCTTGTGAAAAGCCTCTTAGACTATGATGTTGTGCAAAAGATCTCGCTGATTTTACATGTGCAGGTACAGTAATCATGACAAACACTAAGAAACTTCCAGGTATAGACGCTGCATCTCTCTGACCTTTGACCTGTGTATTGTGTCCCGTGTTGCAGGACACATTCAACGGTTCGGCCTCCAACGAGCCATTCTTCACCTCTGTTGCCACCATAACGGTTCACGTGAAGGACGTTGACAACCGACCACCGTGGTTTCAGCCGTGTCTGAGGACAAGCTTAGGAATCGCCAAACTGTGTGTAAGCAGCGGCTACAGAGGGAGAGTCAACCTGACAGAGAAAGAGGTGGGAGATGAGTCATACAAAGACAAATAAAAAGGATGACAAAGAGGTTGCCATGTGTCAAGAGCAGCTTCGGTACTGATGTGGTAAAAAGATGAAATATGTATATTCAGTTACTTGGGAGGTGGAGGTTATTCTCACTCTGCACTGCAAAAATTCAAAATCTTACCAAGAATATTTGTCTTATTTCTAGTCAAAATGTCATTTCTAGTCAAAATAAATCTAATTATACTTAAAATAAGAATCCTCACATTAAAAAGTAGCTTGTTTTTAGACACTTTTTACTTTTTTCAAGCAAATTTTCCACTTTAAATGAGTAGAAAAATCTGACAGTGGAGCAAGTTTTCTTATTACAAGCACACAAAATTTGCTTTGACTGGCAGATTTTTCTGCTTATTTCAATTGAAAATTTGTTTGAAACAAGTGAAAATTATCTAAAAACAAGTACATTTTTAGGTGATGAGTCTTATTTTAAGTGGAAGGAGATTAGTTTTGACTAGAAATGAGACATTTTGACAAGAAATAAGACAAATATTCTCAAAGATTTTGAGTTTTTGCAGTGTGCTAACAGATGGCGTAGAAATGTGTTGATGAATCATGAACTAACCCTGAAATGTGAAATGTGAAAGCTCATCAGAACAAAACAAAGTGCTGCAGGATACACGTGTGACAATCTGAATCCACAGGAAGGGCCGTTAGTGCTGGAGCCCGGGCCGGTGTTCGCAAAGGATGGAGACAAGAACCGAAGTGAGCAGATCAGCTACAGGATCCTCCGAGGTTTGACTTGAAGCATGGCCTCATTCACTTCCTGTAGTCACATTCACCATTCAACACGGTCACCAATGTTTTTCCTCCTCAGGGAACGAAGGAAACATTTTCCAGATTGATGAAGAAACAGGAAACATCACCATGGCTAAAGCCGCTGATATCGTCGGCCCCATAACGCTCACTGTTCTGGTAAAGTACAAACACTATGTTGTTCTGCACTGAGTCATCATTTTTCCATCGATATAGATGTAACTTTTTCATTTCAATCTGTCCAGGCATCTCAGGTGACCAACAGGGATCAGTTTGCGGTTACCCAGGTGACCATCGAGGTGATGAAGAAGAGCAGGAACCCTCCTCGTTTTGAGAAGGAGCGGTACGAAGGATTCATCTACAGCAACTCTGTCCCTGAGAGCATGATCCTCAGAGACCGGAGCACCAACCGGCCCTTCAGAGTCCGAGCCCGGGACGAGGACTTTGCCAGTGTGAGTGCTCTGTAGTTCTTTCCCTGAAAACACTCAGATCATTTTGACGCAATAGCTACCGTGCCCTAATTGGCTGGACACTATCAGTATTAGGTAAATCTGCAGAGGAATGCTACAAACTGGACAGCAGTTTAGTTATTGATACATAGCAAACATTAACAGCTGTTAACTAACCAGTCTTAAAGATATGTTTCATTCAAGTTCAGCATCAAAATGTACTCACCTAGAGCTGTCTAAAGAGATGAACACAACATAAGTGTCTCAGATCACCTTTCCAATAATATACTGTATATGGGAAAGTAGAATTAAGAGCTGTTGTATCATAAAGAAAAAGGTGGTTGTAGCTTTTATGAAGTGACGTTCCCAGTGAACCACCTGCTACTGGCAAGAAATTAGTTTCAAATTTAAAAATAAAAAATCCAAATAATCAGAATGTATTTACCTGAGCCCTTACAAAAGTCCCTACACAGTAAACCATAAGTCTACAGCTATGCTATACCCTTTTTTCCCCTTGGCTTCATGTGTGCTGATGTTTGCTGGCAATTTTGGCCTGGGTGCATCTTAAATTGTGTCTGGATCATGGGTGTATGAAGTATGAAGTATGAAAATACCCAAAACCTTTAAATAAATTCATTTTGTGTGCCAGGGTGTGAATCCAGATATGAAGTACGAGGTTCAGTACAGCAGCTACGTCAATGTGACCTCAGACGGTTTCATGATCCTGAAGAGAGTGGTGAAGACCGAGTCCTTCGCGCTTCAGGTGACTGATTTACATAAAACTAGGACTTAGAAAATAATCTCTGTTGCTTTGACTGACGCTTGTTTCAGTTTTCTGTGTTGTGACAGTGTTTTCCTGCCTGCAGCTCAGAGCGGTGGATACCACGACAGGGGAGTTTGGCACAGCAGCGCTCTCTGTTCAGGTCATACCTGGTGAGTTTCTCCCTGTGGCACTGGCCTCTTTCTGTGTCATGTTATTATTCTCCTCATCCACAACTAAGAGATATGGTTTGTTTGATTTTCTCATCAAACTAAAATATGATCTCAAACCTTGAAACCAGCATCTAAAGGCAGGATTCAGTCCACAGACCATCACAACACACATATATTAATGGAAAATCCAGTCTGATAAATATTAACCAGTTCATGCGCATGTTTTTATTTTCCTTTCACTTCTAAGTCACTGATCCTTATTCTCTGCAGCCGTGGCCACCCCCTCTCCCTCAAACATCGGCTACCGTCCGGGCGACATGGCTCTCCTGGGCCTGATCATGGCGGCCGTGCTGGTCCTCTGCTTCATTGTCATTGGCTTCTTGATTTCCCGCTTGTGGAAAGGAAACGCCAGCATGGACAAAATATGTGAGGTCAGTACGTTTGCTTCTTTGAGGTTTCGTCATTCACGTTTTGAGTTATAAAAACTCAACTGCCCATATCGTTTTGGGAAATAAACTTATTTCTCCTTGCTGAAAGTCACATGAGAACCCTGATACTTGTGTGTATGTCTATGGAGGTTGAACCACTAATAGTGCAATCTGTGTCAGTTGAAGCAGCAGGGATATAATGACACAGATATGTGATTTTAGATCTACTTAGCCTAACTATATTTGACAAAGAACTTCACAATTGTTTGTTTGCATTTCTTTTTGCCAGTTCTTTAACTTTCTGCCAAGCCAGGCTTGCTGCTCTTTCTCCAGTCTTAATGCTAAGTGAAGCTAATCACCTCCACAATTAAAGCAGAAGTAAGCGGAATATTTGTGTTAATATGTCTTAAATAGTTATATCGTGTTTGGTCTGAAACACGGGTCTGTCAGTCACTCTGCTCTGCTGTAAACCAAGGAGAAAACTTTCCTTGTATCCTACAACCTTTATCCAATGAGGAGAGAGAACGGCATAAAGGGGCGGTCCTCTCTGTGTGTGCAGCCAATGGATGTGCGTGAATGTGGTGACGTAGGGACGAGGGCGGGGACTGCTAACTCCATCTGCTGACAGAAAGTTAGCCAAAACGACCGGATCGCTTACTTCTGCTTTAACTGAATGAAATGAATGTGGCACATCTTCACATCAAACTCTGTGAATATATGAATCTGCAGATTTCGGCAAACTAGTGTGAAGGTTAAATCAAATGAAGATTTACAAATTTAAGCAAAATCCCTGAAGTCAAAAGTTTAAATGAGGTATAAAGCAACAGTGCATCAAGTCAAAGGAAGTGAGAGTGAAACTCCACTTTGAAACTGGTAAGAGGAAGTGAGAGAAAGTCTGTGAACAATCTCAAAGTCATTCAGATATTTCTGAATGATAAAGAAACATGAGCTGCCAACATTACTGCAGTGACAGAGTCTGTGAAACTGGGGGCTTCCCTCTGAAACCATGAGTGTCCTCAGTGTGATGAGGGACACAATGACACCTCCATACTGTAATAACTCTGACGTCAGAGACGGACTCAGCTGTTAGATGCCTTCATGTGCGACGCTCCTCCTGTGTGGCTGCCATGAATATTTATCAGCTGAAATCCACAGAAGGGCTCTGTGTTAAAACAGAACAAATGGACCTAGCTCACTCTCGGGAACCACGGTGACATCTGTAACATTCAACAATGCCTCAATATCCTCCATGTTTCATTAACTTCTGTATTGATAATGAGGGGCCTCTCTCCTGCCTGTATAGTGCCTGGGGCCATGTTTGAAGTCCGACCAGCCCCGGTCCGGCCACAGGGACTCGCTGCAGTACACCAACGACGGCTTCCAGAACGAGGGGGGGGACCACGGCCGAGGGGGTTCCCGGCGCTGGAACAACGCTCTGCCCAGACGGAGCACCTTCCCCCAGGGGCGCAGCCGCGTCATTCCCATGGAGAGACGCAGCCGCCACTGCTCCTCCTGCGGCGTCTACACCAACCACGTCCCCAAGGGAAGCCCCTCCGTGAGGACGGGCAGGAGGGGCAGAGGGGACGGGGACGAGTACAGCATGAGGTCCATCCTGACCAAGCAGAAGAGGAGGGAGGGCCAGAAGATGGTGTGGTTCAAGGAGAGCGAGGACTCCTCGGACATCGAGGTGGAGATTATCCCAGACACTGTGGGCCGGGTGGAGGAGGAGACTGAGGAGGAGCTGGAGGTGGAGATGGAGGGGGTGGTCAGAGACCCCGCCGCCCCGCTCAGAGAGTCCGACAGCGGGCAGGATAGCCAGAGCACGGGGTCCAGCGAGGAGCAGGAGCGTGGAAACAGCAGCTCGGAAAAGGAGAAGGGAGGCCAGGAGCAGGAGGGCTGACCTCAGAGGTCAGATGCAAACTCGAGTCAGAGAAAACTGAGCAGGACACTGTTTGTTTTCTTGGTCACTTTCTGGAGACTGCAGCCCACAGTAGAGGTGTCCCGGCATCTCTGGACCACCGGCAGACCTCAAGGACAGATTCAAGGATCCAAAAAGTTTCATGTTCCACTGTGAGTATCTCAGATTATTGTCTGAGGTCGTAACTACACACAACATTTAAAAACATTTACCTGGCCAGATATATAGAAATTAGTTATTCAAGATTTTTCTGTACCATTTGTACCGAGATGAATTAAAGGGATAGTTCACCCAAAATTCAAATTTCACTCATTATCTACTCACCCTCATGTCGACTAAGAGCTGTGAGAATTTTCAGAGTCCTCCGTGCCTTCTCTGAGTTACGTGGGGGTCCGCGCAGCAGTATTTGTCCATATAATGGTTGTCAATGGATACCAACTTTCTTCGTCCGAAAAGACACACCAAAAAACATCCAAATACCTCCATACTGCTCGTCTGTAATGTCCCTCTTGTATTGAAGCCCCGACATGAGAAATTGTTCCGCCGACACAGGAAGAGCAGTGAACTGAGACACTGGGAGCTTCCGCTACAAACAAGCTTGAAATATAGACTTATTCAATTTTTATTTTCGGAACAATTTCTCATGTCGGGGCTCCAATACAAGAGGGACATTACACACGAGCAGTATGAAGGTATTTGGATGTTTTTTGGTGTGTCTTTTTGGATGAAGAAAGTTGGTATCCATTGACAACCATTATATGGACAAATACTGCTGCGCGGACCCCCCGTAACTCAGAGAAGGCACGGAGGACTCTGAAGATTCTCACAGCTCTTAGTTGACATGAGGGTGAGTAGATAATGAGTGAAATTTGAATTTTGGGTGAACTATCCCTTTAACTCCAGTTCAGTAGAGAGCACAGCTACATCATAACCAGACTGTAAACACACACCCCCAGATTAATCTAGTAAGGAAACATACAAGTAAACAAATCAGTCATTTCACCATAGTTTACACTTCCCTCACACTGCAGCTGTGCTCAGGTTTGGGTCATTTCAAAATGTTGTTGTTGAACTTGTTTTAAAGTGCTGATGACAGACATGTTGTTGTCAGGGAGCTCCAGCTTCAAGTTTGACCTCTTAACCTGTAAAGACGAGCGGCCTGGTGGTAACATGTGTCCTGGCTCCAGAGGTTGTTTACAGTCAAGCAGCTCATGAGCAGTGTTGCAAATCAATAAGAAAGACCACATGGCACCATTTTCCAATAAGGCACAGTTTATAAAGGGTTTGCAGGGCAAGTTGTAACTAATTATCTTCACTATGTGTTAATCATGTGATTGCTCATTGTATAAAGTGTCGTGTGTATTAGTGTTGTTGCCAGTGGTTGCATAGCACAACTTCTTGTGCAGGCTCCTGGTTCAGAGCTGTGAAGAAGAATTGAATTGTGGGTATGAAACTCTTAAGTTTATTTAACAAATTGGTAGATCATGTATTGATGACTGTGTGAGTCTATACACACAAGTATTTCAGTGACTAGTATCAGCATCAACATTTGTGCAGCTCCATCTGTACCCAATGGCCTTTTTAGTAGTTCATAAATCTTTTATTAACACTTTATAGAGCTGTTATAATTCATGATCTAATGACTTTTAGGTTGCCAGGTGACAAATCTTTCTACTCCATCTTACTGTAAACAGCTTATGGCAGATTTGTGATTTTTATTATTAGTAGAAATAAAAGTAACTCGACTTTTGTTGGTGGTCATTGCTTAATGGTTTTTATAACAAGCTGTGCAGATGTAGCCTATGTAGTTTTAGCATTTTACCTGGTGAACACAGTGAGTGTTTTAATGACTGTAAAATACAGTCAAAACACACTCATGTATTATTATCATATTGATCATATGATCATTAATAAACCTGTTACAAAAGGTGCCTTATTAGAAAGTGGTAATGACTGAGTAATTGCAACATTGGAGTCACATCAGCGAGATGGCGTGTCACTTCATCAGCCAGAAACAGGATTTCCTATTTGGTTTAGATGTGTGTTTGTTTGTTTATAAATAGTTCTTCAATTTCCAAGAAACTGACTTTGTCACAGGAAACAGAGTTGACACGTATGTCAGCAGGTTTCCTCTGGTTTTCAAACCTCCAGTCAGATCAAGACAAACTGAGGGGCTGGAGGCTGAGGAGAGATGCTGTAGAGCTGTCATGGTTTCTGTCTCTCCCACTCTGCACATGTTCTCTACAAGCTTTACTAAACTGAACCAGCTGTGCCTGGATTTCATGGTGGAAAAAAAATATGTGAAGAGAAACTTTTATCTACTGAGTACTAAACAGCTGAAAGGACTTTTTTTATGTGGACTGTATTTTATTGAGCATGTTCGGTAAAATAACAACTTTCGTGGATAAATCTGTGGTTAATGTGTAGTTGACTTTTTGTACATTGATGTAGAGTTGTGTGAGGGAATAATAAAGTTTGAGTCTAGGGATGGCCTGGCTGGTTGAAGATTCATTTTTCCTGCAGTTTCACATCAGGCACCTGATCTAACTGAACATCTAACACAACAAAGTGAAACCAGATTATGTTTTAAAAATGTTTATTGAGGCCAATCACATTAAGATACATCACAAACTCAGTAGTAGAGGTCCAACATCCTCTTAAAACTCCAATTAAAAGTGTTAAATCCCTGATTAAAAAAAAAAAAAACGTTTGAAAAGGGCAGTACCAACACACAACACAATCAACTGATCCCTGATCATATAACCTGTCACACAGGATCAACTCTCCAGTCTGGTTCACGCACACTGCTGGAAATCAGTGCATTTATGCTCTACACAAAGTCTATTGCTAAATACTGTTTGATTGCAAAGCAACAGAAAACGTGCAGCTCAGGTTTTTGTCTCCTGGACTCCTGTTCATTCGGTGGAATTTTTTTTTTCTTTAGCTTAGCACATGAACGTGTTGCTTCAGTGCCTGATGCGACTACTTGGACTTGGCAAAGCCAACTCTGTTGTTCTCTCGGTCAAAGACGGTGTAGTACTGGCCAATGAATACGTCTCCCAGAATCCACAGGGGTCCAGCGGGGGCGGGAATGTCCAGACCCATGAAGCCACTCAGACAAATGGTCTTTCCACCCTGACTCTCCTGGATGAGGGAGACAGAGAGACAGAGAGAGAGAGAGAGAGAGTGGTGAGGCTGCTGTCACACTTTAATGGCAGAAATGAAGTAAAAATGAGAAAAACAATCGAGCACATGAATGTGTGTAATCACTGCTCAGACGACACACCAGCCTCCTCGTGGCTGTGCCAAACCAAACAAGTGCAGCTTTGTTTGTTTGTCATGACGCAACATTCAGTCACAGTGTTGTATTGTTACTGCTGGAGCTGCCTCGGAGTCGCCCTCTGCTGGACTACACACACACCCCATCTGCTGCACGCCGTCTCTCACCTTAAGGACGTACTGCTCTCCGGTCAGACTGTAGCTCTGTCCACCCACGGTGAAGGTGATGACTGGCAGCGATGGGACCTTGTCGCAGTTGATCATGTACTGAAACACAACCAGCATCACCTCAGCACACATGAATCAACAGAAACATGAAGGTACTGAACTAAATTCACTTTGTGGCAGTCTAATATGATTCTACTGTGACGTGAGCAACAGATCAATATATGACAAAAAGAGAAAAACTACAGTTAATAAAAAAAAAAGTACAGTTTAATATTAGAAAAATTCAACCCATGAAATCTTAACTCGTAATTCCTGAAGAGAGAAACTGAGCAAGTTTAATAATATTCATCATCAGTTAATTGGAGAATTCTTTTTGTAATTGATTAATCACTCTCAGTCTATGAAGGAAGTAAAGTAAAAGACAATATCAAACTGCATGATTTGTTTAACAGCTGTGCTACAACCAACATTTTTTTGCATCAAACAAATGAGCTAATTGAGGTAAAAGAGTTATAATGTTTTTAGGAGCTAAGGTCCAGTGGTTTTTGAGCAGATTTCTCCTGGTTAAAAAAAAAGAAAGATTTGCTACATGTTTAACCAATTCAGGTTTTCTTGTTAATCAGAGTGGGAAAAAAAATCTTAAATCTTTGATGTGAAAAATTAGACATTTGTATGCCACATAGACCACATTGAGAGGGGATAAATTGTCTCACCTGTCCCTGGATGAGGGGAATGGCTCCAATGGCTTTCTGCAGGGCCTTCACCTCAGCAGAGGGGCCGGTGATCAGAGACGTCCCGGTGTCTACGATGGCCTCGCAGCCGGACTTACAGAGGGTCAGCTGGGTGCCCACTGCCATCCTGTACACACACACACACACACACACACACACACACACACACACACACACACACACACACATACATGTTTCACCTCAAAGTACAATAACAGCATCAGGCCCCGTTGCCAAGGAGAGTTAGAAATTACACACACACAATAAAAGAAGCCACTGCAATTACAGCTGACTCATCTGTTGATTATTTTCCATTAACTGTTTCATCTAATTGGAAGAAAAACACAGTTTATGTTACTATGACTGTTTGTTCCTCTCAGAGCTGTGGTCTGCTGACACCACAGTGTGATAGACCGATGATAACACCATCACAATCCGTGTGTGTTGTATCTGAGCACTCACTGGTCCATGCGGATCTGCCAGTAGGCCTGGCGGGTGACGTTGACGTAGTTGAAGTCACCGGTGTAGTATTTGGGGTCGGTTCCTCCCAGCAGCAGCTCGCCGCCAGGCGCAGTGTCAGGGTTCCTGGGAGGAGAAAAAACATGAAGTCAAACCCGACAGTTACTACATATACTTGGTACATATACTTTGGTTTTGAAGACATTTTAAAAATAAGCATTTATGAAACCGCAGTACTGAGGAGTTTTGTTTGAACCGAGAACATTTGCTGCTTCAGGAAGTATTTCTGCTTCTATTTATGTTATTTGGGTCAACCAGCTCTTTAAAAAGGCACCACAGTTTTTCCAATTGAGCAACCGTTTTATTCAGCTCGTCAGACTATTACCAGCCTTCACACGCTTCATTTGCAGAGTTAAGCAACCATTAAAGCTGCAGATAGAGAGGAAACTGAGTCCTGCTTTTAGAAAATCCTTAAAAATTACACAATTATTAGTTAAAATATGAAGAAATGTATTCAAAACACAAAATCTAGTTGTCACATGTTTTCATATGTGTGAGAATGATCCATCTGCCCACACACACACACACTTATCTTCCATTATCAGCTGCAGTCACAGACAGAGCAGTGTTTTCTGTTTGTCACTGTGATAGCAGCATGTACGGTGGCCCTGAGAGCTCAATACACTGCAACTAAAGAAAACAAATACAGATACACAGATGCAATGCATACTCAATGCCCAGTTGTGACTTTTTTCTTTGGCTATTTTTCACTTTAATTCTGACGGAGGGAGCAAAGAGCAAGAGAGAGAGGAAAGACAAGGGGGAGAGGGAGAGAGTGTGATGTGTGGCCGTCAGGGGTTGTTCAGCTCCTGTAGTGGTTCTCCATCTGCAGTCTCACCTGTTCAGGTAGAAGGAGAAGACGTTCTTCTCCACCTTCTTCTGGCTCATGATGTTGTCAAAGACTGGCGCCACCCCGTCCACAGAGATGCGGGGGTAAGCCATGCCCAGGATCCCGTCGAACTTGGCTGCAATGAAAGCGATGCCCGGCTGCTTGATGGCCTCTCCGAAAACCTGCTTCTCCACTTGAATGTCTCCAATCTAGAAAAAGGAATAAAAATAAAAACTTATTAAGAGGATTTCACGTGACTAGAGAACTTTCCTGTGATGGTGCCGGCGTGTGAGGCGAGCTTACAGAGCACGTGTCCTGGCTGAGGTAGCCCGACAAACTGCCAGAGCCATACTGGATGGAGAAGGAGGTGCCGTTCTTCACGTACGTGCTGGACTTGGCAGAGTTATATTTGTGGTGCAGCACTGAGAAAAGTGGAGTTTGATACTCAATGTAAGTCAGACCGCTGTGACATTTCACAGACAAAGTGCAATACAGAAATATTATGAACAGCAGAGCACAGAGGGAGACATTCAGACTCACAGCAGGCAATGTCTAAGAGGGAGCAGTGAACGGAGGGAACCCACAGGTTGGAGGAACCCGTGTCAAACACCACACTGAAGGTCTGAGGAGGACTGCCCAGGGTAATATCACCATAATACTGAGCCTGGTGGGAAGAAAAAAATAAAAACATGCTTATTATATTATTACAATCAAACATAACAGAGATTTAACTGGTGTTTGCAGGACTAAAAGAATCTGATCTTTAAAAAGCCACCAGTAATAATTCTGCAGCTAATCTCAAGCAGGAAAATACTAGTAATCCCCTCAAGGCAGGGAAGTGAGAGGGTCTAATGATGAAAACAACCCCCATTTTTATTATTTCTTTATTTCTATTTACTTATGTAGTATTTGTATTATTATTTTATTGTGTTTTTAAGTTCCTTTCTGTCTAGTTATTTATATTTATTTGTTTTATTGTTATGTCTTGGTGGTGATTTGATGCACATGGGTTCTGCATGGTATGGGGCAGAAGTTTTGAGTCCCAGTGGTTATATGTTTGTGTTATTATTATGTCTGGAAATAAATAAAGATATAGTTGGAAAAAAGAACAAAAAAAACAACAACATCACTCCATGTATCTGTGAACAAAGCATCCACACCAGCGAGTCAGTGGGTTATTGTCACTGAGGCCTCTCAGCTGTCAGTGTCAGCAAATGTCATTAGGACACAGGTCACATAGTGATCGAGTCGTGTCAATAAATCAGCTGCTGCTGAACAATCACACTGAACAAACAAAAAAAGTTACTGCATCAATTCAACAACTGAAACGTCACATGACTTGAGGGTTTGAATCAAAACCTTCATTGCTCAATAAGATTTAAGAGTTTCTGTTGAGTCATTTAGGCCTCAAAGAGGTTTCCCCTTTCTCAGCATAATGCAGAAATGAAACGACCCATTCAATCCAATAATAGAAGATATGAAGTAGTCCGTTTCTGTTTCTGCTCATGATTTGGTTTATGCAGGTTCTGAATGGTCAGTCTCTGTAAATACTCAAATGTTGCACTTTAAAATAATGAAAATATATGATTAAATGTTATTTTATAATAAACAATGGAAGAATATAATCTACAGTGGAAAATGAAATGCCTTGGACTCATCAAGAAACTGATTTCAATGCTTTTTAAAGACTTGTCCAGCCCTGAACACCAACAGTAGCTCCAGAGAAGATTACTACATGCGTCTGATCCATCTGAAAGGCTTCTCTTCTAACAATCACAAAAGGCTGACTAATCTCATTATTTTAGATAAACGGGTAATGACGCAATATGTGAAGTAAAACCGAGCACAAACAAACTAAATGTCTGTCAGCTGACCAGGGTAAAAAGGGGCTTCGATTGGGAAACAACACCGACTCAGCCATCACCTGGTGAAGGTTCCCTCTCTGTCAGTCTCACAGCTACATATTAACACATTAACCTTCACAAGGATGAATCAGCCTTTTTCCAAACAGCAGATTTACTTGTCATAACAGGCAAGTCTGGTTTTCCATTCAGCTGGGTGGATTTACAGAGGGAGGCCGACACAGCCACAACAGAAAAGGGCCTTTGTTGTGGCCTTTCCACAGCTTCTTAGCTTCTGCATGGTGCATTAGGGAAAGTGAAGACTTCAGGCGCCACAGGTCAGTGGTTTGGGGCGATACTTACGTCCAGGTAGTTCTTCAGGGTCTCTGGAGTGGGTGCATTACTGGCGGGGAAGCCAAAGTTGTACTTAAGGGAGTGTTTGCCAGACACAAGATCCTCAATTTTACTCCCCGAGTCCGTCAACTCACTTCTGATGGAACGGAATTTCTTTAAGGGGATTCTGGATGAGAGAGAAAAGAGTCGAGATGATCAATTAGTATTTTCTTTAATCAGCACCCACAACATCTGATTTTATTTGACAACATTAAAGAACAAATGCAGAGAAAAGTCAGTCTGATCACGAGGCCGATTCATTTGTGAAAACACCAACAGGCTGGTGGCCTGACAAGTAATGGCTGACCCACTTCTGAGCCCTTATCTGGACTGATACGGTTTAGTATGTTGCAATACAAGTGCTGCAGATAATGCAGCAATGCATGTTACCAAAACCTCACCCATTTGTCAACACAACGTCCCCTTTAAGTCGATATTTCTGTATATATACACACAGTATATATGACATAACAATTTGAGCTGTAATAAGTTCATGAGGGGTCAAATAACTGCACACTTTCCCCCTGGGGGCAATAGATATTAAACTAAAAGCAAACTCTAATGAAACCCAACCATTTACACAGTTGTCATAATGTTGATGTTATTAACTTTAGTGTGTACATTTTCACAGAGCAAAGGCTGTGGGAATCAAACATGTGAGCGGAACGACTGATGGCGACACCCTGCAGCCCTGTGGCTTTTGAAAAGCAAACTATTGAGAGTCTGTTACCACAAACTGAGTTGAAGCTTCTTTTTATTTTCAGCACAGCCCATAAACTTCACAATCACAACAACTGCTGCAGCACAGACCATCAGTTCATCTGTCACAGACTTTTGTTGATTCTGTCAAGAGAAAATCTGAAGTATAAAGACCTCAGCAGCACAAATGACCCTCAACAAGTTTAAACAAGAGTCCTGAGAAACTTAATCTATCACAGAGTAACACGCACTGTCCGTCTTCATCTTAACTCTGTCTTAAATCAAAGAGACAACTTCACTTCAGGGACGCACTCATGGTCTAATTTTGTAATTCAACCGTTTCATTCAATTGTAAACACCTCAAGCAGCTCAAGGCGAGATGCCAACACTTCATGTGCATGTTTTCTCCAGAAGTCCGGCTGCAGCATGTGGGTCTATTTAAAGATGGCACACAGCTCTTTGGCTCAGGAATAATAAACTTAGGTTGTAGGGGACAATATTAATATTTTTTGTCCATTCTCCATTATTCATCGTTTTGTCTATAAGATGCAAATCGAAAGGCAGGACATTGAAAATACTCATTTCATTCAATCAAATCTGAAAGATATACCGGTTTGGCATATGATCTAAAAAAGCAACAAAACCTCAAGTTTGAAAAACAGGATGAAGTGACTGGTTCAGCTTGAAAACTAAACAGAGAAAGTGATGAACTTCCTGCAGGGACAAAATGTTCTGATCACTAACCAGTAAGAAGTAACAATGTTTGATGGATATTTTACCAGGGTGAGTGGATAACGTGTGAATAATATATAGGCTACATCAGAATGAAGGTTCTGTGTTTCTGACTGAGTGAGAGTTGCAAAGAGCAACTATCTGAGGTGTGAAAAGGCCTTGCCTTGCTTTGAATTATCACCCTCACCCAGGTAACGTCACAACTTACCACACTGCAAAAGCTTCACAAAGAAACAAACTGCGCCGTGTTTCTTTTCACACCACAGACTGGTCTCAGCAGTGTTTTTGAACTGTTTCAAAGGATAAATGTTAAAATGAGAACTGATCCACCCGCATCAAGAACAGCTTCCAGGAAACTGGAATAACTAGTCAACTTTGTGTGTAGGCTACATCCCGTACTAATGTTCTTTATCACTGATGACACATTTCATACTCATAATCAGCTCTGCATCACGTGGTTTTATGAACTTCCTGACAGACAAGACGAAACAAAGACATCATCTCCTGATATTCATTTATGAGTCTCTACTGTTGAAGTTGCCAAACAAACTCCCAGGTCTTATAATATTTAAACCTTATCACCACAGTACACAATCCAGTTACTACCTTAGATGTTCGGTTGAGCTGGTGCCAGGTACTTTGCAGCTTTTTAACTGGATGAAATACAAACAGTCATGCCTCCTTTTTCTCACAAAATAAAATGGATTTGTAAATTAAAAAAAAAAAATAATAATAATAATAATAATAATAATAATAATAATAATAATAATAATTATTATATATATATATATATATATATATATATATATATATATATATATATTTGTTGTACCAAAACCCATCTCAATGTAGGTTTATTTCTCATCTCTTTAGTTGGAACAGGACATACTGGTAGAGGTTCAAGATCTTTCCTCTGATTGGCTGAGCATTTCCTGAGCTTACAGATTGTAGCCTGCAAATATAGCTTAGGTGAAACATACCAGTAAATGCAAATGACAACGGTCAGTCAGAGATCAAATGAGCTTAACAGATCAAATTCTTAGTAAAACACTCAGTTACTTCAGAATAATCTACTTTATCCTCTGGTCTAACAGGCCCCTGCCTGAGGAGGTTGTGCAATCTTTTTTTTTTTAGTTTCCTCTCTTGCAGTTTGCTAGATTATTGACTGATTGGTTTTGCATTATTAAATACAAGCTAAAACAACCACAATGGGCAGTGGATCCAGGTAGCCCATGCACAGTGGTGACATCACAAGGTTGAGGAAGTCCTGATAGCTCGTTTTAAAGCTCAGTTAATGAATACAGGCATAGCTCCATTCATTGAGCACTTCACATACTTTCACGGTATTTACACCTCGACATAAACAAGACATAGACATTGAAATCTAATTTTCTAATGTTACCATATGTGACCTTTAAGATTTTTAAAACTTCGCTGTAGTTGTTGCAGAGGTTGTGACATAAACATGTCGGTCCCTGCAGTGTTAAGATGATGTCACAAGACCAGACAAAGAGCAGATCGTCATGCACAGAGGAGATGACCGAGGGATTAAACCGTGTAATGTTTCCTCTCCCGGTGTAAACATGAGGCGGTAGTAGCTGTTAGCTTCCACCTCGGGGCTCCTGTGTGTGTAACCGGGACCGTCTAATGTCGGTTTGCGTTAGGTAAGGTTGTGTAACAGCTAGCATTAGTTCACAGCTCTCTCTCTCTCTCTCTCTCACACACAAACTCAGCATTTTGTTTCTCACCGGACCAGAGCGTCTCCTCCGAGCGTCAGGGCTAACGCCGCGAAAACGAGCAGGACTACACTCCTCATTGTGTCGGCTGAACCGTTAAACCATGGACCACGTCGATGACCGCGCACTTTTAGCTGTTGTCTACAAAACAACCGACTTTTATCAGCTGACTCTGGCGGAGTCAGCGTCACGTGAGGCCCCGCCGCCCTGCCGCCTGTGACGTCACTACCGGTGGATTTAGATCATGGCGAGGATCCGGAGTGAAGGAGAAATAATCTGAGAACTAATCTGAGAAGTGCATCAGTTTGGACATTAGGCCTAAATCAAATCCATTGTCATCAATGGAAAACAAATACAGCCATACGGAAACATATTCATGTAGGCTATGGGACCACCGAGATGGTGCCATATGTCACATATCTCATAACATAGGACCCATCATAAAAGCAGTTATAGTTATTCGTTAGTATAAATTTAAATGAGGAAAGAATTGACAGCTGAGCTTTGAAGATATGTGCTTTTTTAATTCTAATTTGCCTATTCAGTATTCTCTTGACATGTAGCCTATGCCTATAATTCCTGTTTGTGTTGTTTACCCAGCTCCATCAACTCCATCTTAAAAAACAAAACATAGGCTACACAAAAGCAATGTCGTGGTTAAACATGGGCTGTGAGGCAGGAAAATGTCCAAATGCTATAAAAACTAGGCCTACTTACCCACAAAATAGGCTACAGATAGCCTATCTCAGATTAAGTGTTGACCTGACAAAAAATTAATAGGGAAATCAAAATGATGACATATAGCCTACTGCTGAGTCAATAATGTGAGATAGGCTACTGCAAAGTATGAGAGAAAATAACTGACTTGGTATAATGTTGACTTTAAAAACTCAACTCAAAATAGTCCAAATGATGAAAAAAATGAAAAATGACACAGTCAATACAAATGATTTTTATGGTTTTTAAAAACAGCCGATTTATATTCTTTTCTTTGAATGAAGTCTCTGTTGGATCACAGTGAAATCAATGCGTCTCACATACAACAGTGATTTAATTAATTTATAAAAAAACAAAACAACTGGCAAACCCTCATCGGTTCTTGAGATTTAACCCTTATTAGTAGTTTAAGGTTGATAAATATTTCTGCGACATGTTTCCTGTAAATATGGTAAAATAATCAATTTAAGAAGGGGATTTGTTTACAACCTGGCAACTTGACAGCCATGGCTTAAACTGAACATTATTCTCATTTCCATATCTGACGTCATTTTTTTTCTTTCAACATTTCAAGGCAGAATTTGGCTTCAACAAATACTTTAATTCACCTCAGTCAGGTGGCTCAGTCTGTGGCTTTTTAACAAAAGTAGCTTTAACAAAAGTAGCAAAACCACATGTTAACTGGTGGTTGTTCTGTCCTGCAAGTCTAACCCATGACACAACATTTCCTCAACCTGCAAAACGGGTTGAGAAAGACAGAGAGCAACAGGAAGTTTTGGCCTCACAGCTTTCTATTCGCAGCCCAGCTGACACCCAATTATTAGGGTGTAAGTGAAATAGACGTTCGGAGTAGGCTACTTTTGTGACAAGTAGGCTCCTTTATGTAGCCTATTGGTTTACTGGTGTTTTTTCACAGTTGGAAACTTTCCACTTTTCCATCAGGTGGATAAACCAGGAGCAAGCTATTTTTTCATGTCATCATAACAGAACAGAGAGCCTCCATCCAGCGATCATACGCAGTGTGACTAAGGCCTATTGAAATGCTATGGGTCAGTACTGGTTTACAGAAGTGTGTGTATCACATGGTGGTGCAGTGGTGGTGCTGATGAGGCCTTTTCATGCCACTGTCACATGTTTCATTATCGTGCCGCTGCACAGAAAATAAATGAGTCATGATTGAGAGTGACAAACTCCCTTAAAACAGACACATTGGGATAAGAGCCACTGTAACTTCCTGTTTTTACTGTAGGCTGATTAACCAACAAAATCCACTTCCTGTAAAAGTATAGCACTTTAACTGTAGATTTCACTCAGCTGCATCTTCACCATTAAAACCACCACTGATGAATAAACTCTCAGCGGCTGTGATATGGTGAAGCCAGCTGGGATTATTTTGGTGCCATGTAATTGCGAGGACTGAACAGCGAGTGGCTGCCTCGTCCCACACATTGGAGATCAGCACCTAGGCACCACAGCTGGTGCACACTCTGCTCCTCTCTCTTGTAAAACACACACACACACACAAAAAGAAAAACCTCAGGGGGAAGCTAAGATCACAATTACAAACAGACTCTTAACAGCATGGTGTCTGTTGATAATTTCAGTTTCTACAGTTTAAAGTCTGGCAGCAAGACAGGTTGAAGAAGATGCTGAGAGTTTATGAATTCAAAAGAAAAATGAAAATGTCACATACAATATCTCACCTTAACATTTATCCTGTGAAAAAAGAAAATAGTCTGACACTTCCAGCGGCTATGGTTCCTAACCTGACGTATGAAATCTGCCATGACTGACTTTTCCAGATAGGCTAATGGCTCTCTGGACCAGCTGCAGCACAACTGAGCTACAGATGATGAAATCTCTGTTGCATCAAATATCAGAAAGGCCGTAGATTCAAAGTGTGATCTCCAATTTCTTGAACATTAAACAGAATATACTCTTTATTCAAGTGACAAGGTTATAGACCAGAGTGAACAAATGTTGTCTGGCACATCTGTGATGATTAGATGGTCAGTCCATCAGTCAGCAGAAAATTAACCAGCAGCTCCTTTGATCATTAATCATTTCAGCCATTTTTCTTCAGTTTCAGCCTCTCGGGTGTCACAGTTTGCCGTTTGCCCTGAGATTAAATGAAAATGTGAAGTTTTAGACAAGTGAAGACATCGCAATCATAGAGTATTGAGAAATTGAGAAAATAATCAGTAGATTGATAAATAATGTATCCAGTTAGTTGGAGCTGCGCTGTCTTGTATTGATCAGTATCAGTCCTCTACTCTTCTCCCATTCAGCTCAGTTATATCTGCAATACTTGAGCATACAAATAAGGACCAAGCATTTTTATACCTCCATCTATTCATGAATTATTTAAAAAGGAAATGTCTGCTTAGCGCTGCCCTCCACTCTTATCAGTTCATCAGCAGATGAAAGTCAGCAACAAAACCTTCAGTTAGCCTGAGTTTCACTGCAAAGACGCACAAGCCTTAAAGGTGCTGTTCAGCAATTTTGCTTTCTTGTTGGGTTTGATGAGACGATTGATACTAATAAATTCTCTTTCTCTAAATTAAGTCTGGAGGTGGAGGCAGTTAGCTTAGCATGAAGACTGGGAGCAGAGGTAAACAGCCACTCGTTTGTTTGTGGGCTTTCATGAGCCAGAGGGACAAATACGCAAATTGAGATGCTCAAATCCTTCCTCGTTTTATTACAAATTCCCATGTAATTGTCATCAGGTGGATGATTGAGAGAAAATGTCCCATTAAAGCTGCACCTGTATCATTTTATTCATGTTATAATGAAACAGAGACCTCACAAGTAGGACCCAGTATATTCTTGCACTTACTGCCATGGTTTACTCTTAATACCCAGTGTGACTAGGCCTATTAAAAATGTAGAACGATATGAGTCAGCCGGCTTCACAGCAGTGTATGTGTCACATTTTAGTGCAGTTGTGGTGTTGGTGAGGCTGTTTAAGGACGGTCATGTTTTGATATCCTGCAACTCTAAGAACCTAAAACTTACTGAGTCATGTTTAAGAGTGACAGATGCACCTTGAGAAACATCAAGATAAGAGGCATTTCAGTGATATGCAGGATCACTTCCTGTGTTTTTGGCTCAGCCACCGCCTGAAATCTGTTTTCTAAAAACATCCAGTGCCATCTTTCCCATCAAACCTCAGCTGTCATTTAATTATAATTCCACGCTGCTGCATCTTGAGGTCAAATTTCTACTTTGCATGTATCACCCGGTGATGATGATTGACTTGTTGAAGTTGAGATGTTATTTTGCCGGATACATAGCAGCTGTGACTGTCAAAGTTTAGTAGTATAACTGAAAAATCGCTGCTTTGCTCCACAGCAACAAACACTCTCACAGGTGCTTCATATTCAGTGGCTTTTACTGGTGGCAGTGCAGGTCAGTGCGTGCGTGGTACAGATTGAAATATCTGAAGAGGATGAAAGTGATCTTTTGATATTTTTTTTTTCTATTTATTTATTGATTGATATTTGAAGCCTAGTACAGTGTGGAGTGACAGGAAATGCAGGGACATATAAGGAGAACAACATGCAACACAGGGTTCAGTTTCCTGGGAGTCAAACTGACGATGTACACATTTGATTTGCGAACCAATATAAACCTGTATCTTGTTATGTTCCAATCATAAAAAAACACCAACTCAAATCACATTGACATTTATAAAATCCAGCCCTGGAACATGACCTCACTCAACAATATGTCAAACTGTTTGATTCAAAGGTTTAGATCTGGATGGATTAAAGGTCCCATGTACAAATGTGCCTGTATTCAGAAACTGAGCCTTAGCTGCCTGACCTCTGTGACTTTGTGGTTTGAGGTTGTCAGACTAATGTCAAAGTAAAGTGGTCACTTAATGGAAAAGGACAAACTTCAAATGAACCTTGTCATCATTAGAAAGTCTTAACAAATATGAGTCATGTGAGGCTGAGCAGGAACAAACAGTCTGGACACGATGTCAGACTATCTTGTCAGATGGAAAATGTGACCTGATGGGAAATGTGCGGACAATCATGAGGGAGTTTAGCCAACAGGAATACAAACGCCACAGCAAAGAGGAACAGAGGTCACGAGCTATAGCTGTGCATCAGGGGTGTGATTCACATCTGCAGCAAGATGAGGTTGACAAATACTGATTTCAACAGTAAATTATTTTTTGCCTAATCACTGTTTTCTTGTCTGCTGGAGGCTGCGTGTCCTGATAAATGAAAATCAATGCAGAAATATTCTGGTAGTGTTTGAATCAGACAGCAAACCGAGAATCAGTAATCCAACAACATAATTAACAACAGTTTATTTTGCTAAACCAGTGCAGGCGCCATAGGAAAGAGAAGTCTTCTTACAGTGCTGTGGCAACGGTTTCCTGTTGTTGTGATGTTGCTAAATTGGACCCAAGTACAGAGGACACACAAGTACACTGCTCACATTGAATCAGGCTGAAATAAACTCAAGAGTCAAAATGAAACAGAACAAAATCCACTTCAGGCAAGAACGAAAATAAATGAAAGGGCCACAGACAAAAGACTTAGAAATGATTAAACATTTTTTAAATGAGGGAGAGCTGAGTGGGACAGAGGGAGGGAGTCCTCAAGGCTCAGACACCAGCATCTACACAGATTATTAGGAACACCACAGCCTCATGTGGCCTAATGGGTTTTCCCACTAAAGTGACATTGGCAGGTGACGTAAATGAGCAGGCTGATTAGTTGGCTGATTCAGGCTGGAGACAATTTAGAAACCAGACTGTGATAGGGCAACAAGTGGAAAATGACATTGAAAAAATGAAGGAAACGCTGATGTGCCAAAAGCTGCAGTTACTCTCCTGACCACTAGAGGGTAGTCTCCATAGACTCCCATGTCAAAATGTCCACCTTTTCATCAGAAAAAAACATGTTTACAGCCTGGTACAAAAACAGTGTTGGTTTGTACAGCTAAGTTTATCTCCTTCATGACAACTGTTCTCAGGACTCACCTGTTTGCAGTTTACTGAGGCTCAAGGTTCTGCATTAATGTAGTACAAATACTTCATTAGGCTACTGTAGGCATGTAGAATTTTCACATATCTGTATTTTACTTTGTTATTTATATTTCTGACAACCTTAACTTTTACTCCACTACATTTCCTAAATAAAATGTGTAGTTTTAAGCTGACAGGAAAGGCAAAAGAAGGAGACCGCACACAATAGCTCCCTTATGTGCAGATTTATTAGCACATCAATAGTAACGTTTCGAGCTCATAGCTCTTCATCAGTTTTAAGCTGATAAATTTCCCATAACCATCTTCATTACTCGTTACTACAAAATTTAAGTTTATTTGGTGATGATTTTGTTGTCATATCACCCGCCAAACGCAAAGAAGAAGAAGCCCCACTTGCCCCGGTCATGTCTCTGTCATGGAAGCACCTGCTGCAGGCTCTGCTGCTAATGTCACCGCACCGAAAACATTTAATAACTCGGGTCGGGTCAGACTACAGGCTTCTTCTTTTTTTTTTTGTCCGGCCGAAAATTAATGGTCGTGAGTCCTGCTGCATTGGGTCCAGTCTTCAACACAGCGGATTGGACCAGGTCGGGTCATTGAGAACTCTTGCACGAATGAAGCAGCTTAGAAACTGCTCAAACGGGTGATTGTGGACTTTAATAGGTTTTGTACATTCACAAGAACTTGGGTGTCCAGTATAGGAGACCGGAGTCTAGACTCAGCTTTTATTTGAGAATTGTCGGTACATATGGCGGTCTGAGAGACGCTTATACTGTAGGGGAGATTAGAAGACTCGCGGTTCTAGGACTTTAACCAGAAGCCGGAATATCACCTACTCTGTCTGACCAAAGGGGGGGGGGGGGCAACACGTAATACAATATAGGATAAATAATATAGAAAGCAGAAGCATCTTTCTCCTGTACCTGGATATTATGCTGTTACTGGAAACCACAATACATTTCATAATCAAATTTCTAACTGCTCACTTTGTTTGAATACTTTTACTTTTACTAATAGGCTACTTAAGTACATTTTATATCAGAAAATTAATGTCAGGTACTTTAAGACTTTTACTCAAGTAATATTCTAAAAGGTCACTTTAAATTCTACTAAAGTCATTCTCTGGTAAGATACCTGTAGTTTTTTAAGTTTTTGGCTTTTCTTTTATGAACGATATGAAGGAAAGGGCCGCCTGATGCAGGATTCAAACCAGGGCCACCTGCAGCGAGGGCTTTAGCCTCAACACGTGGTGCGTCTGCTTAACCTCCTGCGCCACTTGGTGCCCCTAAGATACAGTACTTGTACTTTTACTCAAGTATCGCTTACTTATACTTCATACAAGACTGCTGACAAGTACCAGAGTCCCAGCTCTGTATGCCTCACCTCTTTGTTCATTTTTGGAGTTGGAGGTTAGAGGATGAAGTCATGTAGGTGACTGCCAAGATGTTGGTGGTAGAGCAGCTCACTCTGAGCTTCAAAAACTGCTCTCCAGGAATCCGTGGGTGATGTCACAGAGGCTACATCTAAATTCACAGTATATAAGCTTGAGTGGAGGCTGTTAGAGCAGCACCGTGATGCTGCCCACGGCTCTGAACTGACAGTCACATGAGATCTTTGTAAACTGGGAAAAGATCCAATTTTCCTACATGCTGCACTGTTCTGAATGGAAGCAAACATGTCTGAATTGTTCTCAGCTGTCTTTGCTCTTCACTTCCCTTGAACAAAACATAACCGCTGCAATAATCACATCAATCTGAAAAAGCTTTAAAGAACTCGACTCATAAAAGATTCAGATTCTGTATGCTCAAAGGCAAAACCTACTGTAGAGCTGGAGACCTACTTCTGAATAGCTTTGCTGTCTTTATGCAAACAACATAATCAGCATTACACCTCCGTGAGGTTGTGGGTCTGTGGCTAGAAGCAGGTGCTTAGGCATTGCATATGGATAGAGGGAGATGAGAGCAGCATTTTGAGCCAATGATCAGACTTCAAGCTCACGTTCCTAAATGAGATTTTCTTCTCTGCTTATTGATCTTTTTTATAGAAAACAGAAAAACGTGGACAGCAGACTTTGTGCCACCTCTTGCCATTGAGGTGGCTATAAAAAGATCCACCTGCACCAGAAATAGCTTCAAACCAAGATGGTGGGTGTGCCACTGTAGCTGCTGTCACTCAGGCCAATTGTCTTGTGGTAAAATTTTCTGTCATCTTGTCAAACCTGGTGAATCATAAATCAAGAGCTTTCACACTCATTCCTCTGATGTATTTCCACGTTGAGTTTTTCTCCTTGGAGACTTAAAGACCCAAACACAGAAACATTTTAATCAGCCCAACGATAATTTTACCAAGAGCAGCTTATTAAAATGTCATTATAAATAGTCAGATAGGTATCTCAGCTCTCACCGGCGGTGGTTAGCACTGTTACCTCACAGCAAGAAGGTCCTGGGTTCGAATCCCCGGCCGCCCAGGTCCTTTCTGTGTGGAGTTTGCATGTTCTCCCCGTGTCTGCGTGGGTTTCCTCCGGGTGCTCCGGTTTCCCCCACCACTAAAAACATGTCGGCTAGGTTAATCCTCCAGTCAGCGCCACTGACCAAAGGCACTGGCTCATAATCTGGAGTTGGTCCCCGGGCGCTGCACCGTGGCTGCCCACTGCTCCTCAGGGATGGGTTAAATGCAGAGAAAGAATTTCACTGTACTAACTGTATATTTGACAAATAAAGTACCTTTCTCATGCTGACTAATGGCGCTTTTCCACTAGCGCGGCACGGCCCGCTTTTTTTTGCTTTTCCACTAGCCCTAGTACCTGGTACCAGGTACCATGTTTAGTACCGCCTCGGCCCTGGTTCCAAGCGAGCCAAAGCGATACTAGCGATAGCCGACTGCCTTCCACTGATTGGACAGAGCGTTGTCACTGGAAGAGTGCGAGCGCTACATGAGAATCAAACCCGGAAATTTCAAAAACAGAGCGGCAACAGCGACCACTGATCTGTACCGAGACTGTTGTTATTCCTTCAACTGAGTCAAATGATGCATATGTAGGCTACAGAGGCACCTGTGCACCCTGCATTTACAGTTTGTATTATGCTCTGTTAAATAATACTGTCCCGTCTAAATAAACAGGACATTTACATTTAGGCTATGCAGTGTCATTTTGAATTATATTTTACACAGGGGTGCTGTGAGATTTTATGCACTTTTGAAAGGTGCCGTGACTGAAAAAAGTTTGAGAAACGCTGTACTAGAGAACTCAAGCTGTAGTGGAAAAGCACCTTTACCGAGCCGAGCCGTGCTGTGCCGTGCCGTGCCGTTCTGTGCCGTGAAAGTGTAGTGGAAAAGTGCCGAAATAGCTACCAGTTTGTTCCAATGGACAAGGCAAGAATTACACTCAGACTGCAGCTGAAAAGTCAAAATAATCTGTTGCCTGTAAATGAATGTCTATAGAGGTTGCACCTAACTGCAAATCCAGGACCTACGGTCCTACATTTTAGGACTTCTTCTTGTTTGTGTAATTTACTGAACCCAACATCAATGTGAAAAACGGTTTTATTTTCATATGGACCAGAGCCACAGGATCTGGTTAAAGGTAGAGTCTGGAGGTTTTTACTCAAAAATAAATGCTATAGGCCTACAAATGAAATCCGTTTTAATCATCACCTATGGGCATCTAGTCCTGTGTGGTTGTGTCAGCAGAGCCCCCACCCCCCGCCTGTATTTTGATCTTTTGCTTTGTTTTGTTGTGCACAGGGTGGAGAAACATGTTTTTGTGCAGTGAAAATGAAACTTCAACAAGTTGGAGGGCAGCTACTGGAGGGCTCAGGCCCCTAGCTGTCCTGCTAGCGAGTGCTAGCAGCGGATGCCACCACAATCACGACACTAACATCCGCTAGTGGTGGCTAGCATCC
The DNA here is from genome assembly GCF_045865225.1 of Trachurus japonicus. Classification (NCBI taxonomy): domain Eukaryota; kingdom Metazoa; phylum Chordata; class Actinopteri; order Carangiformes; family Carangidae; genus Trachurus; species Trachurus japonicus. Next base: position 31,961,557 of record NC_140909.1, on the reverse strand, counting down.
ACCGCTAGCACCCGCTTCCCAGCTCATCACAACGGCTCTCATACTCATTGCAGCATAATTCTCAAGGCTCCCATTGTGGGTGATGGCCGAGTGGCCGGGTATCAGCCCGATGCTGCAGTGCTTCACTCGGACTGTAGCTATTTCCTTTTCTCTGCAGTCCTGACAACTGCTGCTGCTTCTGTCAGGGGCAGGAGGCTGCACAGTTGAGCCTGAGAGGAGGGGCCCAGTTTGAATGTTTTGTTTACAAACTGCAACAAACAAACCTCCAGACTTTATCTTTGAAGCAGAAGTAAATGGAATGTTTGTGTTAATATAAGTCTTAAATAGTTATATCTTCCGATAGCAATCATATAGAGTGTTTGGTCTGAAACACGGGTCTGTCAGTCACTCTGCTCTGCTGTAAGCCGAGGAGAAAACTTTCCTTGTATCCTACAACCATTATCCAATGAGGAAAGAGAACGGTAAAGGGGCGGTCCTCTCTGTGTGTGCAGCCAAGGGATGCGCGTGAATGTGGTGACGTAGGGACGAGGACCAATAGATCCATGACGAGGGCGGGGACTGCTAACTCCATCGGCTGACGAGAAGTAAGCCAAAACGACCAGATCGCTTACTTCTGCTTTAAACTCTACATGGCAGCCTGGTCGTAAAAAGCGTAAAATTGACCATATTTAACACGGTCAAAAACTCCAGACTTCTCTAATCACCTGCAACACTGAGGCTAAAACTATGTTTAACAGAGAAAGTCATGTGACCTTTATACAGAACTGAATAATAACTTGTTGTAATATATTTACACTGAATTGCATAAATAAATATAAACCATATTCATCATGTAATCATTGTATACGAAACCTAGTGGAAATTGGAACAATTTCATAAAGCCATGTCAAAAATCATTAAACTGTATTTTGTACATGTTGATAGACTTCTACCTTTCATAACCAGAAGAAGTAGGCCTATGTGATAATAATATATAATATATCCCCTCATATGTGACGTATATAAAAAAGCTAAGAAAGCCTACTTAATTGGCTCTTACTCTGATCACTTTTCCACCTCCTCAGCATTGATGGAAAAAGGTGGTGACGTCAACGTGAGGGAGAGGAGAGGATATCTATGGTGCAGGGAAAATCTAACTACATTTCCACTCAACTTCTTTTTAAAATTAACTTAATTAAACACGACTGATATTTCCAAATAAGATGACGAAAACATTTTTTTGTTCTTTACACAATATATTTGTTACAACATCAAGTAGAAATGTTTGTATTTATGGATCTGGAGCTCCGTCCATCAGACAAGGATTTTCATTAGTTCTGGATCATGTCACAAACATTTAAAGGAGATGTGCTGATGCATTTTTGCATTTACATACGTTAGTATGGAGAAACGACCTCTGTGCTTCACTTTAAATTGTGGACATTTTCTCTTTTCCATTTATAGAGTATGGTTCAGTGTTTCTTGTGCTGTAGGAGATAAAATTGAAAGCACTGAAGCTTCTTTCCTTATCAATAAGAGAGTTCGACCAGCTCTTATCAGGCTGCTGCTCAGATACTTCTGGGTCATTTTCACTCCTAAGACATCAGCCTCAGACTTCTGGAGGAGGAGACTCAGTCCTCTACATTAAAGGTCTGACGGTGTTCTTGGTCATTTTAAATTCATTGGCTTGTGAAGAAGAGAGATCTGCTATTATGTGAAAGTGCTCTTTTTTCTCACCATCATCTGTTTTCTCTCATTTTCTCTTCATCTCCCTCCTCTCCCTCAGCTCATCCCTCGGCTCTATAAATATATGAATTGTGATGCATTGTGCTCTTCGTCAATGCTCTCAGAGCGCCGCAACAAACAACCTTAACTAAAAATCGACAGAGAGCCTGAGGAGCTGTCTGGTAAACGTACAGCTAAAATGGCATGATTTTTAACCCTTTGTGTTGCCTGCTTGGAGAAAAGAAAAGATGCAGTTTGTTCATTCATATGTTAAAAGTTTTCTTTGGCACTGAATGGCGTCTTTGCTTGCATCAGATATTCTGAGCCCACCAAAGTGTAGGAGAGCTCCTTCAGCAATCAGCATCTTTGAAAGGACTTGCCTGTGTGCTTCTATATTCAGAGCTCATTCACTGTTATAATGAAACCAAACTGCAAGTGCCTGCTGGCTTTCACTGTTTTTTAATCAAGAAACCTGCATGTAAGGATTTTGAAAAAGCCCCTATTTCAACCAATATCCCCAATGTTATTAGTTCAGAACAAGTTTTATTTTAAAAAAGGGGGGGAAAAAAACAAATGTCAGTTTGAGGAGAAAAAAGGTTGAGAAACTCATGATTCACGCCTGATATACAGGACAAACATGGATTTATGAATCACAGTGCTTTGGAGATTTGATGATGTGTTGGTGTGCAGTTAATTCTGCTGTGTCTGATTAGCAGCAGCTTCCACTGTTTACACTGTGCAGCTCTGCAGATTCTGCAAACAGAGGACGAGCTGTAAATGTACTGGTGTGTAGCTGAAGGCAGACTGAAGGGGGACTCGACCTGCAGCCTTCAGGCCCACCAGCAGGACTTATTGGATAGATGACACAAATGGAGGCGGACCATTAAGAGAACCAAGTTGGGGCAAAGGGCCTCGTGGCCCCCTGTCACCTGTGGTAAACACATCTGGAAAAGACACTGACAATTTTTTAAAGAATCCTGTGAGATGGGCGATGGGTAAATAACAATAAATCAGTTCTACAATGAATCATGATTTTGTTTGCCTTCTGTATCCATCTGGAGTCAGTGTTTTCATGTCTGGAATATTATTTAGCTTACTGACATTTTTCTTCTGTTTCCAGTCCATACACAGTAAATCTGCTGGTATGAGCATTATTAATGCTGCTGTAGAAAATAATTATTTTTCCTCATTCCTCAGATTTTTTTTCATCTATCCATCCAGTGGCCATTTCTCCATGCAGGATTGTGGCAAGGGGTTGACACAAGGGTACAACCTGGGCAGGTATCCAGCATATCACAGGGTTGACAACAACAACCTCACACACTCACATTCACAATTTAGTGAATGTCACCGATCAACCTACCCCAGCCCTGGGGATTGAACCCAGAACCTTCTTGCAGTGAAGTGACAGTGACAGTGCCACCCCTGACATTTTTTATTATTATTATTATTTTCAAAGATAATATAATTACAAATTGGAGTAGTCAGAGCTGGACTAACTGAACTTGATGAGTTAAGATGAATATAATGTAGTTAAACCTGATAATAAATCCCATTTTGTCTCACTGCATCTGTGCAACCTCTGCATGAGCTGATAAATCCCTGTGTTTACGCTCAGCATGTGAACATTTGACTTCTCACAGGAAGCCTGGATACTGGGGTCACCGTCATGGTGTTAATCTTGATGGACTGACATGCCCCACGCTTCTCTGGCACTTGAATTTCAATGATGGATCTCCACTACCATTAAAAATTCACTGGGTGTCTGTGGGATTATGTTATGTGACAGACCGACAGGAGGACCCACTGTGGGCGATCTGTAGTCCTCCTGCCCCCTCTGATTTCATCTCAAAGAACAAGATGAATCAACAAAGTCAGTTTCTTTTTTCATTCAGAATTCACAAGTCTCCGCCTGAGGTCGACGAGCCTTTGTTCTCTGATTTATCTCTGAGATAAAGATGCTTTTCTTTACACACATTAACTGAATGTGACAACTTGGAACCTTGGGCTCAGTGTGAATGTCACAAATGAAGTGGTGTTTTCCTCCGCCTGCAAAGATTTGACAGCTGAGTGTGAAAAATTAGAGCTAATTGGTCTCCATGCCAACACCCCGAGTTCCAGGCCACGATTATTGACTTGGTAAAGTTGGCAGATACAGATGCACAGCATGTTACTGAATTACCTTGTGAGCTTTGTTGTTTTGATTTCAGACTATTTCCATATGTTGAATATTACATAATACTATAAATATTAGAGTAAGACACACACACAAGACAGTGAATGAGTGTGAGAGCCATATAAATAAAACAAACCTGAGCTTTTTCAACTCGAAGTGTCAAGTCTCATCTACAGTACACAACAAGTGTTGAACATTGTGTGAAAACTCTTCAGATCTTCTATACAAAGAGAAACATAGATAGATAGGTAGATGGATAGATGGATGGATGGATGGATGGATGGATGGATGGATGGATGGATGGATGGATGGATGGATGGATGGATGGACGGACCAGTGGATACATGGCCTCATTGAATTGCTCAGAGATGATTGACTCAAATGTGACTGGCAGACAGAAAAAGAAAAAGTGACACACACACAGCTGCAGATAGATAGGTATGCACTCCACAGTCCACATCTTGTTTCCATGGCGACCAAGTGAACAGGGATCCTTGTTCAGATCAAATACATTTTCCAGTCCGAACCATTCAGCTCCTCTGAAAATAACTGGTGTGTGTGTGTGTGTGTCGATAGGATCAGTGGTGTAGGTGAGTGTGTGAGTGTAGAAGTGTATGGGTGCTGTTGAAAGGGGGAGTGAAATAAACCAAATGGCAGACAGAAGCCAAACAAGGCGTGTGAGGGAGGAGAGCACACCAGAGACCAGGTGGTGCTGATGCTGACCCTGCTGACCCGGCAGGAGAGAAAGAGAACAGGGAGGGTCGCCACGGTGTCAACACTGATGGTGCTGGAGGGACGTAGGTCCGAGTCCCCTCAAGACAGAAGGACCGTCTGTCCAAGCTCCACAGCTGAAATCAGTGTAATTGATCAAAACTGTTGTAGGCTACTAAGCTCAAATCACTAAAATGTTTAAATTCAACATCTATGGAGGCTACATGAAACACTTCATTAAATAAACATTGAGTAATACATTGTATCGGTTTTCCGTATCAGTTCATGTTTCCCGTTGTCTCCCTCCCTGATTTCCTCATGTGTCTCACCTGTGTGTGATTGTTTCCACCTGTGTCTTGTTGTCTCTTTGTCTTTGTTGCTTTGTCTGGATCAATTCCCCTGTGTTTTATAAGTGTTTAAATTTAAAAACTTAAATTCAAAAATTCCTATACCAAACAGTTTTGCAACTTTCTCCAAAATGTAGCCCCAATACTTTAGAAACTTGTGTACATTTAAACTCATTACAAATTATGAAGTCACTCTCTCTTTTTCAAAAATTGTAATATATGATAAATACATTTTCAATCTTCCTGAAAAAAATTGACAATATTTTAGAGTCATGGTCGATGAAGTCTGGCAAATATCAGAATTGTATCTCAAAAACTGAAATTTTGAAAACATTTTGAATTCTGCTGCCCGGCAGCACTACCCGAGTCCATTTGTGAAGTCAGCCACACACCAGATCTCAATAGGCTTTATGCACAGAGCTCCACTACTTCCTGAACTTAAACAAGCTTGTTTATTTCCTGTATAACATTATTGGACAAACTGATTAATCCAGGTGTGTCTGACTCAGTACCTCAGTAGTCACAACAATGGTCAGACACACCCGGATTAATCAGTTTGTCCAATAATGTTAGACAGGAAATAAACGAGCTTGTTTAAGTTCAGGAAGTAGTGCTGTGCATAAAGCCCATTAGCTCAATGAGTTAGGAGCTGGTTCTTGGTTGTGAGTTAACCTTTTGTTACTTATTCCTGCATTTGCATCCTGAATACGTTACTTATCTGAATTAATCAGTGTTTTCACAGACATCCACACCACACACACAACACCACTAAGGCGCACGTACGCTGTAAATGTCTTTCCAAAAATAATATGAACACCCCTTTATTGTTATCATCTCCAAGATGAATGAAATTGTGGTTTAATATTTAATGTGTTGTTGTACACAAACCTGTAGAGGATCATCACCTGACTTTTTCATCTGTGTTGTTTCTCTCACTGCTCATATATCAACTGTGTTTTCAGCAGTTTTCAGTGAAACAGCTTTGATAAACCCACTAACAGTTTCCTGCACACACACACACACACACGCTAAAATCAACACGTGAAAATAATGGAGCTGCAGAGCCAGATGTTTTTCCTTCTCCCACTGTCAGGAGAGTGAATATAGTGCACTGAGTATTGGTTCATCAGTGATCACCACAAAGATTCATGAGCTAATATCTAATGTCTCTGGACATTGGAACAATATGTCTGTTAAAAAAGACTCAATAAAACCTGATGTTTGCTTTAGGGACAATTAAATATGAGCCGAGGAGTGTGTATAAATCTATGTGTGACTTCTATCACTAACCCTAGACAGCTGGGCAGCAAAAGTTAAAGTGCTGACATAAAATCAGTGTCTTTACATCAGGCTGTCACTGTCCCTTCAACCATTGCTGCTTACAGTAAAGTCCATTACATAAGAGACGTTGTGTTTGCAGCACATTCCACTGTTCACAATGCGCTAATTGGATACATCATTAACTGTTGAAATCAAACTTACAAACATCTGTCTACTTCTCTAGTAGGCCAATGTGTGTGTACTTGATTGTCAAATAAACAATACAAACCTCAGTATTTCTTAGATTCTCAGTAGTATAAAAAAAACCCAACAACTTTGTTAACTGTGCCACGTAAGCAAAGTTTATAACTATTATAACATAAATTAAATGCTGCATAGGTGATGGGCTTTCAAAATATAATACTGCTGCTTCAGTCCAACCCTCCGAGGGCGAGTGTTTGTTTAGAGGCATAAAAATCAGTGAGAAAATGAGCAAAAGCCAAAGATGCGTGGCAGCAGTGATAAAACTGCCAGTCATTAATTCCCCACTCTACCTGACTGATAAGATATTTAACACCTTTATTGTTGACTTTGTGCTCATATATTGTACTGAACAACTGTTGATGTTTTTGTACCTGCTCCTCATAATCCTCTTATAGCGTTTTCTCTCACGTTGCACTGAGCTGTAGTTTACTCATTAAGATGCCAATCTGTGTTCACAAACATTCGAGAGACCAGGTACAGTATAGCCAAGCTCACCCACTGTGTGTGTGTGTGTGTGTGTGTGTGGGCTCCAGATTATTATGTGCTGAAACCGATGGATTTCACTGGTACAAACTTCTACTTGAGTATGTGAAGTTAAATTAATGTGCCAGCTAGACATCTCATAAACCAATGCTGTGGTGTAAAGAATGAAGCATTCACAGTCCGGGCTCATGGGGTTCGGATGGGTGTAAGTGTAAGTCCCAGAGCTAACAAGTGATGCAGAGCTAAGCAGCGTGTAAGCCTCTTTAGTTCACCTTAGTGCCCGGCTCTCAGCTGCGTAATGCTTCTTCTTAATGAGGTTGTGATTTCTCTGACGGCATCCATTACTACCCTGAAAAATTGCCTTAAATTGGAAATTCCATTAACTCCTGGCCAGCTGCCTTGATCTGAAATATGAGCCAGTGACACAGTAGCATTATGATGCCAGTCTCATATAAAACATATTAACATAAATTAAGGTTGCAGATATTTGGACAGTGCTTTATTACCAGCGCCCTTTCACTCTGCTGGTTTCACTAAAGCTCCTGGAAAGTGCTGGATCACGTGTCTGTGACGCACTGAGAGATTTCATGCAATAGTCTTTTTGTAGACATGTGTTGTCAACATCCACCCATTATGACACAGCCTTTCCCAGCATGCAAGAGCTGAGAAGTTACTGGATTTGTTCTATTGTGGCAAGGTGAAGAGGGCCCGGGCGGGGATTGAACCCACACCTCCTGGGTAAGAGTCATGCGCGCTTGCCAAACACCCAAAGGGACATCCCCTTGGCCAAGTAGCCAGGGCACATGATCAATTGGAGGCATAGTGACAGGACCACCACTGTCACACTATGATATGTAATACGGAGTCAAAAGTAAAACAAACATTACAGTGCTTTGATAGATGTTGTGTTTTGAGAAGAGGTGCATAAATCCACATCTTATGAAATTTGTTTTCAGGCTCAATAAAGTACTCGTTGTTGCAGCCTCTTGGCTTAGAGTTGTTCCACCAGAGCCTGGATGTTTCCCAAATGCCTTTCTATCTGGACTGAATCTAATTCTGAATGAATCTCAGCTAAAGCCAGTCAACTCGCAAAGTATTCCAGCAAGGTTTGTGGGGTGACTAAAGTGTGCACTTATTTACTGAAATAATATATACAATGCAAGAATAAAACTGACTTAGGCTTGGCTCTCTGATCACCCACTGTCTGCGTTCCTGTGCACCAATTAACCAGACTAAAATAGTTCAATGTATTGTTCTGACTACAATTTTGAGGTACTTGTTTCCGTTTGAATCTAAAGTATTGTACTCTTCTCCATCTATATATCTACTTTATTTGACAGTTACCGATTGCATTTCTAGTCAAGATTTTGTATTGAATCTGACAACAAGTAATTATAAAGTTTAAAATAAGATTTGGCTGTGGTGTTGCCACAACAACACATCTGGACTACATCAGCGTCTTTTCTAACGTGTGGTTCCTACACTGGTCATGTTGTGTTTAATGTGTTTAACTGGTAGTTGCAGAGAAACAGTTCACATCTGCACCGTTTGTGTCTGACTTTGCCCGTAACAACAAATGATGTTCATTCATGTGTGTATAGAGTTATGAGAGGGGTGGAGGATTAGGAATTGTAGTATGTGATGAGTCCATCTTGGTCAAAGTTAGCGTCAGAGCTGAATCTCTCATTAGCATCATCTCTCGAAACGTGTTCGCTTTTCTCATCATGATTCCAGGGAACTGGGTTTAATAGAATGACTTGATGATCATATTTCAATGCTACAATGCACGGCCTGATTAAATTGGAGCATCAATGATAATTATTCTGGTCATTACTTTATATGGATTAATTGTGTGAAGTCAGAGATGAAGGTGTTTTAGTGGCAGGGCTGCGGCGGCTGAGCAGCTGGTCGGCTTCGTCCTCCAAGTGATTTCACTTGTAGATGAGCTGATGATTTGAACCTGCTGCTCACAGTCAAAACCGAGTGCCATACAAAAGCAAAACTATATCACTCCACATGTGTGATGGTCATACTTCTGTTTGTTTTGTTATGAAGTGCTGTTGTTTAAAAGGATTCAAGGAAAATTGTGTTATTTATTTGCAGCTCAGTGATTTCGTTCATTTCCCAAGATGACTTCGGACAGAGAGGCAAAAGACGGAGGAGGTATTCTCAGTCAAGTATTCAAATCCTACTGAAGTCAAAAGTGTTATCAGCAAAATGGACTCAAAATATTAAAAGTAATCCATCCATGGTTGGATGGATGGACAACACATGGATGGAAGGAGGTTGTGTCTCGGTGGCAGCAGGTCTAGTGACCAGGCAGAGCCCAAAGAAATTAGACCTGCCTCCCTTGATCTGACATTTGCTTCAGCAGCACTTTACTGTTGTATACTGATGCAGCTAGTTTTAAATGTTTTATGTAAATGTTATGTTATGTTATTTAATCACAGGGTCAAAGGAATAATGGGAAAGGAAAGAATAGATCTGCTTTTGTTTCATCAGCCTTGTTATGTCTGTGATTAAGCAGCATTAAAAAATCAACAAATACAGTGTCACCACAGTGAGATCATCATCATCATCATCATCATCATCATCATCATCATCATCATCATCATCATCATCATCATCATCATCACCACCACCACCGATAGAGGCCTCTCAGCAGCCAACTCTCTATGTTGGACGTGGCCACTTGTGCTTTGAGTCTCATCCAGAGAGAGGCTGTAATCAAATTCTCTATTCAGACGATTGAGAGGAGCTCTGCAATTACTGTGAATTGCTCTCGTGGTGAAAGTGGGGGTCAGATCAGCCATTTCAACAATTAGTCATGTCACTGGCCACTTTAAAGCCGAAGGGCAGCTGCAGTTCCTAAATCACAGAGCACTAAATCCATTAATAGTAAAGTTCATGATTGAGCAGTATCTTTATTTAGGTTAAATAAATAAAACCTTAAAAACAAACCAACAATTACAATAATAATGAAATAAATAGATTAATAATGAGAAGCTTATTCAGACATATTGAAAAATATTTTAGAATATTTGATTCAAGGAAAATGATATTACCTTTTGAAATTATTATCCATTATTTGAAATAAAGTGATAAAGTCAGATTTGGAAGAAGAGTGAAGGAAGTGTAAGTGGAGTTTGGTTGCCCTTCCTTCTCGTTACATAAACCTCCAAACAAAGCCACTCATCAAACTGTGGCAGCTGCTTGTGAATCTCAAGGACAAAAACAGATGCTGAAGAAAAGAAATGTCATTCATGAGATCTCATGTCTCTCTTACAAGAAAACAGAGAGCGTGAGTGTGAGCTTTCTCACTCAGAAACACAGCACTGAGTGCAGAGAGGAGTGATCAGAGCCACCAGTAAGCTGCAGATTATCCCACACGTGGATTTATGTCTGAAAAATCTACCTGACGACCTGAAGACTTAAAGGGATAGTTCAACATTTTGGCAAGTTGGTCCATTGCCGTAATCCCTAGCAGTAGGTTCGTTACCTTTATTTGTCGGTGCAAGCTATTTTTAGAACGGCGGAGCAGAGCCACGAGCTGCTACGGAGGCTCATGGGATTTCTTGGTTTTCCTCATCAAACTCATCAAATACACAATCCAACAACTCCAAAACGCTCTCGTAACGTTCTGTTATTATCTCATAGTGTGGTGAATGTGCAGGTCACAACTTGTCCACGAGAGCGTTTTGGAGTTGTTGGATTGTGTATTTGATGAGGGAAACCAAGAAATCCCATGAGCCTCCGTAGCGTAGCTCTGCAGCTCGCGGCTCTGCTCCACCGTTCTAAAAATAGCTCGCACCGACAAATAAAGGTAACGACTCTACTGCTATGACTACAGGGATTATGGCAATGGGCCAATTTGCCAAAATGTTGAAGTATCCCTTTAAATGTCAGCTCAAAAAACAGTTTCATATCACTCCAATTTACAGATGCTCTTTCAGCTCTTAATCATCTTGTAATTTGTCGATTTTTGTGGATGTTAAAGGTGTACAGAAAAGAAAATTGAATTTGAGCCCACTCTGGGTCATAAAATTAGTGTAATAACTCATCTATCAGACGATGTAGGCCAAACTTTGTGCAAAATTCTATTTTTGAGTAAATCCGTGATGAAAGTGTGTATTTTAGTGTAGTTTTTTTTTTCGTATTGGATAATGCAGGCGCACGGATTATACGTCAGCCTGTACACAATTCACTAGCCACTGATATTGGATCCGTAATCCGTCATTCAAACGTCTGAGACACGCACACACACACGGAGCTCGGGCTCGCCCCAAGCTTTGAATATCCCGCCCGCTCGATAACGACCAATCAAATTCATTTTCCTTACTCGGGTAAACTCGTGTTGCAGCTCGTGACAACTCGGCGCGACAAACGGGACAAACGGCCATTTCTGTACATCTTTAATAAGGCTGCTGCACAGTATCAAAAGAAATCATATTGTGCAGACACTGCAATTTCATATGATTTCATTTCTTTCTTTTTTCGTTTTCACTTAGAATGCATATGAAATTGATGATGTGATATTTGTTGGGTCTTGTACAAAACAAACATGTCTGCTAATCTTTTTATTTAATTTCATTTTTTTGTGAGTTTTTTATTCTATTTTATTTTCACAACAAAATAGACAAATCTGTGTAGTGAGTTGTCAAATATATATATTTATCAGATGATGAGAGACATGGACAAATTGACTCCATGAACGTGGCTTAAGTCCAGTGCTAGTTGCAGAACCATAAATGTTGTAATAAACACATTTTCATCACATCTTCGTAAATTCCAGTACCAACCAACCACTTACTAATTTCACATAAATTCACTGGACATGTCCATCATCTCCATTGGTTTATTAGGATCCAGATTGAAGCTGTGAAGGCATCACTGTCATTTCCTGCTTTATCTCTGTGTGTGAAACGTTCATTTGTGGGAAGCTTTTCCAATCATTTTAAATTACCCTGCAGACAGCTTGTTGAACAGAGAGTAGGAGTCATGAGGAGACGATCAGCGATCCTCATTTCTGAGCAGTTAGGCGCTGACGATACTCATCGGTCATCTACTTTCACTTAACTTTTCATTTTCACTGCGCTTATCTGAACCAACTTTTCAGCTTTCAACCCCTGACATCTCCTTGGTTCAGCAGTGTGCATGAATAAATTATCTATATTAACATTATGGTCTCAGATTATTCTGAAAATGGAGCAAAGGTGGGGAGAAAATTGCCTGTTTGTGACGTAAGGTTTTATCCTCATTTACCCTTAAGAAGATGTTTAACATCAAGGATAGTGAAGGTCTCAGAGGAAGACTCATTGGCAGGCAGCGACACAGAAGAAAACCTGGAGCTCAGTGAGCACAAACATCCCATAGAGCTGGGCTCAGTGTCTTCATGTTGTAATGCTCTTTGAGACAAATCTGTGATTTGGGGGGTGACAGGACCAAAGAAGAAGCACGATAATTGTACTAAAATATGAGTAGAAATAGCTGAGTATTAACTGAAAAGTACTAAAAGTAAAAGTTACTTCCACCACTGTGTTGATTTTCATTACATACTACAGCTAAAATCTCATGAACTGAAAAAAAGAGGAGAAGAAACTGATGTACGATTGGGACTTCATATATAGGCTGTATCAGTTTTTCTCTGTCTCATCGTGTTTTCTCTGGAGTGTCCATGGTTCATGAAGGTCCACACTAAAAGTAGTTTCACCACTGTTTCAGTGCACTGCATGACATCTTGATTTGACCGATGTGGATGGATGGATGGATGGATACCTTATGTATGTTGTGTTGTCTGTGCTGTGTGTTAAAATTCACTTTCTTTTTTAACCTTGGCTTTTGTGTTTTGGCTTTTATGTATAATTTATCCTTGAGAGCTACCGCACTCAGTGATGATGAGTGATTGTTCTTAGCAACAATTACCCGACAGGAGGAGGAGGAGGATAAATAATTAATGGGAAAACTAGGACAGAAGAGAGAGGGAAAAAATACAACAAAAGATAAAAAATTAGTAAAACAACGTTGAGGTGACAGTTTTAAGTGGCAGTGGTCTGCAGAAGGCAGAGAACAAGAAGAGGAGGAACCAACAAGAACAGTGGATAAAAGCACAAGGTCTTAACTGCTAAATCAAAAACATCCCTCTTAACATCAATACCTCATAAAGAGTTCAGCTACAGTCAGAGCTGTGAAACGTCTCAGTCATTTCAGTGTTGAAAATCTATGAAGAAAAAGTTGGCCCACAGTTGGGGCACAGGCAATAAAATGGCTCACTGTCTCTCCACCAGATCTGCAATTACACAACAACAACAACACATGCTTTGTTCTCTCCCTCAATTATTTAAGACAGAAGATGAATCTGAATAACACAGTGTTTTGACTGCTGAAAGAGTAAAAACTGCTCTGGTGTGACCCAAACTGTATAGTCGTACAATCGTTCTTTGCACGACTAGACGATTATCTCCGTCAGGTCATTAAGTGAAGCTGCTGGCTGCCACTTTTCATCCACACCAGGGTAACAGACTCACAACTACTGTGTATGGTGAGTGCAGCTTAGTCACCCACTGCAGTCACTTTGTAGATGATTTAAAAAAATAAAAAATAAAAAAAAAAAATACTGTGCTGTAGGCTACAAACGTTTTAGGCACAGAAAAAGAAACTTTAAAGAAAAATATCATGAAAAGTTTGTATTTATCAAGTAACTTCATGCAAAATATGGTTAACTCTCAATCAAATCGATATTTGCTGCGACTGCTCCATCTCCTGCCTCAGCTCCTCATGTGACTCTCAGTTCATCTTCTTTCTAATAGTTCTTCATGAGTCTGGATGTTTGTTTGAGCTCATTGTCAGTATGAACCTGAGGCCAAACGCCTCACTGACGGTCAGTGTTGTGCATGAACGTTAATGTTTTTTGTGAGCGCAGCACTGACCAAATCAGCTTGCAAGTGATGATGCACATTAGTGATATGCAGATCGATACTAAAATATCGATACTTCCGATACCAGGTCTGTATGCTCTATCGATATCATTTGTGGTAATGCATATCACAGTGAAACTCAGTGGAAAGTAACTAAACTATTGAGATCTTGTCTAAATGACACGCGGTTGGTAGGAACTACTTTTTCTTCCGCCCGGGTAAGTGCGTAACGTGTAAGTGAAGCAGCATGCTGCTCACAAAGTCAGTCTTGTAGTAGCCTCGCATCACCAGGCTTTTCAGACAAGCGAAGAGCCTGGTGTCTGTTACCTCCGAATTAGTCTGCATTCTGGTTCCTGTCTGTAGCGGATACCGAAATCACCAGATTCACCAAAATAAAAGTGTTCACCAACATAAAACTTATAAAATAAACATTAACTTGTAATACAACAAAAGCAAAATGTTAACTTAATGGCTCGGGGACTTTCTTGTAAATTATATTCCTGAAATTAAAGAGTTTTACCACATTTTATTAGCATGGTGCTTTTATGTTGAAGGAAAGGTCTGTCTCTCTCAACCTGGATCCGTTTCCTACCAAAACAGCGAGTCAACGGCCCCAGACTAGTCTTGTAGAGTCAATGGCGGAGTGGAAACGAGTCATGTGTGGAGCAATTTCAGCGGCACAGACAGTGAAGCCGAAGTCTGTAATATCTGTGGGAAACTTATAAACAATATTATAAATAAATACATTAAAAAAATAATATAAATAATATGTTTATCAATTTCTTATTTAATTTATGGTTTTATTATTTCACATATGTTCTTTTTTTAGTGTTTAAAACACTATTTTCGGCTATATTCTAAACGAGGCCACTACCTCAATATAGTTCAGAGTTTAAAATAAATACGTTACTCTTAAGTCTTGCATCCTTAGGAAGCTATGACTTTATTTTATTTTATTAGATTTACCCGGCACATTAGGTGCATTTGCACAAAGTATCGGTATCGGATCGGTATTGCTGATACCAGCCTGAATTTTACTCAGTATTGGATCAGAAAGGAAATTTGTGATATCGAACATACGTACACATGAGAGACCCCTCATGTTTTATGACTCCATAGACACAGGCTGTAGTGGTCCAGATGCATCTACTCAGGGCCGTTGTATAGGGGAGAAAGGTGATGATAAAAAACCCTGGTAGTCTAATCTTTGTATGACTGAATTATTCTGCATAAGACCCTGACTAATACTCATAGTAAATTAGCATCAAAACAAAGTTAATAAAACATGATAATACGTACGTAGTCTAAGAAAAAAAGTGGAAAAGTCAGGGGGCAAGGGCCCACTTCAGTATTCTTTCAGGGGGCCCAGAATTCCTAGCAACGGCCCTGCATCTACTACAGTACCGGTAAAGTCAGTTAGTTTGAGAAGTTGAAGCAGTTTTCTCTTGCATTTTTGAACTGCTGCATAAATCATTTTTTTCTGAATGACATTCTATATAGAGTATACCTTGACTGCACTGTATTTTTGAGCAGAGTTTAACACAACAGTGGTCTACACACGTCCATCCACAGGCTTGAAATCAGGTATCTATTTCAAACTAGGCATATTTATATGCATATATGTTTGTGTGAAGTGACAGCTGTGAAAAATTACTCTCCGAGAGGTGTGTGAACCATGGAATCACGACGTAAACGAGCAGCAGTCAGTTTCACTTGATGATATCAAAACATTAGTGAGTGATCGGAGCAGAGCTGCTCTGGGTTTTAGATATAGGAGGTTGTATTTTTTTATATAAATCTGTTTCAGTGTGATTTTGCTGGTACAGCCCCCGGAAAGTGTTGCTTAAAACAGATGTAATTGACATTTCACCTTTCATGACAATGTATGGAAATGGCAGTCATCAGCTGAGTGTGGTGCTCCCCTCAGCTTTACTGAGCTTCTTACTGAGACACCGCTCATTGTTTATCCATCCACAGCTTCATGGTCCAAGTTTACTCTCTCTAGGGGCCTCAGCAGGAATATATTTCATAGACACAAAAAACACCTCACCCATCAAATGACCCAAAAACAACAGCGGCAGTTGAATAACAGGATACAATATACTTTTATTTATTATATTGAATATCCCCAATAAATGTGCACTGAAGGTTGGCAGTGGATTCCTTAAAGCAGAAGTAAGTGATCCGGTCGTTTTGGTTAACTTCTTGTCAGCCGATGGAGTTAGCAGCCCCCGCCCTCGTCCCTACGTCATGCGCATCCCTTGGCTGCACACACAGAGAGGACCGCCCCTTTATGCTGTTCTCTCTCCTCATTGGATAAAGGTTGTAGGATACAAGGAAAGTTTTCTCCTCGGCTTACAGCAGAGCAGAGTGACTGACAGACCCGTGTTTCAGACCAAACACTCTATATAAGTGATTGCTGTCGGAAGATATAACTATTTAAGACTTATATTAACACAAACATTCCACTTACTTCTGCTCTAATTTTGACCAAGCCACGCTGCTACACAATACACAATCAAAATGCCACATGAGAGAATAAGTGCCGTTGCCACTGACTCTCATTACTGTACTCTCTCGCTCTCTCTCAGCAGGTAGATGTAATCAGAGAATTAGCTGTAACAAAGCAGCTGTATACTGAGCAGCAAACAGCACAGTCAGACACCAGCTGATGAACACTGGTGAACATGCATTTAGCAGCTGAGCAGCCAGAGATTTCCCCCATGGAGGCCACGACCAGAGCTAGAAAAGAGGGAACACTGGACTAACTTTTGCCAGGCGACACATACAATGTGCTCAGAATATAACTGGAAGTCTGGTACTAATAATAGATAGACTCTGTCTGAAAAATCTTGGGGAAGATATAACTTATATATAACTACATTTATAGTCATTAGCAGACATTTTGTCAGGGCCCTATTAACCTGCAGGGATCCATATTTCTATGCAACAAAATGGCTCTATCATAATGAGTTAGTGTTTAGCTTTAGAGCGGTTTACATAATTACTATGAACCACAAACCAATGGCCTCACGTGCTGTGAAACACTGTTGCAGTTTTACAGTTCATTGTGGCTGGAGGACGTCTTTGATTTAATATCAGCATCCATGTTGGTGTGTGAACACTGTGACACACACAACCTGCAGCTGTGTTGCACTAAAGATTTGGTGTCTTGACTATTTGCATGGTAAATAGTTAAGAGAGGTAAGATCTGTTGGTATCAAAACAACAACATACCAGAAATAAAGTACAGTAGATTATGACAGTTGTAGGAACTAATGCATGTGAAGATTTTGGTGATATGTTCAGTCAAAATTTCTTTCATAACCTGATTCATAATGATTTTAAATAAGTCAGCATACATTTAAAGGAGAAGTTATGTGTTGATTTATTAAACAATTAGGTTTAAACTAAGCAAGAAAAATAGCTGAATTTTCATCAGCTCCAAATACATTTTTCAACAGAAAAAACAAAGGTGTTTAATTTCAGAGTAGTCCCCACAAACATAGGCCAGGGGGAAAAATTAACAACTGTGAAAATCTACTGATGTCACATCTTCAACAACACGTATTAGCTACGAGTGCAGGAGCTGCAGCCCTCTAATTTCTGCCTAAAGACATAATGACTCAGCACTGTCAGGATTTCATGTCACCATATCAGCAGTAATGATGGATGGTAATGATTTCTTTCCTAAGCTTTATTAAATGCGGTGAGTTTGTGCCTTAATTAAAAAATAACTTCAGTACCACAGAATGAATTCATTTTTCAGTTTAGTAAATATTTGCATGAACAAAATGGACAGATAAAATTAATGCCATGTACAGATAAAAAGTTCCACAAATGGATAATAATGAGGAAAAGGCTGTCCACTAATTTTCTGTGCTAAACGATGCATACTGTGAACGCAACATCTGTAAAGATGTTTTGACGGTGTTTCCATGGCAACAGAGTCGAGCGCTGACAGTGATGTATATTACGCATTCAGGAGCGTATAAGGAGTCAAAAAAAGAAAAAATAAATAAATGAGGATGTGCTTCATCTACTTCCTCCTCACTCTCTGCCCTCTAATCCCACTGAGCTGCTTTTCCATCATCTTATTTTTTTTTTTATTGTTTTGGGATTTCATCAGTCTCGCCTCTGGCCATCCTACACCATTTTTCCGAACAGGGTGAGAGTTAGTTAAAGTGTGCACCCCTCCTTCTCTCCTCTCCCAGCCCCTTCTCCACCTCTGACAGATGAGGAGGTGGAGGTTTAGGATGGCCAGGAGCCAGCATTTCTCCTGGATCCATCAGTGGTGGTGAGCTGCCACACAGCTAGAAATGTATCATAACAGAGAGAATATTCGACTTAAACTCAGAGCTCACAAAAATATGGAAAATACAGGACTCTGAATACAGTATAATACAATCTTAATCTTTATTGAGCTTTAAAACAAACAATTGTAGGCTACTTTACGTAAAATGTAAATGCACAAATAGCAGTAAAGTTCATATAACAAAGTAATCATTAAAATGTCAAGCAAATTAGATCTTTGGTCTGGGGGTAAATGATGAGGGGAGGCTTAATTCTGTCTGAAAATATAGTTTCATATCGATCCAGCAGAGTGTTTTGTTTGTTGATCAAGGAAAAATTGCAGGACTGTTTTTGCCCTCCTGTTAATCATTGAAACTGCTCTGTGCTGGACAAGTATTGTAATTGTCGTCTGGTTCAGGTAAAGGTCTGTTGAGCTGCGTCAGGAATTCAGATGTCTTTGCACTGAGTGTTGTGAAATTACAACCAAAACTGTGTTGATACCATACTAATCAGGAATAGAAAAATAATTATTAAAAGAAACATGCAGTAGTGAAATTATATTTTAATCATCTTATCTAAGTCACAAAATGTAACAGTAAAATGGTCAACAGCAATGTTTGATTTTCTTGGCTAGGTCACATGATCAAAGGAGCTACAGGTAGCATTAATTCACTGCAGTGAGTTTGTAATAGAAATTAATGAGACAAGACAACCAGGCTGAGGCTAGCCAGCTAAGAGGAGAGTTAGCCAGCTGCCTGCGGCTTGTTAGGTTGGGGCTAAAACAAAGGTCAAAACCCTATAATGTTGGGGTTTAGACTGGCTAATAATCTCTCAAAATAACTGGCTTCAAGTAGCTGCAGGCTAGCTAACAGAAATAGAGGCAAAACAAGTAGCCAATCGACACTGGTGTTTCTTTTAATGGATAAAAGAAACATTGAGTCTGATGCAGAACCAACTTTTCTTCTAGAGAAGTGAACATATAACTAAAACTGGAGCCTGGGAGCAGAGTCTGAGCATTATACCAACAGTTACTCCCCATATGTCTAGACATGTGAAATTGACAGTTGGTGTTTATCTGTTTTTTCTGTGTTTAGCAGCCTTTAATGAATGGCATTTCCCATGTGAAATGTAGCCTACCGTTGTCCCAGCTCCACAGAAAAGCTGAACCCAGGAGCAAGTCTTTACACAGGAGACTGGAACCTGAAGATTTGACTGAAACTTGAAAGGAGTGTTGAGGTTTTAAGACCACATGACAATCATGTGAGTGTCTGGTAACGCTCCAAAAGCTGTTGATTTTTCCCAGGCCGCGTCGAAACAGGGTGCCTTCAGGTACATTGTTTTAATCAATACAGCTGCTTGAGTGCAGAACGGTAATCTGCCAGGAGTGGATGAACATGTGATGATGTGAACATAGCCCAAACTGCAACTGGTAGTGTATTAAAAAAAACCCTCTTTTTTCAAAGCCAATGTAAGTTCAGGATTTTGGCCTGCAGGAGAAAATAATAAGACCTATAAATAGTCTGTCTTTAGACAAAATAATATCTGCTGTCATTAATATTTAGTCAGCCGTGACTTTCTCATATAAAGAGTGAAAATGAATGAAAAACTTCGGCTGAAGTTCATCTGTTCTTACTTCCCCCCTCTGAAATCTGGACCCACCCACCACCTGCTGGCTGCAGGTGAAAGAGCAAAGAGCATCAAGATGGTTAGAGGAGGAAAGAGACTCAGCCACATGTTTGAGCCTTAGTCAGACTCAGACTCAGAGGAAAAGACTGTCGATACCAGAGACTAGGAGACAGTCAGACTGGTTACAGCTTATTTTATTTGTTTATGATGTTTGCCAGCTTGTAACTGTCAGGAGCTGGTCATACATTTCTCATTCAGATTTTAAAGTGTTTTTCTTCTCTTCCTCTTCTTCTGAAGTTTGATATTTCTACAATGGCTATGATTTCTGGTTCTTTTTCAGAGTTAAAAAAAAAAAAACTGCATAGCCTATCCAATTGACATTAATTGGATTGATATGTTATTTTTACTGCAGAAGACTAGAGAACCCTCCAGGGTGCATTTTGTGTTGATGTTACTATTAAATATTATACTGCAGTCACTGGTCTCTCTGACCTACTTTCTCCTTCAGAGCCTTTTTCCTTTTCCATTTAGGTGCTTTGATTTGACAGCGGGTGTTTTCTGTCACTCAGTTCACCAGAGGTGTCCTAAATCATTTTGAAAGCAGCAGGATACAGAGGATGCAAATTGTATGGTCAGTGTTTTACCACTGAGAGTTTCTGAGTGAAGCTTTTCTGCTGATACGAGAAACTGGATTAAAAAACAAACAAACTTTGATATCACTGCAACAAACTGTTTGACAGATACAACGAGGCTGTGGAAACTGAGAGCCCGATACACATCGTGCTTTGTGAACATTTGCTGCTGTCTTCTTGTTGATGGATCCTTTCATCAATCAGTTTTCCCTCCTGACAATGAATCAGAACAGAAGAAATAATTGTCTCATTTGGCACTGCTGTTCAGCGCATTTTCCTCAGTAGTGTGTTAGCATGTGAAGGATTAGTAGATCTGATGCTGATTTGTACTGAAGGAAATCTATAACATTATGACCGCCTGCCTAATATTGCAGCCAAAGCAGCTAATACATTGGCTGCAGATCTTTAAAATCCTGTTCGCTGACGGGTGAGACCTCTGTTGATCGAACGTTTGTCAGATGAGGTGATCAGATACATTCAGATCTGGGGACTCTGGAAGCTCCTCAATGGGATCAGACAACATTGGCTATCCTTTGGCCACATGCACATCCATGGACACCCATGATCCTGTTGTCAGTTCACTGGTCAAACTTCTTTAGACCCCTTGCAGTTTAGGAAGTGCTCTGACACAGCCATCTTGCCAGCACAACCTGGTGTCAAAGCTGCTCAGATCCTTACACTTACCATTTTGATGCTTCCAGAAAACTTGAGGACTAAATATTAAGTTGCTGTCTTCTGTAATACGATTATGAATGTTTTCTCTTCACTTGTCAGTTGTTATAATATTGTGGCTAATCTGTAATTCAGAGCCATGTTGTACCATTTTTGATCTACTACCCTCAAAAATGGGGTAACACGTTGGAAGCAGCTGTAAATTACGACAGTGTTATGAAGGTACATCATGTATTTGCAGTTTTACATTGCAACTAAAAGAGTTACATGTAAACCAAACTTAAAGGATAGTTTCCGTTTTTTACAACCTGGACCTTATTTCTAGCATAAAATACTATCATTTACTCACCCAGACAACTTTGGTGTCATTTGGAGTTGTTTTGACGAAATTACCCCCAGTGGAGCGGCGTGTATACGTATAATGCGAGAACACGTGGCACGCAATGCAGCCTCTAAATAACACATTATCCGCTGCAAAACTCGTTCATTTCGCCAATATTTTGTTATGATACACTAGTGCTATTCCCCTCCGAGCCCGTGGTGGCATGTTATCAACATCCGTGGTCTGTAGGTTGACTACTAACCTCTGACCTGGATGATGCCATCTCCGACTGCGGTGCGGCACGGCTAACTTGCTACCGCTGATGCTATGGTTCGTTTTCTGCGTGTTTCTGACTTGTCAGAACAAAATGAGCAGCTGGATGAAGTTCAGCTTCCACAGGCTTCCTCTCCTCAACCTGGACTCACTAAAGCTCCGGCTAGTTGAGCTAAAAATGGACCTGAATGCCGAAGCAGAATGATTATTATCAGAATGAGCCGGGCAGCGCTCAGAGATGACATCATCCAGGTCAGAGGTAAGTAGTCAACCTACAGACGCCGGATGTTGATAACATGCCACCACGGGCTCGGAGGGGAATAGCACTAGTGTATCATAACAAAATATTGGCGAAATGAACGAGTTTTGCGATGGATAATGTGTTATTTAGAGGCTGCATTGCACTGCCCCGTGTTCTCGCATTATAGACCCTTTCAGAGAGTATAAACAAAGACAGGTGTGGCTCATTAGAAAACGCTCTGCTACACTAAATGGAATGGAGCCTTAATTAGTATCCTTGGTAACACCTGTATTTGTTTATACTCTCTGAAAGGGTCTAACTCTCTGAAAGGGTCTAACTCTCTGAAAGGGTCTATACGGATATACGCGCCGCTCCACTGGGGTTACTTTCGTCAAAACGACTCCAAATGACACCAAAGTTGTCTGGGTGAGTAAAATGATCGTATTTTATGCTACAAATAAGGTCCAGGTTGTAAAAAAACGGAAATTATCCTTTAAAATCCTAATTTGTAATGGTAAAAGGAAACCTGAGATAAAACAATAAACTTTGGCAGCAGGTGAAGGTAGCTGTGATTAGCTTGATTAAAGACTTCTCTGTTGGGGCTAAAGTATTAATAAAATAATAATAATAATAATATTTGAGGTGAACACATAAGAGTGAGGTCATAATCCATTTCCAGACTTCGGTTTGTGTTACATGATGAATTGCTCTCAGTAGAACACCTACCTCCACCAAGGCCACACAGTTTTCTCCACCTGATTAGCAGCTATTCAGGTGAATAATTGAATGATAATGATAACATTTATTCTAGATACTTTCCAGTCATAGAGAATAAATGGCAGAGAAGTGAGAAGAAAATAGAATAAAAATATAACATTAACAAAAATTATATAAAACAGATGTTAGATGAGTCAGTAGAAAAGGCATCTGAGCATGTGTTTGCATAAAAGATAGATTCACAGTTGTCTCATCAGCTAGATTATCGTCAAAAAGGTCCTATAAAAGTCCTGGAAAATGATCCAATGATAATGATTGTGTGATATTATTCTATATACCCTGCTTGTCTTTCTTTCTTTTTTATGATTTTGCAGTGTTTACAGAGCTGCAGCCAGGTTGGTTTTATCAGGCATCAACAGCAAAAAAGAAAAAAAATCATCACAAACAGATTCTTGCAAATCACATTTACATTATATTCATTCACTGGGGTCTAAAATCCAATACATATTGTATCATATTTCTTGAGTCTCAATTTCAAACTGTTCTCTGGAGAGAATCTCACTCAGCCAGCCCACAGCTTTGATGTTACCAAAAAACACAAAGATGAAGGTCAATAGACTCTGATAATGCTGCAAACTCTTTAGTTATGTAAAGAACACTTGAATGGACCCGAATCCAACCTGGCTAATGAAAATAGGCAGATTTTGTATCAGACATTAATTTGTCTGTGGAACTGAGTCAAGGACGTAAACAAAGGAGCCAACGGAGAGTTGATCTGGCAGCAAAACAGAGAACAAACAACAGAGACCTGAAAAGGTGGAAAAACAGCAGATGAGTGGCTGAGGAGGGGAGGATGGAGCGTCGTGGTAGAAGAGGTTAGATAATGTAATTTGAGTGATAGATATGGGAGAGGACGACAAAGAGATAAAACATGAGGCAGCCTCCATGCATCTCATCATCATCTCATCATAACATTTCAATGTCCTTCCTCCCATAATCCTTTGTGTACGATACAGCTTCAACCCAAAGCAGCTTAAGTCTCAGTCTCTAACTTTTACCACCTTATTACAGTTTTTCTCGATTGCTAAGACACATTTCTCGAAAGCTTCTCTCATTTTCTCTAAACTGTGAACACAAACCCCAATTTTCAAGCTACATTCACAAAACCTCAGACTCTTCTTGCAAAACCAAACTTTCACCTCAAAACAGTTCAATCTGTGCCCAAAACTGAACTCTGTTGTCAAATCGTGCCCCGAGTCAATCAAAATTAAAAACACTACTGAGCAGCCACTAAACACTACATAGAAAAATAGAAAACACAATGCTCAGGACATGAAGCTGTAGAAATAAATGTTTATCGTTCACTGTAGGCTAAATGCATGTTGCAAAACAAAAAACCTGTGCATTTACACTGTAGCACTTCTCTCCTTCCCTTTCTTTCACCCTCCTCCTTCCCTCTCCACATCCATTTCACATCCATCCATTTCATCCCTTTTCCTTCCTTCTTATTTTTTCTTCCCAGTTCATCCCTCCCTCCCACCCTCCCTCATCCTTTCTTCCTTCACCCTGTCGTCTCTCATCTTCTCCTCTTGCAAAACAAAAAACCTGTGCATTTAGCACTTGTACATAGTACTGTAAAAAAAAAAAAAAAAAAAAAAGAAGTACAAAAACCAGAAATCTTGTGCATTTACACGTAGCACTTGTACAGTAAAAAGACAAACAGAAATCTTGTGCATTTAGCACTTGTATACAGTAAACCTATGTAAAAATAAAGTACAAAAGTATAGAAATGAGAAGTGCACAACTCAGCCACAGCATAATTTATCTGTACTGGGTCAGGCCACAGGACTTCATCCTGAACTGGCTTACAGTATATGTGCCCTCACATCAGTGGACATAAGTGTTATCAATTTTGAGTTGTTGTGTTCAACCGGTGAAACTTGTGCTTTACTTGTGTTTGACTTTTGCCACCTGTGCTCAGCATTTTGCAACACAGGTGCATCACAATGAAAATGTGTTGGTAAGATGTGTCTAAACAGGTGAAAAGTGCTGATGGTTTTGCCAAAAGAGTGACTGATTCAATCAGTGGGTTCAGGCAACTGAGAATTTGGTTCAGACAACAGGGTTTAGTGTTTTAGCAACTGAGAAAAACTGTAACAAAAAAAAAGAAAAGAAAAGAAAACTATTGCAATGGATTTTGGCCACAGGCAACAATTTTCTTTTGTTTTAACATTAGTAAGTTGGAAAAACCTAATTTGAACCTAAATACTGTTTAAAGTGGACATTTTGTTCAGTGTTATCACCAAACAGACAGGAGACAAGGCTCATTATCAGCTCATAATTGCTGCTGTTGAGAAGTGTGTGAGTGTGCATGTGTGTGAGAGAGACGTTTCAAATTTAAATGAGTGATAATAAGGAAAAAACAATAACAACAACACAGATTTACAAATTCATTTGCACCAGAGAAATATTACCACATTTAGGTAAGTTACTTCAATGAGGAAAAAATAAAGTTTTTATGGCTGCTTCCTGTTTTTAAAGGGACAACAAGGAGTTTTGGAAAAGCGAAGCGGTTTCACACTACATTTATGAGCCTCCGCGTGCAGAATTCTTTGACCGGCGCAAGACAGACTCATGTTTTCATTCATCAATAATTAAAGTCAGAGGTTTGAAGAGGTTCACATACTGTCGTAGTTCCGACCATAAACGGCGATTCGGCTGCGTTATTCTCATGACTCGCCACAAAACCGAAAGTAAGGAAATGCTGGTCGGCTCGACCAGCATTTCCGCCACCACTAATAATAACAAAATAACGATAGAGACAAAACGATATATTTATCAAAAAAGGGCCCATTAACAAGTGTGGGTAGCGTAGATTCATCCACATTAACGTGAGACTTTTTTATAACCAAATAGAAACTCCTCGTTGTCCCTTTAATGATAATTTAACACCTCATAATGAAACGACAGTGACGAATGAGGTGACACTCGATTGCAAACTTGACCTCATCAGTGCTGTCACTGTAAACTCAGGCAATTATGAAACAGTGATGCTGAATTAGCGACTGTCTTATATAACAGTTCCTCCATTTCATTTTCTGTGACATGTAATTAACACACAAAAAAAATCTCAGTCAAGGTGGTGTTGTTCCATCATAGGAGAAATATGAGGCTGCAACCAACAATTATTTTTATCATCAGCTTGGCTGACAGTTTCTGTAATAATCAAATGTTCACTGAAGTCAACATATTTTGGAGCCTTGTTGTGTTTGACCACCTGTCAGAAATACAGAGAAATTAAGTTTACTGACACAAAACATTGAATCAGCTAATGAACCAAATAATCCTATTTGTGAAGCTGGAACAAGTGAATTTAGCAAAATTGCCTCAGTCAATTATTTGATCAATCACTTATAGGATTTTTGGGCAGATAATAAAGCAGACATGCACATGCACATGTAGATTCACTTAGCCATCACCTCATCTTTCCACTCCAATGTCTCACCATCTGAGGTTCCATAAAAGATCCAGAGTTCCCATTGTTATTCAACTAAATTTTGTTGTATTGAGTGTGATGTGTGATGTGACAAAGCTAAGTAAAGCTACACATATTTTTGTAGATCTACACGACACATAGTTGAATATTCTGAACATTTTAAATGTGTTTTTGTAGCAGTATTTTGACTATTGAGCGGTTTTGGGAGTTTGTGCTTCAAATCCACACAATAGAAACAAATTCTCTCCTCACATTTATATTTGACCTAAATCTAACCTGTCCAAAAGGGAAACTTTGATTTCATTCTTATGTTCTTAAGTTGAATCACTGGAAAAGAAAAGAAAAAAGCACTAAATCGTTCAATTCAAGCAGTAAATCAATCATTGTTTGAATGCATTCAAGGTGACAATGAGGTGAGACACTTGAAGTGTTCCCCTTCCCCCGCAAACTGTGTTTACTGTGTGAACTGAACTGGGTGTCGCTTCAGTTTACACAAAGCCTCTGAAAAAAGAACTGGGACAATGATTTCTTTGATAATCTGGGTTACATGAATTGCAAAGTGGTTTACTTTTCACTTGTCTCCTCAATTCAGTCAGTAGCCGCTAACTGTCACCATCTAACAATATAAGAAAATGCTCATGTGTCCTTGGGACAAAGTCAAATTATTGGCTGTGCATGTGCGTTAAATTTGCATCGACTGGAAAATAAACAGCTTCCTCCTCCTCCTCTTCACTCTCCAAATGAATAATGTGTGATCAAAGACAGAGAATGTGCATCATTTAGCTCAGTTTACTTTCTTTTTTTCTTTAAAAATAAACATATAAACATATACATATACATAGAGAAAAGAAAAGAGCAGGAAAATAATGAATGAGAAAAGAAAATGTAGACCTGAGAGAGCATGCAGGAATGAAAGAAAGAAACAAAGATGAAGGAGGACCAGAGGATCAAAGGTGGAAAGAAAGTAAAAGGAAGAATAGAGAATAATAGCTAACAGACAAAAGCTGGCAGAAACGCCAGCCAGTGTTACACAGTCTGTTTGCTAGTAGATAGCCTCCCTTTGTATGAGTGCATTTCGTCTGTCTTTTTATCTTTCCTTTTCCTGCGACTCCAAACATCTGACACAAACACCAACACTGAATTTCTTCCCTTTGTCAACTCAAGTCGGTCTAACAAGCTGAGACCACCTGGGATCTGATTTCAGTTACCTGCTCATACTTCAATGGAAGAAGGAATCACAAAGCACTGGAATTACAAAGTTGATTATAAATAAGGTTTTCTGTGTAATGCAGCATGAAGAAAACAAAATTTCTCAATGTGAGGGCTCAGTTTTGTTTGGACCCAAACACAAACAGAGAGGTTTTAGAAATGGGAGGTTAGTTTATGAAGTCTGTGGTTAGATGAAGGGGTAAGAGGAGAGCTGCAGGGGACGTGGTGATGGAGGAGTGTGGTGAGGTATCTGAGCAAGTGGATGGAGAGGAAGGGCTGTTAAACTGTTGGTGGTTACTGACGGACGGGTAATTGAACTGGTATCATTCGATGTAATTGTCTATGTTAAAGAAAATACTGCTGATGTTTCTGACAACATTTACAGTACTATGAATTATCAGAATGGGAAGAAGTATCATAATAATAAGAAAAAATGCAAAATGCAACATGTTTATTCTATAAATGTTTATTTCATGTAGCACAAATCAAGCCAAAATGTGCACTCTTCCCTAATAAAGCCATACAGCACCCTAAATGTCTTATTGAAAATAAAAACCCCTGGGACTGTAAACTGTAAACTGTTTTCTTGTCTGTAACAACATCTATTGCATGTCTGTCCGTCCTGGGTGAGGGATCCCTCCTCTGTTGCTCATCCTGAGGTTTCTCCGATTTTTCCCTGTTAAAAGGGTTTTCCATGGAGTTTTTCCTCAGTGGATGTGAGGGTCTAAGGACAGAGGATGTTGTTGTGATGCCATGTAAAGCCCTTTGAGACAAACTGTTTGTAAAAACGGGCTATACATATAAAATTGCCTTGCCTTGCCTTGGGACGGCGTTTAGCTCACTTGGTAGAGCTGCTGCCCCATGTTGAAGCTACGCTCCTCACTGCAGGCGGTCCTGGTTCAAATCCCTCACTGCAGGCAGTCCTGGTTCAAATCCCGCAGCAAGTGGCCCTTTCCTGCATGTCATTCACCCTCTCTGCCTCCCCATTTCCTGTCGCTCTCTCAACTGTGCTACAGTATCAATTAAAGGTATTCAGAAAAGAAAATTGAATTTGAGCCCACTGTGGGTCCTAACATTAGTGTAATAACTCATCTATCAGACCGTGGAGCCCAAACTTTGTGCAAAATTCTATTTTTGAGTAAATCCGGGACGAAAGTGCGTTTTTTTTTTTTGCATTGGATAATGCAGGCGCACGGATTATACGTCAGCCTGCTCACGATTCATCAGCCACTGATATTGGATCCGTCATCTGTCAATCAAACGTCTGAGACAACACACACACACACCGAGCTCGGTCTCGCCCCAAACATTGAATATCCCGCCCGCTCAATAACGACCGTCAAATTTGTTTTCCTTACTTGTTTAAACTCGTGCGGCAACTCGTGGAAACTCGTAGAAGGAGGCGCGACAAAGAGGACAAAAGGCCATTTCTGAACACCTTTAAAGGCAATAAAAGGCCCAAAAAATATACTTTAAAAATAAAAACTCTACTTTTCACACGAAACATTTTTTTATTATATTTTATAATTATATTATAACTTTTACAATACATTGTAAAATATCTATAGGCCGTAAGTTATACAGTCTATTTCATGGTCATTTCTGCCACACCAGCAGCACTTCATCATCCTCTCTCTGGGACTGCATCTGGACACTGTTGAAAAATTGATTGATCTCTTATGTAACAGTATAACTTCTGCCACTGAGGGTCTGACTCTATCAAAATGATAAAAAGACACAAAGTTCAGTTACGTTGTGAAATAGCTTGGGATGATGGGATATACTGTATCAGCCCCACACATGTTATACAAGTTCCATATGGCTCACATGTTTTATTTTGGCAGCCTGTTGTGTGCCGCATGGGGAACAGTAGCAGCAATTATGAGCTGATAATGAGCCTTGTCTCCTGTCTGTTTGGTGATAACACTGAACAAAATGTCCACTTTAAACAGTATTTAGGTTCAAATTAGGTTTTTCCAACTTACTAATGTTAAAACAAAAGAAGGTATAGTATCTATACTTCACAATACATGGCACTTCTCTCAACCACAGGTAATTGGTCTTAAGGTGATCAGTGAAAAAAATCTTCTGATAATAATTGACAGCTGACCTGGTTAAAAATGACTAAGAACTAAAACGTTTATTGTAAAATTGTGACCTAAAACTGACCCCCCAAAAAGTCAGGTTTTTTGGACACTTCTGGCAGACATGTGGTAAAATGATACAGGTGACAAAATGAAACACAGTGTTACCACGATTAACCATTAAAATCTGATCTCTTTCAAAATTGACAACAATGGCGGCATACAGTAATAGTACAGTCTCAGATTTCATCATGCTCGCTTCGTGTTTACAGCACATTATGTGTGACCAATAACCTGTTGTAGTGTAGCCTACTAAAATGAGTGGTTTTCTGTGAGGTGGAAAATCAATCCAACAACCTTGGGCATGCTTTATATAGCAGTCGGCAAAAACAGTCCAAGTTACATGTCAACATGAAAGGTTATGTAATTATGTTATGTAAATGCATTTAGCAGAGTGACATAAAACTGAAGGCTGAAGCACCACCAAAGTAGAGAAAGGTGCTGGACATCTCTATAATAACCACAGAGCAGAGAGTTGTTGTAGAAAGCACGGGCCAAGAGTCACGTTACATAATTTTCACATGTCAACAATTTTCACAGTGGAAGTCCATGTTTTAGTCGACTGTACTGTTGGAATTTGTACATAGAGTGAAAACACACAAACAGACGCTCCACACACATAAAATATCAGCACCTGCACCCGTCGCTTGCTGGGACAAACAAGATTTCAAAGATGTGATTGAAAAATCAACAAAAAGAAATCGTGTTCAGATTATTGCCCTGTCAGCATGGAGTGGCACTCAACTCACTTGACATGAGCGGTTTCCAACGTTCCCCGTACAACAGTCAGAAGTGCTTACAGAGGAAGGAAATCTGTTGACAACTGTTCAGTCACACAGAGAAGTCAAGTCTGAGGTGATGTTCTCAACTTAGATGAAAAAAAGCCAATTTGCCGCTACAAAATACTGTGAAAAATGTCCTCCTCATTTAACCTACTGGCCAGATTACTGTAGCAGTAGTTTCAGGTATTTATCTCTGATTGGCAGTGATGGAAACCCAACACTCATTTTTGCACCATTTCCTGCCTGTCACCTGCTCTGCACTGTCCTGGTGATCCAGAGTCACCGTGGCAACACTGCGCTCAGAACTGAAAGAGTGCGCAGCAGCCCCGAGATAAGTTTTAAAAACACACAATCACTAGTTGAAGCTTTGAATACAACTTATGATATTCAATGGATCTATTTTACCACTCTGCTTTTATGTTTTCTTCACACTTTAGGAGGGCCAGATTAGAACCGCTGTCAAGTCTGTTTCATAAATATAAAGTGAGTCAAAACAGTTTTATATTTAATAAACTTGCGAAAAACAATTTGCTTAAACTGTGTTTAAAAAGGTGAGAACTTGTTGTGCCTTATTAAGACTGTTACATGTTACAGGACTGATACATTTATAGGGGAGAGTGGGGTAATGTGAGACACCGGGTAATGTGAGACACCCCCTGTATCTAGAAAACGGAACACATTTATGGTCATGTGACCATTATGTTTTCAAGCCCCTCCCATTTCCCCATGGTCATGAAGAAGAGGACCTCATGATGCTGTGGAAAACATGTTTTTTTCACAAAAATATAATTTTTGCATGTAAAAGTAAATTTTCTTGGTGTCATTTTAATCAACTCTTGTGCCAAAGCAAATTGATTCAGGTAGAAAAACTTACTTGATACATGATGATGAACTACCAACACATAAAACCATGTGATGATGCTGGCTGAAAATTAGCCTGAATTTCTAAGAGAGGTCATTTTTTCTAAAATGGGGGTGTTGGGGTAAAGTGAGACAAATGCTGCGGGGTAAAGTGAGACCATGGATGTACTATAATAAATCCAAGAGTGAGACACTGTGAGCACACCACACACAAAGATTTACACTAGAATCTCGTCCCCCAAGCCAGAAATCTTGCGTGATCAATGATCTGTGGCCACACTGCTTTGTTATGCTATGTGCTCTCAGTCAGCTCGCTTATTTATTGGTTAATTAACTCAATTTTAGTCACATTCCACTTTGTCGGCTCCCCACACACACAAGAGGACTTTTGATCAAAATGGTCACCATTGTCAGGGCCTACAATCTGACCCCCAGACTATCTAACTGGTTGTATCTGTCATTTGAATGTTAATTAAAACATTTTGTGTTGTATTTGATTTTGGTTTTGAGTCACTTTGTGTTGAGAAAACAAAAGTGCTTAATTGATAAATCCCCATGATTCTGCTACTAGTCTGACATTAGTTCTGGGATGTGTGGTTGTCAAGCTAGCTGTCAGGATTCTAACTGTTACAACATGTGTTGTTGTGGTAGTTTCAGAGTGGAAAAAGTAAGTGGATCAGTTTACCCCATTGATTTCTCTGGTTTGTCTCAGTTTACCCCTGACCTGGGGTAAAGTGAGACACGAGACCACTTTTTTTAAAACAATCATATTTTCACTGTCCTTCGTCCTAAATACATTCTGATAATTTCCATTGCTAGGCAACATCCTGAATTAATGGGAAATGTGTACATTTTACTGATAAATCATTTTAGCTCGCTTAGAGGGGAGCAAATGTAAAAAGTGTCTCACTTTACCCCACTCTCCCCTACATTTGGCTATAACCACTCTGAATAAACAGTTTAAATGCTTTTCATGCAAATATTATTATTGCAAGGAAGCAGAGCTTTAACTATAAATGTAGGCTTTCCACTTTTTCCCCCCCATTTCTTTCAGTGTGTGCCACCCTCGGCCCCCTCCGCTGAAGCAACATTTTCCAGCCAAACTGATCTTTGTAGAAAGGATGTTTAGAGTCTGGAAGAAGCTCAGAGTGTAACTGTTGTGCCTTCATGTTGAAAGGAACCAGCTGCAGGTGCTTTGAGCATCGAATAGGGATGTGCCTTCCGGCCGCATCCCTGCGGAGGTTTCCCAGGCATGTCTAAATGGAAAGACGAGGGATTACTTATCTCATGAGGCCTGGGAACGTGTCGGATAAATAGAGGGAGTTGGAAGATTCAGCAGGGGAGGAACTTCGTTTAGTCTACTGCCACCATGACCTGGGCCCAGATACTGGTTGGAATAAACCAGAAGGATGACTCACATTAAAACTGTGCCAGTGGGTGCACAGGTGGTTATGATGTAAATCACACTTTGACATAGACATCACAAAGGGCCTCAGTTAGAAGAAAGACAGCAAAAAACACCTGGAAAAAGAAATGTTGGGTCTGAATGACATAATTCTTGCAAATTTGCACCGGTACTACACGTTTACAGCTGATTTTTATGTCTGTTTTGTCCTTCACTTCATAGAACACATTTCCATAGACAATTAAAGGGACAACGAGGAGTTTGTATTTGGTTCTAATAAAGTCTCACATTAATGTGGATGAATCTACGCTTCCCACACTTGTTAATGGCTCTATTTTCGATCAATATATCGTTTTGTTTCTGTCGTTATTTTGTTATTTTAATTAGTGGTGGAAATGCTGGGTGAGCCTACCAGCGTTTCCTTACTTTTGGTAAATGCGGTTACGAGTTGCAACTTTACAAACTTAAAGCAGAAGTAAGCGATCCGGTCGTTTTCGCTAATGCTGCGTTCCAGGCAGGCTTTTGAAATCGTAAATTACAGCTTCAAGTCACAACTTATGATTTTGTAGCGTTCCAGGCAACCCACTCGTGTTTTTCCGACCTGTTTTACCGGTGAAAGTGCACTATAACGGCCACTCGTAACTTCTGACCCGTGAACTCGTACCAGATCAAACTGGTACAACTTCACAGGTCGGAAAAACAGGAGTTACGAGTTGCCTTGAACGCACCATAACAGTCCTCGTCCCTACGTCACCACATTCACGGCGTCCCTTGGCTGCACACACAGCCCTGCATGCCGTTCTCTCTCCTCATTGGATAAAAACTGTAGGATACGATAAATGTTTTCTCCTCGGCTCAGAGCAGAGCAGAGGGACTGAGAGACCCGTGTTTCAGTCCAAACACTCTATGTAAGTGATTGCTGTCGGAAGATATAACTATTTAAGACTTATATTAACACAAATATATCACTTACTTCTGCTTTAAAGCAGATATCAGTGGAATGTTTTTGTTAATATAAGTCCTAAATAGTCCTATTTTCCGTCAGCAATCACTTACATGAAGTATTTCAGCCTAAACACGAGTCTCTCCGTCACTCTGCTCTGCTGTAACCCGAGGAGAAAATTTTCCTTGTGGGATACAAGTGTTATCCAATGAGGGGAGAGAACGGCATGAAGGGCTGTGTGTGCAGCCAAGGGATGCGCGTGAATGTGGTGACGTAGCACGAGGACCAATTGATGCCTGACAAGGGCGGGGGCTGCTAACTCATGGTGCGTTCAAGGAAACTCGTACTTTGTGTTTTTCCTTCCTGTGAAGTCATACCAGTTCGATCTGGTACGAGTTCACGGGTCGGAAGTTACGAGTGGCCGTTATAGGGAACTTTCACAGACAACAGGACGGTAAAAACACGAGCTACGGGTTACCTGGAACGCTACCAAGTCGTAGTTGTGACTTGAAGCTGTAACTTACGGTTTCAAAAGCCTGCCTTGAACACAGCATTAGCCGAAACGGCCGTGCCGCTGTTATCTGCTTTAAGTAGAACAATTAAAGGGGACCTATTATGCTCCTTTTTGCACAAACTAAAATAGTTCCTGGGTGTCTTAAAGACATGTCTGTGACGTGCTTCGGTCAAAATACCCCAAAGATCAAACATCACAGCATTCTCAAAAACAGGGCTCTGCAAAACGGTCTGTTTCAGTGGCCCCTCCCTTTAAATGCAAATGAACCACTCCCTCAGCATTGCGTTACCATGACGATGTCTACTACTAGTACCTATAGAGGGATTATCTGTTTACCAACAAATCAGGATGCGTGCGCAACCTGACTGCAGAAAGAACTGGTTGTCATGGTTACCTCTATGGATCTAGTGTAGTCAAAGCGGTGTTAGTTAGCGATGTTGTCAGCCTACTACAACAGTTTATCACCTACTGATGTAGTGTGTGTTTTATACATAGACGGTTTTATAGTTTTATAACGGCAGGAAAAAAAAAAAAAACGTCAGGACGGAGGATCGAGTTTGTACCGCGGCAACGGAAACTCAGCCACGGGACAAACCACGGACAGTCACAGCGCGGCGTCGGTCGGTCAGCGGTAAAAACAACACTGTCACTGTACATCCCTAACGTTACCTACAGTTATTTAACAGACAATAATGTTCAGGAAAATACTCACGTTTACAAAACTCAGTGTCTGTGAGGACTGAGGTGCTGCCTGGTCAGAGACGAGGGAAGAGGACGGACCTGTCTAAAGTCTGGAACAACTGCATAACGTAACTATAACGTTACCTGCATGGCTGAGTATGTACCGGTAATGTAAAACAATATAGTTTAACGTTAATTAATCTCAGCTGCTTTCCATTAGTATGTGACCTCGTCTTCAGTCACTGTCGTAGTAAACATTTCACAACTCATTCGCTGCAGTTCTCCAGCTGTGCCTGTGGGCATATCTAGCTTTATCACCATTCAAACCAACGTGTCTAACACGTTATATTGCTCGGAATTAATCGCCAATGTACTATTTTCTCTCTCGTTTGCCTTGAAATGGGTGCGAGTTGACGCTATTCTGTAAATTTTGCGCGTTTTGTTATTTTTATCAAAACAATTAGTGCAACTAACAGCACAAAAAGGCATGATCACGGCTCTTGCTGCTCTCTTTCTGCAGGCGACATGCGCAGTAGAACGTCAGTGACGTAGGCTGGTAATCCCTCTATACTGATTTGGACAAAATGTAGTATGCAAACAAAAGCTAAATCTGCAGTAGGCAAATTGCCAGATCTCCAGTATGCATCTGACCAGTCTACATTGTGTAATGAAATGTGCCCATGACCTAGTCTTACCCTAACCAAAGATGGTATGGAGTAGTCTTTGCCATGTCGGCTACTGTAACCATGTAACATGTAATATAAAAATGCAAAAACAAATATATAAAATAAATTCAAAATATATGCAGAATGGTCAGTTCATTGTAAAACAGTTATTTATTGATGTAAATGTGGTGATTTGTGCACATAGACTACAGCAGCACTGCTCCTCTCCTCCTCCTTCTCACAGCTTCACTTTTCATTCAAACTGATTCAACTGGCACAAGATTTCATCAATGAGACCAACATTCTGCTAAATAGACTAACCACACGGCGGTAAACGTCTAAAAAACCTGCGGGTATGTTTATTAGCGATGGTTTTCTCTACCGCGATGAGCACGGACGCCTGCCCGGCCAAGGAGGCCTGCAGACGGGCTCTGCCTGAGGAGCCGCTGCAGCTCCGGTGCTCCGGCGGTCCAGCGTTACGCCGGTCCGGCGAACAACGTCGCCCCGGCGGAACGTCGCTCCTCACACAGGTAGAGCTTCACTTACATGAAACGTCGGCGTAAACTTCTAAATAAAACTTAGTAAAGTGACGCTACAGCGCTAAAACATGCAGGGAAGAAGCAGGAAGTGCTCTGCTCCGCTCTCCGCTGTGACACCAGGCACAACAGAGCAGCATGGGAGGAGGCGGGGCCGGCTGGAGCAGAGACCTCGGCATGACCATGTAGGGGAGTCCGGCACGCCATGACGTAGACGCGAGCTCATGTCAAAAAAAACTCAGCGCAACCGAGTGTAACAGGTGTGCAGAGAAATCCCAATTATCTAGCAGGGTTTACCTCCAAATGCATTAACCTCAGGATATGACACTTCCACGGCCTCTAGAACCATTATCCAACATTTTAAACATATAAAAGTCTGAAAAGCTGGAAAAGCATAATAGGTCCCCTTTAACAATAGTGTTTGATACTATTTGCTCATTGCAGATGTAGAGATTTTGTCTGATGAAAAAAAAAAGTTTACTCTATGTGATGTGTTGTGAAATTTTTAGAGCAACAGAGCTGTGGCTTTAAAATTGTAGTTAGGCAAAAGTGCAATCTTGGTTGCATTAATTTGAAATCACTTTTGTAATACAAATAAAGGGGCCTCAAGCTGTAAGGCTGTTTTCCTCTTCTCTTAAAGGTACAGCAGACCTTGAGTTAATAGATTTTTGGCTGAAAGAGGTCAGTGACCAGTGCTCTACGATATGTTTGGTTTTCCTGTGGGTCCTACACGGAAACTATGCAAATTGTTTTCCGCTGCTTTGCTAACCCCTCTCCCGGCCATGTGCATTTTTATTCAATGAAGCCAGCGAGAAAGCAAGCCATTGAGTGATGGATAACGTTATTTATCATTTATTTATTTATCATATATGTTTGTGTAGTCTTATCTGTCATAAACAAGAGATTGCGGATAACAGGGTGTGTTTGTGTCACGGTGCCGCCGAGACGAGAGCTGGGACACCGGGTCGGAGGCACTGATCTTGCAAGGTTGTTTTTTGGCCAAGAGATGCTACATCGAAGGAAGAGAGCCTCCATTCTCCCAGTAACAAGTTACAGGTCATTCATTTAACCATCACAATTACTCTGAAGGTGTATAGGTGCATACTGTAGTTCCTTGTTACTGTAAGTCTTTGACTTGTCCTTCCCTTTTTATTTAAAGGACAATTCCAGGAAAATTTAACCTGAAGCTATTAGTTTCCTAATATTTTAGGTCTAAAAGAATGAATCTGAAGATTTTCTTTCAATATGCTCCTGTTTTGCAGTCGTCGTATCTGTCCCCACATCGCTACAGCAGCGTATAATGGGAGGGGACCGATCTTACGCTGTTTAGTAGGGGTGTAACGGTATATGTATTCGTCCCGTGCTGTCACGGTTCGGTGCACACAGTCACACGACGAATACGTCTGAGTGAATATAAAAAAAAAAAAAAAAAAGTCCTCACTCCAATCTAGGTGGCGGTAATGAGCCTCAAAGCTGCCTGCAACTGTCATAACAGACGAAGAAGAGAAGTGATGAGAGTGTGAAGTTAGAGAAGGATGCTTGCTTCATCTATGTCATCGTGGCTTCTCAGTGAAACACAGCGGCGGGGGCGGCGGCAGCTCGCGACCATCGCGACTGGTCGACTGGACAAAGTCCGTCGGCGCTATTTGACGGATGCGCGGTGCGTCGCTAGAAACTCATCAAACACGTTAGCGCATGTTCAACCCGATATGTCAATCACTGGTGCAAAGAAAAAGACAAGTTGTGTGCAACAACTTATACCGCTGCTTTTAAGTCTCTTGACATGAACACAGACAGGTAAGGAAAAAAGGAGACCGCACATTATGTAGATGAAGGGCTGACGCCCGAAACGTTTGAGTGACATTAAACTGTCACGGGAGCTTTTAACTAGTGTGCAGTCTCCTTTTTTCCTTACCTGTGTCTTTCTTGATGGTCCAGCACCTAGTCTTCAGTTTTTTTTTGGGTTGTGTGTGTAGCTGCCTCTGTTTTATGAACACGGACAGGACCAGAAACATCACCAAAGTAACTGGCATCTAGTCTAATTTAACTTTGTAAACCAACATTGATGTTAGTTGTTTTTTTTTTAAATAATAATATTTTTTTAACAATAATAATTATAAAATAAAACAAGAAAGATTTTAGTTTTACATTCAATTTGTGTCTGTTGTACCGAAACCGTACCGAACCGTGACCCCCGAACCGAGGTACGTACCGAACCGTGACTTTTGTGTACCGTTACACCCCTACTGTTTAGGCTATTTAAATCCCAGAAAACCACTTTTTTTCCCTCAGACAGCGTCAGATGGCTATGCAAACATACACCAAGGGGCTCTGGGGGCTCTTGTGGCTCTGAGTTGATATTCCTTTGTTGATAAAACAAACGGGAGAGCTTCAGACGACCAGTAAACATAGTTAGCCGTCACCTTGGCTCTCACACAAGACTTTGTATTATAGCTCTGTTTACAAACATGTCCGCTTGCTAAATGGATCTATGAAACAAACCCCTCGGGGTATGTTTGAATATCTGATGCTGTCTGTAGAAAAAAATTGTGGCTTTGAAGGATGTAAACAGCCTAAACAGCGTAAGATCGGTCTGCTCTCATTACACTCTGCTGTGGCGATGCGGGGACAGACAAAACTACTGCCTAACAGGGGCAAGAAGAAAATCTTCAGAATCCTTTTCCTTTTTTTAGACCTAAAATATCAGGAAACTACTAATTGAATTTGCCCGGAATTGTCTTTTAATCTTTCCATTATTAAAAAATGATTCTAAGTCTATTATCATTAAAGAAAAGTACTGTATATAAAGTTTACTTTGATGCCACATCATTACATCATCTGGTGATGTACCTTGACTCATCATCGATGCTGTTTCCTGCAGTCATCAGGTCTTTGAACATCAGACACCTTCACCCTGGAGACCCAGCTGGGGTTGATCCGGCTCTGGCTTCTGACCAGGTAGCACTACCCCACCCCTGGCTCTCCGCCCCTGATCCACAGCCACCTGAGGCAACCTCTGCCAAAATGTCTGTATACTTCTTTCACCAGTGCCTCATATGAGGTTATAAATGGATCTTTTTTGAGACCCATTGATGCAGGAAAGTGGCTTTTATTTTGAAGGTTTTTGACCCAGCACTCAGATCTGAGATGCAGAGCACGACTCTTCCTACAAAAATGGACTTTAGCTAACTCAAAAAAGATATTACAGTCTGAATTCATTCAACAAAATGTGTATGAGCACCTCAAGTCTTTACTCCCTTGGCCAAGATCCAACAAACAGAGAAATGAAGGCTTTTCATTCCTCTCCTGTCCCAAAGGTGATTCTCCAGTTTCAGTGCCGGTTGAGAATCAGCTGTCGAGCTTGGCAGGCTGTAACGACATCTGAATTTAACCGTCAGAGGAAATCTCACAAATGTCACCGGCAGCAGGGTGCTCAAACGTGAAATGAAATTGAGGTTCATGCCTAAAACAAGTGCCTGACGTACAGAACAGCAGAAAGGTCAAACAACACTTGATTGATAGCAGCGTGAATTGGATCATTTGAAATGTTCTATACATTGCCTTTGTCTTGTAGTTGGAGTTGAAAACAACATAATGATACTGACAATTTTAGAGGTTCTCTGTTATATTCATAAGAAAAACAATATTACTACCAGTCACTGTTCTTAGATAGGTTGATGCACAGTGATCCAGGCAACATGGAGGCATGGGGTTAGTGGAAGAATAATTTAAACCAGCAGCACCAGCATGCTTTATTGAAAATGTAGAAATTGAAAAGAATCAATTGTTGTGAGCTAAAATGATTATAATAGATTGAAAAACAGACAACCATGATTTTTTTTTGCCTTGTAACTTGATTTGCTTAAATTTACTATTGCTTCTATTTATTTCCATTCTTGTTGGTTTTATACACTTGTGTATTTCTCAAACTGTGTGCATGCATGATAATGTTAAGCCACATCTAGTGACCTTTTTGCATTAAAACGGTGCTACTTCTGTGTCATAAATAAGTCAATACATATTCATGATACACATATTTTTAAATTTAACGTGACCTGAACTGCTAATGTCCATCATCAGTGCATAGCTGATGTTAATGAACATGGCAGGCAATTTTCTTTTAGAGATGATGATTGCCAATATGCACTTATCTGATTTTTTTTATTTTTGTTATTTGGTTTGTTTTTGTTTTTATTAGCCTATGACATGTTCAATAAAGAATCGAAATGAAAAATCGAAATAATCTGGCCCTCTGCTGTGTGTTTGGTACGGACTGCCCCAGGTGAGGTTCTAACCCTGGTCTCCCACATGGCAGGCGACGATGCAAACCATTTCGCCAAGATATCAATGATCACTTGGCAGTCAGGTTTGCACATCCTTTATGGGTGAGTGAGTGCACCCAGACCCTCCGTTACAAGTGCACTTCTCTGTATTGTACTCTCAGAAGTGACACACAAAAAGTACGGTAAGTTAAATATTTCCCTTTTTTACTGTAACTTTATTAGTGTCATTATCTCCAGCAAGCTGTAGCTGTTGAATGCTCGCAACAGATGTTACTAGCAATCACTGTATCTGTGGGCTCTTTATATTTTTGTGCTCAGTGAAGTAGTTGTTAGTTTAATATATGGCCACAAACCCCAAGGACATGGTTTGATTTTTCATAAAGACCAATGAGATAAGAGGGCAACAGAAGGTAATGGTCTCTAAATGGAGGATAATGAGAGCAGGTGGGATTCTGCCATATGGTCATAAAAACGTACATGCAAAAGATAATATAGGCGCTTTAAACTGAAGAGCCTGGACCTGATAAAACCTCTTATCTGAAACCAGATTACTGTTGTTAGCAACTTTACACATGCATGATCTCTTAACATGAGATTGAAGCAAAAGGTTTTGTTTGTTGGGTCCTGTTATAGTGTCACTGAAGAGAGAGAGAGTTTGTTATTCAGCAGCACTAACAGGGCTTTATGGATGTTCAGTTCAGTAGAAGGTTTTATTCTGTATCCAGATCTGTAACAAACAATTCAAGTATTTAAAAAGTGCTAAGATGTTCATGGTTACACAGAATTTATTTTCAGCGGCTTTTAGGTTAGGTCCGTTAGGTACTCAGGTTTGATGTGGACGTTTGAAAACATGGCACAGCTTTTATCTTACAGGGTGGACTTGGATGTCTAATGTGAGGGTGCTTCCATCTGTCCTTGAGTGGATTGTTTTTTGTTTGTTTGTTTTTGTTTTTTGGTTGGAACAGTGGTGTCACTTCTCAGCAAGAAGGTTCTGCTGATTCCTGCCCTGACGCCTTCCTGGGTGGAGTCTGCATGGTCTGTGTGGGTTATCGCCACAGTCCAAACACATGCACCATGTTGACTGGTGACGCTAATATGTCAACCCTGTTATAGACTAACAACCTGTCAGGGGCGTACCCCGCCCTTGGCCTATGTCAGCTGGGATTTGCTCCAGGGGGAGCATACGTCAGTCCGACCACCCAAAAGTCTGACGGCCCATCTCTCCGACTACCCATTAATCCGACTTTTCTAGACCCATTGGGCCGACTGCCCACTGCTCCGACTAAAATAATCCCTATATTGCGACCAGGGCTAAATCCGACCATCCAGAATCACGATTTTGGACGGAACCGGCTCTGGGTCAGTTTGGAGAGGCTCGAGACGAAGGAGACTCACGGCTTATGTGTTTGCCTCCTTTCTTTTTTTCCCTTTTTTTGCCACCGGCTTTCCTGTTTGTGTCATTTTGTGGAGCAGTGAACAACCCAGACCCCTGCCCGTTAACTACATCCTACTGGAAAAACTACTGACAAGTCAAACTGTAGTTTGTTAGAGGACTAATTCATCTGACATAACCTCTCTCTCTCTCTCTCTCTCTGTCTCTCTCTTTTCTGGGATAAAGGGGTAGAGTGTGTGATTTATTAAGAGAAATTGCGGAGAGTTGTGCGTACGCACAGTTTGATAGATCTGAAAAAGGTGTTAATATTTTGGGTGTACGCCATTTTCGTCTTTTCGCCATAGGCCTAAGCAAAAATGTAGTAGCAGTTTTACACTGCTTACTTACAGTTTTGATAAATGAGGCCCCAGGCCCTAAGCCCAGAGCCCAGACACTCACAGCAGCTTCTCCGCGGCTCATCCGCGACGCTGTCCGTGGTGCTGAAGGTGACAGGTTAACTTGACAAACAAACTGCAACATACAGTAGTTCTGTTTGTTTATCATGTGTGTCAGTTTTGTGTGTGACTTGATAGTTTAGTTGTTGAGATTAAGAACATCACCCCCTCATCAAACCAGTGATAGGCAGAAAGAAAAAAAGACACTTCTTCCTCTGCTCCTCCTCACTCACTCACTCACTCACTCACTCACTCACTCACTCACTCACTCACTCA
Organism: Trachurus japonicus; assembly: GCF_045865225.1. Classification (NCBI taxonomy): domain Eukaryota; kingdom Metazoa; phylum Chordata; class Actinopteri; order Carangiformes; family Carangidae; genus Trachurus; species Trachurus japonicus. Next base: position 31,919,300 of record NC_140909.1, on the reverse strand, counting down.
CTCACTCACTCACTCACTCACTCGCTCACCTACACACACACACACACACACACACACACACACACACACACACACAGAGGACATACAGTAGGCTACAGCGATGAAATCACATAACTTAAACATCATAACAAGAACATGCGGGGTCGCTACAATATTTTCAGTTGTGCAGTAGGCTATTATTAATGCCATTGCTACGTGGCATGATGCGCACCAGTGTTTGTAGAGCCTGGTTCAGGGGTGCTTCTGGGCCGGATTAGTCGGGCTAATACACTGTTGTAATTACTGGGAGTCGGAGCACTGGGCATACTTAAATCGAGGAAATGGGAGGTTGGATTAATGGACGCAAAAATATAGAAATGTGTGGTCGGACTCGGAGAAATGGGAAGTCGGACTTTGGGGTTGTCGGAGAAATAGGAAGTCGGACTAATGGGAGCAAAAATATAGAAATGTATGGTCGGAGAAATGGGTAGTCGGAGAAATAGGAAGTCAGAGAAATGGGAAGTCGGACAGACGTCACGCGCCCTTGCTCCAGCTCTTGGATAAGCGATATAGACAATGGATGGATGGACATCACAATGAATGGCACCTCATCAAACAAGCTACACATTAGAAAACTCTTGACTACAATAGTGCCCTCTGATAAAAGATCCCAACAAATGCTATGTGATCAATCAGCCTACAGTGCACATATCACTCAGCCACTCATCGACCTACACTGGCTTCCTGTTGCCACCCACATAAAATTCAAGTCACTAATGCTTGACTTCAGAGTGACTTGGGTTCTATACTCATCTACTATACGAGGAAACTAAGAAACCAGCTTGAATAACTAATTTTAAGCCATTTTTCAAACATGACACATTGTTGGAGCTGCCCACAACAACCGAGCTGCCTAATGGGATATTAAAATGTTTTTTAACTGGACATCACACATACTGTATGTCCATCTTCTTTTCTCTTGCTACTTGTCTGATGTGTTGATTGTCGTGGTTCTCCACCACAGGTGCAGTGGGACACACAGAGAGAGCTGCATGGTCTTTGTGAAGCAGACAGACTGCTGGGAGTTGGTGTTTACTTTGCTTTTGCTCTGTGGAGCACCACAGCTCTCCCCTCCATGTCTTTGGTTTCTTATTTGTATGCACACAAAGCCACACACTTCTGGCTGCTCTGATGACTGCCTCATCTTCCCCTCTGAGCACAAGTACGAAAACAAACATCCAGTATCGTGTTGTAGTGTATGGTTTCATACAAAGGGAGCAGAACCAAGTGCCCAGATGATAGACTATTTTAACTGTGAGAGGTTTTCCAACACGCTCTGGGATCAAATTGAATTTCTTGAGTTGGGTGTGAAAAGAACAGTGTTTTTGCACAACTTTAAGTTTGAACCACAGTAACAAGATTATGGCAACATGAGGTCAAGGCTGACATTTCAACAAACTGCACTCAAGTCAATCAACAAACTCACCTCTGCAGCACATAGTAAACAGGAACATGAATGAAAAATTATATGAGCAACCTGCATCAACAGCAGCTTCAAATCAAAGTAAATATAATTAATGTATGATAATTACAATTCACATAGCCAACTGTGCAAAGTGCTGTTTATGCAACAAGGTTGTTATGTTAACTCTCCTAACACTATATGTACGTCAGCCAACATGCCAATAGAGGGGATTCACTTGTGCACCACATTGGTCCAAATTAATGTGTCTAAAAATTCAACTTATGCTCCCCTGATTTTATACATAGCATGATGTTGAAGTTTAAAATGAGTCTGTGAAATATCTCCACTGCCGCCCTTCTATGTGTATCAGCACAAGATTTGGATGAAATAAAGATACCATGGTGTTACCTGAATGTCCATGTAGCGCCACCACCACATCAGTTCGTCCATGTCTTTGGTTTCTGACCAAATACCTGTAAATACTGCAAAATAAGTATCATGTTCTCCAGGAGGACTACTCAGGAACCCTGCAGCTTTTTGGTAACAAATAGTAAATTTGGGCTCTGCACTCAGTCCTGAAACATAAATGAGTAAAATGGGTGATTCTGATTTATGTATTTTGCAATTTATATTTGTGATTTCGTCAATTAAAATAGTGGCCACATTTCTAAAATAATAATAAAGTAAAAAAAAAAAGGCTTTTAACTGTTATATTAGCAAATAATAATAATAATAATAATAGGCCTATATATACTAATATTAATCATTTGCCTGGTGGTTTGTGTGAGAAAGACTGGAACATGAAATAGAGTCATGGTCCTTGTTAAATTATTGTCCAGCTACCTGCAAAGCTAATTACAGCCCAGCCACAGTAGTACTTAAGTGTTAATTTGTTCAACATGTAAAATATTCTGGCTGCCAAAAGTGATTGTAACTGTCAGCATGTTAGCATAGTGGAAGTAGGATTTAGCCATAGTAAATGCATCCTATAGGAGGTTAAAGTTTAGGTGTCTTCGTGAAGAGGTGAAAACACTGCTCTGTGTTGAACACAAATCCTTCTGATTCGGGTGAGACAGTTAATTTATCTTCCTTACAAGTTTCATGGATCAGCAGCAGCAACGTTCTCTTTGGTTCATCCATCCATCAGTTTTATTTCCCGGTGTAATGAGAGCTGAGACCTGAGAGGGGCCCTGAGGTTGTTCAGCTCTTATAGATTCTGTCTCAGTCAGTGAATTACTACTGAATCAGAACTCTCAACTCTGTGGACTGCACCTTGAATCTAATATCTACAGATTATACAAGTGAGAATTTATAGTCATTTATTTATGTGAAACAGCTTTTTCAAAACAAATCTACAGCTACAGCTACAACCACTGCCCCTGTAGCGGCATATGAATCTCCTGCTTTAATTTTCATAACCGCTCCTTTTTCAATATGAACAATTAATTAACATACTGTATTCTCTCTCGGCTTGTAGCTGCTCAATGACACCCACACAATCAGTAACAGCTTGCTATACAATGTGTTGCTTCTGCTTCTGTGGATGTGTTGTACGCAACAGTATCAACCTCTGGACTGAGTCCAGGACCTGATTATTCCTCCGGAGAACCATTGTGTCCCTCACTGTGGTCTGTTTGCCTCCAAACTAATGAGCCAAGAAACTGTCACATTTTAAACTCTCCAGCACCACTAGTGTCCAATAAATGGGTTTATTCTAGGCTCAGTGATGCAAAACTAACCAGACAGATGTTCGGATGACATAATGATGACACTCTCACTCTATAACACTATTATGTTAATTTGATAATTGAAATATTTACATCCAGACTAAAATGAGATCACAATCAAGAAAATAAGTTTTGAGTTTTGAGTCAGACCAAACACTCAGAAATCAAAGACTGACATCCCACAGAGTGACTGCTGCTACAACCATACATCCATGATCGCCCATTGACTATATTGCTGCAGGGCCGCTGTGGGTGCTGCAGTCAATCCCAGCTGACGCAGGACGAGGGCAGGTTCAGCCTGGACCGGTCTCTAGTCTATCACAGGGCTGACAAACAGAGACCAACAACTTCACACAGTCATATAGAATCACTGATCAACATGGTGTGCACGTGCTTGGACTGTGGGAGGAGCCGGAGAACCTGGAGAGAAGCCACACAGGGAGAACATATAACTCACTGCCAACGGCCATGACCGCTCACTGACCGATCATAATATGAAGCATGATGCACATGCTGTGAATGTTAGGTGTCTGTGATTTTGTTATAGAGTATAGTTAGAGAGAGTATTCTAACCTACTGAATATTAAAATGCCTGCCATGGTTCTGTGCTGTGTAAAGAATATTGATATTGCAAGATATATCACCTGGCTCAGTTAAACTATATATGGATCACATTGCAGAGCTGGTTTGAACACAGAAGCTTTGTCTCAGTTCACCTACTGCCATACTCACATTTACTATTTTGAGTGGCGACATGTGTTGAGCAGGTATGGAAACGTGCAGTGCACTGTACCTGACGGTTGCAACCAATATGGTCCGGAAACTGAGTGTGAAACTACTTGTGAGACTTGATAAAGACATTGGCAGTGACTGCAGCCTGTTTTCCATGTTGCCCGGTGCATAGGGCTCACACAGCTTCCCAAGTTGATGTTACCCACGACTCTGATAAAAACACCAAGTTTTTCACAGCAGCTTTATCTTGTTTATTGCAGGTCAGGAGCTTAATTACACAATTGTTGAAGTTCTGTGTTGCATAGCAACCAGGGAGATGCAGCATTGCTTGTGGCCTTGGACTTGTCACTCTCTCTGCTGACGCTCACTCTTGCATCTGTCTTGAGTTTCAACAGATAAAACCATCACGCCTGACGTCTCCACTTTATCAGTTCCCCAGTTCAAATCAGCTGACAAGCTTTTGTCACACATGAAACAGCTCTGCAGTCTGCATGAAGGGGCTGATGATGTGCTCAGCTATCCCCAGGTCAGGTCAGGGTTCAACACTCAGCCCTGTTGTTTTTTTTTTAATACCTTTCCAGTAGAGACATGAGCTTTGAGTCATACAGCCCACAGCACTGGCAGTTATTTCATCCCCAGCTTCAGAGGATAATTATCCATAGTTGTATGAGCCTGAGGTTGATTATATTTATTCAGAGGCTCTGGTGTATCTGGGCTCGCTCCTTCCTTCCCTCTCCCTTTCTTCCTCTTTTGTCCTCTCGCTCTCTGTTTACAGCGGCTCGGCCCATCTGCTAGCTGCACATGAATTTTTAATGCCTTTGCCCCCGAGCTGTGCAGTGTCAACAGAGCAGTGCTGCTGCATGAAAAAAACGGTAACTTTGGTTCAGCTCACTCTTCTTTTTTCCTTTACTTGAAGTTAAAGTTTAAACTCTTACAGTAGGTGCTGCTGCTGGTGTCTAATTACCCTGAGGGACAGACATCCTTTTAAAACTCAATGTATATTTTTCAGAGTTCCCTGTGGAGCTGTTTTTGGTCAATATTTGTGTGGAAAGACACTTGTTACAGTGCACAAACATCTTGGAGCTCCGTAGGGACACAGTTCACTGCCCCGTGGCCATTTTCCTCTAATAAGCATTCAAGTTCAAGTTGTAGCCTAATGTTGAACAGTTATTGCTTCAAGGAAGCCGAGTATGAAACACCTGCCCCCTCTACATCAGTGTGTCACAATGATCTTCCTCTGGTTTGTTCGCACTAGAGAAGAAAGTGATTATTTAATAAATTAGTGAGGGGTTGAATAATAAATCAATACTCCGGCTGTATGACAAGCCCTTTAATGTCAGAACGACAGCACAGTGGAAAACAGGATTAAAACTGTGTGCACACATTTGAGTGTGTGTCTGTGTGTGAGCAGGAGGAACACACACAAACACATACATTCACATATTATGTTCGTTTGTGAGTCTGGAATATAATCTTCTTGAAGGCCCTCCTGAAGTCTCGGTTAAAAACAGTGTATATGATGGGGTTCAGGCAGCTGTTGCAGTATCCGATCCAGAAGAACAGATTGAAGAGTGAGTCGGGTATCGAGCAGCTCTCTCTGCAGAGAGCTTGGAGACTGTATGTGAAGAAGAATGGGAACCAGCAGAGGACAAAAACCCCCATCACCACCGCCAGAACAAACGTGAAGCGCTTCTCCCTCATTTGAGCCACTTTGTTTTTGGACAGGGACATCTGCCGGCTGCGGAGCGGCACGGGGGACGGCAGGAGGCAGTGGTGGGAGAGGTGGTCGGACGATGCCCATGATATGGAGGCACAAGAGGGAGGCGGAGGAGGCTTTAGCCTGCTCATCGTTCCCTCAGCATCCTTCGCCTCCTCTGTCTTCGCCCTCCCACCGGTTCTCCTGGGGAAGCGGAGAGAAGAGGGAAATGAGGAAGATGTTTTCATGTCCGCTTCACAGCTCTTCTCCTCCAAGTCGATATCATCCAGCTCTCCTCTCCTGCTGCTGTTGCTGTCTATGTTGGAGGAGCTGTGTCGGTTGGCAGGAAGTGGGCTGTCCAGCTCATACCGGGATTTGCTGCAGCCGGCTCCCTCTCTTTGGCATGTCCTGGCAGTGCCCACAAAGCAGGTCTCCGACTGTGACGGCTGCCGCTCCATCACATTCTTAGCCACGAACACGGTGGAGGCCCGCTGCTTGGCAACACGGTAGATCTTACAGTAAACGAGTATCATGATGACTCCCGGGGCGAAGAAGGACACGAGGCAGGAGGAGAGGATGTACCACGTCTGGTTGTTGAGGAGACACTCCTGCCTCTGTTTGTCGTTCTCATCATCCCTCTCAAAGTCCTCCTCTATCTGAGCCATGAGGAGCGGAGGGGACGAGATGACAATAGATATGAGCCACACAATGCTGATCATCGCTTTAATCCGTTTGGGCGTCCGTTTGCGGTTGTAGCTGACGGCTTTAGTGACCGACCAGTAGCGGTCGAGGCTGATGGCGCAGAGATGGACAATGGAGGATGTGCAAAAGAGGACATCCAGAGCCAGGTAGAAGGAGCACCAGGTGGACCCAAAGTACCAGTAGCCCATGACCTTAGTGGGGAGAAACCAAGTGAGAAACGTTAATGACTGATTCAAGCAGCAGTAACAACCTGTAGACGGAAGACACAAAAGGAAAATGAATTTATTTCATGTTTTATTCCATGCAGCTCTAGTCAGTCTGGGGGGCCTTCAGTGCTGCACCTAAAGGATTATTTCACTTCAACATTGAAATTCAGTTAATATGTCATTGCTGCCACATCGGCTGCGACTGGGTTAAAGCTGTACAGAAAAGAAAATTGAATTTGAGCCCACTGTGGGTCCTAACATTAGTGTAACTCATCTATCAGACGATGTACTTGCCCAAACTTTGTGCAAAATTCTATTTTTGAGTAAATCCGGGATGAAATTGTGGTATTTTTTTTCACATTGGAGCTGCTGCTCAGTGGAAGCAGAATGAGGCTGAAACGCCACTGACGCTGCGTGACTAGGAGAGAGGGCTAGGTGGCGCAACATGTAAACATGTAAATTCAAAACATAAACATGATTTGCAGTCTGCAAAAAAAGATTTTCAATGCGAATACTCTGGCTGTACTGTTGTTGTTGGTGAGTTCATCATGTTATATGAACATTATTCCTGAGTCTCTGTGACATATTAGGAGGATTTTACGGCCAGTTGCTTTAGATTTCTTACATACTGTACCTTTAAGTTTATATATGAAAACTTAGAGTTACTTTGCCCCTGTGGTTTCACCTCAGCGCTCTTGTCACAACCTTGTCATTTAGTGTAAAAAATAAAGATGTTACAAGATGTTAAAATGTTTTTATTACCACAAGGGAGGTAACACCAGCAACATCATCAAAAAACTGACAGCAAGGAAGTGAACTCAAAACCTGCCTTTTAAACCCTTAGCAAGTCAACAGTTAACATGTGCTGTGAGGTATGTCAAACAAATTAGCAGGCAGCACACCATCCATACAGCCTTAAAGGCAACACAGTCCATGTAATGCAGCTTCAACAGAACAGAAGCTATGTATTAGTTCAGGTTTAAGTTTAATAAGTTTATTTGTATCAGGGACAATGTACAAAATAACATTAGTCTCGAGATGAGAAGAGATGCCTTGTACCGGATTTAGCTTACTAGCTACTTTCCATCCGTAGTCCCTGGTCAGGTAAGTAAAAACAACAGAAAGGTAAGAATTATCAATTTACATAGCGTTCTAAACATCCGTACACATAGTTATGCATATACACCCTCTCACACATCACAAACACTCAGGACATAGGCCTATTTCATATCAGAAAGAAACATACAGTTATTAAAATACTTCACACTTTGCCAAGGTTAAAAATAGTTTAGGCTCATGATTAGGTTAGGACTAGGCTTCCTGCAGTGAGAGGGAATAGGATCTCTGGTTGCTCTGACTCGCACGTCAGCTCAGGTGATCTGCAGGTTTTCACGTGACTTCTCCTGCTGTGCCCTGTGTGTGCGTGTGTGTCTGTGTCTAACAACAGACATGATGCTGCTGGAGCCTCCTCTGTCTCCTTCACTGACCTGCTGCTCTACTGGACACTCCACCCTCCACCTCCCACACTAATGAAAGTACTGGGTGTCCGGTGCGAGGCTTCAAGCATGTGACAACCCGACACAGGCGAACTGACTCTGGTCTCCTGAACGACTCCACATGTTCACGGTCACTTTAACTGCCACTTCTAGTCCACTTCCACTCATTTCCTCCCTCTTTTCCAGTGTTCACCTTTTCCTTCTTCCGTTTAGCTTTGTGTCAGAGGGCAGACTGATAGGCTGGCACTACTGCCACCAAAACATACCAGTCCCTGGTATACATCCCTACTCACAGCTGCAAGAAACTGTAAAAAAAAAAAAAAAAAAAGTCATCAAATTCCTTCACAGCTTCAGCCTGGAGTGAAAATTGAATCAGTTTACAGAAGTAATGTCCAGAAAAGTCCAATATTGCACTTTCTGTGCTGCAGCGCAGTTGCTTGGCTACAAGACACTCACATTAAGCAGCATTAGCTCCACTGTGGAAGTTCACTTTCAGTTAGTGGATGGGAAGTGGTGAGGTGAGAATCTGCTAAAAGTCTATCTATCTATCTATCTATCTATCTATCTATCTATCTATCTATCTATCTATCTATCTATCTATCTATCTATCTATCTATCTATCTATCTATCTATCTATCTATCTATCTATCTATCTATCTATCTATCTATCTATCTATCTATCTATCTATCTATCTATCTATCTATCTATCTATCTATCTATCTATCCATCCATCCATCCATCCATCCATCCATCCATCCATCCATCCATCCATCCATCCATCCATCCATCCATCCATCCATCCATCTATCTATCCATATATCTATCTATCTAGGTTTGGCTCCAAAAACTCCAGATCAATTGTGGGTTGCCAGGAAAGAAATTCATCGACTTTACTAATTGGATGGCTGTTCAGCAGCCATAATAATCCACATGATCTATAAAACATCCACGGTTTCAGCTTCCTATTCTTCCAAATTCCCATTTTTTGATAAGGGTTATTCTACAGTAATGTGGTTATTGAGGAACTGTGATATAAACTGAACTCTGGTGGTCTAACTCTGACTCTGTTACTAATGCCGTCAATATTTGGCAATAGCAATCTGAAGACTGACTCCGGTTCACGGAACTGGCGTTAATTGTTTTCCAAGCAAATGAATGAGTCTGACATTGAGGTGAAACCCTGCTATCCCTACGTCCATAAATAATAAATAATGTGACAATCATTACTAGTAGCAGCTACTAGTTTGACTGATCATGTGGTGAAGTTTGATCGAGGTGCAGCAATGGTCAGCAGTGCATGGAAGCAGCTCTGAAAGTCACTGCAGTAAGTGAACCTGGGGGCAAGTAGGAATTTGTTTTCTCTGCTCTAAGTTGGTCAGAACAATCAATTTGCCCTCATCAAGGTGGGATTATAGTTTTTAGTCTAATATAGTACATCAGGTGGAAAACAGGGAAAACAAATTTAAGGACTCAAAGTAGCAGACTGTGATGTGAATAAGACAGTTTCCTGCAGAGAGGAAGAGACAGTTAGATAAACCCAAAGTACCTGCTGCCCACCTAAAGCAGAGGAGAGGAAATAACAAGCACGAAAAGTGGTTAATTTCCAGAAGTTTTTGACATTTTAACGTCTGATGAAAAGCAGTGACAAACAAAATAAGAGAGGAAACTCCAGCTAAACATCAACTTCACCAGCCTCTGGGAGATAAACTGTCTGATGTTATTCATAGTCTGTTAGATGAGCTGGGTAAGTGTTCATTTAATATTCTAAAAACACACTTCACAGCAAAAATCTCATGCAATAGAGTTCTCACCACTAGATAACACATCCAAACTCATTCTGGGATTGACACACAGCAAAAAATAATAACATATCAATGTCACAAAGTAATTGCAATATACCAAACTGTCTTTTGGTCACTCAGAGAATTCGATACCAAGAATTTAACACAGATTCAAGACACTGTAGCTGAAATACCACAATATTTGTTGTTGGGTTTAGTTATGCTGCCAAATACTGTAACATTTAAAATTGTATATCTCACATACCAATGTACAATATTCAGTCAAAGAGCAGTGAAATGAGAGTTGGACTATTCAAAGTTGCAAACAGGATATATAAATCACCCCACCACGCCCCTTCTACCGGTACCAGGTAGGGGTGGTATTATGCAAATTCAAAAACTAATCATTGAATGACAACTGAGGGAACAGCTCGTAAAGCCACATGGATTTCAATCTTGGGAGCCTGAAAATTACAGATTTTCTTTGTCAATTCTCACATTTTGGGGGCCGGAAGGCAAGACAAACACCCAAATATACGTTAACAAGCCTTAAAAAGTGATATTTTCATAATGTGTCCCCTTTAAACAAACAGCTGTAAAAGCTAATATTGGTCTATGCAACAACAGCAAAACTTACAAAAACTTTCACTGAAGGTTCACCAAAATGTTTGAGATTTCTCTGACAGCAGAGGCCTATGCTTCTCCAACTTATTTTAACGTGTATGTGTGTATGTGGATTGATTATTCAGATAGTGTGATCTGATCAGATCATGGGTTATGTTCCTGGACTTGATATTACAGTAATAAACACTGCACTATCTTGAATCTACTTGCATTGTGTCTCAAGCTAATTAGCCAGGTGGAGCTGGGCAGAGCTGTCTGCAAACACTGCACGTTGAAGGCTGAGGAAAGTGAAATCTGTCGGGGGAAGCAGAGTTTATTGACTAAGCTTGTCAGGTGGATTTTACAGTAGGCTATTAGTCAGTAAACACCTGTGGTTCAGACAATATTTCAACAAGGAGGGCCATGGCATTTTGTTCAAACATTTATAGCTTGTGGAGGATGAAGCCTACTCACTTATTTTAATGGATTGCCATTAAAATATCAAAATAAAATTTCAGGATGTCCAAGAACACCCTCAGATGTCAGGGCTCTGCAGACAGAGAGCCTCCAGCCTCCACCTCCAGATGTGGTCTGGGCAAACTGATTGTAATGCATCCCGTCTGCATTTGCACCTCTATTACAATTTTTCTCCATTGGTTTGGCTCATTTCTCTAAACCGAAATTACATTCTCAAAACTCTAAACTTGCTTCTCTCTCTCAAAACAGTTCACCCATGTGTCAAAACTAAATTTCCTTCTCATACAAATAGTCAGTGCCCCCAAAATGCATTGTCACTAAAAAATGTTTAGATGTTTTGTCACTCTGGCAGAGGAGCATTGAAATACTCCTCATGTCCACTTGTCAGTCTGAGCCCAGTGCTTCATTGACAATAGTTACTGGACAAGTTTTTTTTTTTTTTTTTTTGTCTAGCTAACAGAATACTATTGTGTATAAAACTGAAAAACTGAAATAAAAAAAGAAACCCAGGATTTTAGGGTAAGAGTAGCCTATAAGGTTTGACATCACACATTGCACTCATACTGTCAAGGAAAGGTAGCCATTTTTATTCACATGTAAAATAACTTCCATTCATCAGAAAATATATACTGTATACAGTAATATACTGTAATATAAACACATAAACAAAAAGGAAAATTATAATTAGCCTACAATGCTGTAAATAAATATATGGTATTCATGGTATTATCTTCTTGACTAATTTTGACAATTGAACAGACTATTGTGCATGTGATGACTTATAGAATGAAATGAGGCTGACATGTTTTGGAGACAACAACCATTAGACTGAGAATCAACAATCAGTTTAGATCAACAAGATCTATTCTCTTGGATATTGTGCTAACTGCAGGCTACCTGTACTTAATCATTTGCAAAGATGTACGAAGACATTTGCAATTTGATGAAATGAATGAGAAATACAATTCTGTTGTGAACAATTGCCAACTGGTTTGGAGGTTTGTCCATGTTGTTTTGAGAATGTAATTTCTGTTTCGAAAAATGAGTAACATGTGTTTTCCCTTAAAACAGAGATCCAAGCATCCAGGTACTAGGTCAAATGTGAATTCCAGCTGAAAACAGAGTAGAGCATAAACAAACAGGTTCCTCACCTCATTAGCCAGGGAGAAGGGGATGACCAGCGTGGCCACCAGGATGTCTGCTGACGCCAGAGACACCAGGAAGAGGTTCTGAGGCGCCCTCAGGGCTCGGCTGGTGAACACTGCTACCACCACCAACACGTTGCCCACCACCGTCCCCAGGATGATCACTGTGACCACCAGCACGATTAACACTGACGCCACCTGCGAGTGAGGAGGTACAGGAGGAGACCTCGACGAAGAGGAGGAGGTCTGACTGACATTTTCCAGAGAGGAGTTTGTGGGCAAAGAGGCCGGCATCGTGGCCAGAGTGAATACAGCTGAAAAGTCCATCCCGGTTAAATGACTCATGACGTCATGATTGGTCTTGTTTTGATTTTTTTTCTAACCTCCAGTGCATTCACTGTGGACTGGTTCTATGCTAGCCAAGTACAAATCTGACAAAGGGAATGAGGGGAGAGAAGAAAACAGTGTGTGGATAGTGGTGGAATCTGCCAAGAAGAAATATTAAAAGCTGTCTCTGTGAGTCCAAAGGGAAAATACATCCAATATCATCCTCATCACTGACAACATACACATTATCTCCCTCTCAAAATACAAATTACACATGCACAGCTTCAATTCTCACTGCCCTCCAGCTATGGTCAATATTTCATATTATCCCCCCAAAACATACTGCTTCATCTGCGGCAACACATTCTGCAGGATGAAGAAGGATTTGCATGATTTAAAATAAAGTCGTACCTGTTAAAATATCCATTCATAAGCACATCTGACCAAGACTAGAGACTGGCAAACTGTGTTAACACCACAGGACTGACCTGTTTACTATGAATGAGAACAATAATAATTACAATAATAGAAAAGCATGTGGCTACATGCCGTACTTGGAGGAAGGAAATAAACCCTGTTTTGAATGCATGATGCCCTCATACTGATGCAACCCGAAAAAGATTAATATGGCAGAAAAAAGGATTAAAAAGTAGAAAAGAAATGACTGAAAAGACTGAATTCGAGGAGCAGATTAGAAGAATGAAAATGAGAAGAAGAGGAGGAAGACAAGGTGTTGTTGAAAAAAGAAGAAAAATTAAAGCGGCAAGAAAAAGAAAAACAGAGGTCCTCACTTTCATGCGAGTCGCTGCCGTGCTGAGTGACACTGCTGCTGCTGCCGCTGCTGATTCTCTACTGCTGGAAGAGGAGGAGGAGGCGGAGGAGAGAGAGAGAGAGAGAGAGGCAGATAGAGAGAGAGAGAGAGAGACACTAATAGAGAAGAGAGATGAACAGAGAGAGGGAGAGATGTTTAAAGGAGAAGACAAGTGGGATATGAGAGCACATAGAAAAAGCCGGGGAATTAGGGGAAGAGGGAGAAAGAGAGGAGAGGTAGATGAATGAGTGGATATTAGAAAGGAGTGTGGGAGGGAGAGAGAGAGAGATACAGGAATGAAAAGGATAAGAGATGAAGAGATGGAGAAGGCAAGACAGTAAAGAAAATAGAAAGGAGTGAAGAGGGGATACAGGAATAAAGGAAAGGAACGGCAGTTGAGGTGGAGGAGAGGGGAGAAAAGAACGGATGGAAAAGAAAGATAGAGGAACACAAAAGAGGAGGAAGAGAGGGGAAAAGAAAAAGAAGAAAGGAGCAAAAGTGGATAAAGGGAGAAGAATGCGACAGGGGTGAGGATGAGGAAGGAGAGGCTGAGAGCAAGAGATGAAAGACAGTTGAAAAAAGAGGAATGAAGAGGAGAGAAGACAGGGCTAGAAACTGGGCTAGGGGAGATCAAAGGATAAGAAAAGAAATAGGACTTGCGAGGAGTAGAGAGAAGGACAAAAAGAGGGGAGGAGGTAATGAGAGGAAAGGAGAGGGGTAGAAAGGGAGACTGGAAGAGGGGAGGAGAAGAAAAAAGAACAGCAAGGAAACATGAAGGGAGGAGACAAGGATGTAACAAAGGAGGAGACGGGACCTAAAAAAAAGTAAAGGAATCAAAAGGAACTGAAGATGGGGTAGGAGGAGAGATCTGGAAGAAGGATAAATCTATTCCTTTCACAGAGTAGTTTGCTCCACAGGTTTCTGTCCACCGCTGCGTCGGAGTGGTCGTCAATCAATAGTCATTTACTGAGAGACGAGAGCAGAGAGTGAGAGAAACCTTTTATTTTATCGCCCTCTGATGCTCTTAATTTAGCCACCTGGCGCTGAGCGATGACATGTGGGCAGATCCACCTCAGCCCGCCTGCACTCTGCTTACGTTACGTTCCTCCTCCCTCAATCTGCATGCAGCCCACAGCAGTGAGCGCACGCCGTGACTCTCCCATGCCTTTTCAGATACACGTCGTAGTATAAGTCAGACATCACAAAACCTGGCATGACACAAAACCCAGGTTGGTACATAATCCCATGCTGCTGCAGCCTGTGGGCTCACCTAACAACAGATCGAGGGACGGTGGATATAAAAGTCCACCAATTCCCTCTGTAGCGACGCTGTCACTGTCAGGAGGGATAAACATCAGCATCACGTCTCCTTGGAGCTGTTTACACAACCCATAAAGAGCATTCAGCGCTTTATGATGCAGCTTAACTCTGGGGTCACCAACAATTGTGTTAAGGTTTGTGAGGTGATAATGAAGAAGGACTCGCTAACAGGATTAAGGTCACAGGCAGGGGCTGAATGAAATTAGTGTTCCTAGAAACCTATTCAAACAAACAAACAAGCCTGAGTGCTGTGATTAGGGCATCATCTCGGTCTGTCTCACTCGCACAGAAGACAAACAGTCATTATGCTACATATTACATGGAAACACACAGTATGTTGGATTCTTGGAGTAATACTAGGCGCTCAATGAGGCAGTCAGAGAGTTACATGATGCTTCTCGTTGATGAATCTAGGTCCAGTGTTTCCATTTTTGTTTTTTTTTAGCTCTGTGTTTGGTCTCCTCCAGCTCCTGAGGAAAATATCTGGCTCTTGAGCTGCTGAATGATCCACATCAGAAATGCAATGAATAGTTAGAGAGCAAAATGCTGCCGCTAAACTTTATTTATTACTCTAAAGATAATTTGTGTTGTTAGTTTTTGTCACCTCTATTTACCCTTTTGCATCTCTTTCTCTTTCACTCCAACCAAACCAGTCAAGGTGGACTGAGTCTGGTTCTGTTCAAGGTTTCTGCCTCTTTTTTCCTCACCAATGTTGCCATGTGTGTTTGGTCTTGGCGGGATCTGCGGGTCTCTGCAAATACTGTGATGAAGAGAGGGTTTACACCTTCTCTTTTTAAGTGCCTTGATTTAACTTGTGTTGTGAATTGGCAGAAAATTGAATTGAGTGAGTATAGCGTGTTTCTGCAGACTGGGAGGCTGCAGTTTCAGGACCATGTTGTTTTTACAACACTACCACTCAACCACTTGGATGACAGAACCACATTTTTTTCCAAGAGGGAAGATGCTCACCAGAATGAAAATGCTGCACCAAGTGCTGCGAGGGCTTCAACTGCCCACTTTGTTGCTCAGCTCACTTCTAAACAACAAAGTTGCTTGCTTACATTAAGTATTTTTACACACCTCTACAGTAAATTCCCCCCAATTACATATATTTTTTCAGATATTGTTTTTTAATTGTAGCCTATATTTTCAAAATACATAACTGCTCTGCTGAACTACAAACATATTTGTTTATATGAAAAAAGTAACATTCACCGAACTCGGACTCGCCCATCAGAACACCAGATGGACAAACGTGATTAATCGCCCTGCAGAACATGTTTCCACGGCTCCAGAGTCCAGCGGTGGTCCGTTTTACACCACTCCATCCAACACCTGCAAGGCATGCTGCCAGAAGTATAATTTTGCTAGGGAAGAGTGGGGTAATGTGAGACACCGGGTAATGTGAGACACCCCCTGTATCTAGAAAACGGAACACATTTACGGTCATGTGACCATTATGTTTTCAAGCCCCTTCCATTTCCCCATGGTCATGAAGGAGAGAACAAGGAAGGACAGTGCACGCACATCCAAGGCAGTGGGCAGGTGCAGGACAAAAAACAACAAGAGGGAAAAAACAAACAATGTCCGCACACTGCTATAATTGAGCTCCCAAAAAATTTATTAGGACAACGTTTCGACCATAGACTGTAAAAAGAATGGACGTAGCATCTGTAACGTCACCCATTGGTTTTGGGGAGTAATTTTTGTGACTCAAATATGGCGGCCTGAACAGCGCCATGTTGGATTGGCCGGCTGAGAACCCGCCCACTGGCCTCGAAGCAGCAGTCTCCGGACCTGTCACTCAACGTTTCCGCGCCCTAATTGGCCAGAGTTTTAACCTAAAAATAGTAAAACTGCAGAGTTAAAAAAAATTCACCCCCATCAGAGTGTGTGCGGGGGTAGAAACTATCGATTGAGACCAAAAAACGTTCTGACACCAGGCTTTGATCATGTTTATTGAGGATGTAAAGTCGGCGATTTTAACATGGGGGTCTATGGAGAATGCTGCTTTCTGACACCAGCCCCCAGAGGAAGCCGAGGGGATTGCAGTTTTTTGAACGCCGAAGTGAGCTTCACTACTCAGACCGACAACTGCCCCCTTGGTTTCGACCACTTGGGTCTTCATCAGGTCAATGAAGGAGAGGACCTCATGATGCTGTGGAAAGCATGTTTTTTTTCACAAAAATGTTATTACTATTGCATGTAAAAGTAAATTTTCTTGCTGTCAACTTAATAAACTGTCGTGCCAAAGCAAATTGATTCAGGTAGAAAAACTTATATGATACATGATGATGAACTACCAACATATAAAACCATGTGATGATGCTAGCTGAAAATTAGCCTGAATTTCTAACGGCTGAAATACACTGGGAACGGCCGCGACGCGAAACGTACGTCGCGCGACACCCGCAGCACCTCGCGCCCATTCAGTCAATGGAAGCTCCTCCACCGGCCATGTGAGCGACGCGCACTCCAGCGGCCGTCGCGCGGTGTTTCAATTCTTTTTCGCGCCGAGTCTATTTTATTTCCTCGTCGCGTACTACGCGGCCCTCCAACAGGTAGAAAACTACAGAGAACTGTGTATAAAACGAATATATTACGTTTAAAAGTGATAAAATAAATGTCTCATGTACCAGAGGCAAAGCCAGTAGCAGTGCAACATCATGGGGTTTGTTTTTTTTACATTGTGGATCCATGATCGTGTAGTTAAACAGTTAATTGATACCATTTAATATAGTCTGCACTTGCAAACCCTACATAGTCAGCAAATTACCTGTGAAAAAGGTACTGTCAATCCATTTTAACAGGAGGGATGTGAAAATGTGTTGAGATCATGGTTGAGATGCATAAAGTGCACTCATTTACTGCAGCTTGACAAGGTGAAGCTGAAGCTGCAACAACAAACAGTGAAGCCGTGTTGCGTCGCGTCCGTGCCTGGTGTAGCAGTTAAAAAACTCCGCTCCGCCCCGCTTACGTATCGCTTCGCGGCCGTTCCCAGTGTATTCCTGGCGTAAGAGAGGTTGTTTTTTCTAAAATGGGGGTGTTGGGGTAAAGTGAGACAAATGCTGCGGGGTAAAGTGAGACCATGGATGTATTATAATAAATCCATGAGTGAGACTGTGAGCACACCATACACAAAGATTTACACTCGAATCTCGTCCCCCAAGCCAGGAACTGGGGTCTGATATTGGTGACAGTAAATACAGCCTTCTGCTTGGTGAAAGCACCAATGGAAGTGTCACAAAAAAGCTAGAAGTCATAACTCCTCCTTTTAGTGAAGACAAGCTACATGTGGTGCCCACTCACCTGGCCCCTCTTGAGTTGGTGGAGTGGCTGCTAGATCAATACTCAGGTGACAATACACAGATCAGTGGTGACAGAGGAGAGTGTAAGGTCTTGCCTGAAAAAACTCCTGCCCTGTAAGAGAAACCTATGATTGGTTTTCTGTTTTACAGAAGCATAGAGAGCCGTACTAGACTGTGACACACGTTTCCATAGAGACTGCCGTGCCTACAATCCTGGAGCAGTGGGACAAATTAAAATATCATTTCACTCCCACCATGGTACGTGAACACTGATCCATGGCAGATGTTCTAGGTCCCATGTACAGTGACCCACAGAATCTCCATGCAGGAAACCTATGGTGGCTCTGAGAGCACAAATTCAGAAACACCCACTGATTACACTCAAAACACAACCAATAACAGAAGGCAAAGCAAGGCAATTTTATCTGTATAGCCCATTTTTACAAACAGCTTGTCTCAAAGGGCTTTACACAGCATCATGACAACATCCTCTGCCCTTAGACCCTCACATCGACTGAGGAAAAACTAGCAAGAAAAACCTTAACAGGGAAAAAAATTGGAGAAACCTCAGGCTGAGCAACAGGTGAGGGATCCCTCACACAGGACGGACAGACGTGCAATGCATGTTATGTAGGCTACAGAGTACGGACAAGAAAAACAGTTTACAACATGGAATACTAAGGAAAAACATGGAAATTGAGTCAGTCAGTTGACAAGAGCTGATGAAGGCAGCTTCTGGTGGGCAGGCTGGTTATACAGGAACAGGGGAGGACTGGATGGCAGACTGGTTCATGAGCAGGGAGTGCAGGCCAGCCAGAAACACACAGATGACAACATAAGTGCTTCCATGGGACACTAAAAAGCAATGAACCTGGCTGGGACACATACTGTACGTGCGCTTATTGTTTAATGCTTTTACACACCATTGAACAGTGTGTTGTATTGTGCAGTCGGGGGGCATCGCACAGCTATCAAAGTTACCTAAATATTTAGCTACGCAAGTTGGAACATGAGCAGACCTGTGATGTTAAATGCCAACAAACATGGCTACCTAGCAACTATGAGACAGGTGGCACAAATACATATACAGCCTGTGCATGTACCTCACCTTTTAAAAAATCTATAATTAGTAAGGTGCAGTCTGCTGTTGAGGCGTTTGAGGGGGAACAGACGGAGCACCTCAAGCTGCCTGACTGTTTAATGAGGCTTATTAAGTCTGTCTGCTGCAGGGTCGTTAACCCAATGGCAAAGCGTGGCATGCTCAAAGAGCTTATAAATGGACACATCTCTCTCAGACTATACATTAGCTATACATCCAAGTCCAAGGGGGCACAGCTGAACCTTTCTCCTGGGGAGGAACGTGTGTGAAGGAGATGTGTGAGCTGCAGTCATGAGTTACAGACCTTCTCTGATCATTATTATGAGAGGAGGAAACAACAAAGATTTCGGCGTTCTGGGCTGAGGTGAAGAAACACAGGGTTGCAGCAGGAATAAATCCACAGGAAGACTTCTGACCTCTCTGTCTCTCTTTCCCCCATACTCAAATACTGTGGTGGACTGTCAAATAAGTGTCTTTGAAAAACAAACTCAGGAGTTGTATGGCTCCTCAGACCTGCAGCTCTATTCTGTATATTAGACATGAATTGATACTGGCTGGAGAGGCTGGCCATGAGCACAAACTGTCAGATAAGCTGCTGCTGCTCACTTCACTGCCTATTGATTTGAGTCGTATCCTGCAGCAGGTTCTTCCTCTGCTCCCAACATTACAGTATTACAGTGTTGTTAAATTATTTTTTCACTCACTATTTGCTTAGGTGTTGTGTTGGTGTTTTTCATATCGCTTTTAAACTTTCTGGAACATAGTGTCATATATAGATAGGCTTTGGTATTATATACCATATGTCTAAACTATTAGCATACATACATATTTATACCGATCATTGTTAATATATACGTAGAGCTATTTCAATGCCAATTTGTGTCAAATAAATTTTACACATATTTTATTTTATATGCACATATGTCATATATAGGAACTCAATATGTACATATATTACATTAGCATCTGGCACCGACTGCCACTGGTTAGGAATTTAAGTGTTTGAAAACACTTTATATGTGTCAGAGTGAGAGGAGCAAACAGATAAAGGGCTGCAATAGGCTGACATGATAACTTCACAATTATGCTAATTGGTGTGAATCATCTTGTGACATACAGTAATTGTTCAAGCAGACTTCAGCTACTTTCCATTGGCGTTATTTGGAAGCACATCATTTGACATGTGTGCTTATTTCTATATTATAGTGACTTACACTGAAATATTTTATCTATATAGTTTATACCTGCAGTTCTGGTTATATCACTGTCACTTTGCAATTTGTATACTGTATCATGGTCACCTTACATTATATTTTTTTTATTTCATGCATACCTGCTGTATTAGTATATTTATATTCATATCTATATTTATATCATTGTCACTTACTTTGCAATATTTTTATATTAATGGTCACTTTACATAACAATATTCTTATTTCATGCACACCTGCAGTAGTAGTATTTATATACTTATATTTATATCAGTGTCACTTACGTTGCAATATTTTTACACCATAGTCACTTTACCTATCAATTGCCTGGTTGAAGGTTGATTTGTTTTATTGATTATTGTGTCTATATTTTCTGTCTGTTGAGTTGTGTTGTGCTTTTTTTTTTTTTTTGTCCTCTCTACTTTCTTTCTTAACTTGGCTGATGTAACAACTAAATTTCCCTGTTGTGGGATGAATAAAGTACATAAAATCTAATGTAATTGACAAGAAAAAAACATAATATTATCACACTTACAGTGTTTAACTGAATGTGTTAAATGATACAGCTGCTGGCAGACTCACTACTGTGATTTATTAAAAGGTGAATGTGTTGGAGAACAATTGCCTACTTAAACAGAGATCAGAAGACTAAGCATTCATCTGGAGAGCGATTCTGGCCAACTGATCAACCTTAATTAAAAATTATCTCCCCTGTTTCACTTTCCTACAACTCCTGAGGGAAATATCTGACTTTTAGAAGTCAGAAGTTTCACTTTCTTAAGCGGCTTGTGGACAACTTTCTCTGTGTGCTGATCGGTGCTGAGCAGTAAGAGGTGGGTGGGTTTATCAGAGATCAGAAAACCCGAAACAGTGAGCCAAAAGACGCTAAAAAAAACTCTGCAATCCGAGGTCGTATACATCTCTGTGGCTTAATAAATAAGAATGACTACTTCCATGTCAGATATATCCTTTTGACTGTTTGTTAAACATGCTTCTTATGTCTGTATCTGTGCAGGAATACAGTGAATAAGGTGTACACTTCTGAGTGGGGTACTCAGGGGCTGTGTACCCAAATCCTTATAGAAATGGTGGGTGGGCCTACCTGTCCTGCTCCTCTGGGGATTAGCTTTGGGGGTGCTGGTCTTGCCCTTCTGGGTTTCTGTGCGTCCGCCGTGTCCTGTGGATGGAAAGTCCAGAATGAGAAAGCAGAATATCACATAATTATTATAGCTATTTGTTTTGATAATGATAACTGTTGCAAGTCCAATTCCAATTTAAATCTAAGAACATATTCTGATACATTTTGTGGTTGAGCAGATAGAGGTAATGGCATCTATGGTAACACTTACACTGTTAAAGGGTTTTTCAGTAGAATATATTTTTGGCTTAAGTGGCTAAAACGTGTTTTTGCCGATGTCCCCCTCCACATCGGCGAACCACTTGCTGGTGCTCCTGCCGCTTCTCTAGAAACTGGTATTG
This sequence comes from Trachurus japonicus, assembly GCF_045865225.1. NCBI lineage: Eukaryota > Metazoa > Chordata > Actinopteri > Carangiformes > Carangidae > Trachurus > Trachurus japonicus. The sequence continues at coordinate 31,897,735 of NC_140909.1, read as the reverse complement.
ATCGGGATCTACAGCAGGTAAAATACTGACTACGGTGAAGTAACTCACACATTCCCTTGTCAAATAACCTGAGCTATCACTTACCATCTAACAAATATTTAGCTTTGGCTTTCGGAGAACACACTCTACTTATTTTGGGGATTTAGGCTTTAGTTTAGCCAGGAGCCTGCTTTTGCTAACATTAGCCTGTGTGTGGGCACTGCCAGCGGCTGTGGTCAAACCAGGCAGCTCCCCAGTGGCACCAACACACTGGATGATGTGCTGAAAGGTTGTAATACAAACCTGTGCCTTAGGTTAGCTGGGACATAATAATAATAATATTAATAATAATAATAATAATAAAAAGGGCATGCTGTGGAGGAGTTATCTACAGTGTTTGATTTGTCATGTTGTAGGTTTACGACGTTCAATGAAAAGAGGTAGAATAGATTACTGAGCACAGTGCTAAGAGAAAACAAAACACCGAATTGCCTTTGTCTCCAGAGTCTCCAACCCAGAGGACTGAGCTGAGAACAGTCAGCTCTAAAGCTGTCAGTGAGGCTCTGGACTTATGTGTCTGGGATTTGTCTTTGCTATAACTTCTGAGAGTATTTACGGCTTTAGAGTTACATTTCAGTCTGATTTTGATTCACAGTCTGTCAAATTCAGATTTCTGGTATATTAGTTTATCAGTTTTTGTCATCTTAAGAAAATTAATTTGAATAAATAAGTGTATAAATATAGCAGCCCAGACTACAGTGAACTGCTGTGGCTGCTGTGATAACTAACTAAAGGAAGACAAAGTAAATTCAGTGGTCATGGCTGCTATAACATCCTCCACTCTTATAGTCTCTGGCCTTATATCCACTGGTCTCATTGTTTGCTCTGATATTATTTCCCTGAACCTCAGCTTGAGGTGTCTGAAGAGTTTAAAAGTCACTCACAGCAGTCAGATGCAAAATGGCTGCAAAACAACTGCAAAGACACAGAGGATTAAAGCAGAAGAAAGCGGAATATTTGTGTTTATATAAGTCTTAAATAGTTATATCTTCCGACAGCAATCACTTATATAGAGTGTTTGGTCTGAAACACGGGTCTGTCAGTCACTCTGCTCTGCTGTAAGCCGAGAAGAAAACTTTCCTTGTATCCTACAACCTTTATCCAATGAGGAGAGAGAACAGCATAAAGGGGCGGTCCTCTCTGTGTGTGCAGCCAAGGGATGCGCGTGAATGTGGTGACGTAGGGACGAGGGCGGGGACTGCTAACTTCATCGGCTGACAAGAAGTTAGCCAAAAACCAGCAGATCACTTAACTGCTGCTTTAATGTGCCCAGATCATTTAATTTCATGTCTCTTTAAAAATAAAATATATCTAATGCAACAGAAGCCCTAACCTGTACATTTCTTCATTTTATTTCCTCTTTTTGATAATTGTATCATTTTCTTGAGATCTTGAGAAAACTTGGTTTCCAGAGATAATAACATAAGAGATTACTGTCACACAGTAGGTGTCTGTCTATATGCTGATCTCGTATCCATGGAGATGGCCAGAGTCTGAATCTTGTCAGTTATGTAGTCACTGACGACATCAGACTCACTATAGCTGTAGCCTCTTTGACGTCTTCTTATAATGCACATTAATGTGTATATTGTCTATATTGTCTTTGTTTGGTCTGCGTCAGGCTTTGATCAGAAAGATAATATGATGAATACTTTCCTGCATTGCTACACTGAATGACGTCTCCTTCAATGAAAAGCCGGTAGCCTATACACTGTTGTTTTTGTTATCTCCAGATCTCCAAGTAATTATGTTATTATCTCAAGTTTCATTTTCTCCAGATTGCCAGAAAATGATCCTGTTATCTTGGGGAAACGGAGGAAATAAATTATATGAATGTATGGCTCGAAGGGTTTCTGTGACAGACTGAAACTATTTTCTTTCTTTTTTTATCGATGCAGAGGCTTAATGAGAGCATTGACAGGTTAGTCACACAAACTGAGTAATAATAATGATTTTAAAATATGAAATATAACAGTAACTTTATCCTCTTTGAGTGAACATGTTACAACTGCCAGCCACAACAGCTGTTTACAAGTTGATGAATAGTCTTCAATGGGGATCCAAAGAATACAATAAACAATAAACAATACAAGTCAAGAATGACGAGGTGTGTTTCGTGTCAGGCCTCCGACTGCATCTCTGCAGGTTGGTGTTCAGCTTAAGTCAAGCAGGTTTTGACTCACATGAGGAAAGTCACGTGGTGATGCACTACAGCGGGAAATCCTCAGTCACTGCGCTGCTAAATCACTCTGAAGCTTTACTGAGCTGCTGCGGAGGTTTAGGACAACAGCCTGTGTCCTGCCTGCTCTGTTTGTCGTGTTATTGTCTCAATTTCCTCTCTATTGTCACAAAGGGATCTTTTTCACACAATTCATAAAGTTGCTGGTTGTACCCATTGATCGTAGGTTGCACCGTGTGTGGACAGCATCTCCCAACAAATTAAACAGTCTCGACAGCGAGTGGCAGGAGCTGCAAGCGGCTGGGAGTCCTGTGAGACACTGAAGGTATAAACAACATTAGATTGCTCACAGTTTGGCCCACTGAGGCTGCTGTTGTGGTAGTGTTTATATGTGCGAAAGCAGACTCCAGAGACTTCGTGTAAACTTCACACAGCTTCCTTTACTCGTGCTTGTAAACAGATATAACACATTCTTCTTCTATGCCCCTAAACCATGTCAACACACCTCAACGGCGCCACCTCTTGACCATATGTGATATTGTACTTAACATCTGTACAGCTGCTTCGTTTGCTGTGTGACCCCTGTAAAAAAAACAAAAAAAAAACAGAAAATACTGAAAACAAATATTGGCACTAACCATGAACTACCACTCTGCCTTTATGTGTGCAGCCTAGGACCTTCATTGAGTATCATGCTCTCTTCACTAGTTTCTTGTCTCTCACAACATGGCTGTAAAATATATACTTCCATTCAGACATGAAGCACAGTGAAATATCTTTATATTGAGTCTGACTTCAGGTCCAAATCCACCAATCTAATCAAAATCATTTCTTCTTCTTTTTAAAGAGACTATGCTGTGAACATGCAATGTGTCAGTAATCTGACATCAATAACTGATTTCGGTCTCAAATGACAAAATGCCACAGGTTCTCAGTGTAGTACGCTGACTGGCAGATAAATATTTAACCCAAAGACTCGTCATTAATACTGTATCAATCAGTTGACTTTAATGAAGTGTCTCCACTGTGAAGAGGGACCAGTTCACTCCATCATTACTGCTCATCACAAGGTTCAGAAAACCTCAACACCTCGCTGATGTCAGATCAGTTTGGGCTGAAGTCGATCACTTCAGTAAAAAAGCTCTTCTTCCTTATGAGCACTCACCTTTACTGTACACCACTTCTGATTAAATGTCATATTTATCGCTGCTATATTTAATCATCTATTAATCATCTGCTGTTTGATATTTATTTATACACTATAATATTTTTTGAGGCTGCTGGCCCAGTAGACATATTTTTCATTTCCAAACTCATTTTGACTGTACATAAACTTTGTCTGCTTTTCAGATATATTTATATTGCACTGTCTTTTAACTGTCTGAGGATATTGCACTGATGCCACTGTTGTTTTCTTCTTGTTTTTTTTACTTGTCTCAACATGCTCTTTGTGCTTTTGAATGACCCACTGAGTACAAATAAACTTGATGAATTAACCTGAACTGAATTTTAATGATTGATAATCAGTGTGGAGATGAAATCTTGAATCATTCTGCATATTTTAACAACTTGCAACCAAGACCAAAATAAAACAGTCCATACCTTTCTCACAGTTGGTGTTTCATGGAGGTGAGGTCACAGCAAGTTATTACACACCAGACTTTAATCTTTGTGAGCCTGGGTTTGTGCTTCATTGTGTGTCGAACCGGGAACAAGACAGACACACAGCTGGAAACACATTATTATCCAAAACATCAGTGTATGTTGAAGGATTCAGACTGAAAGGAAAGACTCTATAAAGTCTCAGTAGCCTTGGTGACAACATTCATACACTTCTGAAGACCAATAGTAAACACTATAGTGAAGTAGTAGTAGTAGTAGTAGTAAGCAGAAATCAACTTTAAACTCAAACAACAAATACTTTACTGCCTCAGGAACCCAAGGCTATACAGTGATCAGTGCAACAACAATGTTTTAGAAACCCATCTGTAGCTTCAGCACCAAGGACAGCGTCATGGTTTAAGCAGTACACAGAGGAGCAGACAGGAGCACAAATATATTGATGATATGTAAAACTTAAATACTGCTTTTGTTTTTAACTGTGTATGCGCTCAAGGCATACACTCACACACCTGTCACTCAAGGCCAGACCTCTAATTACACTGGGTCTAAGTCCTTAACAAGGCGTAAACAGTCAAGCTCTATAAACAGTCGTCATGAAGGAGGACATTAGCTGTAGAGACTAAACCTGTTTTTGTAACAGCCAGTAAACATGTTTATTTCTGCTTTAAAGTTGGACATTTTAACATGGGAGTCTATGGATAAAACATATAATTACCAACTCCTAAACAAATCACATGGTGCGGCAAACTAGTGTTTCCTTTAGTTGTAGACAGCTGAGCTCAGACAAAAGGAAGTTTCAACAGAGAATCTACGCCATCGCATGAAGAGGTATCCGTCCCTTCAACTGTTGCCGGGGAAAGCAATCTGCCTGGATACGCTGAAGAGCACTCTTGAAAGTTGAATGCATAAGAGCAATTTTTCCTTGAGGTATCTCTTGCGCCCGTGGTCGTCAGATGGTCAGCAGCTTGTGAAAGCTGATTAAATGGAGGGTCGTAACAGATGCTGGCTTTCCATCATCCTGTGGCCCTTCAGTGTCTAAAGTGTTTGTCTTCGATCTCTGTAACATACATGACTAAGTCGTTCCAATATGTCCGTCGTCTACGAGATACGATCAGAGAAAGTCAGATGTTCCCCTCCATGTTTAGCAAGCCGAGTCTCCGCTGGTGGACATCCTCCCATGGTGCATCTCTTTCCCAAATAATGCACACACTGCAGACATGACGTAAAAGACAACGGGACTGTTTGGACCAGGCCATCTTCTAGCATCGCTCCATAATCGTACGCTGACCACGGCCTCACGCACAGAAAGCTGCATTGCTCTGTATGCCCTGACTGTTTTCTATCACGGCTGGTGAAGGGAAAAGAGCAGCATGGGAGTAGAAGGTCGTCAAATAAGGATAAAGAGAAACACACACAGTGCAATATGTTATATTATTAGATGTATTTTGTTGTTTTATTCAGTTTCTTTAAACTCCAGGGAACTGACTAAATGTGGAGCTCTGAATGTCAAGTGGAGATATTTCCAGTGTAACATCAATGGACTATGGCAGGAGCAAGTGTTGTGTTTTATCTTAAGGATCAGCAGTAAATGTCAGCTCAGTCGCTTTGCATCAAACAACGAGTACACCGAGTTCAACAATCTCAACAAAAGAAATCCATCGCTGAACAACCTCACACACATTTACACACACACACACACACACAGGGTAGGACTTTTATGTCTCAAGCTCTCCACTGGGACGTATCACAGATGCTCTCCTGTACCACATGTATAAGCTGCAGCTAATTATGTCTGCTTAGTTCACATCTGTTCACATCTGTAGAGGTTGTTGAAACTGGGTTATGCAAAAAATAGTAAAGAAAAAGAGAAAAAACGATGAGGTAGGTTGAATGAGGTGTAAGAAACCAAAACACACTGATGTATTGAACATACTGAGCTGATACTGATCCTCTGTGGCATGATTTGATCTGTTTAGGCTACATGGTGTTTATCTCCACAGTCTGAGCCACGGAGCAGAGTCCACCGCCCTCTTCCTGTAAGATCAGCAGCTCTCCTACAGTCTGCTGCCCGTGGACCACAATGCATTGCTCTGCGCCCTCTGATATCACCACCTCCACCAGCTCCTGCCCCGTCCCCGAAGGCAGCGAGTGTTCTGAGGTGAGGAGCAGAGGGGCGCGGCTCGGCGTGGACAGGCCGTCTGATGTGTGGACATAGACCACGGCGTGTTGGACGTCACCTCCTCCTCTCAAAGTCCCACCCTTCGCCTCCTTTTCCTCCTCCCCTCTTCCCCTTCTCCGCTTCCCCTCCCCAGCCTCCTTCTCTCCTGCCCCGGCAGGGAGCGGGGGCTTTTTGGGTCTGCCTCTGATCGGTTTGGAGTGACAGGACTCCTGCGGGCCGTCCTTCTTGCTGCTGTTGGCCTCCTCCCCGTCTCCTCCCTCCTCCTCTGTCTGAGCTCCTGCGTCTGTCTGGTGCTGAGCCTGGTGCCTCAGCAGACTTTGTCTCACAGTGTACGAAGCCCCACAGTGGCAGCTGTATGGCTTCTCCGTCACGTGAGACGACTTGATGTGTCTCCTCAGCTTGGTGGCCAACGTGTATCCTGAGGAGAGAAACGAAAAGTCAAGTCTGACCTGAAAAAGAAAAAAACACCCACTCAACATTTATTTGTATTTCCTCATCTTAACTGCTAAAATGACATAGATTAGACATACATTTTATTATCATTATTATTATTATTACAGACCCATTAGATATGAAAGGATGCTCCTGCATGCTTTGAGCTTTACACTGCTGACTATCAGAACAGAAATGTCCTGCAGTTTTCAGCCTTCTATGATTATATTTAGCCTACCGTTTACTGCATTTTATATTTACTTGGTCATCTTTGTCTAATATTAAAAGTTTTTTCATGACCTTAAACAACAAGTGTGACAAATATGCAAAAAAAAAAAGAAATCAGGAAGGGGGCAACGACTTCACAGTATGTATGTAGCCTAAGGGGGTTGAAATTCACAGCACGATACAAGTCAATGGTCCTGAAATGAGTGTTTCTCTAATACACATTCTACACACATCTCGAAGGCAACAGCTTCCTTCGCCTTTCAAACGGAGCAGAACCGGTCTGACACAACACTGGTGGTAGGAGCAGGTCCATGGAGCCGCAGACGTGGCACGTAAAAACAAACGTGTGCATTATGCGCGTTCCACCAATAGCCTACATAAACTTCCCACATGCCGTTTCAAAATAAAAGCTGTCTGATTTGTTAATCATGCTATTTGGGGCTTCTTCTATTTTTTTCTCACAGAAAGAAAGAAACAAGTCTGTACTTCAGCCACAAATTTCCCATGACACATCAAGCTGAAGCATCTGACGGTCCTTTGAACAGTGATCACACGAAAACATTAAGAAAATCTGCCCGTGGCGTCGGCCTCTGTCGGTGCTTTGGTTTATGGAGCAGCAGCCTCTCTCCTGCTCACAGGAGGAGACTGGACCGACTGATTAAGAAGGCCAGCTCTGTCCTGGGATGCCCTGTCTACCCAGTGAAGGGAGGGGGTGACAGGAGAAGGATGGCTAACCTATTATCCTCCTGTTGGAGAACATGTCCCGCCCTGTGCAGGACGCTCTGACAGCAGCGAGCAGCTCCTCCAGCGACAGGCTGCTGCACCCGCAGTGTGTGAAGGAGAAACGCTGCAGTTCTTGTACTGTACAACAAACACTGCACTAGGTCAAACACACACACCAAACCCTGACAAATTACTGTACCAGGTGCAATAATTAACACACCAGCTGTGCAGTAATATCCCTCATCAAAAAACATCTGTAGTGTTTGTTACTGATGTTTCACAGTTCTTTTGTACTTTTGCTGCTTTGACACTGCAAATTTCTCCACTGTGGACTAACTGAACATAACTCAACTTCAACTAACTAAGGTCCCTTCACACCGGGGGCTCCACATCGTGCCTTAAATCCGTTAACACAACTCATAACACATACACATA